>NC_064631.1:343187707-344446707 GCF_023864275.1 Schistocerca cancellata | reverse complement strand
GTAGCCACTTCACATTCTGTGGCTTGACAGCGTCTGTCGTCAACAACTCCAATTCCATTTCTTTGGAGAGCAGAGAAATTGATATCCGTGATCTTATGGCTCTGTGCTGCTTTATTTCTTCCCAGGGCGAAGCGAAATTGAATCGGCTTCCGACGTGATTGAACTTTCCGGAAAGAATATTGCAATAGACATATCGCGGACTGTTTGGTTTATCCTTCAGTATATCAGTAACTCTAAAAGTAAATTAATAAACTTCCTCGCAGCTAAGTGACCCGAATGTTGTGACAACGTCTTGTGTAGATTGAATTTTCCACACTCAGCAATTTATGCATGTAACGAACATGTACTCTTAATCTGCTGTGGATGTAATGTTTTTCCCTTCATTTCTGGTTAAGAATCTTCAGTAGTCACTATGAAATACTTTTCGACGGTCTGAAAGGTTAGTGGCTTTACAACTGTTTTCAAGCGTCAGAAATAGATATAGTTTCAGTAGTTCCTAGAATATTTAAAAACTAAAATTAATGAACTTTTATGTAAATAATAATATGATCTAATAGAATAGAAAAAGAGGCAGCACTTTTGTCCTAGTTTCTTTGAAGATCAGATGTTCGTCTATTTAATCATTTGTGCTAGTGAGTTATCGCTTCATAAATAAAATTACGAAAACATGTTGTTATTGTTGTTAGACGACCTTAGTTAAACTCAAGTTTCCGAAATTCGCTACCCTCTGACTGAGGCCGCTATCAAATACACACAGGAGCTACATTTAATCTTGACAATCTCCATAACTTGCAGTCAAGTGATCTTCAGGATTTGTCGACCTAGAAAATCATTCGGCTTCATAAGACGAAGTAGAAAGTCTGAAATTATCAGAAAAATACTTGCGACCTATAGGAAAAGACGGACATATCCAATATTCTTTGCAGAATACGAGAGTAAATTAATACGTTGAAATTGCTAATCGCAAAACGCGAGCCAACAGGGCAAGACAGCTAGGTCAGTAGGTTTAAATGGGTAATTAAAGCAGCTTTGAGTATCAACACCGTTATCAATAATTAATAGTCTTTTAAGTTAGGAAGTTCGTGGGTTAGATGGGCATAGAAAGTGGTAAGCAATTGATAACATTGCTAGACAGCAGGATAATAAATTTTGTTTGTTAAACTCTATCGTTTTCTTAGTATTACGAAAAGCGTAAGATATTATTTATCTGAATGCTTGTTGTCGGACATGTCCGAAAGAACGGACCACGCATTCATATAACTGTGTCAGCTCGATGGGCAATGAATCCACCGCTATCAGTGCGGATGCACAAATACCTTCGACCTCCTGCGGCTGTCTCGATGTAGCGAGCATGGAAGATGTGAACGGGGACTTCGGTTCGGTGGTGGTGGGTGGGAATGTGGATCGGCCAAGGAGTGTGCTGAGATAATCCGGGTGGAGAAATGGTTCTCACAACTGCATAGTAAGCAGGAGGTACCGGGTAGTCCTCGTCCGGCACGCGCTGGGATTCGAGTGCTGGTCCGGCACACACTGTCATTCGTTGCCGCTGATTCCACGTAGTGTCCCGATCAGTACTGACGTCAGTACTCCCTTTCATTTCCTTCCCACCCCCCTGCCCCCTCCAGTATCAGTTTACATAATAAGATATTATTATTTATTTTTCAATTAAAAAAGAAAGCAGCAGTGCTGCTAACTAACTCCCCTGGTTCCCTGGAATTACTTCGTGAATTTGAAACCAATGAGCCTAAATTCTAGACATTAATTTGAAGTATTTGCACCAGTTTGTTTTTACGTGATTAGTAATACAATAAATAACTCATTTCTTGCACAAAAAAGACAACATCATTAGTTTTATCCCGTACTTTAAAGTGAAAGACGAATGACATTTTGTTTGTGAATATTTTCTAGAGAGAGACAGGTGTATGCCGTTGTCGAGCGACTGTACACTGAATGGAGGTCCCTTAAAATCAATGAAGCTAACGTATCTGAGACACTTCCAAACAGTCCGATCTGGGGCTGGGCTGACTGTCTTCAAAGAGACAATCAGCGTGGCATTGCGAACGGGTATTATGTCTGACTCAATGGGTCCTAGGAGCGTGTAATCCTTAACAGTGTTATGTATGAAAATTTAGGACAGAACCGCGTAAGTATAATGAATACATGAGTCACAATTTATGACCTGTCTTTCTGAATATAACAGCAGTTATCAGCAGTTCAGAAAGGACAAGGACACACCACAACCGACTTAGTCTGAAGTCATAGCACTTCTGACGCCTACGGCTGTGAGCTAAACGCTGGGAACCAGCGAAGTGTCGGACTACATGGTAAATAAGACTGTCTTTATGTAGGTGACCGACATAATTGTTAAGATTATCCCAGTAGGGTTATGAATCATCTAGATAACTTTACAATATATTCTATTTCGGCTCGTTGTAGTCACCTTGACGACTGTAACGTAGATAACATACATAACTCGTCATATCTGCGTTAAAACTCGCTTCCTCCGCCACATCCTGAACTTAAATGCTCTTAGCTCTTCAGGCATTGTTTAGCATAATGTGTAATGGCGACGAATACTTCCCGGTGATACATTGTGTTGTGTTTTAGTATTGTATAATTTGGTAAAGGCAAAGCTTTTTTAGCGGTCATCCATCCGAAACAGCTTTGTTCGTTCGTCTGTTGTGCGCCAGCATCTCTGCATGATTGCTTCATCCTGCGTACAACACAACCTAGTTACTTCTACAGCAAATTGTCGATTCCTTGATACCTCAGGATGTGACCTTACAATTAATTCTGTTCTTAGTCGTGTCTAAGGGTGCTTTTCTCCTAAATTGCATTCAGTACGGTTTTATTAGTAATTCGATCTACCCGTCCAGTCTTCGGCATACGTCTGTAGCACCACATTTCAAAGCTTCCGTTTCTTTTCTTGTTTGATAAATTCACATTTTACACTTCAGTACAATGTTAAACTACAGACAAATACCTCCAGAAAAGACTTTCCAACATTTTAAATTTCGTCTTCTTCAAAAACGGTTTTCCTGATTTTGCAAGTCTGCATTATGTATCATGTCTACTATGGCAATCGCTAGTGATTTTGCTACCGAAATAGAAAAATTCAGTTTTTACTTTTAGTGTCTTATTTGATAATCTAATTCACTTTGCTTCGCATGACTTTAATCAATTACCTCGTTTGTTTTAGTTGAGTTTCCTCCGAAAATCTCTTTCCACGACACAATACTCTCCGTTCAACGAATCGTCCACATTCTTTGCCGTCTCTGACAGAGTCACAGTGTCACTAACAAAATCTTAAAGTACTTCTGTTATTTTTTCTTCATCCTGAACATCAGCATTACCCTCGCAGATTTCTCCTCCGTTTCCGTCTTTGCTTGCTCAATGTACAGGTTATGTTGCTCAATGTACGGACTAAATAACTTCGGGCACAGTCCACAACCGAATCTCACTTGTTCCTCAACTAATGCTTCTCTTTGGCATCTCTTATAACTACAGTCTGATTTCTGTACAAGCTGTAGATGACCTTTACCACCCTCAGTTTTATCCCTAATATCTTCTTATTTTAAAAGAGTGTGATCCAGGCAACATAGTCAAAACCTTTCTCTAATCCTGCAAGTGCCTGTAAACGAACGTTTGTCTTTTTCAGTGTATCTTCTAATTTAAGTCGCACGGCCATTATTAGCAGTGTTCCTACGTTTCTCGAAAACCCAACACTACTTTGTCTGTCTTTGGCTTCAACCAGTTTCTCCATTTCTTTGTAAATAATTTTGCAAACCGTGGTTCATTAATTGATGGTTCTGTAATAATGACACTTTTCAGCACACGTAGAATGTGACCTGATGTGGTATAGAGGTATTTTCTGAAGAGAATCGAAGTAACAACCACTGTTGACATCGCTATGCTTCAGATCACCATCAACAGGATGATACGGGATTTAGTACTAGATTCTAAAACACCATTTGCCGACCAAAAATTGTCTGTTCTTTTCGTTTCTAAGGTTAAGGTGGTTTGTATTACAATCATGATTTGGAGTGGTTATTATCGGATTGGGTGTGACTAATATTTCAGCTACAGAGACAGGAGATTGCTTTGTACCTAACCTGTGCTGTATGGCTGGTCCTGCTTTTAAGAAATCTGACGTTGCTCTTGAGTATTTTTAAAACACCTCTACTTGTCTGAAATCAAACAACCGGTTTCTATTCGCCCCTTCCTAGAACTATCTCCTGTCTCTCCTTCACATGAGAAAAAAGGAGAAGAAGGTCACACTGAAAATCTGATTTCCTTAAATTTCATTAAAAATTTTCCCGTGCAAGGTGAAATGGTGGAAATAAGCAATACTGATTACTTTCGTCAGGCTCCTGAGACGCTACAAATTCTACTGATTTATGGGAAAAAACTGAAAAACTAACAGCTGCTGGGTCTCGTAGAGCACTATCCGTGTTTATTTCTGTCGACAAATTTCCATAGCTAGAAATACACTTGCGCAAAGAAGACGTCAGAAAACCAATTAGTGAAAAGAGCGCAGGTAAAATAACAGGGTAATTAATCATCGAGAGGTAAATCTTTCTCTTCATTAGCGCCTGGTAGTCTGGGTAAGATTGACACTATGACGCAGCTTAACCCCCCACTGCTGTCACTTTTTTCCGCTGCGGAAGCATAAAATGGCTGTAGCAAATGTTTGATTTCATGGAGAGAGATTCATCCATTATGCGGAACTTGTGCAAGTGTAAAGGCGGAGAATTTTAATAGCAATTAAGACCAGAATAACTGTTCGTTAAGCTTCATATTATCTTAATAACTATGTTATTAAACGACCTAATATCGCAAAATGACCCGTATCAGATTCACTTATAATCTACCTTCTGACCCATTTAACAAAGGGAGAAGAATGGATTTAACCCTAGCAGTATCAATGCATTTTCCATAACCCACATTACCAAGTGAGAGGAAGGGGGTACGTTATGGCCATTATAAAAAAATAAAAAAAACTGGTTAATTGTGCTTGACTTTCGTTAATAACCTGCTTTCTTTAAGAGGCACTAGGGGACAAAAACTGAATATATCTTTTAGTACACTCTAAGCAGTATCAACACACCTTCAATAAGGAGATGAAAGAAGGGGTTATGGGGGAGGGGGGCATTTTAGGCCCACCTTAAGAAAAGAATTTAAGAAATGCAAGTTTCGTTACTTGTCGTTCACTCTCACTCGTAACATACTTTTTGAAGAGACACTGATTTGTAAGTAAGGTCCTAATCCTGAAATTATTGAATGTGACATTCATTGAGAAAAGTGACAGCCACAACTAAAACTTAAATTTTTGGGCTAAGTTTGATTGAAAAATTTAAACATTTATGGAATGTCGTAGAAGATTTCTTCAAAAGTAGTATACTTCTTCAAAATTTCAAAATGCAAATTAACTGGCTAAATTAAAGCATTTTCAAAGGGTAGGCATAAAGCGCCCCTCCCTGCCCTTGGTATTGCAAGGGTAAATTGTACAAGTATAGAAAACTGCCTTAATTTACTGCTTACAAAAGGAATTTTTTTATCCTAGTTAGTCCGTCTCCGTAGCTGAATTCACAGCGCAACTGACTGCCACGTAATGGACCCGGTTTTTGGTTTGTGGTACTTCAAGAGAGTTTTACTTGGTAAGAAGAAAGGTTCAGGGGCACTCAATCTCATTACGGCAGTTGAGGATCTGCTTGACCGAGCAGTAGTGCTTCCAGGTGTGCTATATAAACAACGGCCAGGAGTGCGGTGTGCTGACCTCACGACCCTTCTTCATACCGGCATGTATGGCTGAGGATGACACGGTGGTTTCGGTCCAGAACAGCCGATCTTACATTTTTTTTATCCTAGTAGGAATTTTACTGATCTGTTAATAAGCATACAACATATAGAAATAATAACAGAATCTTAGGTAATGAGTTTTAAATTTGACCACCTGTAATGGGGCTTAGGAACGTGAAACAATAACCAAACTGAAGAAATGGAACCTGTATATATAGCATTCCCACTGTATCAAGAAACGATAATGTGGAGTATCTACAGAAGAATGTGGCTTTACTGTAAGGCTTCGGGACTGCAAGATGGTGCTGTTATTCGGCTGAAATCCCGAAACACCATGCAATACTTCTTGTTGTTCTTGTTGCCGTGGTCTTCAGTCCGAAGACTTGCTTTATGCAGCTCTCAATGCTGTTCTATCCTGTGCAAGGCTGTTCATGTCCGAATAAGTACTGCAACTTACATCTTTCTAAATCTGCGTACTGTATTATCTCCTAGTTTCCCTCTACAATTTTTACCCCCCACACTTCCCTCCAATACTACACTGGTGATGTCTTGGTATCTGAGAGTGTTTCCTATCAACCGAGCGCTTCTTTAAGACAAGTTGGGCCACAAATTTCTTTCCTCCCCAATTTTATTCAGTAACTCCTCACTTGTAACTCGATCAACGCATATAATCTTCAGAATTATTCTCTAGCAGCACATTTCAATAGCTTCTATTCTCTTCTTGTCTGAAATGTTTAGCGTCCATGTTTCACTTCAATATATGACTGCATTCCATACAAATACCTTCATAAAAGAATTCCTAACACTTGAATTTACGTTTTCTTCTTCAGAAACACATTTCTTGATATTGAGAGTCTATATATCATGTCTTCTTTACTACGTCCATCATCACTTATTCCGCTGCCCAGTGGTAACACTCGTCTACTACTTTAAGGCTCTCGTTTCCTCATGTAATTCTCTCAGTATTATCTGACTTGTTTCTACCACAAGCCATTGTCCTTGTTTTGCTTTTGTTGATATTCATCCTACATCCTCGTTTCAAGACACAGTGTATTGCGTTGAACTGCTCTTCCAAGTGCTTTGTTGTCTCTGACAGAATTACAATGTCATCGGTACCCCTCAAAGTATTTATCTCTTCTCCCTGTACTTTAATTTCTATTCCCGATGTTATTCAGTCTGCTTATCGAGCAAGCAGTAATACTCATTACGTCGGAAAAACGTCATGAATTGTAGGTATGTAGTTGCTGTGAAGAATGTTCGAGATGGCGGACGGTATACTGCAAGGCGATTGTTCAGCTTAAGCGATAGTAAAATCGGATGTGTTTCAAGGAAACTTAATAAGACTACTAATGTATTCAGAACACTTAAAAGATTGACCGGCGATGGCCAGCAGAACTATTATTCACCTGTTGACGACACTGTTGTCTATAGAAAGGTATCGATTTTGGATAATCGTAAAGAAGTACGGAACTACTTGGACTCAATTTCCACTTGCTGTAATGAGTGGCTGCTCTTTTTGAATGTCTTTGAATGCAAGGTAACCTCTGAAACGAAGGTAAAGTATTCGATAATAAATTATAACAAGAGTAGAGATAAACTTTTGTAGCTAGACACATAGTTAAAATTGTAATCCTCATGAAATGGAGCGAACATGGTTAATGAGTAGTAGGGAAGGTGAATGGAAAATTAGTTTGTTGGAAGTGCTCTGGGAGTATGCAGTTCGTCTTCAGTTAACTTAAATGGAGTTATTTTAGGAAGGGCTAAATTATTCTGAGTAAAGGTGCAGAACTAGTATTTCAGGAAGATTGTGTGACATTTATGCTATCTCCAGCTGATATTCATCGTAGGGCTCATAGGAAAAAAGTAAGAGAAATTAGGTCCCGTGCCGACGCATACGGACGGGCCTTTTCTTCCCTCGTTACGTAAGTACACTCCGGAAAATGGAAAAAAGAACACATTGACACCGGTGTGTCAGACCCACCATACTTGCTCCGGACACTGCGAGAGGGCTGTACAAGCAATGATCACACGCACGGCACAGCGGACACACCAGGAACCGCGGTGTTGGCCGTCGAATGGCGCTAGCTGCGCAGCATTTGTGCACCGCCGCCGTCAGTGTCAGCCAGTTTGCCGTGGCATACGGAGCTCCATCGCAGTCTTTAACACTGGTAGCATGCCGCGACAGCGTGGACGTGAACCGTATGTGCAGTTGACGGACTTTGAGCGAGGGCGTATAGTGGGCATGCGGGAGGCCGGGTGGACGTACCGCCAAATTGCTCAACACGTGGGGCGTGAGGTCTCCACAGTACATCGATGTTGTCGCCAGTGGTCGGCGGAAGGTGCACGTGCCCGTCGACCTGGGACCGGACCGCAGCGACGCACGGATGCACACCAAGACCGTAGGATCCTACGCAGTGCCGTAGGGGACCGCACCGCCACTTCCCAGCAAATTAGGGACACTGTTGCTCCTGGGGTATCGGCGAGGACCATTCGCAACCGTCTCCATGAAGCTGGGCTACGGTCCCGCACACCGTTAGGCCGTCTTCCGCTCACGCCCCAACATCGTGCAGCCCGCCTCCAGTGGTGTCGCAACAGGCATGAATGGAGGGACGAATGGAGACGTGTCGTCTTCAGCGATGAGAGTCGCTTCTGCCTTGGTGCCAATGATGGTCGTATGCGTGTTTGGCGCCGTGCAGGTGAGCGCCACAATCAGGACTGCATACGACCGAGGCACACAAGGCCAACACCCGGAATCATGGTGTGGGGAGCGATCCCCTACACTGGCCGTACACCACTGGTGATCGTCGAGGGGACACTGAATAGTGCACGGTACATCCAAACCGCCATCGAACCCATCGTTCTACCATTCCTAGACCGGCAAGGGAACTTGCTGTTCCAACAGGACAATGCACGTCCGCATGTATCCCGTGCCACCCAACGTGCTCTAGAAGGTGTAAGTCAACTACCCTGGCCAGCAAGATCTCCGGATCTGTCCCCCATTGAGCATGTTTGGGACTGGATGAAGCGTCGTCTCACGCGGTCTGCACGTCCAGCACGAACGCTGGTCCAACTGAGGCGCCAGGTGGAAATGGCATGGCAAGCCGTTCCACAGGACTACATCCAGCATCTCTACGATCGTCTCCATGGGAGAATAGCAGCCTGCATTGCTGCGAAAGGTGGATATACACTGTACTAGTGCCGACATTGTGCATGCTCTGTTGCCTGTGTCTATGTGCCTGTGGTTCTGTCAGTGTGATCATGTGATGTATCTGACCCCAGGAATGTGTCAATAAAGTTTCCCCTTCCTGGGACAATGAATTCACGATGTTCTTATTTCAATTTCCAGGAGTGTATATGCAGAAATTAGTAACAACGGTATGAAGCAGTCTTGCAGAACACCGTTCAGTATCTTTCGGAGTTTATATGCTAACGTGGAAAAACAGCGGGGAACCGTGGAGGGAAAATAGGAGCACGCTAGGAAATACGTGTCCTGTGTACAGAACGTTACTATTTATTGACAAGAAAAATTCTTCAAAAATATTTGTGGGAATGAATTACAGAAAAAAACAATATCTCATTAATTAAATAAAAAGAAAGACACACATAAAGAACTTTAAAACTCCTACTATTTTTTCAAATTTAAAACTAGTCTCCTACGCTGCTGTTAAACTTATAAGCCTAGCATAATTTTATTACTTTTTTCTTTCTGTTCCTTGTTTTATGCCATTACCCTTCAAGTGAAGATCGAGTACTATAGTTCTCTGAAAGCATCTCAATTTTTTTAAACGTGTGCCGTAACGTGGAAAAAATATTGCGTTTCCCTCAGCGCCACGCTAACATGTTTTGCTGCTGTACTACACAAGCTAGCAGTAGTTATTTAAATATTCGTCCGTCGGAAAGCAGGAGGATTATAGAAGACATGATTTTCGATCAGATTAAAAGAGTGCTTCATCGTCCTTCACGCATTTTATGGTTTTGATCAAATGATAAAAGATATTTTTGTTTGTATAAATAGAGCTTTTGGCACACTCCTAGAAAAATTCATTTCTGAAATCTTACCGTAATTCTAAAATAATCATTGCAGCTTATTTTATATGAGTAACTGTTAAGAAATCTACGTTGAC
The DNA here is from genome assembly GCF_023864275.1 of Schistocerca cancellata. Classification (NCBI taxonomy): domain Eukaryota; kingdom Metazoa; phylum Arthropoda; class Insecta; order Orthoptera; family Acrididae; genus Schistocerca; species Schistocerca cancellata. The sequence goes on along the minus strand of NC_064631.1, from coordinate 344,436,784 downwards.
ATGTCGGCAAACTATTATTCATTCTTATTAACTGACCGGTAGATTGACAGCGACTGTAGATTTCCCGTAAATAAGTGGAAGTTTTCTAGTTTCAGATCTACATAATAGCTATTTGCTCCAATACATTTATCACTGTGGTCAGCTTTTCCATACAGCGGTTGGTCTAAAATATGGAAACACTAAGAGTAATGCGTTTCTGAAGATAAATGAAGATGCAAGCCACCTGCAGGTTGCGCTGCTGTACTTGACTAAGAACTGCACCTGTGCAAGCTCCTCAATACTTTACGTGTGTCATTCGTGGTGAGAACAGTGTTCTGTGAAGTTGTGAGTGCGTTATGTCGGAGCTGAGTGAAGTCTAATGAGTAATGTGGGCGAATTATCGGTGTTCGTATGGTGGGTGCTTCCGTAACCAAGGCTGCCGCAGGGTTCACCGTTGTAATACGAACCATATCTAAAATGTATATCACATAGAGGGAAAGTGGAAAACGACGTCCGTTACGTCACAGAGAGGGCGAGAGTGTCTTGAATGAACGTGACAGAAGGTCACTGAAGAAACTGTAATGAAAAACAAGAGGATGTTAGCTGCAAAAGGCATTAGAGCACTGAATGTCGCACTCACAAATACCGTCAGTATCAAACCAATACGAAGGAAGCTCCAGACACAGGGAATTTCAGGGCTAACTGGATTTAAAAATGGTTGAAATGGCTCTGAGCACTATGGAACTTAACTTTTGAGGTCATCAGTCGCCTAGAACTTAGAACTACTTAAACCTAACTAACCGAAGGACATCAGACAGATCCATGCCCGAGGCAGGGTTCGAACCTGCGACGGTAGCGATCGCACGGTTCCAGACTGTAGCGCCTAGAACCGCTCGGCCACTCCGGCCGGCGAACTGGATTTACAATACCACAAATCAGCGATGCAAGTACCAGGAAAACGTGATGCTGAAGCCATAAAACCTGTACCAATGGAAGAAAATCGTTTGTATGGGAGAGTATTATTGCTCACTGTTTCCAAGTTACGGCTGAGTTCATGTCCCAACAATGAAACATGGAGGAGAGGAGGAGGGGAGAGGTGGATCAGTGATGATTTGAACAGTCGTATTGTGAAATTCCATGGACCCCAAGGGTAGTCTTCAAGGTAACATTATTGCCAAGGATTAGGTGTCCATTTTGGCTTATCTGGTCCAACTCGTGGTATAACTTTTGTTCCTCTAATGGCGATGCTGTGTTCCGACACGACAGGGCCGCTGTTCACACAGGACTGGTTGTGCGAGTTCGAGGACGGAGTCGTATCTCCTCTGGCCCCCACACTCACCAGAACTTTGTCATCTACTTTGGAAAGAATGGTATGTGATCCCTATCCACCTCCATCATCATTGCCTGAGCTTGCCACAGGTTTGGAGTATAAGATCTCCTTCAAAGTCTTACGGGACCTGGAATTATCCATTCCGAGACGACAGGAAGCTGTTCAGAATGGCAACTTTTTTTTCCTACACACTATATAAGGCACAATAATGTGTTCGGTTTGTGGTGTCTCCATATTTTTTCCGACCCCCTGTAGGTGATGTGGGAAATCATCCTGTTTCCATAGAGACGACGAGGAACATTGATTATAGATTCCGCAAAAAGATCTGCTAGTATGTGCTTCCTGCTCACATTAAGGCGCAGGTCATTGTTTACAAATTCTGCAGGTATGTGTACTGGCAGCTGTAGCTACTCGCTAATGAAATTGTCAGCAATCCATTTTAATCCAACAGTGATAGTGAAATTCATTCATAGTAGTAATAGTGATATGCATATAACAATACCATCATCATCATCATCTGCTTCTTGTCTTGAGGTATTAGGCAGGAATTGCCTGTTACGTTCCCAATCTCTGTCGGGACCTTCCTCTGTCTCTTCTCCCATGGCACTTATAACTTCTTGCCTTTGAGGGAAGTCTCTCACTATCCATTCTTTGTAGATGTTCTTTCCACTTTCTTTTGTAATCTCGAATTTTATCACTGAGCTAAAGATTTGCAGTTCTTCTCTAATATCTTGATTTCTTAGCTTGTTTCTCTTGTGCAACCTCTAACACCTCTAAGCAATTTCATTTCTTGTGCCTGAATGCGGCTCTCTTGCTTCTTGGTAATCACCCAGGTCTCACTTCCATAGGGCAGCGTGGGAACTGGAACAGGTTTGTAAAATTTAATTTGAGTGCCTTTCCTAGTTTTGTTTTTTAGGTTTTTACTAATTGTTCAACATACCCGGCTGAATTTACTAAGCTTAATTTTAATACCTCTGCTGTAGCCATATGTCGTTTCACATCCGAGGTATCTGAAATGGTTTACTTGCTCTAAAATCTTCTGATCTATCACTATTTTGGTCCTGATTGGTTCTTTAGCCATGAAAGCCATTATCTTAGTTTTTTCTTTTGAAATTTCGATGTTAAATTTTGCACTTATTAGTTTTAACAAGCAGATTCATTTCTGAAGGTCATCTTCCTTATTTGCTAAGATCACTGCATCATCAGCATATAGTACATTATTTAAAAGAATATTCCTATCTAGGTAGATGCCTTTCTGAAATTCTGATTTCCTTATATGTATTATTTCATTAATGATTTTCATATAAAATTAACCGAAGGAAAATAGTCTGTTTCTTCTCTACAAAATATTCTCTACAGTAAGGAATAAAATAGAAAGCTACAAAATTCCTCGACATCTAGTCCACGAAAAGCATTGTTTGTCGGACAATAGTCGTGTTTCATGTGCAGATTAAAGTTGTTTATCATTTGGAAAGAATAGAAAGATAGGTAGCCAACTTAAAGTTCTAGAAAGTGCAACATGTGTCCTTAATTAAGTAAGAAATGAAATATGCCCAATGGTTGTTTTAATGGTGCATCTCGAGATATTAAGTTTGTTTTGAATGAGATCTGTGTAACATGTGATAAACTAAAGTTACGGTATCTTTGTAATTCCGTTTCATTTCCTCTGCATATTTGTTCGCATTATAGTTGTGCCTGATAGCTTTCTATTGTGAATCGTTTCTAAGCAACTTCAAATTTTGTTACCTTCAGAGCTGATTTTCTGCAACAGTCTTCAGAGATAATATGCAGAATTTGTTTTGGCATCCTTTTAGTTATCCTTAACACGGCGTATCTCTTCCGTAACAATATATCGTCACATATGCATCTCGTAACGATAACAACTATCGCTGTGCAGTGTTCCTTTTGAACTGCCACACAATCAACGTCTTCGTTATGACAGAGTAGTTTACAATGATTAAAGCATAATTCACTGAAAATGCAGTGTACCTAATACAGATCAGTTATTTGTGTCATTTAGTGTTTAAGATACAAGTAGTTCTCTGTGTATATTAGGATAGACTACGAAGAGGATTAGTTTATGTATTTATTTTCTGCCTATCGATCACTGTTTTGATAATTACGGGTTTCGGCCATTACAGCCCATCTTCAGAACATTTCTTACAGATACAGTGCAACCAGACGTAACAGAGGTATAAGTTGACACTTTAATCGTATGACATGACAGTGAAACAAAGGGTTTCATTAAGTCTCTATAACTAAGAGAAGCGTTCTGAAGATGGGTAACACTGTCCGTTCACTATCAGTTTCAAATAATAAAAACAGCGATGGACGGACGTCTGGTCTGCCGCCAATGACGATAACCGATCTGTAGCATACACTGCAGTGTGGCTAGGCGTCCAACAGGCATCCAAAATTTCACTCCCTTTTTGTAGCTTCATGGGACGATAATACGAATTCAATTAGCTACATCTAGACGCGTCTGAACGAGGATTTGGCTCTTCGAAAATTAAAATTACTTATTTACCTCGAAGCTCGTTGGAAACTGGATATGAAGACATGTATTATTACGCGGGCTGATGGAGCAGGATTAATTCCCATTCGTCGCTCTGCAGCAGCGATGCGTAACGCGGAATTATGGACTAAAAATTTCATTGGAAAGTGAAACCGGCGCTCTGAGATGGGCAACACACACGGGACGAGTTTTGAAGTGTATATGAAAGCCTTTTCTCTTAAATCCACATCTGGCGTTGAAGGTAGTAACTAACCTATATCTACCAGTTGAATAGCATGGCTATAGAATTGCAGTTCTGTAATTCACTGGAGTGCAAATCTTAAGAAAAAAAGAACTTTCGCATAATGTTCCACTTGGAAGAAACACGAAGAATTGCTTCAGCGTAGTACAGAAGATGACCGAGAGAAATACCCAGTAAGACGAACAGAAATGACAGTTTTATTCAAAGTCAATCATTATAGTCAAGCCACAGTGATTCATGAAGGTGTATTGGACATTAAATAGTGTAATCACCACAGACGGCAATATACGCTCTGTAGCGTGCTACCATGATGACCACAATGTGGGCAGAGAATTCGTGCGGCGCTGCGTTTCTTTCCTCCACCAGCGACGTCGACGTCAGCTGGGTGGTAGTTGGTGCATGTCGACGTGTAGCAACAATACCTCTCCCCAGCGCATCGCACACCTGCCCGATGGAATTTAAATCTGGGCAACGGGCAAGCCAGTACATTCGTTGAATACGCTTGCGTTTCTAATGCTCCTCCACATGCACCGTTCGGTGCAGTCGCGCATTGTCATCCACCAAAATGAAGTCAGGGTCGAATTCACCACCGGAAACACGCACATGAGGAGGGTGCATTGAGCAGTGAGTGTACTGTGCTCAAAGATTTGGAGGTCAGTACGCCCATGCAACATTATGTCTTCCAATATCTTAACACCTGTACCACCAAAACGAACATGGTCGACTGTAGCCTGGGTGCATTACATATTCACCTCTCACAGCATGCGAGGATACGTCCAGAATCACTACTTAACCCGAATCTGCTCTCATCCGAAAAGAGCACGCGAACCCATCCCTCGTTGATCCAGTCGTACGGCCTTTGCATCCCTATGGTCTTGGCACCGTCGGAAACGATGCCGACGATGTGCGGGTGTCAACGGATCGAAATGTACGGACAGTGGGGGTAAGTGACCACCCCCAAATCAGCATTGTGCTGCATGAGATTGCGTACATAGGAGTCCTGTTACATATCGTAGGAAGTGCACCCGTTTTTTGACGTTGGTTGCTACTGGTCTGTTTCAGAATGTAACGCTGATCTGCTGCTGTAGTTGACAGTGATCGCCCATCATCTCTCTTAACAGAGTAGCAGTGCCAGTGGATCGGGACGCTCCCCATGAAAGTGAAACTATGCTGTGAGCAATACCAAACATCTGGCCTACACTCGTCACTCTTCGTCTTCCATCTCCCGGCCATGTTGTAATAAAGTGCAGTGCCTCTGTGCACCGTAGCTGATAAGCACTGTCTTTTTCCGTTCCTTCAACTGCCTCGTGCTGCGTTGCCTGGCGTATTTGGCGCTATAGTCACGCTGACATCACGCCATGTGACGTTCAGCTATCTTTGCACTACTGGGAGACGGCTAGAAACATGCTCCCACACTTTCATTCATCTGCACCGACTTGCTTACATGTTATTTTACTCTATATTTCTTATCCTTAAGTATTACAAAGAATTGCAAGATCGCGTCCTAAATGTTAGTTTTTAACTAAGATTAAGAAAAATACTGGAAATGAAATTTATCTATAAACTTTCCAAGAATATTTGTGGATTCTTATCCAGTCGTCGAACAAACCATGATCTCCTACGAACTACGAATATTTTTGTCTTATGAAACTAGTTTTCATAGTATTTTTTAACTTGGAAATGTCTACATCATATCCGCTGTACAATGACCCACCGAAAATTGCAACTGACAGTAATTTTGATGTAGCATTATGCAAAACATTTTTCTCTCCATTATATGGTACATATCTATATGGAAAACTGTAACTACTGGTGTGGCATAGATTAGACGTCAAATTTTGGCATGAAGTGTACCAAATGCTGATTGGCCTTTCGGCGCTACCACACAAAGGAGTAACACCATTTTCATTTTCTATATAACGAAAACTTTCGCTGCAAGCTTTTCATACGCCGATAGCATTTGGATGTTGTTTCTTTGTGAGCTGATCGTACTTATTGTCATGTTAAAGCGACAATAGTCTACCATCACGCGTCGGAATTCAACAGCCGAAGATCGTGGTCTGTCTGGGTTCAGGTTTTGTAGTTCCGTGTTAATAGTTCTCCTGTCGTTCGGTCTCCAAAGACTGTTATGGGGTCAACAGAGCCATACTCAACGCCATACAGGTTCTCAGCGGCTTCTCGCGACTAGCTCTCGAGAGGACTGTCATATTGGCCACTCGGCCGAGCAGGATCGTCCAGACACGGCACATAGTTCGAGTCCGGAAATGGGAACGCTTGCAGCAGGACAAGTATCCACACCTACTCTGCGTCGACGCCAGGAGCATGGAGGACTGTTAGCACCATGAACATTGGTCCGGTCTCCCCAGAAGCGGCAGCAGGGAGCCGGGCGTCATGGTTAGTCCACCAGCAGCAAGACTGAATACAAGAGTGGAAACATCTCTTCAGAAGAGTTCTGGTTAAGCGCACGGTTTCAGGATGGACGTATCCGTCTCTGAATGGTCTAAGGCTTCCGAACCTGGCATGATGATAGGGGTTTCCAATGTGTAAACAGCACCGTAACTTTTGGTTCATAAAGCCACTAATTTTGAAACTGCTACTCTACTACTCTTAAATATTGAGATTTAGCTCCGACTGTTCAGAATTCACATCAGTCCTTCTGAACGAGTACTTTTACCCAAATAAATTTCGTGAAAACAACACCGCCATTTAACCTAGTGCCACAAAGACGTTATACTCAGCTGCAAAACATGTAATAACGGTGTTCCAAACTGATTATGGGTGGCTACAAGAGTTATTTCACTGTATGAATTAACTTTTCAGTTATATAAAATCACGTTCAACGAACGGCTTTACTTAACGAACCTCTGAATGGCAGCGCTGAGTGAAAAACTTTTACGTATATCTTTAATAATAAAATGTTTCGTTAATTGGAAGTCGCCATGTAACTGTTACTAATACAGAAATTACAGTTACTTAATGAGCGCCTTAATGTTACTGTTATCCCTCACCTGCTTTTAGCACTATCCGTCAATCACTATAGATTGAGTTTAATCTGGAGCTACGCAATGGACAATTGTCTTGTGCTAATTAAGTAGTACCACAAAAATGAAATGTAATTAGTTATGTTTGTATATTTTGGAGGAAACACAGATTAATAAAATATTACCACTTCAACAGCAGGAAGTTTAATGTTATGTACTAATACAATTAAAATTTTTCCCTGTCTTTTGACAACAAAACCTTGCATTATGGCCAAATAAATTACACATCACTGAACAAAAACTAACACCGTTATCCGTCATCCGATTAGCGAGCTTCACTGTTCACGTTAAATATTTCCTTACCGAAGGTTAATTTCTCTTCCATCATACTTGGGCTTTGTTTGAAATATCACGATTATGACAAAACTTTGGGGCAAAAACAAATAGCCTCAGAAACAAACGTGATTATAGAGTAGATAATTATTTTTCTCAACAAGTTAATCGTGCGCAGCATTGTGGCATTATCTGCACAACGTTCAGCTGGATACAGCCTCTGATACACTGTAATTTTGTCTTCACCATTATATAACAATGACACATTCAGTGCGCTTCTTCTCTCTGTGCCGTTACGTCCGTTCCAGCCACAAGTCCCGCGTTGCTTTCCTCTGTGATGTGCGTCCACCTCTGTCTACTGCACCATCACACTTTTCCATTATGATGAGAGAGTTGGCTAATGCAGTCTTGACTATTGCACATTGATAGCACTGTTCATTACTAAGTAAATTAAGGTTTCGCATGATTTTGAAAGATGTTGAAGATGCAGAAATTTTTGATATGATAAAGGTCAGTTAGATATCGTTAGTGTTACATATAAGAACCGATTTACGAAACTAAAATGATGCACCCGAACCGCAGTTCACATTTCTGAAATTTTATGAATGGTTTCCAAATGGTAATTCCAGTTTTTAAGTGATTATCTGCGTAATACTGAAAACTGTCAGTACCAAGTCGTGCACTGGCAGTAACATCTCATTGCAAAAGTAATAAATAATCATACGATTTGTAGGATACAGCTAGGGCCCCAACTTGTAACTTAATTAATATTGATTATATTTATTAATTATAAAACAATTGAAACTCAGTGTGACATTTACAGTTAAAAGATACTGGTTTACCAGCTGCAAGAATGTGAGCTGAGTATTATGCGAAATTCATAATGAATTGATACTCCATAAACTGCTAGGTGAATTTCGTATGCATTAATGGTCATGGAAAGACGACAAGGATTTCTGGTCAGAAGAGTATAGGGTAATGTTAACAGCAGGAGAAAATGGAATGACGAGGGTAGGGTTCGTTGTGAATTGGAAGGTAGGGCTAAGAGGATGTTACTGTGAACAATTTAGTGATAGCAGTCTGAAAGAATGCTTGTACTGATTTTAAATCATGTCCTGCAGAAGAATAAACCGAGTAAATGTATTTAGGATGGCAAGACCCACAGTAATTTAACAACAAAATTTGGAAAATGCTGAGGAAACAAAGACTAAGGTCGCTCCGGCAGAAGTGTTATTACAGTAACTAGACACCTGTCACATAAACTGCTGCTTGGTACAACAGCACGTAGCAGTGCCATCCACCGCTATCGTTAGTAAGCCGCATTTCACAATTCTACGCTAATATTACTGCACCTCCCACATGCAGAAGTGCGTCAGTAGCTGGCCTGCAGTCCTGTTGCCTCAACGAATCCTATGCAGCAACAGTGCGCATGAACTGGTTTGCTTCGCTGTTACACCTGGGATGAAAAGTAGCCGAAAATATTTGTGAATATATATGACAGTAGTATCTGTTCCCGAAAGAACAGTTACCGTTAATGACCATGCAGCTTTGCTAGAATGAACTGATAATTAAATGGACACCCTAGCTGCAAACAGGCGTTGATATATTTTCTTTGGGGATATGTTGAAAATGTGTGCCCCGACCGGGACTCGAACCCAGGATCTCCTGCTTACATGGCAGACGCTCTATGGATAGTGCGCCTGCAGGGACTTATCCCTTGCACGTTCCCCGTGAGACCTACATTCCCAACATGTCCACACCACTACGTTTGTAGTACGCCTAGTAGATGTTTGCCATCATACTCATTAGTCGTGGCAGATTAATCTACCAAGTCCCGTACGGGTTCGGGCACAGCGTGTGCGTTAGCACAAGAATGTCAATGGCAGGGAAGCCATGTTTTAACTATATATGACGGTAGTATCTGTTCCCGAAAGACGCTCTGCCATACTACCGTCATATATAGTTGAAATATGGCTTCTCGGCCATTGACCTTCTTGTGCGAACGCTGTTACCGGTTTCGACACAATATCGGATCCTTTAACATTATTAGGTGTACATGCTTTTTACAATACTGGAAGACAGATAGTACTGTTGTGTCAAATTGTAATAAAACTGGCAGGTAACACCAGCAACTCACAAATAAAATATCACACAATATTACAATTTGACGCAACATTACTAAGCGAATTCCAGGTTTTTTAAATGCATATACAACTAATAATGTTACAAGATCCGGTAATAACAGGGTAGATCTATCCAAATCGTTAATTGTTATAAAAAGAGTTACTAGTGATCTGGGCAAACGTGATTCATCAAGAATAATATAAAATGTTGGGTGCTGTTGTTTCTCCAAAGGTCACCCATCTATGCGAACCCGTTTGTGTAAAACTTGTGGGTATTATATCGAGTTAATTAATAATTCACTCTGAAAAATTGTCATCTGTTGTCCGCGACCAAGTTGTGAGGAGCGCCCTCTGTAAAGAATCTCTTCTATAAACCACAGGTAGTTACAACTGACCGAACTACAACAGGGAGGTCGGTGTAGAGGTAGCTAACCATTGCTTAAATTATAAGTAAAATTCATCAGAAATGCCTCCCGGTATAAGTAGCCACCTTTTTCCTCCAAAGCTGTTTGTCTAAGTAGATGAGTGAGCGGATAGAGTTTCAGGGAAACCTCTTGCCCTTGGGGCGGAAAACTGGACCTAAATGATGGAAAAATAAACAATGGAAAAAGGAATGAGAATGCATAAAGCAATGGCAACAATGGCATTAAAGATATGCAGTGTGTATCTAGAGAACATGTGGCCAATGATTTAAAAAGTATCATGATTATCTCTCCATTGGCACACGATATCGGATTAGTCCTCAATTTGAATCTGCCAAGGACAAGGTAACCGTGAGGGAAAGCTGAATAACCTCAATAACCAACTAAAGCTTAACTTGCTTAACATTACTTGACGGTTGATGGTTTGACAACACAATTACAGGTAGTCTGCGTAAATAATTTACGATCGCCCCTGATGCACCAAGTATACGGATGGCGTTAACCTTTTCAGCATCAATTAAAGCCTTTAGATGGTGCATTGAAGCGCCGATACTGGTAGCTACACAATAAATGACATCATAAGGATGGCTGCAGGTGTTCATTTTCTTACAAAAACGCGCTACGGGTCGAAGCGAGGGGTGACGTCATCCGTTACGACAAGCCACTACGGTCAGAACCTGGGCAGCTGCCTTCTACCTCCTCTTTGCAAGCGTCGAATAATAACGTTGCTCTTGAGTTACACCTCTTGACTCTGCACTCGCCATGGTAGTGAAGATCCCATCACACACGCCACTTTGGAGACCGAAGTGTGCTTCCTTAAACAACAGATGACCATCTTTACTGCCAACAAGGAAGATGAGCATCATTCTTTTTGATCAGCCTATAGGCACACCACAGGTCAGAATCCGTCACCGCAACATCCGATGTCCAACAATCGCCTTCAGTACATTCAGTAATATACTCAATGAGCACCACTGCCTGCGCACACTCATAAAGCCAAGTCTTAGTAGTGTCCTGGATGTTCTCACATTCTCACAGTCAGTTGGGCTGCATCATGTGCGACGGAAGATAATGGGTCGTGCATTGCGTGGCAAGTCACCTCTGACCTGCCTGCCGTACACTAAGCAGGGAGGAGCACTAGCTCCAACTTTGGACCTAACGTGGTACCACTTCCGGCGCATTCCCTTGGTGTCACCCAAGGGTACAGACGGCACAGCATTCTCTTGACCGCCCACTCCTTACAACACACAGTCCTTCAGCGCCATGGACATCCTACCACGATTGGACATGACGATGGACGATGCTCCATCCGATCTGGACATGGAGAAACGGTCTTCTTAAACAAAACATCCGGAGAGATACCGACCTCTTACCTCGTGTCTGACTAGTGTTCTTCTTCACAGCCCTAGAGACATTTTCGGTCATACCTGGTGACTTTGTGGCGGAGGGATGGGGGAGAGATTATCATGGCTAATTAACGACATCACTTCAGGCATCCACAACATCGAAGATATAAAATCAAAGAAGTTCAAGGCAGCGGCATTTCAGGATGTGTGGCGCTCTTGGTCCCACCACCCCAAGGCATTCGCCTTTACAACCATCAACGAGACATCGCGTTTTGATAACCCGCCGAGTGAAAACTGTACACATCATCCTCGTGATGCGCTGTTGGAAGCTGACTGCTCCTGGAATAGACAACAGACTGCTATAAGGGTTATTGCTGCGCTGATAAGGACTTGGCGAGGATTTGCAGATTCTCTGGAATCAGTCTTCCACGACCAAGTCTGCTCGTTCATACTGACCCAATTAGTACAGGTTTTTCTGATCTATAGATTGATCACCTCCGGGAGAGGACTGCCCAGCGGCAGGTGACCACGAGAAAAAGACCGAATAATCAACGAAAGGGTAACGTTCTACGCGTAGGGGCGTGGAATGTTAGAAGCTTGAAAGTGGTAGGGAAGCTGGAAAACCTGAAAATTAAAATGCATATGCCCAATATAAGTATAGTAGGGGTCATGGAAGTGAAATGGAAAGAAGACAAGGATTTCTGGTCAGAAGAGTATAGGGTAATGTTAACAGCAGGAGGAAATGGTATAACGAGGGTAGGGTTCGTTGTGAATAGGAAGGTAGGGCAAAGAGGATGTTACTGTGAACACTTTAGTGATAGCAGTTTTCTTATCAGAATCGATAGCAAAACAACACCGACAACGATAGTTCGGGTATGCGTGCCGGCGTCGCAAGATGAAGATGAAGAGAGAGAGAAGGCATTTGAGGATATTGGAAGGGCAGTACAGTATATAAAGGGAGATGAAAATCTAATAGTCATGGGGAACAGGAATGCAGTTGTAGGGGAAGGAATAGAAGAAAAGTTACAAGAGAATATGGGCTTGGGATAAGGAATGAGAGAGGAGAAAGACGAATTGAGTTCTGTAGTAAATTGCAGCTAGTAATAGCGAATACTCTGTTCAAGAATCGCAAGATGAGGAGGCCATGTGATACAGAAAGATTTCAGTTACATTACATTATCGTCAGACAGAGATTACTAAATCAGATACTGGATTGTAAGGTGTACCCATGAGCAGATACAGACTTAGATCACAATGTAGTAGTGATGCAGAGAAGGCTGAAGATTAAGAGATTAGTCAGGAAGAATCAATGCGCAAAGAAGTGAGGTATGGAAGTACTAGGGGACGACGAGATACGCTAAGGCTGTAAATACGCCAATAAGGAATAGCTCGGTAGGCAGTACAGGTGAAGATGAAAATCACAGAAGTTGGCAAGAAAAATATTGGTACAAAGAAGATAATTGCATAGAAACCATGGGTAACAGAAGAAATACTGCAGTTGATCGACGAAACAAGGAAGTACAAAAGCGTTCAGGGAAATTTAGGAATACAGAAATACAAATCGCTAGGAATGAAACAAATACGAAGTGTAGAAAACTAAGACGAAATGTCTGCATGAGAAATGTGAAGAAATCGGAAAAGAAATGACTGTCGGATGGATTGGCTCATCCATCAGGAAAGTCAAAACAACCTTCGGTGACATTAACAGCAGTGGTGGTAATATTAAAAGGGGAACGGTAATTCCACTGTTAAAAGCAGAGGAGAGAGTGGATAGTTGGAAAGAGTACACTGAAAGCCTATATGAGGAGGAAGGGTTGTCTTATGTGATAGAAGAAGAAACAGGATTAGATTTTTTGAGGCAGGGGATGCAGCATTTAAGAAAACTTTGGAGGACTTAAGATGAAATGAGGCAGTAGTGATAGACAACATTCCATCAGAATATCTAAAATCATTGGAAGAAGTGGCAACAAAACTACTATTCACCTTGCTATGTAGAATGTATGAGTCCGGCGACATACCATCTAACTTTTCGAAAAATATCATCCACGCATGTAATTCCGAACTCTGCAGGAGCTGACAAATGCGAGAATTATCGCACAGTCAGCTCAACAGCTCATGCACCCAAGTTGCTGACAAGAATAATATACAGAAGAATGGGAAAGAAAATTGGGGATGTGGTAGATGATGATCAGTTTGGTTTAAGGAGAGGTAAAAGTGCCAGAGAGGCAATTCTGACGTTGCGGTTGACAATGCAAGCAAGATTAAAGTAAAATCAAGGCACGTTCATGGGATTTGTCGACCTGGAAAAAGTGTTCGACAATGGTGCAAGGTATGGGAAATTCTGAGAAAAACAGGGGTGAACTATAGGGAGATACGGGTACTAAACATCATGTACAAGAACAAAGAGGGAAGAATAAGAGTTGACGACCAAGAAAGAAGTGCTCGGAGTAAGGGAGGATGTAACGGATTTTGGTCCAAAAAATGGAGTTTCCAGAAATATTACTTTCTTGATCTACAGAGTTCAATCCATATTGGGTGTGAATTTTATCGTGACAGCAACTTTAAAAATGCCTTTAATTTGTTAAACTGATTAACTCTGCACTGGCGGCCACTCAACCTTTTCCGACATTTTGAAAACTGCTTGCTTCAGTTGAATTTTTGTCAGTGTGAAGGCTATTTTCTTTCGATATCTTTGGTTGACATGTATATGCCTGGCTGACATCTACATCTTTGCCTGAAAACTTTCTTGCATATGATTTATTTGCGTTTTGACAGTACTAACACGTATTAGTAGGTGGAAGGTTGAATTCACAATCCTTTACGTGGAAGTCAAGATTTATGAATAATGGGTAGTGGAAAAACTGTGTTTAGCAAACGAACGTTTCATGGAAATCGGTTTACTAACAAAAAAGAGGAAGCAACTAGCAGAATATAGTCTCTCTGCTTCAGCATCAAAACTTGTGACAGGAGAATTTTACAGGTGCGCGAATGATGATGATATGGAATCCAATGAATTCAGTGCTATTGACTTAGAGCTTCTCTGTTTTCATGTTCATGTGTTAGCTGTAAAAATACGGACTGCATGATTGTTGTTGAAGGATGGAGAGTGGAATAGCATGTGATTTTAAATTATTTTGTAATTTGTGTGGCTTTAAATTTTCATTTTCCTCCTCCAAAGAAACCGACAATGGTACCTATGAATGCAATTTTAGGTTAGCATATGCTCTGAGATGCCTTGGATAGGGCAGGGAAGGAGGTTATTTATTGTGTGGTTTTCTGAACATGCCTCCACCTTGTGCAAGATTGAAAAAGTAAATAAAGAAATATCTTATGCTGTATGCGATACTGCTAAAGTTTCTATGAAGAAATCAGTGAAGGAACTGGTAGATATAAACCAATAAGAAATAGATCCTGGGGTAGATGTTCATGACAGTGAATCTCCTACAAATTCTACTGACCTGTGTGTGTCTGTAGATGAAACCTGGATGAGAAGGGGTCACACATCTCTGTATGGAGTTGCATCTGTTATTGGTATTGACTCAGGTAAAATTTAGATGTAGAAATTATGTCTACATACTGCGACCAGTGTGCAACAAGGAAAATATCTGACAATGAAGACAATGAGACAGAGAGAAACTGTGGGAAGAAAAGCATGCATTAGCATGCTGTAAAAATTATAGTGGTCTCAAGTGGAGGCATGGACGCTGCTGCAACTGTGGGGCTGCTCTCCAGATCTGAGGACCAGTATAGTGTTAGACATAATAAATACCTTGGTGACGGGGAATCCCCTTCGTTCAAAACTGTAACAGATAAAAGTCCGTACAATACAACAACATAAAAGTTGGAATGCGTTGGTTTCATCCAAAAGAGGCTTGGTGGTGGGCTTCGTCACTTGCTGAAAGAGAAGAAAGGTGAAATACTTGAGGATGCAAAACCACTAGGAGGAAAAGGCAGACTTACTCTGAAAGAAATTGATTCTCTTCAGTTATTTTATGGGAGAGCTATCACGAAAAACACGCAAGGTTTAGGGGCAATGAGGCATGTTGTGTGGACAATTTTTTCCCACAAACTATCCACTGACCAAACACCAATGCACAATCTGAGTCAGAAAGACGATTGGTGTAAGTGCACCAACAGAAATGAGACGTATTCACATAAACACTCATTACCAGAACCTGCCATGAATGCAATTAAGCTCATTCAAGTTTCTTGCAAATCCTGATTTACTGAGGAAGTTTCTTCACGGAAAGACACAAAATTCAAATGAAAGTCTCAGTAATTTAATTTGGATTAGATGCTCAAAAAGGACATTATGTGGACAAGTCCACAAGTACTCAAAATAGGTGTCTATGATGCGGTTTCATGTTACAATAACGGAAATAATCGCAGAATTGAAGTGTTGAAGAGAGTTGGTATAGATTCTGGTGTGTTTACAACAAAAGCATTTTACTCCATCGACGAGAGCATGGTCAAGAAATCTATCAGATCAGTGCCTTACCTGCGAATACAGTCCAGGCAGATTCGAAGAGGAGAGAAGAGAAACCTAGAGGATGAGTGGTACCAGTATGGAGGATTTATAAATTTGAGGTAAGCTTATTACATCAAGAAGTATGAGAAAAACTCTTTGAAACTCATTTTCTCTGTTTTACATTTTTTTCGTTATTAGAAGCCTTTTCTCAAAATGTATATGCTCTAATGGTATGAAATTTTCAGGAACTGTTCGCAATGTGCTTCTGTCTCCCTGGAACTAAAAAATACCTGACCCTGCAATTACATTCCGATTTTTAGATGACTGTATGTAGAACAAAGTTAATTTTGCATGTGCAAAATTGAAAACTCTGTTAATGATACAGTTTCTACCATTAATTAATAACTGTAGTTCAGTAGTCTCATAACCCTCTCAGGACACCACAATAATATTTTCAGATGAATTACTAGATTAGAATTTGAGTTATGGCTTTTTATAAAAGAGACAATAAAAATTAAAAATTCAAATTATTTCAAAATATTAATCCTGCACTTTTATTATATTTTTCCGTTAAAACACAGCTCTTTTGCTGTACACATGCAAAATTTTAGATTTGTACATTAATAAATATGGCAGTAATGTTCGTTTAAATAAATGTTTCATTTTCCATTAACTCCCTCCTTAAAAAGGTTGTAAGACAGGGATGCAGTCTTTCGCCCTTACTGTTCGGTCTGTACACTGAAGAAGCAATGATGGAAACGTAAGAAAGGATCAGTTGGGGTATTAAAATTCAAGGTGAAAGGGTATCAATGATACGATTCGCTGACGACATTGCTATCCTGATTGAAAATGAAGAAGAATTACATGAATTGCTGACTGCAACGGATAGTCTATTGTGTAAAGATCATGGATTGAAAGTAAATCGAAGAAAGGCGAAAGTAATTAGAAGTAGCAGAAATGAGAACAGCGAGAAACTTAACATCAGGATTAATGGCCACAAAGTAGATGAAGTTAAGGAATTCTGCTACCTAGGCAGCGAAATAACTAATGACGACCGAAGCAAGGAGAACATCAAAAGTAGACTAGCACCGACGGAAAGGGCATTTCTGGCCAAGAGAGGTCTACTAGTACAAACATAGACCTTAATTTAAGGAGGAAATTTGTAAGAATATACGTATGGAGTGAAGCTTTGTATTGTAGTGATACACGGACTGTGGGAAAACCGAAACAGAAGGCAACGGAAGAGTTTATGATGTGGTGCTGCAGACGAATGTTGAAAATTAGGTAGACTGATAAAGTAAGGAATGAGGGGGTTCTTCGCAGAGTCGGAGAGGAAAGGAATTCGTGGACCATACTACAAGCAGAAGGGACAGGATGACGGGACATCTGTTACGACATCAGCGAATGACTTCCATAGTACTCGTGGGAGCTGTAGAGAACAAAATCTGTAGAGGAAGATAGAGATTGGAATGCATCCAGCAAATAATTGAGGATGTAGCTTGCAAGTGATACTCTGAGATGAAGAGGTTGGTACAGGAGAGGAATTCATGGCGCACTGCATGAAACCACTCACAAGACTGAAGACCCCAAAGAGGTTGATCTGCAGCTGATTCATTGTGTATTGATAAAAGTAGTGCGTGCTGGTTTACAGGAACGAAATACCATAGATTTGCAAAAGACAGCAAGGTATCCAGATTTATCTTTCAGTCATTCTCAAGTGCTTCCCTGGTACATTTTACCTTCCTGAATGAAATCTGTTTTTCTTCCACTATGTCTTCTTCTTTTTTCTTCTTTTTTGTATTATTCTGGCTAAATGTGACTTATCAAAATAACCATCTCATAGTTTTCATCTGTATATTCAAGTGTTTAGTTAGGTGATGATAATGCTTTTCTAGAGAGCTGATGGCAAGCTTACAAATTACGTAATTTTGACACCAACTCAAATATCCTTTTAGTTCCCACGTCTCCCATAGACTTAACTCCGAAGGTGAATCATTGACTCGTGCTTCTGGTTTGAGATCTGATCATTTAGTGATCTTTCAAACTCTAATATGCTGTCCACAGTGCCGAATCGAATAGTCAACCAGAATTAAATCATAGAGGTGATTGAGATAAGGTATTTTTGTCTGTGATTTACAAGATAATGCGTGAAAAGAATATTTACTTCGATAGTTAAACGTAAGAAATGTTCCGTTTCTGTGGCGTTATGACCATAGTTTACGTACTCAGAATGAATTTGTCACTATGCAGCAGAGTGTGTGCTGGAATAAAATTTCGTGGCATATTAAAACTCTACCAGACCGAGACTCTAGCTCTGGACCTTTGTGTTTAGCGGGAAAGTATTCTACCAATGGAGCTGTACGGACATGACTCAAAACTTGTCTTCATAGCTTTACTTCCGGTAGAACCTCACCTGCTACCCTCCAAACTTCATGGCATAACCTCGGCTTGCAGGATTCTTTCCAGAGTGAGTTTTTCACTCTGCAGTGGAGTGTGCGCTAATGTGAAACTTTCTGACAGACTAAAACCATGTGCCTGAAACATTTAGCAGACTTTGGCTACGCCACGGCTTCGCAGTATCCTTTCTTCCACTACTTCGTGTCCCTCAAGTTCCGTGGGATAGTTTCTGTGAACTTTGGAAGGTAAGAGATGAGGTGGTGGGGGAGGTAAATCTGTGACGACTGTTCGTTAGTCGTGCTTGGGTATCTCATGTGACCACATGCCCGCGCAAAGTTCCTTGTCCGAGTCCCACGCTGCCATATTTTAACCTGTCAGGAAATTTCATAGTTTATGGAGTTACACTCCTGGAAATGGAAAAAAGAACACATTGACACCGGTGTGTCAGACCCACCATACTTGCTCCGGACACTGCGAGAGGGCTGTACAAGCAACGATCACACGCACGGCACAGCGGACACACCAGGAACCGCGGTGTTGGCCGTCGAATGGCGCTAGCTGCGCAGCATTTGTGCACCGCCGCCGTCAGTGTCAGACAGTTTGCCGTGGCATACGGAGCTCCATCGCAGTCTTTAACACTGGTAGCATGCTGCGACAGCGCGGACGTGAACCGTATGTGCAGTTGACGGACTTTGAGCGAGGGCGTATAGTGGGCATGCGGGAGGCCGGGTGGACGTACCGCCGAATTGCTCAACACGTGGGGCGTGAGGTCTCCACAGTACATCGATGTTGTCGCCAGTGGTCGGCGGAAGGTGCACGTGCCCGTCGACCTGGGACCGGACCGCAGCGACGCACGGATGCACGCCAAGACCGTAGGATCCTACGCAGTGCCGTAGGGGACCGCACCGCCACTTCCCAGCAAATTAGGGACACTGTTGCTCCTGGGGTATCGGCGAGGACCATTCGCAACCGTCTCCATGAAGCTGGGCTACGGTCCCGCACACCGTTAGGCCGTCTTCCGCTCACGCCCCAACATCGTGCAGCCCGCCTCCAGTCGTGTCGCGACAGGCGTGAATGGAGGGACGAATGGAGACGTGTCGTCTTCAGCGATGAGAGTCGCTTCTGCCTTGGTGCCAATGATGGTCGTATGCGTGTTTGGCGCCGTGCAGGTGAGCGCCACAATCAGGACTGCATACGACCGAGGCACACAGGGCCAACACCCGGCATCATGGTGTGGGGAGCGATCTTCTACACTGGCCGTACACCACTGGTGATCGTCGAGGGGACACTGAATAGTGCACGGTACATCCAAACCGTCATCGAACCCATCGTTCTACCATTCCTAGACCGGCAAGGGAACTTGCTGTTCCAACAGGACAATGCACGTCCGCATGTATCCCGTGCCACCCAACGTGCTCTAGAAGGTGTAAGTCAACTACCCTGGCCAGCAAGATCTCCGGATCTGTCCCCCATTGAGCATGTTTGGGACTGGATGAAGCGCCGTCTCACGCGGTCTGCACGTCCAGCACGAACGCTGGTCCAACTGAGGCGCCAGGTGGAAATGGCATGGCAAGCCGTTCCACAGGACTACATCCAGCATCTCTACGATCGTCTCCGTGGGAGAATAGCAGCCTGCATTGCTGCGAAAGGTGGATATACACTGTACTAGTGCCGACATTGTGTATGCTCTGTTGCCTGTGTCTATGTGCCTGTGGTTCTGTCAGTGTGATCATGTGATGTATCTGACCCCAGGAATGTGTCAATAAAGTTTCCCCTTCCTGGGACAATGAATTCACGGTGTTCTTATTTCAATTTCCAGGAGTGTATTTAGCAGAGAGTTAGAGCAGCGAGCTAAAACTGTTGACTAGAAGACTTCTTTTTTGTATCATGTTGCGGATATATTTAAACTAACTGTGTAGATATCAATTTATATCAAACTTTTATCAATTTGAGTCAGCGAGCTAGAAAAGTAGAAACTTCTAGGGGAGGATGCAACATGCTGTTTGTACATATGTGGTTGTGTTCATGGATGTTATTGGAGCGAATTATTAATTTAGGTTTGGTGTTCAACGAGTACCCTTTTCCTTGAACGCACAACTCGGTGCCCTCCTAGATGACCTACGGATGATGTGTACAGCAGTTGGTGTCATGTAACAAGAAGCTTCCTGCATGGGGCCTTAAAAGTCACTTTCTGTTAGATTGTAGACTGTATCCTTATATTACCGTGCACAAAACAAGTCGGAGTGAATGAACAAGCTTAGAGATAGCACAGGTATTTCATTGAGGCAGCAAAAATAATGAGATAGCGATGTATACATAAACAGATGGGGGTAGCATCGTGAATGCATTGTAAAAAACGGCAACGAATTGGCGGAGCTGCCTTTTGTCCTAAGGTGATTCATCTGGAATGGTTTCCGACGTGATTATCGGACGACGACGGGAATTAACAGACTTTGAACGCGGACTGCTAGTTGGAGCTGGATGCATAGGGCATTCCATTTCGGAAATCATTTGGGTACTGAGTATTCCGAGACCCACAGTGTCAAGACTGCGATGAGAATACTAAATTTCAGGCGTTAGCTCTCATCACGGACAATGCAGTGGCTGACAGTCTTCATTTAACGACAGAAACCAGTGGCGTTTCCGTAGAGCTGTCGCTGCTAACAGAAAAGCAACACTGTGTGACATAAATGCAAAAATCAATGTGGGCCTTACGATGAACGTAACTGGTAGGACAGTGAGGCGAAATTTGGTGTTATTGGTCTACGGCAGTAGACAACCGACGTGAGTGCCTTTGTTAATGGGCCTGCAGCGCCTCTCCTGGACTCGTGACCTTATCGGTCGGACACTATATGACTGGAAAACTGTGTCCTTGTTGGATGAATCTCAATTTCAGTTGGTAGGACCTGATGGTAGGGTCCGAGTAGACCCCCCATAAAGCCAAGAACCCAAGTGGTGGTGGCTCTATAACGGTGCGGGCTGTGTTTACGTGCAATGGACTGGACCCTCTGGTCCAACTGAACCGATCATTGACTGGAAGTAGTTATGTTGAGCTACCTGGAGATCAGTTACAGCCATTCATGGACTTCACTTTTACGAATGACAATGTGCCATATCACCGGGCCACAATTGTTCGCAATTGGTCTGATGAATATTCTGGACAATTCGAGCGATGTGTGGCCACTCAGATCGCCCGACATGAATCCCATCGAACATTTATGGGACATAATCGAAAAGTCAATACGTGTACAAAATCGTGCACCGACAACGCTTTCGCAGTTATGGACGGCTATAAAGGCAGCATGACTCAACATTTCTGTAAGGGACGTCCAGTGACTTGTTGAGTCAATGATACTTCGTGTTGCTGCACTACCCCGGTCAGCAGGATGTCCGACACGACATTGGAGCTATTCGACGATATTTGTCACCTCAGTTTAAAAAGAAATATATGAGGCATGCAAGGTGGTAACTATCACAGTCATTCTCAGTAAGGGAGAATAGTGGCTGTTCAGCCTCCTATTATGTTATAAGTTTTACTTTTACTGTTGTTTATTATTTCAAATTTTTGCCTGCAGGAAAGTGATTAGCTTGAACGTTACATGATTATTAATCTTTTTCTTGATTCCTTCTTCTTTCTCTCTTCCCAAAACCTCTTTATTCTTAGATGTGTTCGTCTTTACTTTGCTCTGTTCGTATTTTGTCTGTTTTCTTCCTTTCTTTAAGTTCAAATTTTGTATTTATAATTTAGTTTCTGAATTTGTCTCTTTCGTTTATCATTTGATACTGATGCCTACTTTTTTAGGCCTTCGTTTCTTCGTTGAATTTTTTACAAGATCGAAAATCCTCTTTGTGAGTCAGTTGTTGGTCACTTTGTATGTGTCCATAGAATGTTTGTCGGCGTTCCCTGATCATGTCTGTGAGCCTGTCAGTAGGTTCTTATAATTCTTTGGTTGCTCTCTTCCGCTGTGTACTGCTGCAAAATTTTCTCTGAGGATTTTACGTACAATTTTTTCTGTCGATTCTGGCGTGTAGTGTGCTTCTGGTAGTACAACTGTACTGTAGTGCCAGAGTTAACATGTCTTGAAATATTTCTTCTATTGTAGCGCTTCCATGTCGGTTTGTATGCTTCCTGTATGGGTCTGTAATGGGTGTGATATTTCTCCCATAAATTTTATTTTATAAGTGGTGCCCGTAGGTGTCTATTGTATGAGGGCTCTAGTTTTTCTGTCAATTCCGTATTCTTCTAATGTGTCAAAGTGAATCTGTCCATCTATGGGATTGTAGGCCTTCATAATGTTCTCGCAGTGTTCTTCGTCTGTCTGACTTTCAGGAGCGTTCGAAGGTTCCCAATTTTTTCAACGAAGGACATTCTTTTTCTAAAACCTGCTTGGCATTCACCTTCTTTGTATCAGCTTGTAGTTCTAGTCTCTTCAGTAATACCTGGCAGAGAATTTTGTGGGTGACCGGTAATAATAGGACACCTTTGTAGTTATTAGGGTCTTTCTTGTCGCCCTTTTATTGGATTGGGTGAATCAACACCCATTTCCATACCTGAGTAATTTTCTCTGTATTTCACATTTCTTTAATAATTTCTTGGATTTTCTTTGTGATGATTTGGCATTTTAGTTCCCAGATCTCAGAAATAATGCCGTCTTCTCCAACGGCTCTGTGGTTTTTTAATTGTTTTGTAATTTTTCTACCTCTGTTACTGGAGGCGGCTTTGAATCTTGTTTGGTATTGTTTTCGAGAACAGTAATTTTTCTTTAGGCTTCTCGCAAGTGGGGAGTTTATCAAAATAATTTTTAAAAAAATTTGCAGTTATCTTTAGTAATCGTTTCCATAGATCCATCTGTTCGTTTGAAGCAAATATTTGGACGCTGGTAACCCTTTATTTTTTACCTGAAAATTCTTTAGAAATTTCTCGTGTTACTTCTCTTGACGTCGTCTGGATTTCATTTAGTTTATTTTTGTCGTACGTCCATTTTACTCTTCTGACGTCTTCCGACGATCGTTTCTCGACTTTGTGGAAATCTTGCCACGTCTCTTTTGTTCTGTTGCTGCTAAACCTCTTCCAAAACTGTATTCCACCTTCAGTGGCCTGATCATACGTTGCGTTCCACAGTCTACGTTTTCGTCCCCTTGGAAGTTGACACGAACGCATTGCCTTCTGAATTATTGTTGCGAGATCTGTCTAGTTTCCTGTTGAACATTAATTAACTTCTTCAATAATTCAATAATTTTGTAGTTGTTTACTTCAAGCATTCTGGGTCTGTTCTTGTAATTTTTTTCTGTGTTACCTTTCTTTTTCTTGAGACTAGCGTAATTTTTACCTGTAGCAAGTAATGGTCGGACTCGAAGAATCCTTTGCGTATTTTCACACCCAGACTTTGTCTTTTATTTTTGCTTCTGACGGATACGTGATCTATTTGAAATTCTTTCATTACGTTTTTGGGAGTTTTCCATGTTGAGTTTACGTTGCGACTTTTGAAATTTTTTAAGCTAAAATTTAGACAGTAGAGTATGAGATGTTCCGCCATTCTTGCTGGTGCGTTTGGGTTTTACTTTTTAATATAATGTGGACTGGTTTTATGTATGAAGTTTTTCCCATTTGTAAAGAAATTTCATATTTTTCATTGTCTGTGGTGTTATGGTCACTGATTAACGACTTTTATAATATTTTCTTTAGCATTTCATTTAGATTTTATGCATCTTGTTTGTAGATGAATGGATATTGCTCAGTTAACTGCTGCGACACCGTACCTGGTGTGCGCATCGCGGCATGGAGGCACAGTGGAGTGTGGCCGCGCCTCTGGGCGTCGTAAAACCGCAGGCACGGTGAGTGCGGTTCGTGCGACTGCCGCGGTGCCCCGTGCTGCGGAGTTTTACGTTCCTGGCGGCTGGCAGCGAAATGTGGTACAGCCCGCAGGCGCCTGCCGGAGGCGCGTCTGTCTCCCCGGATTGCGCGTTCCGAGCCGTTGCGGGCGGCGGCACCCGCGCTGCCACACGCTGTTCCTCCTACACGAGTAGCAACAGGCAGTGGCGAGGCGCTATGCACTTGTTCTGTGTCTCCCCCAGACAGCAGCGCATATATTTCGCTTCATCATTTAAATGTCTAATAAGAAAAACTTAACTTGCTTCTGTAAAAAAATGGTACAAATGGCTCTGAGCACTATGGGACCTAACATCTGAGGTCATCAGTCCCCTAGAACTTAGAACTACTTAAACCTAACTAACCTAAGGACATCACACACATCCATGCCCGAGGCAGTATTCGAACCTGCGACCGTAGCGGTCGCGCGGTTCCAGACTGAAGCGCCTTTAACCGCTTGGTTGCTTCTGTAGGTGAAATATTATTCAACTACGAATGTTAATATACCTGGTGATCAAAAAGTGCCTGCCGGAGTGGCCGTGTGTTTCTAGGCGCTACAGTCTGGAACCGAGCGACCGCTACGGTCGCAGGTTCGAATGCTGCCTCGGGCATGGATGTGTGTGATGTCCTTACGTTAGTTAGGTTTAATTAGTTCAAAGTTCTAGGCGACTGATGACCTCAGAAGTTAAGTCGCATAGTGCTCAGAACCATTTGAACCATTTGATCAAAAAGTCAGTATAAATTTGAAAACTGAATAAATCACGGAATAATGTAGATAGAGAGGTACAAATTGACACACATGCTTGGAATGACATGGGGTTTTATTAGAACCGAAAAAAAGTTCAAAAAATGTCCGATAGATAGCGCTTCATCTGATCAGAATAGCAATAATTAGCATAACAACGTAAGACGAAGCAAATAATATGTTCTTTATAGGAAATGCTCAATATGTCCACCATCATTCCTCAACAGTACCTGTAGTCGAGGAATAATGTTGTGAACAGCACTGCAATGCATGTCCGGAGTTATGGTGAGGCATTTGCGTCGGATGTTGTCTTCCAGCTTCCCTAGAGATGTCGGTCGATCACGATACACTTCCGACTTCAGGTAACCCCAAAGCCAATAACCGCACGGACTGAGGTCTGGGGACCTGGGAGGCCAACCATGACGAAAGTGGCGTCTGAGCACACGATCATCAACAAACGACGCGCACAAGAGATCTTACACTCGTCTAGCAATATGGGGTGGAGCACCATCCTGCATAAACATCGTACGTTCCAGCAGGTGTTTATCAGCCAGGCTGGGGATGATGCGATTCTCTAACATATCGGCGTACCTCTCACGCGTCACGGTAGCAGTTACAAAACCAGAATCACGCATTTCCTCGAAGAAAAAAGGCCCGATAACCGTAGATGTGGTAAATCCAACCGTGACTTTCTCGTCGTGAAATGGAGTTTCCACGACACTTCTAGGATATTCGGTAGGCCAAATTTTGCAGTTGTGGGCGTTGACAGACCCTCGGAGCGTGAAATGATCTTCGTCGGTCCACAACACGTTACTCAACCAATCGTCATCTTCCGCCGTGTTTTTGAAACGCCCACACCGCAAATGCCCTCCGCTTCAGTAAATCGCCAGGTAACAGTTTGTGATGCCGATGGATTTTGTACGGATAGCATCGGAGGGTACGCCTAAGTGCCAACCAAACAGTAGTGTATGGAATGCCGGTGCGATGTCCGACTGCACGAGCGCTGAGTTCCCCGTACATAGACGAGCCCGCTACAGTCTCCATATCTTCTTGAACTGTCTCAGCAGCATTACGCCATGTGCTCGGTCGGCCACTACGGGGTCTACCGTCTAAACAATCCGTGGCTTCGAACTTCGAAATCATTCTCGCCACAGCTGCATTTGTTAACGGACCTTTACCTGTTCGAATCCCCTTCCTGTGACCATAGGATCGTAACGCTGAACTAGCACATTACCTATTCAGATAATGCAGCTTCACTAAAAGCACCTTTTCAGGTAATGTCAACATGCTGCGACTGCTGGCGCATCTGATTCTCTCTCTCATTACAGCTCCTTTTATAAACGATTGTCACGCGCAGTCACTGACGTTTTGCTGTCCAGCACCATCCGTCGGACATTTTGTGAACTTTGTTTTTTTTGTTCTAATAAAACCCCATGTCATTCCAAGCATGTGTGCCAATTTTTACCTCTCTATCTACATTATTCCATGGTTTATTAAGTTTTCAAATTTATACTGACTTTTTGATCACCCGGTATGTTGTATTAACCCGTGATCTCACTCCGGTCGATACGAAGTTATTAACCGTGTATTACCGTTTTCTAAGGTGCCGAAATTATTGCTTCACAAAACGTGTCATCGGTTCCAAAATGAAATTGATTTTTTTCAAATTATCGTGTGTTATGACATAGTGAAAAGTCAGAAAACAGTTTTTCATCTTCGATATTTCACGGAATGTTTAAGGGAAGTATGACTGAATGATGAACCTGCGATAGGCAGCCCTCTAAAGCTCACCTCTCGAAAGCATAAAATTCGTGTGTAATACCTTGACTTATTTCAGGTTCTCGTCCTATTGTTAGGCTTCTAATGATACTGTCTAGCACATTGTATATGCAGAATGTTTCTTAGTTCCCATTTGATACTTCGAGTGCTTGCAGTGGGAAGAGACGAGATACCATACATCACATTGAGAAAGCATTTCACTTCGGTGTTGCAGGTACTGGAAATCTGGATATGGAAATCAAGTAAAATACAGCAATTTATCTAATAATTATAGCTCAGTTTGTATTTTCTCACTTCAGGCTCAGTGTATGAAATTTCCAGTTTCTATATTTGACGTAGTCTATTTAAAGGGGTGGAAACGAAGTTAAGTGTTTTGCATACGTGTTTATGTCAAAAAATTTGCCGCTGGAATGAATATGACACCTTAAAGTAACAATAGAAGCTTCTCAACATATTTATTATAATCTATATGTACCTTTGCTAGATAAAGGAAAGGTAGGATACATAGAAAAGCACATGCCCCATTACCATCCTATGTTATGAAACCAGTTATGAACGACAAATTATTAGATTGTTGCATAAGTTCATAGCGTTTTTGTTTTGTATTTCGGTATTCCGGTTCCTATGGGTTTCTTTATCGTTGTAATTTTTTAAATTGAAATTCGCTGTTGCTATCTGAATTTACATACTGTCATCTTTTTCATTTGGAGATAGTGAATGAAGCTGTGGACGCTAGAAAATGGGGTGTGAGGTAGAGAAATCGGAACATTTCCGAAATATTCTTCTGCTTGATTTAATAGAGGGGTGACAGCAGTGGAGACAGGGAGACAGCCAGACACATTTGTGAAGTGTATGAGGATAATTCCACTGGACAGAGTACGACGAGAAAATGATTCTCTAGTTTTAAGGACATCTGTGACTCTATGCGTTTAAGAAGACCTTCGAGGTTTGATGAAGATACACTCCTGGAAATTGAAATAAGAACACCGTGAATTCATTGTCCCAGGAAGGGGAAACTTTATTGACACATTCCTGGGGTCAGATACATCACATGTTCACACTGACAGAACCACAGGCACATAGACACAGGCAACAGAGCATACACAATGTCGGCACTAGTACAGTGTATATCCACCTTTCGCAGCAATGCAGGCTGCTATTCTCCCATGGAGACGATCGTAGAGATGCTGGATGTAGTCCTGTGGAACGGCTTGCCATGCCATTTCCACCTGGCGCCTCAGTTGGACCAGCGTTCGTGCTGGACGTGCAGACCGCGTGAGACGACGCTTCATCCAGTCCCAAACATGCTCAATGGGGGACAGATCCGGAGATCTTGCTGGCCAGGGTAGTTGACTTACACCTTCTAGAGCACGTTGGGTGGCACGGGATACATGCGGACGTGCATTGTCCTGTTGGAACAGCAAGTTCCCTTGCCGGTCTAGGAATGGTAGAACGATGGGTTCGATGACGGTTTGGATGTACCGTGCACTATTCAGTGTCCCCTCAACGATCACCAGTGGTGTACGGCCAGTGTAGGAGATCGCTCCCCACACCATTATGCCGGGTGTTGGCCCTGTGTGCCTCGGTCGTATGCAGTCCTGATTGTGGCGCTTACCTGCACGGCGCCAAACACGCATACGACCATCATTGGCACCAAGGCAGAAGCGACTCTCATCGCTGAAGACGACACGTCTCCATTCGTCCCTCCATTCACGCCTGTCGCGACACGACTGGAGGCGGGCTGCACGATGTTGGGGCGTGAGCGGAAGACGGCCTAACGGTGTGCGGGACCGTAGCCCAGCTTCATGGAGACGGTTGCGAATGGTCCTCGCCGATACCCCAGGAGCAACAGTGGCGGTGCGGTCCCCTACGGCACTGCGTAGGATCCTACGGTCTTGGCGTGCATCCGTGCGTCGCTGCGGTCCGGTCCCAGGTCGACGGGCACGTGCACCTTTCGCCGACCACTGGCGACAACATCGATGTACTGTGGAGACCTCACGCCCCACGTGTTGAGCAATTCGGCGGTACGTCCACCCGTCCTCCCGCATGCCCACTATACGCCCTCGCTCAAAGTCCGTCAACTGCACATACGGTTCACGTCCACGCTGTCGCAGCATGCTACCAGTGTTAAAGACTGCAATGGAGCTCCGTATGCCACGGCAAACTGTCTGACACTGACGGCGGCGGTGCACAAATGCTGCGCAGCTAGCGCCATTCGACGGCCAACACCGCGGTTCCTGGTGTGTCGGCTGTGCCGTGCGTGTGATCATTGCTTGTACTGCTCTCTCGCAGTGTCCGGAGCAAGTATGGTGGGTCTGACACACCGGTGTCAATGTGTTCTTTTTTCCATTTCCAGGAGTGTAGTTTAAACACATTAATCTACAATGATCCACGTCAGTATACTAAAGAACTGACAAATTTGATGAACTGTGATCATTCCACCATGATGCGACATTCGTATGCAATGGGGGAGATTGAGAAGCCGGGTGTGTGGGTATCGCATTTTCTAAGCCAGTACCACAGAAATCTGCAGGTGGTCATATGGCCATTTCTGCTTGCTCCTTATCAATTCGCTCGTAACTACACCGACCATTCCCATCCTCTACCGTTACTATTGAGGAGAAATGGTGTCCTTATGATAACAGGGAAAAGAAAGGAGTGGTTGAGCCCAAACACAGCGTCAACTTGCTGCGCGCATCCGCAAAAGACATGTTACGTATCTGGTGGAACAGGGACAGACAGGTGTACTAAGATTTCTGTCCCCAGGAGCAGCCATCACATCACATTTACTGCCAACAACTGGGACACCTTGCAGACGGAATAGAAGAACAACGACCAATAAGACTGCTTGAAGTGATACTACTCCAAGATAACGCCAGCACGCATTTTGGTAGACTGACAAAGAACGCTGTACAGGAGTTGGCTTGGAAAGTCATTACGCTCCCACCTTATTCATCTAACCTTGCGCCCTCCGATTTTCATCTTTTCCACCTTATGTCGAACAATCTTCAGGGAACTTCAATTCTGGATGAAAATGAGCTCTGAACATGGCTCGACGAGTTCTTCGCCTCAAAACCACGTTATTTCTACAGTAGCGGAATCGAAAAGTTACCCCAACGATGGAAGACTGTTGTAAATAGTGAAGGAGAACATTTTATTGACGAATAAGGCCTCAGTCATTTGTATATGTTGCGTTTATTAAATTTATAATAAAACCAACACGATAAAAGATTACTTCAAAAATACAATTTTTTCATCAGAATCGACAGCAAAGCAACACCGACAACAATAATTCAGGTATACATGCCGACATTGCAAGCAGAAGATGAAGAGGTAGGGAAAATACGAGAGGATATTGAACGGGTAATTCGGTATGTAAAGGGAGATGAAGTTCTAACAGTCATGGGCGATTGTAATACTATTGTAGGGGAAGGGATAGACGAAAGTGTTGTGTTAGCTACTGTGGAAGTCAGTACCGACACAAACAAGGAAGAAGTTACGATGGCCGGTGGCAGGAATGATCTGTACATAACACTTTCTGATTAAGAGAACATTTTATTTATAAAAAGGAAAGAAACATGACTTCTTGTTATGAGGTGGCTTGATGTACTTCCTGTGCCTCCCACACGCAATTACTCTTACATTCTAATACTACTCGCAGAACACAGGCTGAGTATCGTCTTCCTATTACTCAGTACTAATGCTCATGAAGTCTGTGACCGAACTGGTCCCGACCGGTGATGGGCGGCTGGTTAAATCAGCGTTGATAGGGGGGCAAGACACTGTCTTCCTGGAGGTGTGGAGATGCCCGCTCTTCCCACTGGCCAGCGGATAAGGGCCTTGTTGATGCCGTTTCCTGGCGCTACTCTAGTCGGCGTGCAGTCGATGCTTTAAGACTGCACAGAAATAGTTCCGGAGAATATGGGCTCGGTTGAAGAAATGAGAGAGAAGAAAGGCTATTTGAGTTCTGCAATAAAGTTAAGTTAGTAATAGAGAATATTCTGTTCAAGAGTCACAGGAGGGAAAGGGGCATAGTTGGGAAAGGACGCGAAGATGTCGGGAAGATTCCGAAACCAGATAGTTTATTGTGCGGCGTAACTGGGAGCATGAACAGACTCAAACCACAACTGAGTAATGAGCTTAAGAGACTAGACAAGAAGAATGAATGCCGAAAGAAGTTGGATATGGAAGTGCTAAGGAATGCCGAGTTATGCTTGAAGTTCATTTAGGCTATGGACGCTGCTGTAAGGAATAGCTCAGAAGGGAGTTCAGTTGAAGAGAAATGGACATCACTGAAAAGGGTAATCAAAAGAAAAAAAGAAAACGGAAAGCAAAACGTAGGTACAGGGGAGGTAACTGCAAAGAAGCCATTGGAAACAGATTAAATACTTCAACTAATCAAAGAAAGAAGGATATACAATATTGTTGAGGGAAATTAAAGAACACAGAAAACAAGTCACATTGGAAAGAAGTACATGTACGATGAAGCTAAAGCGAAGTGACTGAATGCAAGATGCGAAGAAATCGAAAAAGAAAAGATTGAAGGATTGACTCAGCATATAGAAAAGTCCCAAATAACCTTCCATGAAAATAAAAGCAACGGCGGTAACGTTAAAAGTGCAATGGGAACTCCATTGTTAAATGCAAAGGAAAGAGCGCGTAGGTGGAAAGAGTACACTGAAAGTACCTATGAGGCGGAGAACTTGTCTGATGACGTGATAGAAGTAGAAACACGAGTCGATAGGGAAGAGAAAGGGTATCCAGTATTAGAATCAGAATTTATAAAGGTTTTGGAAGATCTAAGATCAAATAAGGCAGAAGGGGTAGAAACATTCCATCGTAATTTCTAAAAGCATTGGGAGAAGTGACAATAAAACGAGTTATTCACGCTAGTGTGTAGAATGAATGAGCCTGGGGATATACCGTTAGACCTTCGGGAAAACATCATACACACTATTCCGAAGGCTGCAAGAGGCAACAAGTGCGAGAATTACCGAATATTCAGCTTAACAGCTCGTGCATACAAGTTGCTGACAAGAATATTAAGAAGAATGGAAAATAAAATTAAAGATCTACTACATGACGACCAGTTTGCCTGTAGGGAAGGTAAACGCAACAGAGGCAGTTGTGATGTAGCGGTTGATAATGGATGGAAGGCTGACGAAAAATTAAGATACATTCATACCATTTGTCGACTCTGAAAAAAGTATTCTACAATATGTTCGAAATTCCGAGAAAAATAGAGGTGATCTATAGGGAAAGGATGTAAGATAGATTGTTCAGTCTAAACATCGAAGAAGCATTGACGGAAATAAAGAAAGGTTCAGGAGTGGGATTAAACGTGAAAGTGAAAGTAAATCAGTGATAAGATTCTCTGATGACATTCCCATCCTCAGTGAGACTTGAATCGAATGAACAGCCTAATGAGTACAGAATATGAACTGAGAGTAAATCGAAAAAAAGACGAAAGTAATGAGAAGTAGGAGAAATGAGGGCGAGGAGAAACATAACGTATGAATTGATCACCACGAAGTAGATGAAGGTAAGAAATTTTTTTTACCTAGGCAGCAAAACGACCCATGACGGACGGAGCAAGGAGAATATAACAAGCAAAAAGCACTGGTAAGAAATGTATTCCTGCCAAAGAGGAGTCTATTGGTATCAAACCGAAGCCTTGAGGAAGATATTCCTGAAAATGTACGTTTGGAGAACAGCACTATATGGTAGTGAGACATGGACTGTGGGAACACCGGGACAGAACAGAAGTATCTGAGATGTGGCGCTAGCCATGAATGATGAAAATTAGATAGACTGATAAGGAATGAGGAGGTTTTTTGGCGCGTAAAGTAGTATAAGGAAAACACTGCCAAGAAGAAGAAGCAGGATATAGGATATGTGTGAAGACATCGAAGAGTAACTTCGATGCGATTAGAGGGAGCTGTAGAAGGCAACATCTGTAGAGCAACACAGAGATTAAAATAAACCCCGCAAACAATTGAGGAAGAAGGTTGCAAGTGCTACTCTGATACTGAAAGCTGAAAAAATTCCACTAAATATGGTAGCATCATTAGGAATAAGAGGTGCCGCTAATGACTGGGTCCTAGAATATCTAGCGTGCATACAAAGAGTAGACACAACACAAATTTCAAATAACGAAAAACATTTAGTGAAACACTTTAAGAAACATAGTAGCTTTGTTAAGGAATTCGTCAATGTGCTATATTAGGTCCAGTACGGTTTCTAATACACGTCTATGATATTGTCAGTAGTTTCAGTCGTAGAAAAAGATTTAATTTGCTGATGGAAGCGTTATTATAATTCACTGGCAGAACAAGAGAATTTCCAGAAGTGAAATTAAATGAATCCCTCGAGGAAGTTTAAAACTGGTCGTTACGCAGTCAAACTACATTAAGCATAAAGAAAATAGAAGCCAAATATTTCAGGTTGAAAAGGGAAAATGGTCCTGTTAAGTTAAACGTACATATTAGTACTGAAAATTACTAACAAACTAAAAATTATTAGGAATGAATGTTGATTCTTTGTTTAAATCGTGAAAACACCCAAAGACAGTGGTAAACCGAACATCATCTGCATGTTGAACTTTTAGAATCTCTCATAAGTGTGTAATAGACGGTGTTCAAAAATGGTTCAAATGGCTCTGAGCACTATGGGACTTAACGTCTATGGTCATCAGTCCCCTAGAACTTATAACTACTTAAACCTAACTAACCTAAGGACAGCACACAACACCCAGTCATCACGAGGCCGAGAAAATCCCTAACCCCGCCGGGAATCGAACCCGGGAACCCGGGCGCGAGAAGCGAGAAGGCTACCGCACGACCACGATCTGCGGACAATAGACGGTGTCTTTTTGTTACATATTATTAAAGTTTACGTGCAACTGTTAGCTATGGAAATCATTTCCAGGGAATAATTGTATAATATATGAGCACAGTTTTCAAACTACATGAAATGGATGAAGAAAGGTAGCAGAATTAGAAATCAGACTGATTGAAGAGATCCATGAAAATTTGAGAATTTGAACTTCATCAATTTCACCGAGTAAGTTCAGTTACCGAGAACTAACGCACGGTTACAGAGACAAGGAAACCGAAAATTGGAGTACAAATATGGAAACCAAATAACGTCGCCATGGTTCTGGTTCCCGCTTTTAGTTTGTGCAGTAATCCATGGAGAAGAAACAAAAACTTTAAGGTTTGCCGACGACATTGTAATTCTGTCAGAGACAGCAAAGGACCTGGAAGAGCAGTTGAACGGAAAGGACATTGTCTTGAAAGGAGGCTATAAGATGAACATCAACAAATACAAAACGAGAATAGTGGAATGTAGTGGAATTAAATCAGGTGATGGTGCGGGAATTGGATTAGGAAATGAGACAAAGTAGTATATGAGTTTTGCTATTTGGGGAGCGAAATAACTGATAATGGTCGAAGTACGGAGGATATAAAATGTAGACTTGATATGCCAAGGAAAGCAGTTCTGAAAAAGAAAAATTTTGTTAACATCGGGTATAGATTTAAGTGTCAGGAAGTCTTTTCTGAAAGTGTTTGTATGGAAGTGAAACGTGGACGGTAAATAGTTTAGACAAGAAAAGAATAGAAGCTTTCGAATGTGGTTCTGCAGAAGAATGCAGACGATGGGTAGATCACGTAAGTAATGAGGAGGTACTGGATAGAATTGGGCCGGCCGCGGTGGTCTAGTGGTTCTAGGGGCGCAGTCCGGAACCGCGGGACTGCTACGGTCGCAGGTTCGAATCCTGCCTCGGGCATGGATGTGTGTGATGTCCTTAGGTTGGTTAGGTTTAAATAGTTCTAAGTTCTAGGGGACTGATGACCATAGAAGTTAAGTCCCATAGTGCTCAGAGCCATTTGAACCATTTTTTGATAGAATTGGGAAGAAGAGGAATTTGGGGCACAACTTGACTAGAAGAAGGGACCATTTGGTAGGACACATTCTGAGGCTTCAAGAGATTGTCTATTTAGGATCGGAGGGAAGCGCGATGGGTAAAAAACATAGAGGGAGACCAAGGCATGAATACACTAAACAGTTTCAGAAGTATGTAGGTTGCAGTAGTTACTCGGAGATGAAGAAGCTTGCACAGGATAGAGTAGCATGGAGAGCTGCATCAAACCAGTCTTTGGCCTGAAGACCACAACAACAAGAACAGAAATCGTTACTGAGAAATAAAGGAACTGTTTGGCACAAGTTTTTTACTTTATGAAATAACTTCTTTGTAATTTTTATTGGAGGCCATCGATAAACAGACAGCGGTTGCGGTGTCATGACCAAACTGGCCTTATGTTCGGGAGGGTGGAGGCTTCAATCTTAAACCAGCCACGCTGATTTCTGTTTTCCGTGATTACCCTGAATTACGTTGCGTGAGTGGTGGGATGGATACCACTATTAGGCCAAACTTGACCTATAGTTTGTAAGTGGCCATATATATGAATCATCTTTTTTCTTAAAACCTTCAAACTGTAATACAATGAACGTGCAGTATTCTTGTGAAGGTAATCCACTGGTGAATAAAACTGTTACTTATACTACTACTAATGCCAGTATAATTACCATAGTGCGCATTTCGAGTCATTTTTTGCTAATAAATAATTCTGAAATTCACCTTTGCTATAGATACCACAAAGAATCGGGGAAGTATTTGTAAATACAACAATACACCTTTCTGTAACGAAACTGTATGTGATCTGTGAATTAGTTAATAACTTTTCTCTGTAACTGTGTTTGATTGAATTGCAATGAACATGCCCTAAGACCTACGTATAACTGCGAGCTGGAAAATCTATCTACTTAAAAAGTTTAACTCTTCACAGTCTGTACTATATCGGACGAAGAGGAAGTCAAGCCGCGTGCAGTCCCAGACAGCAGCTTACACTATTCGTCATATTGTCAGTTTCGTAAACAAAGAAACCTACACCATAACGCGTTTATCATATTAACTTTCAATGTTACGTGTCATAATTTTCTTCTCTAGCTCATCACTAACAAACAAAGGAACGTAATTTTTTTTAGACGCAATCACATTTTAAAGTCAGATTGCGTTGCGCTAAAAATATTGTATGTCAGTTTAAGCACAGTCATGTATAATTGTTCAAAGGGGACGTTTCATAATATACATAATTTTTATCAGTGTGGCTAAATTACGCCCATTTTCAGATTGCTAAATATCACACTGGCTTAAATTTAATAAGAATGAACACATTTGTCTGTAATACCACTCATGTAAACAGTTATCGAAGTAATTTATCCATCTTTTTTCTTAGCTACACTTGGTATCAGTAATGGAATGTCGTCCACGCTGCAGAAGAAATTATGCAGAGGAAATTATTTTAGGCTGAATATATCCGTATTTTACCTGGTTAACTTATCACACAAATTACTGATCTGGAGACCAAAGTTTTTCTGAGCCAGTAACAATCTTACCAAAAATCGCAAAAGTTATTTATGATTAACTTCACTGTCGAATGCATATATAGTGAAAGTCTACAAGACGTTTACCAATGAACACCAGATATTGAAAACGCATGAACCTGTGTTCAATGTATGCCGCTTTTAGAATCTGAAGATGGTTATTTTATGGCCGAAACCGGTTATGACTGTATCATAAAAACGTGATTACGTCTATAAATAAACAAAAAAATGTACAAAGTAATCAATCACTCACTCCATTGACAAAATGTCGTTTTTCTCCAAAAACAAAGGAATCATCGAGAGAAGGTTGGTTGGTTGTTTTGGGGGAAGGAGACCAGACAGCGAGGTCATCGGTCTCATCGGATTAGGGAAGGACGGGGAAGGAAGTCGGCCGTGCCCTTTGAAAGGAACCATCCCGGCATTTGCCTGGAGCGATTTAGGGAAATCACATTGAGCGAAGGCAAGCGGTGAGTATAATATCTGGTGTTCATTGGTAAACGTCTTGTAGACTTTCACTATATATGCATTCGACAGTGAAGTTAATCATAAATAACTTTTGCGATTTTTGGTAAGATTGTTACTGGCTCAGAAAAACTTTGGTCTCCAGATCAGTAATTTGTGTGATAAGTTACCAGGTAAAATACGGATATATTCAGCCTAAAATAATTTCCTCTGCATAATTTCTTCTGCAGCGTGGACGACATTCCATTACTGATACCAAGTGTAGCTAAGAAAAAAGATGGATAAATTACTTCGATAACTGTTTACATGAGTGGTATTACAGACAAATGTGTTCATTCTTATTAAATTTAAGCCAGTGTGATATTTAGCAATCTGAAAATGGGCGTAATTTAGCCACACTGATAAAAATTATGTATATTATGAAACGTCCCCTTTGAACAATTATACATGACTGTGCTTAAACTGACATACAATATTTTTAGCGCAACGCAATCTGACTTTCAAAAATCCCTACAAAAGAATGGCCCTGACTAACATTAACCTATACCTTTCACAAATCACTTACCTCACAAAAATCTTCGTTACTCAAGCTACAAAAATACAGCGAGCGCCACTACTGCCAGCTAAATAACAGATTCAAACTACGGAAGGCACTAACTACTAGTAGGCATAGTTAGCAAATGAAAGATTTTAATAGAGAACAAACAATGTATTTACCTTAATAGTCATCAAAAGTCATAATATATACAGCAGTTCATGACATCCATTTTTACAAATTTCAAAACTCCGCCATCTCTCTCCCCACATCCACCACTGCTGGCGGCTCACCTCCAACTGCGCAACGCTACGCGCTGTTCACATCCAGCTGCCGCTGCACAACACTACAATGGCAGACAACAATGCAAACTAGCCACAGACTGCACACAGCACAGCCAGCGATTTTCATACAGAACGCTATGTAACATTGCCAACAAGAAAACATAAACAGCCTACTTACATAGCCCCCATGCTCCCCACAAAAAGTTTTACAAATTGTTTTGGGCAGTGGCCAATAATGATTTGATAAAAATTTTCATAATTACAATAACAAAGATATCAAATGCACACACTTATTGATACAATGTTGGTCAAAAGCTAAAATTTTCTCACAGTCCCATAAAGACAGTCCTGATCATTCATCACAGTATTAATTATCATTTTATGCACATAGTCTGAGCAGTAAATGAAAATGCACATGGAAGTACTGGATTTCCATGCAGTCTTGTAGAAGTGGTGTTGTCCTTCCAACGGAAAGACCATGCTGACTCGTGACATGCAGACAGGTAATGGGCCACAACAGAGCAAACCCACAGCAGAGTCATTCGACGTTTTGAAGAATATTGGTAGCTAGGTCATCACAGAGCAGACCCACTGTAGTCCTGGTAGAGATTATGGTATTGGTGGGCCACCAGAGCTGCAGACCCACTGCAGTCCTTGTAGAAATAATGGTATTGGTGAGTCATCAAAGGTGTAGACCCACTGTAGTCCTTGTAGAGACGGCCAGCAGCCATCTGTTGCGACTGTGCGGGTGCACAATCACCATCGAAGAGTCTTGCAGGGAATATAGCTAGTCCATAAACCACAACTTGTGCACGCACAAAGTTTTAGGAATTGTCTTTAGATCCAGCAATGCTGTTATCCAGTCCCTTGCTGAATTGTTAACACACGTGCAAGCCCTAACAGTCCCAACTTCTCACATACTGTGCATATACTATGACCAACAGAAACGTGTGCAGTGGAATGTAACTTACAAGTTACATAATTTGATGAACTGCTGTCAATTACAATTTTATAACATATGAATACAATAACAAAGGTACAAAATACATCATTAAAGAACATAACAATACA
Source organism: Schistocerca cancellata (assembly GCF_023864275.1). Lineage (NCBI taxonomy): Eukaryota > Metazoa > Arthropoda > Insecta > Orthoptera > Acrididae > Schistocerca > Schistocerca cancellata. The sequence continues at coordinate 344,398,457 of NC_064631.1, read as the reverse complement.
GATAACATTTATAGTACAGGCTTTACAAAACAATAGAAATAAATATATACATCACTGTTACAGGAATTATAAGTACCTACATAAAAGATCAGAATAACTTTTGAAACATCAACTTCACACATGAGCATTAACACAAAACAGAATAAATAATGTCTAAACATCTTTACAAAGTAAATAACATATTATTAATGCAAATTATATTTGAGGAGAACAGTATTCCTCATCATAGTTCATGTAGCTGAGTATTAGAAAAATTCTACGACATAAGTCTTATCAGGTAAACATATAAATACAGGAAAAACATAAATACATAAGGGTACCCAAACACATAATGGGATAACACAAAAGGAAAGGACAGGGTTAGTTTTCAGTGTAACATTTGGTACTGCAGTCCAACCCAAAACTTCATTCCATAGATCTTTCGTCTTATTTCAACCTTTGCTTCCACCAAAAAAAATCCTATCCAAGCATGCTTTCTGTATTTTTCTCGTATAACCTCTCAGTGCATTTCTTCAAATTCATCGCAAATCATTCTCTTATAGGCTACCCCCTCTTAAGCTAACTAAATCTACTGAGCTCAGATGCTAAACTAAGGGACGAGGCAATGCAGCAGCACAAAACAATTAACACAAACATCAATGACAAAAAATTTAAAAAAGGCAAAGCAATTGCAATATTACAACTAATATAAGGCAATGAGCAGCAAACAAGAAAAATAAATCAGTAGTAAACTGGCTTAGCAGAGTAACACAAAGTCAAATTCAGTAACACTATGCCTGGCAAACAGCAGCAGCAAATGAAATAACTTATATCTAAACATGACAAAGCTCAAGCAAAAAAAAAAAACATTACACTAAAGACAATAATGCAGACAAGGGAAATGTATATTCACATCATAATGTCTATGTAATTAAAGTGGTGCAGCACAAGAAGTTATTCTACCAAAAAAAATTACCAAGTAGTTGAAAAGAAAATTCCGTATGCAATTCCTGTGAAGGGTAACGTCTTTTTATGCTCCTTCATTTTTTGAATAAATCATAAAATTATTTACTGAATCTGTAGGCATAAAATATTTATATTAGTACATCTATTACATTTTATTTTAACCAATGCTGCTGCAGCTAGAAACTTGATATTAAACAAAACGAGTAAATAAATACATAAAGCAAGCCATATGGCATTTTTCTCAACTAGCAAGACAATAGCCGTGAAATGTTTCTCATCGTTTCATTAGGCATTTTAGTAAATATCATAAATTAAGAGCTCCACATATGTTTTCAAGTTTGAGTGTGTCGTATTTGTGATGCTTTCTACAAAGGAATGTCAATAGCGAGGATAATGGCCCCCCCTTTTTTTCTACCTGTGCCTCTGAAAGGCACACATTAATGGCTTTTTTTTCGGGCGTCTGTCGCACAGCTGGGTGCCAACGACGCATTACGTGAAGGTGGTCACTTAACTTTCTTACCAAAATATTTACGACAGCAGTTTCCGCCTCAGTGACAGTCTCATATAAAAATATTCTGTGGAAACAAAATGCTATTGATATAACAGTGTCCAAAAAATTTTTGTCGGCATTGTAATACATTCATTCATTTACATACATTTCGTAACTCTTAAAGTACGATTCTTGGTTTCCAACAACCTTTTTCACAAACCAGAGTCCCTAACCACTACTCATTATTCCTTACCTTATTCGTCGACACTTCTTCAATATTTCATGATAACAGATACGTAGCATAATCAAATAACTCATATAGAATCAGCCTATTAATCATAACCATACCTCAGCAGCATAATAGATATCGTCATCGTAATGATAACATCATAACACCTCAGTCAAATCTCAAAAACGTCGTAGCTTTCTGCAATAATTTCAAAACCTAAAGAAAATTCTCTGCTCATTTCAGTAGTGTCATCTACCTCAAACGTACTTTAAAAATCATGATCTCATACCAAATACGTCATTCAAAGCTCTCATAGTATCACAATGGTTCTGAAAAAATATGAACAGTTCACAAAGTACAGACAAAATACAATTTCGTAAGTGTGAAGTTATCCAACGGTGTAATTGCGTAAACATGTGTCACTGACATAATAAAAAAGTTTGTCTCTCTCAGTTAAATGATCAGATAGCAGTGTAATTATGTGTCAGAGAAATATGGTACCGATGTGTAAAGTTGTATAAGCAAATACCATATTAGCTAGGGCTCCTTGTGCTTGCCAAACACATGGTACATAAAGTATGTGTGTACCCCCCTGAGGATTAATGTAATTATACCCTCAGGTGTTACAGATTACAACAATGGAATGAAATGTATTACAGAAAACTTTTGTATCATTGTACTTCAAATATCTTTAAAAATAAATGATTTAAGTACAAAATTAATCACTCAAATACGTGTCTTGTAGCGCTAAATGTGCGTCTTGTTGTAAAATAAGTGTCGTAGTTATCGTCCTCCGAAAGCTAAGTTCTGCAGAAGCCAATGTACTTACCTCATGATACACAAAAGTGAAATGATTTGCGTATAGATATCGTAGTTATTACGCTTATTCTTATGATGAAGAAAGTACTGTGCTGTAACGTATTGTTGCGCTACGAAAGAGGCTGTCTCCTTGTAGCTATACCACAAAAGTTACTACTAAAACATGTTTTACTTTCCAGAATAATTCAGAAAAACTGTGCAGATATAAAACAGAAACACCGCGAAAGCAACATTGTAAATTGTCACTCATTAGTAGTGTCGTGATAAATTCGTGTATCTGTCACATAAACTAACTACTGTCTCATCTGGTATCTCACAGAAAGTACTTTAAATCCAGAATGTATTTTCAAGTAAACCAAAATGTTGCATTAGAATCTCATTAGCAGTACTAGTATATGTTCTAAGTATGTGAGTCTTATAGTCGTTACGTAATCTTGCAACTAACAAGCAAGAATGTACACACACAATAACACTGTGTCGTCTGTTCGCAATAACAATGCATTCGTAATTTCTGTTTAAATAAGTTCTCTTGGTTCTTGACTGGATATTTAACTGCAAACATTGTTGCATGTTAACAATTTCTTAAGTCTGACAAAGCATACTAGCAATGTAAAGTGAAAAGTTATATGGCAAAGACGAAGTTAAAAGGCAGATTATCTTTCAATAAACGGTTTTACATGTGAAATGTGGTGTAAACCTTTACTCTTCCTAGCACGCAGAGTTTCAACTTCAACGCAATTATCATGTGCTATACGTCGGATTCTGTAAGGTCCATTGTAAACTAGAAAGAATTTGTGACTCAAGTGTTTCTTCTTATGTGACAATGAATGAGCTTTAATGAGAACTTTCTGACCAATATATAATTTCTTTGCATTTGCTTTACCGTGTAGTTTTCTCCTTTTGTTTGCTGCAGATTTTATATTTTTAAGAGCCAAATCAATTATGTCTTTGTGTCGAAGTTTACGTGTATTCGGGAAAGATACAAGCTCTCTGATTCTGTTCGGTGGTTCTTCATTTTTCAGTACAAGAGTAGGTGGTAAAGCAGTGGAGTCATGAGGCATTTCATTCAGCACGTTTTGAAATAAGTGTAAATATCTGTCCCAATGCTGATGCTTTCTGTGACAATAAAGTCTGCAAAGCTTATTGATTTCTTTCATAATCCGTTCGGAAGGGTTACAATGTGGTGAATACAATGAAATAAAAACAGGTTTGATTTTATGATTCCGAAGCATGCGTGACCAAACAGCAGATCTGAATTGCGGTCCGTTATCTGAAATGACTTTAGCAACGTGGCCAACTTCACGTAAGAAATTTTTAACAAAGGCGTTGGATACAGACCGTCCAGTGGCTTTATGTAACGGAGTGAAAGAAACAAATTTTGAAGTAAGTTCAACAGCGACTAGAACGTACGAAAATCCATTCGATGTTCTGACAAGGGGTCCCAGGAGATCAACAGCAGCAAATTCTTTTAATTTAGAAGGAATAATAGGAAACAACGGAGCACGATGTGGGATAGTATATGGTTTCGCCTTTTGACAAAGTTTACAAATAGACAAGACTCTTCGAATTCTCTTTTCCATATTGTTAAAATAGCAAGTCGTTCGAAGAATATGATAACATTTTCGTGGACCAAAATGTGCATAGCTGAAATGAATGTACCAAATGAGCTTATTAACAAAATCGTCAGGAATGCAAAGTACCCATAGCTTGTCATCAACAGTGCAGCGTTTGAACAGTATGTTGTTTCTAACCAGATAATAATGCCGAATCTGAGTGTGTGTCTTTTCATGCCATTTACTTTTGATGTCTTTCCAAATCGGATCTTTATCTTGTTCATGAGCAATGTCCTTTAAAGATGTGGTGATGAAGTTTTCGAAGGCGACTTTCTGAATGTAAAGAATACTGAAATTTTTCTCAATGTTGCCTTCTGTGTTACTTTTCTCAAGCCCAGCCGGTGCGCGTGACAGCGCGTCCGCAACAATGTTCTCCTTGCCGGGAATGTAGACTATTGTGAAGAGGAATTCTTGCAGAAACAATGCCCAACGTTTTAACCTATCATGATTTAATTTTGAAGACATAAGAAATTGTAATGCACGATGATCACTGTATACTTATACGTGCTTACCAGAAAGAAAGAAACGGAATTTGTTAAATGCCCAAACGATAGCTAAAGCTTCTAATTCAGTAACGGAATAATTTTTTCAGATTTTGTTAGCACTCGGCTAACAAAAGCAATGGTTTTCTGAACAGTAGTGTCATTTTCTGTGGCTTCTTGAAATAAATGGGCACCAAGACCGACTTTAGAAGAATCCGTGCTAAGGCAGAAATCTTGTGACAGATCTGGATGAGCTAGTATTGGCGCGTTAAGTAGCGATTCTTTCAAAGAATTGAATTCCAACTGTGCTTGCTCGTCCCAGTTCCAAATAGTATTTTTTCCAGTGAGAGAACAAAGTTTTGGTGTAACAAGAATTTGCATATTCAGAAAACGACGGTAAAAATTTACGAGACCTAGAAAACTGCGGACTTGTTTTTTGGTGGATGGAACTGGAATGGCTCTGATTGCTTCTAACTTTTCAGGATCCGGCTGAATGCCTTCAGAAGAAATAGTATGTCCCAAAAACCTCACCTTTGACCTACCGAATTCAGACTTTTCCAAGTTAACTGTAATTCCAGATTCTGCAAAAATACATAACAAACTGTTGAGGATGCGATTTTGTTGTTCCCATGAAGCTTCTGCTATTACAATATCGTCCACATATAAGGTGATGTGACGTTTTAAGAACTCAGGTAATATGGAATTTAGCCCGTGAATGAATGCTGCTGAAGAGATGTTCAAACCAGAAGGAAGTTTACGAAACTGATAACAAACGCCGAAACAAAGGAAAGCTTTGTATTTTCTACATTCTGGATGAAGTTCGATCTGATAAAAGCTGGATCTGAGATCAATGGAAGACAACACTTTTACCATTAAAATTTTGAAGAAGTTCTTCCATCGTCTGTGGCCTGTCTGTTTCAGGAATAATGATAGTATTGATTTGTCTCGAATTTAAGACAAGCCTGATCGATCAATTATTCTTCTCAACAACATGTAATGGGTTGTTGCATGAGCTTACTGCAGGCTCAATAATGCCCTCAATAAGCATAGATTGTATTTCTGTTCTACCACAGTCCCTATAATGCGCCGGAATTACGTATGGTCTAACACAAAATTTAGTATGCTCACGAACACGAAATTGGTATTGAAATCCCTTGATTGTTCCTGTTTTGTGAGTAAAAACTGTGGAATGTGCTTGTAAAATCTCAAAAAGGTCCTGCCTATCAGTGTCATTATAATTCTCAAGTGTTTGAATTCTATTGTGAATTAACTCATTAATTTCAAATATGCCGTCGATGTCGTCCCTGTCAGTACTTGCAGAGTGATTGTTAGTGTCTAGTTCCATAGAAAATTCCGAACTGTTGTCTAACAGAAGGTAAAGCCGATTAATTTCCTCGTCATGGTTTGAGAGCCAATCTACAAATTTCAAAGCTATTGACTTACCTTTTTTCTCTAAATTTATTTCAGCATCGTGAAAGTTTAAGATTGCTTTGTATTCATTCAAAAAGTCTACTCCCAATATAATTTCCGTCGACAATAATGGAACAATAAGAAAGTTCATAGAGAAGCAGTGGCTTTGACAAAAGAATTCTAAGTTGGTTTGTTGGCGTACATCTACACTTTTTCCAATGATTGCACCTTGTAATTTAATCTTACGTAACGGAAGTATGGGGAAATCGTTCGATTTGTTGCACTTGCTAAAAGCTGTTTCACTAATTACCGAAATGGGACTGCCAGAGTCAAGTACTGCCGTAAATTTTACGTCATTTACAGTAATGAGAATCACAGGATATGCAATGTTGTTAAGTTTTACGTCGTGTTCCTGGAGTAAGATGTCCCTAATGTCTTCCATTTTTATGTAATTACTAGCTACGGCAGCTGCGTCGTCAGCTTCATAAGTACGTTTTGTGGCTGCCAGCGGTGTGAGTCATTGCCTATTGTCTCTTTGTTGGCGCGCGTCGTTATTGGTATTTGGAGACCTAATTTCTACAAATTCACCGTGACGAGAGGGCCCTGCCCTGTTTAAATCCCGCCGGTTCTGATGCAGTTCAGGTCTGTCGTTACGATCATATCGTCTGTCGTCATGTCGGTAGATTCCATAGTTTCTTTCTTGTCGGTCACGTGCTGGAGAATTTCTCCCTGAGTCGTAACTGCACGCTGGACCATTGCATCTAAAGTTATTCTATCTCCTTTGATAATAATTATTTTGGTTCCCATATCGTCTGTTTCTCTGATTGTCTCTGTGATAGTCATTACCGCAGAGAGGTGATCTTTCCCTGTAATTATTACTACTCTGCCAACGGTTGTCATATGGGTGGTGTCTGTTTTGGTCATGATTTACGTTGTAATAATAGCCTTGTCGTGTCCATTTATTATTTCTGTCATCGCGGAATTGTGACAGATGTGATCTGTAATTGTTGTACTCCTGTTTTCGCGTTCCGCGATTGTCAGTGTCAATTTCCAGTTCTTGTAACAGTGCCTGAAAAGCTTCAATGTCGTCTTTGAATGTCCTGCTAAAATAATATGTCGTAAATGTTCAGGCAGTTTGATTAAGCAAATGCGGATGAGTTCTGAGGGGCTGTATGGGTTTGAAAGATACTGATTCTTACGCAACATGTCTTCAAAATATTTCATGAAACTGGAAAATTCAGATTGTTCGAAACGTTTCATCATTATGATACTATGTTAAACTCGGTCTTGTGTAGCTTGTGACCAATACGCTGAGAGGAAGGCATGATAAAATTCTCCTTCACTGTGACAATCATGAATGACCGATCACATTCTTACAGCTGGCTCATTCTCCAAGTAGCCACACATAAATTCTAACCTGTGCTCCAATGACCAGTTGGGAGGAAAACAATGAGAAAATTGATGAAGCCATGCTTGTGGATGAATGTCGTTGTCAGAATTCTTAAATGTTTTGAATTTACGTGTAGTAATGAACAGCTTGTAGTCGAAATCATCGTGTCGGCGAGTCGCACATCGCTCATTGTTACTTCGTTTCGGCGGTTCCATGTCAAAATCCAATGCGCCATGCCAATTTCTTTCATAATTTCCGAAGTGTCCTGTGTTATTATTTTGTGGCTGTTCCATATTTCTATGTCCCTCTTCCCGTATTGGAGCGCGAGTGTCCTCTGAAATACGTAATTCTTGTATTACCTGTGTCAGCTGATCTTGTACTTCCCGGATTTCTCTTTGGTGTTGCGTATTAATTTGATTCAGATTTTGTTTCAGTTTCCTAATTTGTTCGCACTCTTCTGTGTCATTAAAGACTACCGGTTTTGTGTCATTCAGATTATCATCTACCTTCGTAGATAAGTTAGTGACCTGATCCGAAAGTTCGGCTACTTTCTCCGATAGTGAACACATTTCCTCAGTGTGTTTTTCTGAACCAAGTTTCAGAGTGTCCATTTGTGTTGAAATCGAATCTACTGTGTTCTTTAAGTTTTCCTGAGTTTTTGCAAGTTGCGTAACCGAATCGGTAGATGCAACTGAGTCAATTTTAGTCCACAAGGTCTCTTGATTTTCATGAACAATGGTTTGCAGTTCTTTTATGGCTGCTTCGTAATTCTGTAATGCTTTTTCATGCCGCGAAAAAATAGGTTGAAAATGCTCACAAATTTGTGTTTTTACGTCATTACAGACTTTTTGAGATTTCGATTCAATGTTATGTAACTCAGTAGTTAAATCTTCACGTGTTTGTTCAAGTGTGGTGTCTAACTTCCGAAGATTTTGTTCCATTGTGTCTAACTTTTGAAGCTTTTGCTGTGTTTGTCTCTGATTTTTTTCCATTGTGTCTAACTTTTGAAGATTTTGTCCCATTTGTTTCTGATTTTGTTCAAGCGTTGTGTCTAACTTTTGTAGCATTTGTCCCATTTGTTGCATTAACTGTAATAACAGTGCACTGGTGTCTGAAACATGTTCCTCAGTGCTATTCGGCAACGCATTTGAACCGGCAATATTCGCAGTTTGAATAGCAGGAAATGTGTCTTGACTTATTTGAGAAAAGGGTGAGGACGCAAAACCTGAATCTACAGTATTTGCAAGATTGTGTCCTGTCATTTCGGATTCCTGAGGCAAGCTGTTGCCGACCGATCGATCGATAATGCTTCCCTGTTCACTAATTGTTTCACTCTCTACACCATTGTTTGCAGCCCGCTCCATTTCCCTATGTACAATTACCAACTTACTACTTTGAACATTAGTTAATTCATTACTTGGTGGCGCTAACACACTGCTTTCGTCTTCACTGTCATTTCTCAGGTTACTTTGGAGCCTAGTATTACGTTTTTCACACGCCATTATTGTCGCAATATTTCACACGACAACACAAAAAAACACAATTTGAAGAGCAAAAATAAGAGAACACATTAACATAGAACTGAAAATAATATGTAGTTAATTGCAAGCGCAGCTGCGAAATACTTGGTGCAAATCTACATGAATGCCACAACTGTTTTACTGTGCAACAATGAAAAACCACAACTACCAAGGAAATTCTCTCTATAATTACGCGCTAGCAATAAACAAAAGCTACACTAAATACACAAACTACAAGAAAAAATCTGAAGATTCCAGTGAGGTATCCTCGGCTAAGGGTCGACATATGAAACGTCCCCTTAGAAAAATTGTACATGACTGTGCTTAAACTGACATACAATATTTTTAGCGCAACGCAATCTGACTTTCAAAAATCCCTACAAAAGAATGGCCCTGACTAACATTAACCTATACCTTTCACAAATCACTTACCTCACAAAAATCTTCGTTACTCAAGCTACAGCAATACAGCGAGCGCCACTACTGCCAGCTAAATAACAGATTCAAACTACGGAAGGCACTAACTACTAGTAGGCATAGTTAGCAAATGAAAGATTTTAATAGAGAACAAACAATGTATTTACCTTAATAGTCATCAAAAGTCATAATATATACAGCAGTTCATGACATCCATTTTTACAAATTTCAAAACTCCGCCATCTCTCTCCCCACATCCACCACTGCTGGCGGCTCACCTCCAACTGCGCAACGCTACGCGCTGTTCACATCCAGCTGCCGCTGCACAACACTACAATGGCAGACAACAATGCAAACTAGCCACAGACTGCACACAGCACAGCCAGCGATTTTCATACAGAACGCTATGTAACATTGCCAATAAGAAAACATAAACAGCCTACTTACAATATGTAGTCGGTAAATCTACTTTACCAATTTACTTTAGAAAGGTTGTTAATTACCTGTGGAACACTGTCTATCTACAGACACTGGAAAAACCATCGCCCAGTTGAGCTACTTGAAGCCGCCCTCCCCCAATCTCCCGGAAAGGCCAGATGGACACTACGATTTGGTCTGCATTTGTATGGCAAGATATTGGCACGATGGAGATTTCTGAAGGGACCTGACAATTTTTGCAAACCATTTGGATACAGATTTTAGTTAGTGAGTGTGTTTCCGTTAGTGTAAGAGCACTTTACACAACAGCTGTGAAAGTTGCTGTCAATTAATTTCATTTGCGAGATAAAGAGTCGCCAGTGATCGCCAGTCAAATGTAAGGACATGTTCATAAGACATTTGAACAGAGCAACAGGTTAGAAAGAAGATGGGGAGATCTCTGTGCCAACACAGTTTCTGATCCTGATGTGAAGCACATGGATGTCTTGCGGGAGTTCACGTAAGCGATGACCATCAGACTGGGAAAACAATAAACTCAGTACCCTGTCCAACCAGCATCTTCACACAATGTCTCCTGCCAGGACGTGCAGCCTGCCAACTCAGGCGAGCAGCATGACTTGCTTGACCTTGAAGTCAGACTGGTTACTGCCTGATAATGACATGCATTGAACCAGTCCAGTCAACGTTCTCCAGGCAGTGTTCTGTTTTTCTCGAGGTAATAACTAACGATCTAGGAAAGACACCCTGACATAATTATTAACACAATGAAAACACTATTGTTTCAATTTCCAAATATGTAAATAATGGTAAAATATGATTTTTGTCAGAACCAGTTACATAAAAATTAATTAAAACCAGTCTTACGATTACCCAAATTAAGTGTTTCGTGAAAATAAAATTTACTGTACTCACATTCCCGCAGATGACACACGTTATCCTTTTGTTTTTGTAAATTTATTACATATAAATTTTTATGTTTACAGATAAATTTTTGTACTTAAGTATATTAACATCAAATTACTTCACAAATGTGGGGCTAGTTAAAATTACACCTACATCAAATGATGCAAAACTAATTTATTGCTACAGAATTCTTTAAATTAAATCATTTAATAGAACCAACAAATCAATTAAAAACTGGTCAAGATCAAAAATATCATTACCATCTCCTCGAAGGTTAATTGCTATTTCTCTTACATTCAATATCATTACACCACTTCATACGTTGGTACCCCTGAGCTTTTCGATATGCTTAATTTTATCCAAGCGTAACAAACCTGGAACTGTAGTGTTACTGTCATTGAACAAGCGAGATTTCTCCAAAAAATTTAGGCTAACGATTGCACATCTTACAAAAGCAGATAATTTATGAGTAGCATTCGCATTCTTCTCTTTTTATCTATTCCTTGAGACATAGTCAACGTAAAAAATTTATTACTTAGTAATGGACAATTGTGTTTTAAATTAATGGGAAGATACAACAGAAGAGATTGAATGACATTACTAGAGATGAACTTAGAGAAGTTTCATTCGTTGGATATCACTAAAATTTCGTTTAAAGTTGATGAAATCAATAAACAGCAGCAGTATTATAATGAGACAGTTATTATATCAGTTAGTATATGAATTGAATATTATATTTATTCCTATATAGACTGCAGACATAGAATCATAGGAGAGAATGTACTTGGACATGTATGGAAGTACCTCAAGTTTACCATAATTTTTCAGAAAGGTATTGTACCCAGTACTGGGTATTTGCAAGGTAACATTCACAAGAATGTGCATATTGAAACTAGTAACTTCAGTATCAACTTGGCTGACAGCATAACTGTAGAACTTGAAGATCAGTTTCAGTAACAGATATTATAGTTTCTTTATCGTGAACTAATGTTCACTAATTTAGAGTGACAAATAGCTTTAATTCCTCCCTGAAATCTTGATAACGGTTGCTCCATTGTAGGCAATCAACTCATCTACAAAACTGAGTAAAATGTATGTACCTTTATGATGTACTACACTAAATGACAATGTTACTGATTTTAATTTGAATTCATACAGTTAGCATAAAAAGTAATAACAAGCACAAAGATCACGGTTGCAACAATTAGGAATGAAGCAGAGTATGAATTCGATCTAGGAAAGAAAATGCTTAGGTAGACCAAGGTTCCAATTTCGCTCTTTCATTTTCTGAAACAAGAAACTGATCAACTTTGCTATATTAACAATGTTCCACTTCATACACTCAACTACTGCTGTACTACTTGACATCATCAGTACCTGCAGCAGAGTCGACATTGACGATTGACTTACCGTAGTCAAGATGAAGTCATCATTGCACACTGATGTTGTGGCGGAGTAATATGTAATCACTCTTTAATGGGCATTTTAGAGTGCCTATGTTGTGCTGAGAACAGTCCTAGACCTGTTCCCACGTTATACGTGCGTCAATTGCCGCAAAGCAGGGCACATGTCTGCCGACTGGTCGAATCATACACTATTCCTTAATCCAATTCCCATCTGGTTCAGTGCATAGACCGACATAAAACTGCACACGCTCCCATCAATCGGCCGTACTAGCTTAGCATTCCATTTTAAAACCGATAGTTCCTGAGATATTGAAATTTACTTAAAACTTCAACTTTTGACATTGCATAAGGAATAGTTTTAGTATACCGGTATGACATTTTATACATATCATACAGTGATATGTTGTGAAATAACGGTTTGTCAAATCACAGCCATTAACAACAAAAGTAATATCTAGGCTATTACACATATTCTCGCAACATTCTCTTCGCTTTAAGTGTATTTTGATTAATACGTAATATAGGTGTTCCGTAGAGTGAACGAAGTGATTAACTATGAATGAGTGCGTATCTAATAAGTAGTAATTTAGTGTATCACGTTGTCATTGTGAAAGGTAGAAAGTAAGAACTATCGATATTTATTTCGAGAAAGTAGTATCCTTACATCAGTCCCTGCGTCGAGTAAGAATATTGTTGGAGAACATAGTTTAGCTGATCATGTGAATTCATTAAAGACTTATGATTTTCCACGTAGGTGAAGTACCTAATTATACAATATCAGATACAATACTCACTAGCCACAGTATGTTTCAGCCAATTAGAGAAGAGCGCAGTTCCGTGTTTTGTAGTCAGGAGATGAACTGCACGACCTAAAGAAGCCAGGAGCAGGGACACCCCATCGAGTAAGGATGTATCTTTACTGGCTCTGAAAATTTCGGTAACATTTTTAATAAAGCATTGATACTTGGATAGTGTAAAGCGCCCAATATTTTTAATATTCCAGTCGGGTTATTTTTCTGAGAGGTTCAAATGGTTCAAATGGCTCTGAGCACTATGGGACTTAACTTCTGAGGTCATCAGTCCCCTAGAACTTAGAACTACTTAAACCTAACTAACCTACAGACATCACACACATCCATGCCCGAGGCAGGATTCGAACCTGCGACCGTAGCGGTTGCGCGGTTCCAGACTTTAGCGCCTAGGACCGCTCGGCCACTCCGGCCGGCTTTTCTGAGAGGTTTTAGCCAAAGTGAAAGTTGTCTTTTTTCGTTACAAGTCGTAGCACCGTGTGGCATGTTATGCAGGCTTTTTTTTAGAGACACTGTGTCGTAAGAAAGTAAGGAACAGCTCAATATGTTGCCGAAAAAATTTGTCATTAAACATTGTGTGACCATTTGACCGACTTTGCAATGATTACTGATCGGAAGGTTTGTGGTTCAGTATGGATACTGACTTTTAGTCAAAATTTTTAGAAGAAGTGAAATGAGTAGTGAAGTAATAAATGAACATTAACTTTTGCGCCATGAAGTGTGCGTTGGAAACATTTGTCATTTTGTACGGACGTGGTGGCCGGACTTGGTGACATATCTGTTAGATTACAGTACATTTATTTCACAGGGAGTTACCTCATTTAACTAGTGGAACTACTCGGTCCAATCACGCTAATGTGACCACTGCCTATGTTTGATGTCAACGTGTAATAACTTCTCGCAGAAGGTGAGTATCAGCACTAGCTGTGGAGGATATACAGGGTGGTCCATTGATAGTGACCGGGCCAAATATCTCAGGAAATAAGCATCAAACGAAAAAACAACAAAGAACGAAACTCGTCTAGCTTGAAGGGGGAAACCAGATGGCGCCATGGTTGGCCCGCTAGATGGCGCTGCCATAGGTCAAACGGGTATCAACTGCGTTTTTTAAAATAGGAACCCCCATTTTTTATTACATATTCGTGTAGTACGTAAAGAAATATGAATGTTTTAATTGGACCATATTTTTCGCTTTGTGGTAGATGACGCTGTAATAGTCACAAACGTATAAGTACGTGGTATCACGTAACATTCCGCCAGTGCGGGCGGTATTTGCTTCGTGATACATTACTCGCGTGAAAATGGACCGTTTACCAATTGCAGAAAAGGTCGATATCGTGTTGATGTATGGCTATTGTGATCAAAATGCCCAACAGGCGTGTGCTGTGTACGCTGCTCGGTATCCTGGACGACATCATTCAAGTGGCCGGACCGTTCGCCGGATAGTTACGTTATTTAAGGAAACAGGAAGTGTTCAGCCACATGTGAGACGTCAACAATGACCTGCAACAAATGATGATGCCCAAGTAGTTGTTTTAGCTGCTGTCGCGGCTAATCCGCACATCAGTAGCAGACAAACTGCGCGAGAATCGGGAATCTTTCTGTGGAGAAAGTTGAAGGATATTTGCTATCGTGATCCACCGACAACGCCTGACAACATGCGTCAGCGCACTGTCCATGCATGTGCGAACATTACGGAAGGCGAACTACTCGCTGTTGAGAGGAATGTCGTTACACGTATTATGAAATGCATTGAGGTTGACGGACATTATTTTGAGCACTTATTGCATTAATGTGGTATTCACAGGTAATCACGCTGTAGCAGCATGCGTTCTCAGAAATGATAAGTTCACAAAGGTACGTGTATCACATCGGAAAAACCGAAATAAAATGTTCAAACGTACTGTATTTTAATTTAAAAAAACCTACCTGTTACCAACTGTTTTTCTAAAATTGTGAGCCATATGTTTGTGACTATTACAGCGCCATCTATCACGAAGCGAAAAAAATGGTCCAACTGAAACATTCATATTTCTTTATGTACTACACGAATATGTAATAAAAATGGGGGTTCCTATTTTAAAAAAAACGCAGTTGATATCCGTTTGACCTATGGCAGCGCGATCTAGCGGGCCAACCATAGCGCCATCTGGTCTCCCCCTTCAAGCTACACGAGTTTCGTTCTTGGTAGTTTTTTCGTTTGACGTTTATTTCCTGAGATATTTGGCCCGGTCACGATCAATGGACCACCCTGTATATGTTTGTCAGGGGGAAATGGAAACCAGTGCAGTAGTTATCGTTATGTGGAAACGGAGCGATTTGTCTGAAGTCCGGAAGGCATGCTCATTGGCTTTCCGGGCAAGGGTGGAAGCTTTCCCGAAATGGTTAAAGTTGTAAACTGTTCGGTTGCCGCCGTGGTTAAAGTATACACTGCATGGCAAAATGGCGCTATCCAGAAACTTCGCTGAGGCCACTGTGGCGCACCACCTGCCACGGATATCAGTGGTGAACGGCGGCTGCGGGGATGTGTATGAGTGAACGGAAGTGCAATTGTTGAGCAGTTGACAGCCCAGATGAATCAAAAGGCTACCACTATGTCTCCTCAACGACCGCTTTGTGAACGTTGCTGTGTATGAACCTCCGAAGCAGGCGCATTGTAGATGAACCCATTGCTGATTGCTGTTCATCAGTGAAGAAGGCTTGAATTTGCAGGCAAATAGCGCAACTGGACGTCCACTGTGTGGCGAAAGGTGACCTTTTCAGATGAATCACCTTTTATGGTCCATAGGACAGATGGCTGTTAGTGTATACAGCCGAGCAACAATCGTCAAAGGGGTTCAGGCCGGAGGAGGGAGCGTTGTGGTCTGTGGAACGTTATCGTGGCATGCCGTGTTGATCTCCTCATTCTGGAAACAACAATGGATTTATGTATGCATGCATCTGTCCACCCCTACATTAAGTTCGTTCTTTCCACGGCGCGACGGCATCTGTGAGCATGAGAACGCCAAGTGTCACAGAGTGTGTTATTCAAAATGCCATGTGTGTTTAACGTGCCGCCTTGGCCACCAAGCGTCCCGGATTCAAGCCAAATAGACAATCTGTGGACAGCCTCCATGGGACTGTTTGTGCCATGGATTCTCAACCAAGAAACCTGTGCAGCTGGCCACTACACACGAGTCGGCATGAGCCCACATCCCTATGAGCACCTTCCAGAAGCTTGCTGATTATCTCCCTGCACGTCCGTGCTGCAAATGGTGGTTATTCGGGCTGTTGACAGACGGTCACATTAATGTAACTTGACCGATTAGACCATGATGTACGGAATAGACTTTTAGCGGATTAATAGTAAATATAATGCAGTCTAAGTACACATCACACGGTCAACTTTATCGGATTTTTCTTGAGTGAAGTGCATCGTGTGTCGCTCTACAGCAAACAGTGATTTTGTGGAACTTACTGAAGTAAGTGACCAATACGTGGGAAGGCACCAAAACTTCAAAGCTATGGTGTAAATCCTTCTCAATAGATTCTGCATTTTGGCTGCAGAATGTTTAAACTAATTATACAAGTGAATGTTTAAATTAACGTAATTTCATTCAACTTTACATAAAGAACCTGAATCTGCTTATAAGTCAGTTAGGGAAGGGATTGCAACACAAAATCAGATATTCCGTGCTAATTTAAGAACCTTCAAAATCGCAGCGCGTCAGCAATCGTAGGTTAATATATTAAAAAAAAAACCTCCTCGATTGCGAAAAAAGCACCGAGTGTTAAGTGTTAACCCAGGTTTCGTCGTAAATAACTACACCTACTTCAGAACAACAATAAAACCCACAAGTGCCTAAAAAAACCTTTGTCAATGATTAAACGAACATCACAGCTATGCATTTATAAACGAAAATGAAAAGGAAAACACAAATAGTACATATGTACAAAGTCACAACCACCTACTTAATGGTGTACGCTCCACCTCACATCGGACTATGTTCGATGGGCAATGACCCGCCATAAACTGCAGCTACAAACGGTCGGTCACTTACAAGCCTGACCCGCTATCTATGCACATGCGCAAGACAAGGAAAGTTACTTGAATGCAGTTGCACATACGTATACGAGAAAGTTTGTACATGGGTCGGTGCTAAATAACCCATATATTCCCAACGGTGGATCAACGTAAATCAAAAAATGAAATGGATAGAACAAGAGACGTGCTAAATAGGAGATGAAACCTAAAAATAACCACACACGGTTGCTTATGCTAGTAAAGAAACTTATATATTAAGCTACCTATAACAACAGGAGGAACTCTTAAAACTCCACCTAAAGCCAGTAGTTAGCCTGGGGGGTGGGGGCTGAGGGGACGTAAACTAAAGACGTCGTGGTAATAAAGATATAAAGATATAGCGATAGCGATAAAACGTGAGGTGTTCAACGGGCTAAAATCACCTTCATCGTAAAAGGAAAATGAAGATAAAAAGAAAGAAGATGAACAGCTTGACCAACGGCGCTCGCCGATCAGCGCGCGCATGTGATGATCCCCAGATCATCAGATTTACAAGTATGAAGAACAAAGTAAAGGTGCGAAACCTTCAAAAAAATTTCTATTTCTTAGTAGGTCATTGAGGATATTGTCTTTAACATGTTGCAGATGCTTAAAGATCTGCATTCCTTCCAAAACATCCAGTTTTAAGCCCTTAACCTCGGCATGAAGTAACTCGATATTAACTGAAGGGCTCGGCGTATGAGCCGTTTGTACAAGGTGTTCCACATAAGTAGAGCACTTAGTACCGTCACCGCTTCTAGTAGGAATATGCTCTTTATACCTGAGGCCCAGAGCTCGCCCCGTTTGCCCGATGTAAAATTTTGGACAATCCCCGCATGTAATTTTATATACTCCTGATTGGGAAAGTTTATCGCTCTTACTCCGAAAGCAGTGAATTAAATTCCTATGTAAACTATTATTACTAGAATAGGCGACTCTGAAATTATGGGCTCTGAGTAAACGCCCCAATTTGTAACTTATATTGCCTATGTAAGGGATAGATATCGTTGCCACCTGTTTGTCATCTAACGCATCTCGTAGGGTGGAAGTAATATTATTTTTATTTATTTTCTTGTTATAAATCTGTCTTACCAACTGAGGCCTATAGCCATTATTTATAGCAATATTCTCAAGTGTGACCAGTTCAGTTTTTACCGCATCTGGTGCAAGAGGGGTAACTGTAACTCGATGAATATTAGAATGAAAAAAGGCCATCTCATGGGCGTACGGATGGGCCGAGTCTGCAGGTATAATATTTTCGGAAAACGTGTTTTTCCGAAAAATACTAAATTCAGTGGGATTGTCAACCACAGTTAATGTTAGGTTCAAAAAATTTAAGGAACTAGTATCGGATTCTCGCTCAATTGTAAAACTGATATGATGGTGAAGCTCATTAAAAATCGAAAAAATATGGTCACATCATTTTGAGAACCATCAATGATTAATAGAATGTCGTCAACATATCTTTTGTAAAATTTTATTCTCCTTAGAATATCTCTGTCAAAAAAAAAAAAAAAAAAAGACAGACTCTAAGTAGTTCATAAAAATTTCTGATAAAATCCCAGCTAGGGGCTTCCCATAGCCAAAACTGCTGGTTGTAAGTAAAATCTCCTATTGAAGGTAAAGTAGTTGTGTTTTAAAACGATCCGTGGCAGCATCATCAACTCATTGGCCTCTTTATCCAAAAGTTTTTTATGGTGACGTAAATTGCACTCTATTATTTGCAGTGTGTGGTTGACCGGTAGATTAGTGTATAAACTTGTTACGTCAAACGATACTAGTTTAGTATCTTCAGAACAAGATACCTCGCGTAAACTGGTAGTTCAACGAATGGAATTTTTAATGGAATAGTTTTTATTAAAAACGAAATTTTCTTTAATCTTAGTATCCAAGTATTTCGCCAGCTTATGATAGGCACTTCCCGTACTGTCAACGATAGGGCGAATTGGGTGATTTACCTTATGAACTTTAAACTGACTTCTCAATTTAGGGGGCTTGGGATTCATGAATATCAGCCCCTTCTTTCGGAACTCTCTTATAAAATTTTTTGTATTTTGGATCCCAGTTCTAATTTCTTTTTGGAGAGTAATAGTGGGGTCTTTGTTAAGCATAACCATCCCGTTGTCATTGAGAAAAGATTAAGTCTTGTCTATGTATTCTTGTTTTGCGGATGTAACTAGGGAGTTTCCCTTATCGGCTTTAGTGACAACAGCAACATTTTGAATTAGTTTGCGTTTAATACTCCTTATCACCTTATTTTTGTTATCCTCTTTATGAGCGCTGTGCGCGACCTTACTCATAATTTTGTAGGCCTCATAAGCCAATCGGGTTTCTTTCTCGTTCCTAGTAAGTAATTCCTTTTGACTCTATATCGTTTATTCTGAACAGGTTATAGGTTGCAGTTCGCCTCATCTGAGGAAGAGTACGCTGAGAGAGGAAAAATTCTTTCTTAATAATATTTATCAGATTCTGTCCTAATACAGTTGTTGATTCTGTTTTTTGAAGTATATGTCGGCGAAATATATTGAAACCAAGAATATTGGTTCATATGTTTAGCAGTTCCCACAATTTGTAAATCTTCTCCAATATACGTAATCCATCGATTAAAGCTGTCACATGAAGTACGTTTGATAACAAACATCTTCGTAGCCATACACAGATCAGCCAGAACATTATAACCACCTACGTAATAGCCGGTATGTCTACCTTTGACACACAAACCAGCGGCGACTCGTAGTGGCATGGAAGCAATGAGCACCTGGAAGGTCGTCAGAGATAGTTTGGACAACGTCTGCACACGCAAGTCACCTGATTCCTGTAAAGTACGGGGAGTAGGGCGATGAGCTCTGACGCTATGTTCTATCACATCCCAGATGTGTGAGATCGGGTTCAGATCTCGTGAGCTGAGGAGCCAGCACATCAATGGAAACACGACACTGTGTTGCTCGAAGCACTCCATTACACTCCTGACCTTGTGACATGGCGCATTACCTTGCTGAAAAATGCCACTGCCGTCTGGAAGCATGATCGTCATGAAGGAGTGTACCTACTCTGAAGTCGGTGTACGATGCACCTTGGCGGTTAAGGTGCCTTGCACGAGCTCCACTGGACACATGGATGCCCACGAATGTCCCCTAGTGCATATTGGGGCCGCCGCCAGCCTGTCTCCGTCCCGCAGAGCAGGTGTCAAACAACTGCTCCCCTGGAAGGCGACGGATTCTCGCCTTCCCATCGGCACGATGAAGGAGGTACCGTGATTCATCAGATCATGCACCGCTCTGTTACTGCACCAACGTTAAGTTGCCGTTGTAGTGGTGTTACCATTGGCACATGCATGGGCCGTCGGCTGCGGAGGTATATCGTTAAGAGAGTTCTGAGCACTGTGTGTTCAGACACTGATGTATACTGCCCAGTATTAAAGTCTAATTTAGTTCTGCCACGGTTCGCCACCAGTCATGTCTCTCAAGTCTGCCCAGCTTACGACGACCGACATATGTAATGAAACGTGGCCGCCCAACCCGACGACGAAGTTGGTTTTGCCTCTTGTTGAAGACACTGCCGTAGCGCTCCTCGGACAGCCGGCAAGTCTTGCAGTTTCCGAGGCTCTCGTAGTGTACCTCCAGACCATCACAACCTGTCCTCGGTCAGATTCAAATCGCGTGCCTTCGCCATTCTACACACAAACAGCACGCTCACTGATACTACATGCACCGTGTGTCTGCTCCCTGACAAATGAGTGTCTGACTAATAGTAATTCATCGCAAGTTCACGCTGCTACGCCTAGACGAGTTCATATTGGCCGTGGGTCGGTTGTCATAAAGTTACGGTTGATAAGTGTATCACGTAATGTGAATACCTCCAGAGTTATTATTTATCTGAGTAGGGTCAGCCACCGTAGCTGGGTGGACAGCGAGCAGACTTGTTATGCTCAAGGTCAGGGTTCGGTTCCTGGCTGGTTTGGAGATTTTCTCCGCTCAGGAACTGGTTGTTTGTGTAGTCTTCATAACCATTATTTCATCACAGACGGGCAAGTCACCGGCGTCACCTCAAAAGACTTACATGTGACGATCAGGTATATCAGCAGTGAGGCCCTCGCCACTCGACATTTCATCTTACACTACTGGCCATTAAAATTGCTTCACCAAGAAGAAATGCAGATGATAAACGAGTATTCCTTGGACAAATATATTATACTAGAACTGACATGTGGTTACATTTTCACGCAATTAGGGTGCATAGATCCTGAGAAATCAGTACCCAGAACAACCACCTCTGGCCGTAATAACGGACTTGATACGCCTGGGCATTGAGTCAAACAGAGCTTGGATGGCGTGTACAGGTACAGCTGCACATGCAGCTTCAACACGGTACCACAGTTCAGCAAGAGTTGTGATGGGCGTATTGTCACGAGCCAGTATATCGGCCACCATTAACCAGACGTTTTCAGTTGGTGAGAGGTCTGGAGAATGTGCTGGCCAGGGCAGCAGTCGAACATTTCCTGTATCCAGAAAGGCCCGTAGAGGACCTGCAACATGTGGTTGTGCATTATCTTGCTGAAATGTAGGATTTTGTAGGGATCGAATTAAGGGTAGAGCCGCGGATCGTAACACATCTGAAATGTAACGTCCACTGTTCAAAGTGCCGTCAGTGCAAACAAGAGGTGACCGAGACATGTAACCAATGGTACCCCATAACATCACGCCCGGTGATACGCCAGTATGGCGATGACGAATACACGCTTCCAATGTGCGTTCAACGCAATGTCGCCAGACGCGGATGCGACCATCATGATGCTGTAAACATAACCTGGATTCGTCCGAAAAAATGACCTTTTGCTATTCGTAGACCCAGGATCGTCGTTAAAAAAAATGGCTCTGAGAACTATGGGACTTAACAGCTATGGTCATCAGTCCCCTAGAACTTAGAACTACTTAAACCTAACTAACCTAAGGACAGCACACAACACCCAGCCATCACGAGGCAGAGAAAATCCCTGACCCCACCGGGAATCGAACCCGGGAACCCGGGCGTGGGTAGCGAGAACGCTACCGCACGACCACGACATGCGGGCGATCGTCGTTGAGTACACCATCACCGGCGCTCCACTCTGTGATGCAACGTCAAGGGTAACCGCAGCCATGGTCTCCGAGCTGATAGTCCATGCTGCTGCAAACGTCGTCTAACTGTTCGTGCAGATGGTTGTTGTATATCAAACGTCCCCATATGTTGACTCACGGATCGAGACGTGGCTGCACGATCCGTTACAGCCATGCGGATAAGATGCCTGTCATCTAGATTGCTAGTGATACGAGGCCGTTGGGATCCAGCACGGCGTTCCGTATTACCCTCCTGAACCCACCGATTCCATATTCTGCTAACAGTCATTGTATCTCGACCAATCGCGATAGGCTACAATCCGACCTTTATCAATATCGGAAACGTGATGGTACCCATTTTTCCTCCTTATACGAGGCATCACAACAACGCTGCTTAATCCGGAGATGTGAGAATCCTGCGCTGCGCTAAGAACAGCATTCAGCGCTCGCCAGGTCTCCGTGACGTGAATGTATCAAAATAAGAAACAAACAAACAGTTAGTTCTTCCTCTTAATCATATTATTACTGTGATAAATTATTCAATTAATCTGATACCGTACCACTGTGGGAGCGATGTTCTCGGCTACATCACACGATTTCTTTATCACTACGGTGTACAAAGTGAACAGTATCGGAGTAAGACTGCGTCCTTATCTTATACACTTTTTAATCCAAACATTCGTTTTATTGTCTTCTCTTCTCATTGTCATCTATAGGTTCTCAGACTAAAAATGCTACTACCATAGCACAAAAAGACGAATATGAAGCAAGTATAGGTGGCACAAAAGAAGAAATCAGGTTGCACTGTGGAGTGGCAGAGTAAGTAAAATAACAAGATTTCCGATTTGAAGAAATAGGACAGCAGTTGCGTTAAAAAACAGTTTTGTAACGCAACTAGTGTGCTATTTCTTCACATCGGAATTCTTCAAAAGCATCTGCTGAAAATGATGAACAAAAATCTAAATGACAATTTTGGTTTGTTGTGGAAGGAGACGTATGAGAGCAAATGCTGACGTAGTCGGCGCTCGGTGCTTCCAGTAGAAACTGCAACTTTTAACTCCACCATGCGATTTTAACACTACAACTGCTAGGTCACTGGTGTTGGTGAAAGTGAAAAAACAGGGTAATCTACATGAAGTGTTCCAGACAAATACGGTACGTGACGAAACTGAGTGACGGACTCATCAGGCACCTTCTATTGTGCCGCTTGCATGCAGTTACTGTTGTTAGGAAAGTGTTTATCGCCAAACGTGCACGTTCTCCTTTCAGTTCTTGCTTGCTGATGTACAGAATATCTAATAATAAATAGTACTTAAATATACAGCTCTAAAACCGGCAGTATATTTGTAAAGTGCAGCCGATATTTGTGTAGGCTGGTACGTCGATAGTTTTACTGACGATATATCGATATACCGATACTGCTTTTGATATGTCGAGAGCCGATAATGATGTTTTTTTAAATACCGATATAGCTGATGCCCAATGTTTTTAAAAATACCAGCAGTCCTAATGCAAGCATCATACGTAATACTCATGTAAATAATTGCTCTTGAGAAAGAGAATAAACACTCGAAACGCGTTGTGCTAAGCATAAAAAATACGTAAATCGTGCAATGTTTCATTATTTAAACGAAGAAATTTTATCTTTGTTGATGGCAATGAAATACACTAGATACTACTATGTTTCCGTAGGATCTACTGATCGTTCCTATTATTGGTGCAGTTTGAGGTAGGTAAGCGATTCTTAGCTTCTCTTTCGCTGTCTCAGTCTCAACATCTTCTTCAGGCGATCTCCATTTTGGCTGCAGAACCCACGCACTCTGACCATTTAAGTAATCATTCCTTCGGAACACTATCCGTAGATGCAGTAATTCTTTGACGATGATGTTACAAACTTTCAGAAAATACGGAGAAGGCTAAATGTTTCAGTCTTTAGGAAGGGACGCTAGTTCGGAAACGAACGAGTCGAATGTTGTAAACGAGAATCCGAACTCTGATCATGATGTACAGAATTCCCGCTGTATACTCCCCAATATCCTCACATAATTTCCTGTGTTGATGGACTAGCTACGACGCACGTACCTTGATGTCAGAGAGCCCGAAACATTTATAACAGCTGTCGTCCCGAGCGCCAATGCAGGCATGGCATCGTCGCAAGGAAGCAAAGAAGAAAAACTTGGTTTAACGTACCGTCGACATAAGAGTGTGCTCCCTGCCGCCGTTGGATAAGCAACTGCAGCAGCAAGTCGTATACTCCTAGCTCACTCATTTGTTACATAGTTTAATTCTTAATTTCTTTGCGTGTTTTTGGTACTTGCATTGTTTAATTCATAAATTTCGGGCGTATTATAGTATTTGAGAGTTGTAGCATCGCGTTTTAGTACCTGAATAGTGTAAAATCGCGTAGTCTCCTTCCGCCGCCGAGCAGTGTGTCAGCAGTGCGCAAGTAGCAGCATTACTGCATTTACTAGGCAATCTTGTATTTTAATAACCGTTTAAATTTTGTGTCGCTTTGTTTGCGCTCTCTGTAGATTAGTTCAGACGTTCTTTGCACAACAGTTTTTAGCATGGATAGGGACTGCAACTGCTGTGTTCGGATGCAGGCTGAGTTGGCATCCCTTCGCTCCAAGCTTCAGGCAGTGTTGGCTTCGGTCACACAGCCTGAGGCTGTTGCCAATGGGCATCACTGTGGGGGTCTGGATAGGGGTTTGTCGGGGACGGCCAGCTCGTCCCACGCATCCCCCGATCGGACTACGACTGTGGTTGCCCGGGATACTGCCCACATTGAGGCTGATCCCTCACCTGTGGTAGAGTGGGAGGTCGTCTCAAGGTGTGGCAGGGGGCGAAAGACATTCCGGAGGGCTGAACGGAAGGCCTCTCCAGTTTGTCTGACGAACCGGTTTCAGGCTCTGTCCCAGGCTGATACTGATCTTCGGCCTGACATGGCTGCTTATCCTGTTCCAGAGGTTGCCCCTCAGTCTGCAAGATCCGGGCGGTCGCAGAGGGTGGGCGTACTGGTAGTTGGGAGCTCCAACGTCAGGCGCGTAATGGGGCCCCTTAGGGATATGGCAGCAAGAGAGGGGAAGAAAACCAATGTGCACTCCGTGTGCATACCGGGGGGAGTCATTCCAGATGTGGAAAGGGTCCTTCCGGATGCCATGAAGGGTACAGGGTGCACCCATCTGCAGGTGGTCGCTCATGTCGGCACCAATGATTTGTGTCGCTATGGGTCGGAGGAAATCCTCTCTGGCTTCCGGCGGCTATCTGATTTGGTGAAGACTGCCAGTCTCGCTAGCGGGATGAAAGCAGAGCTCACCATCTGCAGCATCGTCGACAGGACTGATTGCGGATCTTTGGTACAGAGCCGAGGGGAGGGTCTGAATCAGAGGCTGAGACGGTTCTGGGACCGTGTGGGCTGCAGATTCCTCGACTTGCGCCATAGGGTGGTGGGGTTTCGGGTTCCGCTGGATAGGTCAGGAGTCCACGCAACAAGCGGCTACACGGGTAGCAGGGGTTGTGTGGCGTGGACTGGGCGGTGTTTTAGGTTAGATGGCCTTGGGCAAGTACAGAAAGGGCAACAGCCTCAACGGGTGCGGGGCAAAGTCAGGACATGCGGGGACCAAGCAGCAATCGGTATTGTAATTGTAAACTGTCGAAGCTGCGTTGGTAAATTACCGGAACTTCAAGCGCTGATAGAAAGCACCGAAGCTGAAATCGTTAGAGGTACAGAAAGCTGGCTGAAGCCAGAGATAAATTCTGCCGAAATTTTTACAAAGGTACAGACGGTGTTTAGAAAGGATAGATTGCATGCAACCGGTGGTGGAGTGTTCGTCGCTGTTAGTAGTAGTTTATCCTGTAGTGAAGTACAAGTGGATAGTTCCTGTGAATTATTGTGGGTGGAGGTTACACTCAACAACCGAGCTAGCTTAATAATTGGCTCCTTTTACCGACCTCCTGACTCAGCAGTATTAGTGGCAGAACAACTGAGAGAAAATTTGGAATACATTTCACATAAATTTTCTCAGCATATTATAGTCTTAGGTGGAGATTTCAATTTACCAGATATAGACGGGGACACTCAGATGTTTAGGACGGGTGGTAGGGACAGTGCATCGAGTGACATTATACTGAGTGCACTATCCGAAAATTACCTCGAGCAATCAAGCAGAGAACCGACTCGTAGAGATAACATCTTGGACCTACTGTTAACAAACAGACCCGAACTTTTCGACTCTGTATGTGCGGAACAGGGAATCAGTGATCATAAGGCCGTTGCAGCATCCCTGAATATGGAAGTTAATAGGAATATAAAAAAAGGGAGGAAGGTTTATCTGTTTAGCAAGAGTAATAGAAGGCAGATTTCAGACTACCTAACAGATCAAAACGAAAATTTCTGTTCCGACACTGACAATGTTGAGTGTTTATGGAAAAAGTTCAAGGAAATCGTAAAATGCGTTTTAGACAGGTACGTGCCGAGTAAAACTGTGAGGGACGGGAAAAACCCACCGTGGAACAACAACAAAGTTAGGAAACTACTGCGAAAGCAAAGAGAGCTTCACTCCAAGTTTAAACGCAGCCAAAACCTCTCAGACAAACAGAAGCTAAACGATGTCAAAGTTAGCGTAAGGAGGGCTATGCGTGAAGCGTTCAGTGAATTCGAAAGTAAAATTCTATGCCGGCTTGACAGAAAATCCTAGGAAGTCCTGGACTTACGTTAAATCAGTAAGTGGCTCGAAACAGCATATCCAGACACTCCGGGATGATGAAGGCATTGAAACAGAGGATGACATGCGTAAAACTGAAACATTAAACACCTTTTTCCAAAGCTGTTTCACAGAGGAAGACCGCACTGCAGTTCCTTCTCTAAATCCTCGCACAAACGAAAAAATGGCTGACATCGAAATAAGTGTCCAAGGAATAGAAAAGCAACTGGAATCAGTCAACAGAGGAAAGTCCACTGGACCTGACGGGATACCAATTCCATTCTACACAGAGTACGCGAAAGAACTTGCCCCCCTTCTAACAGCCGTGTACCGCAAGTCGCTAGAGGAACGGAAGGTTCCAAATGATTGGAAAAGAGCACAGGTAGTCCCAGTCTTCAAGAAGGGTCGTCGAGCAGATGCGCAAAACTATAGACCTATATCTCTGACGTCGATCTGTTGTAGAATTTTAGAACATGTTTTTTGCTCGAGTATCATTTCGTTTTTGGAAACTCAGAATCTACTATGTAGGAATCAACATGGATTCCGGAAACAGCGATCGTGTGAGAACCAACTCGCTTTATTTGTTCATGAGACCCAGAAAATATTAGATACAGGCTCCCAGGTAGATGCTATTTTTCTTGACTTCCGGAAGGCGTTCGATACAGTTCCGCACTGTCGCCTGATAAACAGAGTAAGAGCCTACGGAATATCAGACCAGCTGTGTGACTGGATTGAAGAGTTTTTAGCAAACAGAACACAGCATGTTGTTATCAATGGAGAGACGTCTACAGACGTTAAAGTAACCTCTGGCGTGCCACAGGGGAGTGTTATGGGACCATTGCTCTTCACAATATATATAAATGACCTAGTAGATAGTGTTGGAAGTTCCATGCGACTTTTCGCGGATGATGCTGTAGTATACAGAGAAGTTGCAGCATTAGAAAATTGTAGCGAAATGCAGGAAAATCTGCAGCGGATAGGCACTTGGTGCAGGGAGTGGCAACTAACCCTTAACGTAGACAAATGTAATGTATTGCGAATACATAGAAAGAAGGATCCTTTATTGTATGATTATGTGATAGCGGAACAAACACTAGTAGCAGTAACTTCTGTAAAATATCTGGGAGTATGCGTGCGGAACGATTTGAAGTGGAATGATCATATAAAATTAATTGTTGGTAAGGCGGGTACCAGGTTGATTCATTGGGAGAGTCCTTAGAAAATGTAGTCCATCAACAAAGGAGGTGGCTTACAAAACACTCGTTCGACCTATACTTGAGTATTGCTCATCAGTGTGGGATCCGAACCAGATCGGGTTGACGGAGGAGATAGAGAAGATCCAAAGAAGAGCGGCGTGTTTCGTCACAGGGTTGTTTGGTAACCGTGATAGCGTTATGGAGATGTTTAACAAACTCAAGTGGCAGACTCTGCAAGAGAGGCGCTCTGCATCGCGGTGTAGCTTGCTCGCCAGGTTTCGAGAGGGTGCGTTTATGGATGAGGTATCGAATATATTGCTTCCCCCTACTTATACCTCCCGAGGAGATCACGAATGTAAAATTAGAGAGATTAGAGCGCGCACGGAGGCTTTCAGACAGTCGTTGTTCCCGCGAACCATACGCGACTGGAACAGGAAAGGGAGGTAATGACAGTGGCACGTAAAGTGCCCTCCGCCACACACCGTTAGGTGGCTTGCGGAGTATAAATGTAGATGTAGATGTAGAAGATCATTAGAGACGGAGCAAAAACTCAGATTGTGTCAAGGAAGGGTAAAAATATCGGCCGTACCTTTTCAAAGGAACCATCCCCGCATTTGCCTGGACCGATTTAGGGAAATCACGGAAATCCTAAATTCCGATGCGGGTTTGAATCGTAGTCCTCCCGATCGCGAGTCCAGTGGACACCGTCGCACAAACTTCCGCCGTAACCGTCGTTTTAAACATGTCGCAGGCAGCGAGAGTTCTTTTCAGGAGATCCACTCCAGTCTCGAAAGGCGTCTTGTAAACAAGACGTTCACATGGTCCCACAGGAAGAAATCAAGTGACGTGATTTGGGTGAATGTGCTCGCCACGAAACAGGACCCGTTTTTCCCATCCACATTTCAGGACGTGTCTGATTCAAGTTGTGACAAACCCGCCGTCCAAAGTGAGGAGGGTCTGCATCAAGTTGAAACCATACCTGATGCCGAATAACAAGTGCTATATCTTTCAGTAACCTGTGTATTACGTGTCTAATACACACTTTGTACACTGGTGTACTGAAGCAGGAAGGAATAAGAAACCGACTGAGAACGTAGTCTTTGTCTATGCCTGCCCACATCTTGACTGATAATCCGTGTTAATGGCTAATCACAACTGTATCTTGGGATTCTCATCAGCCCAGAGATGACCATTGCGACTATTCCATATCTGGTGAAATACGCTTCATTCACAGGGAGGTGATGATGGACTTTAAAGGCACTGCGACCCACAGCCAGTGTACAAAAACGACTCGAGGTCCGAAATCAGCATAAGTGAAAGCAAGCACTTTCTATGGATGATATGTGTGTTTCTGCATTCCCAGAAAAAATCGTCACATAGTACTTGGCGTATAATTTACCAAATACTGACTGCAGGCGACTCATCCACTCGAGCGAACATAACAACTTGTACGAGTAAGTGGGGAGTTTGTGTAGTTCGTCGTCCTCTTTAGTCGTTGTATCGTGGTACCAACTGCCTAGTTTCACATAATTGTTGAAACAGTGCTGGAGCCATGCTGTGAGCCAGATGTCTTCTACGCGGATATTTGGTCCTGTACATCCTTTCTGCTGGTTCCATTTCCTTGCCCATACACACAAATCACGGCTGCAACTTCCGGATAAAACTCCATTTGAATGGAGCTGATCGATATTAGTAT
Source organism: Schistocerca cancellata (assembly GCF_023864275.1). Taxonomy (NCBI): domain Eukaryota; kingdom Metazoa; phylum Arthropoda; class Insecta; order Orthoptera; family Acrididae; genus Schistocerca; species Schistocerca cancellata. The sequence goes on along the minus strand of NC_064631.1, from coordinate 344,368,853 downwards.
CTCATCTTGTAAAAACAGACTGTAGTTTACTATAGTATTAACACTGTGCACCAGAATTCCTCATGTGTTGACGGTACACCGTCTGCAATAAATAAGCTGGGTCACTAGCACAATATCTACACCTAAGTGCTTGTCGCGATTTCCCACACTGCAATCTTAACAACAACAGTACTGATACATACAGGATGATTACAATCCAACTTCCAATGCTTGAGAGGGACACCATGTAAAATCAGGACAATGAAACTTTGTGGAACATTTGTAAGGACATAAATAAGAAGAAAGAGGAATAACGAATAAACCATTAAAACGAATAAACCATTTTAATATACTCATGAGACGGAGCATTTGTTAATGGCGTACCATGTTTACGTGCTAGGTTCAAACATTGCTCACTGTGATAACCATATGCATCCACGACGGTTTGGTACCGTTCTAGAGGTTTCTACACTGACACCCGAAACAACGGAGGACCATGGACTTTTCAGCTGTCGTGACACGGCTGGTGCACTGCTTGAAGTTGGTCTATCACATCCAGCATTCTCAACCATAGCAGCAGTAACTTCTTCAACAATTTGTTGCGCAAGTGGCCATCGGCCTCTCCCAGGAGCAATTCCGAAACTGCTAGTTAATTCCATCTTCCTAATCATGTTCTCCAACCCCTTTGAGAAAAGAGAACCTTTCCGTATTCGTTTAATGCGTCGAAACTCTCGAAGAGCAGCAGCATTATTACTGTTGTTTTGACAAAAAAGCTATACGGGTAAACTTCTGCTCACCTCGTCCAGGATCATGTTGACTGTCTGCAGCTGCAATGCAACCCTACTTCGCCGTAACAACACTGGCGCCTGGCGGCAAATCGTTACACCGACACTACTAACAGCACAAACCCTGCAGCGCACGGTCTGATCGTCATTCCTGTAGAGTTCAGTAACCAGAGCAGAAATAGTTATCCATCTATACTGGCTCAAGTAGGGAAAATTTAGTTTTAACGACCTTGTATATTCCGATTTTGGAGGTATCAGAACGATTTTAGCTTATAAAATTCGACGAGGTCTTTGCTCAAATTAGCACATTTACCCTTTTCTATCGTTCATGGAAGTCTGTAACATTATCGTGGAGTCACCCTCTATGTACTGTGGCCCAGGGATGCGTCCGATCGTCTATAACTAACACTAGGACGAAGGGCACCTTCCCCCTTTTTCATTTTGCATAGTGATGGATGGCGCGAGATCAACAATAGTTCTACAGTACAACTCACAGTATCTGGTGAAGTCGACTGTTTTTTTTTTTTGTTTGTTTTCCTTTATTGTATTTCAATTCCCCATTGGGGCGGGCTGGCAGCAGCATATGCGCTGCTCTTCAGCCGAAAGATATAGAGCAAACAACAGAATACATTTAAAAATAACAAAGGAGAAACCATGGTGAACATAGATACAGAAAACGGGGAACATCATGGAAGACAATACACAAAAAAGGGCCGACTGTAAAATGGAGATAAAAGCCGTAAAAAAGTAGCACACACACAATAAAACCACACACTGTGACAATTAGAAGAAAACAAGGTGCAGTAAGACCGGAGCATAAAAGTATCAATGGATGGCGTAGCACATAACAAACACTGACAGTAACACTAAGTACACGGACGGCACACAATTAAAATCGCACCTCTCAACGCACAGGAGAAACAGTACTAAACACAACACTAACGTGGCACACTGACGATGATCAAAACAGAGGATCTGCCAGGCGCAGGGAGATGAGGGAGAAGGGAAGAAGGGAGGGATGGGAAGAGAGGGGGGTGATGGGTGGGGGCGCACCAGAGATGGCCAGGTAGGGAGGGACGTGGGAGGGAAAGAGGCAAGGATGGGGTGCAGGGTCTCAGGGGGGGAGGAGGAAAATCCGCTATAGGGAGAAGGAGGGGAGAGGAAAAAAGGGGGCCCTGGGGAGGGGGACAACAAGGCCAGGTTATAGTTGGATGGAAGGGTAGATGTCACGGCGAAGTTCATCATCTGGGAGGGGGAGGTGCTGGAAATTGCCCTGATGAAGGAGATGGAGGGTGTGGAGGTGGGAAGAGGGAGGGATACAGCGATAGAGGCGCGAAAACGGGCGGGGGGTGGAGAGGAAGGAGGAGACCAGTGGGTGGGGGGGATCAAGCCTGCGGACAATGTAAAGGATGCAGAGATGTTAGAGGAACAGGAGGAGGTGGGGGAAGGTGATGAGTTCATACAGGAGCCGTGTGGGGGAAGGAAGGCGGATGCGGAAGGCAAGGCGGAGGGCATGGCATTCGAGGCTTTGGAGGGCCTTGTAAAAGCGGGTGAGTGCGGAGATCCAGGCAGCGCTGGCATAATCGATTGGGTTGATCGCCGAAATATAATGCTAGAACTCTAATCAACTTGGCCGAACACCCAAAAGCATAAATCAATCAAGCCGAGATAACCTGGAAGTTTAGAGTTCTAAATTATGCATTTTGTGCTGTGTAAATGTTAATAATGAGAAGACCACCCTATGTGGCTGGATTGGCGGCCAGCATCGGTTGCTGGGGCGTCCACGTGTGGGCCGGGCGGCCCGCTGCTCAGCGACGCGACTGGAGCGGAGACGCGGCCTGCGCTGTAAGCCGGCTGAGCCTGGCTGCTCGCGGCTGGCGGCGACTCTAAGCCCCCGCGGTCGCCCCTCAGGCGGCGGCTTACACCACACCGCAGCCGCCCCGAGCCACCCAGTCCGTCTTCCGCCGACACACCACTCAGCCGCGCCGAAATCCTTTTACAGTGCCTCCTGCAGCCGCTACCTTTTACCCGCCATTTACTCCCAGGCCTGACACGACGCCACTGCGCACAGCCTCCACGTCTGCTGCTACATGATGGATCAACATTACTCAGACTCTCCATTCACCGAGATTCGTAGTTCCTGTTGTCAGCTCTTAGACCGTGCCTCGAAAACTGACTGCTGTATAGCAGCAGCATTCTTCACCCGCGACAAACAGCACTACGATTTTCGCAAACACCATAGCACGAGTGCTGCATTGCTCGCGACAGCTGATGACCTGAAACACTCCATAGGTCAAAATGTTGACGCTACCAGACTTCGAGACAGCTCAAATTTTCAGATAGTACGTTGAAGTGGTTTGAATGTTACTTCAGGTGGCAATAAGGAATGAAATCGTCTTGGAAGCATATCTCCTCAGGAGTGTCACAGAGGTCTGTTCTGGACCACTTACTACTTTCCTTGCGGGTCAGTGATATGTTATCAGTTCTGCCCTCCTGAAAGCAACATTCTTATACCCGTATCTCAAACTTTACCTAAATGTCGTCAATATAACTTCGATCGTCCAGATCACTGATGATCTCTCTTCAGTGATAAGAAGGTTGCAAAATCTGGAACTTAAACTAAATTCGGTAAAGCCCCAAGCTGTTTCAGTATCTCATGAGAAATTAATACGAGGGCTATCCAGAAAGTAAGTTCCAAGCGTCCGCGAAAAGGGCACTACCGTAAAAATCAAAAATGTTTTATTTGCAACAGCTAGCCACGACTACCAGCTAATTATCTAACTAATCGCCGATCCGACTTCGATATTTGTCGTGGCGTTGTACCAATTTTCAATACCCTTGTCGTAGAAGGCAGCCGCCAGGGCTTTCCGCTAATTCTCTACGCAGGTCTACAGCTCGATGGCTTTGCCAAAATGTGGGATTCAAAGTGTCAGCGGTTCGAGCTAGCAGAGATGAAACTCAGGAAGTCATTTGCGGTCTGTATTGTGGGTGACCAAACACGTATCACTGAAAACGCTGTAGGGTGATCTTCATTGCCCCTGCAGAGTGCAGCTGAAAATTGTCATGAAAAAGGAACAGCGTGACAGTTGTGTTACGTGCGCTGCATAGCTTCAGGCGAAATTTCTCAGCAGGCCCTCGTTCTTGGTGGGAGACACTATTTTATAGGTACATTTACGTGCTCACTGTGCGCTCAGAACTGAAAAGAGCGATGTGACGCGATCGACGGGCGTTCTACAGATTACTGCGCGTCGATTACTGCTAAGAATTTTGAATTCGAGCGGTAGCTAATTGAAAGTGGATGAAGCAGTATACTGCACAGCTTTCTGCACCAGAGTTAAGGAAGTCCGATCCACATGCAGGTTTGATTTCTGCCTACTATAAACTGAGGGAAAGCTGCTTATTTTGGGAAATTAGATAATATTGTTAACAAGAAATGACAGTAAGGAATATATATGTTGAGAGGCCAATGTCAAAATACCCAGACTCGTGAACAGGGGTCGACAAAGTCTCATGAACTTACAACTCTTACTGCCAGAAACGCCCGCTTCTTAACCAAAAATATCCTTTTAGAATTGGAAGAGCTACCCCAAAATATAATACCATACCACATAAGTAAATGAAAATAAGCAAAGTAGAGTAATTTTTGTGTAGAACGATCACTCACTTCATACCGTTCGAATAGTAAAAATGGCAGCATTAGGTCTTTGAACAAGATCCTGAACGTGGGCTTTTCATGACAGCTTAATATCTATCTGAACAACTAGATATCTGAACTGTTCAGTTTTACTACTCATATGCCCGCCCAATCTGTGAAATTAAAACGTTTGGTTTTGTTGAATTGTGTGTTAGAAACTGTGAGTCTTACTGTGATTTAGAGTTAGTTTATTTTCTATAAGCCATGAACTTAGTCCATGAACTGCACTATTAAAAACCCAGCCAATGTTGCACACAACATCCTTTACTACCAAGCTAGTGCCATCAGCGAACAGATATATTTTTGAGGTACCTGTAATACTAACACTGATCCATGTGTGGTGACTGTACCCCACTCAGACCACACATCACAGCCATTCTCACCATTGTGAATAATGACCTTTTGCTCTCTGTTGCTGAAGTAAGAGGTGAACGAATTGTGAGCCACTCCCCGTATACCGTAATGGTCCAACTTCTGGAGCAAAATTTTGTGATCAACACAATCAAATGCCTTAGTTAAACCAAAAAATATGCCTACCATTCGAAAAATTTTGTATAACCCATCCAGTTCTATGGTTCAAATGGCTCTGAGCACTACGGGACTTAACATCTAAGGTCATCAGTCCCCTAGAACGTAGAACTACTTAAACCTAACCTAAGGACAGCACACAACACCCAGCCATCACGAGGCAGAGAAAATCTCTGACCCCGCCGGGAATCGAACCCGGGAACCCGGGCGTGGAAAGCGAGAACGCTACCGCACGACCATGAGATGCGGGCAACCCATCCAGTACCTCAAAGAGTAAAGAGAATATAGCATTTTCAGTTGCTAAACTGCTTCTAAAGCCGAATTGTACATTTGATAACAAATCGTGTGGTCAATTATCCTTACATACACAGCCTTTTGAATAACTTTAGAAAACACCGGTGGCATAGAAATAGGTATAAAATTGTCTTCATTAGCCTTTTTCCCCTTTTAATAAAGCAGCTTTACTACTGACTACTTTAATAGTTCAAGAAACTGATCATTCCTAAATGAAAAATTACAAATATGACCACATGGAGGGCTAACATGTGCAGCACTGTACTTTATGCTGTTAGGCACTCCATCATATCTATGAATGTCCTAAGTCTTCAGTGATTTAATTATTGACTCAGTCTACCTCTTGTCTGTATCACAAAAACTGGTTCAAATGGCTCTGAGCACTATGGGACTTAACATCTATGGTCATCAGTCCCCTAGAACTTAGAACTACTTAAACCTAACTAACCTAAGGACGTCACACAGCACCCAGTCATCACGAGGCAGAGAAAATCCCTGACCCCGCCGGGAATCGAACCCGGGAACCCGGGTGTGGGAAGCTAGAACGTTACCGCACGACCACGAGCTGCGGACTGTCTGTATCACAGAGGAGTATTCCAGACATCAGTCTCGGAAAGGCATTTGCCAAGAAAGTTATATGATTCCGTGCAGAAACTAAATTTTTATTTAATTCACCAGCAATGCTCATAAAATGATTGTTAAATACTTCACATGTATCTGATTTATCAGTAACTGAAATATTTTTACTAAGAACGGACTTTATATCGCCGACCTTGTGCTGCTGACAAGACACTCCCTTCACAAATGACCATAAGGCTTTAATTTTATCCTGTGAATTACCTATTCTATTTGCGTACCACATACTCTTTGCCTTCCTAATAACATTTTTAAGCGCTTTACAATACTGTTTGTAATGGGCTGCTGTAACTTGATTGTGACTACCTCTAACATTTTGGTGTAGTTCCCGTTTTGTCCTATATGGTATACTTATCCCACTAATCAACCACCCGGGCTGCCTATTAATGCTAGTACCCCGTTTAGGACGTTTTAATGGAAAGTAACTCTCAAAGAGTATGAGAAATGTGTCACGGAAAGCATTGTATTTATCTTCTATGTTATTGGAATTTTAAACATCCTGCCACTCTTGTTCCTTGACAAGGTTTAAAAAACTCTTTATTACTGTTGGATTAACTTTCCTACATAGTGTGTAATTATATGTGACATTTGTTTGAGTACAAAATCCTTCCAGTGTTAAAATTTGTTCATCATGATCTGAAAGTCCATTCATCCTTTAACTAACCGAATGCCCATCTACTAATTAAGAATGAATAAAAATATTTTCTATGGCTGTGCTACTGTTTCCCTGCACCCTACTTGGAAGAAACACAGTCTACCTCAGATCATATGAATTTAGGAGATCTACCAACATCCTTTTTCTTGCACCATCATATACCAAATTTATATTGAACTCACCACATGCAACTAATATCTGGCAATTCCTACGAAGTGAATCAAGAACCCTCTCTAGCTTGCGCAGGTTGCTCTGAAGTCAGAGTTGGGCGACCTATAAAGAACAAAAATACTATTTTTTACGTACATCGCCGCTCTCCCACCCCGCAAGGAACACCTTGAAAAACAGCCAGGTAATCTGTATCCTGGTAAAGAAAGCCTCTGAACTGTCGAATTATGTAAGTCATGCTCAGATATACCAATAATTTCAGAGTCATCATCTATAAGCAGTTCACTAACTTTATCCCTAATATCTCCTATATTTTGATGAAATATGCTAATTCCTTGTATACTTGGAAACATGACATCCTCTGAAGGTGAGCCCTTAGTTAGAGGGACTTCCTTTAAGCAGGTATACCTATCAGCTGACACAATCTAAAAAAGCGCAGTTCTAACACCAACTACTACAGAAATTTTTCCATGAATGATCCCACCACCACCCACTACACTGTCGCCTATAATCTTTGCCAGCCTCCCTTTCCCATACCTAATGACGTTCAGGCCATGCGTAATGAAACCCGATCTACTGATAGACCCAACTGGTTGGTATAGTTGGTGTTTACCACATATCTAACCACAACGGACGAGCAGCACATACGGCTTGTCCACAAAAATATTACAATCACGATACCCCGCATCATTCGTCGTTTACTGCTGCGTATTAACGTCTGCATGAGACCACGTCATTTAGCAGATTACCTAGACACGGGCCAAGTCGCACAGTATGAACTCTAAAATTTGAGGTAGCTGTCCTGCACTATGTGGAGCTACATCTTTCCTTTAATACTAGTGCAATTCCACGTAACATGGGGACGAATCAGATGAATGTAAGGAACGTTCTTCGTGAGCAGTTGTTACATTCATTTCCCTTACATCGTGTGCACAACCTGGAACCAGATGATTATCCACTCAGAGCGCAGTTTTCGCAGTGGTATGTCGAAGAATGTGAAAAACATTCAGCGTTTCCTTCCTTTGTGCTGTTTACACATGTAGCAACTTTGGGGAGGTGTGATGTCTTCAACATCTATAATTCGCATGTTTGGAGTGATTTTAATCCTTAAGACACATTTATCGCACTCATCGAGGTTCTACGTGAATGGGCAGACGTTGTTGGTGACTGTAACTGGGCCATATCTCCTAAATATTCCTTTAAATGGCAAGAATTATTACAATTACCTCGCCATAGCATTCCCAGAATTGCTGAATGACGTGCCAGTCGCTACAAGACAGCGCATGTGATTCCAGAATGTCTGGGCGCTGGCACATTTCAGCCATTCTGGCCCTCTCTTCTTGAACTGACAAGTTTCCAGGAAAGTGGACTGGCAGAAGTGGTCCTGTACCGTGACCTACTCGATTGGTCCACTGGCTTCACCACTCTGGTGTTCTAGGAAGGAGAGAGGTGCGCACCCGTGTTTACAAAACCACTGCTGAATCTGGTTGCCCGGATAGTTGCTTCACGAAGAGAAATTAACGACAGAACTTGAGCTGCCAGTCTAACGCTTGCTTAGCAGCCACGGACGCATTTTTTGAATCTCTGCTGCAACTGAAGGAACTGTGCTGTGTTAATTTTCTTGTCTCCTTGCAACAAAAAATTAAAAATCGTTTGACTTAAATTTTGTCTACTGTAAGAAATATTTCATGTCCTTGTAAAATGGTGCCTCACAGGAAAACACTTTAGAAAAAAATGTATTCAATGTCACATGCAACCTCCCAGAGTTTTTTGGCTCTATTAACTTCCACCTGTTTGAAAACTTCTCACACTACAATATGCCATCAGAGAAACATATTTGCGTTGCTGTCCCGTGCAAAGACTATCAACTTATATAATTTTCATCCTATATCGGAAATCTGTCTGACTGGAAGTAATTATGCGTAATGTCACACAGTATGAAATTGGAATTATGACTGCGTTAACATACGTAAACGGAGTTAACATTTGTAGTATTGCATTTCATGATTTAATACACGAAATAAAAAACTGGTCTTCGCCCTTTTGCAATGTTTAGGTAAATTAATTGACACTTCTTACCATTTTATGTAGTTAGATGAAACATAGTGCTCCTTTTCGTAAGTAAGCAACATATCTGGGCAACAGTGAAGAGCACGGACAACGCTCACACGTTATTCTTGGATTCTTGGATTATGAATCCAATAAATGGAGCGATTATTCTAAAAGTCCGTTTTCGTCACATTTCGCAGTTTCGGGGCCATTAAATGTTGGTCATCTTTAATTGTGTGGTGGTGCTGTTGATTACGGTATGTTATATATATATATATATATATATATATATATATATATATATATATATATATGTGTGTGTGTGTGTGTGTGTGTGTGTGTGTGTGTGTGTGTGTGTGTGCCGGTCGGAGTGGCCGAGAGGTTCTAGGAGCTACAGTCTGGAACCGCGCGACCGCTACGGTCGCAGGTTCGAATCCTGCCTGGTTCATGGATGTGTGTGATGTCCTTAGGTTAGTTAGGTTTAAGTAGTTCTAAGTTCTAGGGGACTGGTGACCTCAGCAGTTAAGTCCCATAGTACTCAGAGCCATTTGAACCATTTGTGTGTGTGTGTGTGTGTGTGTGTGTGTGTTGTGTTACGTTTCTGTATAATGAAGTTTTAAATTTCGCGTACAGGTCTCTCTCTCTCTCTCTCTCATTGTATTTGTACCTTGAAAAGTGTGCACCTGTCGAAATACTGGCTGTTGTCCAAGAGGTCACCTAGTGACCTGGCTCCATTGCAGAAGTACACTCCTGGAAATGGAAAAAAGAACACATTGACACCGGTGTGTCAGACCCACCATACTTGCTCCGGACACTGCGAGAGGGCTGTACAAGCAATGATCACACGCACGGCACAGCGGACACACCAGGAACCGCGGTGTTGGCCGTCGAATGGCGCTAGCTGCGCAGCATTTGTGCACCGCCGCCGTCAGTGTCAGCCAGTTTGCCGTGGCATACGGAGCTCCATCGCAGTCTTTAACACTGGTAGCATGCCGCGACAGCGTGGACGTGAACCGTATGTGCAGTTGACGGACTTTGAGCGAGGGCGTATAGTGGGCATGCGGGAGGCCGGGTGGACGTACCGCCGAATTGCTCAACACGTGGGGCGTGAGGTCTCCACAGTACATCGATGTTGTCGCCAGTGGTCGGCGGAAGGTGCACGTGCCCGTCGACCTGGGACCGGACCGCAGCGACGCACGGATGCACGCCAAGAGCGTAGGATCCTACGCAGTGCCGTAGGCGACCGCACCGCCACTTCCCAGCAAATTAGGGACACTGTTGCTCCTGGAGTATCGGCGAGGACCATTCGCAACCGTCTCCATGAAGCTGGGCTAAGGTCCCGCACACCGTTAGGCCGTCTTCCGCTCACGCCCCAACATCGTGCCGCCCGCCTCCAGTGGTGTCGCGACAGGTATGAATGGAGGGACGAATGGAGACGTGTCGTCTCCAGCGATGAGAGTCGCTTCTGCCTTGGTGTCAATGATGGTCGTATGCGTGTTTGGCGCCGTGCAGGTGAGCGCCACAATCAGGACTGCATACGACCGAGGCACACAGGGCCAATACCCGGCATCATGGTGTGGGGAGCGATCTCCTACACTGGCCGTACACCACTGGTGATCGTCGAGGGGACACTGAATAGTGCACGGTACATCCAAACCGTCATCGAACCCATCGTTCTACCATTCCTAGACCGGCAAGGGAACTTGCTGTTCCAACAGGACAATGCACGTCCGCATGTATCCCGTGCCACCAAACGTGCTCTAGAAGGTGTAAGTCAACTACCCTGGCCAGCAAGATCTCCGGATCTGTCCCCCATTGAGCATGTTTGGGACTGGATGAAGGGTCGTCTCACGCGGTCTGCACGTCCAGCACGAACGCTGGTCCAACTGAGGCGCCAGGTGGAAATGGCATGGCAAGCCGTTCCACAGGACTACATCCAGCATCTCTACGATCGTCTCCATGGGAGAATAGCAGCCTGCATTGCTGCGAAAGGTGGATATACACTGTACTAGTGCCGACATTGTGCATGCTGTGTTGCCTGTGTCTATGTACCTGTGGTTCTGTCAGTGTGATCATGTGATGTATCTGACCCCAGGAATGTGCCAATAAAGTTTCCCCTTCCTGGGACAATGAATTCACGGTGTTCTTATTTCAATTTCCAGGAGTGTATTTTGTACATGCTGTAGTCTGATTCTGTTCTGAAATGGAACATCGGAATGCGCTTTACAGCACATAAAGGCTGTAAATGTGCAGAAATACTGGTTCGAAATCCCCTATACTAAGTGAGAGGCGTTTCGTCCTCTATCGGTGGACACTGAAGACGGACAACCTGGTACACATCTACTGTGAATGCGTATAATCGTGTAGCAACTTTGTAACTACTATTCGTTTATGTACATAAAATAGCTTGTGGAACATTCTGGTTTTGATGTAGTGATACATGTGCGATGTCAGCATTACTACTCTGATTCACAACTCAAACCTTATAATAAAGAAGACGTCACGAATTACTGAAAGGTGTAGCGCATAAACTGAAAAGTTTTGTACCGCTATTTGAACGTTCACTTCATGCTAGTGGTTTGTATTGTATTGTATTGAACTGGGGACCTAGAAACGACGGAGAGGATTCGTCCCCGCCGTAGGCCTCAGTGGTTCACAATCCCACAACAGGCTACAGCAGTCCACCCATCCCACCGACGCCCCACACCGAACCCAGGGTTATTGTGCGGATCCCGCCGGGAATTTCTCACACCAGATGAGTGTAATCCCAAATGTTTGCGTGGTAGCATAATTATGGTGTACGCGTACGTGGAGACAGTGCTTGCGCAGCAATCGCCGACATTGTGTAACTGATAATGATGATGATGATGTTTGGTTTGTGGGGCGCTCAACTGCGTGGTTATCAGCGCCCGTACAATTACCCAACCTTTGCTCAGTCCAATTTCGCCACTTTCCTGGATGATGATGAAATGATGAGGACAACACAAACACCCAGTCATCTCGAGGCAGGTGAAAATCCCTGACCCCGCCGGGAATCGAACCCGGGACCCCGGGCTCGGGAAGCGAGAACGCTACCGCGAGACCACGAGCGGCGGACTTGTGTAACTGAGGCGGAATAAGGTGAACCAGGCCGTTTTCGCCGAGGCAGATGGAAAACCGCCTTAAAAGCCATCCACAGACTGGTCGGTACACCGGATCTCGACAGTAATCCACCGGTCGGATTAGTGCCAGGGACCGGCACGCCATCCCGCCCGGAAAGCAGTGCGTTTGACCGCACGGCTAACCGGGCGAGCATGCTAGTGGTTAGTGAGCTGCGTATTATCCGGAAAAACATGTTCGCTATTGTTCCGAGAAAATAAGCCCCAAACGCATCATATATACGATTGGCGTTCAAAAAGTAACGCAACACTTTGTTTTCTCGGTCAGTTTTGATTGAAAAAACGCTTAATCTGTTGTGGGACGTCGTGGAATATTCGCAATTCAGCCTCTACAATTTCATGAAGTTCGGATAGGCGACGGCTCTATCGAAGCCTTCAAAATGGCGTCTGTAACGCAGGTGCCTTCCATGCAGAGAGCTGTTATTGAGTTTCTTTTGGCAGAAAATCAGAGCATCGCAGATATTCATAGGCGCTCGCAGAACGTCAACGGAGACCTGGAATTGATCAACAGCACGGTGAGTCGTTGAGCGAGGCATCTGTCACCGCAACGATGTCGCGTAAATCTGTCGGAACTACGCTTGTCGGCAGGTTCAAATGGTTCAAATGGCTCTGAGCACTATGTACTTAACTTCTGAGGTGATCAGTCCCCTAGAACTTAGAACTACTTAAACCTAACTAACGTAAGGACATCACACACATCAATGCCCGAGGCAGGATTCGAACCTGCAACCGTAGCGGTCGCGCGGTTCCAGACTGTAGCGCCTAGAACCGCTTGGCCACTCCGGCCGGCTTGCCGCCCGGCTGCAAACATCTTTGTAATGTTGGAATGTCCGTACACGATCATTCGAGATGATCGACGGATCGTAACCAAACACCTCGATGCTCAACTGATCGTCTCTGTTTGCCTTTCAGTTGGATACTGAAGGTGTGTGCGCGCTGTCTTCCTCGCCACTTAACAGAAAACCATAAAGAACAACGTAAGATCATCTGTACGGAACTGCTTGAGCGTTACGAAGCTGATCATGACAACTTTTCTAGACCATCATCATAGGCGGTGAAACATCGGTTCATCACTTAGAATCGGAAACAAAACTGCAATCCATGGTGTGTCGTCGCACTACCTCCGCTCCGAAGAAAAAGTTCAGAGCCACATCCTCAGACGGTCTGAAGAAATGACTTGAGTGTGTTCGTCACCACAAAAATGCAAACGAACTTCTTCCTCTCCATGACAACGCAAGACCTGCCATCAGTCTTTGCACCACAGAGGAGCTCGCAGATCTTCGTTGGCCTCTTCTTCCTCACCCATAGCCAGGATTTCGCACCTTCCTACTTCCATTTGCTTGACCCAAAGAAGGATGCACTCTACGGGAAGCAGTACGTGGATGATGAGGAGGTTATTGTTGGAGCAAGGCGTTCGCTCCGACGTCGGCCAGTAGGGTGGTGCCACGCTGGATTATAGGCCCTCTCAGTAAGGCGGCGTAAGGCCGTCGCATTGAACGAAGATCATGTTGGAAAATAATGTTTTGGAGCAAACATTTTGTGTGTGAGCTCAGCAACCGTGTACGCAATTATATAAAATGTAATTGTCAGCCAGCCGGTTGCACTCAACTTTTTTTTTAATTAAAAATCGCATTAACCAGGTTTCATTAGTTTTACGACTATCTTCATCAGAATTGTAGAAGTTACATGAAATCACATAAAAACTTTAATATTCTGTCGCTGAAATTTTAAAGTTGCTATGTGATTTCATGTAACTTTTACCATTCTGATGGGCGGGCTTCTGTGGCCGAGAGGTTCTAAGCGCTTCAGTCCGGAACTGCGCTGCTGCTACGGTCGCAGCTTCGAATCCTGCTCGGACATGGTTGTGTGTGATGTCCTTAGGTTAGTTAGGTTTAAGTAGTTCTAAGTCTAGGGGACTGACGATATCAGATGTTAAGTCCCATAGTGCTTAGAGCCATTTCAACCATTTGAACCATTCTGATGAAGATAGTCTTAGAACTACAGAAACCCGATTAATGTGTTTAAAAAAAAAATGTGTTCAACCGGCTGGCTGAGTATTGCACTTCCTATGGTTCTGTAGAGAAAAAAAGGGGAACAATATGGTGTATCTGAAAATCCTGAGCAAAACAAAAAACAAAACAAAAGAAATGCTGCTTCACTTAGTGAACGTCCCTCGTACATTTAGGGGTGTCTCTTACTGGTAACATTTCCCCACGCAGAAATAGCTTCGCCCACTCGTACTTACGCCTCAGCGTCTCGTACTCGGTATGATCGCTTACTTTCTAATTTCAAAATCTTGCAAACACTGACAGTTTCTTTTGCATGACTTCACAACTGCATACATTCTACTTCTACACGATGTCAAAAATCAAATATTGTTATGGTTGTAGTTGTTGTTGTGAGCTTCATTCCGAAGACTGCTGTGATACATATTTCCATGCTAGTATTTACATATCGTAAGAAAATGATTTCTTCTTTGAATAACTACTGCGACCAACACCCATTTTAATCTGAGTACTGCCTTTGCATCATTCTGTGATTTATACCTCCAACACTTCCTCCCATTAGCAATTTGACGATTCCGTCATGCCTCCGTGTGTGTCCTAATAGTCGTGACATAAATTTGTTTTCTCCCCAATTTGGTTAATACCTACAGATATTCGAAATATCCCACCTAATTCTAAGCATTCTTCTGTAGCACCCCATTTCAGTAGCGTCTATCTTCTTCTTTTTTAAATGAGGCAATTGAGCTTTAGACTGTTAAAAATATTATTTATTGCAATAAAAATATTTTAACAGTCTAAAGAAGAATGACTTCTTTCAAGAATTTCACCAAGAATGTGGACCCTGTGCTGTTTTTCTGTCAGAACTGTTTATCGTCCACGTTTTACTACCGTGGAAGACTACACTCCAGACGAATGCACTGCCAGAAAATAATTAATATACCTGAAAAATACGACATTGATTTTTATTCCATGACGGCATATGCCACATGGGCGATAGTAAATTTATTGATAGTGGTTTCAACATCGTCCGCCAACAGATAGCGTAGTGGCAAAGCGACTGGAGCACCATCTGTGTCCACCCTTTAACAGAGAATGCTCCAGACAGAAGGCTCAGTGTGATGCAAACAATTGAAGCAAGCAGGCAACTATGCCACAGAGAAGCACTCGTGCTCCCTACACCAAAACTAGCGAGTTTAGAAGCGATCAAATTGTGACCCTGCTACGGTCACAGGTTCGAATCCTGCCTCGGGCATGGGTGTGTGTGATGTCCTAAGATGTTGAGTCCCATAGTGCTCAGAGCCATTTGAACCATTTGAAGCCAAATTGTGACCTTCCGAGTGACTGGACGCTCCAGTTGCGCTCAAGTTGCACGTGCTGCAACAGTCGTGCAACGACGCTGGCATCAGCGGTCGTGTTTACATCCTCACATCCGTAGACGAGGTTCTGGTCGTCCGTACAATATTGACGCTCGTTGCTATCATAATATTATGAGGGCAGCAGCAACAGATGTGACAGCTACCACAGCACAAATAAGAGGGCTTGTGAGCCCTGACGTGTCAACACGAACTGCTGCGAACAAGTCGTTAGCAGTGGTTCTACAGCACGCACACTCTTGCCCGAACAACACGCAAGCATCGACGTACGCGGCTCGACTGGTGCTGGCAGGGGATTACTGGGAAGATGGAATGGCGTGCCGTGATCTCCAGCGACGAAAGAAGAATCTTCCTGGACTCAAGTGATGTTCGTTTGTGCGTACGACGTAGACCTGGTTAGCGCTATCTTAGAGTGCATTCTTCCAAGATATACAGGGCTATTACAAATGATTGAAGCGATTTCATAAATTCACTGTAGCTCCATTCATTGACATATGGTCACGACACACTACAGATACGTAGAAAAACTCATAAAGTTTTGTTCGGCTGAAGCCGCACTTCAGGTTTCTGCCGCCAGAGCGCCCGAGAGCGCAGTGAGACAAAATGGCGACAGGAGCCGAGAAAGCGTATGTCGTGCTTGAAATGCACTCACATCAGTCACTCATAACAGTGCAACGACATTTCAGGACGAAGTTCAACAAAGGTCCACCAACTGCTAACTCCATTCGGCGATGGGATGCGCAGTTCAAAGCTTCTGGATGCCTCTGTAAGGGGAAATCAACGGGTCGGCCTGCAATGAGCGAAGAAACGGTTGAACGCGTGCGCGCAAGTTTCACGCGTAGCCCGCGGAAATCGCCGAATAAAGCAAGCAGGGAGCTAAACGTACCACAGCCGACGGTTTGGAAAATCTTACGGAAAAGGCTAAAGCAGAAGCATTTCTTAAACAGGAGATTGGAAAACCGATGGATCGGTCGTGGTGGAGATCATGATCAACAATTCATGTCATGGCCTCCACGCTCTCCCGACTTAACCCCATGCGATTTCTTTCTGTGGGCTTATGTGAAAGATTCAATGTTTAAACCTCCTCTACCAAGAAACGTGCCAGAACTGCGAGCTCGCATCAATGATGCTTTCGAACTCATTGATGGGGACATGCTGGGCCGAGTGTGGGAGGAACTTGATTATCGGCTTGATGTCTGCCGAATCACTAAAGAGGCACATATCGAACATTTGTGAATGCCTAAAAAACTTTTTGAGTTTTTGTATGTGTGTTTGAAGCATTGTGAAAATATCTCAAATAATAAAGTTATTGTAGACCTGTGAAATCGCTTCAATCATTTGTAATAACCCTGTACTGACCCCACCAGAAGCCTTATGATCTGGGGTGCGGTAAACTACAACTCCCGTTCAGCTTTAGTGTTTCAGGAGGGGAACCTAACCAGTGCTCGGTGCGTACAGAATGTTGTTATATCGATTTGTTTGAACAGGATGGTGATTTGATGTTCCAACTGCCTAATGCTCGCCCAGTCACTGCCTGTGAGACACAACGTACTCTGCAAGATGTACAGCAGCTTCCCTGGCCAGCACGATCTGCAGAATCGTCTCCAGTCGAGCACATGTGGGATATGGTGGGCTGAGAAGTGACTCCTGTGAGTCGTCAACCAACTCGTTCAGAACTACATCAACAGGTCCAGCCGACGTGGCATAACAAGTCCCAGGACAGTATTCACCGTCTGTACGATGGACTGGACGCCAGAGGCAGCTCCTGCGTTGCCGCCCGTGGACGCTGCATCACATACTAATATGAGCTTTTCAGGTTGGTTCGATACCTGGTACCTCAGAACCGCTTGTGCTATTGATCTGTAAATACAATAGTTTCATGTACTCCATAAGTACTGTTCCAACAATAAAGCTTGAATGAATAGGAAAGCTATAAATGTGTGTACTTATCTTTTTCCGTCAGTGTACCTACAAAAAAGACAAATGTTTCAAACGGTTCTGAGCACTATGGGACTTAATATCTGAGGTCATTAATCCCTAAACTTAGAACTACTTAAACGTAACCAACCCAAGGACATCACTCACATCCATGTCCGAGCCAGGATTCAAACCTGCGACCGTAGCAAAATGGTTCAAATGGCTCTGAGCACTATGGGACTTAACATGTGTGGTCATCAGTCCCCTAGAACTTAGAACTACTTAAACCTAACTAACCTAAGGACATCACACACATCCATGCCCGAGGCAGGATTCGAACCTGCGACCGTAGCAGTCGCGCAGTTCCGGACTGAGCGCCTAGAACCGCTAGACCACCGCGGCCGGCTGCGACCGTAGCAGCAGCGCGGTTCCGGACTGAAGCGCCTAGAACCGCTCGGCCACAACGGCCGGCTCAAAAAAAGACATAATGAAACTTTATATACGATATTAACCAATTTCTGTTTTTAAAAACGCTGTTTTTCCTTTTGTCAGTCTGCAGTTGGTGTCCTCTCTATTTCTGCCATCGTCAGTTATTTTGATGCTCAAATAGCAACACTCGACTTGTGCTTCTAGTATCCCATTTCCTTGTCTAATTCTGTCAGCAACAGTCTGATTTGATTACATTCCCCTAACGCTGTTGTACTTTTGTTGCTATTCATCTAACATGCTATTTTGAAGTCATCATCCATTCCGTTTAACGACTGCTGTTTGTGACAGAATTACAATGTCAGCTGCAAGCCTTTTTATTTCTTCTGTCTGAAATTTAATTTTCTTTCCATATTTCTTCATGGCTTTTTTATTGACTGCGCGCTGTAAAAATTGAATAACGTCAGGGGAATGCTACGACTCATTCCCCTCCGAACCACCGCCTCCCTTTAAAATCTAAAAAATGTTATCCTCTCCTCGAGACGTCTGAGTCAATTATGTGTAAATCTTCTGCCTGCAGTATGCTTCTACCTTATTAGTTTATGTTATTTTAAACCAAGCTATCAAGATATCTCCCACTTCCGTATTGTATACACAACAATGTTGTTTTTTTGGTTCCAACTGCACTTCAATACTTTTTTAAAGTTTAGTTGCATTGTGGAAGTTCCATCAAACGTTTCTTTTAATTTTTTTGCGTTCGACAATAACATCGAGGGATCTTAGTAGAATGTCCGTTCTGTGATGAACTTCTCTTTTCATAAACATCAATGGTAAGAAACTTCAAGTCTAACTCCCTGTTTTAGTCTGAGGTTGTTTGTCTTGAGCTCCTGTTTCCGTATAGTTAAAGAGATGGCGTTCTCGAAGCCACAGGACGGAGACACGTGACGTGAGTATAATGTCAGGGTAGAGTAGAGAACGTCTAATTCAACAAAATTTTCAAACTAATCGTTGGTTGAAATACACCGTTCTAGCTTCAAAACCACTAATAAGTGAAAGCAAGCGGATGTCATGATCTTTGAAGAGCTGCTAGTTACGATTTTTGGAGATGTGGCAGTCATTTGCAGCATACGAGAAATTTTATAGGTGATGCAGCAGTGTCCACTTTACATGTTCGTAACTGGAATTTCGAGCACTTATGGTAAAAAATAGTTATCTGAGAAGAAGTGGTGTCTGAAATTTAATTTCTGTTTCCTTTTCCACTATAGTCTTAGCACACACTTGCTGATCTGCTCTGCTTGTTAGTGTATGACTTCATTCGGCTCTATGTACATAGCAAAATTTAAAACATATCTTCTTTAGATTTCATCATTAATGATATTGCGCATGTGCAGTACGACTTACCAGCCATCTTAATGTTTCTGCAGCTTCAATTATTATTTTATCAAATTTGGGGCGTTATGGTACTTTCATCGTAGTTGATTTACTCGTAATTCAAGCTTAATCTAATGTGCGTTACACGAGAGTCGTGTCCAACATAACCAACGACAGACAGAAATTTAAACTATTTGTAGCTTTGATTGTTCAGCTGAAACTATTGCCTTCATCTAACTTCATTAGCAACTCCGTTCTTTAGCGTTACAGCTTCGGTATGGAGCAAGTCAGTACAAATGCACAAACTTCCGCACTTAGCCGCTGATGGACTGTCGTTTCATTTGCGTCGCTACACAACTTTGCTCTTCCGACCTACGGTTATCTGCAAAATTTTGCTCCACACGACGTCAGCCACTCTGCTCTGACCTCATTAGTTACTTGTTTTTCTCCTCCCTGCTAATGGAGAACGGTTCCTTATTAAAATCGGTACATTTTTTACACCAAATTGTGTAAACCAAGTATCCAATGATGCATGAACAACATGTAATATTAAATGATGTATAGTGTAGGTTCATGTCCATTGTTTTTTCTCGAGCCCATTCGGCGGCGACTGGCTGCTGCAGGGCGCCTCGTCATAGCGCTGGAGCTCAGCGCAGTAAGGCAGGAATGTACAGCGGCACAGCAGATTTATTTCGTACGCATTTACCAGCGCGGTACCGTTGAGATTTATATCAGTCGGTGCGTCAACCACAAAATTGGCTGCGGCCGGATTGCACCCGTATTCAATGATTTACTGTATGTTCTGACTGCTCGAACGTGCCACATACCCTTATCAACAACTAGCGGTCTCCATATAGTGTACAGAGTACGTGATCACAAGAGGAAACAAATCTGTGAGGTCAGGGTGTGTTATCTCCTCGTGATTCACGCTATTGTGAAATGTCGGTGTATGTGAAGAACACGCTGGATTTTGTTGTAACAATTGATTTGTGAATTACGACGACCGTTCTTACCAATAGAGCTTCCTGACATTAAAATTTACATACGACTACGATGAACACACGCAGCGCTATCTCTACGACGTTTAATGTCCTTACGTGACTCGAGCTCTAATTCAGAAGATTTTTATGGATCTTTAGCAGTATCATTTAGAAGCCTTATCACATTGTGCCAAATCCAGTTTTTCCACATTTTATTTTAGGACTAAAAAGGTGCAACTGAATAAATATTAAGCTGTTTGGGAATCACTGAGGCATCTCATGCTTGTAAGGAGCAGATTTGAAGAATAAACAGAACAGGATTAAAAATGTAAGAGAAAGTGAATGAGACATAATTCCATTATATACAAGAATGTAAAGAAACACAGAGATTTCTTTCGAAAGTAAGGAAGACTTAGGAGACCTACTGAATGGAACGGACAGAACAGTCAGGACAGGAGCAAGAGTACGTAAAATGTCTCTAGCAAGTAAGATACCAGCAATCGACGAAGAAAGGTGTATTTCAACATATAGGATCTTTATCTTTATTAAATATTATCATGGAGTTGAGGAAAAAGTTTATGAAACTGTTTGTCTGTTGCATAGCGTTGATTGAAGGTGAAATGGGGCTGATAGGTATATCGAAAAAGTATCTCGGGATGGCGGTTCAACATGTTTTCCTTGTGGTTGTGATCTTCATTCCGAACACTGGTTTGATATAGCTCTCTCCGCGACTCTATCATGTGCAAGATTATTCAACTCCGAATGAGTACTGCAGCTTACATCCTTCTGAATCTGACTGCTTAAAATCTGCGTAACAAAAATTTTAGTCGTTTTTTCCACATCGTTTCTTTTAATATGTGTAAGGGCGCTGATGACCTCGGTGTTGAGCGCCTGTAAGCTCTACACGCACACTCACACACGCACAATTTCTGAATCTGCTTACTGTACTCAAATCGCGGTCTCCCTATACAATTTTTACCTCCCACACATACCTCCAATACTAAATTGGTGATCCCTTCATATCCCAGCATGTATCATGTCAACCGATCGCTTCTTATAGTCAGATTGTATCACAAATTTATCTACTCCCCAATTCTATTGAGTACATCCTCACTAGTTACGTAATGTAATCACCTAATCTTCAGCATTCTTTCGTAGCACCACATATTAGAAGCTTCTATTCTCGTCTTGTCTAAACTGTTTATCGTCCACTTTTCACTTCCACTTTCACTATAAAAATTGTTGGGTTGGCAGAAGAGTCAACACCGTGATACTAGTGGAGGCCGAAATGGACGCGTTTTAGCTCACGCAGGCAGGCGTGAGGAGGGAAGAACTATACTGACGTGAGGTCTGGAACATGACAAGAAATTAGAATTCAGAAAGCGGACGGAATTAGTTTGATACTTAACTTTAATCCATTAATGATGAACGTCACTCTTGACAGTACATGAGTCACAATATTATCAGTTGAGAAGACATAGTAACTGAATATGGCGCCTTTCTAGGTCGTAGCAAATGAGGTAGCTGAAGGCTATACTAAACTATCGTCTCTGCAAATGAGAGCGTAAGTAGTCAGTGAACCATCGCTAGCAAAGTCGGCTGTACAACTGGGGCGAGTGCTAGGGAGTCTCTCTAGACCTGCCGTGTGGCGGCGCTCGGTCTACAAACACTGATATTGGCGACACGTGGGTTCGGCGTATACTAACGGACCGCGGCAGATTTAAAGGCTACCACCTAGCAAGTGTGGTGTCTGGCGGTGACACAACAAAAATACTTTCAGGAAGGACTTTCTAACAATTAAATACATTTTCGATGTTAACGAATTTCTCTTCTTCAGAAACGCTTTTCTTACCATTGACATCTACATTTTGTACCCTCTCTGCTTCGGCCATTACCAGTTAGTTACCTTGCTGCCCAGCTAACAAAACTCATCTACTACTTTAAGCGTCTAGTTTCCTAATATAATTCCCTTAGCATCACTTGATTTAATTCAACTACATTAAATTGTCCTTATTTTGGTTTTGTTGATGTTCATCCTATATTCTCCTTTCAGGATACTATCCATTCCGTTCAATTTCTCTCCCAAGTATTTTGCTGTCTCCGCAAGAATTACCATGTCAACAAAAAGCCTCAAATTATTTTTCTTTTGTTTCCATTACAGCTTGCTCATTGTTCAACATTAAAATATTAGAAAAGGGGGTGTAGAAAGTAAACAGTATGTCAATATATACAGTAACAAATGGAGAAACTAGAAAGAAGAATAATCGCAAAAGGCAAATATTTGTAGGACTGGGTTTACAAGATCGAGTAAATTGTTAACAAGACGATGAAATCACTAACAACGAACTACCGTACTATGCCTCCTTCCTTAAGCCAAATTCCCATTTACCCCTCAGCGCACTTGATATCTCCTCTAAATATTCCCAATAGACTTAAATAGCATTGCAGAGGCTCTCCAACTGCATTGGAGTAGCACCTCAGACAGAATAGTGTGAATGGGAATTTGGAAGGAGGTGGGAGACGTGCCAGGGTAGTCCATGCATTTGTGCATGGTGGCGTAGTGGTTAGCGCATCTACCTAGCGAGCAGGAGACCTGAATTCATGTCCCAACCAGGGCACAAATTTTCATTCGTCGCTTCAGTCTGCATACACAGGGTGCTAAAAACAAAAAACAAGAACACAAAAAATAGAGAAAACTATCCTATATTTCATGGCATGATTGTACACACAAAAAAAAGTACCATGGGTACTACAAAGCTTACATTCTGACATATGATCACTTGCTCATAGGAGGTGCTCAATATGTCCATCCATCTCGGTGCGAGCCTCTGCCCTTCGGTGTAAGGGTTCGCGCACTCTTTGAAATCGCCCTGGTTGGTTCTGAATGTGCTGAGATGCACAGAAGACACGATTGGTGTGGGCACTGGAATAGTGGATTTAGGTCCAGGGAAGGAGCCGGCCAAGTTATGGAATCCCCCCCCCGCCCCTCCCTGGCCAATCCACCGGTTCTTCAGATATCTCGTCAGGTAGAAAACCTGTATATTATTGATTAAAAAATATAGTCTGTGTCCCCATGAATGTTCATTAGAGTATCGAGAAAAATATTAAATAAATTGGTCAAGTAATTTTTTTAAGATTTGATACTTAGTATTACAAATTTAAGGAGGGCAATGAGAGAAGCGTTCAGTAATTTTGAAAGTAATACGTTGTCAACCGACCTGAGGAAAAACCCTAAGAGATTTTATACTTATATGGATGTGGTGTCTGGTCTTTCGGACATATATAAGTATATAGTTCTGTCAATACCGGCCATGACTTTCTTCTTCTGTGCGGATGCACACATATTACTCGAACTCTTACGGGACTTGTTAAGAATGTCTTCTACGGGTAATGAGTGTGGTGGGTAGGGACACTACGAATGTAGCGTGTGGACATATAAAGTGAGAATGTTGGTCTCACGGGAGGCGCGCGCGAGATATTCCCTGCAGTCGCAGTATTCTTTGTGCCCTCGGTGGCTCAGATGGATAGAGCGTCTCCCATGTAAGCATGAGATCCCGGGTTCGAGTCCCGGTCGAGTCACACATTTTCACCTGTCCTCGTTGATATATGTCAACGCCCGTCAGCAACTGAAGATATTAATATATAATTCTAATTCCTAAGAGAATTTGGTCGTATGTAAAATCTGTAAGTGGGTCAAAATCATCAATTCATTCTCTCAGTTACAACACCGGCACCGTAACGGAGGATAACAGACAGTAGGCCGAAATACTGAATTCGGTCTTCCGAAGTTGTTTCACCGCGGAAGATCGTAACACTGTCCCTCCTTTCAATCGTCGTGCGAACGCCGAAATGGCAGATATTGAGATAACCGATAGCGGAACTGAAAAGCAGCTACAATAGCTTAGTAGTGGAAAGCCTTCAGGGCTAGGTGAGATAACTTTAAGATTCTATAAAGATTATGCGATAGAACTTGCTCCCCTTCTAGTAATAATTTATCGTAGATCGCTTGAGCAAAGAAAGATACCTAACGACTGGAAAAAAGCGCAGGTCACTCCCGTTTTTAAGAAAGGCCATAAGACAGATCCACGCAATTTATAGACCTACATCGTTGACGTCAACCTGTTGTAGAATTATGGATTATGTTTTATGCTCAAGAATTATGACTTTTTGGAAAATGAACATCTCTCTATAAAAATCAGCATGGTTTCCGCTAACAGATATCCTCCGAAACTCAGCTAGCTCTGTTCCTCCACGAGATCCACAGCGCAGTGGACAATGGCGCTCAGGTTGATGCCGTATTCCTTGATTTCAGTAAGGCATTTGACACCGTCCCGCATTGCCGTTTAACGAAAAAAGTACGAGCTTACGGAGTATCAGAGTAGAGTTGCGACTGGATTCAAGACTATCTTGACCCAACACGTCGCTCTTAACGGAACTAAATCGACAGATGTAAGGGTAATCTACGGAGAACCACAGGGAAGTGTATTAGGACCGATGCTGTTATATGTAAATGATCTAGCAGAAAGCGTTGGATGCTCTTTAAGGCTATTTTCAGATGATGCAGTTGTTTATACCAAAGTAGTAACGCCAGAAGATAGTAAGAATTTGCAGAACGACCTGCAGAGAAATGATGAATAGTGCAGGCTCTGGCAGTTGAGGCTGAAAGTAAATAAATGTAACGTATTGCACAAACATAGAGAAAGAAATCTACTAATGTACAGCTACACAAATTGAAGACAAACAGCTGAGACAACGTCTGCCGTAAAATATCTAGGAGTAACTATCCAGAGCGACATTAAGTGGAATGACCAGATAAAATAGATAGTGGGAAAAGCAGACAGCAGATTCAGATTCATCGGAAGAATTTTAAGGCAGTGTAACTCACTCATGAAAGAAGTTGCTTGTAAGGCGCTTGTTCGCCTCATTATTGAGTATTGTTCATCTATCTGGGATCCCTGTCAGGTAGGACTAGTAGAGGAGATAGATAAGATCCAACGAAGATTGGCGCGCTTCGTCACTGGACCATGTAGCTGGCGATAGAGCGTTACGGAGATGATAAACAAACTCCACTGGCAAACCTTACTAGAGAGGCGTTGTGCATCACGGATAGATTTATTACTGAAATTTCGGGGGGGCACTTTTGAGGAGGACTGCCCCCGCCCCACGTACATCTTGCGTATTGAGCACGAGCAGAAAATTCGAGAAATTAGAGCCAATACAGAGGCTTACCGACTATCGTTCTTCCCACGCACTATCCGCAAGTCGAACAGGGGTTGGAGGGATCAGATAGTGGTACCGACAGTACCCTCAACTCACACCATTAGGTGACTTGCGGAGTGTGATGTAGATAGATCCTCAAGTGTCTCGCTGTTTCGCAGTGCGTGGTGGACGCGCGCCCTCATGGGGCTAGGCAACGCTGTGGCCGGCCGCCCCAAAATTCAAAGTTTCGCAGCTGGTGACCACGGAACGGTGCTGTGTTCTTTACGGAAAAACTTAAAATTTAGGACAGAATGAGAAAAAAATGGGTATTCTCTGTGTTAGTGGCCAATAGCGTGCGTGAAGCCGTCGAGAATAGTTCATTACTTGAGTAGAATAAATACGTAGTGTAGGAAGGAGGGGACGCCATAGGTTTAGCGAAAGCGGGAATGGAGAAGCTGTGAGTTATTAATAAGTTCACGTCATGGCTGGAAAGAAATATAAGAATCTTTAAAATAATGCAGTAAACAGCTAAATCAGAATACCTAAGTGAAAACATATAATCGCTACCTAAAACTCGTAAAGGTACTGAGAAATATAAGATCGTTGAAAAAATCATCGTAGCACACATTAAGGTTAGATGTAGCTTAGAGAGAAAAAAATGTGAGGGAGTTCATCTACGAGATACGTATACAAAACCACAGTTAAATGTAAAAAAAGTGTAGACAGATAGCAGTAGCACAGGAAACGACAGTACAATGTGGGGGAGCTGTCCCGAAGCGTGACAGGAGGAGGACGTTCTTGTGGAAACGGTCTACTGCCTGTCGAATCTGTGGAACAGCTCTGAAATGAATGCCACGAAGTGGTTGCTTCATCTTCGGAATAAAATCAAAGTCACAAGGACTTAAATCGGGGGAGTACGATGGATGGTATAGTACTTTCCAGTCCCATCGACCGAACAGAGCAGCCACAGCTGGTGCTGTATGCGCCCGTGCATTGTCATGCAAAATAATGGATGGGTTGCGCAGGAAGTGTCGCCGCTACTTTCGCAAAGCTGGTCGCAGGTGATGCTGCACAAACGAACGGTAATACTTTGCATTGACGGTCTGCCGTGGAGAAAAGTAATGCGTTAGGATAACACCATCACAGTCGTAAACGAGAATCACCATAACTTTAGACCACTGCATTCGCACATCAACAGAACATGGTCTGCTAACGGTATACTACGCCTTCCTCATTGCTGGCAACGGTTTCTACACGACTCTGGTGACTACACTGATGGGAAGTAACAGGTGCAAACATGTAACTCTTTTGTATCGGTTGTGAATAAAACGTTGCGACTATTTAAGTTCCAACCCTCCTATATTAAGTTTCTCTCTATCTATTGGATCAATTCGTGCAGCTCCATTGTCTCTACTATGACCATTTTGACTTTCTGTGGCTTTAATTATACCATAATTCTTTATAATATCGAGTCTATGATTCTTATTCAGTTATGTTCATTCTGACAGTTCCTCTTTTATCACTGTTAAGAAGTTCCGTTAATTTATAAGCCATTTCTTGTCTACCATGGCCATCATAGTCTACTGAATGCATTAATCTATCCGAAGATTCTTGCTTCAGTTTCCTTGTTATTGACTTAAGGTCCTTGATAGACTATTAAATGGACATATAAAGTAGGAAGTCATCATTGATACACTAGTAAGTGAACAGATAAAGCAGGAAGTGAAGAATAAGTGAGGAAAAGAGTATATGAAAGACCCTTACAAGAAGAAAGAGCCACTTAGTGGAGCATATGCTACGGCATCCAGGAACAGGCAACTTGGCTCTACAAGGAGCAGTACACGGGAAAACTGTAAGGATAGTGGAAGACTAGAATAGACGAAACATTTTTGAGGATGTGTGGCAGAATATGGAGGTTGCATGAAGAGAGTAGCAGAAAATGGAAGAAGACAGCAACCATCTCAAGAACTAATAAAAATAAATAGTGTATAAGCCTCAAAATGCTCAGAACGTCACAACTTGTCGATATACATTCACTATCTCGGAACTGTTAAGAAATTCGCTTTGTATGGACAAAAAATAATATTTAATTTCAATCAGCAACGTTTCTATAAGCACAGGTTGGATAACTGGTCACGTATCCAGTACCTGTGAAGTTTATAGCTTGTGATCGGGCTGCTCCTGACCTGAAATGAAGCCTGCAAACACAAGGACGGCCGTAAGATGGATTTCACACAGCCTTCACTCTAGTTTCGGAACGCGTCCTTCAAGCGGACAGCAGGGACGCAGCTGGGAGTGCCAATTATTATTCTGGTCGCGTCACTCTGACAAAGCTGGCATAAGTAACCAGCTCTCAGGTCTCCGGGGCCATTAAGATATCGATTTCGCAGCAGCGCCGCCGCCTCTACAATTACGGATGAACGGGACACTCTGTCACAAGCAGGGCCTGGTCCGCTAAAAGCCGTACACGATTCGAATGAGGTCCGACGTGCGGATGGGGAATACTACCGTGAAACCACGGGACACGTCGCCATGTTAGAGGGTAGCGTTACAGACGCCGGCTGGATCGTCTGGAATATATTTTGCATTGTATTGCCGTAACAGTGTAGCGTTTGTTTGTTGTCAACGTATTTAGCACAAAATGTAGTAGGTAGGAAGAGTTTTTAAATATTACCACTACAGCGTTGCGTTAGTCATTGTTCAAATTATTGTTGTTTTCTCCAGCAAATGTTGTTTTCTGTGTTTGTGTACGTCCGTTGTTTATGTGTGTATGTGTGTGTGTGTGTGTGTGTGTGTGTGTGAGAGAGAGAGAGAGAGAGAGAGAGAAGGCAGATGCAACAGATATCTACGGCACCAAGAACATACGTCGGGCAGTACTGACATTCTATAAATTCTGTGTGTCTCCATTCTTCAGAGGCCGCGCTATGGAGTCCAAAAATATTGGCCATGCGAAATCTAACTAGCACACTTAATTATTATTATTATTATCTTTATTCGTTGAAGGGCCATCGCACAATGATAGTGGAACTGTGAAGGCAATACAATACAAATCAATAGTGCAAAATATACAACACACAAATATATAATATGCTTTATGAGGACGGGATAGGTGGTCTGTGAGTATAGGGCAGCTAGTTGGTCGTGGCCTTGATTCAGGTACTATCCCAGCATATGTCTCAGTGATTTAGGAAAACCACGGGAAAAGCAAATCATGATGGCTAGACAGAGCAACTCGTTCTCCCGTCACGTCTTAACAGCTGCACTCCACCATTCGGTTGGTCACTGTTGTGCAATGTTCCCTGATGTAAAAAAGGTAAATGCTAATATAAAATACCGTTGCGTTCTACGTCGCTGAAAGCACTAAGGATACCTGCTGGAGACACACGGACACAGAAGATGCTGCTGCGCCCCTTGTGTGTCTGTTAGAATGCTGTCTCCATGGCGGCACATGTTCAACTATGCTCCTCTGAGTCATCGTGCCCCCCCCCCCCCATTTATACAAGATATACCAGGCATTACAGAATTGCGTCATTTCCGTGTAGAGTTAACACGGGAAAAGGAGGAATCGAAACGTATGTAAAAGTTGGACACCAAGTTGAAAATATTGAAAGGAATAACTTTTGGGTTGACCAGAATCCAGAACCATGTGATTGTGAGCTATTACTGCAGAATATTTCTCTGATAACTGTAACAGTCTACAGATCCCTTCTAGGAAAACTTTCAGCTATCTATGAGAAATCTCGGCGCATTATTGAGCAACACAAGTGACACAGTTAGTTGTTTGTGGGGACTTCAATGTAGATTTCTTAAGATACAGGCAGGTAAAGTGAACTAGAATTCTTATTTGAGTATTTTGGTCTAATTCAGTTGTCAGTTTTCCAACTGCTTTGCATCAAAATAGTAGGACACTGGTCGATAACATTTTCGTAAATTGTACTCACATTGCAACAATTAGTTTGTGCCCAATTGCCAATGGTTCATCTGATCATGATGCACAGTTAATGGAAATAAACATTATGGCTCCTTGAAACCCTGATGCACGTTCACACAAACCAGTGAGACTTAATAACGAAAACAGGATACAGTGTTTTAACGGTAAACAAAAGGTGTGTATATGACAAGGTAAATGTCGAGAAATTTGCTAATGTCAAATTCAGTTCATTCCATAGTAAATTAGTGTGAATATTTGACAGTGCGTTCCTCAAAAAATTATTCAGAATATCCATTAAGAAAAAAGTAAGTCATGGGTAATTAAGGGAATTAAAATCCCGTCTAAGAGGAAGTGGGAAGTTTATGAAAGCTCTATCATTACTTGCACATTGCAAAAAATACTTTGGTATTTTAAGGAAAATCATTAAGATGTCTAGGAGTAAGTAACGCAAATAACAAGATTAAAAATATAAAGGACAGTGTCAAACAGGAGGCAGGAATGTCAATAATGAAACTAAATGACAATGTTGTGACTGATTAGACTCGTCAAAATTTTCCCCTTTTTATTTTTTACAGGAACAAAAGTAGACGTGCTTTACAGGTTTAGAAGCACTGAACACGAATATCGTGCTTAAAATGGTCTCCTAGCTCTGGGTTACAAGTGAATAAGGTTTTTACGTTTCACCTCATACGTAAGTGACGGTGTGAGAGCTACTTGCAGAGTCATTGTGTCAAGGGTTCCTCTGCCTTAAGTGAATGAAGTGGACGCTTCCAGTACACGTTGGCAGACTGCTTTACATTATGAAGTTTGGTGTGCCTGCTATTAGAAGTGACCCCACCACTTATGCATCGTTTGCTATTTTCGAGCGATACTTCCCTTGGCAAAGGAGTTATACCAAGGGGAAGAGGGATATTCAGAACATTGACATCCCATCTGTCATTCGTCCTGTGACTCATGGCGAAGGAATGACAGTTGCCGTCGCAACACATCTACCACCATCAACCAGTGATAGCAACGATGCTGAACCGGTACGTACGGCTGAAAAAGAATCATCTGACACTGACGATACATTTACATCAGCGTCGTCATCTAGAGAACCACACAAAATCAAACAGCGTGAACGCAGTGATCTGTTAGGTATTTTGGTCGGCCAAAGCGTAAAAGTGTCATTCCTGCACTGAAGGAGCCATTACATTGTGCAGCTTCTTGGAAAACTTGAATGTTACGTACAAACCAGGTGAGTGAAGACTCTTTACACAGAAGTCTCAGTAACTAGACTGAGGGCAAAAACAGTAATGAAGGACCATCCATCCCTGTCACGTACGCTGCGTTAGATTCCTTTTCTTTTTTACTTGCAACCTACATTCTCCATTATTTGCGAGATGTATTCCAATCTCTATTTTCACCTACAGATTTTGGCCTCTACAGCTCCCTCTGGTTCAAATGGTTCAAATGGCTCTGAGCACTATGGGACTTAACATCTGAGGTCATCAGTCCCCTAGAACTTAGAACTACTTAAACCTAACTAACCTGAGGACATCACACACATCCATGCCCGAGGCAGAACCGTAGCGGTCGCGCGGTTCCAGACTGAAGTGCCTAGAACCGCTCCACCACCCCGGCCGGCAGCTCCCTCTGGTACCATGGAAGTCATTCCCTAATATCTTAACGGATGTTCTATCATCCTGTCACTTTTCCATGTCAGTGTTTCCCACATATTCCTTTTAGATTCTGCGCAGAACCTCCTCCTACCTCACCTTGTCAGTTTCAACATCCATGTATAGCACATCATCTCAAATGCTTCGATTCACCTCCGTTCCGGCTTACCCGCAATCCATGTTATCTACCATAGAATGCAGTGCTCCAAACGTGCATCTCAGATATTTCTTCCTGATATTGAAGCGTATGTTGGATACTAGTTGTAAGCGTTTGGCCACGAATGCTCTTTTAGCCAGTGCTAGTCTGCTTTTGATGTCCTCCTGGCTCCGTCCGTCATTTGTTATGTTTCTGCCTAGGTAGCAGAATACCGTAACTTGATGTACTTCGTAACCATCAATCCTGATGTTAAGTTTCTCGCTGATCTCATTTCTGTTACTTCTCATTACTTTCGGCTTTTTGGACTTACTCTCAGTCCATGTTTTGTACTCATTAGACTATTTATTCCATTCAGAAGATCCTTCCTCACTTTTATTCAGGATAGCAATGTCATCAGCAAATTGGATCATTGATTTGCTTTCACCTTGAATTTTAATTTCCCTTCTGAACCTTCCTTTTATTTCCATCATTGCTTCTTCGATGTACAGATTGAACAGTAAGGGCGAAAGACTACATTCTTCTCTTAACCCTTTTTAATATGAGCACTTAATTATTGGTCGTTCATCTTATTTTTCCCTCTTGGTTCTTTTACATATTGTATATTATCCGTCGCTCGCTATAGCTTACACATATTTTCCCCAGAATTTCATACAGATTGCGCCATTTGACACTGTCGAACGCTTTCTCGAGGTCGACAAATATTATGAACGTGTATTGATTTATTTTAGTCTTGCTTGCAACGTCAGAATGGCCTCTCTGGTGCCTTCACTCTTCCTAAAGCCAAACTAATCGTCATCTTCTGTAAATTATTCTTGTCAGAAACTTGGATGTATGAACTGTTAAGCTGATTGTGCCATAATTCTCGCACTTGTCAGCTCTTGGAGGTTTTGGAATTGTGTCGTTGATATTCTTCCGAAAGTCAGATGTTATACCGTCTACACACCAATGTCAATAGTCGTTTTGTTTCCGCTTCCCCCTATGAGGGGGACCAGTCAGTCTTATTAGTTCTTAAGTCGTTCAGAGCCCTCTTAAATTCTTATTCTAGTGCTGGATCCTCTATCCCCTCTAAATTGACGCCTATACCTTCTTTTTCACATCAGACAAATCTTTCCCCTCATAGAGGCCTTTAATGAAATCGTTCCACCTATCCGCTGTCTCCTTTGCATTTAACAGTGGAACTCCCTTTGCACTCTTAATGTTGCTACCCTTGCTATTAATGTCACCGAAGGTTATTTTGATTCCCATATATGTTGAGTCAGTCCATCCGATAATCATTTCTTTTTAGATTTCTTGACTTTTTCGTGCAGTCATTACGTCTTAGCTTCCCTGCACTTCCTATTCAATTCATTCCTCAGCGCCTTGTATTTCTGTAGTCCTGAATTTCCCTGAACGTTTTTGTACTGCCTTCTGTCATCAACCAACTGAAGTATTTCTTCTGTTACCCATGGTCTCTTCACTGTTGCCTTCTTTGCAACTGTTTTTCTTTCTAACTTCTGTTATTGCCCATTTTGGAGATGCACATTCTTCTTCAACTTAACTGCCTATTGAGCAATTCCTTATTGTTATATCTATACCCATAGAAAACTTCAAGGGCATCTCGTCATTCCTTAGTAATTCTGTATCCCATTTCTTTGTGTATTGATTCTTCCTGACTAATCTCTTAAACTGCAGCCTACCCGCCATCACTACTACATTGCGATCAGTGTCTGTATCTGCTCCTGGGTACGCCTTACAATCCAATATCTGATTTCGGAGTCTTTGTCTGACCACGATGTAATGTAACTGCCCTAGCTTCCTATTCATAACGAATCATACTCCTGTTATACCATTATCTACTGCTGTTCACATTTCTCTATACTCATATGATCAGAAATCCTTTTCTCCTGTACAATGAACTTCATTGACCCCTGCTATATCTAGATAGAACCTCTTTATATCCCTTTTCAGATTTTCTAGCTTTCCTACCACGTTCAAGCTTTTGACGCCGGCCGGAGTGGCAGAGTGGTTCTAGGCGCTACAGTCTGGAACAGCACGACCGCTACGGTCGCTGGTTCGATCCTGCCTCGGGCATGGATGTGTGTGATGTCCTTAGGTTAGTTAGGTTTAAGTAGTTCTAAGTTCTAGGGGCTGATGACCTCAGCAGTTAAGTCTCATAGTGCTGAGAGCCATTTGAACCAAGCTTTTGACATTTCAAACCCCTACTCGTAGAACACTTAACTACGAAACAAACTTACTAACTAAGTGACATGTTGAGCTCAGGAGAATGGCAGTACACTAATATCATGAATTTTACATCTTGACACATAATTTCCTTGAGAAACGAGTAAACCTCGTACTGGAATGAGTCGGGTGTTGTTGTTATCGCCTTCCATTACTACTCACTTTCTTATTACGTTCATTCCAGTTAAAATTTTGCAGACTGAATAACAGCTTTATTAGAACGGTTTCAATAGTAATTCCACACAATTAAAATGAATTATGTCTCTTCATAATTGTTAGTATCCATAATTATTGTCTCACATTACTTGTAACATATTTTATATTACTTGTAATGGCGGGGTGGAAAATCAGTTGTTCGTTATACAAAACACATTCGCTGCAAGCTCGTAGAACCAGTCGGTGCTTTGTCGTAGCACCCATTATAAACAGTGCCCAAGATGTCGTACAAAAAATCACTTCAGAGAGAGAGAGAGAGAGAGTGCAAGAGCAGATGTAGGGGTACACAGTGTTAGTGGTAGCCGTCAGAGAAGGGTTCTACAGTCAGAAGTAACTATGCTCTTTTGGTCGCTACGTTATGATTGACGTGATACTGATGACTTTCGTGGAGCCATGTCGGGCGGTGTTTGTGGTCGAGGCTTTGGGACTTCACGGTCATTTACAGGTAATAAGGAGTTGATATTTGGTATCCAAATGTCCTCACTAGAAACGACGATAAAGAAGGTAGAAGAGGCTCCCACTCCACTGGTGGCATAACTAGGAACTTCATCGCTGGTTTCAGAGCTGTCTATAGTGTAACAGTGCTGTCTATAGTCGGTGGTATCATTGTGTAGCACCGGGTGTAAGATGGTAGGCGTGGATTCATCTGATTTATGTGTCGTACATACCTGGGGCTACTGGCTCCCACTACGACGGTTGCCAGGGCTTTTGCGACTCGGCAAAAGGTAAGGGCCGCAGACCTCTATAGTACCAGAGAGAGGGGCGGCGGCTGGATAAAAGTTCCATCTGAGTCCTCATGGCTCAGTGTGGTCCTCCGTGAGGCTAGGATGTTGGTCAGGCCCTCTGCCTTTGATACGGCCGCCATCGTCTTGCTTCTCGGCATCCTGAGTGTGTGGACGAACTTTTCGAACTCTCGGTTGGAGACTGAGTGGAAAGATCAAGATGGAATTGTGTTGTTTTAGGATGGGCTATGCCGTTCCTTGTGCAGATTACCGCAAACAAGAAAGAAACGGAGAGCCATTGTCCGTTAAAACGGTTCCCGAGGTGTAAATTAGTAAGATTTTATGTTCGTTTATATCACTAAGCCTTAAAGAAAGGGAAGCCACTTCAAACGCACAACTGTTATTTACATTTAAAATTATTATAAATGCTAGTTACTTTTCTGAACTTACTTACTGAATTTAGTGCTTAGAAAATGAAAACTAAATTCCGGGAAGAATGATCATTGTTGGTTAATGACACACTTGGAGACAAATAACGGTGTTCATGGTTAGTATTCACATAATAGAAATTACTTTGTAACAAGTTAATCAGACTTCGTATTGCCGCGCGGGATTAGCCGAGCAGTCTAAGGCGCTGCAGTCACGGACTGTGCGGCTGGTCCTGGCGGAGGTTCGAGTCCTCCCTCGGGCATGGGTGTGTGTTTGTCCTTAGGATAATTTAGGTCAAGTAGTGTGTAAGCTTAGGGACTGATGACCTTAGCAGTTAAGTCCCATAAGATTTCACACACATTTGAAACATTTTTGAGACTTCGTATTAAGATACCGGTTCATTTTTCAAAATATTACGGCGAATTTTCCGCTTTAAATCTTGTATTATTCCGGACCAGTAGGTATGCTGTCTTGTCACAGCTTTTATGAGCGTTATACCTCAGCTGTGCGCGTGCGGAAGGTTACTGACACGTTGTCGCAATGATGATTAATAAACTTCCCAGAATTCACCATCGGCGTCCTTTTCCAGTCCCAACACTGTGTATAGGTAAAGGTGCCACGTTCTGGGATGGCCAGCTATGCGGAATATACTCCGATAAGCAAAACTTAAGAAAGGAAGTTTCGTATGATGTGTCACTGCCAAATGAGACATCATACGTAGAAAGCACTACTATAGGATAGCACAAAAGGTGACTAAAAAAATACGCAATGAGACGAACAAATAATGACACTTTTATTCGAAGACAATTACGCCGTTCATGATGGCACTTTCAGCATTAGGAAAGGCGGGACATGTTGCTAATAAGATGACAATGCGTGCTTCGCAACGTGCTCCCATGCTGACAACAAGAATGGTAAGGAGTTGTTGTGGTAGGGCCCTCCTTTCCTCCACCAGCGCCGTTGACGACGCCCGAATGCTCGTTGGTGGATGTGGACCTCTGCATATCATACATGTTCTATGGGATTAAAGTCGGAGGGCTTAATGTTACATTGGCGTACATACCTACACATCTTTAAACACGGTACACGCATCGGTAAACGTTATCGTGACACTGTACTTCTTCCACATGGCAGTCTTTTCATGGGTGCATTCGGAATTTTGTGGTTAACAACGCGAGACCGCCTCTAAAAGCGCAGGTGGACTCCTTGGAACGAAAGGACATTTGGAGAATGGATTGGCCTGCTCAGTCTTGCTCAAAAGTTTTGAACATTTACAGCTCCCTCTAGTACTATGGAGGTTACTTCCTGCTGTCTTAACATATGTCCCATCATCCTGTCCCTTCTTCTTGTGAGTGTTTTCTGTATGTTCCTTTCTTCATCGAACCTCTGGAGAACCTCCTCGTTTCTTTTCTTATCAGTCCACCTAATTTTCAAAGTTCTTCTGTAGCACCACATATCAAATGTTTAGATTCTTCTCTTTCGATTTTTTCACTGTTGATTATTCACTGCCTTACAACGCTGAGCTCCAAAATTCTCAAATAGGAGCCAATGTTTTGTATCAGTAGACTTCTCTTGGCAGGGAATGTCCTCTGTGTTGTGCTCGTCTGTTTTCTATGTCCTCCTTGCTTCGGCCATCGTGGTTTATTTTGCTGCCTTATTATCAGAATTCTTTAATTTAATCTACCTTGTGACCACCAACATTCATATTAAGTTTCTCACTATTCTTATTTCTGCTATTCTCATCGGTTTTGTCTTTTTCCCTTTTAATCTCAATCCTGCAGTCGTTCATCATTGTCATTGAGGATAGCAATGTCATATTGTGAGTCTTATTATTAATATATTTTTGCTCCCTGAATTTTAATCCCACTCTTTAATGTTTCTTTTATTTCCACCATTGCTTTTTCGATGTATAGATTGAACAGCACGTGCGAAAGACTATATCTCTGACTTACCCCCTTTTTAATCCGAGTATTTTGTTCTTGGTCTTACAGTCTTATTGTTACTCTTGTTTCTTGCAAATATTATAGATCACCCGCCTTTTCCTATAGCTTACTCCTATTTTTTCTCAGAATTTCGAACATCTGGCACCATTTCACACTATCGAACCCATTTTCTAGATAGACATACCGTGTCTCGATTTTTCTTCAACCTTGCTTCCCTTATCACCCTCAAAGTCAGAAATGTCTCTCTGGTCGCTGTAATTTTCTCAAAGACAAATCATCGTCCTCTAACTGATGCTCAATTTCTTTTCCATTCTTCTGCATAATATTCTATTCGGAAGCCTCGATACAAGAGATGTTAAACTTATAGTGCGATAATTATCACACCTACCTGCCCTTGCTAGCTCTGGAATTGTGTGGGTGATATTTTTCTGAAATTCTGATGGTTTGTCGCCAGCCTCATAGATTCTGTACACCAAGTAGACTGGTCGTTCAGCTGCCATTGCCCATATGATTTTAGCAATTCCGATGGAATATTATCCATCCCCTCCGATTTATTTCATCTCAAGTTTTAAAAACATCTTTTAAAACTCGACACTAATACTGTATACCCTACTTCGGCTCCCATTACTTCTCCTCTCACTTTATCGGTCAAGTCCTCCCCACTTAGACGCCTTCAATGTACTCTTTCCGCTTGTTCGCTCCCCCCTCTTCTCTCTCTTCTCCGTGTTTGGCAGTGGACTTCCCATTCCACTCTTAATGTTGCCATCCATGAAGGTTGATTTGACTTCGTTGTGTGCTGTTTCAATCCTCCAGCCGATAATTCCTTCTTCGATTTCTTCACATATTGCCAGAAGGTATTTCCGTTGGCTTCCCTTCTCTTGATTCATTCCGAAGGGATTTATATCGCCGTATTCCTCTCTTTTTCTGAGTATTTTTGTACTTCCTTCTTTCATCGATCAGTTGATAACTTTTTTCCCTTACATACAGGGTTTCCTCAGTGTTACCTTCCTTGTATCTATTTGTGTCTTTCCTACAATTTTTAGTGATGGTCGCTTCTCTTCAACTGATTTGGCTGGTAAACCTCATCGTAGTATTCACACTGCTAGCGAACATCAAACGCGTCTCATCATTCCTTCGAACTTCGGTATCCCACTTCCTACCATTCTGATTCTTATGGACGATTCTCTTAAACTTGAGCCTACCCTTAATTATTTCTGAATTTCGAGATGAATTTATATCTGCGCTTGGGCATCCCCTACAATCCAATATTTGACTGAGGAATCTCTGTCTGACAGAGGTGTAATCCAGCTTGAATCTTCCCGTGTCTCCTGGTCATTTCCAAGTATACCCCCTCCTTTTGTGAATCTTGGACAGAGTATTCGCTATTACCACCTGAAGTTTATTACAGAAATTAGTGTTTCTCCTCCATCATTCCTACTTCCAAGCTCATACTCCCCGTAAATCAATTCTTTTATTCCTACTCCTGCAACCGCATTCCAATTCCCTATGACTATAACATTTTCATCTCCCTTTACGTACTGAATTACCAGTTCAGTATCCTCGTATACTTTCTCTCTCTTCATCTTCAACTTGCTACGTCGGCATGTATACCTGGACTATATTTGTCAGTGTTGGTCTGCTGTCGATTGTGTTGAGAACAACCCTATCATTGAACTCTTCACACTAGCTCTCTCTCTGACCTACTTCCCTATTCATAACGATTTCTACTCCCTTAAATTGTTTTCTGCTGCTGTTGATGTCATTCTATATTCGCCTGACCAGAAATTCTTATATTCTTTCTGTCATTTAAGTCACCCCCTATATCTAGATTGAAGCTTTGCATTTCCCTTTCCAGATTTTCTAGGTTTCCTACTACGCTCAAACTTCTGTCGTTCCAAACTCCGACTCGTAGTTATTATTCTTTCGTTGGTTTTCTCATAATCCCCTCTCCATTTCAGTCCCCTCCAAGATGTTCGAATGGGTGATTAATCCGGAATCTTTTGCGAGTGATGAGATCATGATGACACTTTTTTAGTTACAGGTCACATGTCTCCTCGATACACACTAGTTCTCTTCAATGCAGTGGTTTCCATTACTTCAATATCCTCATTCAGTCGATCATTGCTTATTCTTCCGCCAGTTTCCAAGTACAACGGCAAGAGAGTGTCCTGAATCTCTGTCCGATCCTCCGTCCTCTTGGACAAGGCCGTTGCAGATTATTTTTATTGACAATTTAAGCAGTGGCTGTATTCAGACGTACGACTAAGTACGGATTGATTACTAGTCACTTATTTGACACCTAGACCACAGGTACACAATAGAAACCCAGCGGAAAGAAACCAT
The DNA here is from genome assembly GCF_023864275.1 of Schistocerca cancellata. Classification (NCBI taxonomy): domain Eukaryota; kingdom Metazoa; phylum Arthropoda; class Insecta; order Orthoptera; family Acrididae; genus Schistocerca; species Schistocerca cancellata. The sequence goes on along the minus strand of NC_064631.1, from coordinate 344,330,016 downwards.
AAAAGGTAGTTTAAAAGGCAGTTTATAATACTGGTGAGCGTCACAGGGTGCCGCCACTTGTACAAAATTTATGTCGTCTATCATTTTAAGTCCAAAATTACCCATGCCAAGTATGATTTGTGCCGTTGGGGAGGGAACAATTAAAAACGTAATTGACCTATTGAGGTTTTTGTGCGACGCTGTAACTATACATTCACCACGTAATATGATGCGGTGGTTGCTATAGGATTTTAGGCCTTTTGGTACAATGTAAAGTAGCAGTGAAACGATTTGGACATAGGCTTCCCATTTGTGTCACAGACTAGCCGTTTATATATTATTTATGCTAGAGAATTACTGTGCAGCGTACAAAGATTTAGCTGCGGCTGAAGCGCTTCGCGATTTTTCGGTGTTGTCGGGACTTAACTATCGACGGTTGCTCAATGTAGCGACGACATACTTCTGCCTCACGTCCATATTTATAGTAATAAATTTCTCAATGGGCCATTCAGGAGCCACACAAGTTTGCTTGGAATCGTGTCATAGTGCAGTAACGGGAAAATCACCATAACAGATCGAGCATCATTCGGGTCACGCTTCTTTCCGCAGCTGCGCCATGAATAACGGCCCCCCACGGCCGCTTTGCCATTAAGACGTCAATTCCGACTCGCAGTCCCTGGAGACCAATTAGGATGATATATGTAGTCAGAAAGCTCAAACAGGATTTAATTCTGATCTATCAGTGGAAAGCAGTATCTGCCAGGAAAAAATCTCTTGTAGTGCTGAAAGTGGCGGCTATGCCAAACTAACAGCACGTAAATGAAGCTTATGGCAATTTGCTCCTGTGTTAGTAAATAAATAATTACATCTTTATTGTCGTAGTGCTATTTACACTTTATGTAATAACCTGTGTTTGTAACGTAGGAGATGTGCACCCAGCGTTACAAAACGAAAAAGAAAACGAAACATAAATTGTTTACACGCAAAGAGTTGAGTTGTCTCAAAATTCCCAAAACCTGAAGACATAATAAAAAACAACAGAAGCCGCAATTTTTCAGCAAAAAATTAGAGCAGTGAACAGAATCTAGCAACAGTTTAGAACATAGCATTTTCTTCATATTGGCGTTTGGTTCCAGGGCCGCTGCAAAAAGCAGAACTTGGTCCAACAAAAGCTTACATCACTGTTTAAGGAATTACAGTTCTATTATCCAGAAAACATGTACCATACAAACAGTGGAAAAATTAATTATGCTTAGAAATCTGTATGTCTCTGTGTGCTTGTTATGCATTCATTTGTTACTAGAACTGTAGTTTGTCTGTGATAGAACTTTCTACCAAATTTTTTAATAATCTAATATAAGAAACTGCCACTTCCTCTAGTCGAGTGGGTTAGTTTAATCATATTAACGTGAATAGAGACAGAAATTCAGAAGCATGCGACTGAAAACTAGGAAACGTTCTAGTCAAAATCTGCATATGACGCTATTTCTTAAAGAAAGAATACCAATACCAGCGATGAAAAAAGTCTCAGTGAATTTTAACGATGTAAACAGCAAAACGAACCTTAACATGGTTTTATAATACTTGTTTAAGTTATGGCGAGTGAACTATCTTAATGATTTCGTCGACAGTATAACAGTGTGGAGGGAGTCGTGTCGAGCCAAAATACTGCTTCTTTCATCCTATTATGCGAAAAAATTTGTACATCTAGAAAATTCCGAGCCAATGGTGCAACACAATTTTATAATAGTAGAAACTGTATTTCAGAAGTTAAATAAAAAGCAAAAAGAAATGAACAGAGGAGTAATGCTTACCTCGATTAAAAACTGAATTACTGATGTAATGGAAACACTTGTTCACATTTTTCAGCACTAACAGCTCATCATCAGAGTTTAAAGCTGATAAAATTACACTGAAAAATCCAGTGTTTGATACATACAAGAATATTTTCAGAGAGGAAAAAATTGTTTCCAAGATTGTTACTGAAGGCTACATTAAATTACTTTATTAAGTGCCCGAAAAATCATTTAAAATCATTCGGACCAAGACCACTGCAGCTTAAGTAATTTACTGATCACACGTAATAGTGACTAAGATTGTTCTCACTGACATCCCATTCTCAGTAACAAAATGCGAACTGTTCACCCTGGAACAGTATTCGCGGGGTCCATCGCCTTTTCATTATGCAGCACTGCAAAACCTTACTGTCTGTCATACAGCGTGACAGGCAAGTGATACATGGCTAAGCATAAACAGCCAATTCACGTACAGTATTTATGTCCCTGCCATCCTTTACAACATTTTTGTTGAATTTCTGTACACTGCTGACTTACTTTTACCAGCAGTAACAAAAACGCACGTTCAATTTTAATAATTCTGAAGAATAACAAAAACTACGAAGAAATTGGTATATTCATTCACAGCTTTCTTCTGTTGCAGTGAAAAAATTTGGGTAGCAAGAAAGAAACATAGCACAAAAGGAATTTCTCGAAGCCCTTTGTTAACAAACGGATAACGCCTTCTTTCTTATTTTTCAATAATGATACTAACTAAGTTTAGTTTATAGATAACATTCAGAGCTTCATTTGCTACTATATCCGTGTCTGTCATAGTCTAATCCAAAGGAAAATCAACGCAGCTGGAAGTTGGAAACATCATGTTAAACTGGAATTTAGAATAATGATGGAATGAAGCGTACTTCACTTGCTAAAAAAAAACGTTCAACAGAATAGTTCGCATAAGATTTCGATAGACTTTGCTATCATCTTCAGGTCTTAAAAATCTTGTTGCTGTAAAATGTGTTCATTTTACATTGCTAAGTTGTCAAGTGGATAAAAAATCAGCACATCATAAAAGATTCGTCATAAACAAAATGCTTAAAAAGTAGATTTTCACTGTTTAGAATATGTCCAGCTTATGTAAACAGATGTTATACTGTGTTTTTGAGATGTCACAGACATCCGTGAGCGATATATGTATGGATATGGCCTTTTGCACTATGTTTTTAAATATTCTCGTAATGACAAACCTTTTATATGTGCTGATTTTTATCCACTTGAAAACTTAGCTTCAGGTTCAACGTTAAATGAACAAGTTTTATAACAAAAAGATTTTTAAAACCTGACGATAACAAAAAACTCTGTTGGACCCGGATGTCTTAAATAAATGAATGTTTCATGTGATCTGGGATGATGAATTGATTTAGCAAGTAAGACAGATCGCGCCTTCAGTACTCTCAAATTGCAGAAAATCAGTCAGTACTTTATTCGGCTTTACCAGAGGTGAAGGAGTATTATTGGTGCGGGTTAAAATTGATGACTCCGCTGAGAAACGAACACGAGACCTGCAGAATACTATGAAGAAACCTATCCCCCAAATCATGCGAACCCAGAAAAGCTGTGTGGAGAGATACTGTCGACAAGCGACTTAAATTGAAATCAGTGGAGAGTTCAAGTCCATTCCTTGCTGTACTCGTATTTTCAAGCAGAATAATGTTTATTATTCCGGTTTGATCTTCCGTACAAAATACACTCCTGGAAATGGAAAAAAGAACACATTGACACCGGTGTGTCAGACCCACCATACTTGCTCCGGACACTGCGAGAGAGCTGTACAAGCAATGATCACACGCACGGCACAGCGGACACACCAGGAACCGCGGTGTTGGCCGTCGAATGGCGCTAGCTGCGCAGCATTTGTGCACCGCCGCCGTCAGTGTCAGCCAGTTTGCCGTGGCATACGGAGCTCCATCGCAGTCTTTAACACTGGTAGCATGCCGCGACAGCGTGGACGTGAACTGTATGTGCAGTTGACGGACTTTGAGCGAGGGCGTATAGTGGGCATGCGGGAGGCCGGGTGGACGTACCGCCGAATTGCTCAACACGTGGGGCGTGAGGTCTCCACAGTACATCGATGTTGACGCCAGTGGTCGGCGGAAGGTGCATACGACCGAGGCACACAGGGCCAACACCCGGCATCATGGTGTGGGGAGCGATCTTCCAAACACTGGCCGTACACCACTGGTGATCGTCGAGGGGACACTGAATAGTGCACGGTACATCCAAACCGTCATCGAACCCATCGTTCTACCATTCCTAGACCGGCAAGGGAACTTGCTGTTCCAACAGGACAATGCACGTCCGCATGTATCCCGTGCCACCCAACGTGCTCTAGAAGGTGTAACTCAACTACCCTGGCCAGCAAGATCTCCGGATCTGTCCCCCATTGAGCATGTTTGGGACTGGATGAAGCGTCGTCTCACGCGGTCTGCACGTCCAGCACGAACGCTGGTCCAACTGAGGCGCCAGGTGGAAATGGCATGGCAAGCCGTTCCACAGGACTACATCCAGCATCTCTACGATCGTCTCCATGGGAGAATAGCAGCCTGCATTGCTGCGAAAGGTGGATATACACTGTACTAGTGCCGACATTGTGCATGCTGTGTTGCCTGTGTCTATGTGCCTGTGGTTCTGTCAGTGTGATCATGTGATGTATCTGACCCCAGGAATGTGTCAATAAAGTTTCCCCTTCCTGGGACAATGAATTCACGGTGTTCTTATTTCAATTTCGAGGAGTGTATATTCTGTAATCCGGATTAACGCCATGTAGTAAAAACGGCACTGTGACCATTGCTCACGCAGGATATGACGAGAGGAAAACGAGGTATGGAATCTGACGCTGTCTACAAATTTTAATTCAAAGTAGGTTGGTACATTGGTAAATGACGTTTTTGACTGGCGTGTTGTCACACATGTTGCTATAAGTGTATTTATCAATTTTCATTTTTCGATTAATGACGATGTATAGCTATTGTGGTAAGTTTTGAATGTTGCATATTTGAAGTTTATGTAGAATGGTACTATAACATTAGGAAACGGAGTATCGAATTCAAAAATAATGTTTGCGACATTTCGTTCGCTTTGGATAATGATAAGGGGGTGGAAGAGGTGTAGACAGTGAATGCAGTTCGTAACATTTGTTGTCAACTCGGTTATATTCAGTGCAAGTAGAGAACTAATTGAGATGCAGTCCATCCTAACAATTATCATCAGGAATTAAGTTGAGAGCAGACATCGCCAGCAGAGAAGCCCACGATAAGCTTCATGAACCTGTTATTGTTTTTTGATTCCTCTCTGTCTTCAGCGTACTGCAGGTTGACATCTTCAAGCATCACACGCATTTCGCTTACACTGACGAAGCAATAGCCGTTATTATGCAATAACAATTATGAATAGATGACACTTTTTTGTTATTTTTATTATTGCACACTAAACAGCAGTTTTGTTTAATGAAGGTGTACCGTCAACATTTTGTGTCTCGGCCACAAATGCTTCTCCTTTCATGTTAACTGAAGCTCTAATCGAATGTGTGTTGCTCACATTCGCAGTGTTCGGTTCTTTGCTAGTTTATCAGTCCACTCCACTCTCTTGAATTGCAGATTTATGTTATTTCTAGCTTTCAGGACATTGCCAATGAAAGTGTTTTCCAGAAATACACTTTTTAAGTTTAAACTGCTCAAAACAACAAAAAGCCTTATCTGCTCGTAATGTTTACAGTAAAATCACTGGTGATGCTGGACGGTAAAAATAAATGCAAGTTCTGTGAAGCAAATGATTTTCAGCTTGCAATACACTTAAGACTAAAAAATAATCGAAGACTGCTGCTGAAACCTAAGACTGTCACCCAAATATTTCCCCCGATATTCAAGTTTCTGTTGGTGCGTCTAAATATTATCTATTACTACTCTTAACTTAAAACCCCCTGTAGCGGAAATGCGAGTAATACTCATTGACCTAATTTTTTGGTCAATTTGACAGTTGTCTGCTCAGCATACTTCAAATAAAATTATGAGGCCTTCCAGAAACAGCTCAGCTGTGTAAACGTCTTCTTCCCGCCATTAGTATGAGATGTGGCAACAGCCCAGAATGTGCCTGGCAACTTTGCGATTGTCAGCTCACTTCCTGGAGTGCCTGAAATTTATCCTGCTATAACCGCTTGATATTTATTTCCCATCTGATTAAACACTACAAAAGATTCTGACTTGAGTGGAAACAGGTTCTGCCTGCGAAATCATCCACAACAGATTGTGTTTCATAAAGTTTGTGTGAGATGGGTCCCAAAACAACTCACACAGTTGCATAAACAAACGCGCTTGGACATCTGCGAAAAACATTTGGATCGCTATGGTAACGAAGGGGACAACTTCTCAGACAGGATCATTACTGGCGACGAAACATGGATCCATCATTACGAGCCGGCGAGTAAACGGCAGAGTATGGAATGGAAACATCAAATTCGCCGTGGAAGAAAAAGTTCAAGGCCCAACTGCCTGCAGAAAAACTAAAGCTTACGGTTTTTTGGGACGCACAAGGTCCAGTACTGGAACATTATGGGGAAAGGGGCACAACAATAAACAGTGTACGTTACAGTGAGATGCTTACGGCCAGGCTAAAGTCTGCAATTCAAAATAAACGCAGAGGATTGCTGTCAAAAGGTTTTGTGTTGTTGCACGACAATGGCCGTCCGCATACTGCTGCTCACACTGCTAAAACGCTCCAGAAACTCAAATTTGAAGTACTGGATCTTCCTCCATATAGTCCTGATATTGCCGCTTCTGACTACCGCTGGTTTAGTCCACTCAAACAGGCATTTAGGGGCCGTCGATTTGCGTCGGACGAAGCAGTGAAAAAAGTGGTGCATTCCTGGCTCGCAGCTCGACCGAGAACCTTCTTTTGTGAGAGCATCAGGAAGCTTGAACAACGATGGACCAAATGGGTTGAAACTCAAGGAGACTATGTCGAAAAATGATGTTCTTGTAGGTTTCCTATTTGATTACAATAAAATTTTATAACTACTTTGCGGATAAGAATTGACTTACCCTCGTAGATACACAATTAAATCTCCTGTTCGATGTTCATTTTTTGTGGAATACTTTGCCATCTTCTGCTCCTCACCCAAACCTGCAACGTTCATTCGCCAATTGCAACTTACGGTGTGGCGTATGGAGGTGTGGGCAGACAGTATAGCATTTAAATTTTCCTCAGAGAAATGTGTTTGCGTTAATTTTAATCGTTCTTGTCGCCCTTTTACCTTACCTTTTCTTAGGATGAGGGTCACTGTTCTTAATTTGAGAAGTTCAGTGAAGTTTTGGGTCTGACTTTTGATGAACGCCTCCCGTGGTTGCACACACCTGAAGACTATTAAGGCCCTAGGCTATTAAGGCCAAAGTTTTCAAGGCACTAAACGTTTTAAAATGCCTCAGCCACAGGTCATGGGGAATAGATCGAAAATGTCTATTTCAGTTTTACAAGGTGTTTGTGCGGTCCCGTCTGGACTATAGTTGGACAGTTTATGGCTCAGTACGACCTTGTTATCTGAAGATAGTTGATGCCTTTCATCACAATGAGATTCGGTTAAAGACAGGAGTGTATAGAACGAGTCCAATTTCTATCCTCTGTGTTGGGGTAGGTGAACCACCACTGTTCATCTGGCGACGATCTTCCTGTTGCATCATGTGTGCAGCCTACTCTCCACCCCACAATCACAAGCATTCCGTTGTGTTGCTCGCTCTCCACTGGAAATACTTTTTAGAAATAGACCATGAGCAACGGAGCCATTCGGGATTCGCGTTCGGCACTACTTAGTGGCTCTTGGTGCAGACGGTATTTTGAGCCTCATCGAGGCTACAGTCGCTCGCTGCCCTGGTTAATACAGAGATTTATCAGTGTACAAGAAGGATTTTACTCTGGAGCCTGTTTTTAAATCAATATTTAAAATAATTTTAGCCTAGCACTGTGACTGTGTGGTCGTTTACGCTGATGGGTCTAAGCACGATAATTCCTTCGACTGTGTCCTCAATATTCGCTTACCTGGTACATTCACAGTATGACGCTGAATTAAATGTGATCTTCAGGGCACTAGATAAGATGCAGTACCCTCCTGCTATAATGTTCCTCATCTGCACCGACTCTCAAAGCACCCTTCAGGCTATCGATCACATGTATCCGGTCTAAAAGTATCTTCAGCTGATTCACGGCACCCTTTTCCACTTCTGCTGAGTACCATGGCATGTGGGAATTCAGCGTAATGAAGCAGCAGATGCAGAAGATAAGGATGCCTATTTAAAAATTACAATTTCTGAATGTGCTGCCACTGTTCATGCAGACAAAAGATCATGCAGCTGCGTTGGGAGGAGTGGTAAGGATTGGAGAACAAAAGGCTGAGGCCCGTGAAACCAAGGACAAGTCCGTGGTTTCCTCCTTCTGACGACTGCAGCGGGAGCAAGTACTTTTAACCCAACTCCGGATATGACACTGTCCTCTGACACGAGGATTTCTTCTTCGGCATGAAGACGGTACGTAGTGCTTGTGGTGTACTTGTTTCTGTAGTCCACGTTTTAACTGAATGCGTCTTATACTGAGGCGTGAGGACTGATGATGTTTGGTTTGTGGGGCGCTCAACTGCGTGGTTATCAGCGCCCGTACAATTACCCAATCTTTGGTCAGTCCAATTTCGCCACTTTCCTGGATGATGATGAAATGATGAGGACAACACAAACACCCAGTCATCTCGAGGCAGGTGAAAATCCCTGACCCCGCCGGGAATCGAACCCGGGACCCCGTGCTCGGGAAGCGAGAACGCTACCGCGAGACCACGAGCGGCGGACAGGCGTGAGGACTGTAACCAGTTACCACACGACTTGCCTTCTGTTTTAGGTGATGGTGAATCGAATGTTTAAGGATTCTGTGTGTTGTTTGGTCTTCTCTGTACGTCTCTCAGACAAAAGATATTATTGTGATTCTAGGGTGGTCGCTTCATCGTTTGTTTCCCAAGTGATAGTGTACGCATAGTTCCATGTTCCACTGTTTTAGATGTTGTGTAATTATAGTCTATGTACTCTATGATAAAAAGTATCCGGACACCTGGCTGAAAATACTTACAAATTCGTGGCGCCCTCCATCGGTAATGCTGGAATTCAATATGGTAATGCCCCACCCTTAGCCTTCATGACAGCTTCAACTCTCGCAGGCATACGTTCAATCATGTGTTGGATGGTTTCTTTGGGAATAGCAGTCCATTCTTCATGGAGTGCTGCACTGAGGAGTGGCATGGATGTCGGTCGGTGAGGCCTGGCACGGAGTCGGCGTTCTAAAACATCCCAAAGGTGTTCTAGAGGATACAGGGCAGGACTCTTTGCAGGCCAATCCATTACAGGGATGTTATTGCCGTGTAACCACTGCTCCACAGGCCGTGCATTATGAACAGCTGCTCGATCGTGTTGCAAGATGCAATCGCCATCCCCGAATTGCTCTTCAACAATGGGAAGCAAGAAGGTGTTTAAAACATCAATGTAGGTCTGTGTTGTGACGGTGCCATGAAAAACAACAAGGGATGCAAGCGCTCTCCATGAAAAACACGACCACACCATGACACCACCGCCTCCGAAATTTATTGTTGGCACTACATTCGCTGGCAGATGACGTTCACCGGGCATTCGCCATACCCACACCCAGCCATCGGATCGCCATATTGTGTACGATGATTCGTGATGTTTCGTCACGACACACAACGTTTTTCCACTGTTCAGTCGTCCAATGTTTATGCTCCTTACACCAAGCGAGGCGTCGTTTGGCATTTACCGGCGTGATGTGTGGCTTATGAGCAGCCGCTCGACCACTTCCCGCCTAACTGTTATAGTACTTGAGTGGATCCTGATGCAGTCTGGAATTCCTGTGTGATAGTCAGGATAGATGTCTGCCTATTACACATTATCACCATCTTCAACTGTCAGCAGACGAGGTCAGCCTGAACGCTTTTGTGATGTACGTGTCCCTTCACGTTTCCACTTCACTATGACATCGGAAACAGTGGACCTAGGGACGTTGACAAGTGTGGAAACCTCGCTTGCAGACGTGTGACACAAATGACAACCAATCACCTGTCCACGTTCGAAGTCCATGGGTTCCGCAGAGCGCCCCGTTCTGCGTTCTCACGATGTCTGATGACAACTGAGGTCGCTGATACGGAGTACCTGGCAGTAGGTGGCAGCACAATGCACCTAATACGAAAAACGTATTTTTTGGATGGTGTCCGGATACTTTTGATCACAAAGTGTAATTTCCCATGTACTTAGTTGATACATCCGTCTTCTGCTGTTTTTCGTGACATTGTAAAAGTGAGTGTCCCAGGATAGATGTGGATTACATTTTGCAATATACATTTTGTTGTACGCTTCTAGTAACTCATGCCAACGCTGGCACACTTTTAGTTAACTATGGCCGTTGATAACCCCGTCGTTAAGTGACCTACGCACACTACCACTACCACCTCCTTGTTAGAAAATATTTGTCTTAGACGTGGTAGAAGTGAGTTGCGAATACTCGCTTCAATCTCGCCAGTGGATCCTATGACGTATATCCAGAGACTCGACCCACAAGTGTCCGTCACTGCCCAGTTAAATGAAAACGCATCACTTTAGTCTGTGGCCGGATACAAGTGGACTGTAGAGATGTGGAAAAGAGAGCGAGTACACAAGTTAGCAGGGATAACTGAGAACTTGCGGCATTACCGCTACTTACGCAACTGTTGAACATTGTGATTATTATTTACAAATACAATGATTATTCGGTTAGCAATGAATATTGTTTTGCTTAGACACGAGATCTGTCAAGTCCCTCTCATATCCTTTTGCTTTACCAAACAATTCACTAGTTTTTTATTTGCTAAATATTTGCAAATATAACCAACCTCTTCGAAACCAGTATGCCATTGCATTCTTTAGGTTTGTATGTTTGAAGAGTCATAATCTGTTTCCGCACTCCTGCCTCCTTTGCATATCCAACTAGCAAGAAAATGAAACTCAACAACGGATGAAAAAGAGGTAAATTAAAATACGAAATTTAGGAAGATTCTGCAATGTGTCACACTACTAACACTTTTAGCGATATATCCGCCTGCTGTGATTAAAAGTTGGTTAAGATCAGTTTCAACCAGTAATTTCGGAGTGAACATAAGCAAAGTAGGTAATATCTTCTCTTAACAGTATAAGGAAGAATAAGCAAGTAAGTTTTTCTTGAAATAATAATATTTTTCGTCTGATGTAATGTTTTTGCTTAGCTGCATCCTGACTTCAGTTGTATGCCTTGAAGGCAGAGTAGCTTTTTCGTTTCCCTGTCAGCGCACGAGCTATGGGACACAGCATCTTCAAGGTAGCGATGAAGTGGGGATTTTTCCGTACGACCGTTTCACGAACGTACCGTGAATATCAGGAATCCGGTAAAACTTGAAATATCCGACATCGCTGCCGCCGGAAAAAGATCCTGCAAGAACGGGGCCAACGATAAATTTCAATGCTTCGCGACACATAAAAAACAAGAGAATTCTCTAGACAAATATATTTTACGAGAGGCAAATAAAGTTATAATTACACTGTCTCTCTTATATAATCGTTACACTGATTTTCCGCGAATAAAACTCACTGCAAACATATAAACGTCATGTGAAAAAGGTGTAGGACATATGTAAGTGCTGTGCGGCTGGTCCCGGCGGAGATTCGAGTCCTCCCTCGGGCATGGGTATGTGTGTTTGTTTTTCGGATAATTTAGGTTAAGTAGTGTGTGAGCTTAGAGACTGATGACCTTAGCAGTTAACTCCCATAAGATTTTACACACATATATAAGCGCTCCCCCCATGAACAATGGTCCTTGCCGTTGGTAGGGAGGCTTGCGTGCCTCAGCGATACAGAAGGCGGTACGGTAGGTGCAACCACAACGCAGGGGTATCTGTTGAGAGGCCAGACAAGCGTGTGGTTCCTGAAGAGGGGCAGTAGCCTTTTCAGTTATTGCAGGGGCAACAGTCTGGATGATTGACTGATCTGGCCCTGTAACAATAACCAAAACGGCCTTGCTGTGCTGGTACTGCGAACGGCTGAAAGCAAGAGGAAACTACAGCCGTAATTTATCCCGAGGGCATGCAGCTTTACTGTATGGTTAAATGATGATGGCGTCCTCTTGTGTAAAGTATTCCGGAGGTAAAATAGTTCCCCATTCGGATCTCCGGGCGGGGACTACTCAGGAGAACGTCGTTATCAGGAGAAAGAAAACTGGCGTTCTACGGATCGGAGAGTGGAATGTCAGGTTCCTTAATCGAGCAGGTAGGTTAGAAAATTTAAAAAGGGAAATGGATAGCTTAAAGATAAATACAGTGGGAATTAGTGACGTTCGGTGGCAGGACGAACAAGACTTTTGGTCAGGTGAATACAGGGTTATAAATACAAAATGAAATAGGGGTAATGCAGAAGTAGGTTTAATAATGAATAAAAAATAGGAGTACGGGTAAGCTACTACAAAAATGTATAGTGAACGCATTATTGTGGCCAAGATAGACACGAAGCCCACGCCTACTACAGTAGTAAAGGTTTATATGCCAACTAGCTCTGCAGATGACGAAGAAATTGATGAAATGTATGACGAGGTAAAAGAAATTATTCAGGTAGTGAAGGGGGACGAAAATTTAATAGTCATGGGTGACTAGAATTCGAGAGTAGGAAAAGGGACAGAAGGAAACATAGTAGGTGAATATAAATTGGGTGTAATAAATGAAAGAGGAAGCCGTCTGGTAGAATTTTGCACAGAGCATAACTTAATAATAACTAACACTTGGTTCAAGAATCATAAAAGAGGGTTGTATACATGGAAAAATCCCAGAGATACTAAAAGGTATCAGAGAGATTATATTATGGTAAGACAGAGATTTAGGAACCAGGTTTTAAATCGTAAGACATTTCCAGGGGCAGATGTAGACTCTTACCACAATCTATTGGTTATGAAGTGTAGATTAAAACTGAAGGAACTGCAAAAAGGTGGGAATTTAAGGAGATGGGACCTGGATAAACTGACTAAACCGGAGGTTGTACAGAGTTTCAGGGAGAGCATAAGTGAACAATTGACAGCAATGGGGGAAAGCAGTACAGTAGATGACGAATGGGTAGCTCTGAGGGATGAAGTAGTGAAGGCAGCAGAGGATCATGTTGGTAAAAAGACGAGGGCTAGTAGAACTCCTTGAGTAACAGAAGAAATATTGAATTTAATTGATGAAAGGAGAAAATATAAAAATGCAGTAAATGAAGCAGGGAAAAAGGAATACAAACGTCTCAAAAATGAGATCGACAGGAAGTGCAAAATGGCTAAGCAGGGATGGCCAGAGGACAAATGTAAGGATGTAGAGGCTTATATCACTAGGGGTAAGATAGATACTGCCTACAGGAAAATTAAAGAGACCTTTGGAGAAAAGAGAACCACTTGTATGAATATCAAGAGCTCAGATGGAAACCCAGTTCTAATTAAAGAAGGGAAAACAGAAAGGTGGAAGGAGTATATAGAGGGTCTATACAAAGGCGATGTACTTGAGGACAATATTATGGAAATGGAAGAGAATGTGGATGAAGATGAAATGGGAGATACGATACTGCGTGAAGAGTTTGCCAGAGCACTGAAAGACCTAAGTCGAAACAAGGCCCCGGGAGTAGACAACATTCCATTAGAACTACTGACGGCCTTGGGAGAAACAGTCCTGACAAAACTCTACCATCTGGTGAGCAAGATGGCAAGATGTATGAGACAGGCGAAATACCCTCAGACCTCAAGAAGAATATAATAATTCCAATCCCAAAGAAAGCAGATGTTGACAGATGTGAAAATTATCGAACTTTCAGTTTAATAAGCCACAGCTGCAGAATACTAACACGCATCTTTACAGACGAATGGAAAAATTGGTAGAAGCCGACCTCGGGGAAGATCAGTTTGGATTCCGTAGAAATGTTGGAACACGTGAGGCAATACTGACCTTACGACTTATCTTAGAAGAAAGATTAAGGAAAGGCAAACCCACATAGCTAGCATTTGTAGACTTAGATAAAGCTTTTTAGATAATGTTGACTGGAATACTCTCTTTCAAATTCTAAAGTTGGCAAAGGTAAAATACAGGGAGCGAAAGGCTATTTACAATTTGTACAGAAACCAGATGGCAGTTATAAGAGTCAAGGGGCATGAAAGGGAAGCAGTGGTTGGGAAGGGGGTGAGACAGGGTTGTAGCCTATCCCCGATGTTATTCAATCTGTATATTGAGCAAGCAGAGAAGGAAACAAAAGAAAAGTTCGGAGTAGGTATTAAAATCCATGGAGAATAAATAAAAACTTTGAGGTTCGCCGATGACATTGTAATTCTGTCAGAGACAGCAAAGGAATTGGAAGAGCAGTTGAACGGAATGGACAGTGTCTTGAAAGAAGGGTATAAGATGAACATCAACAAAAGCAAAACGAGGATAATGGAATGTAGTCGAAATAAGTCGTGTGATGCTGCGGATATTAGATTAGGAAATGAGACACTTACAGTAGTAAATGAGTTTTGCTATTTGGGGAGCAAAATAACTGATGATGATCGAAGTAGAGAGGGTATAAAATGTAGACTGGCAATGGCAAGGAAAGCGTTTCTGAAGAAGAGAAATTTGTTAACGTCGAGTATAGATTTAAGTGTCAGGAAGTCGTTTCTGAAAGTATTCGTATGGAGTGTAGCCATGTATGGAAGTGAAACATGGACGATAAATAGTTTGGACAAGAAGAGAATAGAAGCTTTCTGAATTTAGTTCTAGAGAAGAATGCTGAAGATTAGATGGGTAGATCACATAACTAATGAGGACGTATTGAATAGAATTGGGGAGAAGAGGAGTTTGTGGCACAACTTGACAAGAAGAAGGGACCGGTTGGTAGGGCATGTTCTGAGACATCAAGGGATCACAAATTTAGCATTGGAGGGCAGCGTGGAGAGTAAAAATCGTAGAGGGAGACCAAGAGATGAATACACTAAGCAGATTCAGAAGGATGTAGCTTGCAGTAGGTACTGGGAGATGAAGAAACTTGCACAGGATAGGGTAGCATGGAGAGCTGCATCAAACCAGTCTCAGGACTGAAGACCACAACAACAACAACAACATATAAGCGCTGTTATAAACGTGATACAAACAAATGTGCTATTACAAACGTGATCAAATCAAAATATTACCAATAGCACAAAACTGAGAAATAATCAGAAAGACGCACCAGGGTGCTAGATTGTTGAATACGTCGAAATATCTGAGACATAAGGCAAACAACAATTCACATATATATAAGCCATAAATTTTTGTATTATACTACACTGACGGAAAAGAATGGCAACACCAAGAAGGTGTTGAGCGACATAAACGAAAATTGGTAGGTGTGTTTCTACGTCTTAAAGGTGATGTGCGTTGAAATTTCGCACCAGTTGCATAAGAACGAAGCTGGTAGTGCCACTATAAGAATGAAAATCAGGTTTGCTTAAACGGTCGTAAGCGTTAGTTTCTTTTGAAATTCGACGAGGTAATTTGATGTTTGTTAAGAATGCCTTTAGGGCGAAAAAGACGCCATTATTAATACCTCACTGTGTTTCAACGGTGTCGTCTAGTAGGCCTACGAGTAGCTGGATGTTCCTTCTGCGATACTGCAGAAAAACTTGGTAGGAATGTAGCTACCTTACGTGATTGCTGGCAGCGGTGGTCCGGCGAATGTAAAGTCGCAAGAAGACCGTTCTCCGGAGGGCCACGTGACACTACCGCGAGGGAAGGACATCGTGCTATGCGTATGCTCCAGTGCATCGTACTGCATCTGCAGCAGCAAGCTGAGCAGCAATTGGCATCACAGTGGCACAAGTGGCTATTACAGATCGATTACTTCAAGGACACCTCCAAGCCAGACGCCCTGTAACCGACGCCAAACCATTAGTATTTGCGACTTCAGTGGTATTGAGCGAGAGCTCATTGGAGAGCTCAGTGAAGTCCTTCCAAGTTTTTTGATAAAGGATGGTTCCGCCTTGGTGCGATGGCCGTGTATTGGTTAGCAGGAGGCATACTGAGGGCCTTCAACCAACCTGTGTGCATGCCAGATGCACTTGACCTACACTTGGGTTGGCCTGGGGTGCGATTCCTTATGAATGCAGAAGCACATTCATGGTTATCCTATACGCACAGAGTGCAAATTTGTAGGTCAGTCTGGTGATTCGATCAGTTATGGCTGCCATTCGTGAGCAGCTTTCAACGGTGTGTTTTCCAACAGGATAACTTCGCCCACATACCGCTGTTGTAAGCCAACATGCTCTACAGAGGTTCGACAAATTACCTTGGCCTCCTCGATCACCAGATAGGTCTCCAATGGAGCACATGTTGGGCATTGTCGAAACTCGAACGTCACCCCTAAACCGCGTTAACCATCGTTGCATTGACCGACCATGTGCAATGGGCATGGGACTCCATCACACAAGCTAACATCCGGCACCTGTACAACACATTTCAAGCTAATTCACATGCTTGCATTGAACATTTCGGTGGTTACATTGGTTATTAATTTACCAGCATTTCACATTTGCATTGGCGTACCTCACGCTTACATTAAGGTGTGATTTTGCAACGTTAATTCCTTAAATACATTACCTAGACAAATTTATTACCGAAATTTCAACCCTCTGTATTAATTATTTTTTTGTGTCGCTATTTTTTCCATCCATTAACACAGACATAAGTCATAATCTTGTAGCGTAATATGTTGTGGGATACTTTGTAGAAAAGACAACTACAAGTATAGACGTAAGCAGTAAACTTTCATCGTATAATGATACAAAATGTTTTACCATCACTGCAGGGTTCCTTAAAAATGGCAAACATTACCGAAACGAACTCGTCGTGATGTAAATGTAACGAACTTATTAAGTTGTCAATTAGAGTAAAAACTTGGAAGAACGATACAATATATATATTTGTGTTGTTCTTCGTCATGCGGGCGCATCACAAAGAAAACAAAATGTTTTTAATTATAAATAACCTCTTTATCGCCGTTTAAAATATTCGAAAAGTGATGAAATGGTCTAGCACTTACTTGAAAACTGGAAGAGAAAACAATGTAGCTTCGAAATAGGTTCATATCGCTGTTTCGTGCTGAATACTGACTTACTGGTCTTACTGGTACTATTTCCGTATAGTATCGAAGCAAAGTATTGCCTAGTAGAGAGAAAACTGCACAAAACCATATGTGAAAAAGTTTGTTTTAGATTTGATGAATGTCTGGCGGTAGAAAAGAAGCAACTGAATCGCAGTGACAAGAAATAGTAGCGCTATTCTTTAGCTCGGGGGCGGAATGTTTACCGCAGAGAAGACTCAATCGCGGCAGCGGAAAAGCCGACCCCCCCCCCCTAGCGTTCCTGTGCGGCCCGCCGTGTCTGTGTCTCGCTCGGCATGCTTCCCGTTATTTGTGCTATTGATTTCCGATGACTGCGGGGAGCGGCGGCGGCAGTGGCGGCAAACGATGTCGGCACGCGGGCAAACTCTTCCCCCAGAGCCACGCACGTTTTGCCGGTCTCGGTGTACCGCTGCCAACCACTTGACATCATCACAGTACACGCCCGCCCCAGCTGGATGAAGGAACTTCAAGGTTTGCCACTAGCACAATAGTCGGCTGATACTGATATATCTTCAACAGCGTTCATCTGGTGAGTCTTCCTGTTAAGAGATTGAAACGCTGTAAATTTCATATAATCACGTGCAACTTCAATGGAAGCCACGGACCGACGAAGATAAGAACGTGATTGACGAATCTTTTGCCAACATAAATCAACGAAAATTAATAATTCCATTAAAAACACGTACTAGGTAGGCAACTACTGCCACTAATTTTATCCATTGTTGAAAGTTTTCTTACATAGCTGATGTTAATACACTCCTGGAAATGGAAAAAAGAACACATTGACACCGG
Source organism: Schistocerca cancellata (assembly GCF_023864275.1). Taxonomy (NCBI): domain Eukaryota; kingdom Metazoa; phylum Arthropoda; class Insecta; order Orthoptera; family Acrididae; genus Schistocerca; species Schistocerca cancellata. Next base: position 344,312,222 of record NC_064631.1, on the reverse strand, counting down.
TGTGTCAGACCCACCATACTTGCTCCGGACACTGCGAGAGGGCTGTACAAGCAATGATCACACGCACGGCACAGCGGACACACCAGGAACCGCGGTGTTGGCCGTCGAATGGCGCTAGCTGCGCAGCATTTGTGCACCGCCGCCGTCAGTGTCAGCCAGTTTGCCGTGGCATACGGAGCTCCATCGCAGTCTTTAACACTGGTAGCATGCCGCGACAGCGTGGACGTGAACCGTATGTGCAGTTGACGGACTTTGAGCGAGGGCGTATAGTGGGCATGCGGGAGGCCGGGTGGACGTACCGCCGAATTGCTCAACACGTGGGGCGTGAGGTCTCCACAGTACATCGATGTTGTCGCCAGTGCTCGGCGGAAGGTGCACGTGGCCGTCGACCTGGGACCGGACCGCAGCGACGCACGGATGCACGCCAGGACCGTAGGATCCTACGCAGTGCCGTAGGGGACCGCACCGCCACTTCCCAGCAAATTAGGGACACTGTTGCTCCTGGGGTATCGGCGAGGACCATTCGCAACCGTCTCCATGAAGCTGGGCTACGGTCCCGCACACCGTTAGGCCGTCTTCCGCTCACGCCCCAACATCGTGCAGCCCGCCTCCAGTGGTGTCGCGACAGACGTGAATGGAGGGACGAATGGAGACGTGTCGTCTTCAGCGATGAGAGTCGCTTCTGCCTTGGTGCCAATGATGGTCGTATGCGTGTTTGGCGCCGTGCAGGTGAGCGCCACAATCAGGACTGCATACGACCGAGGCACACAGGGCCAACACCCGGCATCATGGTGTGGGGAGCGATCTCCTACACTGGCCGTACACCACTGGTGATCGTCGAGGGGACACTGAATAGTGCACGGTACATCCAAACCGTCATCGAACCCATCGTTCTACCATTCCTAGACCGGCAAGGGAACTTGCTGTTCCAACAGGACAATGCACGTCCGCATGTATCCCGTGCCACCCAACGTGCTCTAGAAGGTGTAAGTCAACTACCCTGGCCAGCAAGATCTCCGGATCTGTCCCCCATTGAGCATGTTTGGGACTGGATGAAGCGTCGTCTCACGCGGTCTGCACGTCCAGCACGAACACTGGTCCAACTGAGGCGCCAGGTGGAAATGGCATGGCAAGCCGTTCCACAGGACTACATCCAGCATCTCTACGATCGTCTCCATGGGAGAATAGCAGCCTGCATTGCTGCGAAAGGTGGATATACACTGTACTAGTGCCGACATTGTGCATGCTGTGTTGCCTGTGTCTATGTGCCTGTGGTTCTGTCAGTGTGATCATGTGATGTATCTGACCCCAGGAATGTGTCAATAAAGTTTCCCCTTCCTGGGACAATGAATTCACGGTGTTCTTATTTCAATTTCCAGGAGTGTAGTTACCTCCGTGATCGGTCATGTCTCTGTCGCATCACTTTATTCGTAGATTGTGCTGACAATGTCGTAAATTTGTTACTCTTTGTCATTTGCAGTTAAATCGATTATTGGCTGAAAATAACTTTCCTTGAATATCAGTATACCTAAGCGACTGCCCAGGAATCGGAACCCAGACCAGTTGCAGTTTTTCCAATTTCTAGGGCAAAAAGAAATTTATTTTCAACGTTTCATATAAATAATAGTCGATTTCAAAAATGCAAAATGCTGGCATCTACCAGTTAACATGTATAATCTTATGTGAAAGGGTCACCGCAGTAAAACAAGCTACTCTTGAAAGTATACCAGCGTAAAAGTAATCGATGAAGTTTCGGGATTGCCGGCCGGTGTGGCCTTGCGGTTCTAACGCTTCAGTTTAGAACCGCGTGACCGCTACGGTCGCAGCTTCGAATCCTGCCTCGGGCATGGATGTGTGTGATGTCCTTAGCTTAGTTAGGTTTAATTAGTTCTAAGTTCTAGGCGACTGATGACCTCAGAAGTTAAGTCGCATAGTGCTCAGGGCCAAGTTTCGGGATTGCAGCAGGATAACGTCAACTTCTTCCACGATATTTCTGCTGACCACCATTCAGACATCTTCAGGTGATTGTTTTCTGCTGGAGATTGCATATTCACATCATTAACTTTATGCACAAAATTAGAGCTGTGATGTATGCCCAATGGCAGCCATTGCAAGAGTGACCTGTATTTAGATTCGCGCTATTTTCGAATATTGATCCATCTATGAAAGGAAGAAAGTCTCTCATGATATTGGAGCTTCAATGTATGACCTACTTAGACATTTCGCATCTTTACTGACTGCTTGTACGGAGAAGTGTTCGCATTATATTAGCAACTCTGATGACTTTATTAATAGACTGAAGTCACTTCGACTTATTGAGTCTCACTTAATAGTAAGCTTCGATGTCGTTTTACTCTTTACCAGGGTCGCTCTCATGGACTCATTGTCTTTCATAACCAATAAGTTGAAAGCCGACGTGACAGCGCAATTTCATAATGCTCTTTCGTCAACCACGTTTTTGAAACTTCCTGTCAGATTGAAACTGTGTGCCGGACCGAGACTCGAACTCGGGACCTTTGCCTTTCGCAAGTGCACTTGCCTGCGAAAGGCAAAGGTTCCGAGTTCGTGTTTTTAATCTGCCAGGAAGTTTCATATCAGCGCACACTCCGTTGTAGAGTCAAAACTTCATTCTAGGAACCACGTTTTTATTCGCTACTGAATATTTTGAGTAAAATGACGTTGTTGCCACGGGTAGTTCTCTCTTCCCCCTGCCAGTAAACATTTTTATCCTCTCAGGAGAGGACGCTTGATTCGGCAGAACTTGAACCAAAATTCTTCTGGTGATATGTGGGTCATACCTTTGTAGTGTGGCTCCACGGTGGAGAAAACCTGTCATGCTTTCTCCAGCACCTGAATTCTATCCACGAGAAAATCAAATTTATGATGGAAGTGGAGAAGGACGGCTGCTTGTTACTTGTGAATGTTTAGTCACTCGGAAAGTGGATGGATCATTGGGGCCTTTCTTCAGAGGTGATGGATATTCCCCTCGTCAGATCAGCACAGCTGTAGGGAGGGAGATACCTGACCAGTCACAAGACCAAGGGGAGAAGAAGTGGTTCCGGTCCAGGCGTTCCTCTTATATGCCGGGAATATTTCGCCGAAATTAGGAAGGATTTTAAACATCATGTCAAAGTAATCCTCCACCCGACTGTTCTTGTTCTTCTCGGTTCGGTAAAGGACTATCTGGTATTGCGAAGTGCTCGAATCTACAGAATATCTTGTCAATATGTGAAAGCCTGCATTGGTCAGACGACGTGTTAATGTTCTTGAAAGATGCGTTGAATTGGATCGCCACACTCGCGTTTCGCAGGCCAGTAAGGCAGGCATAGCCGAGCATTGTACCCCCACAGGGCGTTCCATGTGTTAGTTTACCACGGAAATCTTGGGCTTGACATGGTCCTTCTGGGATTAAATTATTAAGGGATCGTTGAAAATACGTTTGGCAGAAGATATGATTCATCGTGATGACGGCTTCCTACTGATAAGGCTTGTGACCCGGTGATTTCTATAATATCTTCAGAAAGAAAGCATTTTATGACTAAGACAAGCCTAATGACAGTTCATTTTATAAAACTGACATCTGAATTTTATCTTCACGAGTCGACATTCCGACAAAGAGCGCGCATGTAGTACCTCCACCAAGCAAGCATTTGCGCGGAACGGATGAAGTAAAATAAGAAGAGGGCTCCGAACTAGACAGAGGTCACTGCTGTATCTGCTGCCACTGCGCATGCGCCTCCCCGCCAACTTTTGGTGTAAAGTTAGTGCTGTGAATAAGCAATATTCAGCACAAAACACCCACCTGAACATGGGCGAATTGTTATCAGCCGAAAAATCGTGAAAAGAAGTCGAAGTCATCCAGCTGGAATCCTTAAAGTTCAAGGTACCGTAAAACAAGTATTACAGTTATAGTCTGTGTGTAAATCTCGGCCGGCCGTGGTGGCCAAGCGGTTAAAGGCGCTACAGTCTGGAACCGCGCGGCCGCTACGGTCGCAGGTTCGAATCCTGCCTCGGGCATGGATGTGTGTGATGTCCTTAGGTTAGTTCGGTTTAAGTATTTCTAAGTTCTAGGGGACTGATGACCTTAGAAGTTAAGTCCCATAGTGCTCAGAGCCATTTTTTTTTCTTTGTAAATATTGAGGCTGAGTAACGTACTGCGTGCTTACAGAGACTATAGTCACCCATTATTTAAGAATGAGTGCACTTAATGACTTTCAACAAACTTTACAGTTTACGGAAAACATCTGCGAATCTTTTTCTCACTAGCACACCATACAAAATAATGAAAGGAAAAAAGTTCATCGCGTACGACAATTTCATCGTACATGCAGTAAAACTACTGCATTCGGTATGACGTTTTAATTTATTACTTCTTGACTACTAACTGTATATGGAAGATATGTTAAAGATAGTATGTAAAAGAAGGGATCAGTTGGTAGGACATGTTCTGAGGCATCGAGGGATCACAAATTTAGCATTGGAGTGCAGCGTGGAGGGTAAAAATCGTAGAGGGAGACCAAGAGATCAATACACTAAGCAGATTCAGAAGGATGTAGGTTGCAGTAGGTACTGGGAGATGAAGAAGCTTGCACAGGATAGAGTAGCATGGAGAGCTGCATCAAACCAGTCTCAGGACTGAAGACCACAACAACAACAGTATGTAAATATAGCACTGAATGCACTTGCAAAATTATATCATTCCCCGACACACAGTTTAGATTATATGTCGTCATGAACTTTAAGGTGAATGCATATCTGGTTTTTACAGTTAGAGAAACCGTGTGTATGTCTTGAGGCATATTCCCACACTAAATTCATCGAATATTTGAGAATTAGAGCAGTTAATGACTTGCAACAACCTTTACACACAGTCTCAAACCTTTAAGAAATTTTTTTTCGTTGACGCGAACCATAAAATGTGAAAATGGCGTGCAATGATAGTTAAACATCAGTCATGACGTTTTAATTTATTTCTACGTTGCTACTCACTGCAATCACAACACACTTTCCTGACATTGTCCGCGTATAGCGCAGAGTAATACTACAAAATTATATTGTTGTACGAGACAGAGACGGGCGAAAAACAAACTTTTGCTTGAAACGGAGTGCCAATTATCAAAAATACATTTAGCCAGAGTTTGATATTTATAGCACTTAGCGATTTCCAACGAAGTTTAAATGTAATTTCTGACCTTACCTGAACCTGTTTTCCCTTACATGCTTAACGTCCAGTATTTAATACGTTGACTTATTTGTAATGTCATCAGGAGTTTGAACCTGTTTTATTTCTACATCTACATCTACATCTACATCTACATCTACATGGTTACTCTGCAATTCACACTTAATTGCCTGGCAGATGGATTATCGAACCATTTTCATGGTCTTCTCTACCTTTGCACTCTCGAATGGCGCGTGGGAAAAAGGAACACCAAAATCTTTCCGTTCGAGCTCTGATTTCTCTTATTTTAATATGATGATCATTTCTCCCTACGTAGGTGGGTGTCAAAAAAATATTTTCGCATTCGGACGAGAAATTTGGTGATCGAAATTTCGTAAATAGATCTCGCCTCAAAGAAAAACGACTTTTTTTCAGTGACTGCCACCCCAACTCGCGTATCATATCAGTGACACTTTCACCCCTATTGCGCGATAACACGAAACGAGCTACCCTTCTTTGAACTTTTTTGATGTCTTCCGTGAATCCTACCTGGTAAGGACCCCATACAGCGCAGCAATATTCCAGCAGAGGACGGACAAGTATGCTGTCTCTTTAGTGGGTTTCTCGCATCTTCTAAGTGTTCTGCCAACAAAGAGCAGTCTTTGTTTCGCCTTCCCCACAATATAATATGTAAGTTTTTATTCATTAAATACTTTGAATTTACTTTTAGTTGACTAATTGTTAGTTTTGGTTCAATCATCTCTAGTAAAAGAACTAATCCCATTACTTGATATACTCGATATTTATTATAGGCAAACAACTGTACTGTCTTCCTCAGCTTAAAGACTTGTACAAAATCGTCGGTTCTTCTCCTACATTGATTATCACTTCAGCTACATAAGCATAATCTACTTGTGAAACATGCCATCAGCCTTACGGACTTGCATTGTTCAGTACACTGGCCCCTGTCAGATCACCGAAGTGCAGCAACGTCGGGGGTGACCAGTACTTGGATGGGTGACCACTTGCTGCTGGCAGCTTCCACTTTGCCTTTTACGGTAGGGAGAGGAAGGGTGGTTGTGTAAAGTTCCCGAACGCCCGACTTTGCACCAGTGTCCTGGATTAAATTCCAAAGCTCTCCGCTCTGTCTCACCAAGTCTTGGCACTTCACACTATTGGTGGCAGTCCGTCCGTCGAATGGGGACGTTGAGTCGCCCACTTGGTGCAGTTCGAGAGGAGTATACTGTGTGTCGGCAGTGGGTTTCACCAGCTCCCTTCTCTCATCATCATTCAACACAGACATTACTCTGCACAACACACGTCCAGTAGAGTCACCTGTATTCATGACATACATTTAAACACACATCTCTCGCACTTCGCGAAGAAAATGTATCATTATGTGCGAAGAACAGAAAAACAGTTGAAATTAGACGGCTGAATCTGCCCACCGGGGTCTCTCATCCAATAATGTCATGCGCCTTTACTTGCTTCTCTTCTGTTTCAAGTAGCAACCGACATAACGCCGTACAGTTTCAAAATTAATCAACTACTTTATCATAAGTAATACATACAGTGTGTTAGACCAAACCTGTGCCTACACTTGTTTCGCATTGACTCTAAAATTCATTATTAGATTGTCTACAATCATCGTGCCGTCATGGCTGTTTCCAGTTAGATAAGTCGCCGGAAACTGTCTTATAAAACGTGTTCTTTTAAGGCAGTTTAAAACAGAACTAATAACAAGATATGTCCAATGGTCTACATCAATGGCATTAACTTTTGTACTTAGCAGTGGACCATTACTTAATACGTCCAGCAGCTCTTCTCAAAAGGACACCTGTTCTCACTCCACCGCGTCCCACGGTAGTAGCACCCGTAGGATCAGCCAAATGCTAACTTTTAAGGTAGCTCTGATTGCGTTCTGCACCCTAAGCATTTATAACCCACACCTAGATTTACAATGAGGTGACAACAGTCAGGGGACAGCAATATGTACATATACAGAAGCGCAGTGTATTGGCGGAGCTGGTATTTGTACTCGCGTGATTCATATGAAAACGTGATTATGACCAAATGACTAACAGACTGAATTTACAGACTTTCAGCGCAGAATGGTAGTTACACCTGGACACATGGGACATTTCATTTCGAAAATTGTTAGGAAATTCAGTATTCTGAGATCCACAATATCCTGAGTGTTCCGAGAATACCAAGACTCAGGCATTACCTCTCACTCCGGACAACGCCCTTCTCTTAATGATCGAGAGCAACGCAATTTGCGCAGAGGTGTCACTGTTGAAGGACATCATCTTTACGCCAGTGACTGTTAGAAGTTTTTATTGCACTACTGCAATTTCGACCTTAGGCCATTATCAACCGCTGATATTATGGCTTTAAGCCATGTCAACGTAATGCAAGCTGACGCAGTTGTATGTCGTTGTCAAAATTCATATGGCTCTGAGCACTATGGGACTTAACATCTGAGGTCATCAGTCCCCTAGAACTTAGAACTACTTAAAGCTAACTAACCTAAGGACATCACACACATCCATGCCCGAGATAGGATTCCAACCTGCGGTTCCGGACTGAAGCGCCTAGAACCGCTCGGCCACCGAGGCTGGCAAAACTTACAAAGAATTAAAAGTATTGACCATAGCTGACCACTACGTTTTTCCATTTTTTGGGCAGCAAACGATTCCCTCGACGGAAGGGCTTGGCGTCTTTTGAAGAGATCCATGGATCGATCCAGTTTGGACTTGTTTGTATGACCGGAAGTGCTGGTCAGTCAGAGCGTGTGCCACGGATCGAAAAAGATGGTAGTCAGAGGGAACAATGTCTGTAAAATAGGACGGATGAGTTAGGATTTCTCATTACAACGATTCCAAGTGTATCTTGACGGGTCGCAACGACATGGGATGGAGCATTGTCTTGCTGCAAAATCGTCTTTTCAGATCGCTGTATTGTGGCCGTTTATCGTCCTGTGCTCGGTTCAAACGCAACGACTGCCTTTGCCAACGAAATCCTGTCATTGTTTCCGTCGGTTTCAGTACCTTCGAAAACCTGCTGTCTTCCACCGCCACGCCGGCCTTCGACGTCAAAATCTCCGTTCTTAAATCGTTATAGCCATTCTATGCATTTTCTTTCGCTAATAGGTGGCTCACCAAATGTCTTACCCAGTATTTTACGAACCTCAGCAACATGTAAAAGCAGAAAATTTCAGCTTCCCGCAAATGACGAGAATAAGCCGCTTAAGCTCACATACTCAATCGAGAATAACTTTATGTTGCAATCACAAATCGACTAATAATTTGATGGCGTTATGTTTACACATTCCTAAACTTACATATGATACTTACGACCTATCACCAGCACCATAACGTCCTGCTACTGCCATGAATTACAAAGTGGCGGAAGCAAAGTCGTAGACTTAATAACCTTGACATTTATCACCAAACTCAACGGTGACTTGTGTGCATTACCACGAGGGACACGTATATGTCCATCTAAAATCCTAGTGATCCATATCGGTTAACTTAGCTCATTAACAAGAAATTTCGGCAGTGTTTACCATATTTAACCGTAAATCAGAGAAACATAATGTTTTTCTGCCTCAGTGAAGAGTCTTGTGGTAATAGATGAAATCCATAATTGGGCTGAATACAAAGCTACAGTTTACTAAATGGAAACAGATTCTTTCAACGGCCTTCTGTAGTGTGCTAGCTTGAGTGGGCAGGGAAAAAGTGTGGAACAAATTAATTAAATTCATTTACATTTGAACACTTATTCATTTGTGGATAACTTTAGTTAAGATAAACACAAAAGTGAGATTTTAATCGAACAAAAGCCTAATAAGCGAAATCATATTGATGACACTAAAATATTTCAAACACTCTGATTCAACAAAATTCGACAGAATTTAGTATCACAACGGATCGAGCATAAGCTTAACGACTAGTGGAACAAGTTCTTCCAGCTTTACTCACATTTAAAAATGAGATTTTTACAGAAATATTCTGGAATATAATTCCTTAAAATAACAGTCATTACAATCGGGCGAGTGGTAAGTAGAAAATGGCGATTTAGCAACACCAAACTATAGTACTTGTTTTTGTCTGCAATACACACGCCTCACTGCCGGAACTCACGCTCTGCGGCCTACTTATTTAGACACGCAATAATCACTGTCCCAAGTTTAGGCTGCACCGCTTCAAAGTCAACAATACAGCAGGCTGGCGACTAATCTGTGTGTGTGTGCGAGAAACCGCATTCATAACCTGCGGCAAGGTTCCTCCAGAGCGAGCGAGTAACCGCCTGCCCTCTGACTCCGTGCACCGACTGGCTGACCACACTTGTGTATCCGCTGCGCCCAGATAAATAATTCCGCAATTTTGAGCAGACTAAAAGGTACGTAGAAGTAAAGCCAACATCCGAATTAAGTCTAACAGTACCGACATAGGAAATAGTTCCGCACACGACACACTACAAAGGTATAAAAAACTCTCCCCTTAGGAAATGATAAAGAAAGTTCTACAAGCACTAGTACTTCCAATTGTAGATTCCTGTGACATTCATCACTGTGGCCATATGGACCATCTTATTCACGTCCCAACTTTCCAGGCTACGTGGCCGCCGCGATTTTCACACACTCCCTTTCACCAGATTATTGGCATATAGAGTGGTTCCAATTAAGCTTTCGCTACTTGAGTGGGCTCCCACGTAAAACTAGTTATTAAAACGAGTAATCGTACGGCAATGAACCTCTGAGGAAACATTTACAAGGATAAGCGAAAGAGAAGTAGCAAACAGACAACTGAAAGAAATACGTTTTAATTTCCAGAAGGAAGGATATCATTCGGTAATCGCGTACCATGTTTGCGTTTCAGGTCAAAAACTTTGCTAGGTATGACGAACGTCTGCATTCACGACAGCCTGGAACGGCACTAGAAACTGCTCTACCCCTGTCCGAAACATCTCAAGTGGGATGTTGGCTACCTCCATCGCCATGCTCCTCTTCCACCAACGCGTATTAGTGTCCCGACAGTTAACCCTTTTCTTCAAGTAAACCAAGAGCCAGAAATCATACGGGTTCAGATGTGGTGATGTTAGTGGCCACGGAATTTGGAACGATCGGCCAGTGATTCTGTTTTCTCCAAATATGTTACGATGTAAGCGAGTGACATCACGAGCAGTGTGAAGTGGAGTTTCATCATGAGTCACAACAGTTGGGTCCATATAATCTCTCCGCCGTAGAGCTGGAATTGGTGAAGCGGATCACTGTAACCTGTGGCGCTGATGCTGCATGTTCTGAATTCTTGCGTCGTCAAAGAAAAAAGGACCTACCCTGAACTTTGTCTTGAAGTCACACCATTCAGTGACATGTTCTCTATGCAGAGGAACTTCATGAATGTCCTTTGGAGGTGCCGATCGACAAATGTGACAATTGCAAGTGTTCACTAATCCTGTGAGTGTAACGTATGTTTCATCACTCCACAAAATGATCCAAGGCCACATGTCAATTTCAACCCTTGAAAGAAACGTGAGAGCAAAGATACTCAAATTTCTGAGTTATGTGGCTAAAAGAGGTGAGTAATAATGTGAAGCTTGTATGGATTCCATTTCACAATTGTTCGTAGCACTTTTCGAGCTGTCGAAGCGGAATGTTCAGCTCTCGTGGAGCGTCCAGCATTCTCAGCCATGGCAACAGAAATTTCTATAACAATTTCTGGCTTGATTGGAAACTTCGTGGAAATATTCGTAAGGACATGAGGAAGAGAGTAAACCACTGAAGTAAACACATTTAAGTTTCCACACGAGAGGGTAACATTTGTTAACTGCTTACGGTGTTTCCAAGGAGCAGTTCCCAAGTCTGCAGTAAATTCCAACTTCAGAATCATGTTCTCTAAACCCCGTGAGGAAAGAAGACCTCGCCATATTCCTTCTTTAACGTGTCGATACTTGATAGAGCAGCAGCACTATTGGTAGTGTTGTCACAAATCAGCATTACGACTTAAGGCTCTGCCCACCTTGTCCATACCAGTATTGACTGTCTGCTGCTGTAATGCCCAGTGATGCTTATGTTTCAAACCTACGTCGTCGTACCATTAACAGCGCCTATCGGCAAATTATGACTCTAACGCAACTAACAACGTAAATTCTGCATCACACAGGGCTGTTCCGTTCACAGTGGCTCAAGTAGCTGAAATTTAGCTGTAGAAAGCCGCTCACGTTGGCACGACGCTTTGTGATTCGGCGAGACACAGTGGCCCCGTATCAGTTCCGTGCAGTGGATTAATAACGAGAGGCGGTGTGCCGACCAGACAGGATGTGGTTTTTAAGAGGGTTTCCCTCATTCGAATAGGTGAAATCGGGCTAGTACCCAAATACCGCCTAAGTTACATGATTCGAAAACGTTTTGAATATGTTCTGACATTTTCACACAATAGATAAGACAAGACGCAGACAGATGGGATACAAAAATTCCTTCTTCCTGTGGAGTGGGGAGGGGAGTTGGCGTCGACCAGAAGGGGATTCGGCCACCCTACACCACTATCATTTCCGACTTTATGAAGATGCGGGATAAGGACAGGAAAAAGGAGAATCGACGTGTACTCTCCCTGAGTCACCTAAACAGTACAGCAGTAAAACGTAAACAGTACAGCAGTAACACTCGTTCCCTCACAAAACATTACTTGATACAACTGCCTTGTCTCTGGTTCAAATGGCTCTGAGCACTATGGGACTCAACATCTTAGGTCATAAGTCCCCTAGAACTTAGAACTACTTAAACCTAACTAACCTAAAGACATCACACACACCCATGCCCGAGACAGGATTCGAACCTGCGACCGTAGCAGTCCCGCGGTTCCGGACTGCAGCGCCAGAACCGCTAGACCACCGCGGCCGGCGCCTTGTCTCTGTCCTTCTCGGTGGGAGAAACGGCCCTCAACAATATCAGGGAAATAAACCACATTGCTAGCTCCAAAAGACAGCTAAATAAATGTCACTTCTTGTTTTTCAATGCACCGTTTACAAGAATCGAGGAAGGAGCTTACAACGAAGTAACTTCCTATCCAAGAAGACCTTCGTAGTTTCCTGAAGTCCCCAGCTGCTTCAGTCTACTTGACATTCTCTTAGAACTCGGTTAATATATTCATGAATACGTTTGCAACTTGTAATATCGCTATTATTATTACTTGTAATACTAGTACAGCTGTTCTATTCGTTCCCCTATTCGTTCCGATACTTACTATTTATGGTTTTGTAATTTTTACCATTATTTTATGAAATTGTGATAAAATACACTTAATGAAAAGAAACATGTGGGAATTATCCGAGCCGGCCACCGGGTTGGGGTACTCTGGATCAGGTGGTCGAGCAGCTGTTGGGGTATAGTCTCCCATTCTTACATCAGTGCCTGTCGGAACTCCTGAATTGTCGTAGGTGTTTGAAGACGTGCAGCGATACGTCGACCGAGAGCATCCCAGACGTACTCGATGGGGTTTAGGTCTGGAGAACAGACAGACCACTCCATTCGCCTGATATCTTCTGTTTCAAGTTACTCCTCCACGATGGCGGCTCGGTGGGGCCGTGCGTTATCATCAATCAGGAGGAAGGTGGGACCCACTGCACCCCTGAAAAGGCGGACATACTGGTGCAAAATGACGTCCCGATACACCTGATCTGTTACAGTTCCTCTGTCCTCTGTCAAAGACATGTAGGGGTGTACGTGCACCAATCATAATCCTACCCCACACCATCAAACCACGACCTCCATACAGGTCCCTTTCAAGTACATTAAGGTTCCTGATTCATGCCAGATGAAAACCTGGCGAGAATCACTGTTCAGACTATACCTGGACTCGTCAGTGAATATAACCTGGGACCACTGTTCCAATGACCATGTACTGTGTTCATAACACCAGGCTTTACGGGCTCTCCTGCGACCAGAGGTCAGTGGAATGCACCTTGCAAGTCTCGGGGCGAATAAATCACGTCTGTTCAGTCGTCTGTAGACAGTGTGTCTGGAGAAAACTGTTCCAGTGGCTGCGGTAAGGTCCCGAGCAAGGCGGCTGCAGTACTCCGTGGCCGTCTGCGGGCACTGATGGTGAGATATCGGTCTTCTTGTGGTGTTGTACACTGTGGATGTCCCACACTATAGCGCCTGGACACGTTTCCTGTCTGCTGGAATCCTTGCCATAATCTTGAGTTCACACTTTGTGGCACACGGTGGCCCAGTGCTACAACCTGCTGTGTTTGACCAGCCTCCAGTCGCCTTAGATTTCTACCCCTCATAACGTCATCAGTATGTGTTCTTTGAGCCATTTCCACTCACAGTCACCATTAGCACGTCTGAAAACGTCTGCACACTTACTCGCTGCACCGTACTCTGACATGCACCAACACACCTCTGCGTATGTGGACTGCTGCCAGCGCCACTGTGCGACGACCGCAGGTCAAATGCACCGCATGATTATACACCGAGGTGATTTAAACACGCAAACCGCCCACCAGAGCTTTGTTTCACCATGTATCAGCATTATCCTTAATTTATGAGCATGAGTGTAGTTCTAAGTGTAGGGAACTGATGACTTCATATATTAAGTAAGTTCCATAGTGCCTAGAGCAATTTGAACCATTTTTTGAATTATCCGAATGGGACGGAATCGGTTGATTTGATCTACACGTAAATATAAATAAATCGTTACAATTTCGGAAAAAAATGGACGATTTATTCAAGAGGAAGATCTTCACAAATAGAGCAAGTCAATAACTCGTTTGTCGCCCTGTAGCCCTTATGAAAGCAGTTATTCAGCTTGGCATTGATTGACAGAGTTGTTGGATGTTCTCCTGAGGGATATCTTTAGAAATTCTGTCCAACTGTGCTGTAATTATTCTCAATTAGGAAACATCCAGCGACCATGCTGGCGAAGCTAGGATTTGGCAAGCGCAAACACAAGCGGTAAAAACTCCCGTTATGTGCGTGGGCATTATCTTGTTGAAATGTAACCCCATGATGGCTTGCCATGAAGGGCAAAACAACGAGCGTAGAATCCGGTCGATGTCTCACTGTGCTAGAAGAATGCCACTGATGTCAACCAAATGGTTCCCATTATGAAAGGAAATGAGACCCCAGACCATCACTTCTGGTTGTCGGGTCGTACGACGGGCGACAGTCTGGTTGGCATCCCACCACTACGGGGCATTTATTCGACCTGGAATATCATTGACTGGAGTAAAGTCGTCTTCAGTGATGAACCCCGCTTCGAAATGTGCTTCGATGACCAGCGAAGACGTGTCTGGAGACAGGCTAGACAATAATGGGAAACCAACATGTCTGTCGCCTTTCTTGTATGGTAAAACCGCGATTCAATGTAATACAAAGTCTAGCCATGTGGCTTTAAGTCATCTCGAAAAAAATAATCCGCGAACATGAACATTGGTGACGATGCAACTAATTCTGTATACAAACACCCCGAAATGTGATACATGCTCCCAACAGTGGGTAACTGCACGGAGACCTCTGCTGTTGAATCAGTTTTGGCTATTTAGTACATGCTACACCACAAAAATCACCTCGTCATCATTGTGCAAATGTCTGCAGCACGCAGGTTTCGTCATCCGACGAAAGAGGAGTAAGTCAAGTGAGGCCATGCCATGAGAATACGGTGGGTGAGAACAATTTGGCAGCTCAAAGAAGCAGCATGTGTGACTATGTCCAGTGCAGAGTGAGCTGAGAGAAAAAACGCCCCGCTGGGCTTCTTCTCGCAACGTTTCGTCCTGACAATCTACCGCAACCTCATAAGAAATTTCTGTACTATTCTCGAATAACTGTTGGCCTACTGCGAGAATGTCTATTAGCACCACCCCATGGCAAGGGAAAGAAAAATGAAAGAAAAAAAGAACCCACATAAAACTCAGTCACTCAGCTTCACCTTGCTCAGTGGTGGTTGAGTATTCTCCTCTTTCGGAGGTGGTGAATCGATTTCTTTCCAGATCTAGCTTCGCATGTTTTTTTCGCGGTCACAGCACTCTTCCATGCTAACAGGCGGCCAAAAATGTCTTCTGACACAGTTGCGACATTTCCTCTGTTTGCTCCGTTAGGCTGGATTTTGAGCGAGTGTGAGCAGTCGCGAAACCCAATGCTCAGCGATCTTTGTCTTACTGACAATGTCGTGCAAACGTTCAAAATTGAACCGAGTCCGATTTTCACAAAGCTCGATGATGGTGAGCCGGTTTTCGAGAACCAGGGCTTCCACTGCGCTTCCGATTCCAAGCTCTTCACATAGACGATCTTCTACCTCGTTCTTCGTCAGTCAGACTCGTTTTATCACAGTGGAAGCGTCTACGGCACCTGTTCACTTGTCATATGATTGCGCTTCGTTGATATACATATCCAGCAACTCAACACGGATTGCAGACACGTGCCTGCAAAGAAACGAAAAATTGATTACATGACTATGTTTTTCGAGATGCCGTTTTTTTATGACTCTCTCTTACAGAACGTCAAGACCCCCAAGCTTATTGGTTTGAATAAAGATAAACAATACAATCATCGGGGTTAGTAATAACCTCTTCAGCTGTATTTTTATCATTTATTACTGTAGCACAACCGGTTTCGTGGTGTGAAATCCACATCTTTATCTTTTAGTCATATGTCATCTGTGAATATGATTAAAAGATTAAGATGTGGCTCTAGCGCTAAGAAGCCGGTAATCGTACAGTAATAAAGGAACAAAATACAGCTGAAGTAGTTATTAATAGCAAAGATGAACTATCATAGCTGTGGTTGTCCCAGCTATAAGGTTGTCTGCAAAACAATGTAATCTCTGAGACTGCTCTTAAGTAAAAACCTTTGCAGTTCCTTTCTTCCCAGACGTACTATTCTAACAGCACAACGGAATAGCTTCGCGTAGTCTGGAGTGCGCAGAGCGAGCTAGATTTTTTAAATATTTGTTTCAATTAACAAGACGCGAGGAAACCACAGTTACCTACTCCTGGCCAGAGGAGGCCGGTATTCTGGATTCGAGTTCCAACAAGGCACATGGTCTTAACTTGTGATGATAATTATCACAGCAAACACTCCGATAAAACAAGAAATCTTGTTTCTGAGATATAAACAATAAGCCACTGCAATAAAATATCCCTCATTGACGGAACCGCGCGACTGCTCCGGTCGCAGGTTCGAATCCTGCCTCGGGCATGGATTTGTGTGATGTCCTTAGGTTAGTTAGGTTTAAGTAGTTCTAAGTTCTAGGGGACTGATGACCACAGCTGTTAAGTCCCATAGTGCTCAGAGCCATTTGAACCTTTTTTGAACCCTCATTGACGCGAAATAACTTACATATTGTTTGATAACTGATAAAAATAGGACAGAGAAGAGAAAATAACGCAGAATTAAACGTCTTGGACACTGGAGGAAGAGTTCTGTCACTTGGAAATATAGATAGTAATGTAAGAACCACATGCCAGAGTACAAGAATGATGTTGTTAGTTTCAAGAAATAAATCAACAAGTAAACGAATAACGCATTGCATCTGAATACCTGAAGGCTATCCAAATCAACACAAGTGGAACTCACAAAACACAGAAACGACAAAATGAAGATAACTAGTGGAAGCAGAAAAAACGCTTTATAGTATTTATTACATTAGACTTACAGTTATAAATGATATGTCAAATGAAAGAGCAACTCAAGCAGTTTTACCAAGAACCTAATAAATGCTGAATGTGAGCACCATTTGTCACACGGCACACATCAAGTCCATAGCCCAAGCGCTGGATAGGCCGCAAGGGGCCCAATGACAGGGCGTGTTTGCAAGGCCTCCACGTTCACCCGACCTAACGCGATGCGATTTATTCCTTTCTGGCTTCATCAAGGATCGTGTGTACGTGCCTCCGCTACCAGCAGACCTCCCTGAATTAAGAAACCGGATTGAAGCAGCTCTTGCTACAATCACTGAAGACACACATATCAACGTTTGGGAAGAACTCGGCTATAGACTTTATGTGTGCCGTGTGACAAATGGTGCTCACATTGAACATATATAAGGTTCTTGGTAAAACTGTTTGAGTTGCTCTTTTACTTGACATATCATTTATAACTGTAAGTTTAATGTAATAAATATAATAAAGCCTTAAGACCCCCATATTCATTTGTAAACACCCTATACATCGCACCGGTTCATGCTAAGCTTGTCGCGTTCGGATAGTTGCAGAATTTAACATGATGGAACTTTATGGCTGCAAGATCGATAACTCATCAGACATCCCAGTGTCGACGGTTCCCCACTTTCCAGGTAACCACTTCTCCCTACAAAGCAGATTTTCTGGTGTTACACCATACAGTCCCTGCAATGACACCAGAAGTCGATGGTCGCGGAATCCTTCTTGCTTCTGCGATCTACTCGATTGAAAATGTAGATCTCAAGATATCCTTTAGTTGGGAGGTATTTATGTCGTGATGGGTCATCCTCCGCTAGTTCACCCCGAGCCAGGACTCCAGATCAGACATCCAGCTCCACGCCGACAGTTTCTCTGCCACCACCAGCAGCTGCCGGTACAAACAATGCGCGGCATCATCTGCGACGCTATCGACGGACCCGTCTTCATGGTTGTGAATGTTGTAAAGCTTTCCTTAAATTATGCTTGTAAATCTTGCAGTACATTGACTGTAGACTGTTTCAACGGAACGTTAACTCCGTGCGAAGATGGAAGAACTTCAGACAATTGAATTTTAACTCTGATCATAGACGGAAGAAACTAAATTTTAACATCATGCCAAGACGGGAGAACTTAAATTCTTAATCGAACTTGGTCCGAGGCGGTCTCAGCATTTTCATGTGTGTCACAAAATTTTCCTAAGCTACAGCCTTCAGCCAGTGACTTTCAGTTTGTCAATCTTGCGTCGTTTTTCATCAGAGTAGGCAAACATTGTTTCCCTTTTTTGTAAGTCAACATTTTGATGAATCGGTGACATATGCAAGGTCGGCTTCATATATTCCAGTGTCCAGGGTTGCCCACTGGCCAGGCACCCAATTCTCACCGCAAAGTCGATTTCGTGGTATTCCAGTAGCCGGCCCTAGCAGGCCACCAGAAATCATGGGTTGTGGGAACCTACTTGCTTCCGCGTCCACGTTACCAAAAGTATGTCCCAAGATATGCTGCCTCTGCACGGTATTTATGCCAGTGCACGGCTGTTCCTCGGCAGTTCGTAGTGAGGCAGGTCTTCAGTTCTGAAATGCCTGAAAGAACAGACACCATTACTACAATTCTGCAGCTGCAGACATACATGATGAAACTGAAATTACAATATTAGCCGCAATCTGGCATTTAAATAAATTCAATAGCGACAAGTGAAAAATTTTTTGCCAGACCAGGACTCGAACCCGGATTTCCCACTTCACGTGGGAGGTCGTCTTAACCGTTGTTGCTGCTCGAATATGCTTCACGTCCAACCCAAATCCCCAACTTTTTGCATACTACAGGCGTAACGTACCATGTACACTACTCTTATTGCTGGCAAACTCACTCTGATTCTCGCAAAAGGTCGGACGAAGAGTGCATCTTCTCTGAATGTTTATTAATTCCCGTCAAGGAGCTTATATATATGTGGTGTCTGTTCTTCCGAACATGTGGGCAGTTATTGAGTTGTTCAGTTCTGACTGACGTTCCTTAGGAAATACTGTTGTTCATCCATGTACGTACTAGCGACATTGTTTTAAATTCTTTGTCGTCCATTACGACATTTTCCTGCCTATCTTGTCTTTTGGGTCAAGTATGCGTCAAGTATTGGGTCTAATTAATGTTACCTCCTACTGTCAATTCGTGTTTCGTTATACCACACGTGTTAGTGCAGTTGTATCTCGCCCATGTGTGGGGTTTGTTGGGATGACAAGATTTTTTCTTGTCGGTCCTCTATTTTAATCGTTTGTAAGTTTCGCTTCCCTTATGCTCATTACGTGTTTCTTTAGGTGATGTGAACAAATCTGATCTTCCTTTGCTACAGCAGAAGGCTCCATTGGGTTTACAAAGTTTTAAACATGGCTGCTTGGTTCAGTGACCGTTTCTAAATTAAAATTGAAACAACTGAGCCCTCGTCACTATTATGTTTAGTCTTATTGACCAGGTTTCAACACTTCTAAGAGTACCTTCATCAGAATTAAAACAATTAAAATGGCCTATAACAAAGTTAGAAATTTATAGGAACGAACATTTTTATATAAAAAGTGTAAGTACTGACCAATAATGAAAGACAGGCACATATAAAATAATTAACTGGCCAGAAGGGCTTTAGTCACGAAATATATAAAAAGGACTGCGTGAAGGCGAGCCACTAGGGGCTGCACATACCTGTACAGCCACAGGTTTTGATTCTGATGAAGGCACTCTTAGAAGTGTTGAAACCTGGTCAATAACACTAAAAATAATAGTGACAGAAGGCTAATTTGTTTCAATTTCCATTGGTTTTATTTGTAAATGTTTTGTGCAGCGGTAGCGCCGAGAGTTTGTACAAATGGTACCATGTATACGAGAAAGCAATCATCATTGAATATTTGATTTGATAGCCACCATGTAACTATGTTAATAACAGTTCGACTCTGTTAAAGTTTACAGTGCTTGTTGCACTAGGGCCATGTGAAACGCTTAAGACCTATGAATGAACTAAGTATACGTTTTTTTTATATTTAATATGTGTCGAAGTGTTTTTTTTAAGGTATAGAGAACCAAGTTGTAAATGTTTGTGTTGGCAATATCAAAGATTTGTTTAACGTGTTGGCTAATGTGACCATATGCAAATGTCCATTAAACTGGATCGCGACTGATGTTTGCAAGCTCTCTCTTGTCACCACGTATAATACGGTGATGTTACGTTTACTGGTAAGCGGTAACTTGGAACTATGTCGAGTAAAACCACCAGCACGTCCCCACAACCAATGCTCCAAACATATCACGGTTGGTACAGTGAATCTGGTCGTAGGGAATACTGCCAAATGTCCATTAAACTGGATCGCGACTGATGTTTGCAAGCTCTCTCTTGTCACCACGTATAATACGGTGATGTTACGTTTACTGGTAAGCGGTAACTTGGAACTATGTCGAGTAAAACCACCAGCACGTCCCCACAACCAATGCTCCAAACATATCACGGTTGGTACAGTGAATCTGGTCGTAGGGAATACTGCCAAAAGACGCTTAAAAATGAAGAAAATGGGTGATCGAGTGAAATTTCAATGTAACACTAAAATAAAAAATCTTAGAAGAAATGTCAAAATCACCCACGAAATTAGTATTGCAACTATTAAACTCTACTAGAAATACGGGAAATATTTAACTTCATAAGGGACAATGAAATAAGGAAGGCACTACACACGAAAGACAGAACGAATATTAGAGTATCGTACGCCACATCAGATTTAAAGCGTAGTATTTACTGAAAGAAATTCATTCATACTTATTACGTAAGGTAAACCTGTTTTTCTTCTCTATTGCCTGACAAATAGTTTGTACGTTTCTCAACACTTCATCCTAAAGAATTACTTAATGAGGTAATTTTCCAACAGTGGTGTTTGAAATTCGTGATGGTTGTTTCATCGATCTATTATCATTCCTTCCTTGTTATATTTTCCTTGTTAATTCCTACACTTCTCTCGTCAATAATCGTACTACCGTTGTTCCTTTAAATTATTGCGACCGACTTCACCACTGGTGATTTTCTTCCATTTCTCTCTGTATCACGATCTGCGGCCAAATTTTCGTTTGATTTGTAGCTTGTCTCTCGATGTTTATACCGTAAAGAGACTACCACCACTCAATAGAGAAAGCATTGAATGGTTTGTTTTTGTGACCATGGTGTCCGTGGTGTTTACATTTCTCAACTGTATTCAAATTACGTCTGTGCAAGTAATGGGAAAATGCGTATTTTTGTAACTAGCGGTGCTATATTGTGTGTTACTTCATATCAACATGTGTATACTGCTGAAAACCAACACCAGAGTAGCAAGTGCAAAAGGAATGAATATCACAACAATGTGCAAGCAGACACCATTTCATGATTTATCCGAAAATTAAACATAAAATGCCACCACTCAAGATGTTATGATCAGTTAAGCGTAATGCATATAGTGACATAAATACGCAGTTTCTAGAAGTTGCACGCTCATAATTTGAACACCTTTAATAAATATGATATATTCTTCTCATAACTGATTCTCTATGAACATTGCATGTTGAGTTTTCATACAAGTTATCACATTCTGTCGACACTGAGAATCTTAAGGCTAACATACGTATTTATGAGAGTGATGGGGATATACAGGTAATGAAGAGACAAGTTAAGTCGTTTACAGTACTTATGGCGAATACGTTTTGTACATATGTGCTAACAGTAAATACAAATAAAGTCGTAGCAGCTGAGATGCATTTTAATGATCATAGAATACGACCTCGTACTGGGCTTTTTATTTTTCAGGCGTATTGGATGCTGTTGTATAGACACGTTAATTTAGTTTAGTCATAGCGTAACAAGTAGGTACAGTACCTTAGGTAACACACCGGCCGTAATGCTATTCTGGAACTATTCAATGAACTAGTTACGAAGGAAAGGATTGATAACCCCTCAATCTTTACAGTAGTATTTTCATTTTATTGGAACGCCATTAACCTGAAAATTGGATCTGTCGTGAAATGATTCTAGGTTTTCAAAAAAGCTTACGATAATGACTACTAGTTCGTGTCAAATTCTAGAAGAGAGGCCATCGTCGAAGACAGGCCATCATCACTGACGTTTGAACAGACGGGTATCGAACAGAAAAAGCCATCTTTCCACAGCAGTCCTTTCGCTGCGCGCAGACACTCCTCGACTTGCCTCCGGAAACAAATGACTGGCGCCGGCAGCGACCCTGACAGCTGATGGATGTCGCACATTCTGGCTCTGGGGGAAGGAGGCGTCTCCAGATAGCTGTCCGGAAAGCTTGCTCCCCATCTGACGGCGACAAGAAGTCTCATTTCGGAGATGAGAAATTTTGTAGTCCGAAAATTTCCTTGCTGGAACGTGGTTGAGTTAAGTCTTATTTCCACTCAAAAAGAGCATTGCCTTAAAATGAGACCTCTGATTCCTGTGCCTAGTACTTCCTTATCTTTCTTTTGACTTCCAAAAAGCTTACGCATCTCTTTTTCTTCCGACCCACGACCCCATAGAGAATAATAAATACTGCAAAGTTGCCAATCTGACATAAAATAAAGTTAATTCCTAAAGAAACTATAACCCATTTGTTATGTTGGCAATGTCCTTTTTTTAATTTGTTCTCAGCGAATTTTTCACGATGGTAAAATATACAAGGAATATTGTAATTCTAACGAAAACAGATATGTTTGGGTAAGATTTGCTACTAAATTATCAAAGAATACCAGGTAGGGCACAGTGAATCCAGAAAATTTTCACACACTATGAAGAAACAATTGTAGGTTTTGCTTCCAGAGAAGTACGTGGTGTGTCTAAAAGTTCGGTGAATGCTATCAGACAACAACAACAACAACAACAACAACAAAAGGTACAAAGAAATGTTCTTTATTGTCCTCCAAAATAGTAGCCACCCGCTAGAACACACTTTTGACAATATTCGTACAGCTTTTGGAAACTATAAGCTAAGGTTTGGATGTGGAATCGATCTCAGAACGGCTGTCACGCGATCTTAGACGGCATTCACGTCCTCACAACGTTCACCTTTCATGGCCGCCTCCAAGCGGTGAAACAGGAAGAAGTCTGCAGGAGCCACATCAGGGGAGTACGGAGGGTGTTCAAGAACAGTAACCATCTTTTGCTCCAGGAACTGGCGCACACGGATCGTACAGTGTGCAGGGGCATTGTATGGTGTAGCATCCATTATCCAGCCCTGTGCAACTCTGGCCGAACCTGCCGGAAACGCTGTAGCAATCAGTTCGAAACGGACTGGTAAAATGCAGGATTAATGGTTTGACCTGCAGAAACAAATTCCTTGTGGATGATGCCGTTGTTGTCGAAGAAGGCGATCAACAGTGTTTTCAGCTTGGAGTTTTGCAGACGGCTTTTTCTTGGTCGCGGGGAGACGCTAAACACCATGACATAGATTGCCGGTCTCATCTCCAGTGACGATGATGTTCAGAAGCAATGAATCCTGGTTACACATGGAAACGAAATTACCAGAAGTTTCCATCCGTTCTGCTTTCTGCTCGTCTGTGAGCTTGTGCGCCACAAATCGGGAGTAGATCTTCTCCTAACCTTAATCATCGCGGACGATGCTGTGCACCGTGTCCTTGCTCATACCCAATTCCTCCACAGTCAATCTGAGAGTCCGCCGCCTATTTTGTGCCAGCATTTGTCGCACTTTATCGATCTTTTCCGGGGCTCTGCTTGGTTGATTTGAACGTGGCTCTCCTCAGTTGTTTCCTTCCCTTCACGGATGCGTTTAAACCATTCGTAAACGTATTTTCTGCTTACGGCTTGCCTCCCGTTCACCTGCACTAACATTGCACGTGTCTTCGTTGCAGTCTTGAACAATTTGTAGCAGAACGTGTTGTTTGCACGTTGCTCCATTGCGTTGTGACACTTCATTTTACACTGACTACGTTCAACTGGTCGCTGTCTGCTTACACAGCCAGTCACATGCAATGTGTGCCGTGAATCGATTCTCCTCAAGTCTCTGAAGACCCATGCGCATGCCCGCACACATGCGACAAGTTTCCATTCAGATATTACACCATTCACCAAACTTTTCACACACACCACGTATGTCTAGATATGACAATGAATTATTCTGTTCTGGGTGGGCTATACGAGCTAGAATTGAGCACCGCATCACACCGAAACTCGATCTCTGTCTTTCACCGGCAGTGTGACACCAATTTTGCCATAGACTTCATCTTGTCCCTGGCCTACTCCTTCATTGAGAGGCATAACGCTGAAATGCCATGCTGCACGGGAATTTACCCCTCTTCAATATCTACTGCGCAGCATAATTCTAAGACAATATTTATATTGTAATTAATATTCTGCCTAGATGCTTTTGTTTACAAATACCAGCAACGTACGCATAAGTCCTGAGCGGGGTAAGCAGCTAACCAACAAACTGAGAATCAATGAAATAAAATAATAAATTCGAGGTTTGAAAACGATAAAAGTCGATTTTCTTAAAAACATTTATTTCAACAGCAGCGGCTGCCGTTTGTCACACATGACAACTACTATCGTTCACTTAATGATCATCTTGAGATCTAAAAATCAAATAAAAATAATCCATTAATAAGTATCTGTTTAAGTAGACAGGCTTATAGATGGGCTTATTTAGTTATCCTTAGTTCGTTCTACGCTATATAGGACATCGGGCAACAAGTTTCCTCCAGCGAACAGGATTAGCTACCAGGTACCGAACAACAAGTTTCCTATAGTGAACTCAATCAGCTACCAGCTTTCCAGCTTCCTTTCAGTTCATGTGCAAAGAGAAAAGTTCACTTCCAATTATTACGAGGTCTTCCTCTACTTCTCTATCCATCGGTTGCTTTTCACAACAATGGTAATTTGTGGATTCTTCTATGTTCCATGCGTACACATACCTCGAAAGCTTCATTCTTCTTTCAGCAATGACTTTGTGCAGGCTGCATAGACCACTTCTTCTCAGCACATTTTCTTTTGAAACGTGACGGCGATAACTGATTTTCAAAATTCGCCTCAAACATTGTTCGTGAAGAATATTGAGCTTGTTTGCTGATTTGACTGCTATTTTCCAGGTCTCATACGCTTATATGGCCATCGGCCGAAGCTTTGAGGACAAAGTTGGAGTCTAACTGTCTTATGGATCGCCTTGGCTGGAATACTGCAGAAAGTTTCCCAATTCTGCCTACACGCCCCCATTATTAAGACGGCTGCCAAGATATGGAATTCGGTCAATGTCTTGTAGTACCTTCTGTTGCATTATAATTTGAGCAGCTACATTTACAATGCAAGTCCAGATACTGTCCGTAAGTCTCATTCCAACATATGCCCATGTCCACATCTACGACTAGAATGAAAAGAAATGTTGACAAAATACATCCTTGTCTGACACTTGTCCAAATGCTAAAGAAAGGACTGTTCCCACCTTCTGTTCTTATACGGCAACTCGAGTCTAGGTAGGGGATAACGTTGCACCTGGGGACACTTCTCAGACTTCCGCCTCTTCTGCTCTGTAATAGATGTTTAATATATCTTGTTACTCCGTTTTCAAAAGACGGCATTACTTTCTATGTGCTGAAATTAAAAAAATTACTCCGAAAAATTAAGGCTTTTACAAAAGTAAAAAAAAACATGTTCGAAGATACAACATGGTCGTGTACCTAGAAACCAACATTATATTGAAATTTAAAATAGCTGCAATTGAGGAAACATTGTCAATACGATATTTAATTATCCATCTGTTACACTATTACTGTGTGCCACACCAAAACTAGTAAGTTATTCAAATTGAGAACAAGTAATGTCAAAATTCAGTTACAAGTTAAATATATTTAGAAACTTAATCTACTAGAAATAACAAAAATTTCAATTCTGAAACTAGATACTAGTGTTAAGACACTAAGGAAACTCAGATAAGTTGCAAGTATCCCATGTTCCATGGTAAAAGCCTTTCTTTTGTTTGATGGTACGAGATGGTGCATGACTGACGAAGTATGTCTTTACCGCATGTCTGCTGTATAAACAGTTTAAAAATAATATACAGAATTTTTCTCGCCATAAAAATCTGCCACTGAAGAAATAACAGTGCATTGCAAATAACTTTAATGTATTTCACAGGACTTAAATGTATACAACTAGAAACGTACAAACGCTACATAAAACACAACCTCCTGTCTAGCAACAACAAAAACTGTAGAAAATGGCGGTCTTCAGTGAGAAATCCTTCATGTGTTTCTGAAGTCCGTAATTATACTGAAGTACCAAGCAAAAAAAAAAAAATGCGTTCATGGATATACTCTCTTCTAGTGATAACAGTCGTTCCTACAGGGTTCTGAAAACACCAGTCAGACGGTCAGGAATTTAAAATAGGCTTATAATGTCTCGCAATGATTCTCGGTATGTACTATCAAATGATTCTTTAAAAATCAACGATGTTTAGATGCAGTGAACAGTTGAATTCTATTAAATGTAACAGAACAAATATTTGTTCATGGCAGGAACTCCGGCTCCGAAAACCAGTTAGTCCTTCTCATAGATGACAATCTGCTGCGTCTTATATCTTTTTTAGAAGCACGAGGCAAAATGCTTTGCTTTACTTCGAGAGAAGCATGAAACCCCTTCCTTAGGTAATTAAACAGTGACCCCATGCCTCCAGTGTTCTGGAACTTACCTTGTTTGCACAGTTTAGTAGAATGGGGAATTAAGTACGGACCTCCCTATCTCAGTATTTCGGCTGAGATTACGGACGAAGCAACTGCATTAATGCTTTTAAGTTTTGTGATTGCTGTGCACATCTGTGCTTCTGTTAAAAAACTTGTTTTTGTGTTTAGCTCTTACATTGTTGGCTCGCTTTCGAAGTTGTAAACATTAAGTGGGCTAGGTTGGTTTCTGGTTTCTTTAAAGTACTCAACCCATCGGACAACTTATTCATGTTTTGCTATCAAAAGTGTATCATTTTTACCCTTGATGGAGCCGTTTGGAGAACTACGGACTCCGTTAGGTCCTCGAACGATAAGGTTCTATGGCTCGGTGCCTTTTCAAAACTCAGCAATGTGCACCTCACTACCTATCCTTTCAAACCACACTTTTTAGTCTGCTCTAAAACCGCTTTTCAATAGGCGGTCTAGCTCGGCGTTCTGTCGTCTAGTTATTTGAAGCTCTTCTTCATCTTTAACTTATTAAGGCTATTGGTTGACCACCTTTCTTTCATCTCTACAACGCCAAGTTTGATCTTGAATCCGTCGCTCTATCTGTGTCCCTCTGTTCGTCCAGTCCTCTCTTCAGCACACTGTACTATCAGAGCCCTAGAATATACTGTACACCACTGTATTTCAATGTCATCAGATGGATCCTGATGGGCTGGAATAGATTTTTAAGGCTGATTACGAATAAATTTTTTGTTTTCTCGTCTTTCATACTTGCTACATCAAACAGTTACTTAGCCTGTCAGCGTTGCTGCGATCTGAACTTCAATTTCTAGCTGGTTCAAGCCAAGAAATGGTCCGACCCAAAATCTGCAGCACGATAGGTTCGTGTAACTCACAAAGATGTTGTTTATACGAAAATAATAAATTTCATTTAGAGTGTTTCTACCAGGCGAATACCAAATAATGCAATTCTTTTGCATTATTTTCTGCTGAAAGAAGAAACTATTGCTTCTGCAGAGTCCGTAATAGGTTCAGAATAATCTCAGACATTCACAATTATTTTTCGTGCTTTGTAGTGTCAGAAAGGGTCCAAGAATGTGCTGAAATAAATTATAGTCATTTCTAATTAGTGCATTCAAATCACATTGTAACCGTGCTGTTAGAAACTTAGTCAGCCCGTGTCGTAATTCTGAAATGAGAATTAGTACGCACGCCCCGTAATAAATATTTCGCGTGAAGCCGTTGCGACACAGGCAAAGGTCAATTGTGGAAACTAGGCCACTGAATATTAAAAGTAATGTTATTAAGGAATACACCCTTCTGACTACACAAAATAAGAGGGCACGTACATTCACGAGTGAGGGGTTCAGAATAAGAAGTAATACTGTAAGACAAATGGGTCATAAGTATAGTTACGTCGATACACACACATTTGTATGCGAACGTACTGTCGGGATAGGGGCACGCAAATTTTAAGTACTATCATTCCCCGTGGTCTGGGTAAAAAGAATTGTGGTTAAAATGCATTTATTCGTCTAAGTAAGGATATAATCAGACATCGCATTAAATGGCAAGAAAGATTGCAGGTTCTGAATGTCGAGGAAAATATGAAGTTAACATTGGCGGCCACGAAGGGAAAGAGATGAACACATTCACGCACCTCTATTGTTGAGCAACGCCGCGTGAAGATCGTCGCCTTCCTCTAAATCCTCCATACAAAATTAAAATAATGATAACCTTCCAGAGTTATAGGAGCAGGGATCCATGGTATTGTTAATGAGGAAGTCGTTTAGTTTTCTTAGTTGCTTTCGTTACACAACACAATTTCACTTTAAATTACGGAGTACTTGGTTTATACATCTTATCACTAGGACATGAGAATAAAGAAAGGTAACTGTTGTAACTCTTCAGGCTTTCCCGGCGATCTAATGACATCTTGGGTTGTCGGGTGTTCTGCCGGATATCAGCGTCGTACTTGCACGATATTTCGGTCACGTAGCTCGAGACCTTCATCAGGTGCGACCTGAGACTCAGGTCGCACCTGATGAAGGTCTCGAGCTACGTGACCGAAATATCATGCAAGTACGACGCTGATATCCGGCAGAACACCCGACAACCCAAGATGTCAAGGTAACTGTTGCTAAAACCAATAAACGAAGAGCGCAAATCTTCTTTTGTCCGTCAGTGTTAAATACTTTTCAAATTAATCTTTGGTATGAGAGTCGAATTATTATCTATACATTCATCAATAAGAAAAAAAATATTAAGTTCCTTTATAACCTCCAGAAAGTATAACCTCATGACCGGGTATCTAATCAAGTACGTAGTGCAACTGTTCATAGTACTCATACTCGTTCTCGTCATTCGAAACTTCCGTCGTTTCATAAATCAGCACGCTATTTGTTCTGGTATGAACAAAATGAAAGTCCGCAATGATGATTCGATCATCAACTGGACTCCATACAACCAGAGCCGACGCTGCTCTACGACTAAGTACTAGTCCAAACCCATGCGGACGTTGGTCACCATGTCGTGAGTAAGGCACTGTTTCACCATCGCTGACTATTTCATAGCTACCCATACAAAGAACTTAACCAAAGCCCTGTGTGTTTGGTTTGTAATGAATAACGTAGGGGGTCCGTTAAGGACTTCTGTATAACATTACTGCTGAGAAGTCCGCGGTCTACGGGTATGGGGAATTTCATGTTTGGTTATATGAACACGCTGCAGAACTCTTTCATTTGCTCGAGTCACGCTGCCCTCAGTGCGGCCGGCCAGACCTACAGAAGGTGCCTGTTGGCAGGGCGCTCTCCGACATCGATGCGACAGTGCCGCAGTAAGGAGGCAGCCAAGGACTGCCCGACTACTTTCGCTGAAGAAATGAAATGATGTAATAACGGTATATGCTCAGTTTAAGCTTGCTTAGTGTAGCGTCAAGATTACAGCGCCAGGCACAGTCTAATGCTATGCTAATTGAATTGTACTCAATGTAGGCAGGAGAAATCACGACCCAACCAAGTTTTATTTATTTATTTATTTTGAACTGTCAGTCATCTGACCGGCTTGATGCGGCCGGGCTCGAATTTCTCTACTGCAGCATCCTTTTCATTTCAGAAATTGAAACCTACGTCTTCAATAATTGGTTGTATGTATTCTAGTCTCTGCCATTCCCTATAATTTTTACCCTCTACACTTCCATTAGTATCATGGAGATAATGGCCTGATAACACATTTCCTATCATCCCAGCCCTTCACCTTGTCAATGTTTTCCGTATGTTCCTTTCTCCGCCGATCCTGAAAAGAACTTCCTGATTCCTTATCTTATCCTGCAAAGAACTTCCTCATGCCTTATATTATCCTGCAAAGAACTTTCTCATTCCTTATCGTATCCGTTCACCTCAATTTCAATATTCTTCTGTAGCACCACGTCTTAAATGCTTCGATTCTTTTCTGTTCCTGTTTTCCCACTGTCCATAATTCACTGCCAGACAATGTCGTGCCCCACACGTATACAAAAAAAATTTCTTCCTTAAAGTAAGGCGAACGTTTGATACCAGTTGACTTCTCTTGGACAGGACTGAAGTCTTTGACTGTGCTAGTCTATGGTTTATATGTCGTCCTTGCTTTGTCTGTCATTGGTTATTTTGCTTCCGAGGTATCAGAATTCATTAACTTCTAACGGAGTAGAAAGAAGTCATGTATCTCACGGTTGTTTACAAAGTATAGATGTAGATGTAGGTTTGCAAAGTATAAAAGTAGATGTAGAAGTCTCCTTCTTAACCATCAGCTTTGATGTTAAGTTTCCAGCTATTCTCATTTATGCTCTCATTACTTTTATTTTTTTTTACGGTTTACTCTCAAACCATACTATATACTAATTATACTGTTCACTCCATTTAACAGATCCTGTAATTCTTGTTCAGCCTCTTTGATGACACCAATCTCATTAGTGAATCTTATCAGGGTTATCCTTTCACCCTAAATTTTAATCCCTCTCTTGAACCTTTCTCTTATTTCCGCAATTACGTCTTCGATGTATAGGTTGAACAGTCAGGGCGAAAGACTGCATCCCTGTCTTACACCATATTTAATCCAGGTACTTCGTTCTTGGTTTTCTGATCTTATTGTTTTCTCTTGGTTCGTGACCTATTACAAGCTACCAGGATAAAAAATTAGTCACCCCAGTGTTCATGCACAAATGAACGGTTAAGCATTTACAGATGGCGCATTACACTCTACGTGAGTGTAATGCAGAAGTGATCAGTGGGCATTGTACGTACACATAGGTAAATATACGGACGTGACAGTTTGACAAAAATGAGCAGTCGTGCTTGGCAGCGCCCATGACCATATGGTGAGTGAAGTTGCTGAAGTTGTTGAAGCTTCGCAGCGGAACGTTCAGCGTGTCTACAAGCAGTAGTGGCTTTAAAACATGACGTCAGAACTGTGGTGGAAAAAGATCCTGACTGAGAAGCAACGAAGACGCATTTCACGGCTCGTGATTAAAAATCGCTTCTAAACCCTATGGGAATTGCTGCAAGTAGTGAATGAAGGTCCCGGTCCATCCTAGCCAGTTAGCAAGAGAATATTGCGGAGGGAACTGCATGCAATGAACATTTGGAGTGGGAAACCTTTGAAGAGGTCTTTGCTATTACAGACGCATTAGGAAGAAAACAGCAAAGCTCATGCTACTGGAAGAATATGTGACTAGTTTTCTGAACAGTCCCCTCAGTCCTATTGCATCTTGACTGGGATGCGAAATCACCTGATTTGATCACGATAGAAAATCTGTTGGAGGTGTTAGAATAGCGGGTAGGATGCCGAGAGCAGCAGCCTTGCATTGCGGTGGATTTGCGCTATCAGATTCTCAGCGAGTGGCTTAACCTGGATGTGATGGACTGAAAAACCTCGTGGACTCACTTTCTAACCACATGCAGGCAGTTATCAAGTCCAGGGGCGGAATTAAACGGTATTAAATGAAGCTTGAAATAATTTCTCTCAGGGCTACTAACTTGTTGTCTGCTCTTTCCCTTTTATTATTTTTTTCTCACAGTTTCAAACACTTGAACCATATCACCCTGTCGAACACTTTTCTAGATCGACGATGCCTCTAACTTATAACTATTTGTTTAGAGTTTTGAACACTTGTACCATATCAACTTGTCGAACCCTTTTCTAGATCGACAAATCCTCGAGTGTGTCCTGATATTTCTTCAGCCCCACTTCCATTATCAAGAGCAAAGGCAGATCTGGCTCTCTGGCACCTTTACTTATTCTAAAGCCAAACTGAGTGTCATCTAACAGTTCCACAATTTTCTTTTCCATTCTTCTGTGCGTGAGATTTTAAGCTTATTGTGTGATAGTTTTCCATACCTTATCAGCCCACCTACTACTCTTCGTTACAGTCATCTTTCTTCTCAATCAATATTCCACACTCGTTAGTCTGTCAATTCCATTCAACATGTTGTCTGATTCTTCGTAATTCTTACTAAGAATACCAATGTCATCAACGTATATTATAATTGACATCTTTTCCGCCTGAATTTTGTACCCACTCTCGAACGTAGATTGAGCAGGAGGGGTGAAAGACTGTACCCCTGCGGGTCACCCATTTTTAATCCGAGCACTTCGTTTTTGGTCTTCCAGTCTTATCGTCCCCTCTTGGTTCTTGTACATATTGTATGTTGATCATCTTTCCCCACACCATATTCCTATTTTTCCCAAAAATTCGAACATGTTACATCACTTTACACTGTCGAACTTTTTTCCAGGTCGACAAATCCTACGAACGTGTCTTGATTTTTCTGAGGTCCTCCTTCTATTATCAGTCGAAATGTCAGGTATGTCCAGTGGCTTTACTTTTCCCAAAGCTAAACTGATCTAAATCTAGCAGATTCTGAGTTTTATTCGTCATTCTTCAGTGTGTTGTTGTTGTTAGCAACTTGGATGCAAGAGTCGTTAAGCTGAGCGCGGAACAATTCTCGCACATATGTGCACTTGCTGTCTTCGGGATCGTGTGACTGAAATTTTTCCTAACATCTAATGGTACATATCGAGACACAGTTTTCATGGCAATTTGTATAACTTTTGCCACTTTCTCCAATTATTTTAGAATTTCTGAAGGAATGTTATGTATTGCTTCTGCCATATTATATCTCAATTGTTCCATATCACTTTAAAATTCTAACTGCATCTTCTATGATTACCATGTTGACTCATATTTCTTCTCATAATTCTTTATCAGACACTTTACCATCCTTGCAGAGGACTTCAATGTATTCTTTTCACTTGTCTACTCTCTCCTGTGTGAGAATTGCTATTGCCCCTTAATGCTGATGTCCCTGTTTTCAATTTAAGGCAAGATTGTTTTGACTTCTCTATATGATGCATCAGTGCTTTCGACGAATATTCTTTTCCTACAGCCATTTTGCCTCGGTTTCCTTGCACTTAGCATTTATGTAATTCGTAAACGTCTTATTGTTGTATAGTCCAAAATTTCCCTGAACACTGTTGTACTTTATTCTTTTGCCAATGAATTTTCGCAGTTACCTTTCTCATATCAATGTTAATGTGTCCGTCTACCGTGATTGCCTTTTTTGATATGTCCGCTCGTTTTCAACTTAACTGTCCACTGTGGTATTTATTAACGCGATACTTACAGCTTTAGAGATCCTTTAAACGTACCTCACCATTCCTCACTAGGTCACAACCCCCTTCCTCACACTCTCATTTATCTCGATGATTTTCGTAAACCTCAGTCTACTTTTAACCATTACTAACTTGTGACTTCTGAAGGTGGCAGGGGTAAAATACAGGGAGCGAAAGGCTATTTACAATTTGTACAGAAACCAGATGGCAGTTATAAGAGTCGAGGGACACGAAAGGGAACCAGTGGTTGGGAAGGGAGTGAGACAGGGTTGTAGCCTCTCCCCGATGTTATTCAATCTGTATATTGAGCAAGCAGAGAAGGAAACAAAAGAAAAATTTGGAGTAGGTATTAAAATCCATGGAGAAGAAAAAAAACTTTGAGGTTCACCGATGACATTGTAATTCTGTCAGAGACAGCAAAGGACTTGGAAGAGCAGTTGAACGGAGAATATAAGATGACCATCAACAAAAGCAAAACGAGGATAATGGAATGTAGTCGAATTAAATCGGCTGATGCTGAGAGAATTAGATTAGGAAATGAGACTCTTAAAATAGTAAAGGAGTTTTGCGGTTTGGGAAGCCAAATAACTGATGACGGTCGAAGTAGAGAGGATATAAAATGTAGATTGGGAATGGCAAGGAAAGCGTTTCTGAAGAAGAGAAATTTGTTAACATCGAGTATAGATTTAAGTGTCAGGAGGTCGTTTCTGAAAGTATTCGTATGGAGTGTAGCCATGTATGGAAGTGAAACGTGGACGATAAATAGTTTGGACAGGAAGAGAATAGAAGCTTTAGAAATGAGGTGCTACAGAAGAATGCTGAAGATTAGATGGGTAGATCACATAACTAATGAGGAGGTATTGAATATAATTGGGGAGAAGAGGAGTTTGTGGCACAACTTGACTAGAAGAAGGGACCGGTTGGTAGGACATGTTGTGAGGCATCAAGGTATCACCAATTTAGTATTGGAGGGCAGCGTGGAAGGTAAAAATCGTAGAGGGAGACCAAGAGATGAATACACTAAGCAGATTCAGAAGGATGT
Source organism: Schistocerca cancellata (assembly GCF_023864275.1). Taxonomy (NCBI): domain Eukaryota; kingdom Metazoa; phylum Arthropoda; class Insecta; order Orthoptera; family Acrididae; genus Schistocerca; species Schistocerca cancellata. Next base: position 344,278,038 of record NC_064631.1, on the reverse strand, counting down.
AGGTTGCAGTAGTTACTGGGAGATGAAGAAGCTTGCACAGGATAGATTAGCACGGAGTGTTGCATCAAACCAGTCTTAGGACTGAAGACCATAACAACGACAACAACTTGTGACCTGAGTCTGTATCTGCACCTGTAAGCGTTATACAACGGATTATTTGCTTTCGAGATCTCTGTTAGACGATGCTACAATTCAGCTCAAACTTTCCGTACCACCAGGCCGCTCTGTTGTCTGGGCCCGCCCAAATTTCCCAAGGTTGCTTGAACTACTCATTAAAAGGTTCGCTGAGAAGCCCTTACACATCCTCCATACAGTCCCGAACTCCCCCCATGAGATATCCATACTTTCGGAGTCCTGAAGAAAGTCATTCGTGACCGTCGATTTGCTTCTGACGAAGAGGTGTACGCCTGGCTACGTAGGTAACCGCAGACATTATTCTGTGAGGAGACATTAACCGTCTTGTCTTACAATAGGATAAATGTATTGACAGTTGTTGCGATTACTTTCACAATAATTAACGGTTTAGTTTTTTTCATTTATCTCGTTTTCATTTTACTGCCCCTTGTAGTTCGAGCTTTTAAGTTGTCCTTTCAGGTTTTAAAGTTTCCCTACTACGTTCAAACCTTTGACATTCCAAGCTCTGACACATAGAGTCTTACCCTTTTCGATGGTTATTGGATCTATTCCTCATCGCCTCCTCCCACTTCGCAGGTGTTTCTTGGAGATCCGAATGGCAGAATGATCCGAAAACTTTTGCCGTGGATGACTGTTACTCATAATTTAAATAGTGGGTGGTATCGAGTCTGGGACCCAAGAAGTTTTGGTTACCAGTCATCAAAACTGCAACTTCCCACCCACCTTTTCTTCTTTTTCTCCTTCGTCATTGTTCTTGTCATATGGTCTGCGCGGATTTCACATCAACCTTTCAAAGTTGGTCGTTGAATATACTTTATTCAGGATTTTGTTACAGAGGATAGCCAGCCCACTGACTGAACACGCTGTTTTTCCATGCCTGCTACCCCTAGACTACGGGTGGTCTCTCACTGATAGTTTTGTTCACTTATACATATCATAAATACCTTTACTGTGTACCGAAACTAATTTTTCACATCACTTGAAAGTTATCTGTTTAAATCGCAGCTTTTAGTATTCAAGCTTAGTGTCAATATTTCTATATTTTCATTATTTCGGGAACTAGTTACCGCCGAATTATTGCAAAGACGATTTTGTACTAAGTGTTGGCTGCAAAGACCGATATCTTTTAAGGTTTACTCTGTGAGGTACAAGGAAGCATGCTCGATACTTCCAGATGAAGGGCCAATGACAGCGCTGCCCGCTCACAGAGGTGGCTGGGACTTGCTTGGGAACATTTTACCTTGGTTCCAGAGTGAGATTTTCACTCTGCAGCTGATATGAAACTTCCTGGCAGATTAAAACTGTGTGTTGGACCGAGATAGTGGTCCCGAATTCGAGTCTCGGTCCCGCACACAGTTTTAATCTGACAGGAAGTTTCATTTTACCTTGGTGTTCCTCGGCGAGGATAAGGCGGAGTTTTATGCTGAATGTGACTACTAGCTGAGTTACGGTGTGGTGACATGGGTTTTACGAGCATGTAGACGGGTTTTGTGCCGGAAACTGCAAATTTGCAGTGCCATCCTGTTAATCATTCCTCATGTACTCCCAGTTCGTAGTTAAATTTTTCGTTTATTGTCGTTACCAACTTGCTCTTGCGAGCTCGAGCGCACTTGGACTCCACGTCTTTGTGAAGGCAGCAGTTACTAGGCTTAGTACAGAATCTACTTAAAGTCAATTAATCTGTAGTGTATTGCAGTTAATTCAGTCAATCTTCCCTTCAGTGTAACTTCCTAAAAGGTTTGTGATTCGTATGGAAACTATGTTTGTATGACGATTACGTAATTGACTATGCCTATGACGTGTTTCTTGTGCACTGATACGACGTATCATGTTGATTTGTTTTTCTAAAGTCAGTTATATGAAGTCGTGTATAAACATTTTCTCTCATTTTAATTTCCCTGCTCACTTATTTAGTATTTAAATACATTTGTGGATCTAGCATTCCGCATCCATTGTACGAACGCCTGTTGCAAAAGACAACCTATCTTCACAGTGATAAATGCATTTGACAATTTTCCTACGGTATTTCACATCAACGCTAGTATCCACTTTTCTGAATATTGTATATACAATTCTTTGCCTGATTTTGCAGCAAATAAGATAAGTCGTGACACTGGTGCAACTAGCACAGGCACCTTAGGTTCAAATGGTTCAAATAGCTCTAAGCACTATGGGACTTAACATATGGTGTCATCAGCCGCCTAGACTTAGAGCTACGTAAACCTAACTAACCCAAGTACATCACACGTATCCATGCCCGAGGCAGGATTCAATCCTGCGGCCGTAGCGGCAGCGCGGTTCCGCACTGAAGCGCCTAGAACCGCTCTGTCACCGAGGCCGGCAGAGGCAACTTAGGGGAGACTCCTGCGCCTTGCAACATTTCTCAGACTCTCGTCTCCAGCCAGCACTGTAATATAGTTTAACATATTCTCTTATTTCATTGTCAGACGACAGCATTCACTTTATGTATGTTATAGCTTTCTTCTGAAATTTCAAAGTTTACTAGAAAAAAATAAGATTTTTCTGAATGTGGAAATCTATTCCAAGGTACAACATGGTCCTGTACTTACAACAAATATTCAATTCAAATTTAGAAGTGTTGCAATTGAGAAAATCTTGTCAGTATTGTAGTTAATATTTTGCTATTACTTTACTACACACCAATAATCAGCAAGTGAGATCGAGTTAGGAAGAAGTGTCAAAAATCACTAACGCATTAAAAATATTTTGAAACAGAAGCTGTGGGAAGCTAACAAAAATTTAAATTTTGTAAGTCAGTGCCTCCTCCTGATCAATCGGTTTTCCATATTTCCTCACTCGCAGACGTTACGGAGAACCTTATTTCTTATCATACTATTTAATTCTGTGGCTTCCTTCTGGGGCACCACTTCCCAAATGCTTCGATTCCCACCTTTTGCGTACATGTACAAGCTGTTTTGCGTCATTTTATTTGATATAAACTTGCTAACAATTGAGCAGGATTTTTAAATCGCTGTTAGTAAATTAAAAAATTCCTCCAATTACGAAACGGCCTTTCGCTATACGCACAGCGTAAGTGCAAAACAAAATGCCGCTAATAAACGTCACGATGAAATGGAAATTTATAAATCTAAATGAATAAAAATGTAAATGCTCGTTTCCTCAAAATCTCTTGTGAATGTTTGACTGAACGTTGCGTTCGAACACCAATGCCATATATGCCTACTGTAGCGCCATATATGGCGATATGGCACTCCAGTCGCTCTATAAAAACACACACTTTTAAATTCAGATTGAATTGAAATTTTGGCACAAAGTTGCGTTCGAATATATGTGTGTTTTTATATACCTACTAGAGCGGCCCCCTTTAATACGCAAAAATGTACGTAATAATTATAGGTGTGATCACTGTAAAAGTGTGAATATTCTTTCCTTCAAAACCTTAGATCTCTGAGCATTCTTCACTGACTGCATCGTAATTTTGACAGATCGTTGCTTTCGAATACGAGCTTATTTTTATGTTCTTACTTTTTAATGTGTGTAATACAAAAATAAATGTGTATACATAGAGCGTAAACGTTACTACCAAAAATCTCGAAATTCTCTTGACTATTTACTTCAAATTTTCACACAGTATTGTTAAGGAAATTCGAACACACACACACACACACACACACACACACACACACACACACACATATATATATATATATATATATATATATATATATATATATATAGGGTGAGTCACCTAAGACGTAACACCCTTACACCCCTTTTATTTCGTGCACGGTTATACATATGGAAACACGGTTTTCACCAAATATTAGAGTATCGAGGGGCACGTATGTTTTTGTTTGGTTCAGGTTTTTAGCGCTTGTATCAACGGAGATATTGAAGTCAGTACGTTCTTTTTTCTTTTTAATGGAATATTATACTGTTTATAACTGCACAATATAGCTGTTGAGAAGACAATTATAGTGATGAAGTGTTTGTAAAAGTTGACGTTGAAACTTGTCGTAAAGGGCCGGAAACGGCATTTGCGGTGCAAACACTGCCAAGCAGGCGCCTCGCGCCAGACTGCGTAATTGTATAGCGCAGGCTAGGCATGAGCTACGAGAATAAAGTTATATTTCCTCTTGAACCAACTTACGAACCAGATGCAGGTTCAACTACGAATATGGAAATACGACATAGGCTAGAACCTAGCGTATCACGAAGGGCGTAGGAAAACTATTTCACATTTGTGCATCCTCCCAGACTAACGTGAGCTGAAACAGAGAAATCAATTCTTCGTTCTTCAAAAATAGAGAGGTCTTTTACGCTGCAAGAAGTAATTACTGTATTAAGTACCCAAATATTAGAGGGAAGATTTGATCTTCTCCTCTACTTGGCTGTGTGTTACTTAGAGGTAAAATACATGCTGTCGGATAACTGCCTCTACTTACACTGCTCTAAATTATATCATATGGAATATATTCGTTGAACTAAGCATTTTGTTGAAAATAGCACCAGTACACCACAAAATAAGTATTCTTCTTCACTAAATGTCGTTCATGCTGAACGTAAGAGCTTGATGACAGTGTTACCAGCTACGTCCAATACACGCTGTCGACTTATTTGACATGCCGGCACGGTAGCTCAGCGCGTTCAGTCAAAGAGCCGGTTGGAGTCTGTGATAAAAAACTGAGTGGAAGGACCAACAAACGAACTTGAACGGAAGTCATGTGACGTCCGCAACGAACAAACATAACGATCAACAACGAACAAAACGAAAAAAAGACACCAGAATTACTTCCTATCCAATGTCCATGAAAGTTATCATTTAATATTTGCTTTGCAAATAGCTGCTTGAGCTGGAAAACCGTCGTGTTGCAGCCACACACACTGTCGAACATCGTGTAGTACATCTAGAACAACCGGCAGAATGTTCATCAGAAAGTGCGCGTACGAATGCCCATTTAGAATGCCTGAGCTAAAGTAAGCTCCCACAATGTAATTCCCTATGATTCCACTCAACAGCCGTTGCTGTTGCACCTAACGAAGGCAAAGTAGATCTTTGACTGCCCAGTAGTGCATGGTATGCAAATTTACATCAGCGTGGTTAGAGAAGGTTGCTTAATCGATAAAGAGCACACTTTGGAAAAACGTCGAGTCTTCTTTCAGTTGCTGAAAGGCAAACCGTCAAAATTCAGTACGACTTCCGAAATCATGGTCGTCGAGTGCCTGACGCAGTGACACATGATCGGAATGGAATTCCTGTCAATGTAGGGTGCTAATGACACACTCCTGACGGATCTCACATTTCTTGCCAATATATCCCTCACCACTGAGCGGATTCATTAGCGTCGTAGCCAGAACAGCTTCTTCATGTTCTCTGTCAGTTGCAGTCTTCTTTCTTGTCCGCTTTTTGAAGTTCAAGCAGCATGTACGCACTAGCGTCTTATTAATTTGTGCAATTGCCTGGTGCGTCGGCCACTGCCGATCCGTACAGATAGACGTTTATCGCTGTACTGTTTTTACAACATATGTTTTACATTCACCATTTAAAAGTATCATATCGAACTTCTTCTCATTGATATACATGCCTGCACTCAACGAAAGCTGTAGAAGAAATGAGCAGCCTGCAGTGCAGACGAAATGGTTCAAATGTCTCTGAGCGCTGTGGGACTTAACTTCTGAGGTCATCAGTCCCCTAGAACTTAGAACTACTTAAATCTAACTAACCTAAGGACATCACACACATCCACGCCCGAGGCAGAATTCGAACCTGCGCGGTTCCAGACTGCAGCGCCTAGAACCGCTTGGCCACTCCAGCCGGCGCAGTGCAGACAAATAAACAGGCAAATGTGTTAACATTCTGACACACAACGTAGCACGAGAGTTCTACTTGGCAGCGTCAGGATCGGAAAAGCCGGTTGTTGCCACTGCGCTCTCAAACTCTAGGAGATTTCTCGAATCTTTTCACGACATGTTTCAACGTCTATATTAACAAAAGCTATATCACTGTAATTGTCTTCTGAAGAGCTATCGAATGCAGTAACAAAAATGTACGGCTCCAGTTCAAAAATGTACTGGCTTCAATATATCCTCTAAAAACATTAACAAAAAATACCAAAAAAACGCTCTAACAATTGCCGAAAACCGAGTTCCGATATGTGTAATGTTCCACGAAATTAAAGGTGTGTTACATCGTGAATGAACATAGGAAGCGGAAAGGAGGAGATAAAGCGGTAGGATGGGATGGAGAGTGAGGTGGGAGGAGATGATGAACATAGAAAGAGGAGAGGACGTGATGGACAGAGAAAGGGGAAGGTGGAGGACACGGACAAGGAGTGGGGTCGGAGGAGCTGGACAGCGAATGGGGAGGGGGTGAAAAGTTTAGCACGTATATCCAATTCCCATACAAATTAGGAAGGTGTGCTTTCTCTTCTTATTTACTGACAGTGAGCCACAGCAAAGTGTGACAAGGAACAGCTAGTATTAAAATAAATAGAGCGGAAGACGAAATGAAATACAGAAAGTCGGTAAAGAAAAGTTTGGATTGTACTGCAGATTAAATACGGTTTTGAAATTAAATGCTGGCGAACACTGATACAGACACACTGAAATATGCTGCAGCATTCACCACGTCGTGGCATGTGAGAATCGGCCTCATGGAAGGCAATGACGATTACAAATTTATTTCGTGGAGGCAACGATTCGCAGGTTGCAAAACTATTGTTGAAAACTCGTAGTAGCACTTAGCTGTGTTACTCAGATTTTAGCAAACAACCAATTTCTGTCATTAAAAGACCATGTTCAGTTTTATTGTAAAATCGCCATCAGAAGTGTAACATCTGATACCCACAATTATCCATCATTGCAAAAGCCAGCATTTACTTTTGGCTATAAAATGTGGATACAAGTAGTGTCCATTAGTTCTGTGATAAAACACTGGACAAAAGTGTACAAAACCGTACATAAGAAACGATAGTACTGTGTCTGCTGAAAACTGTCGATGGGAATATTAATTTTTTAAATATCTTACTTTTTCACCTGTTACTATTATGAATAAAGGATAAATGAACACATGTGCAACGAAGGTTGGTAGGATTGAAAATTGAATGGGGTCCGTTATTTCTCCCTTTCGTAATTTCATAATGCGCATATTTCTCGGACACATGCCGCTGTTCGGAGGAGGATCTTCTGCTGGACATCTGATTTCCTATCATGTTATGGGAAACAGCAGGCTCAGTCCTTTTCGTATGCGAAGTCTCAGTGCAATCATCTGCGTGAAAGGGGAATGTGGCAAGACAACTTCATATTAGAAAAGCAGCATTCTTTCTTTTTCTCTGAAACGTTGAGGGAAGGTCATTGGCTTTCTTTATGCCTAGCTAGAGTGAACAAGTCTCAACGGCAGAAGCCAGTCTTTCATCCGTTTTTAAAGTCGGATTCTGTGACTGACTCTGTATAATTTCCTCGGCAGATTCTTCTAGAACATTCCGGAACTTTCAGTTTTTCAGGAAGAGCCTAAGGGCAACAGATGCCCACACTTTTCCAGCCTGCCTGGCTTAGCGGACCATGCTGTTCGAAAGGTGCCGTTGTCGCCCCTACGTCAAGAACCGACTCAGGACACTGCATCCGTGGAGGTTGTGAAACTTTACGAGGGAGGCATTTGGACTCAGGCAGCTGGTAAGTACAAACATGGTGTTAGATATTAAATCGAATTGAAATTTTCCAAGTTACGTTGCATTTAAACCTGGTGGTATCAACTCCTTCAAATCTATAGAGCTATTTATTTTACTTGCCTTTACTTCTGCGTGTAAAGTGAAATGGTTTCGTGTGGAACTTAACTTAACTTTGAGTTGTTGCCTGTGTTTGTAATACATCGTGTGGCCACTGTGAAACTGATGGTTAATTTTGAACTAGATCTCTTTCGGGAGAGTCAGATGCAGCTTGGTGGCCGTCGTACCAACTCTCTTTGCAGTAAATTCAGTACTCAGCGAATATTATGCTTTTTTCTTGCCAAGCCACCAACGGCCACTTCCACTTCGTAATCTCTCTAGCTGGAACGATCTCGGCCTACGAGTCTTTAAAACCCCAATAGTCGCATGACCAATCTACGTTTCCGTGGAATTTACTGTAGTTTGAGATCCTGGACAGTTTTCCCTCTCTAATTTCTATCTCTCTTCAATTTCAATGTGTGTGCATGATGGTAGATTCATTCTGAAGTACATCATTCTCCCAAACATAAGAAGAGAATATTCGTGCTCAATTTCCACGCTAAATTAGCGTGATACATTTTTCTTTTATGTGTACGAAAGGGTTAAACTGGAATAAGGTAGTCTACGTCTCAGCTTTGTAATATATGGCCAGTTTTCTGAGCAGAGCCGCGTTATTCTTCAAGATTGTTTCGTTTCCTGTCTGTGGGAGAGTATAAAAAATATCCGAGAAGCTGTGAAAGATAATGGAAAGATAATTCAAATAAATGGCTACTCGCTGGATGTTGCGTTTATGTTGTTGCTTTAGTTCCTTTTGATTAGATCAGTTATCCAGTGTCAGCCTGCTTAGCTGAATGGTAACGTGCTTGCCTCCCCTGCAGCGGACTCGGGTTCGATTCCCGGCCGGGTTGGAGATTTTCTCCTCTCGTGGACTGCGTGTTGTGTTGTCCTCATCACTGGCACGCATGGCTCCCAAAGTGGCGTCGACTGAAATTAGACTTGCACTCGGTGGCCGAACTTCCCCGGATGGACCGGCCGTTGTGGCTGAGCGGTTCTAGGCGCTTCAGTCCGGATCCACGTGGCTGCTATGGTCGCAGTTTCGAATCCCGCCCTGGGCATGGATGTGTGTGATGTCGTTAGGTTGGTTAGGTTTAAGTAGTTCTAAGTCTAGGGGACTGAATATCTCAGATGTTAAGTCCCATAGTGCTCAGAGCCATCTCAGATGTTCCATAGTGCTTAGAGCCATTTGAACTTCCCCGAATGGGGCCTCCCGGCCAACAGGGCCATATAATCATTTCGTATCAGTAGGCCTATATATGTTGGTCTAATAAATCGAGATTCTGTACGACTCTTTCACATGCAGTAAACGACTTATCTGCTCAAGAGAAGCGATATGACCAGTGAAACTTTACCGAGTGCACTAACTTAAATCGAATTTCCCTCTTTCGCTTAGCGAGTGTGTTCAGGTATGTAAGTGGAAATATGGAGCACTACTCGAAGGCAAATTATTTTATTTCCTTTCAGTATGACTTTCGAGGGAAATAACTTGTAGACATTTTACATTAGCTTCAGTTATTCTTAAAGTAGGCGCGAAAATTCATGAACAAAACATCCAACAAATGTCCTCCAACAGACTATGTGACTACACAATACCAGAAATTTACAAAAGCAGGAAAAACACCACAGAAATACTGGGCGCAACACGTTCTCATGTTCCATAGTCATATGGAAACGTTGGCTTGTGCAATGATGGATAATGGTGATTGTGAATTGTTACTTCCGATTACGATTTTACGGTACACGTGCCTATTGTCTATTAATGACTGAAACTGGTTATGCAATAACTTTGAGTAATACAGGTCCGTGCAACCATGGTTCACCAACGATTACAGGTTCCACAGATTATAAATGTAGCTTTAATAAAACAACGAGAGTAGAGTAAACAAATTGAAACTATCACAAGCACAAGTCCACAATTTATACAAGTAAATATAACAGTTATAATAGCAATATTAAATTGCTTTACAAAGGGCGAAGAAACTGAAATTAAAAATAACAGTTATAGGAGCAACATTAAATTTCCTAGGAAAGAGGGAAGAAATGTATACCCGAGACGATATTATTCTGCTGCACATTACAGTCATGCGGTATATGACAAGCCTAATGATTTGCGATTGGTAGCCACACGCCACCGTTCTAACAGCGAACGGTTCTCGGTGTCTGCTGTAGATGCGATTGAGCCTCCTTTAGATGCTAACCGCACTGCCTTACAGTGTGCCTGACTGAAGTTTCCAGTGAGTGAACATACAAAAACAGTCGTCAGTCGTAACCAGGCTTCCATACGCCAAAAGACCTGATGCATTTCGAGGGCGCAATAACTTGGTAAAATGGGGCCTTTAACGTCCGCATTATGGCCCGGTTTGGGTTTGATTCCGCCATTTCCGCGTAACGGCCACGAGCGGCTCGTTCACGGCGGAACGTTGGGCGCCGCAGGAAGAGCGCGCGTCCTGTGTACAGCGAGTAATGACCCGCGCGCCAGCCCAGTAAAGCCGCACCGGCGCTGTGCATAGCGGCAGACTCATGAATGAATACAACACACTTCAGTCCCGTTCGATGGCAAAAAGTTACCAACGTAAAATGAGCTAAACGTTCACTAAAGTGACGGGAATTCTACAGGATAGAAACACCTTCCGTACTCGATACGTTAATGGTAAACCTTCCAAACTTTTCGAAGGCAAGCTGCGGGGATATAATAAGTTACCTCTCTCTACCCGCAAGGGAGGTGGGATGTACCGGAGCACCTAACCGGATCTGAAAGCACTTGATATTTATACAAACATTTGTGCGAACGACAGTTCTGACATAATAAAATTACAGATATTTGTTCTTTTATATTTTCTTATTTATAACGACATTTTGTCCGAATATTGAAATCTTTCTGTAAGCTCTTTTCTTATATCTACGAGCGTGCAGCAAGTTATTAATCCAGTATTAATGCACTGAAAATATTTCTCTTTGTGTGGAAGGCGACCAATTAACCCTAGCAATACCAACGCATTTTACTTAACTTGTGCTATAAAAAGAAGAGGATAGTATTTTATGTCGACCACAAAAGATAAAAACAACAGTTTCGTTATTTGTTCTTAACTTTTACAAACACCATACTATTTAAATAGGTACTGACGTGTTAGCAGGATCCAAAACTAGAACAATGTTTTAGAACAATCTTAGCAAATCCGAAGCTTTTTCCATTACCAAAGATCACTATAAAAATGAGAAAACACAAAATTTGTTATTTGTTGTTGTTCTTGACTTTTACTTATAACATACTTTTTAAAGGTATATTCATGTATAAGAATGTTTCTGAACCAGAAAATATAAATGTTACGTGAAAGTTATATCCACCACTGAGACTGAAGTTTTTCGGTTAAATTTTATTGACAAATTTAAAACAATTACGGAATCTCGTAGAGGAAGTAATTAAAAACAATCGATATTTTCTTCAAAGCATTAAAACATAGGGTATTTTGTAAAGATGGGCATAACGTATACCAGCCCCTTTTGGTACTGCGATGATCAATGAACAACAAGTGATTTGACTACTGTTAATGAGCCGCGCTGGGCAGCCGTGCGGTCCAGAGCGTACTGCCACGGTTCGCGCGGCTGCCAACGTCGGAGGTTCGAGTCCTCTCTTGGGCTTGGATGTGTGGGTGTTGTCCTTAGCATAAGTTAGCTTAAGTTGTGTGAAGCCAAGGCACTGATGACCTCAGCAGTTTGGTCCCATAGAACTTCCCACAAATTTCCAAATTTCTACTACTGGTAATAAGGTAGTAAGCAAACTGCCATAATGCACTGAAACATATATAGGAGCCCTTAACATAAAGAAAGGCAAGCTGCAACCGAGAACTTCTACCGTCGTGAGACAACTCTTTAGTGTAAACGCATCTCTCCTTGTAGGTAAGATGCGTGCTATGCAGTTTCAACTGCACACTGCGTATCTTAATACCTAGCAAAAAGAAAATGGTTAATTTAATGCAAGGTCTCGAAGCATTCATCTCTGCGGCACGTACCTTGATGCTCTCTGCCACTCGTACTTACCTTATTTAACTGTAAATTATACATAAAAAAGGAAAATACAGGCGGTTTATCGGAATATTAATTCTGATGAAGACAGTTTATTTTAAATATATTGTGCTCGCTCCTTCCACTGATATGAGCAACGGATAAAAGCGCCAGAGACCATGTAAGTTAGTGGAATTGAAAAATGATTTCGGAGGTAAAATAACTCGTGCGATCTTTTAAATAAACTTCAGTTATTTCAGAAAGCAGACACGAAAATCCATGAGCAACATACAAGGTGGTCAGAAACAGTCTGAAAAGTTCGTAGGGACGTTGCAGAGGAGAGTGTGCTCAGAAATAGTTGTTAATAAAAAAATTGGATACATTGTGCCGTTACCGAATTATTTAGCACTGAAGTTAGCCAATGAGGTCGTCGCGAGCGCAAATTCAAGCAAATTGCCAGAGGTAGTTTCCAAATATGTGTGGAATGTGTTAAATATATGTGATAAATATGTGATATATGCATACGTGGGCAAAGCCATGGGTGCAAAGCTCCTCCTTAACCCCTGGTTTGATTTCAATTGAACATAGTAAACGTATCATTTATTACATGGAAAGAAATTTGTAGGGGAACGAAGCAGTAACCTCCACTGGGATAGTGGTGACAAAGTGGCGAGAGAAAGGGGGAGGAGGACATGAACACAGGTGGGAGACGTGCAGTGGGAGGGGAGGGGGTAATGGACAGAAAGTAAAGAGGAAGAGATGAAGAAAGAGAGGGTGAGGAGCAGATGGACAGAGACATGGAGGAGGAAGAGATGGACAGTCAGAGGGAGCATGGGGAAGGAGGTAATGGAGAGGGTGATGGGGAGTATGAGGTGGACACAGTGGGAGGAGGAGAAGCTGGAGAGGAAGAGGGGAACTAACAGAACGTTAGAATAAATGCATACCCAGGTAACGCTACTCAGCTAGCGAAACATACATGCTGTGAAACATCTACTTTCATTATTACAATAATTCAAAACACAAAAATAAAATCTGTACCAGTTTGACTGGGCACAGACAAGGATGTGCAAATTGAGGAGGGGAATAAACAACCATTCCTGGGTCGTTGATCTGATTTCGGATCATGTGTTGATCTCTTGCCGAATCTCTTTTGATGTTGTGTTCATGTTGGTTGACAGCCGGCAACATTCATTTCCATATTCCCGAACTTTTGCGAAGGCTCTCAGAGAATCTTACCTTCCTTTTCGTCCAGCACTTCCGGCCCATTTCTTTTCCAGTAAAACAGTGCCCAGCGATCATCATAGTGTTATTGGCCACAGCATCTGTTGTCTGTTGCGTTTAGTTCGCAGAGACATAGTCAATACCATAATTGCAAACTGAAAACATATGAGGAAAAAAGCGATTGGTTAAAAGATGGTGACTCAGAGTCTGGAAACGGAGTCGGCAATAGGCTGACATGCCTCCAGAGAACTGTCAGATTTATGCGAAACAACATGTAAGTTACTTGTCACGGATCTCTTTTGTGATCTTGAGTTACCTCAGAATTAAATATAAATCTTCTCAATATCAGAGTCCCATAACGTTAACTCCAAATAGTTTCCGATAGGGTACCTAACGCTCTGACTGGTCGGTAACTCCTTCAGCTCACTGACTGATCCATCCGACTGCAGGATAATGACTGACATACACTTACTTCTCAATGTTTTCTAACTGTTTGCTCATTGATCCCGAGGCTGTCCCTGCTGAGCTGTTTTTTCTGTTCATTTTCCCCTACTCTGTCCTTCAGGACTTCGAATTTCCCTTCATATGGTCTTTGTCATCGATTGGATCAATTTGCAATCTCAACTAATGAACAGTCGATACTGTGCAGCCATTTCAGTCAGTCTCTATGCAAGGATCCCATACCTTTCAATCCTACCTGGAAAAACTCTCTGGGCGGCAGCTGACGTGTAACATGAGAATTTTCAGATTGTTCTCAAACTGGACCCTGGACCTGTCCCTCTTCTGTGGCTTTGGAAAGTCTCAATTTATAAAGATGCTGCTTAGTTGAAGGCCTTTTGAGCCGAGGGTCAGGCTGCTAAGTTTTACTGTGTGTATACTGAATCTATCGAAGGGTACCGTAAGGAGGATGCGCAATGTGTAGAGTACAATACTGACACTGTTAATGATGACGAAGAAGGGAAGAGAATGTACGTAACTTGAGGTCGGCACAAAGCCTCCTCTTGTCAACTAGTGTCCAAGAAAATGCCCACTTTGTGGACCACGTCAGACTCACGGCCTATTTGTCCTGTACGCTCACTCTGCGAAACACTGCGGAATGATCTTGGATTTAAATAAGACAACACTGGAAATGATGGTACAGAAGATAATGCCACCATTTGACTTCCCTTAGCTGATGATTTATTACTAATGGAAATTTGAACTGTGTACCTCAGACTGCGGGCAGCAGCAAGCATTGGTGGCCTAACCTACGGAGACAAGTATAACGATGCTGCCGGCTTGATAATTGTTCACTTTGAAAACCGATTTGCGCTAATAGTTAAAAGTCATTGCAGACAAACCTCAGAGTTTTTAAGTAAGAATTCAGCGTAGAGCAGAAGTGGATTGCAGTATTGAGATGTGGACGTCACGAAATATTTGAGAGAGAAGATATCTGTTCATCTACGTGTGAATTACGAGGCATCTTCAAAATGAGGAGCCCTGCTGGAAAAAGACCAGTCTGTTACGTCCTATAGTATGCGTGGATCTTGAGAAGGATTTCTTGGCGTTAGATTTAGTGTACCGGCGCACTGAAGTACCGTGACTCTAGGGAAAATCTGTGGCATGTTAGGTATAAAGTTTGCGGAATACACGTTACACGCCTATGTATTGTACATATGTAATGGGAATGGTTAATTCGACAAAGTGCTACATGATTTGTCATGCGATGTACAGGGTTCCAGAAAATGAGACGAAGTGTAGAACCTAAAATAAATCCAATTGAAGAATTTTAGGGTGCTGACGTATAATTGGCATTGTAAAATATGAGAAAAGGATATTTCCTTTTTGGATTTGAAATTAAACCAGCCACTTTAGAGCAGCACGCTGCTCTTGCGTAGATTTCAATGTTTCAGAGGCAACGCAGAGGGCAGAAACATAGCAATAGACACCTAAACACTTGATATACTGGGAAAGTAAACTCAGACTACATTGCTTGTCAATAATGGATGAAAATGTTTACAGTTACGTATTTGGTAAGTATGGTCATGTGGGCAATCGAAACGGTTCAAAATGGTTCAAATGGCTCTGAGCACTATGGGACTTAACACCTGAGGTCATCAGTCCCCTAGAACTAAGAACTACTTAAACCTAACTAACCTAAGGACATCACACACATTCCCGCCCGAGACAGGATTCGAACCTGCGATCGTAGCAGCCTTGGGGTTCCAGACGGAAGCGCCTAGAACCGCTCGGCCACTCCGACCGGCTCGAAACGATCCAGTCACAATAATCTGACCTCCTGTTAGAAGTCTGAATAACCTATTGCAGCGCGCACATGCAGGAAGACAACCAATGATGTTCTGGAAGGTACCAACGGGGACGTATAACCACGCCGACTCCACCACTATGGCCAGTGTAGTGGGACGCGAAATTGAAGCGTCACCCATCCACCAGTGTCAGCCCAGTTTGCAGGCGAATATAAATTTAATTTAGTGTTTTGTTTATGTATTTTGTAATATTTGTAATGTTTGTGAATTATCTAAAGTTTTGTATTCATTTTTATCTTTCATGTACGGAGAGGGCGGTGCCACGAACGGAGACAGCATCTTCACTGCCGAGACCAGAGAGAAAATTGCTGGCCACTATACGTCGCGGGTCGACAGCCAAAGAGCAACAGAAGATCCTGAAACCGAGTTGTTGCGTCGTGCTTCTAAAAACTGAAAACATAAGAATTTGTAATGTTTCTACAACAATGACATCATAAAAAGTTTAATCATGTTGTAAATGTTCTGTCCTATCTTGTCAAGGATCATGTTCACGTCTATATGTAGTATATATGAAGATAATAATCTAGTGCGTACTACAAAAATTTAAATACGTGTTCCGAGAATTTATTTATGAAGAATTATATTAAGGAAAAAGTATTATTGATTTATTTGACAAGATTATTAATTTTTGACAACGCTCATCGTGAATTTGAGTCTTAAAAGTTTATTCAATGCGGTTTTAATATTTATTAAAGCAGATAATATAATTTCTGAGAAGAAACAAACGACATCTAAATTGAAAAAAGTTTGCGCAACCCCTTTGACTGAGTGACGTAATTCTGCGCATACGACTCAAATGATGATGTTTTAATTACAGTTTCGTTCAAGAACCATTCAGGGACAACTTTAAAAACAATTTAAATAATTTTGAAGTGTTTTGTAGCTGACGTAGGTGACGAAGTCTGCACATGGTCATATGTCAAAAGAAAATCATTTACACAAAACTTACGTCGTTACACTACACCAGCTGCCCTTGGTTTATTGGATGAGGAACCATGGCTCGAACGGACTGATCGAAGTGGTTTCACAGTCTCGATTGGGTTTAAATGCTGGGAGTTCGGTGGCCAGGCGATTATGATGAACTCACCCTGTTGTTCTACGAACCACTCACGTACACTGTCGATTGTGCATTGTTCTGGTGATAGATGCCATGATGCTGAGGAAAGAAAACTGATGTAGGGTTGGACAAGGTCTCCAAGGATAGATGCATATTTGTATTCATCCACTATCCCTTCTAGAACGATGAGATCACACAAGGTATGCCACGAAAACATTTCCCAGACCATAATGCTCCCTCATCCGGCCTGGACCCTTCCGACGATTGTTGCACGGCTGATGGAGGGCAAGACATGAGTCATCTGAAAACGCCTGCGGTTTTTTTTTTTTGGTCATCAGTCTACTGACTGGTTTGATGCGGCCCGCCACGAATTCCTTTCCTGTGCTAACCTCTTCATCTCAGAGTAGCACTTGCAACCTACGTCCTCAATTATTTGCTTGACGTATTCCAATCTCTGTCTTCCTCTACAGTTTTTGCCCTCAACTGCTCCCTCTAGTACCATGGAAGTCATTCCCTCATGTCTTAGCAGATGTCCTACCATCCTGTCCCTTCTCCTTATCAGTGTTTTCCACATATTCCTTTCCTCTCCGATTCTGCGTAGAACCTCCTCATTCCTTACCTTATCAGTCCACCTAATTTTCAACATACGTCTATAGCACCACATCTCAAATGCTTCGATTCTCTTCTGTTCCGGTTTTCCCACAGTCCATGTTTCACTACCATACAATGCTGTACTCCAGACGTACATCCTCAGAAATTTCTTCCTCAAATTAAGGCCGGTATTTGATATTAATAGACTTCTCTTGGCCAGAAATGCCTTTTTTGCCATAGCGAGTCTGCTTTTGATGTCCTCCATGCTCCGTCCGTCATTGGTTATTTTACTGCCTAGGTAGCAGAATTCCTTAACTTCATTGCCTTCGTGACCATTAATCCTGATGTTAAGTTTCTCGCTGTTCTCATTTCTACTACTTCTCATTACCTTCGCCTTTCTCCGATTTACTCTCAAACCATACTGTGTACTCTTTAGACTGTTCATTCCGTTCAGCAGATCGTTTAATTCTTCTTCACTTTCACTCAGGATAGCAATGTCATCAGCGAATCGTATCATTGATATCCTTTCACCTTGTATTTTAATTCCACTCCTGAACCTTTCTTTTATTTCCATTATTGCTTCCTCGATGTACAGATTGAAGAGTAGGGGTGAAAGGCTACAGCCTTGTCTTACACCCTTCTTAATACGAGCACTTCGTTCTTGATCGTCCACTCTTATTATTCCCTCTCGGTTGTTGTACATATTGTATATGACCCGTCTCTCCCTATAGCTTACCCCTACTTTTTTCAGAATCTCCAACAGCTTGCACCATTTTATATTGTCGAACGCTTTTTCCAGCTCGACAAATCCTATGAAAGTGTCTTGATTTTTCTTTAGCCTAGCTTCCATTATTAGCCGTAACGTCAGAATTGCCTCTCTCGTCCCTTTGCTTTTCCTAAAGCCAAACTGATCGTCACCTAATGCATTCTCAATTTTCTTTTCCATTCTTCTGTATATTATTCTTGTAAGCAGCTTCGATTCATGAGCTGTTAAGCTGATTGTGCGATAATTCTCGCACTTGTCAGCTCTTGCCGTCTTCGGAATTGTGTGGATGATGCTTTTCCGAAAGTCAGATGGTATATCGCCAGACTCATATATTCTACTCACCAACGTGAATAGTCGTTTTGTTGCCACTTCCCCCAATGATTTTAGAAATTCTGATGGAATGTTATCTATCCCTTCTGCCTTATTTGACCGTAAGTCCTCCAAAGCTCTTTTAAATTCCGATTCTAATACTGCATCCCCGATCTCTTCTAAATCGACTCCTGTTTCTTCTTCTATCACATCAGACAAATCTTCACCCTCATAGAGGCTTTCAATGTATTCTTTCCACCTATCTGTTCTCTCCTCTGCATTTAACAGTGGAATTCCCGTTGCACTCTTAATGTTAGCACCGTTGCTTTTAATGTCACCAAAGGTTGTTTTGACTTTCCTGTATGCTGAGTCTGTCCTTCCGCCTGCGGTATTGGTGCTTAAATTCCAGTCAGCATGGATGCATGTTCAAATATTGAAATGTGTGTGAATTCCTACTGCTGAGGTCATCAGTCCCTAGACTTACAGATCACTTAAACTAGTGTCCGAAATGTGCTGGTTGACTTTTAGGTCGTTTATTTACTAATTTTTTAATTATATTTATCCGCTTTTTGTGACAAATAATATAGCCATTACAGTTGCTTACGTTAGTGACTGCAATTAAATTTTAAAGACACAGCAATTTTGTAGATACATAAAATTATAAATTCAGGCTTTCATATGTTGGCGATATCTGCTTCTTGTAGGTAACGGATTTTAAACTGTTAACTCTGAGATTGTCCTTATTTTTTGATATTTTAATATTTATGGCATGGGAATCTTCATTTTAGGAGGTTTTCTCACAGTTTACTTTGATGCGGAATGCATTTGGAACATGTCGCTATCATATGACCAAGATATAGGTCATCTTCTGGATGTTTACTACGTGAGAGAATGTCACTCCAATCCTGTAGAGACGTGCAGGAAAACATGCGTGCCCCAAACTTATTTTAGTAACTAATATTACATATTGTTTTTGCTTTATCACAGTTACGTTGATAGAGTACGCTGAACTGAAGTGAACGCAAGTGCTTTTTCTACTGCAATACTTGCAACTGAGTTTTCCATATTATACGCGAGAAAGTCACAAAATGAAAACTGTGTAAATAGCGGGCCCCTTTCATTGGTGCTTTCTTTAGCAAGACCTTCTACAACTTCATTATGCCGAATACCTCAATGTCCCTTTACCCACATTAGATGAACGTATTTATTTTCTTTGCTGGCTTTTGTATTAGCTGAGCTACATCACAAATATAGCTGTTAACAGCTTTCCACTTTCAACACTTTGATTGTTCCAAAATACTTTTAGAGTCAAATAGAATTGGTATTTTGTTTCCGTTTTCAGATACAAACTTAATTGCTTTGTAATTGCTATTACTTCCACAGTGTAAATACTACTTAACGGTGGTGATGAAAACTTTTTAGCTATCTGAAACCTAAAGCAATAAATAATAAGCACATCCAACTCCATTATTTTCCGTTAGAGCTGAGATGTTTTCATATAGGGTCTCCGGTCACCAGTACCTCTTTGGTCCGTTTCTAACTGTTATTACTCCTGTAGCTGCATAGCTCAGAGAATAGAAGCAAATACAATTAGATGCAGAACAGCGATAACTTCCCAAACAGGACTCTATTTGTATAGTGAATCCAGGAGCAGCGAGACAACAGTAAATGGAGCTGTGAACTAAGATCTCAAACATCTCTCCTGTCTGAAAGCTAGCGACGCGCTGCGACATGTTTTTTGTGGTGTGGTGTTCTCTGAACGGAAGATGGGGTTGTGGGGAAGGGAGGGAGTGAAACGGTGTGAGACCAATCTGCGGAAGTGCTGTCTCCTGCTGTGTGGTTCTGAGATGCCGTGTGACTGGTGTGACACGAGACCGGAACAGCTGTTCCAATGCCGCGTGATGGATAAGCTATGTTCGAAGGAAAGCACAGATCACTTACGATGAAAGATTATCTGGAAATTTTAATGCGTATTCCCACATGATATCGGTAATTCAGTTACAGTGGCAAATATTTAACATGGAACTGAAGGAGCTGAACCAGTTTTCCGTGTTAAAATAATTTCATGTTAACCGACGCACCCAAAAGGAATGTTTAATTTCAACATCCTCAAATTTTACTTCAGTACAATTGGTACTGTAATTTACTCTAGTACATACCTAAACGACATTGAAAGACTTCATACAGTGCATTACTTTTTGGTAAAGACACTGTTAGCATTTTTGGTCGTCTTTTTCAGCATCAAATTTTCTGAGAAATTGTTTAGTTGTCCACGGTTCTATTCATTCCACCGTTCAAATGCTGTTAATTTTCATGATGTCCTGTATTTATGATGTAAGGGCTGGAACTGTTGTGTTGGTTACACTGTGGACTGTTTCGTCGTCGTCGTCATCGCTTAAATGAATGCGATCTATCGAACTCTGAACGTATTCTACACGTCTTCGCCTGCAGTATAGGGGCTATACACACCTCTTCGTCGACTGCAGCATTTTCATCCAGTAATACTGTGGAGTGATCTGATAATTTAGAAACTTTCCCACACGTGACACTAAATTTTCATTAAGTTTCAATATCAACCGATCCGCGTGGCGCGAAAGAATAAGCTACTATGGATAGTCCTGGATGCTGAAAACAACTGCGAGTAAATGTTTTTGGAGCTATTGTTTCGGTGCTTAAATTTCAAGATATTTTTGCAGTGCCTTGATCAAACTGTTCTAAAACACTTGTGTTGTTGGGAGGTAATAATTTAAGCTTCATAGCTTTTATTTTAATTTAGGGGTGTGCCAGACAATTGTTAAAAGTATATCAAATTTACGCCTTCTTCGTAAAGAATAGTTTATTGAAATTGAGTTTTATCCGTGAACGAATGGGGTACCATCCGCATGTTTCTGTTCACCATATACTCGAATAATAGTGTTCTTATATTTTTACGACACTGCCGTTTCAAACTTTTCCACTGTCAGGTTGACAGGCAAAGGAGTGTTTTAGGTCCACTAGAAATGCATGCTACTAACATAGTAAATCTTCCCTTAGAGAATTTGACCCTATTACACAATTCTGTACGTAATAGTAAAATAATCCTGTTTCCTTTGGGTTGAAGAGGTCTTTCACGTCATATTGTTTAAATATTGAAGGTTACTCACACCAGCCTTTCTGGCAATTTTTATTGCAAGATGTTTCAAATTATGCCATTCATGTTGATGAAATGTTTCAAACAGTTTGGATTTGAGGGAAATTAAGTATGTATTTGTTTTCCAACTTCATTAGGTCTTTGCAGCAACGAAGGCCCTAAAATGGCATCCATACAAGACACAGTTCTTTGAACCAAAGAAGCAACGCAGTTTCTACTTCATCGTATTTAGCCGTTATAAGTTTTCTCTCCTGCTCTATCATACTGTGCTCGAACATTGCCTCAACACCACCTCTACTTATCGACGGCAGTGTAGAGTTGGCAGTTCCAAACTCTACGCAGATTTCTATTTTAGACCTAAATTTTCATCAACTACATTAAAAAACCGCACCTTCATTTTAAGTGGAACTGTAGTTGGCTTTCATTCCGATTTCTCTACAACTGCACTTTCAGAACGTAACCACAAACGAAGCCTTTTCTATACAACATTCTCCAATATCAACACACTCACAACCGAATTTGAATACTGACTGTTTTACCAACAGCGCTACCCAAAGTCGAGCGGAACTACATTGTTGTGCCATACTTAGTGCGAAAGTGACTTCGCGTGATGTTTCACTGTCAAGCAACATGGCTCGATGAAACTAGGACCATACATAGAAAGAACTGCTACAGCATAGTACATAAGGGAAACTGAAGGAAATAATCAGACTAAGAGAAGTGACTCTTTTTTCACATGGAAATGACACTTTCATTAAAGGACCAGCAGTTATTGTGTGCGGAGACATGATGTCGCATGGGCGTACTGACCTCCAAATCTGTGGACACCGTACACTGCCCGATCAACGTTATGGTGACATTGAACTTCAGGTGCGTACTTTCAGGGGTGTCTTAGGTGAAAATCCCAGTCCGGCCGTCTACATTTAGATTTTCTATGTTTTCCCTAATTTGTTTAAGGCAAATACAGTGACGAGTACTTAAAACAGACCCTGCCAGTTTTCTTCCAGAAATGTCTCCCGCACGAGTTTGGGATCTCTAATGACTGTAATTGACGGGACGTTAATCCCTAATCTTTCTTTCTCTCTTCATTTTACTACACATTATAATCTGAAAATCAGTATCAGTTACTTCTTTAGGACAAGGAATGAATCAGTGATCTCATCCGTAAAAATCATTCATTTAGTAATATCGTTAGTTTGGCAGAAATAAATGCATTGCGCTACATGCTTTTTCTTTTCGGCCTTTCAAATACACTCACAAATTACCAGAGAGCGTCGAAATTTCACCTATTCCATGCATGTTACACGGGCGCATTTGTATATGACAGGGTACTTTTATATGGCTTAATGTACAGCGCACACAAAAACTATTCACGCAGATATCCTTCGGAATTTCATTCTGCTGATTTCGACATTCTCTACAACGTGACACAATGCGACTGTCACATTTAAACCGAGTAATCAGAGAAAACGTTTTCAAGATTTTTACCCACAATCATCGACAGTCTATCTTCGGTATTTTGCAACTGTGTGATAGTATCAGCTTCTGTTGTGCACGATTTGGACTTAATCACTCGAACGTCAAAGTAAATCCCTTGGGATATCTTCACACCACTGGGAACGTGCCTATACAGCATACTCGTTTTATCATGTATATTATTTCCCTAGTTACTGTTTTTACCTGGTAGTCTAGTATGAAAGATCAAATTCGTAAAGTAAGTACTTAGAGATTTACAACGCTGTTTATTAACAGTATGATTACTCTCTCCGCACACAACGTAGAGTAATTACCACAAAAAACAGATCCCCTTGCTACAGAATGTCTCTTGGGTCCATCGGATGTATTATCCATCCTCGTATATATTCATACAGTTCATGAATTAAAACCGAGTGAAGTGGTGCAGTAGTTAGAACGCTGGGCTCGCAGTCGGGAGAACCATAGTTCAAATCCGTGTCATGCCATCCTGATTTAGGTACTCCCTCATTTCCTTAAATCGCTACAGATGAATGCCGGGATAGTTCCTTTGAAATTGTACGACCGATTTCTTTTCCCGTCCTTGGAACAATCCGAGCTTGTGTTCCGTCTCTAATCACCTCGATAACAGCGAGACCTTAAACCGTAATCCCCCTCTCCCTCACTCATGAATTAAATAATTCATGGCAATGGTACTGCCGTCGACCCATCCTGTAACTGTAGACGATTGGGAGCGTACAAACCGCGTCTAACAGTTCCTATTTTTATTGTTATTGTTGTTTTGCCTGTTAATCTTTTTTTCCCGGGATTTACAGAGTGAAATCTTATCATTGGTGATACCTTTCTTTATGAACATTCAATAGTACAGTACGAGGTATCGTTGTAAAATTATTATTAAAGAATATGTCTGATATTGTCAGAATATGTGAAATCGATCATAAGCAAAAAATCAAATATAAACGTATAAAAATTTTAAAATCTTTCTATAAAGCATTTTTCAATTTTTCAGAAATTTTCTACATATTGTCTCAGTCGAATATAACATGAAATTTTTTGCGAAGTGATGACCAGTTTCGGTACCTTAACAACCACCTTCAGATCTAAGCACAGACAATCCAAAAGAATTATTACCTTAAATAACAATTAAAAAAATACTACTGTCCTACTTTTAAAGAATTTACAGGTATTTAGCGTACGACGTGTGGTATTATAAACACAACTAGCAATGTGCAGCACCGTTGCATCTTCCATAACATTTTAGTTTTAAATCTTCACTTAAAATTTGTTGTATTCTGCCTAAGACGAACGTGGAGTCAAAATTATGTACTGGGAAACGAATAAGAATTAAAAAGTATTTAGGAGGAAGACTGATCCGTCGAACGTGCCACGCTCACTGTGACCACAGAGCCTGGTTACAATGCTTTACAGGCTCTATGGTGCTACTACTGTCACAGCTGGCGTGGTACGTTCAAAAAATTAGTTTCCCTCCTAAATAGTTTTTTGAAACGTCTACGTAATTACTGCAAGTATATGCAAACAGAGATCTGCCCACGAAAAAAGGGGAACGTAACAAATGTTTGCTTTTACTCAACAGATTAAAAGTAAGAAGAGTACTCAAATATTAATAAAAGTTTTCTTTTAATAGACAGAGCATAAAGGTAATAACTTTATTCCAAATATTACTAAGGTCATACGTCATGTAAAATTTGCTATTGGCTTATTACTAAAATAACACTGAATTAACAAATTGCATGTAATATTAGAAGAGCAACTAGCAATGTGCAACATCGTCGTGCTAGATGGCATATTAAATGAAGAAACTGAATTTAATCAATACTATTATACAGTGATCAGACAGAACATTATGACCACCGACGTACTATCGATATAAACCCGTCCAGACGATAGCGGCTTCACCTGGGGTGGAATGATTGCTAGACAGAGACATTCACGGCGCATACAGTGTCTATGAGCATGCTGCCTGTGTGTAGAATGTGGAAGGCATGCCGTCTATCTGAGTCTGATCGAGGGCAGATTGTGACGACCCGAAGGCTCGGCATGAGCATTTCGCAAACTCCACGACTTGTCTGATGTCGAGGAGTACTATGGCGAATGTCTTCAACACGTGGCGAAAACAAGGAGAAATCACATCCAGATTTCGTGGGGTTGGGCCGCCACACCTCATGCCAGATATCGAAGGCAGGGCAAACTGGTAAAACAGGACACTCACCGAACTGTGGCGGAACTAACACCAGATTTCATTGCTGGGCAGAGTAAAAGTGTGTCCAAACATACAATGCACCGAACACTCCTAAGGATGGACTTCCGCAGTCGACGATTCATGCGTGTGCCAATGTTAACATCACAACATGGGTAACTACGACTGAAATGGACATCTGACCATGGGCACTAGATGTTGGCGCAGTGGCAGACCGTTGTACCGTCTGATGAATCCTGATACCTTTTTCATCATGCCGATGGGAGAGCACGAATCCTTCGTCTTCCAGGGAACAGCTCCTTGACACCTGTGCTGTGGGACGGAGACAAACTGGCGGCGACTCCATTATGCTCTGGGGAATGTTCCAGTGAACATCCATGGGAGCTCGCGCAAGGCACCATGACGGCCAAGGTGTATCGTACACTGGCTGCAGACCATGTACACCCTTTCATTAGGACGATGTTTCCCTGCTGCAGTGGCATTTCTCAACAAGATAACGTGCTATGCTACAAGTCCAGGTTGTGGGGAGTTGTCCAAGGAACGTGTTGCTGGGTTCTAATTGATGTGCAGGCCCCTCCAGCTCTCCAGATCTGAACCCGATCGAACATATCTGGGATGTGACTGAACATGGCGACTGAAAACATCGCTCCCTACTTGGAATTTACGGGAACTGAGTGAACTGTGTGTGCACATGTGTTGACAGCTGCCTCCAGCGACTTACCAACGCGTCATTGCTTCTATGCCATGACACGTTGCCCCTGTTCTCCATGAAAAATGTGGACATACCGGCTGTTAGGTAGATGGTCAAATTGTTCTGGCTGTTCAGATATTATAATCTACGGTGAGGTACTCTAAATGGTGGAAATTATTGCAAGAGACGCAAGGTAACAGTGGCAGCCTGAAGACCGTGGGCTATGATGCCATCGATCTCCCTCTAGCGACAGCTGCTAACACAACAACGGTTCCCTGCTGTCACGTCCCACGAGATGATGCGGCTTCCTCATTAGCTTCACTTAATTTTAAATATAAATTTTTAACTGTTCCATGTTATTTACTGGCGGATGAACTTATATGGTTTTGCTAATGAATCACGGTGAATTATGTCTTTTTATAAATTATAGCATTTCTTTGCTTCGTCTATCTAATTCACACGACGTTTATTAGTATTGTTTATTTCCAAATTTCGTATTTTTTACTCTCTTCTGTATGCTTTAACATAATTTTAGTTTAATTATTTTATGTTTTAAAGAACAAGAACGAGAAAAATCTTTTCTTACACTTATTGTTTGTAAATAATGCCTGAACTCCAACTTTCTGTAACTGTTAACTAGCCGTTTTCATGTAAACATATCTATGGGTACAAATACATGAGCGTTTCAGTGTATGATATGGAACATCACAGCGTAATAAAGTAGCATGTTTCAATTGCTCTCACAGATAGCAACAAATTAATACTTTCAACAAATCAATCTTTCTTCTATATAATTATTTTCTTATTCTTATTCGTTTGTCAGTACGTAATACATGTGCCTTTGAATTGTTTTTTACGGTGTATTTAACAGATTTTACTTGGATATTTAATGTGGGAATTTTATGGACGATGCAACAGTGATGTACACTGCTAGTTGCATTTATAATACTAGCTGTTATACCTTAATTCTCTGTAAATCTTTTTTAAAGTAAGCCAATAGCAATTTTTACGTATATCGCTACTTAAGGTAATTTCGCTTGTGGTTTGTCTTCCCGTATCTGAATTTGATAGTTAAACTACCGAAATTGGTCATCAATTGTAAAAATTTTAATTGTTAAATGTGATTGAGACAACATTAGAACATTTTTGAAAAT
This sequence comes from Schistocerca cancellata, assembly GCF_023864275.1. Classification (NCBI taxonomy): domain Eukaryota; kingdom Metazoa; phylum Arthropoda; class Insecta; order Orthoptera; family Acrididae; genus Schistocerca; species Schistocerca cancellata. The sequence continues at coordinate 344,251,243 of NC_064631.1, read as the reverse complement.
TTAAGAAAGTTTTTAAAATTTTTGTATTTCATATTCGATTCTAATTAAGAGAGATAATGTCCGACCAAAGTAGCAATTATTAATATTCTGGATCTCTACAACTACGTTTCTCTTAAATAAAGGTGTAAAATTATGGCTTTTCTTTGTGATATTAGGTCTAAGAAACGGACGGCAGGCGACTATGCTTGTTTCAAACGGTTGCCATTGAAGAAGGACATTTAGAACACTTCAGAGAGGAAAGATACTCCAGCACTCGCCAAATGGCTTAAGCGATGGGCGCACCTGAGACTGACGCGCGTTGTCTCACAACCGTATCTACAGCGACACTATCTGTAGAACTGTGGCAGCAATAGCGAAATGCCACAACTTCTTCAACCGAATAGGTGGCCTAGAGGCGTTTCGGCGGCCGAAAGCGTCGTTCGATGACGTTACTGAACTCGGCTGACTGTCCTCGATTTATTCTACGAGCTTTGTTGGTATCTTTTGTTGTACTCAATACACTGCACTGTTACAGTAGAGGACAGTAAGTTTTTCCTGACGAAACGACATAACCTGAGATAACACATTTGTACTATCTTGTGATACACGGTTTGCAGATAGTAATTCTTGGTACATCGTTGATGAAACTTGATTGTGAAAGACACCAAGTGTACCATGTGTTTTAACAGTTAGTGACAAGAATGTCCCACTTGACAATGTCCTAGTCCAAAGGTAATTTGTGGCCCATCTATAGAGATATCGTCGTCGAATGGACGTTAAATCCTCAGCGCCATCCGACCTCACCTATGTTGGTTGTAGCTTGTGATTCATTCGAGCTTATAAGTGAATTTATGAAGAGTTTTTGGGGCCTTGATCTACGATTACTCATAATTGAGCATGGTAGATGAAACCTCAGATACTGCTATCGTTTATTAGAGCACGTATTGGCAGAGGTAGAATTTTATACAGGATGTTCTTAAATACATTAAAGTATACCAAAGTTCAGAAAGCTTGATGTAATGAAAAATGGATTCTTTTGATGTAGCGCGTGAGAAATGGATACCATCCATCAAAGAGAGTCATTCGTCAAAAGATAATGATAATATGAAACATTAACTCTCTCAGAGCTAAATGTTTGGATCACTACTATTATTCCCAAGCGTCGTTTGACATTAATGGTTACGACATCCAGGGCAGTATTTCATATTAAACATTTATATTTAATCGTTATTTAAATTAAATGACTGTTTCGCATTTTTTGGGTCATAAAGCAGTGACTTTTACCCCACACAGAAAAAAATAACCTGCAGGAAGCTGCCGCCGCTACGTCACGAGACGTCAACCTGTAGTCACTAGATCGGATGAAAGCTACACTAAGAGATTAAAAGTATCCGGACACCCCCCCCCCCCAAAAAAAACATACGTTTTTCATATTAGATGCATTGTTCTGCCACCTACTGTCTGGTAATCCATATTACACATCGTGAGAGAGCAGAATTTGGCGCTCCGCGAAACTCACGGATTTCGAACGTGGTCAGGTGACTGGGTGTCACTTGTGTCATACGTCTGTACGCGAGATTTACAAACTCCTAAACGTCCCTAGGTCCACTGTTTCCGATGTGATAATGAACTGGGAGCCTGAAGGGACACGTACAGCACAAAAGCGTTCAGGCTGACCTTGTCTGCTGACTGACACCGCCGTCAGTTGAAGAGGGTCGCAATGTGTAATAGGCAGACATCTATCCTGACCATCACACAGGAATTCCAAACTGCATCAGGATCCACTGCAAGCAGGCGGGAGGTGGGAAAACTTTGCTTTCATGGTCTAGCGGCTGCTCATAAGCCACACATCACCCCGGTAAATGCAAAACGACCCCTCGCTTAGTGTAAGGAGCGTCGACATTGGACGATTGAACAGAGGAAAAACGTTGTGTGGAGTGACGAATCACTTTACACAATGTGGCGATCCGATGGCAGGGTGTGGGTATGGTGAATGTGCTATGAACGTCATCTGCCAGCGTGTGTAGTGCCAACAGTAAAATTCGAATGCGATTGTGTCATTGTGTGGTCGTGTTTTTCATGGAGGGGGCTTGCACCCCTTGTTGTTTTGCTTGGCACTATCACGGCACAGGCATACATTGATGTTTTAAGCACTTTCTTGCTTCCCACTGTTGAAGAGCAATTCGGAGATGGCGATTGCATATTTGAAAACGATCAGCACCTGTCCATAATGCATGGCCTGTGGCGAAGTGGTTGCAGGGCTAACCCTGTAATTGACTGGCCTGTACAGAGTCCTGACCTGAATCCTACAGAACACGTTTGCAATGTTTTGGAGCGCCGAATTCGTGCCAGGCCTCACCGATCTACATCGATACCTCTCCTCAGTGCAGCAATCCGTGAAAAATGGGCTGCCATTCCCCATCGAACCTTCCAGCACCTGATTGAACGTATGCCTACGAGAGTGGAGGCTGTCATCAAGGCTAAGGGTGGGACAAGACATATTGAATTCCAGCATTACCGACGGAGGACGCCATGTACTTGTAAGTCATTATCAGCCAGGTGTTCGGACACTTTTCATCACATAATTTGTACAGTGACCACAAACCAGAAACCAATATCGCATTCAGCCTGCATGTTTACAAAACACGTGCCAGCTACCTTCTTGTTGACGCCAACACTGTGAGTTTGGACTGTGTTTGAACTATGACTGTGTCTAGAATTCTAGTAACCTACAACCTGTGATGAGGTGAAGACGATCAACACCTTCTTGCTTACTCGTGGCTTCTAGGTCTTTCAACCACATATCATAGATGTTCACGCAGTAGCATCCGAACAGAGGACCTGCATCACTGCTTCCGAGATGCTCGTTCCCAGACGCCGGGCCATTATAATTTGCCATATGTGAAAGTTGCTTAAGTCAGTGATTTCCTCATTTCATCTTTCGTTGGAATGGTTGAAATGAAGATCAGCAGTGTGTTGCGCTAGCGATCAACCGTGAATCGGTTGGGTGATGAGAATATTATGGTGCCAACTAGTTCCACAGGTAAATTTTCCAACATTATTGGCTGTATTTTGTGGAAATTCCGTGTAAAGGAGCTTTTTCGACCAATACATAACAGTAGAGTCCTTTTGTGGCGTGAAAAGAATGCTCTTAGTTAACATAATGCGGGTGTTAACTGCATCCCTTGCAGCTGTGGATCCCGTACCAATGGTCACATCATCAGGGCCATGAAGGAATGGTGCACAGAGCATATGCGTCACTTGGGCTTACAGCGACCGAGCAAATCTGCTATTGCAGAAAATTACCTTGGTACCGGCCATCTTATGGAATAAAACAACACGGAGGTTGTGGCGTGCGCTTTCTGGTCTTGGTACAGTGTTTTAAGGAAGCAGTTGAGATTTAATTCGCATCCTTAAATATGGGAGGGTTTGCTGAATTTTACTTTGAAATCTGCTCTCTCCCTGATCAAGCATAAGATTGACAGCTTTAATTCTACTTGCTAACACTTCATAAACTTACCTTTGATGGGATTCGAAGTTTGTCTTCTGTGGCTGTGTGCTGGAACAGGTTGTTTATGATATGTGTGTGTAATGTTTTTGCATATATCTCACATACTGAGGTCTTAGACTTCCTTGCACAGGACTTTCTCGTTACATTTGTACCTTGAAAATGACTAGTTGTTCACCTGCAGAAATATTGGTGATTGTCGAAGACGCCTCCCGGTTGCAGTGCCGTAAGGTGTTTGAGCTTAACCAACGTTTGTGTTGAAATACAGGGAACGGAAACACCGTTCCAACAAAGGGTATGCGTTTGACCTGAAAAGTTTGCAAATCACAACTGTGGAGAAGGTGTAGCGATGCGAGAGAAACACCTAATAGTAGTTATCATTATTATCAACCCATGTTGCAAGAATTTCAGTCAAATATTTATGTTTTGAACTGCTTCCTTTTTGCGCCTTAGCGTGTAAAAAAGTACGTGTATAGAAGTACATAAATTTGATAAATTTTGTCCCTTTAGCAAACAAGTGGTTGCCGTCCGATGTCAGCTGCGAACTTCCGCTTGTGCCAACCGATTTTACAGTGTTTACTGTGTAAACCTATAACGAATATAAGAGCTGCTTGATAAAATAAAGAATTGAGATACCTCCCAGAGCTTATTTTTGTTTGACATCCGCTATTGTACACCTTCTTAGTCATGAGCCAGAGTTGAGATTACAAGCTGCAACTGCGAAATAGGTATCGTCACGAAATGATACCAGAGGAAAGAGCACCGATAAAAAGCAGACGCCGAGCTATGCTCATAATTTCTCCGACTGCTTATCCCAAGAGCTAATAGCTTGAGTAACGTAAGATACTGTGACGAGTACGTAAGCTTTATCGTGAGGATGCCACAGAAAGAATTTGAGCAGTAGACGTGTATGAAGCGTAATGCCTCAACATTCCAACACATCTTTAGTGAGAGCAGAGAAGCCCAAATGGCAAATAAGCAACTTTGTATCTGAGCAGGAAACTGCAAATCTTTTGCTTCACGAGTCTTAATCTTAATGTCAAACGTTTCACTTGTTGCAGCGCCGTTTTCTGCGCGTATTCGCATGTAACAGGATGAAAGTTTGGTAGGCTAACTACTAGCGATATAATATCACAGATAAGAGAAACGATGGACTCCGTTATATTCCATTGGCTGACGCAATTACGAGAAGAGACGAGGGGGCTATAATTTTTCACATTTTTTTGAAGTACTCGTTACAAAAGAGTCGCTTGGTAACACAAAAATTATGCGATAAGAACACTTTAAAACAGGAAATGAACACATTTAAACACACTTAAAAAGTGCCAATAGTTGCATCAGAATGTGCTACTAAAAAGCATGAAAAGAATAAGCACTTAATAGACAGAATTGTAGTAACATGGATAGAATTACAGCTCGTAATTTATACGAAAACCACCAGTCAGACAAGTCCTCATCCTGAAAACATTGTTCAGAGGCTAGTAAGGCATATTAATATTTGGCACAGGTCCCAACCGGACGTAGCAGAAGATTTAAACGTACAATAGCGCAACTAAATTTTAGAGCTCTCAAATACAAAAAGAACCATATTACCACAGTACGTAACATCTAAAACAATTACATAAAATTTAAGAGAAGGTGACTGTTTTGCACCTCTACCGCACTTTCACGACATAAACGCATTCAACAAAGTCAGTGTTGCGGCACACTGTTAATTACATAGCCTCTTTGGGCATTTAAACTGTTTATCAGCTCAGGTAGCTTAACATAAATCAGTTTCTGGCAAGATATCGATCAGATGGAGCAATAGTTACAGGTAAAATTAAAACACCGAAACAGAAACAAGTTACTCCTGGCACTCGCCTTGGAATTTAAATAAAGGAACACATAAGAAATAGAGCAGCCGATTCCCCAAAACCACTGTCAAGTTTGGTGCACATCAGTCCTATGTTGTCTTACCTTTGGCCTTGCCGAGTACACAACAGACGGATGCTCACCATTAATTTCCGCTGTATGACAACAATAACAGCGACAATCTTCCTGCAGCAGGCACAGCTTAGTTTAACATGTGACTGACCTGATGGACTAGTCACAGAAAACAGGTTAAATTCAGTCCCAGATCAAAACAAATCATTGACGAATCGAGATATTCATCAGAAAGACAATCCTAAAATTAGGCTGCGCGGCTGAAAGAAAACGCGCGTAATTTATAGAAATTCAGTCACTGAAGAAACGCATGCACTTATAGCACAGAAGGTTGATCATGAGCGTTGGAAGCTCTGGCACAATCATGGAAGCTCAACGCGAACTATTGAACAAAACCACAAAGTAACAAGCTTTACAGATCACTAAAATGGAGCAAATAGAGATGATCCGACGCAAACTACGACTGTTAAACTGGGAACTGAAAAAAATGCTCACATTGAAATCCAATGAACAATTGTTCGGAAAGACGGAGCCCCTTTGTGATAAAGACTCACATGGTAGCAGTTCCTTACGAAACCAAGATCTTCCACACATAACGCGATATTCCTGTACGTGCTAAATTATTTGACAGATTACCGCAAAATATGTTTTCTGAAATGCACAAAGCTGGAAAGAAAATGCTAGGCTACTACTATAGTGCATTTCAGCACAAATCCAATCCTTTGCCTTTCACTATTATTTTTCTTTTTATTTCTTTATTGTTACATAATTTCTCTCTCCCCATAAGGGAATGGAGTGTGGTGTGAGTGGTACAGGCAATCCTCTCTTCAGCCGAAGTATAGGTAACTAATACGAATGCGAAAAACAGTAAATTTAAAGGTGATTTCAAAATTTGTGAACTGGAAATTAGTCAAGGTTTCTTGTAACAGAAATTTAATTTTCTCGTGTTTTAAAATTAAAAAGGGGAAAATTAAAAGGTAAAATGAAAACAATGAGAATACATTTAAGTATTTAAAATTCGTTGTAAAAATGGTTATCTTACAAATGGAGTACTGCGCTTTCACTAAATGTTTACCCTGGAAAAAGTGGTTATTTGTGGTAAATATTTAGGTATTTAGAAAGTTTGGAAGTGTAAGTATAGGTTCAGAGGACCGTTGAGGAGTGTCGATGGAAGAATGAATGCTGAGAAGACAGAAAGGGGAAAGTTATTTGGGATACCGTTAGAGCTACAATACGATCGGGAAAAAGATGCCAGTATAGGTAAAGACAGGGAGGGAATAGTAGGAGAAGGGAAAGATGTTGAGGGAAAAAAAAGAGGAAGCTTGGATGAGGTGGGATAGGTGCAGTGGAATTACAGTTAAAATGGTTCAAATGGTTCTGAGCACAATGGGGCTTAACATCTGAGGTCATCAGTCCCCTAGAACGTAGAAATATTTAAACCTATCTAACCTAAGGACATCACACACATCCATGCCCGAGGCAGTATTCGAACCTGCGACCGTAGCGGTCACCGGTTGCAGACGGAAGCACCTAGGACCGCTCGGCCACAGCGTCCGGCGGAATTACAGTCACTAGGATGGGTAAATGTTGGGAGAAATTTAGGTATCTGGAAGAGAGAGGTTATTGAAATTTCTTTGGGAGAGAATGTGGAGACAGTGCAGGTGAGGTGTCGGTTGAATGAGTTGGTATACGAGCTGCAGCGTAGTAGGAATGAAAATTAGAGGAGAGACAATAGGATCATTTGAGTAGAATATACGAATGGTGTACGTTGATCAAAGGTGTTCAACATGAGTAAGAAGAAGCGGGAATTTAATAAGACGGCAAAGGATCCATCTCGCAGAAGATAAACGGGTCCAGAAAGCGACGTGGAGCGCATGGCATTTAAGCACTTGGTGGAGCAGAAATCCATACAACGTTTGCATTTAAGGTGATGGATCAGATCAAAGATTATAGTCGTAGAAAGTATAGAGGTGTGTCCCCAAGTTCGGCCAGTTAGTACGTACGGTCTATTGTGATATACCTGTTAGGTAGTTAAGGGTAGGTGAGATCTCCATGTTCGTTGCTGGACTACTGTGAGTTCAAGATACTTTAGTCCGTTTAGCAAACTGGAGAGGACTGTTATAAATGATGAGGTAAAAGTCATTGACAGAGGTGGTACAGGTGATTGTTCCTACTATTTTTATCTTTCTTTTAGAGGGATTCATCTTCAAAAGCAACTGGTTACACAAAGGAAAAAGAAAACTGTTTAAGGAGGAGGGATCATTAGGGTATACGGAGAGACAGGTAAATATGTAATGACACTAGAGGCAATACCAATGAACGTTAAAGAAATGCATACCTAGTTTATAGTATTCGTAGACTTTGAGAAAGTTTCTGACAATGTTCACTGGAATACGCTCTTTGAAATTCTGAATGTAGCAGGGCTAAAACATAGGGAAAGAAAGGTAATACACAACTTGTACAGAAAACAGATGGCAGTTATAAGGGTCGAAAAGCAGGAAGGAAAAGCAACGGCTGAGAAGGAAGTGAGAGAGTGTCGTAGCCTTTCACCGATGTTATTCAACTTGAACATTCAGCAACCAGTGAAGGGAACTAAACAAAATTTGAGGAAGGAATTAAAGTTCAGGTAAAAGAATAGAAACGTTGAAGTTTTCCGATGTCAGTGTAATTCTGGCAGGGACAGCAAAGAATTTTTAAGAGCCGTTGGACGTGGGCCAGATTTCAAATAGAAGAGATAATACGAACACCAACAAAATCAAAAGAATGGTAATGGAATTTAGTCGAATTAAATCAGGTACTGGTGAGGGAACCAGATTAGAAAGTGAGAAACTACAATTTTGCTATTTGGGCAGTGAAATGAACAATGAAAGTGTTTCTGGAGATGAAAAATTTGATAATACAGAATATAAACTTACGTGTTATGAAGTCTTTCCTGGAGATATTTGTCTTAGGTGTAAGCTTCTACTGAAGTGAAACGTATGAAACGTGGAAGATAAAAATAAAAAGGGTTTGAAATAAGGTGCTACAGAAGAATGCTGACGACTAAAAGGGCATATCGCTTAAGTAATGAGGAAATAATGAATTGGAGAGGAAAGGAAATTGTTGCATGAACTGACTAAAGGGAACGATCGATTTACTTAGGAATCATCAGTTTCATGCTGGAGGGAAGTGTGGGAGATAAGAATTGTAGAGGAATATCAAGAGACGAATACAGCAGGCACTTTCAAGTGGATGTGGTTTGTGGCAGTCTTTCGGATAACAAGAGGCTTGCAGAGGATAGAATAACGAAGACAGCAGCTTGAAACTAGTTTTCGAAATGAAGACCACAGCAACAGCGAAAGGTAGTGGGCTAGGAATTCAGCACCTTCACTATGCTGAAGACCAGGAACTGGAGAGGTTGGTTGTGGCATATCAAACGTGTAGAGGATATAAATTGAGGAGAAACGACAGAGCCTTTAGGTACACCTGCAGCAGGTGAAAGAAAAGGACTGGAAGTGACAAAAGATAGACGGCTGGACAGAAATGATTCAATTAGGTGAACGTAGGAAACTGGTAGTGCATAGGTCTGGAGATTGTTAAGAATACTACACACGGTCAAATGCTTTTTCCAGGTCGATAAATACAAAAGTAGGGGATTCTGGATGCGTCGGTAGAGGATGGGACACTGCTATGCACTGCGGTGAAGCCAATGGGACGTTTAAGAGGAAGGTTTTGAGCATTTTGATGAAAATTAGTAGCCTGGAGGTTTCCCACAGTTCAGGATAGTAACCATGATTGAGAATTGTATTATAAAGGTTTGCTATGTGACTAGGAAAGGAGACTCATATGTTTCCTAAGCAGTGAAACCCGGGAACCAGGTGAGGGGCAGTCGTCTTTTTGTGCTAAAATGTGTCAGGGAATGGGGAGTAATCAAAATTCCATCGTCTGAAATTAAGATGTCAGATAGCTAGGAGACTAGGGTGTCATGTAAGTGGAGCGTTGGGTAGTAAGGTACGGATTTACTACCGATCAGTCGGTGGGATGCTTTTCAGCACCTGGAGGAGCTGATGGGGAATGTAGCATTGAGTCTGACAACGTATTCCTAATGTATCTCTGTAGTTCCTGGTGGTGCGTATTCCGGTTATAAGGCCGTAGCAAAGAGGGTTTAGTGTAGCGTGTGGGATTAGTGTAACTTTCGGGACGGGTGTGCTGTGGGATGGAAACTGTGTCACCTTGGAGGAAGTAGGTAAAACGACGTCAATCTTGGAATTCTGAAGGGATCTGCTGTGGACACTAAGATCAACGGCAAAAGGTGCGGCCTGTAATCGTGAGAAAATCATAGGGGATAGGATACTGGGATCGGATATACGCTGTTTGATCAGAAGTATCACGGCACCACTGTCCAAACACACCTACGAGTATGTAATGTGGACACCCATTAGTTACGTGAGGGGTTTTCTTTAAAATCTGGAACTCCCCTCTGCCATTGGTGAGATGTGTGGGAGACCATCCCCCTCCCCCAACTCCTCCCGACCCCTCAAGTGAGGTCTATCCCAGAGCCGAGTAAAAAAGACGAAAAAAATTAATTTTTAAAATTTATTTTGAACATTGAATAAAACATTTTAAGAAAATCATTTCTTATTTGTAAAGCCTATTCAACTGTGTTTCCAACAGGTGGTTAAAAACAATTTTTAATATGCCAGCCGTCAGTAGTATTCAGACGGACAGAAAGACAAAGTAAGACGAATAAAAAGGCTGCACGAAAATAGTATTAACCATTTTGACGGATCACTAAGAACCTATGTTTGGTATATTACGAATATTAAATGTCCTTAAGCTTTCACTCACACTGCCGACGAAAGACATTGTACCTTCATTTGAACGGTATGATTATGTAGATATTCAACCTCTGGATTTATATGATCACTAAGAGAATTATTATCGGTGAACAACTTGCTCCCACGTGCTTTTAGACTTGTCTGCCTGCTGGTTAACATATACATTGTAAAAGTTTTGATAGAAATTCATTCTGAACACAATAACATCGGTTTCATATGCAGTGATTTCGACTTGGGTAGTAGAGAGGAATTGTGCAGCATTTGCTTCAAATCGGGGAATCCCGAGTATGCACACATTTAAAGCTTTCAGTTCAGTTCAGAGAGGTCATGAAGATGCTGTCTATACTCGTGTTTAATTATGTTAAACAAAATATTGTCCGTTCTAAGAATGTGTATTCTCTTAACTGAAAATTTGACGTGGGATTTTCACCGCTCCCCCTTTTAAATGAAAGTTAGTGATATTTTTTCCTCCCCCTCCCCCCCGCCCCGCATTTCGAGGTAACGTAATTGACTGCGTCCCCAAAGCGGAAGTGGCCACTGGATATCCCGAGATGAGGAATCACCAATAAAAAAGGAGAAGGGGAGTGTTACGTTGCCTGTAGAGAAGCGGTAAGAGCAGAATGGGTCCGTCAGCATAGATCAGTGACTTTGAAGGTGGACCCCCCACCTGAGTAACAAATCCATCAGGAACATTTCTTCAGTTCTAAAGCTGCTCAATTCGACTGTTGGGGAAGTGAAAGTGAAAAGGAAACGCGAGAGGACAATCACAGCTAAACGAAGACGAGGCAAACTTCATGTTCTGATGGACAGGGACAGTCGAGCATTGCGCAAGGTGATTGTAAAAAGTCACATGAAACGAGTGAAATCAATAACTCGTACACGCCAGAGTGCTACGAGCAGTCCAGCTAGCATAATTACTTTGTGTAGGGACTTCAAATGAATGGGGTAAAACGGCCGAGTAGCGCCTCATAAATCACACATTTCGGCTCTAAACGACATCTGAGGTGGTGTAAAGAGCAGCGTCACTAGAAAGTGGATGACTGGAAACGAGTAATTTGCTGACGAATCACGCTGAACTCTGTAGCAACCCGATAAAAGGTTTTGGGGTTGGTAAATGTCTGGAGAGCGTTATCAGGCATCATGTGTAGTGCCAACAGTGGAGTACCAAGAAGGTGGGGGGGGGGGGGGGGTTCACGGTTAGGATGTGGTACACATATTGTTTTTAATAAAATGCTGTATGAGGACGGAAATTAACACGCTTGTAGCATTGTACACCGCTTACAGTAGAGGAACAGTGCGAAGAAACTGACTATCAGCATGGCAAAGCAGCCTATCATAAAGCAACATTTGTGAGCCAATGGTTTGTTGACAATAACATTTCTGAAATGTACTGTTCTGTTCAGGGTCCCCAACTCAACCTAATGGAATACTTTTTGGGTAAGTTAGAACATCACTCTAGTTCGCACGATCTGATACCACTATCTTGTCTAATATTGGTTTCTCAGGAAGAATGGGCTCCAGTTTCTCCAGAAATTCACACATCTCATTAAGGGCATGTCCAGCAGAACTCAAGCTATCATCAAGAAGAAAGGTAGTCATATCTAATATTAATGTCCACTAATTGGTGTCTGTTTAACTTTGATCTGATAGTGAATATTATAGCACAGGTAGCAGAGTTTTGACGAAGAGGTGTCCGATGGGAGTGCTGTACAGGTGTTGTGGCCGACCATGAGTGATTTCCTGGTGATCAACTGCGACCGTATCTTGATGATGATGATGATGATGATGATGATGATGATGATGTTTGGTTTGTGGGGCGCTGAACTGCACGGTTATCAGCGCCCATACAAAATCCCAACCTTTTCGCAGTCCAATCTCGCCACTTTCATGAATGATGATGAAATGATGAGGACAGGGCAAACACCCAGTCATCTCGAGGCAGGTGAAAATCCCTGACCCCGCCGGGAATCGAACCCGGGACCCCGTGACTGTATCTTGGGCCATTCTGGGAGAATTATATGTACGATGTAGGTTGTATGATGAGCCTCAGATGATGTGACAGGATTGAGCGGACGATTAATGAAGGATGAGTGTATGGAAGTCGTATTGTGACAAGGTATGCATTAATCTGGGCTTGTTAGTTAGAAACGTACATATATTGTGCACCATGAATAAGGTGAAGCGAGCAGTGTTTTCACGCGTAAGGTGCTATAGGAAGTTGTTTGATATGCATTTATTTCAAGCACGTCGAGCTCAGCCGTAACTAATTTGGTGTGAGGTTGAGATATCACAAAAATAAAAATGGCACAAAATAAGATCCGTATTGTGTTGACCCTTTTTTCTTTTCATTACGCGTTTCGGATCCTGCTCATCTTCAAATGAGCTGGTGACAAATTACACACGCGTATAAATGGAACCCTACACTAAACCATCATATAACAACCAGACATTTAAGACGTAATTCATACCCTTTGATGCAAAGTAAACATACAACTTCGACAAACTTGGAAACAGGAGGCAGGAGAGGGAGAAGGAATGTCCACGCATGTAATGAGACTGTGATTGGTTTGGGGATTACCGGGGACACTACTGGAAGTGGATTTTGTGTTTGGGTCCCTGTGAGGTTTTATTTTGATAATTAAATGCAAGGGTGATTTGTGAGATGCTTGATGGAGGCATATATTGTGGTCTACGTCCATCAAGGAGTCAGTTTGGCGGATTGTTGACTATGTGATTGGTGATGGGCTTCTGGTGTTGACACTGTAGTTCGGTGGGACCTTTTCTTTGCTACAGTGGATGATCATGAGGCTGGCAGTGCACGGGAAGTGGACTGAGTGGGGAATGTTTTAACTGAGGATATACGAACGAAATGGATAAAAATGGGGAAGATTTGTGATGACGGTATTGTAGGCAAAGGAAGTAGTCGTACATGAGGATGAGAGCGTGGAAAGAGGAGAATACAAACAGAAAGGTGGATTAGGGGAAGAGCTAACTGTAGTTACAGCGATAACAGGGGATTAGATCGTAGAAATGAATGAGATAGTAGGAAATTCGATGTTGGTATGTGAGGAATGGGCACAACACGCAGTGGAAGATGTAGATTACCGGTAATGAAGTGCCGCTGAGGTGGTACCGGCGTCTGAGCAATGGGACGGCGACGACAGCAGCAGATGATGACGTTGGCGGCGGCGGCGGCGGTGGCGGCGGCGGCGACGACGATGACGACGTAGACGATGTTGACAAAAAGGATGACGACGACAGACAGCGGAGAGGTGTCTTCGGGAGCAGGTCCAAGGGGACGAAAGAATGTGACGATGACGAGAAGTGTTTACAGAGACCAGAAACAGGTTCGGGCGAGGTGGCAGCTTTCAAATTGTCACTAGAGAGTGGTTATAACCGTTCTAGTAGATATGAGCAACGAAAGCAGGAGAACGACTACAGGCTGCAACTGCGAAACTGAGAGTAGAAAGTGGCTGCAGCTAGTGTAGTTTATTGGTCGAGGATATGTGGGATTAAAACCCAACAAGGGCAATTTTTGTTTTAAATTCCTATGTAGCACATGTGGAATCCGGAAGAAAAACTTTTTGTCCCTGTGGAGCTGATTTATTAAAAACTTGGGTCGAATGCAAGGACGACTTTAATAAATGTCACTGGTTCGCAGTATATAAGAACAGTTGACTGATTCGCTTTATGAGAAGTTTTTCTGCTTTGTCTGTATAAATACGCCAGGCAGTGCCTTACAACATTGTCGGGCGACAGAGACATACAGATTGCCATTCTCTAAACCTGAGCACTAGATAATCAAACGCGCGTGGTCTTTAGATGGCAGCCCACGCCTGAAATTGAGCTGTATGAGGCGTACCCGACGACACAGCCAATATTGTAGCAGCCTGAAGCCATTCAGCTCTAGAGACGTCAGCCTTTGTTCATGGTACAAAGAATCGAGATTTATTACTACGGCTCTAGATGTCCAAAGTGCTGTAGCACTACAATCGTTCTTAACCTCGTATTTCAGTCTCTTCAAACAGTCGACAATTAGCAGTAGTATTTTGTTATGACAGTTCGTCATTCTGAGGTTAACGGGCATGGAATGCTAACTTTAATTGGTCTTATAGGATCCACAAACAATTTTCCGTGTGATGTGTTACAAAATATTATGAGCAGTTAACATAAGTTACGCTACTGTTTCATTAGGAAAACATTTTACATTGGTGAAGAAAAAGAAATACAAAGCGTTGATTCTGAGAAAGAGTCTAGGTGAAATTGTTGTTTGTCCGTTAATCAGGAAATATTCTTGGTGAAATACCATTGTTTCAGATTTGCGTAACAAAAGAAAACGGACTGTTCCGCTTATTTTCAGTACATTTTCGAAACCGATCATCATAATCTGCTTTTGTATTTCATTATTTCTTGTAAAGAGCACCATGAATATCCCTCACACTGAACTTTTTATTTTACGCGTAGGACATAAGTAGACGTACACCAACAAACAAAAGAACAGAAAGAAGAGGATTCTTAGGATAGTTCTATTGTGTCCACATACTATTAATTTTGCAGGATGGAGAATGTAAGGTAGATTAGAGACACGGTAACGAAATCGTAACGTTACAGTTACAACGACCATGAGACAAACAAAAATGTTCTTTGATGTTAGCGTCTCAAAAATTTGTTAGAAAATCAAGCGAACATTAATTTGTTTGCGATGGCAGAAGGTACATGTCTGATCTTGAAAATTGGCTACTGTTCTGTAGCGATTACAGTTAACCAAAATGAGAAAAAAACAAATGTTTTGCAACTAACCTAACATGGTTTACAAGAACAAATATAGCATCCAGCCACTTTTATGGAACTTTATGTGTCCCAAAATGCATTCTCAGTTGGTACGATCTCCTTCATTATGAAGTTTACGTCGACTGAAATTTTGAACGCTATGGATTCAACTTGGAAAATAGCAGTTTCCTTAATTATCACGATTTCCAAGTCGTATATGTATGTGTAAACTATAGTAATGTGCTCTCAACTTCATTGTATAATTGTTCTTGAAAGGAAATACACATCAAATATTGCCATTGGTTTCAGGCACACAATCAATTCGTCACATGATATCGGTGTCGTCACTTGTTCGGTGCGATAGGTACGGAAAGTCTTTTTTGTTCAAGGTTCACTATTATAGGTACAGTTTGTAGTGGCATGCCAACGTTGGCCTAACGAGAAGGTGAAGTCGTTGAAATGCAAGATTGTTCTCTACATACTCACGACCAGTCTCACAGCTTTTCTTCCTCCAAACCTTACCTCCCAGCGTACAAACATCGCACAAGTACTTCGAGCATTTTTTTTTTTTGGTTCGATTCTCTTAAAAGCGACATTTTTCTTCAACTTTACACATTTCGATGTTAATTAGAAAACATGCAAAAAAAATTCATTTGCTTAATTAATGAAACCATTGAAATTCGCAGTGACCATACCCTGCCTGTATCATACTTTCATTGCTTAGGTATCTAGTGGTGGTCTGCTGTGTTGGACAACAGTCTTTTTGCACACCATAGGGAGACAGAAGCTCAGCTTATCCCGACACAACTAGTTCTCTCACATGAATAGATAACATATTCGTTGCTACCACAACGCTATTACTGTGTTACATTCCACCTAATGAGGAATCGGCATACAGCACATCTTCGCATCGATAATACAATTAAATTCATTTAAGGTCTGACATCTAGCTGAAATAAATTGAGAGTGTTTTCACATTAACAAATTATATTTCCTTATTGTAGTACAAGTAAAGAATAAACAGATGGAAGATATTTTGTTACCTTACCTCAAGATTAAAGTCGTTAATAATTTTCTCCTTCATTGCTCATTTACACAGGAAGAGCCTAAGAGACTGGTACGTACACATACCTAATATCTTTTAGGGCCCCTGCGAGCACGCAGAAGTGCCGCAACACGACATGGCATGGACTCGACTAATGTCTGAATTAGTGCTGGAGGGAACTGACACTATGACTCCTGCAGGGCTGTTCATAAACCCGTAAGAGTACGAGGAGCTGGAGGTCTCTTGTGAACAGCACGTTGCAAGGTGTCCCAGATATGCTCGATAATGTGGATTTCCGTGGAGTTTGGTGGCCAGCGGAAGTGTTTATAGTCAGAAGAGTGTTCCCGGAGCCACTCTGTAGCATTTCTGGACGTGTGGGGTGTCGCATTGTCCTGCTGGAACTGCTTAAATTCATTGGAATGCAGAAAGGAAGTGAATGGATGCAAGTGATCATATAGGACGCTTACGTACGTGCCACCTTTCAGAGTCGTATCTAGACGTATCAGAGGCCCCATATCACTCCAACTGCGCGAACCCCACACCATTACAGTGCTTCCACCAGCTTGAAAAGTCCCCTGCTGATATCCAGGGTCCATGGATTCATGAGGTTGTCTCCATAACCGTACACATCCATCCGCTCAATACCATTTGAAACGAGACTCGTCCGACCAGACAGCATGTTTCCAGTCATCAACAGTCCAATGTCAATGTGTTGACGGGCCCAGGCGAGGAGTAAAGCTTTGTGTCGTGCAGTAGTAAAGAGTACACGAGAGGGGCCTTCGGCTCCGAAAGTCCATATCGATAACCTTTCCGTGAATTGTTCGCAAGCTGACACTTGTTGATGGCCCAACATTGAAATCTGCAGCATGTCACGTTGAACGGTTGTCTTCAGTCGTCGTTGGTCCTGTTCTTGCAGGATCTTTTTCTGGCCACACCAATGTCAAAGATTTGATGTTTTACCGGATTCCTGATGTTTACGGTACACTCATGAAATGGTCGTACGGGAAAGATCCCCACTTCATTACTACCTAGAAGATGCCGTGCCCAATCGCTCGTGCGCCAACTATAACACCTCGTTCAGCCTCCATCAAATCTTAATTACCTGCTACTGTAGCAGCAGTAACCGATATAACAACTGCGCCAGACACTTGTTGTCTTATACAGGGTGAAGAAAAATTCTGTCACGAAATTTTAACCCTGGATAGCTGATGCCAGTAGGAACCAAAACTACTAATGTTGTATAGGTCGACTACGAAGTATTTTTAAACTAAGGAAACTTGGCGTTCATTGGTTGACGGGCAGCGGTATGGTAGTCGGTTCCCACATACGAACGTCTCTGCCCCGTCACTGCCCCAACGTGATCTCCAGCAGGCAAAGCTTTCCCTGTCATGCATTGTCGAGAGCATCCGGCAACAGGGCAATACCGCGGCCAATCGGAGCGCGTGGCGCCAAATTTCCGTAGTTTAAAAATTGTGCGTTGTCGATGTGCACAACATTAGTAACTTTGGTTCCTACTGGCATCAGCTATTCAGGGTTAAAATTTTGTGACACAGTTTTTCTCCACCCTGTAGGCTTTGCCGACTGCAGCGCCATATTCTGCCTATTTAAATATCTGTTTTTGAAAACACATCCCTATACCAGTTTCTTTGGCGCTTCATTGTATTTTTACTGTGTATATCGATACTCACCAGTAATACGGTAACTACTGACTAAACACAGAAGTATAATAATAATAATGTCGTGTGACGAGGGCCTCCCATCAGGTAGACCGCTCGCCTGGTGCAAGTCATTCGATTTGACGCCACTTCGGCGACTTGCGCGTCGATGGAGATGAAATGATGATGATTAGGACAACACAATACCCAGTCCCTAAGCGGGGAAAATCTCCGACCCAGCCGAGAATCGAACCCGGGCCCTTAGGATTGACATTCCGTCGCGTTGACCCCCCCTTTTTTTTTTTTAAACCTCATTTTGTTCGCTTTCGTTCGTTGAATCTGCTCGGGGCGGACGTCGTAAGATACCCGTTTAAGTTCGTCGTTGATCGGTGAACTCAGTTTTTTTATTACAGCTAACCCTCCGACCGAACAAGCTGAGCTACCGTGCCGGCTATCCCCTCAGTTACCGGGGGCGGACAACACAAAGGTGTTAATTCGCTATATAGATGACCTCATCAATTACCTCTCCCTGAATCTCCAAGACACTACGAAGAAGTGACTGAGCAAGTCGTAGTCGCAAAAGCTGTAAAGCTGTACAGCTATTCAGTGGTATTTGTGGTGTGGGACGCCTGTGCACCTGCAGAATGTGTGAACTGGCGTTAGCGTACTCTTGGAATATTGCAGGCGATAGCGGTGCACCAGTAACGACGCTTTTAAGATAGCGCGCCACGCCAAACCGGAACAATCGCTACCCCCGGTCGTTACACTACCCAGCAAACAGTCTCGTGCAGAGCCCAAGCAGATCGCAAATGCCACGAAACTCTCTACTCTAATGTTTCTCACACTTGCATGGCAAACTACGATAACTAAATATCAGTCACTTTAGATAAAAATAAAAAAAGAAAGAGAAAATACACTCCTGGAAATTGAAATAAGAACACCGTGAATTCATTGTCCCAGGAAGGGGAAACTTTATTGACACATTCCTGGGGTCAGATACATCACATGATCACACTGACAGAACCACAGGCACATAGACACAGGCAACAGAGCATGCACAATGTCGGCACTAGTACAGTGTATATCCACCTTTCGCAGCAATGCAGGCTGCTATTCTCCCATGGAGACGATCGTAGAGATGCTGGATGTAGTCCTGTGGAACGGCTTGCCATGCCATTTCCACCTGGCGCCTCAGTTGGACCAGCGTTCGTGCTGGACGTGCAGACCGCGTGAGACGACGCTGCATCCAGTCCCAAACATGCTAAATGGGGGACAGATCCGGAGATCTTGCTGGCCAGGGTAGTTGACTTACACCTTCTAGAGCACGTTGGGTGGCACGGGATACATGCGGACGTGCATTGTCCTGTTGGAACAGCAAGTTCCCAAAAAATGGTTCAAATGGCTCTGAGAACTATGGGACTCAACATCTTAGGTCATAAGTCCCCTAGAACTTAGAACTACTTAAACCTAACTAACCTAAGGACATCACACACACCCATGCCCGAGGCAGGATTCGAACCTGCGACCGTAGCAGTCCCGCGGTTCCGGACTGCAGCGCCAGAACCGCTAGACCACCGCGGCCGGCAGCAAGTTCCCTTGCCGGTCTAGGAATGGTAGAACGATGGGTTCGATGACGGTTTGGATGTACCGTGCACTATTCAGTGTCCCCTCGACGATCACCAGTGGTGTACGGCCAGTGTAGGAGATCGCTCCCCACACCATGATGCCGGGTGTTGGCCCTGTGTGCCTCGGTCGTATGCAGTCCTGATTGTGGCGCTCACCTGCACGGCGCCAAACACGCATACGACCATCATTGGCACCGAGGCAGAAGCGACTCTCATCGCTGAAGACGACACGTCTCCATTCGTCCCTCCATTCACGCCTGTCGCGACACCACTGGAGGCGGGCTGCACGATGTTGGGGCGTGAGCGGAAGACGGCCTAACGCTGTGCGGGACCGTAGCCCAGCTTCATGGAGACGGTTGCGAATGGTCCTCGCCGATACCCCAGGAGCAACAGTGTCTCTAATTTGCTGGGAAGTGGCGGTGCGGTCCCCTACGGCACTGCGTAGGATCCTACGGTCTTGGCGTGCATCCGTGCGTCGCTGCGGTCCGGTCCCAGGTCGACGGGCACGTGCACCTTCCGCCGACCACTGGCGACAACATCGATGTACTGTGGAGACCTCACGCCCCACGTGTTGAGCAATTCGGCGGTACGTCCACCCGGCCTCCCGCATGCCCACTATACGCCCTCGCTCAAAGTCCGTCAACTGCACATACGGTTCACGTCCACGCTGTCGCGGCATGCTACCAGTGTTAAAGACTGCGATGGAGCTCCGTATGCCACGGCAAACTGGCTGACACTGACGGCGGCGGTGCACAAATGCTGCGCAGCTAGCGCCATTCGACGGCCAACACCGCGGTTCCTGGTGTGTCCGCTGTGCCGTGCGTGTGATCATTGCTTGTACAGCCCTCTCGCAGTGTCTGGAGCAAGTGTGGTGGGTCTGACACACCGGTGTCAATGTGTTCTTTTTTCCATTTCCAGGAGTGTAGTTCATGGTTTTACAACAAATGACGAGGTGAAACAAGCTATAAATAAAGCATGAAATACTCTGACTTGTCCATCGCTTATCGCCAGTGATAGCGACGTAGAAAAATAAATCAACACAAAGTGGAAAGAAACGCAGTAGAAATGATGAGAGTGACATGTGAAGGAACAGATCAGGAATGAGACTGGCGAACATAATTTTACCTTGGAGCAAGGAAAGTAAAAAGTAAAGTTTTTACTCCATAAGGCAGATGTGATCCCCTTTACATAAGCAGACGGACGAGAGATACAGTAAAAATCTTCAGACACTAAGCCGATTAATTTTGTAAAATATGTAGGAACTGTTAAAAAACTATGAACTATTAGAAAACCCGAATAGACTTCAAATGTTGACTTCTGGGAAGTGAAACAGCACTTTCAGAGTGAAGAGCTCAGAGTACAAGTTGGTATATAATGAGGAAGGATGGAAGAAATAAGGTGAGGCATAAGTGAGATTAAACCTGTGGAAATTGCAGCGAAATGATGTATTGGAATTCACAGTATGAAAAGATATTTTTCTAATGTCGACTATCGGTGTGCATTTAGAACGGAAAACAATTACTTTGGGAAAGGAGATGCTGCATGTAATTCTTGAAAAAGTCTGCTGAAATTAGAAAAATATCTTTTCATACTGTGATAATACTAATGCATGACTTCGCCCCAATTTTCACAGGTTTAATCTCACTTTGACTCAGCTCGTTTCTTCCGTCCTTCATCATAATATATCAATCCATATTCTGTGCTCATTGCATTGTGCATGCCATTCAACAGGTTCCGTAATTTTTCCTCACATTGACTCAGAATACAGTGCCATCAGGGAAGCCTTTCTATCACAGTGAATTTTATAGCTACTTTCTCACATACATCATTGCCTCTTTGTTTAACCTGTTGCACAGTAGGGAAAAAGTTTAAATCTTCGCCTCAATGTCACTTCTTCCCCTGTGAGTTATAGCAATATTTTATGAGAATTTCGTACATCTTCCAACATTTTACTTTATCTGAAGCTTTTTATAGTTCGCTATTTGCTGATAATACGGTAAGAGAGGGATAGTGTACGTCCAATGAAGTAAAATTTACCAAACTCTCACAGGTAAAAAATGCACATTTGTGGACCTTCAGACATATCAGTGGCAAGCAGAGGGAAGTTTTTGTATTTAAATTAACGTCTCTCATCTAACACATCCTATACTAAAGATTTTGTAATTGAACAAGTAAACTCCAGATTTTGTAATGAATAGACAACCAATGTACAAAAAGCTTCATACTTTTGATTACTGTACAAATTAGTTAATATATTGAATAATTGACATGAAGCGTGTAAGCTAGGAAACGTGTGGAAATTTTTTAAAATTATGTTTAAAAGTTCTTTAATGTCGTTAAGGGTCCTTATTATCAAACAATGGATTAATATAGTCTGCCTAATCTTCAGTTCTTCTTAAGCAAAATCGAGTTTTTCGCGCACCTCAATGTTTATGATGTCACATCTCCTGAACTACGGGTCATAAAATGATAAATTAATTTTACACGTACGTTCAGTGGTATATGCAGATACTGTCGTTGAAATGAATTGCGAATAGAGGTACCAGTGAAGAATAAAAAGTGAAACGTCATGCATGCTGCGGCGTTTTACTGTGTCAACAGCGAAAATGAAGTATACGGTAAAATTTTTTTCCCATCATCATCACTGTTTTTCTTTTTTTCTCTCGGGGTGAGGGTGGGAGAGAGGGGGTTCAGTAACAAAAAGTTTCGTAAAAACATGAATCTGTTTCTGGAGTTCGTTGCAGGTCACTCATCATCTCCAAATAGTGGCTGAATGTAGACTGCATACTTGTGCAGCGTGAGTTACCTTGTATCAAGGCATAAAAACAACTAATTGTAATATTCCTCATTCTTTGTTGAAGCTTTAAAGTAAGATTATACCTCCTATTTAGTATATTACAGCAGCATTATACATTTTTAACTCCGAAAAAGTTACATAAAATATTGAAAATGAAATTTTTGTTGGCTCTTGAAGCTGGGTAAGCTGCAATTGCGATCTTGCACCACGAATCATGATTCATGAACTGGGTTGACGGGTGAATAATACGAATTCTTTAAGATACGATTATATTAGACCAGAATTTTCTATGATGGCTGCTGTGTAACGCCTTCCAGCTGAATCAGCTACAGTGAAAGTACCATAATGCCACCAATTTGATAAGATAGTAGGCTGTACTGCAGAAACTGCACTGCAGTATGTTAGTCGAAACTTTCAATGCTAGTAATAGTGAAATCTAAAGGCCACATGTTTATTACTTGTTAACACTCAGAAACTTGGATTAAACTTATTCTAACAAATACCGTACTTCTAATGTGCAAATAGAATGAATAAACCTCTGTTCTACTAAGTAGCGTAGAACAGTAAGTGTGAACTAAGAAAATGGTCAAAACTAAAACAGTAGTTTCAAAAACTTATGTGACTCTTCACGAGTGTTGACTACAGCGCGCCTGTATCTGATTGGCTGTGGTTTTAAGGCCGTAACGATGGTGCAGTTCAGATTTACGGTTATCTGGAAAATTCTGCTCTTGGTCTGACATTATTATATTCTTATTCTCCACTCTGTATACACGCAGCACTGTTTAACTGCTTTGATAAGAACTAAGATCCGTCGTTCAGAAACTTGAAATATCGCCCGAAATATTTTACTTCAGGTACAGCAGAATGTAAAGTGCAAGCACAATTAAAACATCGAAAAACTTTGTTAACGTTTACGTTTCAAGACAGCACTGGAAAAATCTAGCGCTGAGCTTTAAGATCCACAGAACTTGTATATACGTATCGTTCGAATCACTAATACGTTAAAACGTCTACACTATTTTATCTGCAATCAAATAATGAAGGTATTCAAAATCCGTTCATGCAACTTCAGGAAATTAGAGAATTTTATAAACAAATGATTTTCGTTCGATGATATAAAATATAATAAGTGGTCACTAACGAAACACATTTGCAATGTTACTTACTTTCTAAATTAAAATAGTTTGTCTGATGTGTGCTTAAGGCGAACATAAAACAGGGTAAGTAAAATTATCCCATATTATCATTCTAAAGGACTGTTTTAGACGTAGAAAGGAAGCCAGATTGTATATATTTGCCACTATAGGCCGCAGGTGATGTTTTATACCAACATAACCAAATGTTATTTATTTCAAGTTTCTACTACCAGTCACTTTTTATTTTATGCTTAAACTAACATAATGCAACGTGTTTCGAATATGTTTTGTTCATCTTCAGGTGTTTATACATACATACATACATACAGAAATGTTACTTAAAATAAACAGTCTTAAACTAAATTAATCTAGAACACTTTGTCCATTGTTTTTTATTGTAGCTGCTGGTGTGGCATTTGGGTGGAAGGAGGGGGGCAGTGTATGGCTATAAATCGAAATCAGTGATGTCTTCAGATGGTTTTCATCTTTGTGGTTGACTAAGTATATCACAGCCTGTGTAGGATGCAGATAGATTTGCATCAGTTGGGTGTTATGAAAATAGTGTGAAGTCTTGATACATGTGGCATTTACAAAATTACCTGCAGCCAATCAAATAGATATTACATTGGCCAAACAGGCAGAAACTTCAGAACCCGATTCAAAGAACATTTAGACTGCTACAGGCTCGATAAATGTAACAAATCAGCAGTAGCAACTCACATTAAAGACATAGGCCACCCTTTGAAAATCGAAGACAACCTCGAAATTGTACACAAAATAAGAAAGTAAAAGAATTGATATCATGGAAGAAATGGAAATTTTCGTACAAAACACAAAGAATGGAGATAACATTCTTAATGAAATAACCAAATTCAAAAACTGAAAATTCTTCAGCACTGTTAAGCCAGTTCTAACTAAATACACTCCTGGAAATTGAAATAAGAACACCGCGAATTCATTGTCCCAGGAAGGGGAAACTTTATTGACACATTCCTGGGGTCAGATACATCACATGATCACACTGACAGAACCACAGGCACATAGACACAGGCAACAGAGCATGCACAATGTCGGCACTAGTTCAGTGTATATCCACCTTTCGCAGCAATGCAGGCTGCTATTCTCCCATGGAGACGATCGTAGAGATGCTGGATGTA
This sequence comes from Schistocerca cancellata, assembly GCF_023864275.1. Taxonomy (NCBI): domain Eukaryota; kingdom Metazoa; phylum Arthropoda; class Insecta; order Orthoptera; family Acrididae; genus Schistocerca; species Schistocerca cancellata. Next base: position 344,226,828 of record NC_064631.1, on the reverse strand, counting down.
GTCCTGTGGAACGGCTTGCCATGCCATTTCCACCTAGCGCCTCAGTTGGACCAGCGTTCGTGCTGGACGTGCAGACCGCGTGAGACGACGCTTCATCCAGTCCCAAACATGCTCAATGGGGGACAGATCCGGAGATCTTGCTGGCCAGGGTAGTTGACTTACACCTTCTAGAGCACGTTGGGTGGCACGGGATACATGCGGACGTGCATTGTCCTGTTGGAACAGCAAGTTCTCTTGCCGGTCTAGGAATGGTAGAACGATGGGTTCGATGACGGTTTGGATGTACCGTGCACTATTCAGTGTCCCCTCGACGATCACCAGTGGTGTACGGACAGTGTAGGAGATCGCTCCCCACACCATGATGCCGGGTGTTGGCCCTGTGTGCCTCGGTCGTATGCAGTCCTGATTGTGGCGCTCACCTGCACGGCGCCAAACACGCATACGACCATCATTGGCACCAAGGCAGAAGCGACTCTCATCGCTGAAGACGACACGTCTCCATTCGTCCCTCCATTCACGCCTGTCGCGACACCACTGGAGGCGGGCTGCACGGTGTTGGGGCGTGAGCGGAAGACGGCCTAACGGTGTGCGGGACCGTAGCCCAGCTTCATGGAGACGGTTGCGAATGGTCATCGCCGATACCCCAGGAGCAACAGTGTCCCTAATTTGCTGGGAAGTGGCGGTGCGGTCCCCTACGGCACTGCGTAGGATCCTACGGTCTTGGCGTGCATCCGTGCGTCGCTGTGGTCCGGTCCCAGGTCGACGGGCACGTGCACCTTCCGCCGACCACTGGCGACAACATCGATGTACTGTGGAGACCTCACGCCCCACGTGTTGAGCAATTCGGCGGTACGTCCACCCGGCCTCCCGCATGCCCACTATACGCCCTCGCTCAAAGTCCGTCAACTGCACATACGGTTCACGTCCACGCTGTCGCGGCATGCTACCAGTGTTAAAGACTGCGATGGAGCTCCGTATGCCACGGCAAACTGGCTGACACTGACGGCGGCGGTGCACAAATGCTGCGCAGCTAGCGCCATTCGACGGCCAACACCGCGGTTCCTGGTGTGTCCGCTGTGCCGTGCGTGTGATCATTGCTTGTACAGCCCTCTCGCAGTGTCCGGAGCAAGTATGGTGGGTCTGACACACCGGTGTCAATGTGTTCTTTTTTCCATTTCCAGGAGTGTAGATTCAAGATATGTCAATGTAAATAATTGACTACAAATCTGTCAGTACCAAGAATATCGATACAAAACCTCGATAATCGATACAGACTCACATGCTACGGTCCGCCATTTTGTGTTGCGTGTATAACATCGAAGCACTTTGTGCAGTGAATTACGTTGGCAATCAGTGACATAATTATAATGTGCAGTAGTGTAATGTCAAGAAACAGCTCCACCATTATACCAGTGATGTAAGTGAAGCAACAAGATAATGAAATTGTAAGTGATCAACTGTTATATAAAAGCCTTTCACACTATTTTCGTAACACATAACTGATGCAAATCCATCTGCATCTTATAGAGACTGTGATATACATAGTCAACCACAAAGAAGAAAACCAGCAGAAGCCATCACTGATTTCGATTTCTAACCATACACTGCCCTCCTCAATCCACCCCAATGCCACACCAGCAGCTACAGTAAAAAACAATGGACAAAGTGTTCTAGATTAATCTAGTTTAAGACTGTTTATTTTAAGTAACATTTCTCCATGTATGTATGTATGTATCTATAAACGCCTGAAGATAAACAATACATGTTCGAAACGCGTTGCAGTATGTTAGATTAAGCATAAAATAAAAAGTGACTGGTAGCAGAAACTTGAAATAAATAATTATCCCACAAAGTCACGGTTCACAAACATAGCCGTTATGGCTGAAAATAATAACAAAATTAGATTTGTGACAAACATAAGCACTTCCTTGTCTTTGTATCTTGTATTTGTAAAGCACAGAAAAGTGAATATACTATAAAACACTGAAAGGTGGGGTACCAGCTGCCTCATTCCACCTTCCTCAGCACATTTAAAAATTTTCCTAAAAATTTTGGCCCGCAATCATACCCGCGCTCTTTTTAACATGCAGCTCACCTCTCCACCCCTCAAACTCTCCTCGTTGTAACTCTCTCACTCCCGCTAGTCCATCGCTGCAGGTCTCTTATACCCATCCACAATCACGTGCCCATTCTCGTTGAATGGTTCAGCCCAATCATTGTCATTATCTCTTTGTATCTCCTGTCTCACAGCTACATAAAGTATTCATCTTCTTTTGTATTCTGATAGAAGCACTTTTCCGCTGGTTCCCTTCTTTTCCCTGCCACCGCCGGGCATGTCACTCATATGAACGTAAGTGTATGGCTCAGTAAAATTTTGATAGTTTACTTACGTGAAACGCGAATAACTCAAAAGTAATTTTTCATCTGTGACTGGATTTTACGTGCATGAAAATTTTGTATGGCTTGAGTCCTACAACACGGGATTTCCAGAACTCTTCTGATGACAGTAGAGGCGCTTCACCGCATATTTCTCTATGATACGTCACTTTATAAACTACGTTTACGCGTCACACCAGATTTTGCTTGCATATTTTACGTGTACGAGGAGGGTAAATGTAAACACTTATAACTCGGAAACGAATAAAGGTATCTATAAAATAGACCACATGCAATACAAAAAGAACCAAAAGATTCGGTCCATTTGCCTAAGCAGGAGGAAGTGCGTAATATTCTTACTGTGATCCTCTACTGTAGGCTACTGACACTAAGACGGTCCTTTGTTGTGTACACAACGATGCGTAGTCCAAGGGATATCTAAAACTTTTGACCGTATCTTTCCGTCTCCGACAGAATCCGAGGTATGAACCCAGGCAGAATTCCATTTTCATGCGTGACGTTTTGGAACAGATTAGGTAGCGCTTGCTGTTGCATGTGTGTCACAACCGACACTATGACCAAACAAATGAAGCATCCCACTTGTCAATGGAAAAAACGTGAAAACGATATTTTGTAGTTGCGTACGTAGTACTGGAAGGGAATCATACTTTGATTTAAGCTTGTACAATACGAAACAGTCGACTAGTATTTTGCTTATAGAGGTGCTAGTGAAGTTTCATTAGATACGAAATATTGTCTACTCTGTAGTCGAAGGAAAGATAAGACCTGGATGCCAATGTCTATCATTTACAATGATCCAGGCAGACGTCATTCCTGTAAGGCTGTACGTTGTCTCATCATATTACTGTATCGACATGCGGAACTGACGCCCTCGTCTTGCTTACGATAAATAGCCTCCCTGCTGCATCCGCCAAAATTATGTGTTTGTAATGACCTCGATGGCGACAGGCATTTATTAGCAGAGCCTGCAGGGACCGGTGCGCCCTCTGCCGCTGACTAATGGAGGTGCGGACGCCGGCGGGCCGGCACGCTGTTTGTCGCCCTTCAGTGACAGCTGCCCGCCCCGGCACTCCATCCGCGTCGCGCTCCCAGCGTCAGTACTGCTCGAATCGGTGGTCAACCAGTGCGACACGACATAACAGGGAAAAAGACAGACGCCGACGCCGAGGAACTTGGTAAACTTTTGAGCGCCGTATAAAACATGTTTTACAAAACAACATTGCTACAGCCTGATGTTTTCTCATAATCGTGGAGGGATAGAAGTTATATTTTGACGATGTGCTTCGTTAACATCAGATGCTGTCTGACTGTGTTTATTAAAAACACGGTATATTTTACTTACTGGTATCAAGCTCTAGACCCAAAAAACATAACAGAATATCGGTAACGTAAACAACACCACCAGAATTGTGAGACCAAAAGCTAAGAAAAAAACGGGAAAATAAGATTAAACACTGATGCTTACCGTCTCTGTTATTTAATAAGGAATTGCAGCAGTAAAATGACACCCCTTTGTTCGGAAACGTATTAGAATCCTATTAGTGAGAACTCCGAGCTCTAAGACAAATAATTCTGTTATTGTTTTTCTTTGTACTACCAGCAACCTGTTGTTCATGTACTCACATGGCGAAAAACATCATAATAGACGTCCGCTTGTTTTATGATCCAAGATGATGGTGACCGCATAAATTGATGTCATCCATGCACTCTTACGGCGAACTGTTCCAGCAAATGGATTGTTTGTTAACGTTCTTCTCGTCAGCTTTGACTGTTGTTGTTGTGGTCTTCAGTCCTGAGACTGGTTTGATGCAGCTCTCCATGCTACTCTATCCTGTGCAAGGTTCTTTATCTCCCAGTACCTACTGCAACCAACATCCTTCTCAATCTACTTGGTGTTTTCATCTCTTGGTCTCCCTCTACGATTTTTACCCTCCACGCTGCCCTCCAATACTAAATTGGTGATCCCTTGATGCCTCAGAACATGTCCTACCAACCGATTCCTTCTTCTAGTCAAGTTGTGCCACAAACTTCTCTTCTCCCCAATCCTCTTCAACACCTCCTCATTAGTTATGTGATTTACCCATCTAATCTTCAGCATTCTTCTGTATCACCACAATTCGAAAGCTTCTATTCGCTTCTTGTCTAAACTATTTATCGTCCATGTTTCACTTCCATACATGGCTACACTCCATACAAATACTTTCAGAAACGACTTCCTCACACTTGAATCTATTCTCGATGTTAACAAATTTCCCATCTTCAGAAACGCTTTCCTTCCCATTGCCAGTCTACATTTTATATCCTCTTTACTTCGACCATCATCAGTTATTTTGCCCCCCAAATAGCAAAACTCCTTTACTACTTTAAGTGTCTCATTTCCTAATCTAACATCCTCAGCATCACCCGACTTAATTCGACTACATTCCATTATCCTCGTTTTGACTGTTAAAATTATTTATTCATAAATTTGCCAATGAAGTTTTTGCCATTCAACTTTTTGCCATTCAACTACTCTCAGGTGCAGCTAATGGAGTAGTGAGAATGTAGTCCCTTCATTCGCATAGTTCCGTGCACATCCCAGATAGGTTGTCAAACGACATCAGCCAAATTTTGTACTTCATCACAAGTAAAAATTTTAGAAAATATCAGATGTATCCGGACATAGGGTACACGTGTCTAATTTAATAAAAAAATTACACATGCTAGAGCAGAAAATTTAAGTAACGTGTAGTTACGTAATGTTACTGGTGTGTGTGAATACATTAGGTATTTAATTCATTTAAATTTGTATGTACATTTACTTTTTTCACTGTTTCACTGGTTGCACTTGAAAATGGCTAAACGGCTGAATCTGCAGTGATGGAGTTTAGAAATAAATAATTTTAAGCTAATGTCAGTGATGATGTGTTTTAAAAAGTTTTATATCATAGCTAACCCCAACAAAGAAAAATGTATAAAAAAATTGTAAATAAAACGGAAACTACTAAAGTCATGGCACAGCAAATAAACTACTCGCAACTCATGCAAAAGAGACAACTTATAGAACTCGAACAAAATTATTTGCTCGTATTAAAAGCACCGGTTAAAAGATGCGTAAGAAAATCTCAGATCAAAATCACACTAACAAATGACGTGAAATTCACAGGGAAGTGCATGTAGGTCTACGTAAGTCACTTATGATTTAAAATAAGAACATTTTGATCAGAGGGACCCTCGTATTGCTAGACACTTCAATGGTAAATTATTACTCAACGATTCTAGGGCTCCTTCCATCTCTAGATCAGGAGAGAAACCGATTTCTGCAGTAGCTACGCATGCCTCCGTGATGAAACACAAGAAAAGGAATCATACTCGCACAGATGTTACCGGCTGCATAGAATGATTCTTGTAGCACTAAAATCTCTTAGTTGCAATAAGAAGGTACAAAAAGATGAACCTGAGTGCAGTTGTCGAATTTTTATAAGGAGAGACTCAAGTATAGTGCATTTCATGACTAAATTTGACTCGGATAACGTTCATCGCTCATATATTCTGTCCACCTCTTCCTAGTTTTAATTGACGGAACGGTAGTAAAAGGACATACTATCTGAAATTGCTAAATGGCTGATAGTAGCACATACCAGACAATTACTTCAAGTCCAAAAGCAACTGTTACGATAATGGAAAGGTATTATTTTAATAGCTCACTGTTTATAAGAAGGTTACGACCATAAATTTAGTACATTAACAGCGTTTTGGACTGCAAAAATTGTGAAGGGTTACCACAAATCGGAAGAAATTGAAATTTCCTTCCCTAACAAAAGACTGGAAATACAAGCATATACAGCACAAAAATGGTTCAAATGGCTCTGAGCACTATGGGACTAAACATCTGAGGTCATCAGTCCCCTAGAACTTAGAACTACTTAAACCTAAATAACCTAAGGACATCACACACATCCATGCCCGAGGCAGGACTCGAACCTGCGACCGTAGCGGTCACGCGGTTCCAGACTGAAGCGCCTAGAACCGCTCGGCCACGCCAGCCGGCTATACAGCACAACAGCTGATTCTACAATATACGAACGTTATGACTGGCTGACGCGAAACGAATTCGGAAAAGTGTAATACGAAGCAAAATAAATAATGGCTCGCGTATGCTGCGGTTTTAAAAGCCATACGCCTTGGTAGCCTCCGTAGTCAGTTAACAGCCACATGGACTACGAAATTTGCTTGGAACTCCGTACAACCGTTGAGCCTAAGAGGCGAAGGCCATTAAGCGGCTTTGCTGTATAATATCCCTCTCCAGCGTCAAAATATCATAGGCCCAGAAAGAATGAGACGAAGCTAACCCTTTTATCAACGGACACATAACAGACATTTAACATCACTAATTTTCCATCTCCTTTGTTCATTTTATAAATATTCTCAAACAGCACTTTTTATCAATCTCAATTGTAACGTACCTCATCAATCTTAAATGCAAACTGAAACAGTATGAACTAATGGTACTAGAGATTCGTGGAATATTTGCTTAAATGACGGAAACAATAATAGAGAAAAATATAAATAACAACAATATGAATTCATCGTCGCGCCGCGTACGACTGAATAAAATTATCTCTGTCTTCAACCTAATTGGAATGATTAAACAGCCTCGAGCCCTCGTCCAACAGCGCGTACGCAAACACACACACACACACACACACACACACACAAACACACACGCACACACACACAAACACATACACTCACACACAAAAGACAGACACTTTATAAATGTTAGTGAAAGGCGAGAATTGTAATTCTTTGCTGCCAAAGGTTGCAGTTTTGAATTTTTTGGTGTCGTATTCTTGGAGCTAAAGCACGCCGCCGTATTGCTACCACTTATTGATATAACGCTGGCGGGTGTGGAGAGCGATGAAATTATTAACATAGGAAACGTCGGTTACCGATTGACACTGTGCAAGTGGCAGCGTGCCTTAGTGTTAAGTAAAGCAGAAGTGAAATTACTTGGTTTTAGACGAAAATAATTCAGAAATGAGTAGCATTCCTGGAAATGGAAAAAAAGAACACATTGACGCCGGTGTGTCAGACCCACCATACTTGCTCCGGACACTGCGAGAGGGCTGTACAAGCAATGATCACACGCACGGCACAGCGGACACACCAGGAATCGCGGTGTTGGCCGTCGAATGGCGCTAGCTGCGCAGCATTTGTGCACCGCCGCCGTCAGTGTCAGCCAGTTTGCCGTGGCATACGGAGCTCCATCGCAGTCTTTAACACTGGTAGCATGCCGCGACAGCGTGGACGTGAACCGTATGTGCAGTTGACGGACTTTGAGCGAGGGCATATAGTGGGCATGCGGGAGGCCGGGTGGACGTACCGCCGAATTGCTCAACACGTGGGGCGTGAGGTCTCCACAGTAAATCGATGTTGTCGCCAGTGGTCGGCGGAAGGTGCACGTGCCCGTCGACCTGGGACCGGACCGCAGCGACGCACGGATGCACGCCAAGACCGTAGGATCCTACGCAGTGCCGTAGGGGACCGCACCGCCACTTCCCAGCAAATTAGGGACACTGTTGCTCCTGGGGTATCGGCGAGGACCATTCGCAACCGTCTCCATGAAGCTGGGCTACGGTCTCGCACACCGTTAGGCCGTCTTCCGCTCACGCCCCAACATCGTGCAGCCCGCCTCCAGTGGTGTCGCGACAGGCGTGAATGGAGGGACGAATGGAGACGTGCCGTCTTCAGCGATGAGAGTCGCTTCTGCCTTGGTGCCAATGATGGTCGTATGCGTGTTTGGCGCCGTGCAGGTGAGCGCCACAATCAGGACTGCATACGACCGAGGCACACAGGGCCAACACCCGGCATCATGGTGTGGGTAGCGATCTCCTACACTGGCCGTACACCACTGGTGATCGTCGAGGGGACACTGAATAGTGCACGGTACATCCAAACCGTCATCGAACCCATCGTTCTACCATTCCTAGACCGGCAAGGGAACTTGCTGTTCCAACAGGACAATGCACGTCCGCATGTATCCCGTGCCACCCAACGTGCTCTAGAAGGTGTAAGTCAACTACCCTGGCCAGCAAGATCTCCGGGTCTGTCCCCCATTGAGCATGTTTGGGACTGGATGAAGCGTCGTCTCACGCGGTCTGCACGTCCAGCACGAACGCTGGTCCAACTGAGGCGCCAGGTGGAAATGGCATGGCAAGCCGTTCCACAGGACTACATCCAGCATCTCTACGATCGTCTCCATGGGAGAATAGCAGCCTGCATTGCTGCGAAAGGTGGATATACACTGTACTAGTGCCGACATTGTGCATGCTCTGTTGCCTGTGTCTATGTGCCTGTGGTTCTGTCAGTGTGATCATGTGATGTATCTGACCCCAGGAATGTGTCAGTAAAGTTTCCCCTTCCTGGGACAATGAATTCACGGTGTTCTTATTTCAATTTCCAGGAGTATATATGTATATATATAATGTTGGTGAAAGTATGCAGTCGATTTACAAGCACACTGATAGAGCAGCCAATACAATGTTAATTTTTTTGAAAGCGTAATCGGAATAACGTTTTCTCAGGACACAACATTAGAAAAGACAGCAACTCTTTTATAATTCAGGAGAAATAGATAAGTTTAACACTAGAAGTACCGGACTTCGCTGTACCCCTAGTAGTACCATGTTGTTCATTTTCGACCCACAGTAGAAAACCACTGTTTTATTCGTACTTGGTTGGCGTTTCGAGTGTCTTCATGTTGACAATACGTCTCTAAAATGAACAGTACGCTGTCAGAGATAAATGAACAGAAGTAAACTTTTTTGTTTTAGATTTTACACAAGAAATTCCACAATCTTTAATCAATCGTAAGTAAGGTAAACAATGTTATAATATTTTTCTTTATAAAAGGATTGAAACAGAATCAAAACATTTTGTTTATGTGAGTATCAATAGTATTTTTACTTTTGTAGAAAAATAGGGTAAGTACCACACATTTATGAAAGATTCTAAAATTCAGCAGGTGACTAAAACGCCTTGGATGTTTCCTTGCTTATTGCAATCAAGGAACTAAAATTAAGAGAGATCAGCCTATAATTATAAATATTTGGAAATATGTAAGAAGAAGGACTTGACGGAATTGCCTAAGCTATGATTCAGACATTCGACAAGAGTTTTGGATCGGCAGCTTTTGCACACATACTTGTTGCTCTTTAAGCATACACTTGATATTTTATTTCCGTTAGTTGTTTGCAGGAAACCTGAATTTGACAAGACCCTTCACTTCCATATTGGCCAGTGTTGTTGTCGAGTGCCTGAAAGGGGGGGACTGACTTCTCTCTGCGGTTTGTAAAAGGCAGCAAGCGAATCTGAGGATAAAGTCCTGCATTTGACGCCTTTTCCACATTGGCCAACGCCGGTATCGAGTGCTTGCAAGGCAAGACTGGCTCCTGTCTGCAGCTTGTAGAGGGCAGAAAGCTCATCTGTTACTCTGAGATTAAAGTCCCTACGTGAAATCCTCTTAGACGAAAGTAACTTAAAAATTGTGTGAACGTTGATCACGGCAAGATCAAGAATATTGTAAAAGACATGCACAGGCCATTTGTGGGTGCCAGCTCGGACACGGTAGTGTGTAGCCATTTGGTCAACTACATCTATTCCACCCTTAGTAACATTACAAAACTTCGCAGTATTCTCATTCATCTGACATCCACCATGCATGTTACTCAGAATGCGGATATTTTTTTCTTTTTCCCTTGGTATGCTGTGAGAAGGTTGTCGCCTAACTTGTGTGTTGCATACAATGTGTCGTCTCCACTTCGCGGTTCAGGAAGGACCTCCTTGAGTGATCTCCGAAGAGAGCCAACTCCAACTGTTCCTTTTTGTTTCAGCTCATCAGGCAGTTTAACGGAGGTGAAAAGTTGTCAGTCATGACCTCCCGTAAGGGCGATGCGCCTGAAATCTGCTGTCGTGTAAGAGAACTGTTGGCAGTGTAGGTGGAGACGTGGGGATTCCCCACTGTATAATATGTTATTCAGTAGCTTCCCAGTGTCACTCCGTACGTCTGCATGTCGCCAGTCCATGGAAAACGGAAAGCCGCCCTGTGTAAATTATTCTTTTTGGCCCAAAGTATCATAAAACACTCTAACATCTCGTTAATGACGTCGAGGCACGCCCAGAAACTATTTAGTGTCTGAAAACCGGTGTTAATGATATAAAAATGCCTATTAATGACCCTCTTAGTACTACTGGTACAAGATCTAAATCTTTCATAATTCAAAGTGAGCTATGGAGATGAAATTTTGGTGGGTTATACAACCCCTTAAATGACGAGAAGTCATGAGAGCGTTTGGTCCTGCGATGATTATGGAGGGGCCTGCGGCCTTCGAAAAACCACCGCGGGTCATAAATGACCCACATGGTACTTCTAGTGTTAAATATACAGCATGAAAGACTGGAGAGACAGAGTTCGCTCCTATGATCTGCTCCAGTTTAACAAAACGTGAGCAATCTACGAGCTGCCATTTCACCACCGGAAAGAATATTACCGCAAGTCTGAACGCAGAGTAATCATGTCAACTGTGCAGAAATTTGGAACGCACTCCCAAAATGTTATGGGGATTCGTCCACGGCAAGTAGAACTTTCTTCCATCGTTGTAGAGACTACAAAGGAACTCGCATCGACCCCAGACGAAGGCATATATCCTCTCAAAGAAAACAGAACTATTTGTATGAAATGGAGAATGGGGAAAGAAAATGAATGGATGGGTGGGAATTCGTGAATTTCAGCCACACAGGGCATTGTGGAAATGCAGTGACGGAAGCTGAAAATGTGTGTCGGGTCGGCAATGGAATCTGGATTTACTACTTTACCTGAGCGGTCACCCCAACCGCTTCGGCCATCCAGAGAAAATCTTTGACGGACTCTAATTTCAAACTAATTACACGCTGCAATGCAGTGTCCACCGTCCATTAACCCGATACTCCCAAATTGCGATATTAGAGCATCCGCTCTGAAACAAACGTGAAGAAAGGCATTGAGTAATTTGGGAGGGATTCTGTATTGCAGCATGCGATAAGTTGGAAATTTGTTTGGACAGGGACCGTGTTTGTTTGTAGAGTCGAAGCGGTTGAGGCAACCGCTCATGGGAAGCGGTAAATCCGGGTTCGAGACCTGGTCCGTCACAAACTTTGAACTTTCACCATTGCTTTACCGAACTGCCATGAGCGGCTGGAAGTCACAGATTCCTTCCTATCTCTTTCCTTTCCTCCTGCATTCTTCATTTCATATAAAACTATGCACTGGCCGCGTCATCATGGATGACGTCTGATTCGTATGACATGTCCGATAGAGCAGACACCACTCACATATATACAAACACAACAAACTGAACGGCATCAGAAAATAGAGTAGAATGGCGAATGCTCATTACGACAAGGAATGTTCTGTATTAGCTGATGGCCAAACCGCCTTCCGGAAGTTGCAAACAGATTGCTCAAAGAGCTTATCTCAATCAATCGAAGCTCATCGTAGTAGAAGCAGGCACACCGCTGCAATCAAAAACGTTGCGATTTACTCAAGCAAAATACAAACAGCAAAAATGAAATTACAAATGAACAACTAACTTTTTTTTCCATTCAGTCTTCCGACTGGTATGAAATACTCTACGTTAGTTCCCGTCCTGCACCCACCTCTTTATTTCAGATATTTGTGTACCCAGAAATTTCTGCCTCAACACTAAGGCTGACGTTGGATAGCATTACTCTTCTCTTGAGCAGGAATGCCCTTTCTGCTAGTGATAGTCTGCTTTTTATGACCCATTTGTTCCGCTCCTAGTGTTTTATTTTGCTGCCTACTTTCATCTTTCTTCGATTCTGCTTACTGAGCTACTGACTATCGCAGTATCTGTAGCCTCGCAGAACGTCAAGTGTAAATATTCATTCCTTAGTACTTCCGTATCTCACATTTTTGCGCTTTGATTAATCCTGACTAGTCTCTTACACTTCGGCCTAGTCTTCACAATTAGTAAATTTTGATCTAAATTTGTATTTAATCCTGGGTATGCCTTACAATTCAGTATCTGATATTGGAGTCTCTGCCTCACCATCTTGTGATAATTGAAATCTTGACGTAGCTCCCGGCTTTTTAGAAGTAACTTCCTCCTCTTGTGATTTTTGATCAGCGTATTCGCTATTACTAGATGCACTTTATTGCAGAATTCAATTAGTCTTCTTCCTCTCATTGCTTCTACTCAGCTCGTATTCTCCCATAACTGTTTCTTCTATTCCTTCTCCTACAGCCTTATTCCAGTCCGCCATGACTATTAGATTTTCACTTTCCTTTAGGTATAGATTTACTTCAGTATCCTCATACACTTTCTCTAACTCTTCATCATTTGCTTACGACGTCGACGTACACAGCTGGACTATTGTTGTCGGTGTTGGTTTGCAATCGATTCTGATGAGAACAACGCTATCACTGAACTGTTCACAGCCACTCACTCACTGCCCTACTATCCCATTCATAGCAAATCCTGTTGTCGTTATACCATTTTCTGCTGCCGTTGATACTACCTTATACTCATATGACCAGATATCCTTTTATCCATTTCACTTCACTGTGTCTCCATTTTCCGATTTTCTAGCTCCTCTACCAAGTTCAAACTTCGGACATTCCGTGCCTCGAGTCCTTGAACACTGTCCTTTCGTTGGTTAATCAATTTTTTCTCAAGGCCACCTCCCGCTTGGCAGTCCTCTCCTGGAAATCCGAATGCAGGATAGCACAAAATCTTTTGCCAGTGGTGAGATCATCATGACACGTTTCTAATTACAGGCCACACTATGTGTATGTAATTCAGTGGTTTCCATTGCCTTCTGCATCCTCACGCCCTTGACGGTTGGTGATTCTTTAGCGTTCAGGGACAGCTTTCCACCCCAAGTTCAAGGGAGTGCCCTGAGTGTCTGTCCGCTCCTCCGCTCTCTTTGACAAGGCCGTTGGCAGAATGATGGTTTGTTATTATGGAAGTCGACCGCCATTGACGATGATACTAATTTAAATTTCAAGCAGTGGTGTGTTTCGGACAAGGGACCGAACATTTTGATTACTGGAGAAAGAAACAATTTATTTTCTCAGTTTCTTCGTCATTTTTCTAGTCATTTGGTCTGGGATGATGGCACATGACACCTCGTCAAGCTCTTTGTTCAATACTCAGTATTTTTATTACAGGGGTAACCAGCGCTCTGACTGCACTCTCTGAGGTACCGTGCCGGAATCTATACCACTTGAATGTGAACAACCCCGGCGGGCACACCTTCCAATTCCTGCCGATCGGAGAGTGCAGATGGCTATCCGAAATGACAGCGCCATATTGGCTGTGTTTAAATATGTGGCTGTGTATGCTGCTGAGGGATGTGTCGTGGATGCAGAACTGGCATATCCCGCCCATTTGTAAGGCGCGCACAGTGACTTGCCGCTGTATCCGAAGCACCTGCAGTGCTTCCGTCCGCAAGCTCATGACGATGCGTATGAACAAACAGAGATACAAGCTTTACAGAAACCTCCAGCTGTGTCTCGGTTTGAGAATGGACCTTCTTAAAGTCACAAACGCCATCTCCTTTAAACAGTCTCGCTGCATGTGGTTTCCAAAAGGGTTATTTTTATTAAAAAACAGTTCTGTTTTAGGTAAAACTACGCAAAATATCAGAAAGCGTCGCGAAATTTATTTAGTTTGCCACTGGGACGGCAGTTATGGCACTATAGATTAATTCTGAAGGCCAAATTTTAAGTGTTCCACTATTGCCAGCAACGATTTAGTCGCTCTGACGATGACTAAGGCTTCAATGGAATTCACGAAACCTGTCTGTCATAATATGTTTGTATTGGACCTTTTCTTGCTCCACACGTACTACTTCAACTATAAATTCTCAAGACCAAACTTTGAATGTATACAGACAATTTCCCCTGCTGCGTGAAGGCTGCAATCCATATAAAGTAATAAGGTATAATTCTGGATAATTCTACCCGTCAGGATGGGCAGCCGATAACCCTTACAGCATTACACCTAAAAAGAAGAAGGTTATCGGTGAGACGAAGGGTGAGACGAATAGTTCACAGGCTCAGTTTGTGGGGCTTAGATGGAAATTATACATATACCATAGAGATATAGGCGTCACCAAAAGCCGACCTAAGGGGGTGGGTCTATCATGCGGCCTCGAGAGCTCTCTCGATCGAAGAGTACAAGAGGTACCTGCTCGAGGGCGTTGGCGCCACTCCACACATTGTACACCATGAAGTGTTTAGATCGTGAGGCCATGAGGTTCATATTGCACTGCACTCTGAAAGTTAGACTATCATTTCATGACCACCAGCGATTCTTCTGTGGGAATGGGATCGGTAACCTTCCGTACTCACACTATTGACTTGGCTGATAGAAGACAGAGAGGGAGACAGAGTGGATGTATTTATTTTGTATGTGTGCGTGGAATAGTAGAATGGACCGTTTGTCATAGGAGTGTATAAGTGTGTGTATATGTATTGAGTGCTGTGTAGACGTCAATGTAATCTGTTTCTTCTTCACCTGCTGCTGGTCGTTCCAGTTAGTGTTATTTTTTCAGATATACACTGAGGTGTCAAAAGTCATGAGATAGCAATATTCACATGTACAGATGTCGATAGTATCGCACACACAGGATGTAAAAGGGAGTGCATTTGCGGAGCAGTCGTTTGTAATCAGGTAATTCATGGGAAATGGATATGGTCGCACCACGGGAGCTTACAGACTTTGAACGCTGAATGGTTGGGAGCTAGATGCGTAGGACATTCGATTTCGGAAATCGTTACGAAGTTCAATATTGCGAGATCCACAGTGTCAAGAGCGTGCCGAGAGTACCAGATTTCGGGCATTATCTCTCACCAGAGACAACGCAGAGTCCCACAGTGTTCGCTTAACGACCGAGAGCACTGGCGTTAGCGTAGAGTTGTCAGTGATAACAGACAGGCAACTCTGCCTGAAATAACCGTAGAGATGTCGGACGTGGGACACACGTATTGGTTAAGATAGTGTGGCTAAATTTATCGTTAATGTTCTATGGCAACAGACGACCTACGCGAATGCCTTTGCTAACAACACGACATCGCCTGTAGCACCTCTCCTGGGCTCGTGACCATATCGTTTTGACCCTAGACGACTGCAAAACCTTGGGCTGGTCAGATGAGTCCAAATTTCAGTTGGTAAGAGCTGATGGTACGATTCGAGAGCGGCGCAGACACTACGGAGCGATACACCCAAGTTGACAAAAAGGCATAGTGCAATCTGATGATGTCTCCATAATGGTGTGGACTATGTTTACATGGGATGGATTTGGTCCTCTCGTTATGCTCGGTTCCTTGGAGACCATTGGCGGCCATTCATGGACTTTGTGGTCCCAAACAACGACGAAATTGTCATGAATGACAATGAGCCTCGTCACCAGACAACAGTTTTTCGCAGTTTCTTTTAAGTACATTCTGGACAATTCGAGCGATTGATTCGGCCACCCATATCACCCCAGATTAAACCCATTGATCATTTGTGGGACATAATCGAGAGGTCAGCCCGAGCGCAAAATCCTTCACCGGTAATTCTTTCGCAGTCATGGACGACTACAGAAGCAGCATGGCTCAATATTTATGCACGGGTCTTCCGAAGTCTTGCTGAGTCTATGCGACGTTGAAGTATTATGCCCGGCAAAAGGTGGTTCGACATAATGGGAGCTATCCCACGACTGTTGTCTTCCTAGTGTATTTTTTAGAAGTACTTAAATAACCAATAAGAATTTAGTAATATCTCTATTTAAGCAAAAAATAATTATATTGTTAAGTAGTTTTGAAAATATGTTTGAGAAAAGAATATTCTTAATAAACCAGAATTTTGTTACATGCCTATTATTAATTACAAAGAAAAGAGCCTGATATTTTCACCACCAACTACAGACGTCAAGTGAATGACGGAATGCACGCAGCTGAGATAGTAAAAAAGAAAAACACATAAGAGGAACTTGGTCCCTATTGGCCCACCGACCTCAGTACTTGAGAATAGCTGCTTTTTGTCCCAGTGCCAGACCTGTGCTTCTGTGACTTCTACACCTGTCGGGAGATCTTGAAAGACGGAGCTTGTCTGATAGGTGACCTCGATATATAAGAACAATTGGCCCCATTCAGGTTGAATTGAGCCTCTCGTTCGATAACCTCGCATTCTATAGCTACATCTACATGGATACACTCCAAGTCACATTTAAGTGCCTGGCAGATATTCATCGAACCCCCTTCACAATTCTCTGTTATTCCAATCTCGTATAGCACGCGGAAGGAACGAACACTTATTTATATCTTTCTGTACGAGCTCCGATTTCCCTTATTTTATCGTGGTGATCGTTTCTCCCTATGTAGGTCGGTGTAAACAAAATATTTTCTCATTCGGAGGAGAAAGTTGGTGATTGGAATTTCGTGAGAAGATTCCGTCACAGCGTAAAACGCCTTTCTTTTAATGATATCCAGCCCAAATCCTGTGTCATTTCAGTGACACTATCTCCCATATTTCGCCTTATGCCTAAGGGAACGGACGGAATGGGAGACGGTCTTACCTTATTTGAGATCAGAGCACTGAGGTCTATCCCGCTCAGACCCACTCCCTACGTGGCTATTTCGGCTGACAATGTCCATCCCATGGTACGGTATCTGTTCCCCAGTGGTGATGTTGTGTTCCAAGATGATACAGCTTACGTCCACACAGCTTGAATCGTCCAGGACAGATGTTGTGAACGCGAGGATGAATTGTCGCATCTCCCCTGGCCATCGTAGTCACCAGATCTCAATGTAATTGAGCCTTTGTGGTCTACTTTGGAGAGAATGATGCTTGATCGCTACCCACCGCCATCATGTTGCCACTGTTTTGCAGGAAAAATGGTATGCGATTCTGTTGACCTACAGGACCTGTATTTATTCATCCCGAGGGCAACGATCCTCCTACACCGTATCAGGTATGGTAATGTATTGTGTTTTTGGTATTTCCATATTGTCGTCCACACGCTGCATCTATAAGTGGGGTTTGGAATTCAGTACATAAACGATTATCCGTTGTTAAATGGAACACGATTTATTACATGCATGTGTCGTGGATTGTGATGTAAAATTACTACAAATGGGCTTAGCATTCATTGACATCCAGATTCAATACCAGCCATTACACACTGTGTTCGGACGAGGCAGTACGTATGTGTTGGTTGGATCCTCCTAAACGTGACTGACAGATGCAAATATCCTTTAATTTGGCCTGTATAACAAACTGACGCATGTGCCAAGTTGGAATTTTGAGTCTGCCGTTTCCTACACTCACTATAAATAAATTAATTTCAATCGCAATTGAGTGGTAACCGGTTGCAGTTGTGAACTATCGTCAACAGATCATAGCATCTAATGGAACAGGAATTATAACGAATATGATGCGTTATAATCAGTGAGGGTATGTTGCTGGTCGTGCATTGGACAGATGTTGAACGAGTAGACAATGTACTGTTTGTATTCAGCATCACTGGTTACGTCTAACAATGCTGTTTCTGACACCAGTGCATTAGGAAAACGGATCTCTCGACGGTTGTTCTAGAAATGAAACTATTTATGGAAAAGCTTCTTTTCATTGCGGTCAAGACAAATAAATTTACAGTGAACTATTAAAGACAGTGTGTCTCCTCAACTGACTACGTCAGGTGTTACTTTTCTTTTTTCATGTGTTGCTAACAATAAATGCCTACAATTTCTCTTGGCATATAAATTTGATCAAAATTCTGTTTCACGCCCGATCAAGGAATCTATTGAAGAAAAGAACATAGAAATGTTTCTGTTCCTTGGTCAATCATCAGTTTCTTACTGTCTTGGTCAATGTTCACATGGATACATACCTGACACCCCCAAGGCTAATATTAATAGAGAGTTCTCAGTACTTCAGTGTCAAAACTGACATAGATGACGACGGATACAACAAGATCAATACAATGTCATTAAGCAACTATGTATCGCAAATACTTATTGAGAGAGTACTGAGTATCCAAGACGTCTTTGGATTAAACTGATAATGAAACTATATTAAAAGGATTCCAGTCCTTTATTGTTGAGATCAAGGTTACAATAGAATTCAAAATAAGCACCATTAACGTCAGTGCAGAACTGATATCGAAGTAGCAGTGCGCCCCTTGTTCAATACAAAATATGTGTCACGTCTTGCCTGTGTGTAGCCATTGCAAGAATTCCTTTAAGTGGTTCCTTCTGTGAGTTCACGGGCATACATGGACTTCAGTACTTATAGGATCTGTGCATCTTGTAAGCTTATGTCCAGGTCCTCACTGCCCGATCCACAGAAAGCTCAAGTCAATGTTAATAATTCACCTACTGGCTCTGCAAAACCACCGTTACCCAGTCCTGCTGGAACCACGTTCCCAATCTGATATGTAAGGCTACCTCCTTCAATAACGTCGGTAGTTGCCCTTGCTATAAATGTTTGTAAATTATCCACCTGAGTAGAGGTGAATTCCTAAGGGACCAAACTGAGGTCCCTAGAGTTACACACTACTTTAACTAACTTAAACTAGCTTTCCGCTAAGGACAACATACACACCCATGCCCGAGGAAGGGCTCGAACCTCCGGCAGGAGGGGTCACGCAATTCGTGACATGGCGCCTCAAACCGCGTGACCACTCCGTGCGGCTCAGTAGAGGACCCGGTATGTTTATTGAAAATTATCTCTGACGGCCTCGCGTAACTGTCAGTTTTCATCTACCCAGCATGCGAATTATGAGTGCTCTACATGCCTTCTCCAGTAAATTGCACGTTATCTATAATCAGAAAAGCTTCAGGAACAGCTTCAGGAATCAGAGTCTTTGTTAGGCTCTCGCAAAAGACAACGAACAAAATCCGAGGTGGATAATCATCTGGTCCCAGGGCATGTACTCTGGTAGGACAAAATTATAACAGCCCAGGGTTGACAGGCTGCTGCGGTGTAGAGACTGAGGTGCGGCGGTGGGCGGAGACGGTAGTTCTGGCAGTGGTGGCTGAGAGAACACACTGAAAGGTACAAAATTTTCTTCCAACTTGTAGTGCGCTGAGGCTACAGTCACACCCCCACGGGTTTGCGGAGTGGAGGTCCCAGGTACCTCTGCGGAGACCTCCGACGCTTGTTTTACCCACTCAGCGACGTGTGCTCCAGTTTTCCCAGTGCGACGAAGTTTGGAAAATGCCAGCTGCCAGCGTCTACCAGGGTTCTCATGGAGATGTGAAGATCCGGAAGAAGTGTTCGCCACTGGGGGGTGACAATGGCGGTTGTCAGAAGCTCGGAGACCTTACCCGCCCTGGTCGCGAGCCCTGCATTCCAACGCAGAGGTTCGGCTGCTGTTGTAGCAAGCCTGGGAACTGCTTATCAGTCGTATGGCATCAGGTTCACAAGATGAGGACCTAGCACTCGGATATGGTCTGGCAGAGGGTGTACGCCCGATACGTCGCTAGGACTGCGAGGCGCGGCTCGCCCTGTCTCCTCGCAGGTAAGGACGGCTGGCTCAGCTTCCGTCGCCTGCCCTTGGTTTTCAACACAGCCGCAGCAGAGCTTCTACTTCCACGGAGGTGCTCAGAATTTAGTGGCGGTCCCACAAAAAGAATGAAGCAGCTGTTGACGCAATACATTCCATACAACGGTGAACAACTAACAGCGGAAATTTCTCCTGTACTTTCCTCAGCCACTTCTCAAAATAGTTCAAATGGCTCTGAGCACTATGGTACTTTACTTCTGAGGTTATCAGTCCCCTAGAACTTAGAACTACTTAAACCTAACTAACCTAAGGACATCACACACATCCATGCCCGAGGCAGGATTCAAACCTGCGACCTTAGCGGTCGCGCGGTTCCAGACTGTAGCACCTAGAACCGCTCGACCACCCCGGCCGGCGCCACTTCTCAAAGCCTACTTCCTCATCTGTAGGCGTGCTAAACGTCAGGGGTCTTCTTATATTAGGCCTGTGTATCGTCCACGTGCCCACAATGCTCAGCCGAACGTAGTATGCAGTATTTGGTGTCACCGCCAGACACCACACTTGCTAGGTGGTAGCCTGCCAGAAACCACACTTGCTAGGTGGTAGCCTTTAAATCGGCCGCGGTCCGTTAGTATACGTCGGACCCGCATGTCGCCACTATCAGTGATTGTAGACCGAGCGCCGCCACACGGCAGCTCTAGAAAGACTTCCTAGCACTCGCGCCAGTTGTACAGCCGACTTTGCTAGCGATGGTTCACTGCCTACTTACGTTCTCATTTGCCGAGACGATAGTTTAGCATAGCCTTCAGCTACGTCATTTGCTACGACCTAGCAAGGCGCCATTACCAGTTACTATTGATATTGTGAATCATGTACAGTGAAGACCGACGTTCATCATTAATGGATTAGAGTTAAGTATTCCACCAGCTACGTCCGTTTTTCTAAATTCCAATTTCCTTGTCATGTTCCAGACCTCACACCAGCCTGCGTGAGCTAAAACGCGTGCATTTCGGCCTCCTTTAGTAAAACGGTGTTGGCTCCCTTGCCAACCACAACACAGTACATGCATTGATCTCCGTGCAGGGAAACATTCGTGGTATATTCGGTGAGTTCTTCTGCCACTCTTTTCAATTTTGCCGTAAACAAAGTGCATGTCTCACAGTTCCCCCCATGTGTAGCACTTTGTGTTATGTTGTGCGATTTTCAAGGGGACACTACATCCCTTTTCCACATGCAGTTTACTGGCTCATCACCAACGTCAGGTCGTAACACCACTACGTACCTTTGGTGTAACGACGCTTGCGAAGGTGCTTTTTGTTTATCTCTTTCGCATCGTGAGTACTTCCCACACTTAGTGCTCACTCAGTATGCGTTGGCGACACCTTGTGGCCTAATAAACATATTTATTGTTGGATCCGTCGTAATATCTGTGAGTTTTGGCTTGTTACATAACACGCATTCTATTGAAAGCTCTCTGGTGGACCCTCAATCGGCGTGCACCCCAAGTTTCACATTCATCAGTGGAGGCGACATTTATCAGTTACTCAATAATTAAAAAGTTGTGTACCTCCTCTAGGCAGTTCTTTTCTTCCTATAGCGGCAAGTGAACAACATATGAGAAGTCACTCTACGCTATTACATGGAGGTGGTACTCAATTTTATTGCTGATTATACCGTAAGGTTTTCATATGTTTTCTTCCATCGCAAATAATACACCTTTACTGTGCTGGGAGAGAGATGAGTGAGCGCACTGCACGAGAAGTGAATAAGATGCTTGACTGTATTTATCTGTGGTTCGCTTGCTCGACTGTTAATTGTGCAGCGCTGGGTATTCTCATTTGAGCAATGGCAGCGAGCAGCTGTGTTTATAAAGGAGAAGATCTGATATTTGTGAATCTGATTGAAATTACCTAGAATACTTCATTATGAAGACGAAAACATGTCTTTAAACATTATTAATTTTACTGATGGAGAAGTTTCGGAGGAATTTTTCAAGCTAACGAATGCATCTACATCTACATCCATCTACATCCATACTCCGCAAGCCACCTGACGGTGTGTAGTGGAGGGTACCTTGAGTACCTCTATCGGTTCTCCCTTCTACTCCAGTCTCGTATTGTTCGTGGAAAGAAGGATTGTCGGTATGCCTCTGTGTGGGCTCTAATCTCTCTGTTTTTATCCTCATGGTCTCTTCGCGAGATATACGTAGGAGGGAGCAATATACTGCTTGACTCTTCGGTGAAGGTATGTTCTCGAAACTTTGACAAAAGCCCGTACCGAGCTACTGAGCGTCTCTCCCGCAGAGTCTTCCACTGGAGTTTATCTATCATCTCCGTAACGATTTCGCGATTACTAAATGATCCTGTAACGAAGCGCGCTGCTCTCCGTTGGATCTTCTCTATATCCTCTATCAACCCTATCTGGTACGGATCCCACACTGCTGAGCAGTATTCAAGCAGTGGGCGAACAAGCAAACTGTAACCTACTTCCTTTGTTTTCGGATTGCATTTCCTTAGGATTCTTCCAATGAATCTCAGTCTGGCATTTGCTTTACCGACGATCAACATTATATGATCATTCCATTTTAAATCACTCCTAATGCGTACTCCCAGATAATTTATGGTATTAACTGCTTCCAGTTGCTGACCTGCTATTTTGTAGCTAAATGATAAAGGATCTATCTTTCTGTGTATTCGCAGCACATTACACTTGTCTACATTGAGATTCAATTGCCATTCCCTGCACCATGCGTCAATTCGCTGCAGATCCTCCTGCATTTCAGTACAATTTTCCATTGTTACAACCTCTCGATACACCACAGCATCATCTGCAAAAAGCCTCAGTGAACTTCCGATGTCATCCACAAGGTCATTTATGTATATTGTGAATAGCAACGGTCCTATGACACTCCCCTGCGGCACACTTGAAATCACTCTTACTTCGGAAGACTTCTCTCCATTGAGAATGACATGCTGCGTCCTGTTATCTAGGAACTCTTCAATCCAATCACATAATTGGTCTGATAGTCCATATGCTCTTACTTTGTTCATTAAACGACTGTGGGGAACTGTATCGAACGCCTTGCGGAAGTCAAGAAACACCGCATCTACCTGGGAACTGTGTTAATGGCCCTCTGAGTCTCGTGGACGAATAGCGCGAGATGGGTTTCACATGACCGTCTTTTTCGAAAACCCATGCTGATTCCTACAGAGTAGATTTCTAGTCTCCAGAAAAGTCATTATATTCGAAGACAATACGTGTTCCAAAATTCTACAACTGATCGACGTTAGAGATATAGATCTATAGTTCTGCACATCTGTTCGACGTCCCTTCTTGAAAACGGGGATGACCTGTGCCCTTTTCCAATCCTTTGGAACGCTACGCTCTTCTAGAGACCTACGGTACACCGCTGCAAGAAGGGGGGCAAGTTCCTTCGCGTACTCTGTGTAAAATAGAGCTGGTATCTCATCAGGTCCAGAGGCCTTTCCTCTTTTGAGAGATTTTAATTGTTTCTCTATCCCTCTGTCGTCTATTTCGATATCTACCATTTTGTCATCTGTGCGACAATCTAGAGAAGGAACTACAGTGCAGTCTTCCTCTGTGAAACAACTTCGGAAAAAGACATTCAGTATTTCGGCCTTTAGTCTGTCTGTTTCAGTACCATTTTGGTCACAGAGTGTCTGGACATTTTGTTTTGATCCACCTACCGATTTGACATAAGACCAAAATTTCTTAGGATTTTCTGCCAAGTCTGTACATAGAACTTTACTTTCGAATTCATTGAACGCCTCTCGCATAGCGCTCCTCACACTACATTTCGTTTTGCGTAATTTTTGTTTGTCTGCAAGGCTTTGGCTATGTTTATGTTTGCTGTGAAGTTACCTTTGCTTCCGCAGCAGTTTTCTAACTCGGTTGTTGTACCACGGTGGCTCTTTTCCATCTCTTACGATCTTGCTTGGCACATACTCATCTAACGCATATTGTACGATGGTTTTGAACTTCGTCCACTGATCCTCAACACTATCGGTACTTGAGACAAAACTTTTGTGTTGAGCCAACAGGTACTCTGAAATCTGCTTTTTGTCACTTTTTCTGAACAGAAAAATCTTCCTACCCTTTTTAATATTTCTATTTACGGCTGAAATCATCGATGCCGTAACCGCTTTATGATCGCTGATTCCCTGTTCTGCGTTAACTTTTTCAAATAGTACGGGTCTGTTTGTCACCAGAAGGTCTTATATGTTATCGCCACGAGTCGGTTCTCTGTTTAACTGCTCAAGGTAGTTTTCAGATAAAGCACTTAAAAAAATTTCACTGGATTCTTTGTCCCTGCCACCCGTTATGAACGTTTGAGTCTCCCAGTCTATATCCGGCAAATTAAAATCTCCACCAGAACTATAACATGGTGGGGAAATCTACTCGAAATATTTTCCAAATTATCCTTCAGGTGCTCAGCCACAACAGCTGCTGAGCCAGGGGGCCTATAGAGACATCCAATTACCATGTCTGAGCCTGCTTTAACCGTGACCTTCACCCAAATCATTTCACATTTCGGATCTCCGTCAATTTCCTTCGATACTGTTGCACTTCTTATCGCTATAAACACGCCTCCCCCTTCACTGTCCAGCCTGTCTCTGCGGTATACATTCCAATCTGAGTTTAGAATTTCATTACTGTTTACGTCTGGTTTCAGCCAACTTTCTGTCCCTAGTACTATATGGGCGCTGCGACCGTTTATTAATGAGAGCAGTTCTGGGACCTTTCTATAGACGCTCCTGCAGTTTACTATTAGCACATTAATATTGTTATTCCCTGTCGCATTTTGCCTACTCCTACATTGCCGCGTCTCAGGAGGCGTCTTGTCGGACCTTGTGCGAGAATGAAATGTCTGTTTGTCAGAACCATTAAATGAAGGAAACCTCTGTCCATCTGAGAAGTTATAATATTCGTGATAAGTGTTAATTTGATATCTTTGTTATCATTATTTCATAAGCAATGCAATTGATGCAAATATTTGTAAATTTTGTATTGAGAGAATGTAATAATTGTTCGGGACTTCTCATGTTACATTTTTTGTAAATAATCAGAGTTTAACTTTTCAAGAACGATGTTCTTTAAAGTGAAACCCACCCCCATCATTCTTAGTAATGTTTTGAGTATTTCTGTTGTGGGCGTTATACCTTACGCCACACGAAGCCACAGATTGTTTCAGAGAAACATAAAGAAATTTTGTAGTGAGTAGTTTTGTTGTTAGTAGTTTCCTTTAGTTCCTGTAACTAGTGATTTCTATTTGCTTTCGAAAGCTTCAGTACACCAGACACAAAACTGCATGCTCAGGATGAGGTAAGTTACTTTTATTTCAGGGCATTTCTCACTTTGCATTCTTTTGGGGAAACATCACAAATATTTTTCAAGTGTTCTGCTAAATAAACAGATTAATTCACTGTCAACAGTGTAGGTAACCTCAAACAGTTTTTTTTCTGAGTAGAGCAGTATTTTACTTTTGTGGATATTTTAAGTATGACACTGCACATCATGTTCCGAAACTTCCGTAATGTACTTCAGTGTTGAGTTTTCACTGATCACGCAATTAGCTTCTGTTGGCATTTAGTTTGCTTCCTTTTCATTATTTCGAATTCAGTATTTCATTACGTTTAAGTTTTGTTTTGCGACACTGTTCACACGCTCAGCACAGGGCCAACCAACAGTCAGTATTGCTCAGCGGTTGAGTACGACATCTAAAGCAGACGCTATACGAGAAGAAAGTTTTTGAAGAAACTATATTCAATATGTACATATATAGATGATATTTTATACAGAAACCTGACAATAGTTATCGAGCCATAAATCTGCGTGTGCCACACGGCACTGTTTTACAGTATTTATATTCGTAGAGACAATCCGCATTATTCGGTGGTGACCTTTGCTTCGGTGCGGTGTGTTTTGTTTCGTCTAGCGGTAGGCCGCCATTGTAGTGCTGTCTGATAATTAACGTAAGTTTTATCTGTATTTTGAAAAATATAATAGAAATTGTTATTAGAAAGTGTGTATTATTGACTTAGTTGTCACCTCTCATGATCGCAACCATTAATTATAATTAACAAAGTTTTTACCGGACTTCGTAGTGCAGGGAGCTCATCTCCCCTAGCAGGATTTAGTCGGCCACTACGCCGACTGTATTATTTAATTAAAATATCATGTCATAATATTAAATTTAAATGCGGGAGACTTCTCAATTTTGATCTTCCATTAATTTGAAAGTTAAAAGGAGACAAAGTAGATTTCGTTTATTAATATTTAGAATACTGTGTGAGTTCAGTATGTTTCTTGTTGGCCGCCTAACGGCAGACGAGATTCTCTCCAGTTTTGCCTTGCAAATAATGAATAAGAAATATTGAAAAGCATTACATTCCGCAATATCTCAATTAATCTTTGTGTAATTTGGTATTGTAATTGTCTGTGACAGAATGCTCGATCGAATATTTGACCACTACGAATGTTCAGTTGGCGGTCATGACTTGTATAACATGTCACTTGGAGTTTGGTTAGCCAAGAGTCACAGTTTGCATATTAAAATCGGAATTTCGCCGTGTTCATTTCTCTCACACGTTCGCATCCACTTTGCGGTACTCCACTGTCAAGTTCTAATCATTATTCTGCAAAAGTATCACATCTGTTCAAAGCTCCTTACATACACTTCCGAACATGATCACGGCTGAGATCCGAACTCCACTTTTAGATTTCACAAAGCAGTTCTCTAGCTCACAAAACACGCGCGAGCTTACTGTTCTTTGATTGGCTGATACACATCAAACATCCGATATTCGTACTAAACCGCGAATCTTGCGTCTTTTACCTTTGACCAATAACAACTTAATAGCTTTAATGATCAATTTACCAAAAGAAAAAATTTAGAAAATTCATATTTATAAAAATAACTCCTTCTTTAAATAACAGAACTGTCGTAAAATTTATTTTATTATCTCAGTCCCATAAATTAGCTACTTGATTCGCTTTCTCTGTACACAGTTCTCACGCTAAAGTATACTCTGTAAACATAACAAAATTAATTTATTAAATACTTTACTTTCACACCATCATCCACACTAATAATTAGACAAATGTCCCCGGTAGCTGAGTGGTCAGTTCGACAGAATGTCAATCCTAAGGGCCCGAGTTCGATTCCCGGCTGGATTGGAGATTTTCTCCTAATCATAATCATCTCATCCCCGTCGACGCGAAAGTCGCCGAAGTGGCGTCAAATCGAAAGACTTGCACCCGGCGAACGGTTTACCCGACGGGAGGCCATAATCACACGACCTACATTAGACAAATTATCAATAATTATTGGATTATCACAATAATCGCAGTAAGTACAGTCTTGTTTCCAAATTATTCTGTTTCAATTACTTGATAATTTCATACTCAGTAGATACTGACACCTTTCGGCCACAGTCCTAACTGCTGGGGGCTAGCTACTGTCATATCACTCAATAACCATGAATTATTGTATCCGTCTGCTCGCTTCCGTCTCTTACTTACATAGGTGCGATTCAAGGCGCTACGCCTTATCCTGCAATCACGTCGTTTCTGCCCGCAGCAGATGTTTTCGTGACAGTTTTCCCGAATCCAATAGCCACTGTATACCATTTATGCAGTGGCAAGTGGAATAGCCAGTGCCTATATGACCTCGTATATGAAATGTGTCAAGTGTAAGGTACCCACGATGACGAACTGGCCACGATGAGATGTGTTGATACTGCTGGTGTTTTCCGTACTTCGTTCCGCTGTCAGACCGATGGCCAATTGAATGTCTGGCCGCACCGCAGGTGCCTGGTACACAACATTGTTCCTTTTACTCTAAGACAGTTCTGCTCTCTCTCTCTGGTACAGCTGTCCTTCGTCGAGCTGCTGATGAGGGCATGTGATTCCGTACTTTCACCATCTGCTTACTTTCCGGTTTCACGTCAGCCTAAATTCCATTTTAACACGTTCTTGTGCCCCAGTTGCTATGGTAAATGTTTTTGGTCTGGAACTCGTTTGACGTACTATTCGTGTGTGTTTCAGCCCAGTGACTTCGCATTCTTACGGCCTAACATGTGAGAGTAACACGTTAATGCACGCATAAAACTTCCGAGAGCCAACTTCTGCTACAGTGTATCCGGCTGTTGTTCTCCATAATTAAATTCGCTGCGTATTCACGTTTCTTGCCAGTCAGATAAACACTTTCCACTGAGAATTTAATTTCCGCTTTCATGCTGCTGATACTAATTTCGTTTTCTCCAGCACAAAAAGGAAAATAAAGGCAGTTTTATGGGGCCCTGTCACCAAATAACATAAACTCATCAAGAAACGATTTACGAGTTAACGTTTCGAGGAGGTGACTATTAATCGTTACAGCGGAACTATAACAATCTTGTTAATGATAGGTCAACTCACAAGGAACACCGTTCAGCTCATCGCCTAGACATACTGATCTACGTTGTTGTGTGCTTACTTCATTAAAGATGAATACTGATTTGATATATTCCCCTGTTCTCCTGGAAATGAGATTGCCCTAGTAACCTAAAAGTTTATGGAAGGCTAAGCTCTCCCTTTTATACTAACTTCTAATGCTCATCGCAGATTTCAGCAATCGACATCTACTGGTCGTATCAGATGTTTTCCTCAGTGTTCAAAAATAACTGACCCCTGTATGTAAGAGGTAGTGTCCAGATTGACTGGCTCACCGACTCATCATCGCCCAGCCCAAAGGACAAAAACTTGAAATTTGCAGAAGGTGTTGATCTCATAAGATAGGCATGTTTGAGGAGGGATGTTTTGAAATTCTATCACTAAGCGGGTGAAATACGAAACGAAAGGGTTTTTGAAAGCATGTCACTGTTAAGACAATCTTGAGGCTAGACCAGCGAAAATTGGTATTTGGTTTCTTGGTGACAAATAAAGACATGCATGTTTCAAAAGTTTTGGAAATTTAACCCCTATGACGTGGAATAGTGGGTGGAAGTTGCTTTTGAAAATAAACCATTATTACTAAAGCATTTTCGAAGCTACATCTATGAAAATTAGTATTTGACTTCTAGATTCGAAATAAAAAGAAAACATATATTTAATTGTTTTTTGGAAATTCAACCCCCAAGGGGGTGAAACAGGGGATGAAATATTTTGTGAAAATATTATACTATGAAAGAATTTTTAAACATAAATCTACAAAAATCTGAATTTTGATTAGCAGTCCGGAAATTAAAAGAAAAGTCTTTCACTGTATTTTAAAATTCAGACATTAAAGGGGTGAAATGGATAATGAAAGTTTAATGGAAAAATTTCACAATGCAAGGATTTTCGAATCTAAATGTATGAAAATTCGTGTAGGGCTCCGCTGATAGAAATAAAAAAATATACATTTGACTGTTTTCGGAAATTAAACTCCTAAGGGTTTGTAATAGGGGATGAAACGCTTTATGAAAATATTGCCTTATGAAAACATTTCTAAAGATAAATCTTTAAATACTGGTTTTTGGTTTATCAGTTAGAAATGGAAAAGTATGCGTTTCGCCGTTTTAGGAGATCCAGTCCCTAAGGGAGTGAAAAGAGCCATCCTCACCATCCGAAACTGTAGTTTGTGAGTAGAAAGTTCGATGTATTGTTATTTTTTTGATACAAAATACTGTCAGGTCCGTGATAATCGAATGTTATAGTTTCGACATTAAGACGCAATTACATTCACTCGCTATAGCCAACTTATAGAAGCTAACCGAGTCAGATACCAAAAAGCAGTTACCAAAAAGCAGCAGGAAAGTTCCGGCTGGCTGACTCTTCAGGTACATAATACACTCATTAGACAGCACTAGAATGCACTGGAGGCGATTGGTCAGCTTTTTCGTTTTGAGATGCCGTGTTCAAGTGAGTTAATTAGCTGTATATTCGTAAAAACATGCTTATGTGGCCTTAATTAGTGTGAAAAGTGTTGAAGGTTTGGCAGTTTGGGAACAAGACAAAAATTCGATTCAGGAAAAAAAAAAAATCTGTGCCATGCGAGCGAAGCGGCAGGTGCCAAGCTAGTCCAGGTACAGCATAAAAACTGGAGGCCTATTAAGAATCAAATAATGTTGCAAAATCTAATGGAAATTTATTTAATCTATACGGTGCGAAAAATAGCTAATGGACCCACATAATATAAAGTTTGAGGCCCTCTAAATGAGTCACAGTTGCCGCTAAATCACAAAAATTTAATGATTGTCGATTTTAGTCTCATTTTGCGAGGTTGTATGACGGGTGGGTGTTGCTAAACTACAAAGATACATTGTGTCAGGAAGACTATTCGTTTAAACAGTATCTCCTATTAAAACCTATTCTCCACACAGTATGAGTGGTTTCAACGCCACAGTAGGGTGAGCAAAGCTAGGCATAATGCCACGTCCCACAGCTGGCACGAACGCACATCTAAAAACGTTCATAAGAGAGCACAGCTATAAGCGCAGGAGTTATTTAGATTCTGCAACGCAAAAAATTTAATAACACGGGTGCCCTCTCTTAGCGGCGCCGTGAATGTCCTCCATATTATGACCCCCCGTAAACAGCACGTGGGTCCGTAGGGTTCCATTTAAAAGGGGACTATATTTTTGTTTTTGCCGTACACTTTCCATAATTGAGTAGTAACATTCTGCATCACTGCTTTAGCATTGTTTATTAGAGCTGTGGGAGGGAGAGTACCCTTTGCTTCACAAAGCAGTACAACCCTTACTGAACAGTTTCCATTGAAACATACAAATATAGGCAATTAATCGAGGTTCGTATTGTGTAACCTATTTCTTTTGGCAAATCAAAAAGATAATAACGCATCACGTAACAAGGGTGTGCAGCGCCTCACGTACAGATGTATGGTAGGCTAAATACTAACAAAAATCGCAGTGTTTAAATTATTAGAAATGTGATATGTTTCTATCACACTGCCTAAAAAGAAAAGAAAAAGTAAAGAGTTAAACATCCAGAAGGGTGATTACAAAGTCAAGTCAATGTTATAAAGGAATTGGCAGTATGATCTGTATGATGTTGCACCACGTGTGGCTGGATACAAGCACTGATTATGTTGGGAAGTGTGTCAAGTAGCTGTTACATTCTCTCCTGAGACAAGCTGGCACACAGCTGTTGTAGAAAGGTTCCTCATATCATGGATACTGCCAGTGGAAGTAACTGACAGTCGAAGTGGTGCACCAGCTCCTGCTGGACACAAATCTGAGTATCTCG
The DNA here is from genome assembly GCF_023864275.1 of Schistocerca cancellata. NCBI lineage: Eukaryota > Metazoa > Arthropoda > Insecta > Orthoptera > Acrididae > Schistocerca > Schistocerca cancellata. The sequence continues at coordinate 344,195,649 of NC_064631.1, read as the reverse complement.
CTGTAGACTAGAAACTCAGATCCACTGAGGTAGAAATTGTTACTGTATGCGAGATTTTTAGGAAAGATTAAGTATCGGGGTGGGCATAAAATGGTACCTGGATACTTCTGTCACCTACCAGACTCACCAAAACTTTAGAGCAAAACCTCAGTTAGCTGGTATGTAATTCCCAGTTGCAGTGTAACCATCAGATGATCCTTTAATCATCCAATAATAAATTGGGAAAATTACAGTTTTGTTAGTAGTGGGATGACAAGACATCCTACGAAACTGAACGTCTTCTCTGAAAACTGCTTATAACAGATATTTCGGAACCCCTCTCTTAACTGCCAATGGGAGAACCTTAGTATGATGAAGTAAGGTTATGGAGCCACCTGCTACGTGTATACCAGATTTATCCTGTTGAGACATGGCTCCACGGTACTGTTGCTTGAGAAGTAAGCCATTAGGATGTAAGATGTCTGTGACCTACTCTTGTGATATCAGAGTTCCCACATGGACTACCAGCCGTCAACTGAACCGCTGTGTGACGACAGTCGTTTGAGGGTCTGAGGTAATACAGGACCACACTTCATCGTTGGACACAGTGCGATGCCCGAGCTCAGCAGTCCATGATTCCCCGTCACGGCACCATTTCAAACGCTGTCATTTATGTTGTGCCGTTAGCAGCAGCCCTGATATCGGACGGTAGTTCCCTAGTCCGGTTGCAGCTACTCTCTGAAAAATGGATCAGGGTGACACAGAATGTGCCTGAGAGTCCGTTTCTTGCCCTCAGATGGCATACAAAGAAGTGAACCGGTCACGATGTGCTCGTGCACAATGTGGGGATCCTACTTTCTGGTCGCCATGTGTGGTCGACCGGAATCTTGACGGCGAGTATATCTGCCCTGGAATTCCCGTGTAGTCGAACACCTGGCCATAGTCAGATGTCACTAAATATCGCATGATTCGGCCAGCTAGCCAAATAGAGACCCACAACATGGCCGGTTTCAAACTCTGTAAGGTGCTGATAATGCTGTCTCATACAAATACACATCTATGTATATATTGCAGTGACCACTCAACATCTGATACAGTTGACAGCGCCTGACAGACTTGGTAACAACGCTAAACAAGAACAACACAAACACACTCTGATGGCCGTTCTACACCTCACAGGTAACTGCAGCTCTAATCATGTAAAACACACTGATTATGTGTACTCGTATATGTACGAAATTATACTGATATCCGATGATGACTTGTGGCTGCTTCATGTATGTGGTGTGAATATGAAACTTTATTATAATTTTGTAGACGTTTACGTGAGGGTCAGGAGCTCCCGCCTCGTCTGAACAGAGAAAGGATGAATAATTTCTATGGACTCAAATTTTATTGCCTGAAAAACATAGCCTTTATGTGCAATTAGTAATGACACTGTTCTTTCTTCTTATATAGTTCACGCTCAGGATTAGAACGGTTTTGTAGAACAGTTGCGTTTTTGGTTTGGAGTTGAGCAGATGTGTTGGTCGACTTAGTATGAGCATCTAATTGGTAACAGAGACGCTGTTTCTTTGGCGTAAATTATGTGCATCTTGCTGTATTCAGTAGCTAGGCATTATCTATTTCTTGCTTTTCTAAGTTTTGAAGAGACGAAACCCCCAATCATTACAGTCATATTCCCTATGGGTAATGGAAACTATCTTGGAAAGAAAGAATTAAATTTTGATTATTCGCTCAACACGAAGTAAACATCTCGAAGGGGTTAGAAGATATGGTTAAGGTAAATTTACTGGATCGTTACCCGATATCCAAGGACGGTATCATTTTCATTTTAGCCGAAACAGGATTTTTATTAATTTTTGCAACTGGTTGTGTAAAGCTGTATCCCTGAAGAGATGACTCTAAGGCCGCGAAAATAGCTGGATTAGAAACAGAAATTTATCGTACATCTGAGGCGGTGTTATTCGTCATGGCTCATTTCTACAGCTCTGGATAGCGTGTACGTGGAGACGAAGTGTACTGAGCAATACGTAGTAGGGGCTGACGTTCGTTGCAGGGTCACCAGTGTCAAGAGAATCCAGGTAACGAAACAAAATAATGTAGACGGTAAGTACAGATCATGTACTCTGTATTATGAGACATTGCGGTACAGCGGAGAGCGCAATACACAGCCACTGTTCAGATCGAATTGCCTGTCGAGGAAGGATCCAAAGCGTTTTATCAGGGAATTAACGAGTCACTACAAGTTTTACATCAAATTTTCAATATTCAAAGGTACACTATCATTACACTCTCTTTGAGCGTGTGTCGTGATCTTCCACTTTAGGCAATCAACAGTGTCCAACAAAATTGTTTCAAATCCCCAGCCAGCTACCCAGATTTAAGTATTTCTCTAAATAACTTCAGGAAATGCAGGAATGGTTCCTTTCAAAATGGCAGTGCCTATTTCCGTCCAGATCGTTTGTAATCCTAACTCGTGCTCCGTTTCAAACGAAATCACTGTCCATGGCACGTTAACCTCTAATCTTCCTGTCTTCCAATAACCCCGTTGTCGAAGTGACATCCAAATCTTCTTTTACTGTCTCCTTATACTGACAGGTATATCGTGTCAATTTTTGCTGATGTCGTGTATCCGTCTGGCATCAGACTGTTGCCTTGGTCATCACCGGTAACAGAATAAAAGGAGACGTCCGTTAGCCTTAATCTGCAAAACAGTCACACTACATTCTTCAACTATTCACTTCGCTTAAACACGTTTACTTGTCTTTTGAGACTTACAAATATTCCCGAGTATTTGACGTTTTTATTGTAATGGAGGACTGGAGTTTAATATATGATTGGAAATGAGGTCACCAGAGTTGATTTACAATCTCGAACTGAACTCTGATGGGACCCTGCTCTACACTTAGTTTCACATGGGAACGCAAGCTAGCCATAGCTGATGTAATATGTGCTACGTCAGGTGTTTCGTGTTTTTAACTACATAACTTACATTGCTTAGTTGCCTTGTCAACAGGCTGACAGATACGTACTCTACTATATTGCTTACACTGTATAGGCGTCCCACTTAACTTCGGCACATCACGTATTTCCAAAATGAAACAAAATGCAGTTGGCCAGGGGCTCACACAATGGACGGGGAAGTGCAATAACTATTAGTAAACAAACATCTTATCCAATACTTTTATTTTAATTTCTTGAAATTGAACGAGTGTGTTTGCTCTACCGAAATCGAGACTAGAGGTGTAATTAGTGATACCTTCTGGAATACTTACACTTTAAATATCGAAAACGGAGCGACAGTTTCTATCGTAATGCTGTAATGCCGTAATACGGGTTGCCTGCACCGCCTTGAGGCAAAACAAGTATGTCACCGCTAATTGTGCCTCTAGTTTTAATTTCTGTAAAAAACGCAGCAGTGCCATTAAAAAACGTAACTTAGTATTGAAAGTGACGTTTTTTTACATTTTAGTATTGTGCATTCCTGCCCATTGTGAAGCCCCTATCGCAGGTTCATCCCTGGCCAATTTCATTTTTTTTTTAATTTTGTTTCGTTTCGGAAATATATGAAGTGGCAGAGTTAGGCGGAACACATTGCACATCATCTCCTTAACTTCTGCAATCAGTTTTACATTTATGAAGTAAGTGCAGTAACATGAAATGAATGGTTGTGAACAGTGGCAGCTCGTGCAATATTTTACAAGTGCGATACAATGTGGTGGCCTACAGCCTTTACACTTACAAGGCTATAACTATAACTAAATTGAGTATATTAATTTTATGTACAAAAAGTGGATTATTTGAATAAATCTAAATTTTATAATTAATAGTTAGACATTGTATGAATTAAAACATAAGACGTTAGCAGCCGGAATCGAACCCAGTAAGACAAACTGCCAGTCAGTGACTTCTCAGTACCGGAGCCTTTAAGTTTACCGCTCCTCAAAAATTACTCATGCTCACCGCTTGCAAAATACATTCGTTGCGCTTTCACAGAAAAGTACTGACCTGCTACTGTGAGACTGTGGCACACTTAGTGCCGGAACGGATAATGTCACATCAGAGCATCCACAGACGAAAAGACAAAGCTGCGTCACCTCTCCGATTTGACTGTGATGTGGCTCAAAGCAACCGACACTGATTCCTAGTTATCGTGGAGACAGCGCTAGAAAACATGTACTCGTCCATTTGATATATCTACCAGTATACATTCAAAGAGAAATGACATAATTTTAGCGCGATATAAACTCTGTACTATAGCACATTATAACAGGCTGACAGCGGGTCTGACATGTATGCAAGCCATTAAGAAATTCTGAACACAGAAAATAATAAATGTATCGCGACAAATGAAAATCTGAGCAAGACCATTGCTCGAATCCTGATTTCCAGTTGTTCAAGAGCAATAGCCTCATCCGCTACTTTTGGTTTTTGGCGCTCACGCGGAATTTGTTCTGAAATTTAAGTGAAGTTCCTGAAAAGCTTGTGTCTTCTCAAAAATAAAACTTCTTTTTTGAGAGGATATAAATTTCTTTATGATATAGACATAAATGCCGGTCTCAGTGGCCGAGCGGTTTTAGGTGCTACAGTTTGGAACCGCGCGACCGATACGGTCGCAGGTACGAATCCTGCCTCGGGCATGGAAGTGTGTGATGCCCTTAGGTTAGTTAGATTTAAGTAGTTCTAAGTTCTACGGAACTAATGACCTCAGATGTTAAGTCCCCTAGTGCTCAGAGCCATTTGAACCATTTGAAAGACATAAATAAACTCTTCACGAACGTGAATATAATACACTTTTCTTGAAAACAAAATTAATTCAAAATCCCTTTTTAAAACTAATAAACATTTCTAGTGAAAAAAGTATTTTCTCTTCTTGAAAAGTAACAAATTCACTCGTCTTAAAAGAATAGTAGGAAGTCATAGTGTAAAAAATAAAAAATACGTCTCGAACAACATAATCTCTGTAAGAAATACAATGAATCGTTTACAAAAAGTACGGATTTGGTCTTTTTAGAGATATTAAGAAAATATCTCAATACATCTCCCGTAGCTTGTAGCTTCATTAAACAAGGTTAAGTCAAATTGTTTCAAAAATCCATTGCGTCTCATGTTGGAGTAAGTGAGGTATTGCGTTATAAGAACGTACGAGAAGAGATCCATAAGGGTATCAGACCTCGCCTCTTGGCTGACTCAAAACTTTCATTGTGACTGATTTTATCTACTATGATTTCCGAACACATTTACCGAAATTTCACTCAGAGTGTGAGAATGGCGCCAATGAGGCAACAGTGGATTAAATACACAGAAGCAAAATAAATAGTTATGGTCATAGTAGGATAAATACTGCTTGTCCACAAAGCATCGTCTCCTGCTATATCACATGGATCTTAATGGATTCAGAAGCTGTAAAGTTATTGATGTAACAAATATTCCGAAAATATCTCGGTTGATTCTGATGTTAGCATAATTATTACTGTATTATCATGATATACGTTGTTAATCAGGCACGGTTTTAATTATTACAAATATTATAATTGTTTCACAAATGCTCACATATTTAATAGCATCCATGTCTTGTGGCAAATTGATTTTAGCCATGAGATATTCGAAATTATCTGGCAGCCTCTGCCTCTTGGCTTTTAGTTTTCCCTCGAAGTGACTGTTCTTTAGCACCAACCAGAGGACACGTGTGACTTACGGTATGTCACGGAGTATTGAATGATTTACTACAGGGATCCGTCGTTGCTTCTCTCTTGTTTATTTGTCCAACACAGTCCAGAAAGTTTGGTTATGCAGACGTCTGGCCAATAGTTACCCAACACAAAAGCTTTGAAACAACTGAAAAAATCCTAACTTCTGATCTCGACAGCTTAAGCCACTATTTACGAAAAGGGAGGTTACAGCCAAACTGAAATAAAACAGAACTTTGATGTTTTCATCCGTCTAATAAATTGTCACATACAGTCTTCGATGTCTATTTTAAAGGAGACAAACTTCATCATAATATGCATCCCAAATACCTTAGCATCATGTTAGAAAGGACACTTTCTTGTAAGGAGAACCTGTACGGTCGCAGGTTCGAATCCTGCCTCGGGTATGGATGTGTGTGATGTCCTTTGGTTACTTGGGTTTAAGTAGCTCTAAGTTCTAGGGGACTGATGACATCAGAAGTTAAGTCCCATAGCGCTCAGAACCATTTGAACAATTTTTTTTAAGGAGAACTTGACGTGAACATGTACTAGCTCAAAACAAGAAACAATTTGGGGATCGCCGGCAGACACTCTCCGCGTATCAGCACTCGGTTTGGTATATTCAGCAGCAGAGTACTGTGCGCCTGTCTGGCTTATTAGTCCACAAGTAAAAAAGATGAACGGACAACTTAACGAGACCATGCGCATTGTTAACGGGTCAATAGCATCTACTTCTGCACACTAGCTACTATTCTGGGCCACATTACACCTGATATCAGAAGCAGGAGCACGCTACTGCGTGAATACTCGAAGAGTGTTAATAAAACTGACCTCCAATAATGGACGACTATTCCCTGCGGAGCGAAAAAGACTAAGATCAGGACATCACACTCTCATCACAGTTAGGACTCTCATGGAAACTGAATTCAATACCATCGATGAATGGAAAGCTGCACGCAACGAAACTGTTCCCTACAATGCCCGAAGCTGCCTTGCATCTAAAAGAAACACCCTGGGTTCGACCAGCCTCGGGCAATTTGGACTAGCTTGAACCGCATCCGAACGGGCCATGGACGATGTGCAGCCACTCTCTAGAGGTGGAGCAAATCTTCGTCACGATCATGTGGCTGTAGTGCGGAACGACAGGTAGTTGCTCATGTCATATAGACATATCCTGCATGTGCCTACAAGCTTCCTTTCGAAGATTTCCTCTTACTGATTAGCGGTTATAAAATATATGAAAGACTTTCATATCCCTATACAGCTTTGTCATTTGTGTTATTTTGTGCTGGAGAGCTGTGGTTAAATGTAGTAGTTTTGTAATGTTTGTATATGTATTGTCATATGATAAATAGATAAATTAAACAACATTAACAGCCATCTCGCTCTTTCCTGGCATTTAACCAGTCGAATTGGGGCTTCTATCTTCATAATTTGGAACATTTGCGTTTATTTTTGTGACCAGATGAGCTCTCACAAATTACGCGCATGATAAAGTACAAATAGATTTGTGTAAGCTCCACACACGCAGTAATCGAGCTTGTAAGCGTCTTGCTGTGCAACCAAAGCCGACACGCTCCTGACATAAAATTATCTACTTCATTTATAGATGAATCCTGATATGGACTTCGCTGAAGATGCTGCATACTAGCCATAATCTGTGACGAAAATTTTCGTCTTATGTAACTGTAATGTGTTAATTCGATAATAAGCTCTGTTTTGTTAATTGTCTTTGCTTTAGTGTAAAGTTCATCATCATCATATGCAGCGGTCACAGACTCCACAGAACACTCTCTGCTTCCACAAACAATCTTCATTCCTTTCTGTTTTGTGCCCGATTCCTCCAGGTGCACTTCATCCCCCGAGCTGACAGACCGTTCGCTTCATTCAGCGCTGCCTTGGCCGTCATATGGGCGTTAGTGTTTGATTTCCCCTCAGATGTATGAAAGAAGAATAATGACGAAGATATGGCAACCGATCGTAAATGAAGGAGAATGGAAAAGGAGGAGTATTAAGAAATCTACCTCTTGGTGCTTCAAAGTTATCACAGTTTATTTACCGATTTCCTTAATTCAAATATAAAATATAAATTAATGTAGTCAAATGTATGAAACTTTATTTGTAATTGTGTTCCTTTATTGTGTAATGTTAATGTATGGAATGTCTGCAATGTGAATTTGGTGATACAGGTAATCAAATACTATGCCCATTAGGTCAAGATTAATATCTTTTTCCTCCTATGATGGAAGTACATAAGTGGAGGAACGGTTCATGTAATTGAGAAGGAATAAGTATCGTAAAGCAGTGTTGCGAGTGTGACATGTCGAGAAGAGTGCTGAAGGAAGCACTGTAACAAGGAGACCTTAAAGTGAATCAATTTTGATAAATTTCCGGCGCAATATAGATCGCTGTTGCAGACGTTAATGGTGTCAGGGGAAAATATTTTCATGCTCCTCTGGCCCGTCATTGCGAACATGAAGTACTCACTTACTATAGAGAAGGACGGAGCACGAAGCTACGCGGATCGATAGACGGGAGAAAAAGCAGGGCAAATGCAGAAGATCTCAAGAAAGAAAACAAAAAGAGGTTGGGATTTGTTTGGTTAACATTAACCAGTAAAAATTTAGTGGAAGCCGTTAACATCGTAATTTCCTTGCCTGCCTAGTACCGTACAGTTCCCTCTCAGCAACTAAATTCTGGCAACTTGTGAGAAATGTAGAACATAGTTTTGCTATACTTCGTCATAGATGTATGTTAGAAGATAAGATATAACGCTACTGTTTCTGTGATTTCATTTCCAGGTTGTATTGACTTAGAGTGGGTACTGAGAATACAAACCAAACAAAATCTTCCATAGTAATGAGGTGTTAAATTCGACACTAATTAGTAAATGGTTAGTAAATTGGTTATAACAGCACATTTATTATTATTATTGACTTTTTTTCTCAGACTTAAGTCTGGTTAAAAATGGAACGTGACGCGGACCTCGGTCAAGCGTGACTTCCTTGTAACTGTATGGTATATGTTATATTGCATTTAGGAACTTTCGGGTAATTGAACATGTATCAATAATTACAGATTTTTGTAGTTGTATATATATGTTTGGATGTAGCTGTATTGCATTGATGTACTGGTGAATATTGTGAGGTATGACTCCTGTAGTTGATAGTATAATTGGGATAATGTCGACTTTATCCTGATGCCACATGTCCTTGACTTCCTCAGCCAGTTGGATGTATTTTTCAATTTTTTCTCCTGTTTTCTTCTGTATATTTGTTGTGTTGGGTATGGATATTTCAATTAGTTGTGTTAATTTCTTCTTTTTATTGGTGAGTATGATGTCAGGTTTGTTATGTGGTGTTGTTTTATCTGTTATAATCGTTCTGTTCCAGTATAATTTGTATTCATCATTCTCCAGTACATTTTGTGGTGTGTACTTGTATGTGGGAACGTGTTGTTTTATTAGTTTATGTTTTATGGCAAGTTGTTGATGTATTATTTTTGCTACATTGTGATGTCTTCTGGGGTATTCTGTATTTGCTAGTATTGTACATCCGCTTGTTATGTGATCTACTGTTTCTATTTGTTGTTTGCAAAGTCTGCATTTATCTGTTGTGGTATTGGGATCTTTAATAATATGCTTGCTGTAATATCTGGTGTTTATTGTTTGATCCTGTATTGCGATCATGAATCCTTCCGTCTCACTGTATATATTGCCGTTTCTTAGCTATGTGTTGGATGCGTCTTGATCTATGTGTGGCTGTGTTAGATGATACGGGTGCTTGCCGTGTAGTGTTTTCTTTTTCCAATTTACTTTCTTTGTATCTGTTGATGTTATGTGATCTAAAGGGTTGTAGAAGTGGTTATGAAATTGCAATGGTGTAGCTGATGTATTTATATGAGTGATTGCTTTGTGTATTTTGCTAGTTTCTGCTCGTTCTAGAAAGAATTTTCTTAAATTGTCTACCTGTCCATAATGTAGGTTTTTTATATCTATAAATCCCCTTCCACCTTCCTTTCTGCTTAATGTGAATCTTTCTGTTGCTGAATGTATGTGATGTATTCTATATTTGTGGCATTGTGATCGTGTAAGTGTATTGAGTGCTTCTAGGTCTGTGTCACTCCATTTCACTACTCCAAATGAGTAGGTCAATACTGGTATAGCATAAGTATTTATAGCTTTTGTCTTGTTTCTTGCTGTCAATTCTGTTTTCAGTATTTTTGTTAGTCTTTGTTTATATTTTTCTTTTAGTTCTTCTTTAATATTTGTATTATCTATTCCTATTTTTTGTCTGTATCCTAGGTATTTATAGGCATCTGTTTTTTCCATCGCTTCTATGCAGTCGCTGTGGTTATCCAATATGTAATCTTCTTGTTTAGTGTGTTTGCCCTTGACTATGCTATTTTTCTTACATTTGTCTGTTCCAAAAGCCATATTTATATCATTGCTGAATACTTCTGTTATCTTTAGTAATTGGTTGAGTTGTTGATTTGTTGCTGCCAGTAGTTTTAGATCATCCATGTATAGCAAATGTGTGATTTTGTGTGGGTATGTTCCAGTAATATTGTATCCATAATTTGTATTATTTAGCATGTTGGATAGTGGGTTCAGAGCAAGACAGAACCAGAAAGGACTTAATGAGTCTCCTTGGTATATTCCATGCTTAATCTGTATTGGCTGTGATGTGATGTTATCTGAATTTGTTTGGATATTAAGTGTGGTTTTCCAATTTTTCATTACTGTGTTTATAAACTGTATCAATTTAGGATCTACTTTGTATATTTCCAAAATCTGTGGTAACCATGAGTGGGGTACACTATCAAAGGCTTTTTGGTAATCAATGTATGCGTAGTGTAGGGACCTTTGTTTAGTTTTAGCTTGATATGTCACCTCTGTATCTATTATCAGTTGCTCTTTACATCCTCGTGCTCCTTTGCAGCAGCCTTTTTGTTCTTCATTTATAATTTTGTTCTGTGTTGTATGTGTCATTAATTTCTGTGTGATGACTGAAGTTAATATTTTGTATATTGTTGGTAGGCATGTTATGGGGCGATATTTAGCTGGGTTTGCTGTGTCTGCTTGATCTTTAGGTTTCAGATAGGTTATTCCATGTGCAAGTGTATCAGGGAATGTGTATGGGTCTGCAATGTAACTGTTAAATAATTTAGTTAGATGTGAATGTGTTGAGGTGAACTTCTTTAGCCAGTAATTTGCTATTTTATCATTTCCAGGGGCTTTCCAATCGTGTGTAGAATTAATTGCTCGGGTGACTTCATGTTGCAAAATTATCACTTCAGGCATTTGTGGTATCATCTTGTATGTGTCTGTTTCTGCTTGTATCCACCGTGCATGCCTGTTATGTTGTACCGGGTTTGACCATATGCTGCTCCAGAAGTGTTCCATGTCTGTTATGTTTGGTGGATTGTCTATTTTAATGTGTGTGTTATCCATTGTTTGGTAAAATCTCTTTTGGTTTGTGTTGAATGTTTGGTTTTGTTTCCTTCTATTTTCACTTTTTTTGTATCTTCTAAGTCGTTTGGCCAATGCTTGCAATTTCTGCTTTTTTTCATCTAATTGCTCTATTGCTTCTTGTTGTGAGATTTTACCTAACCTTTTTCGTTTTTTGTCTGATATTTCATTTCTTATAAATTGTGTTAACTGTCCGATGTCTCTTCTCAGTTTTTCTATTCTGATCTGTAACCTGTGTTGCCATGCTGGTTTTGTGGGTTTCTTCTGTGTGTTGGTTTGTTCTGATCTCTGCCTAGTGTGTATATTTAGTGTAGTGAGTGCTCCTATATAAACCAGTAGTTGTAACTCTTCCATAGTTGTGTTTTCATTTATTTTGTTGTGTATGATTGTGTTGATAGTTTTTATTGTTGTTTCGACTTGTGGGTTATTTGGCGGTCTATGCAAGAATGGTCTAATGTCTGTATTTGTGTCTTTGTATTCTATATATGTCAGCTGAAATTTCTCTTCTATATCTAACACGTGTCTCTCTTCGTGTTCTATTTGTGCTTGTTCTGGTGGCTGTCTTAAGATTTCGTTTTCCTCTGATTGTTTAATTGATGCGTGTTGGTCTTTGTTTGTTTGCTCTGGGATGTTTGAGTCCATTACTGTGTTTTCTTCCTCTTCTGATTGCACATTATTTTGTTCCAGTATTTGTTGTACTTGTTGTTTGATGTTTTCTAATTCTGACTGGGGTATCCTGTTATTTTTGATTATTACACGGATCTGATCAGCTAGTCGTTGTTCTGTTAAAAATTTTAATTCCGGGTATCTGGTAATAAATGTTGTGTATACTTGTGATCTGTATCCAGTTGTGTTGGTTCTTAGGTTTGTTGCTTGGTAATAACAGAACATGAGGTGTCGATTAACTTCATCTGACCATCTCATCCTCTGTATTTGTTTTCCTTCTAGGGTGGTTGCAGGAAGCATATCCTGCAAAACACCTCTATTCGGATTTAAATCCTTTTCCAGTTGGCTAGCAGTGTCGTTACCATTGTGGGCGGGCATAGGGTTCAAGCGTCGTCCCCGACCATGACGGCACTTGTCCGAGGCTTCTTTAGTTCTGTCCTGAACCAAGTAATCACACTAAAAGGGGGGTTAGCCTTATTAGTGGTTTTATTATTATTATTATTATTATTATTGTTACTGACATATTTCTCTGCACAAACTGTCTACGAGATACTGAGGTACTCCTGTGGCCAGCAAGATCCCCACAACTATCCCCAGAAGAACGTCTGTGAGACAAACTGGGATGTCTACATCGGCACAGTGTCTGTATCAAGGATCTCAGTTACAACAATTTTGAGTCAGCTTGCCTCGGGAGAGGATAGAACGGCCTTATAACACCGTTATAAACAAATTCAGCGCATGCATCAAGGTCAGCGGGGACGCAACGTCATACTGATAAAAGGACTCATGCTGACAATACTGTAAATTCGACTCGGTTTTGTAATGGCTAACTAGCATGACATGCCCTCTCAGCTCGTGAAGTTTCATCTCGTTTCTTCCTAGTGTGTACATCACTGTTTGTGTCAGACCGTTCATAAAGGGAGAACGATATCGCAGACTCCTGAAAATCGTAATATGTAGGAGTCCAACCACATCCCACGACTTAACCGTACTGCGCAACAGGACTAGCTGCCAGATTTATATGTTCGTGGTAGGAAATAAAACGTATTTGACCTCCATGATAGACAGCTTCAAAGAAACAGACATTCCTTGATAAAGAGAATGAAGAGTCCTTTAGAATGCACTTTCGAATTATTTGTCTCATTGACGGACTGCGCTGTAACAGCCTACAACCGAGTAACACGTTATGTAAATTGTTCCTACTGTAGTCATTTATAAAAGATGAGGAGGTTAAAACCGAACACGATAAAAATCTGAAGCAGCGCACGGCACTGGGCAGCATTAATAGCGAAATATTTGCATTCTTCACTTAGAACGTAAATACTCGTTATAATACGGGGTAGTACTCATAAATTATTCCGTTCTGACTTCGTGAGTGCAGGAGATGTAACATGAGATCCTGCTGCTTGTATACGAGAGAATACGTATAGCCATTCGAAAGCCGAATTTTATGACCGCGAGCGTTGAGGTGCTGTCATAAAGCGAGAATCTCGCGCTGCATGGCAGTGGATTCCTTCTAGTTGCTGTTGCAAATCTTTCTTATTTGTTCTAGCAGAAACTGTAAAATCATACATAAATTGTTATATTACGTATCCAGTCGCTTCCACTATAATAAATCATACACAACTTTTAGAAAATACAAAATCATGGTCCCATTTATGCCATCGGAACTGCAAAGTCACACAAATTGGCCTACACGAATATGTCACTGTGGAAGACAAAAGAAAGAGAGGTGCAGTGCAGGTTGACAGCCATGTGTTTTAACACGGCGTCTTGTCGCAAACGGAAACTTTACTAACTATAACTAACGAATAGTATCTTCCTTAAGATGTCAATCATTCGACTGTTTTAACCCCATCTTCCATCTTTTACCAACTGAAACGTGCAGTACCTCCACTAATCATTTTTCGTATTCTAATCTTGTCCTGCCCATTTAAGCATGTAACTAACACGTACAATCTTCTAATAAGTACAGCCTAAATACTTTGTATTTTTTATTAATCCCAACATTTAGTATCGTATTTGGTCACATAATGTTTAACATTATGGTCACAATAAAAAATTTTGTAAGGCTGTTAAGCACTTCTCCAGTTTCCTGAAAGTGACAAGCACTTCCTGTTATTGATGTTAAAATCTTCTGGGTTATTAGACCGCGTCATATTTCTTCTAAAATGATCAAAGTTTCGAACCCTCTGCTGGGATCTTCCTCAGGATTTTCTGGTGTCGACTACTACTAGAATACTGGAAAAGTGGTAGAATTGGTTAAAATTCCTTCCGTGGTCAGCAGAGCAGCCGTTTGTGGCGGTGTCTGTTGGCCAGTGCCTGAACTAACGCTCCGGGACTGTGGTATCGTGTTCCCCTACAGTGTGGGCGTCCGCGGACTGTAACCCCTGCCCACCCGCAGGCCCACCCACCGTAGTATTGTCTACTGTGACATCCAGATACCTGCTCATGGGTCGCATTGTTCCTCAGCAGATGCTCGTGTTTGCTGAAGGCGACCGTCGCTCCGCCAGATATGCTTCCAGGAAACCTGTAATTCTGCCTGAAACAGAGTAATACAGGGTGAAGCAATATTCGCGCACTCGGGCTTCGCGGCGCGACTCCTCACATGCCAGCGATAAATAAAATGTCTGCCACTTTCCTCTGGCGAGTACATCCGGCACAAAGACATTAAAGAGTGGCAATCTGGCAACACTGTAGTCACATGTATGTCAATTTACTCTGTCGGCAGAGGTGAGTAATGCTGTACAATTGGTGCAGTGTATTGAGTTTTGGGTTGGTATGCAGGAAGTCGAGGGTTCGTCGCTGTGTTGGGGCGCATTTTTTTTTTTTTTTATTATCTAATTTCAATCTGACATTTCAGACTAATATACACCGATTCTTACGTCACATGTATCCCACATTTACAACATTTTGTACCGCTGAACATAACAAATACGTCGTTAGGCAAATATGAAAGAATGAAGAATTACAGGAAATAGACAGTTGAAACAAATAATCTGTCATGGGACGGAATAATTACAAAAACAATATCAATTTCGAGATGTTAAAGATGATAGCACAGTACCATAACACCACATTTACTTGTCATTTATACTGTATGTAGTATGAGCGCTCAAATGTCGCACATTTAGCAACCAGTGACAATAATAACATCCATATTACTGACCGCATGATCTTCATAAGAGAACACGTTGTCCTCAGAACAACAGATGCTCAAAACGACCTCCCTGCACGTCCAAACACCGCACAACCCACCGAATCATACAGCTCTGGACCCTTCGCAGCAAAGCTGGCTCCACAATAACAACAGCAGCATGGACATGTGCTACTAATTCTTCCACATTCGTCAGCGGTTTAGAGTACACGTGCTCGTTCAACTGTCCCTACAAGAAGAAATCCATGGGATTTAGGTCAGGTGAAAGCGGTGGCCGTACAACTGGACTTCCACGTCCGAGCCATTTCTCTGGTAATGTTCTTGTCCAGATACTATTGCACATTAATTCCAGAGTGTGGAGGTGCACCATCATGTTGGAACAACATCCTCTGCCGAACATGTAGTGGAACATCTTCCAGCGCATCAGGCAGATAGTTTGAGAGGAATTAATCATACGTTCGTGCAGTCAACTGGTCAGGCAACATGTAGGGCCCCTAACACCTATCGCCCAATATTCTAGCCTGTTTGGACAGTACTTACAGTATAAACACCTAACGCGCATTACCCTTCTGACAGGCACTCTTCTGCATAATTCATCCAGACCCCGCTAATTGTGAAATGTTCGGTTTCAAATTACACTGTTTCTCTAATTGGAAGAGGTGATGTTCCACAAACCCATAGATAGAATAATAATAATAGTAATAATAATAATATATCAGAGACACGCTAACTGGTACAAAATCAAAAGTAAAGTTCAGAGGAGAAATTTCAGAACCCTTTGAAATAAAAACAGGCGTGAGGCAAGGTGATGGACTCTCTCCGTTGCTATTTAACTGCGTTCTAGAAAAAGTAATACAAGAGTGGCGCGAACGAAAATTGGAGTTCAAAATTGACCAACCAGTGAAATTAGGACGAACAAATATTCGAATAGACTGTTTGGCCTTTGCAGACGACTTGGTTATTCTAACGCAGTACATCCAAATTGCTCAGAAACAAATAGAAATTCTTAAAGAAACAGCAGAAAGAGTAGGTCTCCAAATCTCATTTGAAAAAACACAGTATATGACTAGCAACAAACTGGCACCCAAACTTTTGGAAACTAAGTATGGAAAAATCAAAAGAGTTTCGCAATTCAAATATTTAGGTGAAACAATCTCAGAGACTGGTCTAGAAAAAATTGGAAATGAAATTCGTTGTCAAAAGATGGAGACAGCTTTTAGACTTACAAAAGACATCTACAACAAAAAATGTCTCTCGAGGTACTCTAAATTGAGACATTACAACACGGTCATAAAACCAGAGTGCCTTTATGGGGCTGAAACGCTAATTTTAAACAGAAAAAAGGACATTCAAGAAATCCAAAAAAGAGAAAGAAAAGTAATCAGAAAAATTCTAGGTCCAAAATATACTGAAGAAGGAACATACAGGCTAAGAGCAAATAGTGAAATTCAACAATACACCAGCATATATTCGGATATGAAAAAACGCAGATTAAAATTTTATGGGCATATTAAAAGAATGGATGCTACCAGACTAACTAAACAAGTAGTGGAATTCTACGAAAATCGAAGTAAAGCTAAATTTGAGACAATAAAATGGATTGCTGCTATAAAAGAGGACATGAAAGAGGCAGATATAAAACAAGATGAAATTCAAGACAGAAAATTATTTAGGCAAAACATTCATGACTGGGTAGTTGGTCAAGCTGAAAAACCAAAGAAAACTGGAACCACATGGTCTGATGAAAGGAAAAGAGCTCATTCCGAGAGAATGAAAACAATTTGGGCAGAGAGAAAGTCTAAAAGAAAATAACTCAATGCCCCGTGATTGTACTTCGCGTGGTCCAGTAGGGCCCAAACGTGAATAATAATAATAATAATAATAATAATAATAATAATAATTACTCATTGATGTACATACTAAACAGCATGCAGGTACCAGACTCAGTGTTGAAAGGCACAATTAGTAGGACCACGGCGATAAATACAAATAGTAACCGATTTTGGACATTATTCGCAAAGCACGTTGCTTATCCTACTGGTAACGTAAGGCCCTAACGAAATGTAATGGACCTGAACATAGCAAGAATAATAGTTGAAACTAATCTAAGGGACCATTGAGGGAGGGTACAAAGGAAACAGGTTTTGCATATACACTATGTGATCAAAAGTATCTGGACACCCTCAAAATCATACGTTTTTCATATTAGGTGCATTGTGCTCCCACCTATTGTCAGGTACTCCGTATCAGCGACCCCAGTAGTCATTAAACATCGTGCGAGAGCAGAATGGGGCGCTCCGTGGAACTCACGGGCTTCGAGTGTGGGCAGTGATTGCGTGTCACTTGTGCCATATGCCTGTACCCGAGATTTCCACACTCCTAAACATCCCTGTGCCCACTGTTTCCGATGTGGTAGTGAAGTGGAAACGTGAAGGCACACGTACAGCACTAAAGCGTACAGACAGCGCCTACCTTTGAAGAGGGTCGTAATGTGTAATAGGCAGACATCTATCCATACCATCACAGAGGAATTCCAAACTGCTTCAAGACCCACTTCAAGTACTACGACAGTTAGATGGGAGATGAGAAAACTTGGATTTCATGGTCGAACAGCTGCTCATAAGCCACACATCACGCCGGTATATTCGAAACGACGCCTCGCTTCGTGTAAGGAGCGTAAAAATTGAATGATGGAACAGTGGAAAAACGTTGTGTGGGGTGACGAATCACGGTACACGATTTGGCGATCCGATGACAGGGTGTGGATATGGAGAATGCCTTGTGAACCACATTTGCCAGCTTGTGTAGCGTCAACAGTAAAATTCGAAGGCGGTGGTGTTATGGTGTTGTCATGTTTTTCATGGAGGGAGCTTGCACCCCTTGCTGTTTTTCATGGCACTACCACAACACAGGACTGGACTGATGTTTTAAACACCTTCTTGCTTCCCACTGTTGAAGAGCAATTTCGCGATGGTGACTGCATTTTTCAACACGATCGAGCACCTGCTCATAATGCACTGCCTGTGGCGGAGTGGTTACACGACAATAACATCCCTGTAATGGACTGGCCTGCACAGAGTACTGACCTCAATCCTATAGAGCATCTTTGGGATATTATGGAACGCAGACTTCGTGCCAGGCCTCACCGACCGACATGGATACCTCTCCTCAGTGCAGCACTCCGTGAAGAATGGGCTGCTATTCCCCAAGAAACCTTCCAGCACCTGATGGAACGTATGCCTGCGAGAGTGGAAGCTGCCATCAAGGCTAATGGTGGACCAACACCATATTGAGTTCCTGTGGAGACCACCACGAACTTTTAAGTCATTTTCAGCCAGGTGTCCGGATACTTTTGATCACATAGTGTAGTAGATGTAGAGATGAAAATAAATTCAGGCTTCTTTCAAAGCTGACCAATCTTCCATTTCTACTGTTGTATTATGCAAATGCAAATGTCTTCTAGAAGACCCACTGCAATCGCTGTTGTCGATTAAGATGCCTGATACCGTACCACCTAGACTAAATTTACCAAATAAAAAACATATGCCTCAATCTAGGATCGAACCGTCGACCACCTGCATGTCAACTCAAGATGCTATCCACTGCACCAACTGAAGAGCATAACTCAAATCTGCTGGTAGATGTAGTTACAGTGTTGAAGACGGCCACTCTTTTTAACTTACAAATCTGCGGGATGACTCGCCGGACTAAATTTTGTGACAGAGATTTTTTTATCACTGGCATGTGAGGAGTCACGCTGCGAATCCCAAGAGCGTGAATCTCTCTTCATCCTGTATATTTCGTTGTCAAAGGTATTACCAACTACTTTTCAAGAAGGAGGTGTTTCCTTACAAAAGAGCCTTGGCCAGTCAGCAAAATTATTCGGTTAATTCCTGCGTATGGAAGGTAGCAATTTCGTTTTGTATGTGTGAATTCCTAAGGGACAAAACTGCTGAGGTCATCCGTCCCTAGACTTACACATTACTCAAACTAACTTATGCTAAGAACAGCACACACACCCATGCCTGAAGGAGGGCTCGAACCTCTGGCGGAGGATGCCGTGCAGTCGGTGACAGGGAGCCTCAAACGGCGCGACCACTCCACACGGCCTTTTTGTTTGAAACTCGATAGTTATCTCTCTAGTGATCTACTTCAAAGGTTTCCAGACTCCCCAGTAGAAGTTGGTAGCTCTCTGCTTGTCCAAGGCAGTGATAACACCAACACATCGGCAGGTTCCTGTCTGCAGGACAGAGACTCGGAAGTTTTTGATTGCTGTTCCTGCATTCCTATTGGTTACCACAAAAGTAGAAGGCGGAGCTTTGGTCTATATAGGCCTACCCCCGCCAAAGTTATCTTCATTCTGCTCTCGTCTTTGACTACGTCCGGTTTTCGCGATTGCTTGCCTGTCTGAGACCATAATCATGAAGCGACCCTCGTCCAATGACGGTGTCAGCAGCAAACGGCTGAGGATGACTGAAGAAGAATCGCCCTGTAAACACATATTTTCGTCTTCAACAAATAAGGCCTGATTATTTAGTAACATGTATGAGGAACAAGTCGCTGTAGGTATTTTCTTAACTTGAGGTACGATTTAATATCTGTGGTTTTTCGTCAGTGCTCGTTATTTAATTACTCTTGTTAAAACAACTGTTATTTTGCAGCTCTTTGCATGTTTTCCGTAAAACGAGTTTATGTCCGACGCGTGTCGGGAATCATGTTCAGGTAGCTCTACGTATTATCATTAAAACGTCTACTGTGTGTAAACGACTGCTATACGCTATTTTTTATTATAACTGGATTCGCACCAGTTGTGTGTCGGAAATCAGGATCAGATAGCTCTATGTATTATGTTATTAATAGTTATGTGTTTTTCAAAGTCCTCTTTATTTTCTGTTACAGCAAACATGCACAAAATGGAGGAGTTGATTCGGTCACTGGAGGCTGAAAGAGGGTTAGCTCATGGGGCTGCGATTCCCCTCTGATCATGGAACAACTTTTAGCTGCTATGGCATCTACAGATAAGCCGCTTAAGTATTTAGCGTTCAGATTACATATTATTGATACGTGGTACTTAATGGAATTAAGGAAAATAAGAAGGGAGGACCCACCAATATACCTTTCTTTTCACACAACCTGTTATTTAACGGCCGACCAGCGTGGCCGAGCGGTTCTAGGCGCTACAGTCTGGAACCGCGCGACTGCTGCGATCGCAGGTTCGAATCCTGCCTCGGGCATGGATGTGTGTGATGTCCTTAGGTTAGTTAGGTTTAAGTAGTTCTAAGTTCTAGGGGACCGATGACCTCAGCAGTTAAATCCCATAGTGCTCAGAGCCATTTGAACCATTTTTTTTGTTATTTGACAATATTTTCTTTAACAAAATGAACAAACTTGTAAAATTCTTTTGACCCTAAACCTTAAGTTGAAGAAGCTTTTGCACAAGAAATCTAGAGTGCTTTATTGCAAAACTGCAAACAATATGACAATGATTACAAGACGGCCGGACCTGCAGCCCGCCCGTTATCGGGTGAAACCGCGGTGTTTACTGCCGCGCTGGATGATAATGAAGTTTGGTTTGTGATGCGCTCAGCTGCGGCGCTGGACACAGTCGGTCTTATTAAATGCCCTTCTGCAGCACATGAAAACTATAGAAGCATCATTGCTGACAAGAGTGATTCAATTACTCAAAACAGATGACGTGACTTTTAATTTGAAAGCTGTATGTCGAAAGGTTCGGGTTTAAGATGCGCACTTCTGCTTAAAGGTAAAACAAGTTAAGAAACAATACGACAATGATAAGGTTTATTTCAAAGCAACAAACCTCTTAATTTCAATCGGCAACCAAGGTGCGACTGGATCCCAACCCGCCCCTTCTGACAATTTTATTTTGAGTAAAGCCCTGGTGGCAGTTGGCTGTTAATATTTTCAAAGTGAACTCTGATTGTTAGTTATTGAGACCACTCTGAAGGAACGTCTTAAAACATTACTTGTGAGCACTTGTTACAAGATATCTCACTCGGCGGAACTACAAGATCCAGCTAAAAGCACACCAAAACCTGGTCTTTCAAACACCGCAACGAACAGCTTAGTACAACAGGCTGTTCAGATTATAACTAATGACTGAAAATGCAATTACAATCAAAGAATTGAACCGGTTAACATCTAAATCTAACCACAAGGTCTCTCTTTTTTTTATCGACAACCTGTTCCTTTGTGCAATTGTTCAGGCTGTATTTACGACCAAGAGCTGATTCATCACAACATTAATGATCGGATACAAACCAGAAACGAAAGGCAATATAATAGCGGAACCAATTTTCAAACATCAACTAGTGTCTTAGTACAATACTACGGTCTATAATTACAACCAAAAAAGCCGTCCGAGTAAAACTCTGAGGGTCGGGTACAAACCACAAAATAATAAGGAGGGCAGGTAGTCAATAACACAAATCACCATGAGGATTACAGAATGTTACTCCCCTTTATCATCAAGCAGTTCTGTGGATCCACGGTGCGTCGAAGGGGTTACTGAGTGGTGCCGATGAAAGCCAGGAAAAAGACGGTAGCCAGGCCACGAACAGTCGTCCGACACAAATGTTG
Organism: Schistocerca cancellata; assembly: GCF_023864275.1. Classification (NCBI taxonomy): domain Eukaryota; kingdom Metazoa; phylum Arthropoda; class Insecta; order Orthoptera; family Acrididae; genus Schistocerca; species Schistocerca cancellata. The sequence continues at coordinate 344,174,087 of NC_064631.1, read as the reverse complement.
TCAACCAACCGACGCGATGTCCGCCTCCTGCTTGTAATCGACGCTGACCCCAGTGAAGTACTCCGGTGTCTTCGCTCTGCGCAGGCCCTCCTTGTCGCGACGCTACCGCCAGTCCGCAAACTTCGTGCCTCCATTTCGGGCCAGCGGTTTTCCATTGATAGTGGCCGGCCGGAGTGGCCGAGCGGTTCTAGGCGCTACAGTGTGGAACCGCTCGGCCGCTACGGTCGCAGGTTCGAATCCTGCCTCGGGCATGGATGTGTGTGACGTCCTTAGGTTAGTTAGCTTTAAGTAGTTCTAAGCTCTAGGGGACTGATGACCTCAGATGTCAAGTCCCATAGTGCACAGAGCCATTTGAAGCATTTTTTGAACCATTGATAGTGACTGGGCCAAATATATCACGAAATAAGCATCAAACGAAAAAACTACAAAGAATGAAACTAGTCTAGGTTGAAGGGGGACACCTGATGGCGCTATGGTTGGCCCGCTAGATGGCTCTGCCATATGTCAAACGGGTATAAAATGCGTATTTTTTAAATAGGAACCCCCATGTTTTATTACATATTCGTGTAGTACGTAAAGAAATATCAATGTTTTAGTTGGACCACTTTTTTCGCCTTGTGATAGATGGCACTGTAAGAGTCACAAACGTATAAGTACGTGGTATCAAGTAATATTCCGCCAGCGCGGACTGTGATGCATTACCCGTGTTAAAATGGACCGTTTACCACGTTTACCAATTGCGGGAAAGATCGATATCGTATGGATGTATACCTATTGTGAACAAAATGCCCAGCGGGCGTGTGCTATGTATGCTGCTTGGTATCCTTGACGATATCATCCAAGTGTCCGGACCGTTCGCCGGGTAGTTACGTTATTTATGGATACAGGAAGTTTTCAGCCACATATGAAACGTCAACCACGACCTGCAACAAATGATGATGACCAAGTAGGTGTTTTAGCTACTGTCACGGCTAATCCGCAAATCAGTAGCAGACTAATTGCGCGAGAATCGGGAATCTCAAAAACATCGGTCTTGAGAATGCTACGTCAACATCGATTGCACCCGTACCATATTTCTATGCACCAGAAATTGCATGCCGACGACTTTGAACTTCGTGTACATTTCCGCCACTGGGCACAAGAGAAATTACGGTACTATGACAGATTTTTTGCACGCGTTCTTTTTAGCGACGAAGCGTCATTCACCAGCAGCAGTAACGTAAACCGGCATAATATGCACTATTGGGCAACGGAAAATCCACGATGGCGGCGACAAGTGGAAAATCAGCGACCTTTGCGGGTTAATGTATGGTACGGCTTTATGGGAGGAAGGATAATTGGCCCCCAGTTTATCGATGGCAGTCTAAATGGTGCAATGTATGCTCATTTCCTACGTATTGTTCTACCGATGTTACTACAAGATGTTTCACTGCATGACAGAATGGCGATGTACTTCCAATATGATGGATGTCCGACACATAGCTCGCGTGCGGTTGAAGCGGTATTCCACAGCATATTTCATGACAGGTGGATTGGTCGTCGAAGCACCACACCATGGCCCGCACGTTCACCGGATCGGACGTCCCCAGATTTCTTTCTGTGGGGAAACGTGAAGGATATTTGCTATCGTGATCCACCGACAACGCCTGACAACATGCGTCAGCGCATTGTCAATACATCTGCGAACATTACGGAAGGCGAACTACTCGCTGTTGAGAGGAATGTCGTTACACGTATTGTCAAATGCATTGAGGCTGACGGACATCATTTTGAGCATTTATTGCATTAATGTTGTGTTTACAAGTAATTATGCTATAACAGCATGCGTTCTCAGAAATAAGTTCACATAGATACATGTATCACAGTGGAGCAACCGAAATAAAATGTTCAATCGTACCTACGTTTGGTACTTTAATTTAAAAAAACTTTCCTGTTACCAACTGTTCGTCTAAAATTGTGAGCCATATGTTTGCGACTATTACAGCGCCATCTATCACAAAGCGAAAAATGTGGTCCAACTATAACATTCATGTTTCTTTACGTACTACGGTAATATGTAATAAAAATGGGGGTTCCTATTTTAAAAACGCAGTTGATATCCGTTTGACCTAAGGCATCGCCATCTAGCCGGCCAACCATAGCGCTATCTGGTTTCCCCCTTGAAGCTAGGAAAGTTTCGTTCTTTGTAGTGTTTTCGTTTGACGCTTATTTCGTGAGATATTTGGCCCGGTCACGATCAATCGACGACCCTGTATATATCGGTAAGCCAAGAACTTCTAATGGCACAACCCACAGATATCAAGTGTTCCTTATAGATATTGGCAATGGGGCCACAAGAGGGATATTCGATACTACACCTAAGCCAATGGCGCCAGAAGGCACAATAGCGCCACGGCTCAAGTATATTTTTACGTTAGAAGAAAAAGTGTACAGTTAATTTTTTTTTGAGACAATACACTTTCTCTGCGAGATTGACAAGCTAACGAGCCGTACAACAATGACGAGCTTTCTTTACAGCCATTATGTAAGTACCTGTAGAATGTTTTCGTATAATATTTAGAAAAAAGTCTACAGTTCTTATTTTTTTCTGTTGATCAACAGGAGGATGGTGGAACGCCAGAGGAGCACAAGCTCTATGAACCCCAGTTCCCCCATGCCAGACTGGATGCACGAAATTATGCATGATTGGGGGCATTGCGATCCTCAGTCCCCCATGCCTGATTGGCAGAGTGTGTTCAAAATGATACAGACATGTTTGATGTAATATCATCTTGGGAAGAATGGGAATTAAGTAATCATTACTATGTATAATCGCTGTTCTTTCTTTCTGTCTTTGCAGTAACATCAACAATAGTAATAGCATATGGGTATTCTTATTCTCGCTCTCGCTCTCTCTCTCTCTCTCTCTCTCTCTCAAACATACACACACACACACACACACACACACACACACACACACACACACAAACACACACACTTTTTCACAACTAAACCATCAGAGAATGCTGTAGCAGAAGTTTAAAGGCAGGCAGTAACACTATCGCAATGCGGTCCCATTCGACACGACTCGTCCTGCAGGGCAGCATGTGGCTTGCAAGTGAACAGCTAACCACCTTCGCCGCCGCCACCCACCCACCGACCCCGCCGACCCTGCCGCTCCCCTCTGCCACCATTGCCTTGCTCTGGTGTCCATGGGTGACACCGCCACCGGCACAACAACCATCTGCTGTCTATGACTCATGCTTCCCTCGACCAGATGCGTCGTTCTGTTTCAGAGGAAACCTCTCAGCCTGCAAGATCTGGGCACTCACAGAGGGTGGTGTTATTGATTGTTCGGAGCCCCATGGGGCTCCATAGGGACATCGCTGCTAAGGAGAAGAAGAAAGACATTGTGCATTTATTGTGCGCATACCAGTTTCATTCATTCCAGACATGAAACGGATCCTTCCAACTGCCACGAAGAGCATAGGGTGCAGCCACCTGCAGGTGGTGGTTGAAGTCGATACTAAGGTCTCACTTTGGACTGGAAGAGGTTCTCGTTGGTTCTGCAGGATTATGAGAAGTAGTAAAGGGTGCAAGTCTTGCTTTCGAGGTAAAAGCAGTGCTCACCATTGGCACCATAGTTGACTGACCGACTGCAGACCTCTGGTACAGAGCCGAATGGAGGGTCTGAATCAGAGGCTCAGACAGTTTTGCGACAATGTAGGCTGCAGATTCCTCGATTTCCGCCAGAGGGTGGTGGGGTTTTAAATTCTGCTGAATTGGTCAGGAATCCATTACACGCAGGAGGAACGGGTAGAGGGGGCTGCGTGACGCGGATTGGGTGGTTTTTAAGTTTGCAGGGTTTCAGGGAAACACAAAAAGGGCTTCAGTCTCAAAGAATGCAGATGAACGCAGAAGGAACATAGATCTAGAAACCATCGGTAAAACAACTGTAAATTGTCGTAGTTGTGTTGGGAAAATTGTAATACAAATCACTAACGTTCAGATCGTTAAGGCACTGAAAGCTGGCTAAAGCCAGAAATAAATTTAGTCCAAATTTTTGCGAAGGACCTAACGATATTCAGAGGACAGTGAAATCTGGGTTTCACAGGACAGAGCGGATCACGTTATGGTTGTGGAAAGGGGCCTAAATCAGTTACTGTCAGTTGCACAAAACACACACACTTTATTTTCCTAAAAACACTTAATCATTCCTGGCCTTAAAAGAATTCAAAAACAATACGACTGAAGGCCCAAACGCAAGTTATTAAAATTGTATTAAGAAATACACACGGCTGAAGGCCCTAGTTACCAAAAATATTTTACGTAAATACTCGACTGAAGGCCACACACCGGACATAGAACAACTCAAGGCTTAAGGCCTGGATAGCAATAAGGATTTCCTACTGGCAAAATCCCCCTTTATTAAAAAAAATTTAGCAAGAATCTTCAAAATTTTAAATTAAGACGGCTGAAGGCTTTACCTTAACATTAAAACGAACTAAATTAATACACTTCTGAAGTAGGGTAGCACAAACGGATCTGGTTCCCGTGTCGCTTGACAGTGCCGGAGAGTCCAGAAATTAAAAAGCTGGCGAAGAATGCGCCCCTGCTCCCACGCTGCCTGACAGGGGAAATGCGATAGAACACCAAGCATGCGGCGCCAAGCCAGAACGAGGCGAACCAGCGGGAGCACGCAGTGAGGGGTGCAATAGCTGCAGTAGCGACCAAAGGGCGCGGCCATGTAGCAGTTCCGCTGGGGAACGGGTGCCAGGCTTGTAACTTGTTTACTTGCATGCAAGCAGCGCTGTGTGGCACGCTCAGCCGGGGCCTGGCGGAAGGGCACGTGTTGTGCCGTGCCAACAGTACACACACCCGGGGTCACGTCGAACGAGGAAGTAGCCATGTCTAATGTATCTTGTCTGTCTAGCAAGTCCACTACTTCCTGCAAAGACGTGTTTCTAAATCTTAAAATTTGCTCGTGGATGCTGTGGTCCACCAAGTACTGCGCAATAGCGTCTCTAGTCGTGATATCTCCATATGAGAGCCCATATTTGCAGTTAAAGTCACAATTAGATGTTAGCCCGTGAAGGTCAGTTAACCATAATTTTTTTGACTGAGTAGGACCGCGCCAGAGACGAAAGAACTTGTAGCGTGCAGCTACCACATTTACACTGTCACGGAAGTGAGGTTCAATGCATCAATCACTTCGCCGTAAGTTTGTGTCTCTGGGCGGGTCGTGGGAAACAATTTTACGAGCACACGGTATAACACAACACCCACTCTGTAGCTGGTAAGTTGTTTGCTGCGAAGTGTGCTTCGAGCTGGGCGATGTATTCTGGTTAGTGTTCAACGTCAGGACTGAAGAGACGAAATGGAAGTGCCTGAGGCGCCATCGGCGGTGGTACAGGTGGTGACGTCGGAGGCGCCGTAGTAGCTGCAGTTTGTAGTGTGACCGGTCCATTTACGGCAGCAAGAAGCCAGAAACAGTACAAGATCTAACAGCAAAGACTGTTCTTGTGGCGAAGCCATCGTTGATACAAACTTAAAGTCTTATAGAGACGAGTGGAAACACTCGTACACTGATGCACACACTGGGCTATCACAAAAAAATAAAGCTGTACCAAGCAAAAAACAGAGGAAAAAAACAGCATCCTCGTCGGCAATATTTTTGTATCCCGCCTGGAAGATCTTGCATGGGTCTGCTCCTGAAATCTTAAAAGGTGGCAGAATGATGCAAACGAATAGGAGCAGGTGAGGCAAAACACGTCGGTACTGCAAGTAAAGTAAAAGAGCTTTCTACTGGTGCATGAATATAAAAATGTGTACGTAACTTTGTTACAGGTGAGCACATAGGTGCGAAGCCTTAGACCCGTCGTAAGTAGAGCAAAGTCTCTATACAAAGCGTAGCTGAAGTGTCCCGGCCATCTGCTCTTGATGAACTGGACGAGCCGGCCGGAGTGGCCGAGCGGTTCTGGGCGCTACAGTCTGGAACCGCGCGACCGCTACGGTCGCAGGTTCGAATCCTGCCTCGGGCATGGATGTGTGTGATATCCTTACGTTAGTTACGTTTAAGTAGTTCTAAGTTCTAGGGGACTGATGACCTTAGAATTTAAGTCCCAGAGAGCTCAGAGCCATTTGAACCATTTTTGAACTACACGTAAACGGAGCGGCGCTCGTTGAGCTGCTAGAGGCCGCTGTGGTCCACAACGATCTTCCGCTCTCGTAGTGACAACCTACCCTGTGGCATCGGAACTATCGATACCACATTAACAATATATTAATTAATACAATTTTGGATTGTTCTCATCAGCTGGAACTGGGTACGAGATCGTTGAGACATCTACTGACGCTATTTACCAGTCGCATTTCAGACATTGTTCTATCAGGAGCTGCCTGTCGTGTACTAGAATAGTCATCTCATCAACTTTCATGACAAGGAAACCATTGTACAACGATATCTAAAATGGAATCAATGGTGGCTCGAGATGTACTGAAACCTGTCACGACTGGAAACGGTAATGAACTTGCCATGGCCTGCAGTGGACCTACATTAACCTCTCAGCCAGAAGGAAAACTCCACCCTGCTAGCGCACCAGATGCAGTGGGAGCGACCTTCAACCATCCGAGAGCAGCAGCAGCTTCCCAGCGTCCCTGTATTTTCAATGAAAACTGCACTGCACATCACATCTGAAAAGCAGGGTGATTACACGTCAAACTATGAGTTCTTTAAATCAGTTGGTCTGAAACCTTGCAATGATTTTCGATGTAACGAGCCCAGTGTAATATGACGAGTGTATTATACCCCAGGAACACCTCTCGCATAAACCTTACATATCCACCACATCTAGCAAGAAAAATGGAATTAGGATTCTCATCGACCTCCAAGACACTTTAACCGTCCTATGGAGAAGGGCCATTTACGAAAAAGGATCGTACTACTAAATGGCATCGAACCTTACACTTAATACTTTAGTGTTCCTGTTTCATAAGACATGATATGAACTTAACAGCGTCGAGATTTATCGTACACACCTTCTAGGCATAGCATCAATTCTTGAAACATAGTTCTCTGCTTCTTTCTTGGACATTAACGATTTACAAAACGGTGAATGGTTCAGAGACGAGCCAGTGGGTAGACCGCTGGAAGATACAAGGGATTTATTGCATGTATACCTCTAAGACTGCTTATGGGATACTTTAAAGACATGTGGTGATTTGTACTGAATGCTAAACGGGAACTTATGCAGGTATGCAGTGCAACAGCTAACAACACATACATTCAAGGAGCTCAAGAGGGGAACGAGGTTACCACCAATAAAATAATGCCACACATCACTGTATCGGTGAGCAGCTAGGTTTTAATGCTAGTGTTTTTCTACCATTATCTTTCTGTTCATGGAAGGTTTCCGTATACCATATGCAACAATGTTCACAACTTGAGATCCCATTGTGAAATGCTCTGAGTACGGCAAGCACGCAAATGTGGTCTATTAAAACCTATGCTCTATTGGAGACGCCCAGATTAACCATACTTGCGTTTCAGACCAATAGAAAACTGAATGTAGCAAATGATTCCACCAAATTTGACAACTGCGCGTCAGCTAATGGCAAAGTCCATCTGAACTCCGAACTCTCCACGTATGATAATCCGCACCTGCAGTGGAACGAAAATGTATACAGAGATGGTGATGTTTGGTTTGTGGAGTGCTCAACTGCGCGGTTATCTGCGCCCGTACAAAGTCTCAAATTTTACACCAATCTTTATACACAGTCCAGTCTAGCCACAGTCATAAATAATGATAAAATGATTAGGGCAACACAGACACACAGTCCCCAGGCAGAGAAAATCCCCAACCCGGCCCGTGATCCAGAGGCAGCAATGCTAGCTATTTCTTTGACCTTTTTTTTTATTTCACATAAACAGTAACAAAAATGGCTAGCTTACAATGAAAAGACATGAATAAGGTGACAGATAATTGCAGTAATAAATTACAGCATTCTCTGTCACTGTCGCTCCCAGCGACACTTGTCTTGCAGCAGTTAAGGAAACTGTCAATAAGCGTGTCTAACTGTAGAAAATGAAATTACGTTATTTTACATATTTGAGCCATTTCTTAACTTTGTCATCAGATACCAACCATATATACGAATTCGAAGCTTCAGTGTTTTGTCAGAACTCACTGCAGGTATGTTGACTGATGCCTGTAGTCATAATCTCACGAAGTCGTAAGTGTGTTATGCATGGGTAGTGCTGGCCATTTGGCAAAACAGTTGCTATCCACACCTCTGCGATATTTCGCCATTTCACGAACAGATTCTTAGGCCTGTCAAAGGGGTGGATGGCGTGTTTCAACCCAATATATTGGAGCATTCTGTTAACTGAGAGGCAGGTCTCTGTGATGCATTGACGTACAGAAAGTCTGGGACCCGAAGTTCAGCCTATACATTTCGCTGAGTGGAGGGTGTTCGATAGGGAATGTTTTGTACTTTTTGAGAATGAATTTCTTTATTTTCTAACATTCACCTAGGGAAATGAGCCATTTACTTTCGTTCACCAATTCATTTTACTTGTTTTCTTACGTTCACCTGCGGAACTAAGCAATTTACTTTCGTTTGCCAATTCATTTTATTTATTTTCTTATGTGCACCAATCATTCTCTTCTGTGCACCTTTTATAAAGGGCGTATTAACTTTATTTTCTTACATGCACCAATCATTTTCTTACGTTTACCTTTTATAAAAAAAATCTATTAACTTTATTTTCTTACATGCACCAGTATTTTTTATGTGCACCTTTTATAAAAAAAAATATTAAAATTCATTTTTCTTATATGCAACTTTGTAAAATATATTCTTTTAAGTGATAATGGGGTGAGTTAGATCTGAAAATGAGAAGGTAAAGGAGGATTGTGGATAACTGGCTCAATTTCTGACGAACCCGGAGGGTAAGGCAGAAAGTAACCTAGTGAGCAACAATCATCCTTTCCCTTCAACTAGTTTCCGTTCTTCTATCCAACAGCAGTCCACAAATATCGCAGTCAACAGCTTTCATGAACAAATTATTATCCTTCTTTGACTCAGTCACGGAAAAGCTGGTTCAGTTTAGCTTACCAGTCTCCCATGGAAGTTTCTGGAGCTTAGTGATCAGCCAAATCGCAGGATTATCCCAGATACGATTTGTGAAAGCTAGGACTTGAATCACAGGACGATACACCTTGGTTCACTACTACTGTATATGAGGCTGTTTGACAGTAGCGAGGAAACATTCAAAATCAGTGTAAACTTTGTAGGGGCATTGCTCTTGATGGTGGGTCTTCTCTAATTTTAAGAATTTGTTTTCCTCAGTATGTATTATAATACCTACCGGTTTGTTGGCAGAACAAGCAACTTGATTCTTTGCTAAAAGGTCATTTTTGGAAAAGACAATCAGGCACCTAAGACAAAAATTCTTTACACGAAGATTTTTTTGGCAATTGATAGGAATGTAGGTACCAGAAGACAAAAATTCTCTACACGATGATTTCTTTGACAGCTTGCAGGAGAGGAGGTATTCTACGCCCTTGATTCAACAATAAAGATAATTGCCTTTCTTCTTATTTTTCTCATCTGAGAATAACAGCATGTTTGGTTGCATCTTATGTTGGTTTGCAAATTGTGAGAAATGGACGTTCCCGACGACTCTCTTTGAAACTTAACCGTCATCTGACTTTCACTTATCCAAGATATAAACATAAACTGATATATGCGTATTCTGTGCCTCAAATTCAGGTATGTCCAGGGCTTAATGGGGCAATCGTTATCATCAAAGTTATAAAACCCACGAATGTCAGTACCTATGCCATACGGAGATGAAAGCTGGAGATGATTTCTATAGTTGTAATTTCTCTCGCAAGCCAGGACTGACCACGCGAAGCAATAGTATTCATCGTTTTGGACATTCATACATGCCCACTTGCCTGCTATATCGTCATGGAGTTTGATATAGTTGGATGTCGAGGTATAACACTCGGATGAGTGCTTTACCTCAGCCTCCAGCTTCGATCTCGGAAAATTTTTCTTGTGTAGCACTCACGGTGAGGTGTCCCGTGATACCACTCTGTTTCTCCCCCTGATGCAGCAACACTTCGTTTGGGGATATGCTTAAGCTCGCAGTGCAGTGTATCACTGCACTTACTGGAGTAATAAGACTACTGATCTCTCTCTCTCCAGCAGAGGAAGGTACGCTTTCAAGTAAACCTAATGGGTCTCTGTACCCCCATGCTGGGCTCTCAATTCGTTGGAATGAGATTCACTCATCAAAAGAGTCCTCAGTCGCCGATTTCCTGGTGCTATCTGTTAGGATGGAAGATTGAGCCCTTGACTAGCTGTTGGCTGTTGCCGGTTTTCATTGCCAAGCGCGAGCACTCGGGCTGAGGCGAAGCAGGGCAACGGGGTGCGACAGCAGAGCCAGCTCCAGTTGGTGGAGTGTCGTCACTGAACACGAGCGATCAGGCCTGTGGATGCATGCCGTTGGGATGTACCAGCATCTACATGGATACTCTGCAAATCACATTTAAGTGCCTAGCAGAGAGTTAATCGAACCACCTTGATAATGATTCTCTATCATTCCACTCTCGAACAGCGCACGGAAGAAACGAACACCAATATCTTCCCGCGTGAGGTCTGATTTCCATTATTTTACAATGATGATCATGTCTTACTATGTAGGTCGGCGTCAGCAAAATCTTTTCGCATTCGGACGAGAAAGTTGATCATTGAAATTTCGTTGAAAGATCTCACTGCAACAAGAAACGCCTATATTTTGATTATGTCCATCTCAAATCCTATACCATGTCCGTTACACGCTTTCCCCTATTTCTCAACAATACAAAACATGCTCCCCTTCATTCAGCTTTCTCGATGTACTCCAGTAACCAAATTCGGTAATGACCCCAAATCACGTAGCAGTAGTCCTAAAGAAGGCGGACAAGCGTAGTGTAAGCATTCTCTTTAGTAGATCTGTTTTATATTCCAAGTGTTCTGCCAATAAAACTCAGTATTCGGTTCACCTTACCAACAACATTTTCTGTGTATTATTTTCAGTTGATGTTGTTTATATTTGACTGAATCTTGTAACAGAAGTTTAACGAATGCCTTTTAGCATAAGTTTAACGGATTCCTCACACGTTTCATTATTTAGGCTCAACTGCCAATTTTCACACCATACATATATTTTTCTAAATGTTTTTGCAATTTTATTTGATCTTCTGACGCCTGTACTAGGCGGTAAACGACAGAGTATTCTGCTTAATGATATGGACCTGTAATCCAGAGGATTACTCCTGTCGCCTTTCTTGAATATTGGTGTGAGCTGTGCAACTTCCGAGTACGAATCTTGCTGCTCAGATTGTCTCCGAAATAGTTTATACAGACAGGAACAGCTGAGGGCCTCTAACACTACTTTGGGGAGTGCTAGAAATCACTCCTATTTCACTCTATGACCTTCCGCCAGTTACGACGACTGTGGCCTCTCTGACACGAAATCACGAATCCAGTCGCATTACGGAGGCTATATTCCGAAAGCACATAATTTGATTACAAGCCATTTGTGAGGTACAGTGTCGAAAGCCTTCTGGAAATCTAGAAATACCGAATCATTTTGAAATACTTTGTCGATAGCACTCAACACATCGTATAAGAACAGAGCTGGTTGTCTTTCACGAGAACGATAGTTTCTAAATCCGAGTTAACTATGTGTCAAGAAACTGTTCTCTTTACCATAATTCCTAATGTTCAAACACAATATATGTTTCAAAACTCTGCTGATGAATCATATGGGCCTGTAATCCAGTGGATTACTCCTGTCGCCTTTCCTGAATATTGGTGTGACCTGTGCAACTTTCCAGTCTTTGAGTACGGATCTTCCGCCGAGCGATCAGTTGCATATGATTGTTAGGTATGGAGCTAGTCCGTCAGCATACTCTGAAAGGAACCTAGTTGCTATACAGTCTGGGACGGAAGACTTGATTTTATTAAGTGATTTAAGTTCCTTCACTACTCCGAGGATATGTACTTCTATGTTACTCTTGTTCGCAGCTTTTCTTGATTTGAATTCTGGAATCTTCTTTGGTAAAGGAATTTCTAAAGGCTGTGTTTAGTAACTCTGCTTTGGCAGCACAGTCATCTATAGTGTTTCGATCGCTATCGCGCTGAGAAGACGCTGATTGTGTCTCTGCTATGATACTTTACGTAAAGTCCGCGTTTCGAGCTTCTGAAAAAGATTGTCTTTCTTGGGTATTTGGCGTTCGTTTGAATTTGGCATGCTTTCTTCGTTGTTTCTGCAATGTTGTTTTGACCGGTTTTGTTAATTTATTTGGTATAAACCTCTTCGTTGCTGTCTATACTATTTCTTCGAACTCTTCTGGCCCACACTTACATCATTAATTTGGAAAGAGTGGAAGTTGTCTTTTAGGAAGGCGCCAAGCTCATTTTTATTTGCATTTTCGAATAGGTATATTTTTCGTTTATTTTTGGAGCATTTGGGAGTTAAGGTTGAAACGTCCCCTTAGAAAAATTATATAAGACTGTGCTTAAACTGACACACAATATTTTTAGCGCAACGCAATCTGACTATCAAAGATCCCTGCAAAAGAATGGCCCTGAGTAACATTAAACTATACCTTTCAGAAATCACTTACCTCACAAAAATCTTCATTACTCGAACTACTGCAACACAGCGAGCGCCACTACTGCCAGCTAAATAAAAGATTCAAACTACGGAAGGCACTAACTACTGATAGGGATAGTCAGCAAATGAAAGATATTAATAGAGAACAAACAATGTATTTACCTTAATAGTCATAATATATATAGCAGTTCATGACAAATTACAAAACTCCGCCATCACTCTCCCCACATCCACCACTGCTGGCGGCTCACCTCCAACTGCGCAACGCTACGCGCTGTTCACATCCAGCTGCCCAACACTACAATGGCTGACAACAATGCAAACTAGCCACAGACTGCGCACAGCACAGCCAGTGATTTTCATACAGAGAGCGCTACGTGGCGGCGCCGTTACCAATATAAGAACTAAGAACCTAAAGAGCCTACTTACATAAAGAAAACATAAACAGCCTACTTACAAGGTATTTAGTCACGCGACGACAACCCTGTGTTCACTAATTTCTGTATCCGTTCTTATGCTCGTTATTAGGTCAGAGTCAAGTGTGTTTTCACAACAGTTCACTATTTCAGTGAGTTCGTGAACTAACTAGAGAATGTGTTTAGCACAATTTACGAAGATGTTTCACACGTACCTCCGGATTTAAATATACATTTGCGCCAATATATTGAGTGAAAATTGAAGTCACCACCAAATACATGAGTCGGGTATGTGTTTGAAGTTAGACTCAAGCTCTCCTTGAACTTTTGAACTATTGTATCAGCAACTGAATTGGGAGGTCGGTAAAATAATGCAATCTTCATTTTATTCCGGTTGCGAAGAATGAGCTCTATCCATACTAACACGAACAATCTTCTTGAATTCCGATACAAGATAAACTACTTATAATACAACAAACATGTTACCACCAACTGTATTTAGCATGTCCGAGCCGTTCGTGGCTCGTGTTCATGCCGTTTCTTGCTCGACAGCTTGTCTTTACGGAACTGTCGCCTCGTTTCTTACTCGATTTACTAGCGTCACTAAGCTGTTGGCTTGCCTGCCAGTGAGTGGCAGCAGCAGCGCATATCGATAAAAGCACTGTCATATTATGTTTGAAGTGACCAATAGTATTTCCGGCTCATGTGTCGCGAGTTGATTCGGGACGCAGCGCCAGTGAGGTCCGGACAGCCCAGTACTCGCCCGACCTCTGGCGACACACGTGTGCTGTCCGACGGAGGGAGACTGGAGCGGGAACAACAGTTGGTTGGTCGTTCGGTCGGTCGTCTCATCGGGCGACGTGTATTTGGTCTTTTGACCGTTTCTGGGCCTTGTCAGTTGGTCATCTTGCCGGACGTGGGTCGGTTCCTTCCTTGTGCAGAGATGTCGGGTGGCCAATGGGCAAGTGCTACCTCTGCATGATTGGGTCCGAGCCAGTGTGCCCGGGTCGTCGTGTCACCGATTTCCGAACGGACATCAAGCGAGTCGGGATGTAGCTGCAGTGAGCTCCGGACAGCCATGACTCACCCGACCGTTGCCGACACACATAACTTGAGTGGGGATGACCATGGTTGGTCGATCGGTTGGTCTTGAGATCGGACGACGTGTATTTGGTCGCTGACCGCTTATGGAAACTCTGTGTGTGTCGACTTGTGATTTCTCCTTGTTGCTCCACACTTATTGGATTCAGGATTGTCGGAGTTCTTGGTGCAAGCGTTTTCGTGCAACTGTGTCTAGCTTGTGGGATTTCGACTGAGCAGTTGTGTTAATGATGCCTGTGCACTGGATTCTCAGTCGGTCGGTTGGGACAGAGTCCGGCACGGCGTGTTGTTCGACAGCCTTTGGTGTTTGTTTATATTTTTGAGTGTTCATTGTTTAGACGCCAATTTGTAAGACGTAGTGCTGCTGGTATATTCGTCCTCGCTGATTTTACCGTTGTCGTGCCGTCTGTCGGCGGAAGGGAATTGATCAGGTTGTTGGTCGGTCTTTCAGCCGTCCCCGGGTCGGGTTGCCATCTGATTGCTTAACAATGGAATGGTACCCTTCGTCGATGCGACGAACATGCAAGGATGTTTACTGTACTGAGCCACAGTACCGTTGCCTAGCGTCGTGCGCGCTCAGCTATGCTTCGAGTGATTAGTAGTCTACATGACCTTGGCATGAGCAGTCGTCGGTACGCAGCCCCTGGTGAGTTTCCTTCAGTAGTTTAGATGTCGGTTCGGCGATACGACGAATGAGTAGCACCAAGAGAAGAAACCATATTCGGCAGAGTGACTAAAGGGTAGCATTACAGAATAGCCTAAAAATCCTTCGTTGATATGACGAAGGGGTAGCAGTAACAGCGCACATTTACTAGTAGTAGTGTAGTTCCATTAGTAAATTCGTCACATATTTCGGTAGTAATAACAACGCTCTTCATTTTGTCTGTAGAACATGGCTTCGAGTAGAAGATACTTGGATGATGACGAATTAGAGCAGTTTTAGAAGAAGGTTTGGGCAACGTGCTGTCGTCGGAGTAAGAGGACTCTGAAGATGAGTTGTTGAACATGTCAGAAGAGGCGGACCCTAACTATGAGCCTTCCTCGAGTTCAGAGACCGATGGAGATGAGACCAATCGTCGACCCATCGACGACGTGGAACAGGAAATTGCAAACCACATCATTCAAGCCTCAACCTCAGCTTCTGAATCCATGCATAAAACCAAACGAACAGGGCGTCATAAAAAAGGGTATCTGAAACTAACAGCTCAACCATTACATCACCTCTTGTGTCGCCTGAGAAGAGTGATATTCTTAGTACCTAGAAAGGTGGTAGCTACAGCTGGAAGACAACACCTATCAAACAACCGGGAAAAAAGCCGAAGAGGAATGTGATTCACTTCACTCCAGGCTCTGCAGGTCACGCGAAAAATCCACAAAGTCCACGTCAGTGCTTTCATTTATCGTTTACTTCAAATATGTTGGACACAATATTACTTACACCAGCGATGAAATAAAAACACAACGTTCTCAAAACAAAGATTCGCCTAGCTTCTCAAAAGATGTAACAAATGCTGAATTCGAATCCCTGTTTGGATTTCTTGTGATGAGTGCTGCTAAAAAGGACAATCACATGATAGTTGACGTTCTGTTTGATACAACGAGGTCCGGAGAAAGATATCGAGCCGAAATGTCATCATCATGATTCAAGTTTCTCATAAATTGCTTGCGATTCGATGACAAAGAAACGAGAGCAGAAAGGCGGAAGATAGACAGATTGGTCCTCTTGTCTGCCATATGGGAATCACACCGTATAAATTGTAAAAGCAACTACAGACCAAGCACTTCTGTTACTAATGACGAGCAGCTGGTAGGATTTCGAGGCCGTTGTCCTTTCAAGGTGTACCTTCCATCGAAACCCATTAAGTACGGGGTTAAAATTTTCATGATATGCGATCATTCAACAAGCTACATGTTCAATGTTGAAATACACATCGGCAAAACAACGCTCCCAAGAGAAATGCCCTTTAGCGAATTCATCACTACTAAACTTGTGGAGCCTCTGAGCAATTCTGACCGTCACTTGACGTGTGACAACTGGTTCAGTAGCATACCTCTTGCAAAGACCTTACTCACCAGTCATGGTATAACTATGCTTGGGACAATATAGAAAAATATGCGAGACCTACCGAAGGATTTTACTGATCACAAGTTCATGAATAGGGGCCCTGGCTCAAGCTGCTTCTCGTTTTCCGAGGACATCACCGCAGTTTCGTTCAAGCCTACCAGGAAAAATAAAATGGTTATTCTCATTTCTACGATGCATTATGACAACAGCATGAATGAAGAAACTGGCAAACAACAAATTGTAATGAATTATAATTCTACAAAAGGAGCAGTGCATACCTTGGACCAAGTGTGCAGTAATATGAATTGCGGTAGAAAAGCTAGACGTTGGCTCCTCTCCCTCTTGTATAACATGGTAAACATAGTTATTCACAACTCCTATGTCATCTATGTTGCCAATCTTCCGAGTAACCAAAGAGCACCTACAATGTTTGCATTCGCCATGACATTGGCTGACGAGTTGATGTCGCCTTGGATGCACATTCGACTCACACAACCAATCCTACGATTGCTGAACAGTATGATATGCAGATGCCTGAATGTGGTGCAACCAGCTGATAATATCCACCAACTACCTATCCAACAACATAGTCTTCATGACGATAGAAAAATATGTGCATACTGTTATACAAAAAAACGAAGAATGACAAAATCAATATGCGAAAAGTGCAATAAAAATATTTGTGCGTATCATAAACACATGCTTTGCGGAGATTTTTTGGCTTCTTTGTGAGCTCATATATATATATATATATATATATATATATATATATATATATATATGTGTGTGTGTGTGTGTGTGTGTGTGTGTGTGTGTGTGTACTCGTAATTGACCGAGACTGGTTCGGTAGCAGTACGTAAAGCACACGTTCAAAAGCATTTATTTACTAGTCTTTAATTCATGAACATGCATGGTGAGGAGTCCCTGAAGAATAAGTGTTTCTTCTTGTTTCTAAATCTCAATATAGTAACGTGTTACTTTTATTCTTACAGTATTACTCTGATTGTTACAGTGGAATCTATTGTAATGCTTATTGTTACATAGTTATATTGTTCTTTTCTTACAAATTTTCAAGTGATTGTTGCCCAAAAGAAAGAAGGAATTTAATTGTTTGCTCTTACATTAATAAACATCGAACCAAACCTACTTCTGAAATAGTTCTTTACTTATGTCCCCATAGTAGTCCTCGTTTGAACCCTACTAATTTTGAAGTTTTGGTATGTTATTGATTGTAAACGAGTATTACATACATTCCGAGGCTCAAATCTACATAAACTGCTGGTATTGTTGATTATACACATGAAAAGTGGTGGTGATCGTCGAATCGACGAATGGGTAGCAGTGACCGTCAAAAATGCTTGGGTATCATTCCAGGGTTCATCGTATTCTTGGTTGCCTATCTCACCTAACCTTATGTTAGAGTTACCTCCTCGGCCGACCCTTGGAAGACTTCTGAGCACCATTGTTCTGCAGCGCTGCGTCATGGCCCTGAAAGATCATTCTGAATAAACTGAAAATTCTTACCTCAATAAGGTCGCCGGATAACGGGTATATATCTGCTCCTATAAGAAATTTTTCTGGCACAGCCCTGTGCAATGCTGGCCGATAGATTTGTCATATATAAAAAGAAACAACTGATTTTTCTTTACAATAATCGGGATGACCATGGATTGGAGAAATTAGTAAGTTCTTTAAATTGAGATGAATGATTATCAAAAGTTAATTTTTTATAATAAAGGTTATTATTAAGAGATTTTTTAAAAACATTTACATAAGGTTGGACATAACAATAGTACATATGCGTGAGGCTGCTTTTACCTTATATTATATCGCTTAGGCCCCGCCATCACTCCCCACGACCAGCCCAGCCAACACGATACACCAGACTGATAGCTACTTCCACTACTACACAGTTCCTACGGCTGACAACACTGCTCTCTGGTCTGAGATTCTCTTATAGCTTACATATCGCAGGCAGCGAGAGCAATCCATCGAAATTACATCTGCTCGAGTGCGCTAGCAACAGATTCCTTAATCATGGACCTCTTACAAAGTGTCTGAAGCAGTTCGGTTGCAACATCGTTACTCTTACGTTTCTCAAACATTTTTTCCTGTCATCAGTCTTCTGCCGGGTTTCATGCGGCCCGTCACGAATTCTTGTCCTGTGGTAACCTCTTCGTCTCAGAGCAACACATGCAACTCACGTCCTACGTTACTTGCTGGATATATTCCAATATCTGTCTTCCTGTACAGTGATTGCCCTCTACCGCCCCCTCTAGTACCATGGAAGTCATTCCCTCATATCTTAACAGATGTCCTATCATCCTGCGTTTCTCCGTATCAGTGTTTTTCACATATTACTTTCCTCTAAGATTCTGTGTAGAACCTCATCATTCCATACCTTAGCCATCCACCTAATTTTCAACATTCGTCTCTAGCACTATATCTCAAAAGCTTCGATTCTCTTCTGTTCTGGTTTTCCCACAGTCCACGTTTCAGTACCATACAATGCTGTACTCCAGACATACATTCTCAGAAACCTCTTCCTCTAATTAAGGCGGATATTTGATATTAGTAGACTTCTCTTGACCAGGAATGCCCTTTTTGCTATTGCCAGTCTGCTTTTGAGATCCTCCTTGCTCCGTCCGTCATTTGTTACTTTACTGCCTAAGTAGCAGAATTGCATAACTTCATCTCCTTCGTGACCATCAATCCAGATGTTAAGTTTCTCGCTGTTCTCATTTCTGATAATTCTCATTATCTTCGTATTCCTTCGTTTTAATCTCAATCTATACTCTATACTCACTAGACTGTTCGTTCCATGCATTAGATCATGTAATTCTACTTCACTTTCACTCAGGACAGCAATGTTATCAGCGAATCGTATCATTGATACCCTTTCACGTTAAAACTTTCTTTTATTTCCATCATTGCTTCCTCGATGTACATATTGAACAGTAGGGGCGAAAGGTTAGATCTTTGTCTTACTTCCTTTTCAATACGAGCACTTCTTTCTTGGTCGTTAAGTCTAATTATTCCCTCATGGATGTTGTACCTAATATACAGGGTGGTAAAAAAGATACGGCCAAACTTTCAGGAAACATTCCTCACACACAAAGAAAGAAAATATGTTATGTGGACATGTGTCCGGAAACGCTTACTTTCCATGTTAGAGCTCATTTTATTACTTCTCTTCAAATCACATTAATCATGGAATGGAAACACACAGCAACAGAACGTACCAGCGTGACTTCAAACACTTTGTTACAGGAAATGTTCAAAATGTCCTCCTTTAGCGAGGATACATGCATCCACCCTCCGTCGCATGGAATCCCTGATGCGCTGATGCAGCCCTGTAGAATGGCGTATTGTATCACAGCCGTCCACAATACGAGCACGAAGAGTCTCTACATTTGGTACCGGGGTTGCGTAGACAAGAGCTTTCAAATGCCCCCATAAAAGAAAGTCAAGAGGGTTGAGGTCAGGAGAGCGTGGAGGCCATGGAATTGGTCCGCCTATACCAATCCATCGGTCACCAAATCTGTTGTTGAGAAGCGTACGAACACTTCGACTAAAATGTGCAGGAGCTCCATCGTGCATGAACCACATGTTGTGTCGTACTTGTAAAGGCACATGTTCTAGCAGCACAGGTAGAGTATCCCGTATGAAATCATGATAACGTGCTCCATTGAGCGTAGGTGGAAGAACATGGGGCCCAATCAAGACATCACCAACAATGCCTGCCCAAACGTTCACAGAAAATCGGTGTTGATGACGTGATTGCACAATTGCGTGCGGATGCTCGTCAGCCCAAAGATGCTGATTGTGAAAATTTACGATTTGATCACGTTGGAATGAAACGTCATCCGTAAAGAGAACATTTGCACTGAAATGAGGATTGACACATTGTTGGATGAATCATTCGCAGAAGTGTACCCGTGGAGGCCAATCAGCTGCTGATAGTGCCTGCACACGCTTTATATGCTACGGAAACAATTGGTTCTCCCGTAGCACTCTCCATACAGTGACGTGGTCAACGTTACATTGTACAGCAGCAACTTCTCTGACGCTGACAATAGGGTTATCGTCAACTGCACTAAGAATTGCCTCGTCCATTGCAGTTGTCCTCGTCGTTCTAGGTCTTCCCCAGTCGCGAGTCATAGGCTGGAATGTTCCGTGCTCCCTAAGACGCCGATCAATTGCTTCGAACTTCTTCCTGTCGGGACACCTTCGTTCTGGAAATCTGTCTCGATACAAACGTACCGCGCCACGGCTATTGCCCCGTGCTAATCCATACATCAAATGGGCATCTGCCAACTCCGCATTTGTAAACATTGCACTGACTGCAAAACCACGTTCGTGATGAACACTAACCTGTTGATGCTACGTACTGATGTGATTGATGCTAGTACCGTAGAGCAATGAGTCGCATGTCAACACATGCACCGAGGTCTACATTACCTTCCTTCAATTGCGCAAACTAGCGGTGAATCGAGGAAGTACAGTACATACTGACGAAACTAAAATGAGCTCTAACATGGAAATTAAGCGTTTCCGGACACATGTCCACATAACATCTTTTTTTATTTGTGTATGAGGAATGTTTCCTGAAAGTTTGGCCGTACCTTTTGGTAACACCCTGTATATGACCCGTCTCTCCTTATACCTTACCCCTACTTTTCTCAGAATTTCGAACATCTTGCACTATTTTACATTGTACTATTTTGCACTATTTTACATTCCAGGTCTACAAAACCTGTGAACGTGTCTTGATTTTTCTGTAGTCTTGCTTCCATTATTACCCGCAATGTCAGAATTGCCTCTCTCGTGCCTTTACCTTTCCTAAAGGCAAACTGATAGTCATCTAGCGCATCTTCATTTTTGTTTTCCATTTTTCTGTACATTATTCTCGTATTGAACTTGGATGCATGAGCTATTAAGCTGATTGTGCATTAATTCTCGCACTTGTCAGCTCTTTCCGTCTCCGGTATTTTGTGGATGATGCTTTTCCGAAAGTCAGATGGTATGATGCCAGACTCATACATTCTACACACCAAAGTGAATAGTCGTTTCGTTGCCACTTACACCAATGGTTTTAGAAATTCTAGTGGAATGTTATCTGTTCTGCACCTCCTATTTATTTCATTTCTCAGTGATTTGTATTTTTCTATTCCTGAGTTTCCCTCTGACATCGATCAACTGAAGTATTTCTTCTGTTACTCATGCATTTTTCGCAGTTACCTCCTTTGTAACTATGTTTTCCTTCCCAACCTCTGTGACGATTGCTGTATCTATACTCAATTAGTCTTTCTACTCTCTCGTTCCTCGTCCCAAGTCCATATTCTCCTGTAACCTTTTCTTCTACTCCTTCCCCTACAACTCCATTCATGTCTCCCATGACTATTAGATTTTCATATCCCTTTACATACTGTATTACCTTTTCAATATCCTCATACACTTTCTCTATCTCTTTACCTTCCGCTTGCGACGTCTGAATGTATACGTGAACTATCGTTGTCGGTGTTGGTTCGCTGTCAATTCTAGTAAGAACAACGCTATCACTGAACTATTCACAATAACACACTTTTTGTCTTACCTTCCTATTCACGACGAATCCTACTCCCGTTATACCATTTTCTGCAGCTGTTACTCATCTGACCAAAAGTCTTTGTCTTTTTTCCACTTCACCTCACTGACCCCTACTATACCTAGACTGAACGTTTGTTTGCATTCCCCTTTTCAGATTTTCTAGTTTCCGTACCACGTTCAAGCTTCTGACGTTCTACTCCCGGACTCGTAGAACTCTATCCTTCCGTTGATTATTCTATGTTTTTCACACTTCGATTCCTAAGAAAAAGTCGAAAATTGGGTGTCTGATCGGTTTGCTTCAAAAGACGAACATTTCTATTGGCGTGGTGTCCACAAATTGCCAGAAAGGTGGTCAAAATGTATAGAAAGCAATGGTCAGTACTTTGAATAAAATGTATTTATTTTTCAATTCAAAATTAGTGTTTCATTTTCACAAAAAAACGCTCATTTAGTACCGGTACACCTGGTATATACTGTAACACCTGCACATCACCCCTCTATCATGCATCAAGGCGAGCTTCTAGCAAAATAAATTACTGGCGGCCACATCCAGGAATACCACAACAGCAAATCGTCAGCGTTGATGCACGTCTTTTGTGTTACAGGAAAAAGAAGCCACTTAAATAGTGGTGTATTCCCTCGACATCTTATGACATTCTCTATGCAAAACAAATGGCGTTCTGAGCTCTTCTGCATTTCCTCTGTATAAAAGCATCCTGAAGTTCCAGTACCACTGCTATCCTTTAAGATTTAAGTTCTGGGGTTTGTTCTCTGCACCCTGGAAACAGTGTATATCCCACTCAACCAGTTTTAGAGGTATGACTTCTCAAATACAGCCTTGTGTTCTGAGATAGGCACCAGACCACCCACATTATATATCTGTTCACTTGGATCCAACATTTTAAGACAAGAGTATACTGTATCCATGAGTCCACTATCAAAAACATCGATGCGGCTCATTTTTATTTTGCTGTGTTTGGTTCGATTATACTATGTAATTATTTATGGGAGTACCTCTATCGATTTGTATTCAAACGTGAGACCAGCTTTAGACGTTCCACAACACTCGCCTTCAGGTGGGTGAGTGTTGAGCAGCAATGTACACCATACCGCTCCATCAAGGTCTTGAAATACCTACTGTAAAACTCCCCACTGTGATCATTTCGGAGGTTGTCTGGGCACTAATTCGTCCCTGTCTACAACGAATGCTCAAATACCTCTGACATATTTCTCAATTTTTGTTTTAACACGTAATGCCATGTCAATTTGGGGCGCGGATCAATGACGATTGAAATATATTTGAATCGATTATTTGCAAATGAATATTCATTCACATCTACAAGATCAGCGTGATTCTATGTATCTCTCTCTCTCTCTCTCTAAGGTGAGAGATTACTGAAACAACGCCACTCGAATGAGCAGTATTGCCAGCAGCAGCTGATACATTGAGCAGTCGCAGTCGATACCACATATGAGGTCTGATAGAAAAGTATCTGACCTTATTTTGGTTGTGAACACATAATGGATTTGAATCTAGAGAGCTTGCATGAGCTGACCTTGAATCTTTGTGCACATTCATGAATTTTTCCCTCCTGCACACAGCGTCAGTTGCAAGGAATCTGCAGTTTAGTTAGGTAATGTGCAGTGCTTGCATTGGTTTCACATTGAAAAGGAAATGACAGACTAAGTGAAGCAGCCTTACTACATCAAACTTCGCAGAAACTGGGCGGCAACCAGGTGGGAACCATTCAGAAAATTCAAACACCTTTCGGTGACGATGCTATGGGCATCACAAAGAGTAAGGTCTGGCACAACCATTGTAAAGACGGCTGCCACGCTCCGGTTGACTATTGTAAGTAGGCTGTTTAGGTTTTTATGTTGGTAATGCCACGTAGTGCTCTGAATGAAAATCACTGACTGTGCTGCGTGCAGTCTGCGGCTGGTTGGCATTGTTGGAATGTTCGCTATTGTAGTGTTGGGCACTTGGATGTGAACAACGCATAACGTTGCGCAGTTGGAGGTGAGCCGCCAGCAGTGGTGAATGTGGAGAGAGAGATGCCAGAGTTTTGAGAGGTCACTATAAGCGGACGATCTGGACTTGTTTGTTCTCTATCAAAGTTTTTAATTTGCTATCAGTAGTTAGTGCTTTCAGTAGTTAGAATCCTTTATTTAGCTGGCAGTATTGGCACTCGCTGTATTTCAGTAGTTCGAGTAACCAAGATTATTTTGCAGGGGTTATTGAGAGTCAGATTGCGTTGCGCTAAAAATATTGTGTGTCAGTTAAGTGATGATCAGAATAAGTAAAGAGAAAACTGTTTGAGTACGTTGAGTTTTGCGCAGCTGTTTGTAAATCAAATAACGTAAGAGGTTTACCAGCACAGTAATTCATAATTTTTCTAAGGGTACGTTTCACTATCAACATGCTGAGATGACCACTCACTGCCAAAGTGAACACTGTGCTGATGTGGGACCTTTGGGTGACAGAGAAGTTGCAAAAGAGGTGGGCATCAGCACTTTTTCGGACATTCCATTATCTCCAAAGATTTGACCAAGAAGAGGGCTGGCGAAATTCCTGCTGAAGCTATTGATGGTGGCGCAAAAGCAAATTCATACTGATGTCTCTCTGACGTACTGGACTACATAAACAGTGACCGTAGCTTCGTGAACACCATAATCAGTGTGATGGGTCGTAGGTACATGGATATGACCCAAAAACCAAATCTCAGTCGTCACAGTGGAAGTATCTCATCACCAAGACCGAAGAAGATCCGGCAAATGCACAGCAATGTGGAAGTGCTGCTGAAACTTCCTGGCAGGTTAAAATTGTGTGTCGGTCCGAGACTCGAACTAGGGATCTTTACCTTTCGCGGGCAAGTGCACTCGCCCGCGAAAGGCAAAGGTCCAGAGTCAGAGTCTTGGTCCAGCTGACAGTTTTAATCTGACAGGAAGTTTCATATCAGCTCACACTCCGCTGCAGAGTGAAAATCTCATTCTGGAAGTGATGCTGGCTGCTTTCTGTTACTTCTGTGGTGTAGTATACCATTAGTATGCACCACAACAAAAAATCACCGAAGATTACTACAGGGATGTCCTTCGTCGCCTATTTGAAGCTGTGTGGTGTAAGGGCTCAGATTTGTGGTCAACAGGAAATCGGCGTCTCCATCATGTCAATGCTCTGGCACAGTCCTCGCACTTGAGTCAGACTATTGTAGTGAAATACCAGATTCCTGTGCTTCAAGAGGCTCCTTACTCTCCTAATATGGCTCTCTGCTTCTGGCTGGTCCCCATACTCAAGAGGCTGTTGGAAGAAACGTGATTTTAGACAAGGGAGGACGTTATGGCAACAATGAGAGCGGAGCTTAACTCTATTCTGAAAGAGGCTTTTTCATCATGCTTCGAATATTGGCGGCGCCACTAGGAGAAGTGTTTGGAGTCCCAAAGGAACTAATTTGAGGGTGAATAGCTGTCCAACACTCCGGATAAAGTCAGATTCTATTCTGACAGACGTTATATACAGCGGGAGTCGACTGCTGACTCTTTTGTGGTGGATGTCAGTATCATCATCAGTGCTATATTCATCTGATATAGTTTTATAGTGGTTATGTACGTCACAGTACGTCCGTTTCCCATTTCCCTATATACATAAGTCTGATGCAATATTTCACCACACATATTGAGATATTTGGGAGATTTAGGAAAATGACGTTCTTTAGACAAGTTATTATTTGAAATTCCCTGTCACCTATATGCATTTTTTTTCTTGTAAACTAATAGACTGTGCGCCGTACATGTATCGTTTTCCACTTCTGACAACAAATGTTTTGTCTTTTCTAGCTTTGCTATGACAGTTAATGAAATCATAAATTCCATCGGGGTTGTGTAATTTCGCTGAGAAGCTTATCAAGAGATTCAGTAACTGGTTTAAAGGCTTCTCTCAGTGTCTGGTGTTGATTCAGATGTCCGAACATTAGCAGTCGTAACTTCTCTTGAACAGCCATCAGTGCCACAATGACCTTACCTTGCTTATCTTGTTATACACTATGCTGAGTCCTTCGCAGCATGTACCTTATATACACTCCATCTGATTCTATCAACCTCTGCAGTTATGTTGTGTACATCAGTTTGATTTCCACAGCCTTTACTGCTAAATGGTCTATGTTCTTTCTCAGAATGATGTGGGTGTACCTCTTTAGTTCCTTAACCGTAGCTTCTATGTCGTTGATCATTCTAGAAGGATCTGAACATATATCTCTAGATCCTTAACTTTACGTTCATATAGCTCCTTAACTTTATGTTTCGCAGGTTAAATTTACCATCTATGTATATACTCAATCTCTGCCTGTGCACATCTATTCTCTCGGGCTGAGTGCCTGACATACGTCAGAACTAGTACATGGTGCGATGTAAACTAACATACTCATCACTGGTATTACAGCTATATATAATGGAAAACGTGGAAGTTCCATATGTACCTACCGTCAGTCAGTTTTCTTGATTTATCAGTGTTGAGAAACTCATATTCTATGTGATTCCAGCAATCTGCGCGTATGTTTACAAAACCATTGAACGACGTATCAGTTGCTACATGCACCTGGTAAATGTGTTTTAAAGTCAGATTGTCTTGGCTGAAAGCTGTAATTACATCTACTTTATCGTACACCAACTGTTTCAGAATTCTGAAATAGATTTTAACCAAATAAAATACGTCGACACCCATATGACGAACGAAACGGAAATGTCGTAGAATTTCACCCTGGTTTTCAACAACAGTATCATCAAGTATAAACACAGTGTATGGTTTCACGTTTCTGGTGGAGGGATATCACTGCTTTCACTGAATGTCATGTATGTTACACCATCGAACTTTGTAATATCTTTTGCAGCAGCTGGAACTTAAGCTGAAACAGTATGTTTGAAAATACACATACATGCTCAAAGCGGACTTCTTCTGGGTGTGTTAGCAATGGCATGAGAACATACCCGCTATCTACCGCCCGCACGGTAGCTCAGCGTGTTCGGTCAGAGGGCTAGCTGCTCTATGTAATAAAAAAAAAAAACTGGGTTAATGGATCAACAACGAACTGAAACGGGTGTCTTTCGACGTCCGCAGAGACCAGATACAGCGAACGAAAACGAACAAAATGAGATAAAAAAAGGGGTAGCGTCTTTATTTCATAATCAAAACGTCTTCGGTTCCGGGTTCGATCCCCGCCACTTCCTAAATTTTAATAAATAATCAGCATTGGCGGCCGAAGACTTCCGGCATAAGAAGTCAGCCTCATTCTGCCAACGACCTTGTCAAAGAGGGCGGAGGAGCTGATAGAGGTTCAGCGCACTCTCTTGTCCTAGGGGTGGGAAATTGCCCCTAAAGGCGGAAGAATCAGCAATGATCAACGACATGAGGATGCAGAAGGCAATGGAAACCACTGAATTAAAGACACGTAACGTGCATCCACAGGACATGTGGCCTGTAATTGAAGAAGTGTCATGATGATCTCTCCATTGGCAAAAGATTCCGGAATAGTCCCCCATTGGGATCTCCGGGAGTTGACTGCCAAGGGGGAGGTAACCATGAGAAAAAGATTGAATAATCTACGAAAGGATAACGTTCTACGAGTCGGGGCGTGGAATGTTAGAAGCTTGAACGTGGTAGGGAAACTAGAAAATCTGAAAAGGGAAATGCAAAGGCTCAATCTAGATATAGTAGGAGTCAGTGAAGTGAAGTGGAAGGAAGACAAGGATTTCTGGTCAGATGAGTATCGGGTAATATCAACAGCAGCAGGAAATGGTATAATAGGTGTACGATTCGTTATGAATAGGAAGGTAGGGCAGTGGGTGTGTTACTGTGAACAGCTCAGTGACCGGGTTGTTCTAATCAGAATCGACAGCAGACCAACACCGACAACGCTATTTCAGGTATACATGCCGACGTCGCAAGCTGAAGATGAACAGATAGAGACAGTGTATGAGGATATTGAAAGGGTAATGCAGTATGTAAAGGGGGACGAAAATCTAATAGTCATGGGCGACTGTAATGCAGTTGTAGGGGAAGGGGTAGAAGAAAAGGTTACAGGAGAATATGGGCTTGGGACAAGGAATGAAAGAGGAAAATGACTAATTGAGTTCTGTAACAAGTTTCAGCTAGTAATAGCGAATACCCTGTTCAAGAATCACAAGAGGAGGAGGTATACTTGGAAAAGGCCGGGAGATACGAGAAGATTTCAATTAGATTACATCATGGTCAGACAGAGATTCCGAAATCAGATACTGGATTGTAAGGCGTACCCAGGAGCAGATATAGACTCAGATCACAATATAGTAGTGATGAAGAGTAGGCTGAAGTTCAAGACATTAGTCAGGAAGAATCAATACGCAAAGAAGTGGGATACGGAAGTACTAAGGAATGACGAAATACGTTTGAAGTTCTCTAACGCTATAGATACAGCAATAAGGAATAGCGCAGTAGGCAGTACAGTTGAAGAGGAATGGACATCTCTAAAAAGGGCCATCACAGAAGTTGGAAGGAAAACATAGGTACGAAGGAGGAAGCTGCGAAGAAACGATGGGTAACAGAAGAAATACTTCAGTTGATTGATGAAAGGAGGAAGTACAAACATGTTTCGGGAAAATCAGGAATACAGAAATATAAGTCGCTGAGGAATGAAATAAATAGGAAGTGCAGGGAAGCTAAGACGAAATGGCTGCAGGAAAAATGTGAAAAACATCGAAAAAGATATGATTGTCGGAAGGACAGACTCAGAATACAGGAAAGTCAAAACAACCTTTGGAGACATTAAAAGCAACGAGGCCGGCCGCCGTGGTCTAGCGGTTCTGGCGCTGCAGTCCGGAACCGCGGGACTGCTACGGTCACAGGTTCGAATCCTGCCTCGGGCATGGGTGTGTGTGATGTCCTTAGGTTAGTTAGGTTTAAGTAGTTCTAAGTTCTAGGGGACTTATGACCTAAGATGTTGAGTCCCATAGTGCTGAGAGCCATTTGAACCAAAAGCAACGATGGTAACATTAAGAGTGCAACGGGAATTCCACTGTTAGATGCAGAGGAGAGAGCTGATAGGTGGAAAGAATACATTGAAAGCCTCTATGAGGGTGAAGATTTGTCTGATGTGATAGAAGAAGAAACAGGAGTCGATTTAGAAGAGATAGGGGATCCAGTATTAGAGTCGGAATTTAAAAGAGCTTTGGACGACTTACGCTCAAATAAGGCAGAAGGGATAGATAACATTCCATCTGAATTTCTAAAATCATTGGGAGAAGTGGTAACAAAACGACTATTCACGTTAGTGTGTAGAATATAAGAGTCTGGCGATATACCATCTGACTTTCGGCCAAGCATCATCCACACAATTCCGAAGACGGCAAGAGCTGACAAGTGGGAGAATTATCGCACAATCAGCTTAACAACTCATGCATCGAAGCTGCTTACAAGAATAATATACAGAAGAATGGAAAAGAAAATTGAAAATGCGCTAGGTGACGATCAGTTTGGCTTTTAGGAAAAGTAAAGGGACGAGAGAGGCAATTCTGACGTTACGGCTAATAATGGAAGCTAGGCTAAAGAAAAATCAAGACACTTTCATAGGATTTGTCGACCTGGAAAAAGCGTTCGACAATATAAAATGGTGCAAACTGTTCGAGATTCTGAAAAAAGTAGGGGTAAGCTATAGGGAGAGACGGGTCATATACAATATGTACAACAACCAGGAGGGAATTATAAGAGTGGACGATCAAGAACGAAGTGCTCGTATTAAGAAGGGTGTAAGACAAGGCTGTAGCCTTTCGCCCCTACTCTTCAATATGTACATCGAGGAAGCAATGATGGAAATAAAAGAAAGGTTCAGGAGTGGAATTAAAATACAAGGTGAAAGGATATCAATGATACGATTCGCTGATGACATTGCTATCCTGAGTGAAAGTGACGAAGAATTAAATGATCTGCTGAACGGAATTTGGTTTGAGAGTAAATCGGAGAAAGACGAAGGTAATGAGAAGTAGCAGAAAAGAGAACAGCGAGAAACTTAACATCAGGATTGATGGTAAGGAAGTCAATGAAGTTAAGGAATTCTGCTACCTAGGCAGTAAAATAACCAATGACGGACGGAGCAAGGAGGACATCAAAAGCAGACTCGCTATGGCAAAAAAGTCATTTCTGGCCAAGAGCAGTCTACTAATATCAAATACCGGCCTTAATTTGAGGAAGAAATTTCTGAGGATTACGTCTGGAGTACAGCATTGTATGGCAGTGAAACATGGACTGTGGGAAATCCGCAACAGAAGAGAATCGAAGCATTTGAGGTGTGGTGCTATAGACGAATGTTGAAAATTAGGTGGACTGATAAGGTAAGGAATGAGGAGGTTCTACGCAGAATCGGAGAGGAAAGGAATATGTGGAAAACACTGATAAGGAGAAGGGACAGGATGATAGGACATCTGCTAAGACATGACTTCCATGGTATTAGAGGGAGCTGTAGAGGGCAAAAACTGTAGAGGAAGAGAGAGATTGGAATACGTCAAGCAAATAATTGAGGACGTAGGTTGCAAGTGCTACTCTGAGATGAAGAGGTTAGCACAGGATAGGAATTTGTGGCGGGCCGCATCAAACAAGTCAGTAAATTGTAGTTTGTATACTATCGGGAAAGAGTATCCCAGTCTTCTTCTTTTTCTTCCAGTCTTCCTCCACACTGTCGTAGGATCAGTCATTATGTCGAGGATGCTTCATCCACCTTGCCATGGTACCGACAACATCAGGTTTTGGTGTGCAGTGGGTTTTTAAATAAAATATACATGCCGCCAACGGAGCTGCAAGGGCCATGTATTATATATACACATGGAAGTTTGATTTATTATCCAGTTTAACAATGACTGAAAGTATTTGCTGTGGTGCCGACATGATTCAGCTTGGTGCTGCTGCAGTATTCTCTACATTGCAGTGAAAGTAATGGCAGCAGTAAAATTATTATGACAGGTACGAAAAAAATAAGAACATGATTGGCAGTAATACAGATTTTTATTGAACAGTACTACATTGCGTGCACTACATGAAATATCAACTGGCCCTTTATCTTCGCACCTCTACAGAATTTAGCATATAAAGCTTTCTTGTACGCATAGAATTAAGCATGTATTGCTCTTAGACTGTTGAGCGTTCCTTTAGCTTTATCTTGTGACACCATATTGAAGCAGTGTTCTAAATCATCTGCGAAGATAGTTCACAATGTTCTTGTGCACAGATTTAATACAAGGCAGTACACAGGTCAGTCTTTCCGAAACAAGTACAAGCACCTTCAGTAGGCGGAACAACTTTGTAACAGTGGAGTGTTGCACATAAATGGATCGGCCTCCAGATTCCACCATGAGTCCCACGCAATTGAACAAAGATGTTACAGATAACGTCAGGCCAGCACAATAAATGAGTGGGAATTGACGAGGTAAACGATACTTGGAGGTCATGTGTTGACGTTGCATGACAGAGTTCATTCCATTCCAAATACTTAAACCGCTCTTTAACACATCTAAATGCATTTTCAGTCTCTAACACAACATGTCAGTCAGTGCCCACACGTACTTCTGTACCAATACATAAGCATCAAAAACCATTCAAAAGCCAAGATCGCACAAAACATTTTTTATTGAAGACAATCGGTTTCGACAATTGTTACTGTTATCTCCAGCTCTTAGTTTTAGTTTAGTTTAGTCTCAGTTATGTCATGTTCCGTAGATCATTTTTCGATTATTTTATCGATACGATGTGAAACCAGTCAGATTACAAGATATATATTCAAACATGAATGGTGCTAATATTAATATTACTGACATTTTTAGTTCTACGCATGCAACTACAATTAGAGGTACATTTTTCTTACCATTTCTGAGACAGAAACTCGTCCATGGAGTAGAAGGAGTTGTTCTAAAGACATGATTTTCAGCTATATTTAAAACTTGATCTGCTACCTGCCAGACACTTTATGTTGTTGGGCAAATGATCAAAGATTTTTGTTGCTTAGTAATGTACTCCTTTTTTACCAAATGACAGCTTCAATAATGGATAGGAAAGGTCATTTTTCCCTCTTGTGTCGTATGTATGAGCATCACTGTTCTTCGCGAACTGAGATGGGTTATTTATAACGAATTTCTTTAGCGAATATATGTACTCTGATGGAGCAGTTACAATACCTAACTCCTTGAAAAGCTGCGTACATGATGTCCTTGGGTGAACACCACTAATTATTCTCACTGCTCTCTTTTGTGCAATCAATACTTTATGTGTAAGTGGTGAGTTACCCCAGAAAGACATTATTGAGTGGAAGTGTGCAAAGTACGTTAGGAGGGTGATCTGTTTATTACCAAGACTTGCGATTATACGAAGAGCGAAAGAAGTTGAGCTTAGTTGTTTGAGAAGCTCAGTTATATGTTTCATTCAGTTCAAGTTCTATCAACCCTATTCATATGCTACATCAATTGTCGGTGTGACTCTATTCGGTGTACGGAACTGGATATAGTGAGTTGTTTCAAAATTAAGGGAGAGTCCATTTTGTGAGAACCACTTAATAATTCTTTGAAAGACATCCTTAACAATATCTTCAGCTGCTTTTTCTGGAATTGGATTTGTTATAACACGAGTGTCATTTGCAAAAAGTACTAGTTCTGCTTGCTGAACGTTAAGTGGGAGGTCATTCACATGAATAAGGAACAGCAGAGAACCTAAAATTGAACCCTGTGGGACTCCCTTTGTGATAACTCCCCATTCACTAGAATTTACCACCCTCCCAACATTAATTGTGCTACTCAGTACAACGTTTTTCTTTCTGTTCATTAAGTATGATTCAAACCAAGAGTGTGTATAGCCTTCAATTCTATAAAACCTGAGTTTTTTTAAGAGTGTGACATAATCGACACATTCAAATGCCTTCAAAAGACCACAGAAAATACCAACTGGCGATGATTTGTTATTTAAGGCTTGAACTATTTGATGGGTAAATGTGTAGCTAGCATTCTCAGTCGACTAACCGTTCTGGAATCCGAACTGTGACATGCTGAGTAAATTATTTTCACTTAATGTGAGACTATTCTTGAATACATAACTTTTCCAAATATTTTAGAAAATGTAGTCAGCAGTGAGATTGGTCTATAATTATTTAAGTCACTCTTGTCCCCCTTTCTTATGAAGAGGTTTGACAATTGCGTATTTCAATCTGTCTGGAAAAACTCGTTTTGTAATAAAATGTTTATTTTACGCTGAATCCCATGCACAAGATGTAAAGTGGAAAAAAACTCAGCATGTTATAAACTATTGTCATCCACTTGACATCTTGTGCATGAAGTTTAGCGTAAAATGAGCATCTTGTACTACACAGAGACGTTTAAGACCTGATAATGAAAGGAAAGACGTTAAACTGATTGTCCTGAATGAACATGTTTTGTGCAATCTTGGCTTATGGTATTTAACAATTACAACAGATCATCCTACAGTACTCCCACAATAAGAAAATTCAGTCAATATTTAAGTGCTTTCAACTGCTAACTTTTAAATTATAAGTGGAAGCGAATAGCAGAAATGGAAGACTGGGAAGAATCGGCAGCTTCTCATACACCACACCAGCACCCTGTCCTTGCAGTAAGACGGGAATTTTTTAGGATTGTGCGTATATTGGAGGCCAGTATTGACCTGCACTGTGTGTTGATGAAATCCCAGCACAACGCATCTGAGAGTCGGGAACTGGCTGTGTGTCTTCATTACACAAATGGACGAGGGCAGCAGTTCTTTTTCCTGCTCCATCATGCTGGTGAGGTGCTCTGTAGGACCCCATGGCGCTGCTGTTCTTACCACCTGCTCTGAGATCACTACTGGTCCCAACGAGCTGGCAGTGGCTGCTGCTGGCCTTAACATGCGGATGGTTGCTCGAGGTCCTGACAAACTGGAGGTTTCTGCTGTACTGAACATGCCAGAGGTTTATGAATATAGAAGAAGAAGAAAAAGTAAGCCTCCACAGACAATGGCATGAAGACATGGAACTAAGCCATATGTGCTTACTTTTACACTTCTTCTGATAGGTAGAGGCAGATGAAGATCTTGGTGGCTGTTCATGCTCCATGGCTTTTCCACTGAGTGACTACAACTGAGACCATATCTGCCTTATTTCCCCTGATATCATGGTCACGTGACTGGATGTAGCATTCCTGTGTTTCTATTGGCCCCTGCCAATTTTTAGGTATAGGAGAGTCGAATTCTGTGTTCGTATTGGTTCCTGCCAATTTTTCGCCAATGATGTTACACTTCTGAGCACTCTCTGGTGAGGAAATTTTCAACTAGCCCAGTTGGTCTGTGGCTGTTGAAGAGGGTGGGTCACTGTAGACCTGTCTGTTTAGCAGAAGGGGGTACTATTATTAGTTGATTAAATTGCTACTATCAGTGTGCTGAACACCACAAAAATGTAGCACATCAGAATAATATCATTCACTCGCTGGACTGGTGGCAATTGCCCCTTGCATGGTGGAAGAGGCAGGTTGACGAGCCATTTCAAAGGATAAGGTTGGCAGTGCGCGCAACAGCAACCATCTGTATGAGCTGTGGAATACAACTTCACCCAATCCCACATCACCGCCATTATTTGCCGAAAAGTATTCTTTTTTCGCTCCTCCATTACTTCATATTTTCAGCCGTCATTAAGGATGCTATGGACACAGTTCTCAACTCTATGTTTATATGTAATACAGTTACTGAACTCCTCTCTGCTCAATGCCTGCATCACGTCAACTGAACATATTGCACAAACATATAGCAACTTCCTCTCCAACATATCGGCACAGACTGTTCTTTTCCCAGCAATTCGCAAGTGGAGGAAGGCAGGAAGATGTGGGACAATCCCCATATAAATAAATAAAGGCAGTATTTTTCGTCCTACTTCTCAAGCAACTCAGTGCAGATTGAGTCTTTCTCCCACCAATTCGCAAGTGGGGGGAGGGGAGGGAGGGGAAGCAAGGGTGAGGAGGGGAGGTGGAGGAGGAGAGGAATCAGTGAGTGGAACTGAAGTGTGGATGGGAGAGGAGTGGGGGTGATGACATGATGTGACATTGCCTAATCTACCCACCAGGAAGAGGTGGTATGGGGACTCCTCAAGGAGAACTGCCACCTTCAGTAAATTTGGCAACAGCCCAGACTACCATCAAACGACGTTGGTCCTCTATTTCCATTCTGTCTCATGTGGTTTTCCTGTAGGTCCAATGTTTGGGTCTGTGATTATCTGCTTCTGGACATGAGAGTACAAATATAACTTGGGCTCCAGTCTAGAGGTTCTCAATAGCATTGGTCTTAAAAGTAAACGCACATTTGAAGGAGGTATTTGGAAGCAAAATTAAAGGTCAAGGACAATAACAAAAAATTTAGTGGTTTGTCGATGACATTATTGAGTAGAATGGATAGTGTCTTTAATAGAGGTTATAAGATAAATATCAACAAAAGTAAAACTTAGGTAATGGGATGTAGCAGCCTTAAAGCAGGAGATGCTGATACAGGTTATTAATTATATATTTATTTACTGCTTACATCTGGTAAGAAACAACAAATACAAAAAAATATTTCATAATATTTAAAATAATAATAATTGTCATAATTAGAAAAAGTAATAATTCACAATAATAGTAATAATAATAATAATATGGGTAATTAACAAAAGTAATAATTAGCTGTAACAATAATGATAGTAATAACAGTAGCAACAATAACAAAATCATGGTGGCATTGTAAGTTATATTTATTAATTTAGCAGTTTTGAAGCCTTGTTTGATATTAGGAGAAGTGGAAAGAATAGTGGGAGAGGAGAGGATTGAAATGAAAGTAACAGTGGTTGTTAGGAAAGAAGAGAATTTCAATAAAGAACTCTGTAGACAAGGGGAGAGAGAAGTGGTGAGTGAGGGAGCGTTGACAGGAGAGAGCTGCAAGAAGAGGTCGCCTTTGTGGAAGATGTCTCATTAGCTGTCTTTTGAAGTCAGAAAGGATTTTAATTTCTCTGATATATTACGGAAGATTGAGCCAAGGTCTGGTTCTTGGTACAAAAATGATAATGAGAACATGGCAGTGTAGTGTAGTGGTACAGAGAGGACTTTACTTTATCGTTAATGTTGTACAGACAGTAGTGTGTTGGTCGAGCCGGCCGCTGTGGCCGAGCGGTTCTAGGCGCTACAGTCTGGAACCGCTCGACCGCTACAGCCGCAGGTTCGAATCCTGCCTCGGGCATGGATGTGTGTGATGTCCTTAGGTTAGTTAGGTTTAAGTAGTTCTAAGTTCTAGGGGACTGATGACCACAGAAGTTAAGTCCCACAGTGCTCACAGCCCATTGAACCATTTTTTTTTTTTGTATTGGTTGAAGATAAATGGAAGAGTGCAGTGATTGACTAGACGATACGGCAAACACAGTCTATAATAATCTTTACACTTACTGAGACGTAAAGCCATGATAACTGTTCATAATCAGGAGTAATATGGTCGACCAAAAATGTATCGCAAAGAAGCATTCAGTACCAGTTCCAGCCGACGTGAGCTCTCATGAGAAAGTACTTTGAGCATAGGGTCACCATAATCAAGGATAGGGCGTGACTCTACGAGTTTGTTTTCAAGGTCGAGAGGAAATACTTTTTCATATTTCCTCAGTGAATGAAGTGAAACTAACACCTACTTACAGACTACAGTTGTGTGTTCCGTCCAGTCTAGATGGCGGTCCTGAATTATCCCCAAATTCTTTCCAGAAGAAGAAAGGGTGACAATTAGGTTAGGAAATGAGGCACGAAATCTAGGCGACGAGTTATGCTGTTTCGGGAACAAAATAACTGACGATGACCGAAACAGAGAAGATATAAAACGCAAACTTGCCGTAGCAAGGACAGCGTATCTGATAAAGAGAAATTTAAGTGGCAGGAATTCTTTCCTGAAGGTATTAGTATGGAGTGTATCCTCGAAGTGTGCGTTTGGGTGGGATGGGGCGGGGGTGGGGGTGAGGTATAAATATTGCGGAGTGAGACAAAGGCTTGAATACAGTTAGCAGGTTCCACTGTAAGTAGGTTTCGGAGCTTATGCGCAGATGAAGAGGCTTTCCCAGGATGGAATATCGATGTTACCTGCATAAAATCATTATTCGAACTAAGGGCCACAACAATAACGGTAGTTGCATTTGATGATTTTTGCACTAAAATTATGTGGTGTCAGTATCTCTATATGCGGCAGCAAAATTGCGTTCTTCACTTACGGTAGCCTTGTCAGTTTGCGGTGTTCCCCGATGTGAGGCTGCAGCACGGAGGTGAGGGGGGAGACGCAGCGTGGCGGCTCGTGTCTGGGTGAGCCGTAAAGTGTGCAGGGCTCTGCTTGTAAGCCTGCTGTCAGCGTGGGATTCCGGGTGACGCGTTCGCCCGTCCACCTCGTGGGGCCGCCGCTGCTTCTGCTCAGCGTCGCATCCTCCCACGCTCCCTGCCGTCGCCAGCCAGGCCAATCACCCTGCACTGCTGTCTTTTAGAACTGCGACACCATGAAGGACGCGTCCAACAAAGGGAATGTACTACATGCTTCCATTTGGAAATGCCGAATTTTAACGCCACTGGATAAGCAGGTATAAGTAAGTCGATCTACACTCATGTTCATAAATTAAGGATAATGTGGTGCTACACAACGTGGCACTATACAAAACTGGCGCTAATAGCGTAGGTATCTAGGGAACATAACCACACAGATCAGTAAGTCCACGGTATTGGTGATAAGTTGATCCACGGTATTGGTGATAAGTTGAGAAAACCCTCCCGAAACACAAGTGCTACAAAACGCCACTGTTTCCTGCACCTGTACCCCGACATCAGTATGGGATATGATCACCATGCCGGCCGGAGTGGCCGAGCGGTTAAAGGCGCTACAGTCTGGAACCGCACGACCGCTACGGTCGCAGGTTCGAATCCTGCCTCGGGCACGGATGTGTGTGATGTCCTTAGGTTAGTTAGGTTTAGGTAGTTCTAAGTTCTAGGGGACTTATGACCACAGCAGTTGAGTCCCATAGTGCTCAGAGCCTTTGAACCATTTGATCACCATGCACACGTACACAGGCCGCACAACGGGTTGGCATACTCTGGATCACATGATCGAGCAGCTGATGGGGTATAGCCACCCATCCTTGCACCAGTGTCTGTCGGAGCTCCTGAAGTGTCGTAGGAGTTTAAAGACATGCAGCGATACGTCGACCGAGAGCATCCCAGACGTGCTCGATGGGGTTTAGGTCTGGAGAACAGGCACGCCACTCCATTTGTCTGATATCTGCTGTTTCAAGGTAGTCCTCCACGATGGCAGCTCTGTGGAGCCGTGCGGTATCATCCCTCAGGAGGAAGGTGGGACCCACTGCACCCCTGAAAAGCAGGACATACTGGTTCAAAATGACTTCCCGGTACACCTGACCTGTTACAGTTCCTCTGTCAAAGACATGCAGTGGTGTACGTGCACCAATCATAATCCCACCCCACACCATCAAACCATGACCACCATACAGCACCATTCAAGGACATTAAGGGTTTGGTATCTGGTTCCCGGTTCCCACCAGATGAAAACCAGGCGAGAATCACTGTTCAGACTATACCTGGACTCGCCCATTAACATAACCTGGAACCACTGTTCCAGCGACCATGTACTGTGTTCTTAACACCAGGCTTGACGGTCCCTACTGTGACCAGGGTCAGTGAAATGCACCTTGCAGGTCTCCTGGCGAATAAACCATGTCTTTTCAGTAGTCTGTAGACTGAGTTTCTGGAGACAACTGTACCAGTGGCTGCGGTAAGGTCCCGGGCAAGGCTACCTGCAGTACTCCGAGGCCTTCTGTGTGCACTGATGGTGAGATATCGGTCTTCTTGTGGTGTTGTACTCTGTGGACATCCAGTACTGTAGTGCCCGGACACGTTTTCAGTCTGCTGGAATCGTTGCCATAATCTTGAGGTCACACTTTGTGGCACATGGAGGGCCTGTGCTACGACCTGCTGTGTTTGACCAGCCTCCAGTCGCCCTAGTATTCTACCTCACATAACGACTAAATATGTGTTCATTGAGTCACTTTCAACACACAGTCACCATTAGCATGTCCGAAAACGTCTGCGCAGTTACTCGCTGCACTCTACTTTTACATGCACCAACAGTCCTCTGTGTATGTGGACTGCTGCCAGAGCCACCGTGCGACGACGGCAGGTCAGATGCACCGTATGCTCATACCCTGAGGTGATTTAAGCCCACAAACTGACCACACTGTTGTTTCAACATGTATCAGCATTACACTTAATTTATTAGCGTGAGTGCACATAGTCTATAGAAGGAAACATTACGCACTGTGTTTCTCTGTTGGAAATCGCATTTAGATGTTGGTAGTTAGTGAGAGGATCGTATTATCCGTTATGCAATAAGACAAAGCTGACCAGCCGCTGTTGAAATTCGACAACGGTTGGGATGCCCGCCCGGCTAGCCGCGCGGTTTCATGTGCTGCTTCCCGAGCAGGAAGGCGTACCGGTCCCTGACTCGAATCCGCCCGGTGAATTACTGTCGAGGTCCGGTGTGCCGGCCAGCCTGTGGATGGTTTTTCAGGTGGTTTTCCATACACCTCAGCAAACACGAACTGGTTCCCCTTATTCTGCCTCAGTTACACTGTGTCGGCAATTGCTGCGCAAACACTGTTTCCACTTACGCAGAAACGATCACTATTCTACCACGCAAACATTTGGGGCTACTGTCGTCTGGCACGAGACGTTCCTGGAAGGTCCCACTGGATGCTGCACTGCACTGCACAATAACCCGGGTTCTGTACGGAACTGCGCTGCTGCTACGGTCGGGGGTTCGAGTCCTGTCTCTGGCATGGATGAGTGATGTGTGTGATATCCATAGGTTAATTAGGTTTCAGCAGTTCTAAGTCTGGGGGACTGATGACCTCAGAAGTTAAGTCCCGTAGTGCTTGAACCAATAACCCTGTGTTCGGTGTGGGATGGCGGTGGATTGGGTGGACTGCTGTGGCCCGTCGTGGGGTTGTGAACCGCTAAGGGCTACGGCGGAGCGAAACCTCGCCATCGTTTCCAGGTTCCCGGTTTAATACATAAATACTTACATGGTTGGGACCGTCGTATATAGAGTTTGGTCTTTATCGTTCCTTGATATTGCTGCTTCAATTGATTAGGATTCCATGACAGTCTTGTCAATATGGATGACTTCAGGGATCTCAGCGGCTGCACGCGACTAGTGCTTGAGGGGAAAGACACATTGTTCGCTCACCTGTCTGGGATCATACAGGCACATTTTTAGGCGATTGTTTAACCAAACTGTAGTGTAATTTGCTCAAAATCAAATTCAATTGGAATAAATTAACGTGCACCGTACAATGAAATGTATATTAGCACCAGTGATTGCCAACAAATAAGTACTTAGATTATGAGTACTACTTCCTACGTTAATTTTCATGCGTAGCTAATTGAAAAGGCACGGTGAAAGCAGGCTGGATGAAGGGTGGGATACGAGGAGTCAGTTCCCAGGGCCAATTGCAGAATCGCCGCTCCCCTCTATGTTATGCGAAATGTGAGGCAGGTATACTGTCAGGCCAAGCTGTATTTTGTGAGACGAGAGTCAGAAATAAAGTCGTTGGTGCCGAGAATCTGAAGTCAGACAATGGAGATTGTACATCCAGGACGAGCAGGACAACAGATTCTGTATTTCAGGAGTTGTGCCTATGGGATGCATGACAATGAATGACAGGGCTAACAGGAGAGCAGCCATTATAGAGGCAAATAGAGAGAGACCAAACATCGCTGAAAAGCATAGACTGATAATATAATATTTTAGGAAGTGGAACGAGAGCAGACAGTTTGTAACTTTATGTAGTAAGTTGGATGCCAACGCAAACCCAGGTGCCACCATACTGAATTTTCAACCCTCCGGCTGGCGTGCCTACTGTTGTCAAATGAGGAGGCGCGCGTTTTAAAATTTACAACATTGTTACTTGTCAGTAAAAACAAACTCGTCTTAAACAAACTATTATATTTAATGAAGAAAGCAGTTCATATTCACTATCTTCAACACTTACAACAAAAACTTGGCTCTTTTAGTTCTTTAAATGACGATTTAGCCAGTTTTTCTGACATGCAAGTATGTTCACTTTCGTAACACCTTTCACAGACAATTTGATTGCAAAGTAATTACGGCAATGTTCAGAAAAATGAAAAATTAGCCAGTGGTCATCTCCTCCTTGTAATTCTTGAAATGGAGCATCAGGCACACATTTTAACTACAACGTCAAATCCACCTTTTGTCAAGTTGTACTCAATGATGTTTTCAGACTTGTGTGGTCCTTCATCCATTGTCGCCATGTCATACGCAGCAGACAGAAGTATGATAGCACAGTTTTTACAGGAAACATATGAAACTATGGTCTCACCCTACTGAAATCCTAATATTGCACTTCCAATTTCTTTCTTTTTTTTGTTTGGGAGAAATTCTAGAAGAATTTTACATCTGTTCTTCGTCGCTGTACCAATACAAGTGATAGTCTTCTATGGCAAATATTCAGAACAGAAAGGAGGTAGCTCGTGTACCAATTGTCAGTTGTAAGGTTTCTATTATAATTTTCTATAGGTACCACATATCATTTCACTAAATCCTCAGGAGCATTAGATACCCGATATTCTCCTTTGGTTGCATGCCGCAATAGACCTACAGATTACTGCAATGAAATGTTTTTGCATCACACAGAGAAAACAATTTTGTCCCATGTTTAGCCGGCTGGCTGGGTATGTACTGAATCCATCTACAGCGGTCTCCATAGGGGTCTCTCTATAGGGGTCTCATATATCTTGGTGAATGCAGGAAGCTGTAAGAACATTCACAGTTAGCAGCAAAAGGATCCAACACTGTACGAATTGCAACCAACTTATCAGTTTTTCTATTGCCATTGCTCATTTCCATATCAACAAATCGCATGCGGCTTAGAAGAAATAGAAACCTATTGTAGCTCATTGCAGTCCTAACAAGTAGCATTCCTGTTCCGTCTGCTGTCCAGAGTTCCAGTACATTAGCACGATGGCATTTTCTTTCTCTTCTTCAAAAAAATCCCGAACACAGCAATTATTCCGTCACTTTATTACCTCTTTTGCACGATAATTTATGTGCATCTCGCTGTTTACTTACATAGATATTTGTATTGTTTACGAATTCATCAACAAAATCAAGGACAGTTACTTTAAAAAAAAGCACTAACTTCATGAGCTATACGTATCACACTTCTCTTCCGATCTGGTGGAATTTGCACACTGTTTTTTTCTGTTGGTTTTTGGTGTTTTAGCACACTCGCTTTTACGCCAACCTGAAACTTTCCCATTTCAATAAAGAACCCTCGTACATCTGCTGTCTCTTCGGGATCATCACCATCCTGACCTTCGAGTTCCGATTCACTGCCTTGGTTCTATGCAGTGTTTTCATCACTCAAATCTGCTTTACTTTCCTTCAAGTCTGAAAAGGCTGGATAGACTTTACCATCACTTTCTTCGAGCAGTTTGCAAATTTCTTCGTCTGATACACCCTTTGAATTGGAACAATACATCAGGGAACTGAAATGAATAAATCCTTTCAGATGTCGGTGTAAGGCAATGTAACATTTAACGCTAGTAAAAACTAAAAAAGACAACGAGCAAATTTAGTTAACTTTTTAGTACACTTTCCTCTTGACATTGACAGATGGAACAAAGCTTCTAATTGCCACACCAGCAGACGCGCTTTGTACTTTTTACAACATTCGACACGGCGTTGCGGCCGGGGTGACCGAGCGGTTCTAGGCGCTACAGTCTGGAACTGCGCGACCGCGGCAGGTTCGAATCCTGCCTCGGGCATGGGTGTGTGTGATGTCCTTAGGTTAGTTAGGTTTAAGTGGTTCTAAGTTATAGGGGACTGATGACCTCAGAACTTAAGTCCCATAGTGCTCAGAGCCATTTGAACCATTTTTTGAACACGGCGTTGCTTGTAATTCAGAAGACAAACTGAGAAATCTAACCAAATGAACTGAAGCCACTTTAACATTGTCGAGAAAACATCGACAATGGAATACATGGCAGCAAGATTAAGGCAACCAGACATAAAAACTGCTGTTGTTGTACTTTTTACAACAGCGCGCGCGCTCATGGGTTAAAGAAATGTAAAGACGGCTATTGTTGGTCCACATAAATAATTTAGTATTGGTAGTAGGGAGTGCAAGTGTGCTTACAGAAGTCCTACGGTATTGGTCATTGTACGAAAGTAGGAAGAGTGAGGGAGTAGGTAAGATACATTTTAGAGCGCCGAGACCGACAACTTTTGACTGGAGAACTGCCCGAAATACGAGTAAGGGAGAGAGGCGGCTATCTTGTAAGACAAAATATCGGTCGGCACTCAGAAAAATTAGTTTTCACTCCTTGTCAGAAGAACCATGCAGATAGTTATTTCACTTCTAGGCTTCTCTTCTAGACGAACTCTTGAGCAGATTTTCAAGGCATCTAAGCTCCTATGAACGAAATGCTCTCATCCTGCGAAGTTGAACTTAGATACAGACAGAGACTGGTTTTTGGTACTTGGCCGCGACTAATTTCCCAGCCACATCAGTCGCCACTTGCAGAAACAAGTCGGTTGTGATATGGCCGCAACAGTGTTAAGTTGTGTTAAGTTATTAATTTCAATGTTTGTTATATCTGTTTCTTGTTAATTTAATTACGTTCATGAAACTGCTAATGGTGATCTTCATTTTGACAATTTATTTGCACTTAAAAGGCCTAATATACTTTCAACTGCGGCAGCAGATGTACGAACAAATCCTTGTGTAGTATTTTCTAATTTTATACACTAACCTACGGAATCATGGTGTGTTTCCATTAATATAAATGTATTGTCCAGATAAGCATTCACTTGAATCACCTTCCAGATCCATTATCGAAGCATCCGAATGTGTTACGTTATTAATTTCAGTGTTTGTTATAACTGTTGCTTGTGTATTTTATTACGTAGAACGTACGACGTTCCATACTTAGAAGCAGGATACGGGTTTGTTTGCAGAAGGACAAGTATCCCCGTGGACTGTCCGACGTCATCCGAAGCACCAAAGACTGGCACCACGACGACCATTGCTGTGAATTTTCTCGCGTGACAGCAGAGCAAGGCATACCGACAACGATGCCGCAGTAACAACATTGAACAGAGGAGTGCCGCCACGCCT
This sequence comes from Schistocerca cancellata, assembly GCF_023864275.1. NCBI lineage: Eukaryota > Metazoa > Arthropoda > Insecta > Orthoptera > Acrididae > Schistocerca > Schistocerca cancellata. The sequence continues at coordinate 344,130,023 of NC_064631.1, read as the reverse complement.
TCTTTTCAGACGACTCCCAGCTCTGCATACAGTTTCACAATGGTCGTATCTCTGGAGGCTATGAAGAGGTGAACTGTGCCAGACTGCATCCATTCTTGTTTCACGGAACATACAATTAGCATTATGATGCGAGGCGACACTGGTTAAACAACTTGATCCCATAGACGATAATCTGGATAGCAGGTGTTACATTTCTGACGTGGTATGGCTCCATATCTTTAACATATCTGCTTTTCAACAAGATAAGACTACATTTTGTCTCGATACAGAGGTTGTATGACTGTGGTCCAGGTCAGCACGTTCAACTGATCTCTCGACCATTGGAAACATCTTGTCCTGGTTTGCTGACAAACTAGGATTCTAGCACACGACCACCAGTTTTAGCCTAGAATTGAAGCAGCATACACTGACGTACCAGTATTTGTCACAAACATCCCCGCAAATTACATACAGATTTGGTCAAGTAATCTTCCTTCTACACTATAGGCGCACAGTAAGCACAACGACCAACAGGAAACTACCATGATTCATGGGATAAAACATTAGCACAGTATTGCTAGAGGTAGAAAATATTTCTGTGGTGTGCATACTGTAAGACCTTCGGTACGCACACCATCAGATTATTTGACTTGTCGCTCTAACGAAGTAGGCGAGTGTCAGCAATACGTCTCGTGGTCTCATCGTGGTGTGTTTATCTTCTACCGTTAGGCCAGACGATAGAAATGCCACTTGCACACTTAGAATAGCAGATTGACGGTACCCACTTTAAACAGAACTTGATTAATTTTCACACATATTTATTAAACTAATAAAAAGCATATATATTACGTAACTTGATTCTGGATGCTGTTTACATTTGACAATCTGAAGTTCCTTTGGTCTTGATACGTTAATCTTATTCTCACATCTATGATACTTGACAAAGTGTCTATCCATTTATCTTCATGGGTATGTACAGGAATATGATAATCTTATTAGGCGCCGACTGAAACTTGACAATAGACTAATGCAAACTGATTAATCGGAGGTCTGTACACTCGTTATAATACCTCGAGCGTTCAGGTATCACTGCGCGAGTGCGATCCGTGAGGAGAAATGGTTCTACGTTAGCAGCAATCTCATTGGCTGCGTTACATTTTAATACGCGGATCGGCGGAAGCAGAATTTGGTCCGTCTCGTACTCTAGTGGGAAAGTTGTGTACGCGCTGACTATGCGGAACTATGCACACAACAATTTCCTATATGCGAAGAGAAATAAAGACCTTTGTTTTGAGATTATTCTAGTTCTCTTTATAAGCTTGTAACTGACTACTTGTTTAACAGATATGTCTTTCTCATTATGTTTACTTTTTTTGTTTCCTTTTTGTATACCGTTGCTCTGTTTTTTATTTGTGCCATATACACTCCTGGAAATGGAAAAAAGAACACATTGACACCGGTGTGTCAGACCCACCATACTTGCTCCGGACACTGCGAGAGGGCTGTACAAGCAATGATCACACGCACGGCACAGCGGACACACCAGGAACCGCGGTGTTGGCCGTCGAATGGCGCTAGCTGCGCAGCATTTGTGCACCGCCGCCGTCAGTGTCAGCCAGTTTGCCGTGGCATACAGAGCTCCATCGCAGTCTTTAACACTGGCAGCATGCCGCGACAGCGTGGACGTGAACCGTATGTGCAGTTGACGGACTTTGAGCGAGGGCGTATAGTGGGCATGCGGGAGGCCGGGTGGACGTACCGCCGAATTGCTCAACACGTGGGGCGTGAGGTCTCCACAGTACATCGATGTTGTCGCCAGTGGTCGGCGGAAGGTGCACGTGCCCGTCGACCTGGGACCGGACCGCAGCGACGCACGGATGCACGCCAAGACCGTAGGATCCTACGCAGTGCCGTAGAGGACCGCACCGCCACTTCCCAGCAAATTAGGGACACTGTTGCTCCTGGGGTATCGGCGAGGACCATTCGCAACCGTCTCCATGAAGCTGGGCTACGGTCCCGCACACCATTAGGCCGTCTTCCGCTCACGCCCCAACATCGTGCAGCCCGCCTCCAGTGGTGTCGCGACAGGCGTGAATGGAGGGACGAATGGAGACGTGTCGTCTTCAGCGATGAGAGTCGCTTCTGCCTTGGTGCCAATGATGGTCGTATGCGTGTTTGGCGCCGTGCAGGTGAGCGCCACAATCAGGACTGCATACGACCGAGGCACACAGGGCCAACACCCGGCATCATGGCGTGGGGAGCGATCTCCTACACTGGCCGTACACCACTGGTGATCGTCGAGGGGACACTGAATAGTGCACGGTACATCCAAACCGTCATCGAACCCATCGTTCTACCATTCCTAGACCGGCAAGGGAACTTGCTGTTCCAACAGGACAATGCACGTCCGCATGTATCCCGTGCCACCCAACGTGCTCTAGAAGGTGTAAGTCAACTACCCTGGCTAGCAAGATCTCCGGATCTGTCCCCCATTGAGCATGTTTGGGACTGGATGAAGCGTCGTCTCACGCGGTCTGCACGTCCAGCACGAACGCTGGTCCAACTGAGGCGCCAGATGGAAATGGCATGGCAAGCCGTTCCACAGGACTACATCCAGCATCTCTACGATCGTCTCCATGGGAGAATAGCAGCCTGCATTGCTGCGAAAGGTGGATATACACTGTACTAGTGCCGACTTTGTGCATGCTCTGTTGCCTGTGTCTATGTGCCTGTGGTTCTGTCAGTGTGATCATGTGATGTATCTGACCCCAGGAATGTGTCAATAAAGTTTCCCCTTCCTGGGACAATGAATTCACGGTGTTCTTATTTCAAATTCCAGGAGTGTATATTAGGTTCTTCTCTTTCAAAATTGTTTTATCTTTGATCTCTGAGGTACGCCAGTTTACTCGCCTTCAGATACTCATTTCAGCCGACTGAATTTTTTCTCTGTATTGTTCAGTTAATGTTCAAGATTGTCTTCCGTATGTTAGAACAGGCTTAGCAATTACTATGTAAAATTAGAGCTTGGTAACCTTTCGTCTCTTGTCAACCTGAGTTTCGTTGATTTTTTTGTTTCCATTTTATATACCATTGCTTTGTTTTTTATTTGTGCCATATATATGAAATTCTTCTCTTAAAAAATTGTTTTGTCTTTGATCTCGGAGGGTACGCCAGTTTATCTGTATTGTTCAGTTAATTTCCATGATTGTACTCCGTATGCTAGAATAGGCTTAGCAATTAATCTGTAACGTTCCGTTTCTTGTCAACCAGAATTACGTGTTACATGTCATTTGAAACTGTGACGTTGAATTTGAAATATGACAGCTGTTATAACGACTGTTTTTCTATTATCATTTTGCGGCGTGCTGTAAATTTCCCTTGATTACCAGGGTTTTTCCTGAATTTTTCAGATGACAATTCCTACATATCTGATGCAGGCGATGCATCTGAGAGTGGAGGTCATTTTATGACTTATAAATAATTATGTGCTCATCAGTAAAAATCATCGTATTACCTGGAATGGCTAAAAATGTCATGCAAGTGTGCAATGAACGTGGTCAGTGAAAGGGTACACATTTGTTACAGTTCTCTGTTGACCTTCATTGGTCTTGTCTGCTTTTTCTCCGTTTGTTTTATAATTTCTGTGTTTTGATAAGAACTCTCTATTATTAATACTAAATGTCATGGATACCATCGTTTTCCCATGAGTTTAAAAGTTTGGTTATTTTTCAAACTGTCGAAAACCTTTTCATAATCTATGAATGCGATGAGAATCTGCAGGTTGTATTCTTGTTGCTTCTCAATTATGATACAACAGTAATAATGTGTCTACAAGATATGTCTGTCTAAAGCTAATTTTTCTTCTGGTACGAAGACGTCAACTATCTCCCTGATTATATTGTTAATGATTGTTGCGTGAACTTTGTAAAATATGTTTGTACTGCTTGTTCCTCTATAGTTCTTATAAACAAATTCTCTACCATTTTGCGAATGTCACCCCTGCTGTCATCCACGATTCAGGTACCACACTGATCTGATTTAACAGACGTAAGACCCCTTTTGTAACATCAAACTTCCATAGTGAAGGAATAAAGTAGTAGTCTAATTATGTACAACAATCTACATGTTTTAACGTAACAGTCAATAGAGCTACGTACTTAGCTAATGGTTGTCCAATTGACAGGTCAGAAAGGAGGATGGGAAATACACTACTGGCCATTAAAATTGCTACACCCGAAGATGACGTGCTACAGACGCGAGATTTAACTGACAGGAAGAAGATGCTGTGATATGCAAATGATTACCTTTTCAGAGCATTCACACAAGGTTGGCGCCGGTGGCAATACCTAAAACGTGCTGGCATGAGGAAAGTTTCCAACCGATTTCTCATACACAAACAGCAGTTGACCGGCGTTGTCTGGTGAAACGTTGTTGTGATGCCTCGTATAAGGATGAGAAATTCGTACCATCACGTTTCCGACTTTGATAAAGGTCGGATGGCGGTTAATCGTATCGCGACATTGGTGCTCGCGTTGGTCGAGATACAATGACTGTTAACAGAATATGGAATCGGTGGGTTCAGGAGTGAAATACGGAACGCCGTGCTGGACCCCAACGGCCTCGTATCACTAGCAGTAGAGATGACAGGCATCTTATCCGCATGTCTGTAACAGATTGTGCAGCCACGTCTGTATCCCCGAGTCAACAGATGGGGACGTTTGCAAGAAAACAACCATCTGCACGAACAGTTCGACGACGTTTGCAGCAGCATGGACTATCAGCTCGGAGACCATGGCTGCGGTTACCCTTGACGCTGTATCACAGACAGCAGCGCCTGCGATGGTGTACTCAACTAGGAAACAGGGTGCACGAATGGCAAAACGTCATTTTTTCGGATGAATCCAGGTTCTGTTTACAGAATCATGATGGTCGCCTCTGTGTTTCGCGACATCGCGGTGAACGCACATTGGAAGCCTGTATTCCTCATCGCCATACTGACGTATCACCCGGTGTGATGGTATTGGTTACACGTCTCGGTCACCTCTTGTTCCCATTGACGGCACTTTGAACAGTGGACGTTACATTTCAGATGTATTACGACCCGTGGCTCTACCCTTCATTCGATCACTGTGAAACCCTACATTTCAGCAGGATAATGCACGACCGCTTGTTGCAGTTCCTGTACGGGCCTTTCTGGCTACAGAAAATGTTCGATTGCTGCCCAGACCAGTACATTCTCCAGATCTCTCATCAATCGAAAACGTCTGGTCAATGGTGGCCGACCAACTGGCCCGTCATAATACGCCAGTCACCACTCTTGATGAACTGTGGTATCTTGTTGAACCTACATGGGCAGCTGTACCTGTACACGCTATCCAAGCTCTGTTTGACTCAATGCCTATATCAAGGTTGTTATTACGGCCAGAGTTAGTTGTTCTGGGTACTGATTTCTCAGGATCTATGCACCCAAACTGCGTGATAATGTAATCACATGTCAGTTCTAATATAATATATTTGTCCAATGAATACCCGTTTATCATGTGCATTTCCTCTTGGTGTAGCGATTTTAATGGCCAGTAGTGTATATTCTTGATCTCGTTGCTCCTATTTTCATACCGCGTGTCCATTCACAGTCATATTTTTCTTGTCTAAGTTGAGCTCGCTCCAGCGAGTGATTCCGTATCAGGTGGGGCCACACAGTGAGGCTGTGACCGGTGTTAAGGAGCTGAGAGAAGTTGCTGGAAAATAAGGGCTCTGCTCACCTGTGCTGGATTGAAGGAGAGTAGCTGTGAGAAAGCCCGTTGGGCCGGCAGCGGGGCTGCTTGAGAGTATGCTGCTCACATCGAGATAGCGGCCGTCACGGCCCTCCACCTGTTGGAGCCGCGCTTTGTCGCGCGCCGTGTACCGCCGGAGGACGGGCGTCCGTCTGGGGTGGCAGCAGGGGCTGTCGCCGCCCATACATCTCTTTCCCATTCCTGCAGCAGGGAGCGCCCTTGGCGCTTTCATCTCGCTAAAAGGCCCAGTTTCCGCTCGTTTCAATTTATCTCCTTCCGAGGGAACGCCGATTCTCTCTTAGCCGGCATGCGCTGCCCTCCTTCTCCTTGTTGTCTCCCAGGCCGTCTGCTTCTCCTATCGACATTGCCTCTCCAGGCGGAGCCCGAGCTCTCTCTTCAGTATTCCTCGCAGTGCTACTAGTCTTTTACTGCACACAGCATCATAGGTTCTCATAGTCCTAACCCGATATTCACGCTGCTGCATCTAGGAAAAATTCAGACTTATCAGTGAAATAACGAGCCAGATTCAGACAATTCAGCAAGACTTATATTATACTGTAGGGTAGCGAAGGAGTCATGCAAATGAGTCAGAAGTTAATACCCATACAGGTATCGACGAAAAAAGCAAAATTGTAAACTATGGCGGCCAGTGGAAGAATGCGTGACGCTGCAGCACAATTTCACAACGCAGTAGGTAAGTACAGCAAACAGGGGACGCGACGATACCGCAACCACTTCTGCGAATTTCATTCCCTTTACTAACTTTGAACATCTTGTGAATAATATATACAGATGTCAGCATCTGAGAGATACAGCTGGTTGGAGTAATCGGTGAATGGCTCGACATGCGAATAGGGGCGACGCAACTGTGCAAAGGTTTTGGCAGGATGAGTGAACCATGGTCGAAGAAAACGTCGGGAAGTAAGCGTTCGTCCTAGAAAAAAGGCAGAGAGTGAAGACCTAATAATCGTCAGAGAGACATTCAGAGCCTCCGATTCATCATTACGATCGATCCGGATTGCAGTTGGTGTCTCAGTGACCACAGGGACCCTTAATAGGAGGCTCACAGACAGGAGTCTGAGGTTACGGAGCCCCTTGTGCCGACTAGCAGTGACTTCTCTACGCCAACAAGCAGTGATGTTGGGCACATTCGGTCAGAGATCTCATTGACTGTAGTAGAATTGTCTTCAGTGGTAAGTCCCGTTTCGATCTGAGCCCCGACGACAAGCGAAGACGAGCCTGGAGACGCCTCAGACAGCAGTGGGATACCAACCTGACAGCCGTACAGCTTGACATCCAGGAATGATGGTCTAGGGTGCCATTTCATTTCATAGCCGACCCTTGTGGTTGCCATCCGCAGCACCGTAACAACAGAGCGGTACGTTGACTACACTGTATGGCCTGTTATTACATTGCAGCAAGGTAATCCCCACCCAAAAACAGTGCAAGTTTGTCTAACGCTTGTCTTCATGCTTCTCAAATCCCACCTTCACCAGCAAGGTCTTTGCATCTCTTTCTAATTGAGAAATTTTGGAGAGTTATGGACAGGGCCCTCCAACCACATCAGGATTTTGACGATCGAATGCGCTGAATAACTGCCTGCCAAAGTGCCCGAGGTGGACCGATGGACTGTTGACTTGCTCTCCTTTTTAGTCATCAGTCTTCTGACTGGTCTGATGCGACCCGCCACGAATTCCTCTCCTGTACCAACTTCTTAATCTCAGAGTTGCACTTGCAACCTACATCCTCAACTATTTGCTGGATGTATTCCAATCTCTGTCTTCCTCTACAGATTTGGCCCTCTACAGCTCCATCTAGTATCATGGAAGTCATTCCCTGATGTCTTCATAGATGTCGTATCTTCCTGGCACTTCCCCTTCTTAATTTTTCCCACTTATTTTTCTTCTCTCCGATTCTACGCAGAACCTTCTCATTCCTCACCTCATCAGTCCACGTAATTTTCAGCATCCGTCTGTAGCACTATATCTCAAATGCTTCTATTCTCTTTTGTTCCGGTTTCCCTCAGTCAGTGTTTCACTACCACACAATGCAGTACTTCAGATGTACATTCTCAGAAATACCTTACTCAAATTAAGGCCTATGTTTGATTTTAGTAGACTTTTCTAGCCCAGGAATGACCTTTTTGCCAGCGCTTCTCTGCTTTTGATGTCCTTGCTCCGTCTGTCATTGCCGCCTAAGAAGTAGAATTCCTGAACTTCATCTACCTCGTGACCCTCAATCCTGACGTAAAGTTTCTTGCTGTTCTCGTTTCTGCTGCTTCTCATTACTTTCGTCTTTCTTCGATTAACTCTTAAATCATGTTTTGTACTCATCAGGTTGTTCATTTCATTCAGCAGACGTATAATTCTCCTTTACTTTCACTCGCGACAATCATTGATATCCTTTCACCTTGAGTTTTAGTTCCATTCCTGACCCCTTCTTTTGCTTCCATCGTTGCTTCTTCGATGTACAGATTGAACAGTAGTGGAGAAAGACTAGATCCCTCTCTCACGCTTTCTAACACAAGCGCTTCGTTCTTCGTCGTCCACTCTTGTTGTTCCCTCTTGGATCTTGTATATATTGCATGCGACCCGTCTCTCCCTATTGCTTATTCCAATTTCTCTCAGAATTTCGAACATCTTGCACCATTTTACAATTTCGAACGCTTTTTATAACTCAACAAATCCTATGTACATGTCTTGATTTTCCTTTAGTCTTGCTTCCATTATCAAGCTAGACGTCAGAATTGCCACTCTCGTGTCTTTACCTTTCCTAGAGGCAAACAGATCGTCACCTGGCACATCCTCAAGTTTCCTTTCTATTCTTCTGCATGTTATTCTTGTGAATGATCTGCTAAGCTGACTGTGACATAATTCTCGCCCATGTCAGCTCTTGCAGTCTTCGGAATTGAGTGGATGACATTTTTCCGAAAGTTAGATGGTATGTCACCAGACTCATACATTCTACACACCAACGTCAATAGCCGTTCCACCAATGATTTTAGAAATTCTGATGGAACGTTAACTGTCCCTTCAGCCATATTTGACCTTAAATTCTCCAAAGCCCTCTGATTCTAATATTGGATCGCTTATCTCTGCTACATGGACTTCTCTTTCTTCTTCTAACACATCAGACAAATCTTCCATCTCATAGAGGCCATCAGTGTACTGTTTCCACTTACCCGTCCTCTCCTCTGCATTTAACAGTGGAATAACCGCTGCACTCTTATTGCTACCACAATAGCTTTTAATTTCACCGAAGGTTATTTTGACTTGCCTATATGCTGAGTCAGTCCTTCTGACAATCATTTCTTTTTCGATTTCTTCACATTTCTCATGCAGCCATTTGTCTTAGCTTCCCTGCACTTGCTATTTATCTCATTCCTCAGCGACTTGTATTTCTGCGTTCTTGAACTCCCCTGATATATTTATTAGTTCTTCTTTCATCAATCAACTGAAGTATTTCGTCCGTTACCAATTGTATGTTCGGAGTTATACTCTATGTACCTACATTTATCTTTGCAACTTCTGTGATTACCCTTGTTAGAGATGTCCAGTCTACTTGAACTCTATTACTTAAAGAGCTACCGAGCGAGGTGGCGCAGTGGTTCGACACTGGACTCACATTCGGGTGGACGACGGTTCAATCCCGCGTCCGGCCATCCTGATTTAGGTTTCCGTGATTTCCCTAAATCACTCCCGGCAAATGCTGGGATGGTTCCTCTGAAATGGCACGGCCGACTTCCTTCCCCATCCTTCCCTAATCCGATGAGACCGATGACCACGCTGTCTGGTCTGCTTCCCCAAACAACCAACCAACCAACCAACTTAAAGAGCTATTCCTTATAGCTGTATCTATGGCCTTAGGGAACTTCAAGCGTATCTTGTCATTCGTTAGTACTTGCATATCCCTCTTCTTTGCGTATTGATTCTTCCTGACTAATATCTCAAGCTCCAACCCACTCTTCCACACTACTATATTTTGATATGAGTCTACATCTGCTCCTGGCTACGCCATACAATCAGTATTTTATTTCAGCATCTCTGTCTATCCGCCGGCCTTTCCGAAATATGCCTCCTTCTCTTGTGATTCTTGAACAGAGTATTTGCTATTACTTGCAGAAATTTATTAGAGCACTCAATTAATCTTTCTGTTCTGACATTCCTTGTCCGAAGCCTATGATTCCTGTAACCCTTTCTTCTACTCCTGCCTTCAAAAATGTAATGGAGCCCCCATGACAATTAAATTTTAATTTCAAAAATTCAAATGGTTCAAAAGGCTCTAAGCACTATGGAACTTAACATCTGAGGTCATCAATCCCCTAGACTTAGAACTACTTAAACCTAACCAACCTAAGGACATCACACAAATCCATGCCTGAGGCAGGATTCGAACCTGGAACAGTAGCAGCAGCGCGGTTCCGGACTGAAGAACGCAAAACCGCTCGGCCACAGCGGCCGGCTAAATTTTGATTTTCTTTCAATATTGTCATGCACACTATCTCTTCATCTTCAGCTTGCGACTTCACCATGTGTACCTGAGTTATTTTTGGTTTGCTGTCGATTCATATAAGAACAACCCTGTCACTGAACTGTTCGCAGTAACACATACTACGCCCGACCTTCGTATTCATAACGATTCCTACTACCGTTATTCCATTTTCTACTGCTGTAGATATTACTTTATACTCACCTGACCAGAAGTCCTTGTCCTGTTTCCACTTCATCTCACTGACACCCTACTATATCTAGATTGAGCCTTAGCTTTTCCCTTTTCAGATTTTATAGCTTCCTTATCACGTTCAAGCTTTCGACATCGCACGCCCCGACTCATAGAAGGTTATCCTTTCGTTGGTTATTTTCTTATGGTGTCCTCCCCTGTGGCAGTCCCTTCCGGAAATCGGATGAGGGAGTATTCCGGAATCTTTGGCCAATGGAGAGGTCATCATTACACTTTTTCCATTACAGGCCACGTGTCCTGTGGATACGCGTTACGTGTCTTTAATGCAGTCTTTTCTATTGCGTTCTGCATCCTCAAGCCATTGATCATTGCTGATACTTCCGCCTTTAGGGGCAGTTTCCCACCCCTAGGATAAGAGAGTGCCCTGAAACTCTGTCCGCTTCTCGCCTTTGTACAAGGCCGTTGGAAGTACGAATTCTTCCGCCGCCAATGCTGATTATTAATAGAAATTTAAGCTGTGGCGGGATTCGATACTGGGATGGAGAACGTTTTGATTACTATTCAAAGACGCTATCGCTAGACCTTGGGTGCGTATTATTTCTTTCGTGGAAATGATCCAATTTCCCCTAAAGAGTAATAGGGTTTCTCTTTTCATCATATCTACCGATATACGATTCGGTAATTCATTCGTGGTGCAGTCTTGTTTTATGTCTTTTCGTTTGTTTGTTAGAGTGTATAAGCACTGACGGAAAAAATCTTAGCACCAAAAAGTAATTAATGTAGATTAATGAAATTTCGAGAATTCGTTTGTCTACGTAAAATACACTACTGGCCATTAAAATTAATACACTACGAAGATGACGTACTACGGACGCGAAATTTAACCGGCAGGAAGAAGATTCAGTGATATGCAAATGATTAGGTTTTCAGCGCATTCACACGGGCCTTTCTGGGTACAGAAAATTTTCGACTGCTGCTCTGGCCAGCACATTCTCCAGATCTCTCACCAATTGAACACGTCTGGTCAATGGTGACCGAGCAAGACAAGAACCATCTCCACGAACAGTTCGAAGACGTTTGCAGCAGCATGGACTATGAGCTCAGAGACCATGGCTGCGGTTACCTTTGACGCTGCATCACAGACAGGATCGCGTGCGATAGTGTACTCAACGACAAACCTGGGTGCACGAATGGCAAAACGTCATTTCTTCGGATGAATCCAGGTTCTGTTTACAGCATCATGATGGTCGCATCCGTGTTTGGTGACATCGCGGTGAACGCACAAGGGAAGCGTGTATTCGTCATCGCCTTACTGACGTATCACCCGGCGTGATGGTATGGGGTGCCATTGGTTACACGACTCGGTCACCTCTTGTTCGTTTTGATGGCACTTTGAACAGTGGACGCTACATTTCAGATGTGTTACTACCCGTGGCTCTACCCTTCATTCGATCCCTGCGAAACCCTACATTTCAGCCGGATAATGCACGACCGCATATTGCAGGTCCTGTACGGGCCTTTCTGGGTACAGAAAATTTTCGACTGCTGCTCTGGCCAGCACATTCTCCAGATCTCTCACCAACTGAACACGTCTGGTCAATGGTGACCGAGCAACTGGCTCGTCACAATACGCCAGTCACTACTCTTGATGATCTGTGGTATCGTGATGAAGCTGCATGGGCAGCTGTACCTGTACACGCCATCCAATTTCTGTTTGACTCAATTCCCAGGCGTATCACGGCCGTTGTTACGGCCAGAGGTGGTTGTACTGGGTACAGATTGCTCAGGATCTATGCACCCAAATTGCGTGAAAATGTAGTCACATGTCAGTTCTCGTATAATATATTTGTCACATGAATACCTGCATGTCATCTGCATTGCTTCTTGGAGTAGCAATTTTAATGTCCAGGCGTGTACGTAAAGGTCTACCCGTGGCCTAGGGCAGCCGGCACGGTAGCTCAGCGTGTTCGGTCAGAGGGTTAGCTGCCCTCTGTAATAAAAAACTGAGTTAATCGATCAACAACGAACTTAAATGGATGTCTTACGACGTTCGCCCTGAGCAAATGCAACGAACGAAACCGAACAAAATGAGATTTAAAAAAAATGAATAAATAATAAAAAAAAAGGGTAGCGACTTTGATTCATAATCGAAACGTCTCCGGTTCCGGGTTCGATCCCCGCCACTTCCTAAATTTTGATAAATAATCATCATTGGTGGCCGAAGACTTCCGGCATAAGAAGTCAGCCTCATTCTGCCAACGGTCTTGTCAAAGAGGGTGGAGGAGCGGATAGAGGTTAAGGGCACTCTCTTGTCCTAGGGGTGGGAAATTGCCCCTAAAGCCGGAAGATCGGTTGATGAAAGGAGGACGTACAAACATGTTTCAGGAAAATCAGGAATACAGAATTACAAGTCGCTGAGGAATGAAATAAATAGGAAGTGCAGGGAAGCTAAGACGAAATGGCTGCAGGAAAAATGTGAAGACATCGAAAAAGATATGATTGTCGGAAGGACAGACTCAGCATACAGGAAAGTCAAAACAACCTTTGGTGACATTAAAATCGACGGTGGTAACATTAAGAGTGCAACGGGAATTCCACTGTTAAATGCAGAGGAGAGAGCAGATAGGTGGAAAGAATACATTGAAAGGCTCTATGAGGGTGAAGATTTATCTGATGTGATAGAAGAAGAAACAGGAGACGATTTAGAAGTGATAGGGGATCCAGTATTAGAATCGGAATTTAAAAGAGCTTTGGAGGACTTACGGTCAAATAAGGCAGAAGGAATAGATAACATTCCATCTGAATTTCTAAAATCATTGGGTGAAGTGGCAACAAAACGACTATTCACGTTGGTGTGTAGAATATATGAGTCTGGCGATATACCATCTGACTTTCGGAAAAGCATCATCCACACAATTCCGAAGACGGCAAGAGCTGACAAGTGTGAGAATTATCGCACAATCAGCTTAACAGCTCATGCATCGAAGCTGCTTATAAGAATAATATACAGGAGAATGGAAAAGAAAATTGAGAATGCGCTAGGTGACGATCAGTTTGGCTTTAGGAAAAGTAAAGGGACGAGAGAGGCAATTCTGACGTTACGGCTAATAATGGAAGCTAGGCTAAAGAAAAATCAAGACACTTTCATAGGATTTGTCGAACTGGAAAAAGCGTGCGACAATATAAAATGGTGCAAGCTGTTCGAGATTCTGAAAAAAGTAGGGGTAAGCTATAGGGAGAGACGGGTCATATACAATATGTACAACAACCAAGAGGGAATAATAAGAGTGGACGATCAAGAACGAAGTGCTCGTATTAAGAAGGGTGTAAGACAAGGCTGTAGCCTTTCGTCCCTACTCTTCAATCTGTAAATCGAGGAAGCAACGATGGAAATAAAAGAAAGGTTCAGGAGTCGAATTAAAATACAAGGGGAAAAGATATCAATGATACGATTCGCTGATGACATTGCTATCCTGAGTGAAAGTGAAGGAGAATTAAATGATCTGCTGAATGGAATGAACAGTCTAATGAGTACACAGTATGGTTTGAGAGTAAATCGGAGAAAGACGAAGGTAATGAGAAGTAGTAGAAATGAGAACAGCGAGAAACTTAACATCAGGATTGATGGTCACGAATTCAATGAAGTTAAGGAATTTTGCTACCTAGGCAGTAAAATAACCAATGACGGACGGAGCAAGGAGGATATCAAAAGCAGACTTGCTATGGCAAAAAAGGCATTTCTGGCCAAGAGATGTCTACTAATATCAAATACCGGCCTTAATTTGAGGAAGAAATTTCTGAGGATATACGTCTGGAGTACAGCATTGTATGGTAGTGAAACATGGACTGTGGGAAAACCGGAACAGAAGAGAATCGAAGAATTTGAGATGTGGTGCTATAGACGAATGTTGAAAATTATGTGGACTGATAAGGTAAGGAATGAGAAGGTTCTACGCAGAATCGGAGAGGAAAGTAATATGTGGGAAACACTGATAAGGAGAAGGGACAGGATGATAGGACATCTGCTAAGACATGAGGGAATGACTTCCATGGTACTAGAGGGAGCTGTAGAGGGCAAAAACTGTAGAGGAAGACAGAGATTGGAATACGTCAAGCAAATAATTGCGGACGTAGGTTGCAAGTGCTACTCTGAGATGACGAGGTTAGCACAGGAAAGGAATTCGTGGCGGGCCGCATCAAACCAGTCAGTAGACTGATGACCAAAAAGAAGTGTACGTAAGTGACTAACAGTGCAAGATCACAGGTTAATGTAAGTGCGAAATAAGCCGTTGCTGGCCGCGGTGGTCTCGCGGTTCTAGGCGCTCAGTCCGGAACCGCGCGACTGCTACGGTCGCAGGTTCGAATCCTGTCTCGGGCATGGATGTGTGTGATGTCCTTAGGTTAGTTAGGTTTAAGTAATTCTAAGTTCTAGGGGACTGTTGACTACAGATGTTAAGTCCCATAGTGCTCTGAGCCATTTGAACCATTTTTTTGATAAGCCGTTGGAAATGAGAAATGTTGGCTGTTGAATGCAAGCATGCAGACATACATAGGTTGTGTTACTTAGGTGGAGAATGTCAGTTTGTCAGATGGAATCCCATGCGCTTTGCATTTGGTCGGTCAGTACAGGTACGGTTAATGCTGATGGTGAATGACGCTGGGATTACCGTCCGATGATTTCCCATATGTGCTCGACTGGAATAGATCAGGTGATCGAGCAGCCTAAGGCAACATGTCGACACTTATAGAGCATGCTGGGTTACAACAGCAGTTTGGGGCGAGCGTTGGAAAACATCCCTGGAATGCTGTTCATGAACGGCAGCATAACAGATCGAATCACCACACTAAAATACAAATATGCAGTCAGGTGTGTAGGGAAACCACTGGAGTGCTCCTGCTGCCATAAAATGTCGCACCCCCGTCTGTAACTGAAAATGTAGTTCCAGCGCGTCTAGCACGCAAACAGGTGTGCCGTAGGCCCTCAATTGGCCTCCTCCTAATCAACACATAGTTATCACTGGCACCGAAGCATTGCTAGTTTTATCATAAAACACTACAGATGTCCATCATGCCCTCCAATAATTTCTCGCTTGTTATCACTGTAGTCGCTAATGGCTGTGGTTTGGGGACAGTGGAAGGCACGCTATAGCGTCTGGGACGGAGCTGTGCTTGACCTAACCGTTGTGTAACAACTTTGTGTGTACTGAGATACCAATGGCTACTCAAATTGCTGGAGCACAAGCAGTACCATGCGCCAGAGCCATACACCGAACACGATGGTCTTCCATCGAGGTAGGGTCGTCCAGAGAGCAGTCTCCTTGCACCCGTACATTATAGTGATCGCCGCTGCCAGAAATCATGTACAGTGGCTATATTCCTGCCAAGTATTTCTATAGTATCGCAGAACGAGCATCCAGCTTCTTGTAGCCCTATTATACGACTTCGTTCAAACTCATTCAAGTGTGATAATAGTATCTCACCACGTCCGATCTTGAAGTTCACCGCCTTTATAGCGTGTATTTAAAGTAATTCTGAACTGCGTCCTCATAGAGGTGCTACTGTCGTCACTCTTATGCAACTGCTGCGAAATTTTAATAGACATCATATTTCAAACTTAGGAACATGCCTATCAACTCTCGTTTACATCGCACAACTCCTTCTTGGTGTTGCGATTCTTTTCTTGTTAGGTGTCTATTAAAATTTCGCACCTGTCGCGTAAGAGTGGCTCTAATAGCACCACTACAAGAATGCAAATGAGGTTTGCTTTAAATATACTTTTTAAATATATTAGCGGATACAATTTTACAGTACTGTACAATGTCTGTCTCTTTCAGATTGCAGCGAAAAGAAAGTAACGTGAAACAGGACAATATTGTATTTTTTTGTGCTTTGTGGAACTCTGTCAAAGGTAACTGTAGTAATTCAAGTAAAATTAAATAAACTGTCACAGGATGAAATTAAATTCTCTTATTTGCTGGTCGATTTCAAGGCTTGTAGCCGTAGTCTGAGATGTACCACATCACAGTAGAAGCATAAGCCACTGCAATACATAATGAAATTACAATACATATACTGTATGTGCTAACAAATTTATTGACGTCTTTTCAATGTCAAACTGCTTACTACCAGTACATCAATATAGGCGGCCGAAGACTTCCGGCATAAGAAGTCACCCTCATCCTGCCAACGGGCTTGTCAAAGATGGCGGAGGAGCGGACAAAGGTTCAGGGCACTATCTTGTCCTTGAGGTGGGAAACTGCCCCTAAAGGCGGAAGCATCAGTAATGATCAACGGCATGAGGATCCAGAAGGCAATAGAAACCACTGCATTAAAGACCGTAACGTGTATCCACAGGACATGTGGACTGTAATTGAAAAAAGTGTCATGATGATCACTCCATTACAAAAGATTCAGAAATAGTCCCCCATTCGAATCTCCCGAGGGGACTGCCAAGACGGACGTCACGATGACAAAAAGATTAAGTGACCAACGAAAGAATAATGTTCTACGAATCGGGACTTGGAGTGTCAGAAGCTAGAACGTGGCAGGGAAACTAGTAAACCTGAACAATGAAATGCAAAGGCTCAGTCTAGATATAGTAAGGGTTAGTGAAGTGAATTGGAAAGAAGACAAGGATTTCTGATCAGATGAGTAGAGGATAATATCAACAGCAACAGAAAATGGTATAACGAGAGTAGGATTCGTTATGAGCTGGGAAGTACGGCAGAGAGTGTGTTATTGTGAACAGTGCCGGCCGAAGTGGCCGAGCGGTTCTAGGCGCTACAGTCTGGAACCGCTCGATCGCTACGGTCACAGGTTCGAATCCTGCCTCGGGCATGGATGTGTGTGATGTCCTTAGATTGGTTAGGTTTAAGTAGTTCTAAGTTCTAGGTGACTGATGACCTCAGAAGTTATGTCCCATAGTGCTCAGAGCCATTTTTTGTGAACAGTTCAGTGACGGGGCTGTTCTTATCAGATCTGACAGCAAACCAACACCGACAGCGATATTTCTGGTATACATGCCGACGTCGAAAGCTGATGATGAAGAGATGGGAATAATATATGAAGATATTGAAAGAGTTTTGCAGTATGTAAAGGCAAATGAAAATCTAATAGTCATGGGGGACTGGAACGTAGCTGTAGGGGAAGTTTAAATGGGTCTGAACACTATGGGACTTAGGTCATCAGTCCCCTAAAACTTAAAACTACTTAAACCTAACTAACCTAAGGACGTCACACACATCCATGCCCGAGGCAGGATTCGAACCTGCGACCGTAGTGGTGTAGGGGAAGGTGTAGAAGAAACGGTTACATGAGAATACGGGCTTGGGACAAGGAATGAGAGAAGAGAAAGCCTAATTGAGTTCTGTAATAAATTTCAGCTAGTAATAGGGAAGACTCTGTTCAAGAACAGTAAGAGGAGGAGGTGTACTTGGAAAAATCCGGGTGACAGTGCAAGATTTCAGTTAGATTACATCATGGTCAGACAGAGATTCCGAAATCAGATATTGGATTGTAAGGCGTACCCAGGAGTAGACATAGATTTCAACAGCGATGAATAATAGGCTGCAGTTTAGGGCATTATTCCGGAAGAATCGTTACCCCAAGAAATAGGATACGATAGTACTAAGGAATGACAAGATACGCTTGAATTTCTCAAAGGCTACAGATACAGCTATAAGGACTAGCGCAGCAGGGAGTACATTGAAGAGGAATGGACGTCCCTAAAAGGAGCCATCACAATAGTTGGAAGGAGGAACATAGGTACAAAAAAGGTAACCACGAAGAAACCATGGGTAACAGAAGAAATACTTCAGCTGATCGATTATAGAGAGAAGTAGAAAAATGTTCAGGGAAAATCAGGAATACAGAAATGCAAGTCACTGAGGAATGAAATACATGGGAAGTCCAGGGAATATAAGAGGAAATGGCTGCCTGAAAAATGTGAAGAAATCGAAAAAGAAATGATTGTCGGAAAGACAGAATCAACATACAGGAAAGTCAAAGTAACCATCGGTGACATTAAAAGTAAGGGTGGTAACATTAACAGTGCAGCGGAAATTCCACTGCTAAGTGCAGAGGAGAGAGCGTATAGGTGCAAAGAATACGCTTGGAAGCCTCTATGAGGGGGAAGATTTCTCTCATGTAATAGACGAAGAAAGAGGAGTCGATTTAGAAGACGAAGGTGATCCAGTATTAGAATGAGAATTTAAAAGAGCTTTGGAGGACTTAAAAAGCAAATAAGGCAGAAGGGATGGCGACAAAACAACTGTTCACTTTAGTGTGTAGAATGAACAAGTCTGATGACATAGAATGTGACTTTTGGAAAAATATCATCCACAAAACTCCGAAGACTGCAATAGCTTTCATGGGCGAGAATTATCGCACAATCAGCTTAACAGCTGATGCATCCAAGTTTCTGACAAGAATAAAATACAAAAGAATGGAAAAGAAACTTGAGGTTGTGCTAGATGACGATCATTTTGACTTTAGAAAAAGCAAAGGCACGAGAGAGGCAATTCTGACATTGCGCTTGGTAATGGAAGCCAGACTAAAGAAAAGTAAAGACACGTTCATAGAATTTGTCGACCAGCAAAAACGTTCCACAGTATAAAATGGAGCAATGTGTTCGAAATTATGGAAAAAATAGGGGTAGGCTAAAGGCAGAGACGGGTAACAGCAATATGTACAAGAGCCAAGAGGAAGTAAAAATAGTGGAGGAGCAAGAACGAAGTAAAGGGTGTAAGATATGGATGTAGTCTTTCACCCCTACAGTCCAGTCTGTATAACGAAGAAGCAATGATGGAAATAAAACAAACTTGGAGGAGAGGAGTGGAATTAAATGTCAAGGTGAAAATACACTCCTGGAAATGGAAAAAAGAACACATTGACACCGGTGTGTCAGACCCACCATACTTGCTCCGGACACTGCGAGAGGGCTGTACAAGCAATGATCACACGCACGGCACAGCGGACACACCAGGAACCGCGGTGTTGGCTGTCGAATGGCGCTAGCTGCGCAGCATTTGAGCACCGCCGCCGTCAGTGTCAGCCAGTTTGCCGTGGCATACGGAGCTCCATCGCAGTCTTTAACACTGGTAGCATGCCGCGACAGCGTGGACGTGAACCGTATGTGCAGTTGACGGACTTTGAGCGAGGGCGTATAGTGGGCATGCGGGAGGCCGGGTGGACGTACCGCCGAATTGCTCAACACGTGGGGCGTGAGGTCTCCACAGTACATCGATGTTGTCGCCAGTGGTCGGCGGAAGGTGCACGTGCCCGTCGACCTGGGACCGGACCGCAGCGACGCACGGATGCACGCCAAGACCGTAAGATCCTACGCAGTGCCGTAGGGGACCGCACCGCCACTTCCCAGCAAATTAGGGACACTGTTGCTCCTGGGGTATCGGCGAGGACCATTCGCAACCGTCTCCATGAAGCTGGGCTACGGCCCGCACACCGTTAGGCCGTCTTCCGCTCACGCCCCAACATTCAGGACTGCATACGACCGAGGCACATAGGGCCAACACCCGGCATCATGGTGTGGGGAGCGATCTCCTACACTGGCCGTACACCACTGGTGATCGTCGAGGGGACACTGAATAGTGCACGGTACATCCAAACCGTCATCGAACCCATCGTTCTACCATTCCTAGACCGGCAAGGGAACTTGCTGTTCCAACAGGACAATGCACGTCCGCATGTATCCCGTGCCACCCAACGTGCTCTAGAAGGTGTAAGTCAACTACCCTGGCCAGCAAGATCTCCGGATCTGTCCCCCATTGAGCATGTTTGGGACTGGATGAAGCGTCGTCTCACGCGGTCTGCACGTCCAGCACGAACGCTGGTCCAACTGAGGCGCCAGGTGGAAATGGCATGGCAAGCCGTTCCACAGGACTACATCCAGCATCTCTACGATCGTCTCCATGGGAGAATAGCAGCCTGCATTGCTGCGAAAGGTGGATATACACTGTACTAGTGCCGACATTGTGCATGCTCTGTTGCCTGTGTCTATGTGCCTGTGGTTCTGTCAGTGTGATCATGTGATGTATCTGACCCCAGGAATGTGTCAATAAAGTTTCCCCTTCCTGGGACAATGAATTCACGGTGTTCTTATTTCAATTTCCAGGAGTGTATATCACTGATACGACTCGATGATGTCATTGCTATCCTGTGTGAAAGTGATTAGAATTAAATGATCTGCTGAATGGAATGAACAACCTGATGAGTGCAGAATATGGACTTCGAGTAAATCGATGAAAGACGAAAGTAATGAGAAGCAGCAGAAATGAGAACAGCTAGAAACTTAACACAGGATTGATGGTAACTAGATAGATATAGTTTAGGAATTCTACTTCTCAGGCAGCAATGACAGACGGAGCAAGGAGGACATCAAAAGCAGAGAAGCGCTGGATAAAATGTCACTCTTGGCCAAGATAACTCTACTAGTATCAAACATAGGCCTTAATTCGAGGAAGATATTTCTGAGAATGTACATCTCGAGTATTGCATTGTATGGCAGTGGTGCAGTGACTGAGGGAAACCGGAACGAAAGAGAACAGGAGAATCTGAGAGATGGTGCTACGAACGAATGTTGAAAATTAGTTGAAGTGATATGGTAAGAAATGAGAAGGTTCTGTGTAGAATCGGAGAGAAGAGAAATAAGTGGGAAAACCGAGAAGGGGTTGAGCCAGGAAGATCTATGGAGACATCAGGGAATGACTTCCATGGTAGTAGATGGAGCTGTAGAGGGCCAAATCTGTAGAGGAATGTAGAGATTGGAATACATCCAGCAAATAGTTGTGGACGTAGATTGTATGTGCTACTTTGAGATGAAGGGGTTGGCACCGGAGAAGAATACATGGCGGGCCCCATCAGACCAGTCAGAAGCCCGATGACCAAAATAAACACGAATATATAAATGCACATGAATTACAACTGATGATCCCTATCTATAGAGTGACGTCACATCTCGACATAACGAAATGAGAAATGATGGTACACATGATATTACCATATCGTTTGCCATTTTTGGTTCAGAACAATTTTATAACCGCAGTTACTTTTATATTCCATGGATAACTTGCATGATTGATCATAATGATGCAGCATGAGACATTTTACATTCATACTGCAAATTCGTTTTGAACTATGTCTACAATTTTTTCTTTTTTATAAAGATGTAAATTAGCAATACATACCCACCAACTTTTCCTGATACGTAAATAGAAATAATTCTAAACAACAGAAGTAGTTATCATGTGGAAACTTTTTCAGGTCGTTTTGGTCTTTAGTTTGTTGTCTGCCAAGATTTTATATAACTGAATAAGTGATCATATATTTTGTTGGTAGCATTCTAAACCAAGCTTTGTGCTAATGATTATCATAATGGGGAAAAATGAATGTCATTATTTTCCTGTCTGTAGTATCGTCACGAACGCAAATCAGTAATGAAGGTCCGGTTTAAATCGAATATTTTATTTACGCCAATAAAAATACTTACGTCTATAACTACTTGTAAATTTAGTAGATAACTGATGAAGCCTTGCTGTCTTCTTACTTCTAATTTATATTTGCTTGAGATGTAAAAGTTTGCAAGTATCGAATGCCTGTGAGGTGATGAGCAGGGATGTGAACCAGCTGAAGCCACAGGTGAGTCCCCTCTGAGGGACAAATTCTTGGAAAGCCCCCCCCCCTCCCCCCCGCCCTCAGAGCTGACTGAGTGGTCACAGGCCATCGGACATAGGCTGTTGCCGTACTGAGACGCCACAGGAAAATGGGTTGTATAAAAACGCAAATAAGATCTCCTATAGAGAAAAACCTGGTCATAACATTTTAACACCAGGAAACGGTGTAAGAATCCGTCTTCCTTAGCCTGCACAGGGTTATTTCACATGGGACGCCGAAAGTAGGCCATTTCGCCAGAAAAGCACAGACAACTATAGACAAACGTCTTAGTGGTGAGTGGGGACGCTAGGTCCTGGGTATTTCAAATTGTGAGAGACTGCAAAACTCTCTGACTTTCTAGAAAAACAATGTTTATTTAATGTAAAAGCGCTAATGGCTGACGCAAACAAACTCTATGGTAGAAAGAGACACAGAGCACCTCATTGACTAAAGAGAGTCGAAGAGAAAGTGGTACGAGTCTTTTTGGCAGAGTGTGGTAGGAAACGAGCCCTTGCTTATCCAGTCAGGGGAAGGATGCGAGTTTTTGTAACGAACAGGTGATCAGTCGGTGTTTGAAAGATTCAGATATGAGACAATCAAATACCGTGAGAGTTGGGAAACCCAACAGTGTGCGGTTTCTTACTTCACATTCAGTTGGAAATCAGACGACAGAACATGATGGGATAGTAGAGTTCTGAAATCATTCAAGTTCCGGAGCCTCGACCACTAGACTTCGACAATAAGAGCTGCTACACAGACACATGAGCTTATGTATTGGGGATTTGGAAACATTTTGGGCTAATTTGAACTTAGCTGCTGCAAAGGTCGTTGGTTTCACTTATGATGGAATCTACAGCCACTTGAAATATCACATGCAGTATTATGGTGAGATCAAGCCGCATCTGTGAGACGATACTTTGAGTAATTGTCACGTTTTCGTAACCCAGTTACTTCAGGTTTCATTCTGAAGATTTGCATTTGCCAGTAATGGAGAGTTTACTTTTAAGTTTGCCCACAGATGTGACGCTTTTCGTTTGTGTAGTACGATTTAATTCCATTAACCCTACAATGATCACTAGGCATTCATGATTCTAGGTAATTTGTTCTGAGATTAACAGTGTTTTGCCCCCGCCAATCCCAACATCTGATATGCCAAGAATATAGGATTAAAACTGCCACAGGTTGCCATTCAGTTGCTTATTTGTCTATGATTTATCAATGTTGCCACAGTTGTCACTGTTCAATAAATCATAGTCATTATAACTCTTGTTTCATTTAATATTCATAAGTTCTCCTATCACAATTTTGGAGGTTACATTTGTATAACTTTTACTGATGCCTACCAGATTTCAGTTCATTAACCTGCAGTGTCAGCTCCCCCTTTGAGCAGAGAGAAGAATAAAATATAAAACGACCTCCCTCATATTTTTACGACAGATTCCGGGATTCACATTGTTAACCCCAAATCCCTGCACTCTCACCAAGATTTGCAGTAATACCATTGTGTGGTGATTTTACCGGGCAGTTTAAGTTGTGTCGTGACTGCGCAGCACATTTCATCTTCTGCCCCGTCCAAAAGGTGGCGCCAAGGTTACAAGTGCCTGCTTGCCGTTGCAGAGGGCGTGCAGAGCATCGAAGCACACGTAGATAGAATAAAACCGTTGTCACATTTACCGTGCATTCGAACGTCAACGTTGAGCGTACAGAGTTTCTAACGCCACTGTGTGGAAGAAGCACGTTTGGGAGGCTTTCCGGAAGTGCAGAGCAACATCAGGAAAGTCAAATACTGTGAATGTGCATTCGAACTGGACCAGTGAGATGGAAGAACGCGTCCTACGTCACATGAGGCCATTTATTTTCAGTACAGAGCTGGAGACGCCATATTGGCTTTCAGATGAAGCCCCTATTTGATAACTTTTATATAATAACTTGCGTCCTATGAGTATATGCCACTTTAAATGCCCATATGTAGAGGATCTCTCGAGAAATCTGTCGTTAGTTTTACAATTTGTTATAATAAAATGACTGGAAATGTGACGTTGGCGGGTAAATAATTTTTAATTATAACTTACTCTTATGAAACTATGCGTTTGAGGGCAATGGCATATTGCGGATCCTTAAAAAATGCACTGTTCTTTGTACGATTTGTTATAATTAAGAGCATATCAGTGATTATTATATCTGTGATTAAAGGCTTCAGAAGATAGTAATTTGTAAAACTTGATGATATACTCGTATTTCAGAAGTTTCGTACAGTAATGAATAGAGATGCGCACTCATACTGTGATGTGTTATGCGTAGCTGTTTGTGTCTCACTACGTTCTAATTTCTTGTTTACTCACCTTCTCGTTTTACAACTACACTCATGCTCATAAATTAAGGATAAAGCTGATACATTGTGAAACAACACTCTGGTGGGCGGTTTGCGGGTTTAAATCACCTCGGGGTATGACCATGCGGTGCATTAGACCTGCGGTCGTCGCTGGTTACAGTGCACATACGCAGAGGTGTGTTGGTGGATGTCAGAGTACTGTGCAGCGAGTAAGTGTTCAGACGTTTTCAGACGTGCTACTGGTGACTGTGTGTTGAAAATGGCTCAAAGAAGACATATTGATGACGTTATGAGGGGTAGAGTACTAGGGCGACTGGAGGCTGGTCAAACACAGCAGGTCGTAGCACGAGTCCTACATGTGCCACAAAGTGTGATCTCAAGATTATGGCAACGGTACCAGGAGACAGGTAACGCGTCCAGGCGCTACAGCACGGGACGTCCACAGTGTACAACACCACAAGATGACCGATATCAAACCATCAGTGCCCGTAGAAGGCCACGGGTTATTGCAGGTAGCCTTGCTCGGGACCTCACCGCAGCCACTGGAACAGTTGTCTCGACACGCAGTCTATAGACAGCTGAACAGACACGGTTCATTCGCCCGGAGACCTGCAAGGTGCATTCCACTGACCCAGGATTTTCATCTGACGTGAACCAGGAACCAGATACCAACCCCTTAATGTCCTTAAAAGGGACCTGTAATGAGGATGTGGTTTGATGGTGTGGGGTGGGATTTTGATTGGTGCACGTACACCCCTACGTGTCTTTGCAGAGGAACTGTAACAGGTCAGGTGTATCGTGACGTCATTTTGCACCAGTATATCAGCCTTTTTAGGCGTGCAGTGGGTCCCACCCACCTTCCTCCTGATGGATGATAACGCACGGCCCCACCGACCTGGAGTACCTTGAAAAAGAAGATATCAAAATGGAGTGGCCTGCCTGTTCTCCAGATCTAAACCCCATCGAGCATATTTAGGATGTTCTCGGTCGACGTATCGCTGTGCGTCTTCAAATCCCTACGACACTTCAGGAGCTCCGACAGGCACTGGTGCAAGAAAGGGAGGGTATACCCCAGCAGCTGCTCGACCACATGATCCAGAGTATGCCAACCCCTTGTACGGCCTGTATACGTGTGCATGGTGATCGTATCCGATATTGGTGTCGGGGTACATGAGCAGGGAACAGTGGCGTTTTATAGCACATATGTTTCGGAATGGTTTTCTCAACTTATCACCAATACCGTGGACTTACAGATGTGTGTCGTGTGTGTCCCCTAGGTGCCTACGCTATTAGCGCCAGTTCTGTGTAGTGCCCCGTTGTGTAGCAGCACATTCTGGAATTATCTTTAATCTAAGAGTGTGAGTGTAGTACGGAGGGCACGCCGTTCAGTGTTGTCTTCATTGTCGACTGGTTGGTTCCTCTATCTTGTGGTAGACAGCGAACTGCTTGGAGGGTACCGCGTCGAAGATGCGGAATCAAATGCACCGTCGAATGGCGATCTGGTACTGTATTGGTTCCCTGGTGGTCCGTTCCTGGAGACTTTCAAGAGCTATTATACACCAAGGAATTGGAGTAGGGGCTACCGGCTCACAGCATGCGCATGGTGTCTCCAAGTACTGACGGAGAAGCCGTTCGGTGTCCTCGTTCCGAGAACTCTGAAGTCTGTTGTATGTCTTGGAGGCCGACTGGGAGCAGGCAGCTGATGATGCAAGGGAGGACCCGAAGCCAAGGAAGGCGGGCTAGCCGTTGTTGTCTAGCCATTCTGAAAATCTGTTCCTAGCTCACATACTGGCGTACGTGGCTTTCCATCGGCCGATGAAAGTTAATTTTACATCAGCCCGCTATACCAGTGACAAAGCGCAGGAAACAGAAAGGCACTGCGACGGATTTTACATGAGCAGTGATACTGTATCAGTTGACCGCTCACAGACACTGACTTTAAATGACTTACGAGGGTTGCAACTTTAACAGTGGCATCTATTTATTTACGAATCCGATACTTATTCAAAATCTGTTCCGTACTTCAGAACAGTCACCAACATTGTGGAGCCCTCAATTTGTCCGATGAATCTCTGTAACAGTTCAAACACGATTACCATGAAGGGGTTCCTTCAGTTTAGTAGTCTAGTAGAAGTAGCAAGGGTGGATGGTACAGCATTTCGCCCCGCCCCCCCTCCCGCCCCGTCCATCGAACAAATGTCACGATTTGGTGCATATGTGTCTGAGCATTGCCTTGCAGACAGTTCTCTAAGCTGCTCAATTTTGGATCACAGCCTGCGACCAGCCAGAGAAAGAATCGGCGACTTTCAAATCGCTGGCAAGACCTGTAGATTCCGTGGTATGGGATTCAGTGCTAGTTATTCTGTTGTTTGATATCATTAGATAGACGTATTCACTCATAAATTTTGTTCATTTCGTTGAGGATTTTAATTATGTAGGCATCAGTCACTGATCTGGCCTATAATCACTTCTCCTCTTTTTGGTATCTCTTATATGGACATTTCACTTATAAGATCTTGCTATATTCGTCATTTGTTTTAATTGCTGTAAATCGAATAATTACTCCCGGAAATTGTTTTCCATTGATTCTACATTTGTTGGGTTGGTGCATAAATTCGTAGCGTGTCCCATAAGTATAATAAATACAACTGACTGACATAATAGACATTGTAGTAATTAGTAACAGAACCGCCTTCACTATTTCCAATAATCTGCTAACACTGGGTAACTTTTCGATTGGGCGACTGTAGAAATCACGTTGAGGCGAAGAACTTGTCGAGCCATTCTGGAAGCGCATTTTCATCGAGAAAGGAAGTTATTTTGATAGATATTGGAAAAGCGAAAATCTGAGGGCGCACGGTCAGGTGAGTAAAGTGAGTAAGGAATGACTTCCTAACCCTACTCCTGTGCAGTGCTTTTTGTCAGTGTAGCCAAATGCGGGGACGATATAGTGTAGTAGCATCACTTTACGCAGTCTTCCTGGTCATTTATCTTGGATTGCGTCTGCCAGACGTCTCAGTTCTCGACAGCAAATGTCGGCAGTGGTAGTTACGACTCGGAAAAGCAATTCATTGTACACCACACCGTCGCTTTTCCATCAGATGCATAACTTTATCTATTGTGGATGCGCACAGGTCTTTGTATAGGGAGTTGCTGCTTTGTTTGGGTTGAACCATTCCTTTCTTTTCCTTACATTAACATAAAGACATCATTCCTCGTCCCCAGTAACGATACAGAATAGGAATGGCCGGTGTTGTTCACGTGCCAATTGATGACGAGCAAGCACAGATGCAGATATAGCCACCCCATGATTTCTGAGATCTTGGCTTAGAGCATGCAGTGCCCATACATCCGATTCATGACCCGTTCCCATTACATGTAAATGTCGCACGATAGTGGAATGATCACATTCCATCACATTTGTCAGTTACTGAGTACTTTGACGTGGATCATTGAGGATTAATGCCTTTAAACGGTCTTGAAACACCCTGAAGGTTTTCCTGGACGTGGAGAATCACTAATGTCAAAATGATCCTCTCTACAACGAGAAAACCGTTTTCTTGACGTGCTCTGTTCAGTGACACTATCTTATGGAATTGTTAAAAACTAATAAAGTTGAAATAATTTTTCTCGTATGTGGAGGACTACCAGGGGATGAGGCAAGAGGGGGCGGAACAGAAAGGAAGAGTGAGGGCAAAGGTATCAGAACATAAATAACAGGTTGCGAATGAAACTGTACCGAGCAACTCGCATAGATTAAGGCCTAGGGGATAGTTATTTAATGTTTTCTTAGGTGTATTTCAAACACATTTTAACAACAGAAAAACAGCGGCAAATAGCTTACTATCTAAACCAATAAATATCATTTAACTGAAAATGGGCGTCTTATTATTTATTAATGCACAATTTTTACCCTGAACTCCAAAACAATAACCAAACACTACCACAAGGTACAGCAAATTTTACCAGTTTGCCGGTGGAGGATCCCAACTCTCCTTTTGTTAAGCGATATTCCGTTCCCCTAACCCCCCCCCCCTTCCCCACCTCCATTAGCCTCAGCAGAATACCATAAATTTGTAATGGAATTTACACTCCTGGAAATTGAAATAAGAACACCGTGAATTCATTGTCCCAGGAAGGGGAAACTTTATTGACACATTCCTGGGGTCAGATACATCACATGATCACACTGACAGAACCACAGGCACATAGACACAGGCAACAGAGCATGCACAATGTCGGCACTAGTACAGTGTATATCCACCTTTCGCAGCAATGCAGGCTGCTATTCTCCCATGGAGACGATCGTAGAGATACTGGATGTAGTCCTGTGGAACGGCTTGCCATGCCATTTCCACCTGGCGCCTCAGTTGGACCAGCGTTCGTGCTGGACGTGCAGACCGCGTGAGACGACGCTTCATCCAGTCCCAAACATGCTCAATGGGGGACAGATCCGGAGATCTTGCTGGCCAGGGTAGTTGACTTACACTTTCTAGAGCACGTTGGGTGGCACGGGATACATGCGGACGTGCATTGTCCTGTTGGAACAGGAAGTTCCCTTGCCGGTCTAGGAATGGTAGAACTATGGGTTCGATGACGGTTTGGATGTACCGTGCACTATTCAGTGTCCCCTCGACGATCACCAGTGGTGTACGGCCAGTGTAGGAGATCGCTCCCCACAAAATGATGCCAGGTGTTGGCCCTGTGTGCCTCGGTCGTATGCAGTCCTGATTGTGGCGCTCACCTGCACGGCGCCAAACACGCATACGACCATCATTGGCACCAAGGCAGAAGCTACTCTCATCGCTGAAGACGACACGTCTCCATTCGTCCCTCCATTCACGCCTGTCGCGACACCACTGGAGGCGGGCTGCACGATGTTGGGGCGTGAGCGGAAGACGGCCTAACGGTGTGCGGGACCGTAGCCCAGCTTCATGGAGACGGTTGCGAATGGTCCTCGCCGATACCCCAGGAGCAACAGTGTCCCTAATTTGCTGGGAAGTGGCGGTGCGGGCCCCTACGGCACTGCGTAGGATCCTACGGTCTTGGCGTGCATCCGTGCGTCGCTGCGGTCCGGTCCCAGGTCGACGGGCACGTGCACCTTCCGCCGACCACTGGCGACAACATCGATGTACTGTGGAGACCTCACGCCCCACGTGTTGAGCAATTCGGCGGTACGTCCACCCGGCCTCCCGCATGCCCACTATACGCCCTGGCTCAAAGTCCGTCAACTGCACATACGGTTCACGTCCACGCTGTCGCGGCATGCTACCAGTGTTAAAGACTGCGATGGAGCTCCGTATGCCACGGCAAACTGGCTGACACTGACGGCGGCGGTGCACAAATGCTGCGCAGCTAGCGCCACTCAACGGCCAACACCGCTGTTCCTGGTGTGTCCGCTGTGCCGTGCGTGTGATCATTGCTTGTACAGCCCTCTCGCAGTGTCCGGAGCAAGTATGGTGGGTCTGACACAATGTGTTCTTTTTTCCATTTCCAGGAGGGTATATAAGCTGATGTCGTTGCAGACGGGTATGGGACCTTTTTTTTAGAATTTTAAGCCCTTCAGTTCTCGTAAAAAAACTACCACCAGGTTGTAATTGAAGTGCAAATACTCACCGAGGTCCAGTTTGGGCTGTAGTTACCGTACTGCAGCTAAACTTGGCAGATACGCTAACACACAACCGAGTTACGCCGGAATAAAAAAAAAAGAGAAAGAAATATATCCAGTTTTGGTCACCAGGTGCAAATTTGGCGCTGTACAGCATCATGTCGACGCCGCCGGTGATCATATTGAACAAACTGTGTTAAGTGCCGGTTAATAGTAAAATAAAGGTTGTAAATTTGACCTTTTCTGTCAATGACCGCGTCCTAATCCACTACATACGGAAATATTTCTACACGTCTTTCATGAATTCACAGCGCCAGATTTGCACCTGGTGGCCAAAACAGGAACTAATAGTTTTCCAGCCTCAACCGATTCCGCATTAACGCACTAGACTATCGGCTACGTTTTGAGGGCATACGGTAATTACAGTCCACACTGGACCTTTGTAAGTAGCTTTACTGTAATTATAACCACCCTGTATGTGGCCTGAGCGCCTTGTGCAGCCAACAACAGCAGCTGGGAAATGACACAGTCGCAAATTATGACAAAGAGCTGATGAGGAGCACGTTTGGTTCAAATGGCTCTGAGCACTATGCAGCTTAACTTCTGAGGTCATCAGTCGCCTAGAACTTAGAACTACTTAAACCTAACTAACCTAAGGACATCACACACATCCATGCCCGAGGCAGAATTCGAACCTGCGACCGTAGCGGTCGCTCGGCTCAAGACTGTAGCGCCTAGAACTGCACGGCAACTCCGGCCGGCAGTACGTTTGGAGTGGTGCACCAGCTCTTTCCTAATCGATCCACAACCGCGTTATTAACCATGTCTGACGTACTTAGTGCCGAGAAACGCCTCTTGTGTGAGGAGGAATTACGCGTTAGGTAAAGCGAGTGAGGGTGTAACAAGTTGAAGGTAAGATTTAATGACATAATCGAGTGTTGCTGCAACTATGGCATAATGCTGCGTGATACTGCTTTCTTGGCAATAGAGACGTAATTTCAAGGCATAATTTCTCTTAAATAATGAGTCGAAATGGATTATGTGCATTTATTGGTGAAGATCTGTAGCCTGTAACATACTTCTGTCGTCCTACAATCGGTAGAATTGTTATTAGTTCTCAATATGGTGTTCTCTCGAAATTAGTAACTAATCTGTCAATAAAAGATGGTTGTTGGGTAAAAGGAAATATAGCGTTTATTTCACTCTCGGCTTACTTACAGTGCCACAGTAGTATGGCACTTATCCAGGAAGAAGCAAGAATTGAAGTTCTCAATCGAAAACAGCAATGTAAATCTCGTATGTGCGTCGTAACCCTACTGGCGTTATCTGTTCGTAGCAGTGGCCCTATTGACGTTTACCATTCGTAGCACTGGAGTAACAAAATATACGACAGGGTTTTTCTCGTAGGGGCTCGTTGAATTTATTAATGAGAAGAGTGCAGCCTTAGCAATTATTTTTGAAGCGGATGAAGACGTACTGAAACGTTCACTTCAAACTTACACTGCTCTATTTGCAACAATACATGAATTCACGCCTGCAATGAAACGAGTTTTCCTCAGCCGTTGTTATGTTGCATCGATGCAGATGTACATTCATGTAACGATTGTCGAAGGGTGCTGACAAATGCCCTGTCCATGCGGCACACGCAACAACGATTTCGGATCTCATTTATCAGGGAAATCTCTTGCGTACAATACGTAAGCCGTAACCGTGGAGGATTATCGAAAACGATAGTCATCAGTTATATTGATGAATAGCCCTGGAGGGTACGTGATTACACCGGAAGCAAAGGTCAAAGTCATAGTGGTGCGAGTGTAATGGCAGTTATAAAAGTATCAAATCACAGTCACGTGACTAACAAGAATGAGTGTGCATCGTTATAGTCGTAGAGAAATACAACAGGTATGTGTGATTCGTACACGGTTGAGTTAACTAGCGAAAATGAACAGATTTGCTACTTATCCAGTTATTCAGTTGATAGACACGTCTGTATTTTCCTCTGACGTATTGCACGAGAAATGCGTAGTGTCTAACAAAATGACCGGACTTGCGCCAGAGTCGTGCTGGCTTACTGTCGAAAATAGAAATACATGACCGGAACCGAAGGTCACGTGCTATCGTCACATATGACTACTGCAGGATAAAGAAGGAATATGAAAACCATGTGGTGTTTTCAGAACTAGAAATGTGTTAACCACGCCGAAAACAGACTGGTCCGTGACAGACACTGAGTAAAAATTAGGGACTATAATAATGGTTAACGAAGAACAGCACTATCATTTTAGAAATTAGATCTCATATGGATAAACTGCATGGAGAGCTGCATCAAACCAGTCTCTGGACTGAAGACCACAACAACAACAACAACATGGATAAAGTTTTCATCAAACCGTTTATGTTGTTTTCGTGGACTAAGAATGATACGGTTTGTTGCGGCACTGGAGTATGAGGACACCACATGACGAGAGTGGTCATCAGCCAGGGTGTTGTGACTGTTGACGTGATTCAAGGCCAACTCGACTGATATATTTTTCGATGAAAGCAATAGGAAAACATATTGTGAAAATGTTATCTGTATTAATAGTCGTAAACTAGTATCCTGTATGAGTAAATGAAACTCTTCATATTTAGTATGAAATGTCTATAATTAATATTAGACAGTGATCTCCAAAATGTGCTGTAGAAAGAAGGAAGTATGATTAGAGTTTAAAATACCCAGAGGCAGACGGCAAGGAAGTCGGCAGTGTTATTTTGAAATCGATTAACCTGACATTTGCTTCAAATGACACAGGGAAACTACGGTAAACTTGCATCGGGATTGGCGACCTGGAATTTGAACCTTAGTGCTTCCGAATCCGAGTCCAATGCGCTAGGTAAAATGTTGTTCATATAGACGATGTTGAAATAGGACGCAGACAAATAGATCGCAGGATTGAGAAGTCGATTAGGAGCACTCGCTGAGAAGTAGCAAGATATATATTCATTTTCCCTGTGCCATGCCCAGCTCTAGCTCTCCTTGCACGTAATTCGTTGTATATTGCTTCAGCATTGAGTACAGAAGTGGAAATCAATCGCCTGCTTTAGTAAAATCATTAATGCAGTTTCTTAATTTGTTGCCTGTTCCCCACAGTAGATTTTGCGTTCTAGATGGGGGAATAGAACCGATTGCACTACATGATCGAGACTACTTACCCCATTCATGTGCTACGCTTCATTCTTTGTGTGACGTGCCGAAGAAGTTTTACCGAAACAACAGACTATGTGAACATGTACTCATAATCCTGTTATGTTGCCCAACATGGAGTTGCGTGAAGTTGATCTGCTTCAATATGATTTGTGTTGTATTGAGCTCTGTAGGGTCATCA
This sequence comes from Schistocerca cancellata, assembly GCF_023864275.1. Taxonomy (NCBI): domain Eukaryota; kingdom Metazoa; phylum Arthropoda; class Insecta; order Orthoptera; family Acrididae; genus Schistocerca; species Schistocerca cancellata. Next base: position 344,096,618 of record NC_064631.1, on the reverse strand, counting down.
TTTGGCTTATTGAAGTATGTGACACGTACCTGCCACTGTTTGGTGGTAAACGAACATAGTTGTGTAATTAGTTTTGTATGGTTTGAAGTGGATGATTGTAACGGACGAAGAGAGACCATCTGGGAAATCTGTTTCTTTTGAAATCATTGAAAATAGTCTGACAGTTAGCTCATGAATTTGAAATACGCTCAAGGCGAATTTAATTATTACTTGTCTCTGCAAATTCAACGTAACAAAATGGCATACAAAGCCTTTAATTCACTGAAATCACGACGAAAACACGTGTAAATAATAATGCGATTGACGCTATACATTTCTAATAAGAGGACGTTCTTTTACAAGAGTATTTCAGTTATAGCTGTGTTCCATGGGAACTACCGAGTGAAATAGCTACAGACCTTCAGAAACGCTTTGAGGAGTCTTACAAACAGATACTGATCGTACTTTGCTATAAAGATTCCGCAGTCCTTTACGTATCTGTAGACATGCATATGAGAACGAATGACCCTAACATGTGCACCCTCTTTTTCGTCGTTGAGGGTTTCTGTGTTTTTGCATTGTCAAGATTTCTTATCGTGTCGTGGATGTAAATTTTGTATAGTCTGTCGAGGGTTTTGTTACTTACATATGCTGCACTTAACTTCTCCGGGACAGTGCAATATAGACAAGATTCCCTTTCATTTTTCTAGAGAGTAGTGTGCTTCATACTGTCAAATACTGAACAAACGTTCAGCCATTATTGGAAGTGACCTGCAGCAAGGTAGGTAATGTCACTGAGGTAACGCATAAATATTTGTTCTCACATTACTGATTAATTAGTTAGTTAGGTTCATGTTCCATGTATCATTTGTATGATTAATCAGACTAATCGTAATGATGTGGAACGATTAAATTTACATTCACATTACACATTCATTGGAAAATATGGCTATAAGCTATTTACAAGCTGATACTAGAAACACTTCTACGCAATAAAATGGGTTGGCAAGGAGAGGCTGTTTCAGTATGTTTTCAAATTTAACTTTTCTGTTTCTCAGATATTTTATACCACTAGGTAAGTGATCGAAAATTTTGGTTGCAGCATTTGTGCTGACAACTTACTGTGGAGTAATGACCGTCCTTTTCTTCTGATATTGTAAATCTGTATATGATTGTTCGTCTTGCACATCAACAAATTTTATAATATCCATAACGTCAAGAAGCAGTCAAAATGGTTACGATTTGAGCAGATGTCTTCAAGATAATGGATGCTATTGTTACGGCACGTTTTTCAGGAGGGGAAGACTTTTCCTTCAATATGAGTTGGTTTGGGATGCTACTCCATACAACATTACTGAATAAAAATCCGCAGAATATGTCAACTTACTGACTTTTATCTCCACAACCAATGATTCGAATAGCAAGTATGGCTGAATCAAGTTTTTCCAAAATATGCATTTTTCAGTTTAAAATTCTATCAGTACGGATACCTATTTTTTTAATATTTACTCACGTGTTTTTATTATCTGTTTTTGAAACTGATATTGAGACCATTCACAAAAAGACACTCTGTAATACTTTTAACAACACTGCTTACCATTTCTCCTGTTATTGTATGTATGTTTTAGTTGATTACAACTCTAGTTTCAACTCGGAAAGAACTAAATCTGCATGTTGAGTATTAGACAGAACGTCGTTTATATGCAAAAGAAACAATAGTGGACCTAACATAGAGCCTTCTGTAACACCATAAATGATCTCTCCCCAGTCACAACAATCACTCCTGATTATGCTGGTTGAATTATTAAGTGCACTTATATTCATTCCATTTTGGTTCGAATACATCATTGTCCATTGGCCGGCCACTCCGTCAATTCAATAGAATATCAGTTTATCTCATAAAATATTGCAACTAACGATGATGGACGGAATGAAATTGTTGTTATTTGTTGCTAGTAATTAAAGAGTGGATTTTATTTTCGTACCTTGGAAAATAAGGAGGGAGTTGCTCTTGTTCGACGATAATTGGGACTTCGTATATCTTCCACAGAAGTTCTGACGGCCACTTGTGTGGGAGCGTCCGGGAAGAATAGACTGCCTTGATTCTGGTTACTGTTGGATGCAACGGAAACGTGTAAACATCACAACGGTTCATGTTGGTCGTCCGATAGGCTGTCTCGATCGCTTCTCATGTATTTCGATAGTAAGTAGCTACGTATAGGTACGAAATCATACACTATGGAGTCCTTGCATAAAATGTTCTCGGTTTACATGCAGCGTCAAGCGGATAAATTAAGTCAGATTTAGCTCCTGAAGACGATGATGGTGGCAATCATCGAAAGCTTACGATTTTAACGAATCTGATGCGGCAAATAAACCGAGAGCTTCTTACGCAGTACCTTCCTAACTAGTGTCTCAGCGTCTTCGAACTGTATAAGTTTAATGCGTTCAATTTTATGTTCTACAGTGGAGGACAATCTCTTTTTCCTACTCGCATTTGACGCTCGTGTCCTTCTGGCCTTGGTCTGGCTCTCGAATGTGATCTAATCCGTACTCGTACTTGACTGAATGACTCTCGGTGTGTGCACCATTTCGATCCCTTCTTAGACGTATCAAAAAATGTGTCTAATTATGTTGTTGCTGCAATAGGTCAGTTTAGTCCTCATACATCGAAGAATTTTTCATTCCTGGTAGGTGACTCCATGCGCCTATGGTGTAAAAGCGGTGCGTGATTATTTCACTTTTCTTCACTGGCACGCCTGTTCTTTATGAATATTATCTTATATATGGATTATTTGGTATATCTAATAGTTCGGAATGTAGTAAGCAGCTTGTGTAGTTTCTAAATTATCGTATCAGCATCGGAGATTCGGTGAGCTCTGACAGTAAATGTAAAACAGAAGTCTTTTGCTACAGGCAGTGATGTATACGCCCGTTCGTTGACAAACTGCTGAGGAATGTAAAAAAATGTTCCTTGGACCTTACTGAGAGAGCAGCTGTTGAACAACACAGTAGTTGAATTTCATGAATACTCGGTTCAAGAATCACAAGAGAAGGAGGTATACTTGGAAAAGACCGTGAACATTTCAGTCAGATTACATCGAGGTGAGGAACATATTCTCAAATCAGATACTGTATTTGGAGAGTTTCCGGGGTCTCCTCAACGCTGCCAACCCGCAACGTAGCACCGCTATGCGGGTCACCGCTCCAGCTCCGTAGGCGCACCGGCCGATCTCAGCCGAGCTTCACCTAACAGGCAGGAAACAAGCTACAGTAGTTCAAAGGCGTTCGCAAGAGCATTAGAGGACGCCACATCTACAAAGTTTCTGCTGCAGCAGCCGCGCAATTTTCCTCAGCCTATCTGAGCCCACATCGCTAGAAAAATAGCTTTCTGGGAGCTATCCGCCATCCGGTACAACTGCCCTGGCCCGGCGACCAGCAGGCAGTTCCGTCTCCTCCAGCATAGTTCGCCAAAACCAGGCCGTCATCCGGACGTGGCGCCGCCCTTGCCACTCGGGACCACAATGCATTGAGACCCTCTGTTCCGGCCGTAGACTCTGATGATGGAACACCTTGTACTGCTCGTGAGATAGAACGTTAATTTTCTGCCTACTGTTGATGTCGAAGAAGACAGTCTGTTTCGTTTACAAGAGAACTTTTCGGAAGACAGTCTCACGCAGAAAGGTACTTGAGCTCGTTCCAAGTTAAGTCGTCAAAGAAGTTATTCCTTCATTTTCAAGAAGGACTCCACTGATTTGTTTTGAAATACTAACGCATATCAGAGCTTATATTTGTGAACACAAATTCATTGTGTTAATAAATTGATTTTTGAGTTTAATCACCTGGCTAATGCCGAAGTGCCCCAATCCGAGACACTTGGATTTTAAGGTGTACTCATGTTCAATATACAGGATCAAATCACAATTTAGTAGTGACGAAAAATATCCTGAAGTTTAAGAGACTAGTCAGAGGGAAACAACACACAACAAGTAAGATACGGAAGCACTAAGGAATGATGAGATAGGCTTTAAGTCCTCTGAACGTATAGATACTGCCATACGGAATAGTTCAGTAGACAGGTGAGTTGAAGAGAAATGGTAATGTCTTTTCTTTTCTTTTCATTATTTGTTTTTTCCGGGGGGGGGGGGGGGGGAGGGGTTCGTCAGTCTTCTGACTGGTTTGACGCGGCCCGCGACGAATTCTTCTCGTATGCCAACCTCTTCATCTCAGAGTTGCACATCTTAACAGATGTTCTGTGATCCTGTCTCTCCTTGTCGTCAGTTTATTCTTAGAAACTTCTTTCTCAAAGTAAGGCCAATGTTTGATACTAGTAGACATGTTTGCCAGGAATGCCCTTTTTGCCGGTGATAGTCTGCTTTTGATGTCCTCCTGGCTCCGTCTGACATCGGAATTGTGTCGTTTATGTTTTCCCAAAGTCAGATAGTGTATCGCCAGACTCATACATTCTACACACCAATATGAATAGTCGTTTTGTTGGACGTCACCCAAATATTTTAGATATTCCGATGGTACATTATCTATCCTTTCTGCCTTATTCTATCTTACGTCTTCCACAATTCTTTTAAACTCTGGTTCTCATATTGGATACCCTTTCTCTTCTACATTGAGTTCTGTCACCAGACAAGTCCTTCCCCACATACAAGCCTACAATATACTCTTTCCACCTCTCCTCTTCTTCCTCTGCACATAACACTGGAATTCCAGTTGTCCTCTTAACCCTACCACTGTTGCGTTTAACCTCCCCGTAGGTTTCTATGACTTTTCTGTAAGCCTAGCCTGTCCTTCGGACATAATTTCTTTTTCGATTTCTTCACATTTTTATATGCAGAAATGTCGCCTTAGCTTCCCCGCACTTCCTGTTTATTTCATTCCTAAGCGACTTGTATTTCTGTATTTCTGATTATCCCTGATCATTTTGGTACTTCCTGCTATCATCGGCCTACTGATGTGTTTCTGCCTTGCACTTCCTTTCTTCGTACCTATGTTTCTGTTGTTCAACATCTGTGATTCCCCATTGATTCAGAAGAGATTGGGGATCCCGTATTATAATTAGAAATTTAGAGAGCTTCGGAGGACTTAAGACCACATACGGCAGAAGGGATAGATATCATTGCATAGGAATTTCTGGAATCGTTGAGGGAAGAGGCAACAAAACGACTATTCATATTAGTGTGTAGAATGTATGCGTCTGGCGACTCTATCTGACTTTCGGAAAAATATCATCCACAAAATTTCGAAGACTCATCGCACAATCAGCGTAACAGCTCATGCATCGAAGACGCTGACAAGAATAACATACAGAATATTGGAGAAGAAAATTGAAGATGTATTAGATGACGATCAGATTGGCTTCAGGGAAGATAAAGGTACCAGAGAGGCAATTATAACGTTGCGGTTGATAATGGAGCCAAGTTTAAGGAAAAATCAAGAGACGTTCATAGGATTTGTCGTTCTGGAGAAAGCGTTCGACAGTGTAAAATGGGGCAAGATGTTCGAAATTCTGAGAAAAATAGGGGTAAGCTATAGGGAGAGATGGGTAACAAACAACACATATAAGGGCCAACACCGAATAATTAAGAAGGGTATAAGTCACTGATGTAGTCTTTGGTCCCTACTGATCAATCTATACATGGAAGAGGCACTGATAGAAATAAAAGGTAGATTCAGGAGTTGAATTAAAATTCAACGTTGAAGGATGTCAATGTCACGATTCGATGATGCCATTACTATCCTGAGTGAAAATGAAGAACAAATGGACGATGAGCAGAATGAATCGTCTAATGAGTACAGAATATGGCTTGAAAGTCATTCGAAGAAAGGCGAAAGCAAAGAGAAGTAGCAAAGTGGACATAAGGAGGTTTTCGGAAGAATCAGCGAGAAAAGGAATATATTGGAAACACTCAAAAGAAGAATATGATGGTAGAACATCTGATAAAACATAACGGAACAACTTTGATGGTACTACAAGAAGCTGTAGAGGGTAAAAACTGTAGAGGAAGATGAAGACTGGAAACATCCAGCAAATAATTGAGGACGTATGTTGAAAGTACAGCTCTGAATTGAAGAGGTTGGCACAGTAAGGGAATACGTGGCGTGTCACGCCAAACGAGTCAGAAGGCTGACGATTAAAAAGGGAGAGAGAGAGGTAGCGATAGAGAAAAGGAATGAGAGAGAGATTATTTATGGTGCGTGTGAAGCAAATCTCATGTATTTTTGTTGTAATCTTCGAAGAGTGCTTCGACACAGCTCTGTATGCTAGCCCATCCTATGCAAGCATATTCATTTCTACAGCTACTACGAACTACATCCTCTTACACCTGGTTGCTGAAATGATGCTTTTGCCTTCTTCTACAATTTTAGGTCCTCCTGCCCCTTTGCACCAACGCACATACTTTCTTCCACCACCAAACTGACTATTAGTTAACGCCTCAGGGTAACACATAAAATGCGTTTTCTCATTAATCGATTCATTAGTTAATCAAACTTACACATTCCTTCGTAGTCCCAAATTTCAACAGCCTAAGTTCTCTTGTGATGTTAATTAATTATTACCTATAATTCACATAAACTATACGATAAAAAGTACCCGGACGCCTACTAATGGACAAGAGTATAGGATTTGATCACCGTTAGGTTTCATGATGGCTTGAACTTAGCTGAGAACATTTTCAGTGAGGTTTGTGAATGTTTGTGGACGATTGACATCCACTTGTTCCTCAAGATATGAATCTAGAGAAGGCCTCTGGAGACAAACAGACGCTCTAACTCATCTAAATGGGACTCGTCTAAAAGGGACTCGTGACAGACCAGTCCATTTCAGGAACGTTACTTCGAGAAACTGTTTGTTCACAGATACTCCTTCATGAGAAGATGGTTGTCATGCAGATACTAAAGATTATACACAATGCTATAAAATGTGGTCGTATTCATCCATTTTCTTAAGCACGACTGGAGGACAACACCCCATATACGAGAAAATCCACATAGATTAGATTAGATTAGATTCAGTTTTCGTTCCATAGACCCAAAAAATGAGATGATTCTCCTCCTCCGTGCTTAACTATTGGCACTTCACAGGATGGCAAGTAAAGTTGTCCGGGCATTTGCTAAGCTCTAAAGTTTCATAAGACGGCTAGCGGGTGCAACGTAATCCATCACTCCAAATCACTCATTTACAGTCATTGGCGTCACTCTTTACACCACCTGAAACGCTGTTCCCCACTGACTACCGAAACGTGTGGCTTATGAAGAGATTTGACCACCGAATCCCAATTTGACTCACTGCGCACATTCATCATGCTAATTGGCTGCTGGTAGCACATTGTAGCACAAGAGTGATTCCTTCCGCTTACTCCATGCGATATTTTACAATTGCCCTCAGCAACGCTTAATGGTCCCTGTACCCCAGTACATGAGGTCTGCCTGGTCGTTCATTAGCTGTGGTTGTTCCTTCGCAACAGTCCAGTTGTACAACTTTAGAAGTGTTGAAATGTCCATGCTGGATTTTTTACTCACTTGACACCTAATACCTTTTTCACATTCACTGAGTTCTCTGCTGACAACATTCCGCCGTCTTTTATAGTGGAGCGTCCACCTCTCGTGACCACAAGTGGTAATATGCGCATTACATAGGTATGTGAGGATACTTTTTGTCAGATACTCTAAGGATACATTTGAGACACATATCTTCAAAAGAACCTTCCACTTTCATTTACAATCGTAAAATTTACAAATCGCCCTACAGCGTCTATCGTCAGTTATTTTATTGCTCAAATAGCTCAGCTCTTCTGTCATTTTAGGTGTCTCGTCTGTTGGTCTAATTTTACCAGTAACGTCTATTTTAATTATACTGATTACTTCAACTTCGAACATGATATTGAATCAAAGAAAAATTTTTGTGTTACCAGTGATTATTTATTTCTAGAACGTGTTTTCGCTGGATTAAAACTCCATCATCAGGAGGATTTATATGTATTAAAATGGCTTGTGTGTATTGTGTTAAGAATTTGAAGTAATCTGTGACCCCATCTAGTAGAGAGAGAAAGAAACACAACATCGGTATAAGGTTCATAGTATTGTGGAGGTCCTTGACTGAAAGTAAGAGCGAATATATAAATGTAAAAGTAAAATAAAGATAAAAATAAAAAGGTCCTTGTGAGAGTACAGATCATTTCCTTGTTGTAATTATGTTGACAATTCTCTCAATAGATACTACCCCTGCCTGCCAATTGATGGTTCCGCTGTTTTACTGTCTCCAATGAAACTACCATGTCACTGCAAAATCTGCCAATGAACTTAAGTCATTTAAGAATTCTTCCTAAGTTTCCTTCACTGCTGTAGGATTTTAGAGCATATGCCGTTTTCAAACATTATAACTCCAAGAAAGCGATTTATTGACATGGTCATCACGGATTCAGGATCATCGTCCTTATGAAACACAACTAGCTTTTGTTTTCAAGAAGCAAAGAGCTCTATTGCCAGTTAACGTCAAACTGATGCCATATTTTAAAATTTCCAGAAGGGTTTTGACACAGTTCCTCACAAGCAAATTCTAATGAAATTATCTGCCTATAGAGTACCGCCTCATGAGTTCCTATCGGAAAGGTCACAGTTCGTAGTGACTAACAGAAATTCATCGATTAAAACAGAAGTGATATCTGGTGTTATCCAATAAGGTGTTATAGGTTCCCTTTTGTTGCTGACTTTCGTGAACAACATAGATGTAGATGATGATGTCATTTATCATCGTGTAAAGTTGTCAGATGGTCAAAACCAATTTTAAAATGATTTAGACAAGATATCTGTATGGTGCTAAAAGTGGTAATCAACTCTAAAAAATAGAAAGTGTAAAATCATTCACATGAGTTCTAAGAAAAATCAGCTAAATTTTGGTTACACAATGAATCACACAAATGTGAAGGCTGTAAATTCAGCTAAACACTTAGGGATTTCAGTTGAGAGTAACTCAAATTGGAATGATCACATGGATAATGTTGTGAGGAAAGCAAACTAGGGACCACCATTTATTGGCAGAACACTTAGAAAATGTAAGTTGTCTACAACAGAGAATACCTCCACCGAGTTTCTCCGTCATCTCCAGAGTCCTCCTGTGTGGTGTAGGATCCGCGTGAGACGGGACTGACGGAGGACATCGGAAAGGTTCAAAAGAGGGCAGTTTGCATTATCACGAAACAGGGTGAGAGTGCAAGGATATGATCCGTGAACTGGAGCGATAATAATTAAAAATAAGTTGTTCTTTGTTTCGGCAGGATCATCTCATGAAATTTCAGTCACCAACTTTTTCTATGATCATCAAGATAAAATAAGAGAAATTACAGCTTGCACAGAAATGTAAGTGATAGTTTCTCCCGTGCCCTATTAGAGAGTGGAACGTTAGGGAAATAACTTGAAAGTGGTGCAATGAATCCTCTGCCAGGGACTTATTGCGAATTTGCAGAGTACTATGTAGATGTAAACTACAATATGGATGTAAAATAATGATTAGTGTTCACCTTTGTGGCACCTGGAAGGCCTTCCCAGTTTCAATGGATTTGTGGATGGTATATCCTGAAATTATTTTTAGTGGGAAGACAAGATTTGCTGAATATTCGGAGCACTTAGTATTTGAAGAAAGAACGATAGTATTAAAGGTTGCTTGACGTCCCGAACTAACTGACGTAGTCAGTTGTCCCCCGGCATGCATTTGCGCGTTACACCTGGTGCTTAGTATTAATAGTGTGTTCACACTGCGGAACTCAGATAACAACAACAGCGCTGTGACCGTCGGGACGAAGCATGGCCCTTCTCCAGGGAGCGAACAGAGGCTGGCGAGCGAGCCCTCCACAGCGCAGAGAGAACGCTCTGGGGGCCATCACACCGTAATGGCGACAGCGCAGCACACTCTGGCCTTAACGCGCCCTGAGCTCACATTTACGCTCCCTGCTGCTGGGCACTGCAGTGTGTCAGCCTTTGTGAGTTGGGCACTGGCTACAAGTGTCTGACTTCTAGGCTGTGGTAAATCAAGATTTAATTTTCTTTTCTTAAGGCAGGTACACAGGTCCTGATAAATATGGGAATTGTATCTTTACAACTGTCCATTAAAACTGCAACAACATAAAATAACGAAATTTTACTTATTGTGCATATACACTGTACTAGAATACAAGAGGCGTTCAATAAGTAATAAAACGTACTTTTCTTCTCGGCCAGTTTCGGTTGAAAATTGCCCGATTTATTGTGAGACATAGTGGAATATTCCCAGTTCAGCCCCTGTAGTTTCACGAGTTTCGACAGGTGGTGGCGCTATATGCAGCCTATAAAATGGCATCTGTACTGGAAGTGCGTTCCCAGCAAAGAGATTCCATTGAGTTTATTTTGGCGAAAAACCAAAGAATCGTAAATATTCACAGGTGCTTGCAAAATGTGTATAGAGACCTGGCAGTGAACAAAATGATGATGAGATGTTGGGCGAGGTGTCTGTCATCACCGCGACAAGGTTGCGCAGACCCATCTCCAGCGTGCTGGACGGCTGCACACAGCTGTGACTCCTGCAATTTTTGACCGTGCGGACGCTCTCATTTGAGACGATCAACAGACCACAAACACCTCGCTCCGCAACTGGACTGGAAATCTGAATGGGTTATTCTGTTTTACGTCCTCCCACATGATGCAACGATGAACAGGGAACTACACTTGTGCTACCATCAGGAAATTGAAGAAACGACTTCAGTGTGGTTGTCAGCACAGAAACGTAAACGAAGTTCTCCTTTTCCATGACAACACAAAGCCTCACACAACTCTAAACAACAGAGTGGAGCTCACAAAACTCCGGTTGATTATTACTCCTCAACCACCCTACATTCCAGATCTCTCATCTTCTGACTTCCATCTGTTTGGAACAATGAAGGATGCAGTCCGTGGGAAGAGGTGTGTGGATGATGGGAACGTCATTGACACAGCAAGACGTTGGATCCGACTTCGACCATTGAAGTGGTACTATGCTGGCAAATAAGCCTTCCCAGTAAGGTGGCGTAAGGTCGTCGAACAGAAATTAGGTTGAAAAATGGGACTTTTTAACCAAAGAAATGAGAAATATTGCGGAGTATTGGAATCCAAAATATAATCATCTTGCTATCAGAAAAAAAGTATTCGAATACTTACTGAATGCCGCCCCCCCCCCCCAACCCGAACCTGATTAGATGTGTAGATGAATTCGGGATACAAAGGGAAAGAAATTCAATGCATAAAGATGCTAGCTCTGGCATTAAGATAGATTCCAATTTGGAGTGACATCGACTCGAAGTAAGCTAGGATGCCAGATATGCGTACGTCATAAGATGTTGTTTTAACTCTGTGCAATAGTTCATCAGTCTCAGTGGCTGGAGGGTGATGGTGCGCTGTGCTGTCAGAAAACCGTGGACGTTTTCAATAGATCTCAGATGTAGTAACTGTACTGACCAACATTCGAATACTCCCTGCATTGTTATGCCTCAGGACAGCACAGGCAAGATACGGACTTGCGTTTTCTTGTTATAACGATGCTGAGACATGATAGGCCAGACACAGTCACCAGCCTAAACACAGCATAAATGTCACTGCAGCTATTCAAACACCTGTTATATAATCCAAACGTGGACACTGTGCCAACAAGCTAGATGCAGGGCTTGTATGACTATGAAGAATATAATCTGGCAGCATATGTTTTCCTCGGAGGCACTCGTCATCTAGGGACATTTAGATTATGCATGGCAGTGACTGTTACCTTCTAGAACCCATGGATTCATAATTCGCGTCAATTCAGTGGTTTCCTGCCCACCATGAGTAACAATATCACGGAATGATAAACCACAATCTCAGTACACTACGTTAAACACTTTGTAGTAGATGGTACTCGTCAATCAAGTAACCAATTTCGCAAGGTACTTTACGTCTTGTCATCTCCACTGCCACTGGATGCTATTTACATCGGCCAGGACCATTGGAAATTTGTCGAATGGCAATTTCAGTGTGTGTCCATTCGTAAGGGTATGAAATATTCTACATGAAAAATTATATCCAGTCATGATGAGGATATAGATTTACGTAGGAAATAGATATTTCCAGAGTCACTGTCATCATCAAGAGGTATATATGATACTTCTCTCACTGTCGAATATTATGCAGATACAGAACAAGGCTTTCGTTGCTTTAGACTACCTAGTTTCGTGAGAAGTAGCAGAAATGAGAACAGCGAGAAACTTAACATCAAGATTGATGGTCGCGAAGTAGATGAAGTTAAGGACTTCTGCTACCTAAGCAACAAAACAGCCAATTAGGGTCAGAGCAATGAGGACATCAGAAGCAGACTGAGGCCATTCCTGCCCAAGAGAAGTAGGTTGCAAGTGCTACTCAGAGATGAAGCGGGGCGATCAAAGTAGTCAAAAGACTAATGACCGATAAAAAAGTTTTCTACCTGTTTGATACAAGCCTTTACGTGTCTCATTCCCTCTTTGTGGACTGCTACGGTCGCAGGTTCGAATCCTGCCTCGGGCATGGGTGTGTGTGATGTCCTTAGGTTAGTTAGGTTTAAGTAGTTCTAAGTTCTAGGGGACTTATGACCTAAGATGTTGAGTCCCATAGTGCTCAGAGCCATTTTTGAACCCTCTTTGTGTCGCCAGTCCGGCAGGTCCGAGAGTGTCAGAAGGCTCTTGATCGACGGTGAGGTATACCGTCGTTCTACACATTACCCTCTTTGTCTGACTGGGAGAACATCAATTGTGATTTATTGTTTGCATCAAGATGGTGAAACACCGGTTGATGAGATATTTTCTCGTTCTCTAGACAAGAGAAAGACAATTATGAATATTAAATCCTTAGATGACACTGTAAAGCACTCATATAAGAATGATCTGGAGTCTCCTATGTATTGACAGCGGTATTAGTTAAGAAATATGAATGGAACTACCAGTTTCCTCTACTTCCGATTTCTCACGTAAAAATATTTACAGACAAGATAAGTTTAGAGTCTGTAGCACATCCCGCACTAAAGTTTCAGCTCTCTAAAGAGACAGCTTCCAGTCTTTAAGTGCTGAGATATAGCGTGCAGGTTGTCGGTAGCACATCCCTATGTGATTAACATCGAGAACAGTGGCGTGAATGGTATGATATTCCGGCAAGCCATGTGTAAATAATTAAATTATTTAAATTTTAGTATAGTACTCGATGATTTCAATATGAATGAGTCACGAAAAAAGTATCGCCTTTTTTTGGCATGTGAATTAAGATTTGCACCTGATATCCGTATATTAATTTGCTACTGACGAAGCAAACATCGCCGTTTTTTGGTATGTAAAAACCACATTTTCGACTGTAAGGTGGTGTAATCCATGATTTCATACGTTTTAGTCAGAGTGAGACCAGTCTGTCTCTCTCTCTCTCTCTCTCTCTCTCTCTCTCTCTCTCTCTCTCTCTCTCTCTCTCTGTCTCTTAAGATAAAGCAGGTCTTTGTACTGGTTTAACATTTCAAGGAACATAGTTCTTGTTACAGGAAACAGCAATCTATAAATATTATAAATAAACTGGAAGCAGTCTTCATCACATAAATTTTTTTATGTGGTGACCGGTTTGGATCTTATAATGAACAAAAACCCTTATAAACATATAAAGGACGAAATCGGATAATGATAAAACAGTAAATAACGCTGATATACCACAGATGTCTGCAGGAGGCGGCGTCGCGTGGCAACCCTCTTGCTTGTGGCTGGTGGTGTGCAGCAACGTGAAGGACACCAGCTGCTAAGTAAATACTTGAAGCCCAGTCCACCGTCTCCGGCATAACGTAGTGGATAACCAATCATGTAAGTTGTATTTCTGCCGCTTAAGAAAGTCATTATTACCATCTGTAGAACTTATAAAACAAGCTAAAATCTTAGAGTTTATAAAATATAGTGTAAAACGGTAATTACTGCGACCTAAATAGTGTGGTCCTCTATCACGTACTGTTATCGACCAAAGCCACTCTAGTAAGCCGGCCGAGGTGACCGAGCGGTTCTAGGGGCTACAGTCTGGAACCGCGCGACCGCTACGGTCGCAGGTTCGAATCCTGTCTCGGGCAGGATGTCCTTAGGTGAGTTAGGTTTAAGTAGTTCTAAGTTCTAGGGGACTGATGACCTCAGAGGTTAAGTCCCATAGTGCTCAGAGCCATTTGATTTGAACTCTAGTAATCGTGGCTACCTGCTCGTCTTACTAGGGCCAAAGAGGCTATCTGTGGGGAAAGCGTCCTGGTCGCTCTAAGGTTGCTAGGAAGACCCACCGAAGGTCAATAAGTACATGATATTGGTAAGTGGTATGCCCATAAGTAACTGTTACCAGTAAAATTTTAATTAAAAAACATCTGGTTAAAATTGTTACATCTAGAATGCGATATCAGTAGCTGAATGTTGCAGAAATTGATAAAGTACGGTCCTTACTCTGCATAGAATGCAAGGTGATGGCTATCATGAGCGTAAAATTACTGACATTATGTCACTAAAGAACAGACAAAACCACTGTCTGTACGGTCACGTCATAGGCGGACGAAGTAATGTCTGCGGTAACCATACTGATATATTGAAATATAGTGTTCATAAATATACGAATAACCGCTGGCTTAGCAGGGTGGGGGAAAATACAGCCCTTGTCAAATAGTAAAACACAGATAAGTGACATAAAGCGTATACATAAGGCAAGAAAACTGGTCTCGTGGTCCAGTACAAGCGACCCCACTTAACAGTGGACAGCGCCGCCGACTGCTCGGACACTGAACAGTGGTCCCTTCCCACTTCGTAAAAGAATGACTGTACGCAGTATTTGAAGCATTTACTAGATGGTGAAGTGAGAATTATCACGAAGGTGGTGTTTTTTTCGTCCCGTGTAGGATGAGGCGTTGCGGTTACCAGACAAATGAATCTGAATTCATTCACCGTTTGCTAGTCTGTGAGACTGTTCCGCGAATTCCGTCGTTTTGAAACACGAGGCTTAATGGTGCACCGTACTCCGGCACTGAGACTCGCAACACATCACCGGCTCATTGTACAGATCCGAGGCTGGGCCTGGCGTCTGACGCTGTGGGCCAGTTAACGCGGTCAGTGTAATATGTTGTGGCGTTTCCAGAAGATTTTTACCCTCCCGGTGTTTGAGAGTACAAAATGGTTGCTCAAATGCTACGAATAATGGACGGTATTTACCTTAGGAAAGGGTGGTCAGCAGACAGGTATTTTGCTATTGTTCGCAAGCCATTATGTGTCGGTTTGCAGAAAGCATTTCCTTCATTGTTCAGGAATGTCTTTGAGGCCGCAATCCTTAAAGGGGCATAAGACAGTCTTGAGAGGAATTTTTTTCCGAAAAGCTTTTTGGTTTCAACAGATATTACCTCTCCATCTCTGCTGAGAAAGCTTTTAGCATTAAAAACAGAATGCTTTGGAAAAAGACATATTAGTTGAGACTGCTTATGAAAGCCTTGACAATGGGGAGTTTAGGGAGCTGCATCCTAGGAATTACTTTATCTGTGAAAATGATCGACAGAGTCCGTTGTTTACGAACGGTTAGAACCAATGGCTGCCTACCCCCTTCCCCCCCTGGCACTCCCCGGCCCCCTGCCCCCCAAACACACACACACACACACACACACACACACACACACACACACACACCCTGAGGTGTTGTGGAAGTATGCCTTTGTTCTAGACTGACGACAGCTTCTGTTTGCTCTCATCCACCTATACAGGGTGGTCCATTGATAGCGACCAGGCCAAATATCTCTCGAAACAAGCATCAAACGAAAAAAACTACAAAAAACGAAACTCGTCTAGCTAGAAGGGGGAAAGCAGATGGCGCTATGGTTGGCCAGGTAGATGGCACTGCCATTGGTCAAACGGATATCAACTGCGTTTTTTTTACGAGGTGCATTCAAGTTCTAAGGCCTCCGATTCTTTTTCTAATTAACTACTCGCCCGAAATCGATGAAACTGGAGTTAGTTCTCGACGTAATCGCCCTGCAGACGTACACATTTTTCACAACGCTGACGCCGTGATTCCATGGCAGCGGCGAAGGCTTCTTTAGGAGTCTGTTTTGACCACTGGAAAATCGCTGAGGAAATAGCAGTACGGCTGGTGAATGTGCGGCCACGGAGAGTGTCTTTCATTGTTGGAAAAAGCCAAAAGTCACTAGGAGCCAGGTCAGGTGAGTAGGGAGCATGAGGAATCACTTCAAAGTTGTTATCACGAAGAAACTGTTGCGTAACGTTAGCTCGATGTGCGGGTGCGTTGTCTTGGTGAAACAGCACACACGCAGCCCTTCCCGGACGTTTATGTTGCAGTGCAGGAAGGAATTTGTTTTTCAAAACATTGTCGTAGGATGCACCTGTTACCGTAGTGCCCTTTGGAACGCAATGGGTAAGGATTACGCCCTCGCTGTCCCAGAACATGGACACCATAATTTTTTCAGCACTGGCGGTTATCCGAAATTTTTTGGTGGCGGTGAATCTGTGTGCTTCCATTGAGCTGACTGGCGCTTTGTTTCTGGATTGAAAAATGGCATCCACATCTCATCTATTGTCACAACCGACGAAAAGAAAGTCCCAGTCATGCTGTCGTTGCGTGTCAACATTGCTTGGCAACATGCCACACGGGCAGCCATGTGGTCGTCCGTCAACATTCCTGGCACCCACCTGGATGACACTTTTGGCATTTACATGTCGTCATGCAGGATTGTTTGCACAGAACCCACAGAAATGCCAACTCTGGAGGCGATCTGTTCAACAGTCATTCGGCGATCCCCCGAAACAATTCTTTCCACTTTCTCGATCATGTCGTCAGACCGGCTTGTGCGAGCCTGAGGTTATTTCGGTGTGTTGTCACATGATGTTCTGCCTTCATTAAACTGTCGCACCCACGAACGCACTTTCGACACATCCATAACTTCATCACCACATGTCTCCTTCAACTGTCGACGAATTTCAATTGGTTTCACACCACGCAAATTCACAAAACGAATGATTGCACGCTGTTCAAGTATGGAAAACGTCGCCATTTTAAGTATTTAAAACAGTTCTCATTCTCGCCGCTGGCTGTAAAATTCCATCTGCCATACGATGCTGCCATCTCTGGGACGTATTGACAATGAACGCGGCCTCATTTTAAAACAATGCGCATGTTTCTATCTCTTTCCAGTCCGGAGAAAAAAATTGGAGGCCTTATAACTTGACTGCACCTCGTAAGTAGGAACCCCCACTTTTATTACATATTCGTGTAGTACGTAAAGAAATATGAATGTTTAGTTAGACCACTTATTTCGCTTGGTTATAGATGGCGCTGTAATAGTCACAAACGTATAAGTACGTGTTATCACGTAACATTCCGCCAGTGCGGACGGTATTTGCTTCGTGATACGTTACCTTTGTTAATACGGACCGTTTGCCAGTTGCGTAAAAGGTCGATATCGTGTTGATGTACGGCTATTGTGATCATAATGCCCAACGGGCGTGTGCAATGTATGCTGCTAGGTATGGTGTTGCGACAGTTGTGAGGTGCGACATTTGTGAGGAGACCCGGCCCAACAGGTAGCGGGAGGTCTACAGGAACACCAAACAGGTAGCACACCGCAGTTCAGTACTGCATCGTCAAATCACTGCCGTCACACAGGAGTGCAAAACGATCGCTGCAACGCATCAGGCAAATAGCATGGGATCTACATAAGAGCCGTTCGATGCTGCAGGAATGTTTCTGCAAGAACATCATTTGCTAATGAATGATGGGAGCAAATTTTTACTTGCAGATGACGACAAAGGACCACATGATAGGATAGTGGTGTTCACCAACGAAAGGTGAAAATGCTGTTTAACAGAATGCAATTCGTTCTTTGTCGATGGAACGTTCAAAAGCTCCAGCAAGCGCTTTGGACAGTTATTTATTGTTCATGGCGATATTTCTAGTTCTGAGGACGAAACAAACACAGTTCCAAACGTGTACGCCTTGCTTCCCAATAAAAAGCGAGAAACGTACGATCGCTTTTTCACAACTGTTGAGAGCAACGTACCTGGATGGAATCCTATAGCTATCACGATGGATTTTGAAGCTGCAATCATCCAATCAGTAACATATTTGTTTCCTGATGCAAATATTAATGGCTGCAACTACCATTTCAATCAGTGCTTGTGGAGGCAAGTGCAGAATTGCGGCCTTGTTACTGCCTACAAGGAAAACGAAGAAGACATGCCAAGAGATACATGGAACTGCGCAGGAAGGCGTCACCGCACTAACAATGTTTCAGAAGGATGGAATAAGAGGACAAATACATTAATTTCGAAGGTTCATCCAAATTTTTACTCCTTAGTAAAAACTCTCAGAGAAGACGTTTTAAATCTAGGTGGGAAAAGAAGAAAGAAGTCCGCAATTAAGACATATGAGATAGCTTCTAAAGTTGACGGCAATATAAAACCATTTCTTACTTTCGTGGCTTATGCACAGAAATTACAATGAGAAGGAAATCACTGAAGCTACAGCAACTCCTGTAAATAGTGAAAAGGGGTTCAGTTCACGTCGATAGCCCTGTTGTAAAGATTGTAAATAATCATCCTGTGAATATTGTAAATAAATATAATGCGGGACGAAGAGAGACTACCTCATCGTGGTGTTCCCTGGAAACGACACCTAGTCGGCTAAATGTCTCTCGCAAATTGTGAAAGATGCACTAATGAAGTCTGAAAAGTCATAGCTTTTCTAACAATCAGCGTTTTTGCGTAGAGAATTTTAGAAACAATGTCTGTTTGAATGGACGATGAATACATCTTGTTTCAATACATAAATTGCATTCCTTAACGCTAATTGCTAGCAGAACTCACATTAGACCCCAGTACACTTCCCTGCGTGATACGGAAAAATTGAGGTTTATTTCGAAATAATTAAAGAAAAAGTTTCTACCGAGAACCAAATTCTTTAGTTGGCTCCTCTTAATATATGGTAAAAGTGTGCCACTCCTATCATATCAAATTTTGGGTGAGCGGTTGAAAGACGAAAAACGTTTTCGGTTTCTATAGTTTCTGTAAAATACATCGTTAAGTATGAAGTTGAGCGAAAATTATGCCCTATGTAAGATTAATCAGAACAAAAATTCCAATCAAAAAAGTCTTACGTATAACTATGCTGCAACTAATGGTTGACATGATATCGTGGGGGCAAAATCAGCTCCGATTTCTAATTTGACTAAGGCTACTCTTCCTTCTCCAAAGTCCGCAGCTCGTGGTCGTGCGGTAGCGTTCTCGCTTCCCGCGCCCGGGTTCCCGGTTTCGATTCCCGGCGGGGTCAGGGATTTTCTCTGCCTCGTGATGACTGGGTGTTGTGTGATGTCCTTAGGTTAGTTAGGTTTAAGTAGTTCTAAGTTCTAGGGGACTGATGACCTCAGATGTTAAGTCCCGTAGTGCTCAGAGCCATTTGAACCATTTGAACCTTGCCCAAAAAATTCTGAAATAATGTAACCTGGCTGCATTGGAGGAGTGTGAATGTCCTTCGGCAGCTGCCCGGGCCGGCACAAGCCGAGCGCTCAGTCACACTTAGTGGCAGCAGGTAGTGGCCGACCAGATAGTGGCGTAGCATTTGCGACACACCCTGTGGCGGATCCTTAGCATCCCGGATGTCTCACAAGTGTCGCCACATTCCCGTTTCTTACAAGTGTAGCTTCTCACAAGTGTCTACAACTCCGCGGTATCCTGGACGACATCATCCAAGTATCCGGACCGTTCGACGGATAGTAACGTTATTTAAGGAAGCAGGAAGTGTTCAGCCACATGTGAAACGTCAACCACGACCTGCAACAAATGATGGTGCCCAAGTAGGTGTTTTAGCTGCTGTCGCGGCTAATCCGCACATCAGTAGCTGAAAAATTGGGCTGGAATCGGGAATCTCAAAACCGTCGGCGTTGAGAATGCTACATCAACATCTATTGCACCTGTCACATATTTCTATGCACCAGGAATTGCATGGCGACGACTTGGAACGTCGTGTACAGTTCTACTACGGGGCACAAGAGAAATAACTATACTATGACAGATTTTTTGCACGCGTTCTATTTAGCGACGAAGCGTCATTCACCAACAGCGGTAACGTAAACCGGCATAATATGCACTATAGGGAAACGGAAAATCCACAATGGCTGCGACAAGTGGAACATCAGCGACCTTTGCGGGTTAATGTATGGTGCGACATTATGGGAGGAAGGATAATTGGCCCCCATTTTGTCGATGGCAATCTAAATCGTGCAATGTATGCTGATTTCCTACGTAACGTTCTACCGATGGTACTACAATGTTTCAGTGCATGACAGAATGGCGATGTACATGATGGATGTCCGGCACATAGCTCGCGTGCGCTTGAAGCGGTGTTGAATAGCATATTTCATGACAGATGGATTGGTCGTCGAAGCACCATACCGTGGCCCGCACCTTCAGTGGATCTGACGTCCCCGGATTTTTTTCTGTGGAGAAAGTGAAAGGTTATTTGCTATCGTGATCCACCGACAACGCCTTACAAAATGCGTCAGCGCATTGTCCGTGCATATGCGAACATTACGGAAGGCAAACTACTCGCTGTTGAGAGGAATGTCGTTACACGTATTGCCAAATGCATTGAGCTTGACGGACATCGTTTTGAGCATTTATTGCAATAATGTGGTATTTACACGTAATAACGCTGTAACAGCATGCATTCTCAGAAATGATAAGTTCACAAGGGTACATGTATCACATTGGAACAACTGAAATAACACGTACCTACGTTCTGTATTTTAGTTTAAAAACCTACATGTTACCAACTGTTCGTCTAAAATTGTGACCCATAAGTTTGTGACTATTACAACGCTATCTATCACAAAGCGAAAAAAGTGGTCCAACTAAAACATTCATATTTCCTTACGTACTACACAAATATGTAATAAAACATGGGGGTTCCTATTTTTAAAAAACGCAGTTGATATCAGTTTGACCTATGGCAGCGCCATCTAGCGGGCTAACCATAGCGCCATCTGGTTTTCCCTTCAAGCTAGACAAGTTTCGTTCTTTATAGTTTTTTCGTTTGACGCTTATTTCGTGAGAATTTGGCCCAGTCACGATCAATGGACCACTCTGTATATACATGACTGAGAGTATTCATCACAGCAATTCTTTAAAAAAATCTCATTCATTCAAAGATCTTCCTTGTAATGACAAACACACTCTACGCAAGTTAACAAGGTTAAGGTTTGGGGAATGTGGTTACCGGACCCGCTTGGTAACAGATTGAATAGCAACAACGTTAGATCACAAATGATGTATTTCAACTAATACAAAAGGCAATTAACTATGAAAACAGTTAAGGTTTTTAATGTAGAAGAAAATAAATGGGACTTAGCTATGACTGATATGGTTCACTACAAGTAAAAACCATTGGGCCGACTGTATTTCAGCACTTCAAACTCTCAATGTATCACCCAGCTATATTTATGAAATCAACTCTCGTAGCCACGTCATACTACAACAACTTAAATGCAACATATATGGTAATTAAGCCCGCAGTTTCTGTAGCGATGCAGAGGTATTACCCATCCCTTAAATGCTGATCTCCGAAGATGGCATTTGTACATTCCAGCAGCCACAGAAAGAGGGTGTTTGAACACTACCACTACAAACGAGTCGTCCCCCTCCCCCTCACACACGCTTCGTAACTACACCCTACTACAACCTATAGTGGCCACGAGTGCGCCTCGGCGAACGCCAACATACGAAAATTTCTGTCTAAATGATATCGCGCAGAAGGTGGAAACTAAGGAATTTGTAATATCGCTGGAGCCAAGTCACCAGAGGTGAATTAGCACAAATTTTGCGAAATATTGCATGCTGCAGTGTGTAAATGTAATGCCGAATTGTCAGGGAATTAAATTTCGGTAATTTCCAGAAAATATTATGAGTCTGCCTCTCTTTTATATTTTAATCCTCGTCATTAACATATCTATCCCAATCTTTTACTTTCTCACAGCACCATATGTATGAAGGTATTCTAGACAATGGTTTGAGAGAAACAGTCATCCTGAATCAAATTTGACCTTTGACAATTGGGTTGCCTACATGCAGGGTCAGGGTTAAATGCATGATCTCATCATGTCCCACCACTCTCCTAAGTCATGCCCCTCTCTTTCACTACAGCCTTCGCCCTCCCCTCTAGCTCGTCTCCTCCAATTCGACCACTCACTCTTCCACCCTGTTATCTTCACTACTTCTCTGACACTTTGTTTTCCAGTTCTTGTACGTAGTGTAATTAGAGAGCTTCTAGGCTAGTTGTGTCTCATATACTTATACCAGATACACCTCAATTTTATACTACCTCATGAACTTCTACAATCACATTTCCCAACTCTAAATTTTTTCGAGATTATCTGTTATCATCCTATTGCCTACAACACTTATTGTCTTCTTATTTATGTGTCTTTAGTATCAACCATTGTATCTATTTTAGGGGCGTAGTAATTCTGGTGGTAAATTTATTGCACCCTCTCCTGTTACAGATTTAAATTACCAATAGTTCTCAATAGTACAATTTGTCCTGTCACTTGGCGAGCCACTTGAAACAAATCTGTCTAGTTGTTTTAATGTTTTGAATCAATTGACGAAACGTGTACTGCCTTGGCTACTTGAGCTATGACTTTTCTGCCCTATGTGAAGATATGAAATGTTAGAAGACTGTCTTTTGCCTTATATCCTAAGTTTGTCAGCCGAACATGTTTTTGTTGTGATAGCGCATCAGAAGCAGTAATATACAACACCCAACATATTAAATCAAACGTTATTGACTAGAGAATTGTATTCCATTGTAGTCTTCTGTCGTAGGTGAACTGCTGCAGACCACTGCGACTATGTTGTAACGTAATACCGCACAAAAAGCTGAACACACTGCAGAGGGTCTTGAACTCTGTTTCTGTTTTCTCAGTTGAACGTAGGAGGCTGTGCATGTCAATCGTCCCCTATATCACTGTTAGCTGTGGTGCATGATGGGAAGATTTTCCCTAGCTTCTGCCAAGGGTACTTTACTGATCTTCAGTACTACTCTGTGCATCTGTTTGCTTCTAAAAGTTCAGTGTAGTGTACTGGTATTCATAACATGCTATACACATTACTTCAGTAAAGACAAATGTAATGTTGTGACTTAAACCATTTTAACCCCCACACGTCAAGATGGTCCATGACTGAAACCGGTTGATATTTGGGTTTAAAATTAAAGCATGACGGGCAGACAAGCATTTTATGTATTGCTCGACGGTTTTTGATAGTCTCCTTCCAAAAATATTTGAAAGCGAAACGCTATGTGTATATGAATGGTCAAGTGGACGCTGATCTATAAGGTCACGCATAGAAGTTAGTTGGTGGCTAAAACTCAGCTGTGTTTATAAATTCCTGGTTGATATGCCTCTTGCCCATCTAAAGCTGTACGTTCAGAGACAAATGAGCTATATTGCTATATCATTCGTTTTCAGGTAAATGGCAAAAAATAACTGTAAGAAGGCCGGAAACTGTGGCCGACCGCTTCTATGCGCTTCAGTCCGGAACCGCGCTGCTGCTATTGTCGCAGGTTGAATCCTGCCTCGGGCATGGATGTTTGTGGTGTCCTTAGGTTAGTTAGGTTTAAGTAGTTCTAAGCCCAGGGGACTGATGACGTCAGATGTTAACTCCCATAGTGCGTAGAGCCATTTGAACCACTTTTTAAAAAGTTGATACTAAAAATTTCATTTACTGAATGCAGATGACACGCTGATGATCGTTCCGCGAGTTACGCCTCAGGAATGATGCGGTTAATATACAGATTACACAACTGAATATCTGTTACATTTTTCTCGAATCATATGGAGATGGCTATAAACCTATGGTCACGTCTAGTGATAAGTGGTGAAGTGTGAACTGTAGTATTGTGTCGATTAAAAGTCTAATAATTGCATTGCTGGGTTGACAGGAAAAAGCGTGTTTGAATTAGAACGTGGATGTGAAAATGACTGGCAATGAGTGTTAGGTGACAAACATTTCATTTTCTTGTTGAGCACTTTAATAAACTGCTGTCTCTTTACTTGTTTAAAGTTTGTAGAGTCTGAAAGTTTATCTGACGCATTTTGTAATGTGCTTACACTTCTCGTTCACAAGAAAAGACACGTAAATTGAGTATTGGCTTATGCTAATATTTCCTGAGGAATTAATGTGTGAAGTTTTCCTTAAAAGAAATAATTATATTCGAAATATGGTCAAGGGTACCTGAAAATGTATTTATGTTTTATTTGATGTATAACGTTTAAAATATTATTCCATCGATGACTCTTAAAACAAATGCAGTCATTTAATATAATTAGGAAGATCAGGGTTGATGTCTAGAAAATTCATGAGACAGATGTTTGTGACACAACAGGACCTTGGACGACGGGCAGATTTCCTAGTCGTAAATGTAAACATCGTTAACGGAGGACTTTGGAGCGTTGCGAATGGACGACTGCTGCCTACATGGCAGTACGAGAAATGATCTACACTTCTGGCCATTAAAATTGCTATCCCAAGAAGAAATGCAGATGATAAACGGGTCTTCATTGGACAAATTAATTATACTAGAACTGACATGTGATTACATTTTCACGCAATTTGGGTGCATAGATCGTGAGAAATCAGTACCCAGAACAACCACCTCTAGCCGTAAAAACGGCCTTGATACGCCTCGGCATTTAGTCAAACAGAGCTTGGATGGCGTGTACAGGTACAGCTGCCCATGCACCTTCAACACGATACCATAGTTCATCAAGAGTAGTGACTGGCGTAATGTGACGAGCCAGTTGCTCGACCACCACTGACCAGAGGTTTTCAATTGGTGAGAGATCTGGAGAATGTGCTGGCCAGGGCAGCAGTAGAACATTTTCTGTATCCAGAAAGGCCCGTACAGGAACTGCAACATGCGGTCGTGCATGATCCTGCTGAAATGTAGGGTTTCGCAGGGATCGAATGAAGGGTAGAGCCACGGGCCGTAACACGTCTGAAATCTAACGTCCACTGTTCAAAGAGCCGTCAATGCGAACAAGAGGTGGCCGAGACGTGTAACCAATGGCACCCCATACCATCATGCGGGGTGATACGCCAGTATGGCGATGACGAATTAACGCTTCCAATGTGCGTTCACAGCGATGTCGCCAAACACGAATGTCACCATCATGATTCTGTAAACAGAACCTGGATTTGTCCGGAAAAAATGACGTTTTGCCATTCGTGCACCCAGGTTCGTCGTTGAGTACACCATCGCAAGCGCTGCTGTCTGTGATGCAGCGTCGAGGGTAACCGCAGCCATGGCCTCCGAGCTGATAGTCCATGCTGCTGCAAACGTCGTCGAACTGTTCGTGCAGATGGTTGTTATATTGCAAACGTCCCCATCTGTTGACTCAGGGATCGAGACGTGGCTGCACGATCCGTTACGGCCATGCGGATAAGATGCCTGTCATCTCGAGTGCTAGTGATACCAGGCCATTGGCATCCAGCATGGCGTTCCGTATTACCCTCCTGAACCCACCGATTCCATATTTTGCTAACAGTCAATGGATCTCGATCAACGCGAGCAGCAATGTCGCGATACGAAAACAGCAATCGTGATAGGCTACAATCCGACCTTTATCAAAGCCGGAAACGTGATGGTACGTATTTCTCCTCCTTACACGAGGAATCACAACAACGTTTCACCAGGCAACGCCGGTCAACTGCTGTTTGTGTATGAGAAATCGTTTGGAATCTTTCCTCATGTCAGCACGTTGTAGGCGTCGCCACCGGCGCCAACCTTGTGTGAATGCTCTGAAAAGCTAATTATTTTCATATCACAGCATCTTCTTCCTGTCGGTTGAATTTGGCGTCTGTAGCACATCGTCTTCGTGGTGTAGCAATTTTAATGGCCAGTAGTGTATGTTCGTGGGACACGTGGTCCGCATGTTGCGGGTCCCTCCAGCCGTTATTCCTAGCAGACGAGCTCTTCACGTGACTGAGCGGAGCCCGTTCCACACTTACCTTTCCTTTTTTTCATTTCTTTTTAAGGTATGGTAATAGGTTCTGTAAAAATTTAATTGAATAACTCATTTAGGACGGTGGAAATACGGCTGATGAATTTTCAATTATTTACAATGTATCAGATACACACCCGGTAGCTTAGGGACTGACACACTATGTGATTATCCGGACACCTGGCTGAACATGACTTACAAGTTCGTGACGCACTCCATCGGTAATGCAGGAATTCAATATTGTGTTGGCCCACCCTTAGCCTTGATGATAGGTTCCACTCTCGCAGGCACATGTCAATCAGGTGCTGGAAGGTTTCTTGGGAATGGCAGCCCATTCTTCACGGATTGCTGCACTGACGAGAGGCATCGATGTCGGTCGGTGACGCCTGCCACGAAGTCAGCAATCCAAAACATCCCAGGCAGTCCATTACAGAGATGTTATTGTAGTGTAACTACTGTGTCTTAGGCCGTGCATTGCGAACAGGTGCACGATCATATTTAAAGATGGAATCGCCATCCCTGAATTGGTCTTCGACAGTGGGAAGCATCGATGTATACCTGTGCTCTGATAGTGCGACGTAAAACAACAAGGGGTAGAAGCCCCCTCCATGAAAAACACTACCTCACCATAACACCATCGCCCAAAAATTTACTGTTGGCACTACACACTACACACGCACTACACACGCCATAACCACAGCCTGCCATCGGATCACCACATTGTGTACCTCGATTCGTCACTCCAGACAACTTATCCGCTGTTCAGTCGTTCAATGTTTACGCTCCTTACACCACAGGAGGAGTCAAATGGCTCTGAGCACTATGGGACTTAACATCTGAGGTCATAAGTCCCCTAGAACTTAGAACTACTTAAACCTAACCAACCTAAGGACATCACACACACCCATGCCCGAGGCAGGATTCGAACCTGCGACCGTAGCGGTCGCGCGGTTCCAGACTGAAGCGCCTAGAACCGCTCGGCCACTATGGCCGGCCAGAAGGAGTCGTTTGGCATTTACCAGCGTGATGTTTGGCTTATAAGCAGCCGCTCGACCATGAAATCCAACTTTTCTCACCTCTCACCTGACTGTCGTAGTACTTGCAGTGGATCCTGATGCAGTCTGATATTCCTGTGCGATGGTCTGGATAGATGTCTGGCTATTACACATTACGACCCCCTTCGACTGTCGCCGGTCTCAGTCAGTCAACAGACGAGGTCGGCCTGTGCTCTTTTGTGCTGTACGTGTCCCTTCACGTTTCCACTTCACTATCACACCGGAAACAGTGGACTTAGGGATGTTAAGGAACGCTGAAATCTCGCGTACAGACGTATGACATATGTGACACTCAATCACCTGACCACGTTCGAAGGCCGTGGGTTCCGCGGAGCGTCCCATTCTGCTCTCTCACGATGTCTACTGACGTCGCTGGAATGGAGTACCTGGCAGTAGGTGGCAGCACAATGCACCTAATATGAACAACGTACGTTTTTTGTGGGTGTCCGGATACTTTTGATCACATAGTGTACTTACGTTCGGTAGTTCCAATAGTTTTGATCGACAGGAGACGTCTCAGAGGACAGAGCATTCGTTATTGTCGACGCAGCTATAGAAATGCAATTTTCCTGCTCTGAGATATAGCGTCTCAAGATTCTGAGCCGCGAACAGACCTTATCGCCCAGATACAATTTCCACAAAACCTCGTCGTCTGTGTAGTTACTGCTACTGATCAGTCTTCACTTGCTTCAGAGAATCGTTTTTGCATTAAGATAGTCATGGAGGCATAATTTGCCCTTCACATAAACTGCTGCATTGAAAATAGAAAAACTTAAAAGAACAGAATTTTTAGTCAGATGTAAGTCGTAATTTCATCATATATAATCTACCTGATTTTTTTCTCCAATTTGAGAATCTCATTCTGGAAAATTAATTCCATTTATTCTGAAAAAAGTATTCTTTTGTCTAGAGGACCAGTACGGAAGTACGTTGGTCTTTGTCTTCTGTGTCTCTAATAGTAATTAATCCAGGTGAAAGTAGATTAAAATGCCTTTAATTTGTCAAAAAAAATTATGGTGATCTACTGGGTTGTTATACAGAGATATTTTTTCCACTGTGAACGAACTGTAGGAATTGATCGAATAGAGGATAGGGAACGAAAAGGTCTAATAAACTTATGTCCGGAAATACATGGTTTCCGAGCTAGAGACCATTTACTGAGTTATACATTGTTACAGAGACTGTGGTCTAATAAGCGCTGTGCCACGCAGCCACAGTTACAATATGCATGGTTCCCCCGGGCTACAGGGTGGTACAGTTTCTCACACGTCATGCCTCGGCGCCATCTCCTGTCACAGTAACTGGTAATGTTGTGTCCCGTTCACTTCTCTTGGTGACTCGCCTTATAGTGGATGTGGTACATCGTTGTACACAATGGTTCCATATTCGAATCGAGAGCTTGCCGGCATGGTGTTTACTCACGGAATGGCAAATGGAAAGGGCGGCGGGCAACAAGGTTCTATCAGGAGACCTATCCCCGCCAGCAAAAACGACAGCATTCAATATTTTCAACTGTGTTTGTCTGAGACAGTTGTTTCAGGAAAAAGAAAATCATGGAGGACGTAACCGAAATGCTCGGACAGCAGGATTGAATGTAAAGGTGATTAACACTGTGGAAGGCGACGACCGTGTCAGTACCAGGCAGTTGGTTCGCCAGTACAGGGTAAGCCAAACGACCGAGCGGAACATTCTCCATGACAAATGTTACTATCCTTATCACTTAAAGCGTGTGCAGAGCTTACTAGCGTCAGACTTTCCTTGGCGGGAGCAGTTTCATCACTGGTTTCTTCACCATATAACCACGATTAAAATGGTTCAAATGCCTCTGAGCACTATGGGACTTAATATCTAAGGTCATCAGTCCTCTAGAACTTAGAACTACTTAAACCTAACTAACCTAGGGACATCACACACATCCATGCCCGAGGCAGGATTCGAACCTGCGTCCGTATCGGTCGCGCGGTTCCAGACTGAAGCGCATAGACCCGTTCGGCCACAGCGGCCGGCAACCACGATTCCGGGATTTGTGTCAGCTATCCTACTCACAGATAAGGCCACCTTTACGCAGAGTGGTATCTCCAATTATCACAACAGTAATCTATAGGATTGTATGCAGAGCCCCCATGGCATGGTGACAGTGAATCATCAACATTGATGTAGCAGAATGTGTGTGCTGGAGTAATAGACCACCGTATTTTGGAACCAGTCTTTCTTCCACTTCGCCTAACAGGTGAGAAGTATCGGCGTTTCTTGCGGATGACTTTGTCTCCCATACTGGAAGAACTGCCATTGATGATTCGAAGGGTTATGTGGCTGCTACATGATGTTGCTCCAGCTCACTTCGCCGTTAACGTCCGAACGCTTATCAATCGTGTCTTCCCTGGTTGGTTGATTGGACAAGTGGGTCCAGGTGCATGGCCTGTTCGCTCATCAGACCTCAACCAGTGCGATTTCTTGTTATGGTTCCATCTCAAAAGTATCGTATATACAGAGCTCATTCTGGATGTGGAGACACTGGAAAGACGTATTCATGCTGCCTTTGACACTGTTCGGATGCAGCCTGGCCGATGTGAATGTGTGAGACGGATCAGGCCACGGCGCGTACACGCATATGTTGAGGCACATGCAAAACATTTTCAACACTGCTGTAACTCTGCCTGCTTGGTACAGTGGTCATTAGACCGCAGTCACTGTAACAATATATAACTGAATATAAGGTCTCTAGCATGGAAACCACGCGTTTCCGTATATAAATTCGTTAGGTATTTTTTGTTCTGTACCCTTTCATCGACCAGTCCCTAGCGTCTGCACACTACAGCAAAAAACTACCCTCTATAGTGGAACTGTCTACAACCCACTTTGTAAGTAGTTACTCTCCTCGCACTTCGTCAGAGAATGCACTCACTCCGTGTTCAGGCCACGAGTGGCCTACTGGGACCATCCGACCGCCTTGGCATCCTCAGGGAGGATGCGGATAGGAGGAACATGGGGTCAGCACAACGCTCTCCCGGTCATTATGATGGTATTCTTGACCGAAGTCGCTACTGTTCGGTCGAGTAGCTCCTCAGTTGGCATAACTAGGCTGAGTGCACCCCGAAAAATGGTAACAGCGCATGGCAGCCTGGATGGTCACCCATCCAAGTGTCGACCACGCCCAGCAGCTCTTAACTTCGGTAATCTCACGGGAACCGGTGTATCCACTGCGGCAAGGCCGTTGCCCTCGTCAGAGAATGGGACGGGAAAATATTAGTATACAATAGCTTCTCGTCAAGGTCGTGAATGCCCGATGGACGACGAGGTCTACCGGCCGCACTGTCATCCCCTGCCTTGCGGCGTCAGGCGGATGCGGTATGGAGGGCGTGTGGTAAGCACACCGCTTCTCCTGGCCGTTTTGCAGACTTTCCAGATCGTGGACCTTCTACTGTTCGGTCAAGCACCTCCTCAGATGCCATCACGAGGCTCAGTGCAACCCGTAAATAGACTTCTCACCAAGGAACTGGGATTACAACCTGGGTCCAGTACGTGGCGGCCATCCAAGCTGACCGATCAGCTACGGATGCGGACAAAATTTTAATACACAATGCACGGAAAACCTGTTCTGTGACCTGTGTTGTGTGATTTTCAGCGGTTGTTTCAGCATGAGGGAGTATGGTGTCAGGTGGTTCATTACAGAGTAGCTGCATTATTTTTGATATCCCGCCTTCGCTTATCTTTCTATGTGTATTACACTGAAAATATCTCCATAGTTATTCACATCTCAATAATATACGGTGTGAGCCACAAAAATGCTCAAAAATGCTATGCTAAGATGTTCCCGCAGCGGCGACAACCATTTTACATTGTACGTGCTTTGGCTGAATGTTCCTGAATTATTCTGTGCTTCGTGTTGTTCATTTTGGTAAAATTGTTAGAGATCCTATCGTCGTTGTAAATATGTTTTAATAGATAAAAAGGTAACCGTGGTAACATATCAATAATTCATAATATTGTATTATCGCTGTGCAAAGAGCCATCAGAGACCATTGGTCCCTTATACGAAAATAACGAGGAAAAGTCCCCAAACAGTCTCTAAAATTTTAGTGGTGAATTTCAATCCTCGATTCTATCATTCAGGCGTGCAACTTCTAAGCTGAAAAATTTTTGAAGATTAAACGTTAAAGGATATAAGCAAAGTGCTGTAGCAGACACTCAGGAAGGTTATTTGGGTGAAGTGGCGCAGAGCTGGTAGAGGCCCGCCTAGCTGCGCCTGCGTTTTCTTGGCTCATTACGGCGGCACTTTCTGCAGCCAAGTAATTACCGAGTCGCCGCTATGGAACTAATTACGTAAACGCTCAGTGGGCAAGTCCCAAGTGCCGCCACGTAAGATGCTGCGTGCTCGCTCAGCAGCCCCGCGAAGCGGTGCCATTCTGAAGCACTGACCGCAGTGCGAATAACGAGTCACATACATAGCTGGGAGCAGCAATAAGTGGGGCTACAAAATGAAGTGAGTGTAATGATTTAGTAGAGGTTACACGAAAATCTTTGTTAGAATACTACGAAACTAGTGTATGCCTAACGAAAGACATCCAACAAAACACTCGTGTTGTGTCCACCCGCAGTAACTAATTTTAGAAAAGACAATCTTAGTTTTCAGTTCCTGATTTAGTAAGCGGAATTTACAAGGAAAGTACTTTTTAACAAAGGAGTGTACGCTATACACATGGTATTAATAAAAAAAATTATTTATGGTCACCTCATTTTCTATGGGATTTCTGCACGTTACAAAACCAACAAATGCAATCAATTTAGAGTGCACGACTTTCCAAATGAAACCATCAACGTACCTGACGACTAGACAGGAAATCCTAAAGTTATATGGAAAGATTTTGTGAATCTGAACACATAGTCCATAAAACAAGAAAGTCGAAGATGAAAAGTTGGTATACATGGCCTCCAAGAGCTCAGTGCTCAGCCGGCCGGGGTGGCCGAGCGGTTCTAGGCGCTACAGTCTGGAACCGCGCGACCGCTACGGTCGCAGGTTCGAATCCTGCCTCGGGCATGGAT
This sequence comes from Schistocerca cancellata, assembly GCF_023864275.1. Classification (NCBI taxonomy): domain Eukaryota; kingdom Metazoa; phylum Arthropoda; class Insecta; order Orthoptera; family Acrididae; genus Schistocerca; species Schistocerca cancellata. The sequence goes on along the minus strand of NC_064631.1, from coordinate 344,064,473 downwards.
GTGTGTGATGTCCTTAGATTAGTCAGGTTTAAGTAGTTCTAAGTTCTAGGGGACTGATGACCTCAGAAGTTAAGTCCCGTAGTGCTCAGAGCCATTTGAACCATTTGAAGCTCAGTGCTCAAAATTAGCTACATTTAGCCACCAAGACAGATCCATAGCGACGAATCTATATTACTTGAAGAATCATGTGTGTGGGCATTGTAATATCGTTTAATAATGTGTAATGCTAGAGCAATACAATACCGTGCATGTTGTCACCCTTCGATTAAGAGGTTCCACGAGAGAAAAGAATATGCGTTCCTTCTGATATCTTTTGACCAAATCGATCATTGGTTGAGCACATGCTAAACTATTGTATCAAAATTAAGTAGCGATAATGGAGAAGTAGTTCTAATGATGAATAAGAAAACAGGGATGCACGTAAGCTACTATAAACAACAATTTCCACCAAGATAGAACAAAGTTTATGTATATACCTACTAGCTCCACAGATAATGAACAGTTTGAAATAATGTATAATGAGATAAAATAAACTATTCAAATAATTAAGGAAGACAAAACTGCAATTGTGATGAGAGACTGGAATTCGATAGCTGGGAAAGTGGGAGGAGGAGATACATGGTCAAGGCGAAATGAATGAATGAAGTAGCAACCTGTTAAAATTTTGCAGTGCATCAGTTCATCTTTGCAAAAATTTGGTTTAAGAAACGTGAAATGGTGGTCCATACGTCGAAGAGACTTGGAGGTACTGGGAAGTTTCAGACTGGTTACGAAATGGTAAGATATACAGTTCTAAACGAGATTTTGAAATGCAAAACTTTTCTCGCCGTTCTTTAAAAGAAATTTCCACCATTTGACTGTAAATAACTGTTCATTTCCGGAATGAATTTTCAGTTTACAAGGTATAGTGCACTGATATGAAACTTTCTAGTAGACTGAAACGATGTGGTGGACCGAGACCCGAAATTAGGACCTTTATATTCCGTGGACAAGTTCTCTACTCACTTTTTTTATTTCATTTTGTTCATTATTGTTCGTTGCATTTGTTCGGGTTGGATGTCCCATGACACACTTTGAAGTTCGTTGCAGATCCATTTACTCAGCTTTTTTTTTTTTTTTTTTTTGTTACAGAGGGCAGTTAACTCTCTGATCGCACACGCTAAGTTAGCGTAGCGGCGCCGACTGATCTACCCCACCCCGATTCACGAGCTGTTCTCACAGTTTTACTTGTGTCATTACCTCATCTCCTACCATGAAAATTTCACAGGTAGAATGTGAGGTACTCGAGGAAGTAATGGCTAGATGAAGATATGAGAGTCGTGCTCTGGTAGCTCAACTTCAGCCCGCAAAAGGCAGAAGTCCCGGTTTCGAGTCCCCCTTACGTCGCCTTCTCCTATTACTTGGACAGTTACATTTTGTCCTAGAAATCCACAACCTATTGTTTCCAGACATTCGGTGTCTAACGTTGTATAAGTACACTGCTGGGTATGAAGGTAGCCTGCAACAAAAGTAGTGTTGACATGAAGCGCATTGTATGCTTGGGTATGGATATGATTAGCACCTCAGTGGAACCACAGTAGGTATATAAGGGAAGATTACGCCGCAGGATTCTCATTCAAAAATCCAATTTGAATTTTGGTTCATTGTCAGAAGAACACACCACGAATGAATTATCCGATTTAAACGGAAATCGGTAGGTTTGGTGTACGTATACAGACAACCAAATGACTATAATTTCAGAAGAATTGGATGACTTATCCAAAAGAAAGAGCTTCACAAAATAAAAAAGTCACGAAACGCGTTGGTCCACCTCTGGCCCCCATGAAAGTGGTTTTTAGGATTGGCATAGACTGATAGAGTCGGTTGATGTCCTCCAAGAGATATCGTGCCAGATTCTTTCCAGTGGACACATTACATCCTCAAAACCCAGACCTGATTGGAGGATCGTGCTCATAATGCTCCAAAAGTTCTTCATTCGGGGAGAGATAAGGCTGTCTTGCTGGCCAATGTAAGGTTTGGGAAGTACAAAGACTAGCAACGCGAAGTCTCGTTGTGTTCATGTGGAAGTTATATTACTGAAATATAAGCTCAAGAAGGTTTACGCAATTTTGTCATATGATGACATGGTTGGAGACCGTGGCTGTTATTTGAAGACAAATGTCGATGGTGTTGGGACAGCAACCAGCCACAAATTTATTTTCAGTTCCTTTATTCAAAGGGTACTGCTACCGTTTTCAAATCGTTATGACTCATCTTCAGACGGTTTCATGCTTTCATTACAACATTCTTTTGCAGATTAATTGTCCACAAATATGAATAATACACAATTATAAGCATGCCACACGGATGGTTGCGTTACAAAATTTCATTGGATGTGACTTACGTGAAATGTCCGTTTGGAGTGTTTTTTTTTTTTTCATTACATTCGTCCAACAGATGTGAATACATTCCTATTGCATTCTTATCGTCGCATACGTAAATTTTTCCCGCTGAACACTTTATATTTGTCACAGAAAAGATTTCTAGTACACACCACAAGTATTGATACAATACAATATGCTTATTAACAGCATACTATCTGAAAGTAAAGCACTCATATTAAAAGCTGACAAGGAAATTCTTTAATCATAAAGCATGAAAGGGAAAACGTAGAGAAGACCTTGCAATTTTTCCACAACAACAATATTACTGAAATAAAGTCAGATCCTACAATAAAATTCCAAAGTAAACTCCGTAAGCTACCACAAAACTGTAACTTTTTACTGAATAAATGTGAAATACGTAACCGCACAGCAATGAATCCCTCAGCACCAAAACTGAGAACATAACCACAGGTTCCTAAAGAAAATTGTCCCATCCACCCGATTGTTAACTCAAGAAAAAGCCCTGCTTACTTCATAAGCAGTAAACTAAAAGCCCTCGTTACCAGATACTGTACATTTGAAAATAGCTACACCATACATTACACACATGAACTCATAAGCTTAATTAAAGATATCCACATCTCACCAACAGCTAAATTAGCGTCACCAGACATAGTCAACCTATTGTAGTGGATGGATGCCAGGAGGTGTCGTATTTTAACTCGTCTGAGCATTCAAATGGTTTATTTTTTCCACTACAGAGCTTCGTCCACCTTGGTCCGTGTCACGGGCCCCACATTGCTGAGGTAGCACCCCAGAGGCCTGTGCAACGCACTGTGTCGAACCGGGCTTGTGCGCCAGCTGCAGAGTTCCAATTACGTCAGGATGGCTGCGCTAGCAGCCGACTCAGCGGCCACCATCCCTGTTGACGCCGCACTGCTCTGCCGGGAGCCGTAGGCCAGCCGCACTGCTGCTTCTTCCTCTGCTGGCGTAGTTGGGAATACGGCGGCAATGACTGCTCCTGTCCCGGCATCAAAACCTGCAGCCCTCGCATTGTAAGTCTCTGACGTGTGTCGGGAGCTGAGACGACTGTCCGTAGTAGCGAGTCGAAGAGTGGCCCGCCCTGGCTGGCTGCAGACCACACGTCGGCCTCAGAGGGTCGAACCAACGACCCGCCGTGGACTGGGACGCTGTCGGCCCATCTGTGTGTCTCCAGTAGTGTGACACGCCCTGCCATCCAGGAGAGCTGCCACACTTGAATGAATCTCGTTAGAAAATAACACCTATTTATACTCGGCTTCGCGGATCTGTTTCGCTAAGGCGTCACTCTGAGTCACGTACGCCCCACATCCCAGTTGCGCCAGAGGGCCCCTTCTGCCTATAGCTTGTGACCTGCTGCATTTACTCTTTTCAGCAGTTCAATGGCCCCTGTGTCCTCCATTCCATTTCGCAACCGCTGGTCAACGTACCTTACTGCAGTCCAGCCCACATGTGGCTGTGACTTGTGCGCTCCAAAATACTGCACCAAATCTAGCTTCCCTACCTTTAACTGTGGTGTTCGTACATTATACACGAACATCCCTATCAAAAAGACTATTAGCATTATAAGAAACAATCTGTTTAAATATAAGAAAATTAGTATTGCAGAGATCTGTGAACTCATAGAAGTACTTTATCTTATTCTAGAGCATAATTACTTAAGCTTGAACAACAAACTGTACCAACAACATGATGGTTTGGCAATGGGAATTAGCTTAGCTGGGATATTGGCTGATATTTACATCAACTACATAGAACAAAAATTCTTCTCAACCAACCAGCACATCTCAAACAAAATAATCTACTACAGACGATATGTTAATGGTACAATCTTGCTTCTTGATGGTAAAAACAGCGAAATTGATATATTAGCAGCAGATCTAAGCAAAATGCGCATTAATATTAAATTCACAGTTGAACATGTAACTAGTAAAAGCATTAACTTTCGTGACCTGAAGATTTGCAATAGTAACAATAAACATCAATTTATTATTTCCAGAAAACCTACCACCACAGGAGTCAATATTGATAACTCATCTTGCCAACCCTGGCAACAAAAAATAGCATGTTTCAGAGCGATGGTATACCAAATTAAAAAAGTACGAATATGTGACAGACCAACAAAATGAAATCAATATAATTAAAACAGTTGCTCATAATAATGGATACAAACCCATAATAAGAGAAAAACTCCACAACAAATAGCAGACAAGAACCACAGATCCACTTTCCAGCAATCCACAAAACATGCACTCCAAGCCAAATCAGTGTGCAGAGGAGCCAAACCTAAATATGCTACTCTCCCATACATAGGCCCCCTATCATACCAAATACCAAACTTATTTAAAAAGAAAAATTTCACAATCAGCTTTTACACAAATAATAAATTACAACAGAAAGTAATCTACGATGTAAATACACTACTGGCCATTAAAATGGCTACACCACGAAGACAACGTGCTACAGACGCGAAATTTAACCGACAGGAAGAAGAGGCTGTGATATGCAAATGATTAGCTTTTCAGAGCATTCACAGAAGGTTGGCGCCGTTGGCAACACCTACAACGTGCTGACATGAGGAAAGTTTCCAACCGATTTCTCATACACAAACAGCAGTTGATCGGCGTTGCCTGGTGAAACGTTGTGATGCCTCGCGTAAGGAGGAGAAATGCGCACAATCACGTTTCCGACTTTGATAAAGGTCGGATAGTAGCCTATGGCGATTGCGGTTTACCGTATCGCGACATTGCTGCTCGCGTTGGTCGAGATCCAATGACTGTTAGCAGCATATGGAATCGGTGGGTTCAGGAGCGTAATACGGAACACCGTGCTGGATCCCAATGGCCTCATATCACTAGCAGTTGAGATGACAGACATCTTATCCGCATGGCCGTAACGGAACGTGCAGCCACGTCTCGATCCATGAGTCAACAGATGGGGACGTTTGCAAGACAACAACCATCTGCGCGAACAGTTCGACGACGTTTGCAGCAGCATGGACTATCAGCTCGGAGACCATGGCTACGGTTACCCTTGATGCTGCATCACAGGCAGGAGCGCCTGCGATGGTGTACTCAACGACGAACCTGCGTGCACGAATGGCAAAACGTCATTTTTTCGGATGAATCCACGTTCAGTTTACAGCATCATGATGGTCGCATCTGTGTTTGGCGACATCGCGGTGAACGCACATTGGAAGCGTGTATTCGTCATCGCCATACTGGCGTATCACCCGGCGTGATGGTATGGGATGCCATTGGTTACACGTCTCGGTCACCTCTTGTTCGAATTGACACTTTGAACAGTGGACGTTACATTTCAGATGCGTTACGACCCGTGGCTCTACCCTTCATTCGATCCCTGCGAAACCCTACATTTCAGCAGGATAATGCACGACTGCATGTTGCAGGTCCTGTACGGGCCTTTCTGAATACAGAAAATGTTCGTTTGCTGCCCTGGCCACCAATTGAAAAGTCTTGTCAATGGTGGCCGAGCAACTGGCTCGTCACAATACCCCAGTCACCACTCTTCATGAACTGTGGTATCGTGTTGAAGCTGCAAGGGCAGCTGTACCTATACACGCCATCCAAACTCTGTTTGACTCAGTGCCCAGGCGTATGAAGGCAGTTATTACGGCCAGAGGTGTTTGTTCCCGGTACTGATTTCTCAGGATCTATGCACCCAAATTGCGTAAAAATGTAATAACATGTCAGTTCTAGTATAATATATGTGTCCCATGAATACCGGTTTATCATCTGCATTTCTTCTTGGTGTAAAATTTTAATGGCCAGTAGTGTACCTCCAAGAGTCCCCATGGTAAATCAGGAATTTAGAAACTCAAATGTGACACATGTCCAAAATTCTACACTGGGCAGACAGGCAGAATTTTTGAAGTTAGATACAAAGAACAAATTGATGCTTTAAGGCTCAGCAAGTTGAACAAATCTGCATTTGCTGCTCATATTGCTGAAGAAAACCATTCAGTGAGAAACATTGAGAACAACTTAAAAAATTGATATCTAGAAGAAAAAGGTTCCACTACTAATATATTAGAAGAAATTAAAACACACACACACACAAAAACTGCACCCCAGACTATATTCTTAACGAACAAACCGAGTTAGCTAACACCCCTTTCCTCAAAAATTTCCGAAATATATTTTCCACCCTCCAAAGCAAATTATATTCCTACGCCCATCTGCAGATAAAGTATCAAATTTATATGTTATTACAATTGTCATGGTGCTAAATGTAAATAAATGTACTGTGTTACATATACAGTTCTCAAAAAAATATGGATCAACTTAGTAATTAATGTAACAGTATTCGCTCTAAAGCTAACAAAATCCATGTCTCTCTGTACTAGTGTAAAAGGCATAACAGTTGCATAAGTGAATTTATGATCTTTTTTCCAAACATGGGACATCTTCAGGATGTTACGATATATCATAGCATCTTTTTTACTCATATGTTTGTAAGCACTTTGTATTGTATGAAAACATGTGGTGTGTGCTAGAAATCTTTTATGTCACAAATCTGAAGTGTTCAGCGAGAAACATTTACGTGTGCAACGATAAGAATGCATTGGGAATGTATTCACATCTGTTGAAGAGTGTAATGAAAAACAAGAGACAAAAATGCAATACAAGGAAAAAGAAATCTTAAACAATGTCATCTACAACTTGCATCTGCAGCTAGGACAGAGCCCCTCACCTTTACAATTCTCGCACATCCAACAGAACATAGATGATAAAGTAGATGAAGAACAAAAGATTATCTCATCCAATCACAAAAAGAAAATAGAAGCCTTAAAATCTATGAACAATTCCGAGTCGGATAAAAACAAACAGCTAAGCCAACAAAAACTTTTTGACCGAGTTATTAATACAACTGACATCCAGTCCAGCGACAACCTTTATTAAATAAAGGTCAGAAAGATACTCTTGGAGCAAATCTCAATAATCACTGTGTTAAAAATCTCATAGCCTGCACAAAATTTGCATGTGACACAGAAAAACAAGACACATGTGAGAAAAATGCACTTGCATACAAAACCAATGAACTGACACCCTCAACAGTAGTGGGATACCAGTCTGACTGCCACGCGCCATACAGCCTGACAGACAGGAGTGGTCGTCTGGGCCGACATTTCTTGCCATTGCAGGACCACCATCCGAGGCACCCTTATACCACAGCGGTATGTCGACGATAATCTATGCCCCAGTTTGTTGCTCTTCATGGCAAGCCGTTCTGGGCTTACACTCCAGCAAAGCAAGGCTCGTCCGAACACAGCAAGAGTCTCTACTGTTTGGTTTCGTTTGCGAAACTCTACTTTGGCCAGGAAAGTCGCTGATTTTCTTCGTACTTGAGAACGTATAGAGGGTAATGGGCAGGGCCCTCCAACCTGGTCGGTGTTTTGACGATCTAAAGCGAAAATTGGACTGAGTCTGGCACGATATCACTCAGTAGGACATCCAAAAACTCTCAATCTACGCGAAGCCGAGTAACTGCCTGCATGAGGGCCAAGGGTGAACCAGCACGTTATGAATAGCTCAATTTGTGAAACGCTTTTTCTTTAATAAATCATCCGGTTTTTCTGGAATTATAAATATTTGTTTGTCTGTACATGATCACAACTAGCGATTTCCATCCCACTGAAATAATTCCTTCGTCATGCGTTGGTTTTCTACTTCTCTACTTTTTAAATTTAATTTATTTATTTTGTATTAGAGAGCATTTCCAGTAGCATTGGTAAGGATTCCCCGACTTGATGTGAATGTGGAATCGGTGACTTTAGCAGGGCCATAACGTGAAGATTAATCTGAAGTGTCCCACTTGACCAGAAGTGGAGAGAGCAGTCTTACTGTTCACTTGGCTATGTCACTTTGAGCCAGGGAATAAGTGTGGTTCGAGGAAGATAAGTAACCACATAAACAGTCGACGACACCTGGAACATCAAAGACTGTCAGCACAGCAGCTATTGTAGTGTCTTGTCATGACGTATCATCAAAGAGACCAACAGTGGTGCACCCAACGGTGTTCCCAGGCGAGTCCCACTTTCACATGCAACACTTTGATGAACGTATCCCTTTGTGAGTGTACGAGGAGAACGAGTGTTTTCTGACATTAACCCAACACTTGCTTTAGTGGTCTGAAGAACCACTGAGCAGACAACACGACATCCTCTGTTTTACCATCAAGTGCACCTGATCTTCAATGTCTCTGTGATGCTTGTCACTAAGATAACACATATTGTGGTAAAAATGGTTCAAATGTTTCTGAGCATTACGGGACTTAACATCTGAGGTCTACAGTCCCCTAGATCTCCCAACTACTTAAACCTAACTAATCTAAGGACACGTAGTACCCGTGGTCTTGGGGTAGCATCTTTGATTCATAATCAAAACGTCTTCGGTCCAGGGTACGATCCCCGCCACTGCCTGAATTTTGATAAATAATCAGCATTGGCGGCCGAAGACTTCCGGCATAAGAAGTCAGCCTCATTCTGAAAACGGCATTGTCAAAGAGGGCGAAGGAGCGGATAGAGGTTCAGGGCACTCTCTTGTCCTAGGGGTGGGAAATTGCCTCTAAAGGCGGAAGAATCAGCAATGATCAACGACATGAGGATGCAGAAGGCAATGGAAACCACTGCATTAAAGACACATAACGTGTATCCACAGGACATGTGGCCTGTAATTGAAGAAGTGTCATGATGATCTCTCCATTGGCAAAAGATTCCGGAATAGTCCCCCATTCGGATCTCCGGGAGGGGACTGCCAAGGGGGAGGTTACCATGAGAAAAAGATTGAATAATCTACGAAAGGACAACGTTCTACGAGTCGGGGCGTGTAATGTCAGAAGCTTGAACGTGGTAGGGAAACTAGAAAATCTGAAAAGGGAAATGCAAAGGCTCAATCTAGATATAGTATGGGTCAGTGAAGTGAAGTGGAAGGAAGACTAGGATTTCTGGTCAGATGAGTATCGGGTAGTATCAACAGCAGCAGAAAATGGTATAACAGGTGTAGGATACGTTATGAATAGGAAGATAGGGGTGTGTTACTGTGAACAGTTTAGTGACCGGGTTGTTCTAATCAGAATCGACAGCAGACCAACACCGACAACGATAGTTCAGGTATTCATGTCGACTTCGCAAGCTGAAGATGATCAGATTGAGAAAGTGTATGAGGATATTGAAAGGGTAATGCAGTATGTAAAGGGGGACGAAAATCTAATAGTCATGGGCGACTGGAATGCAGTTGTAGGGGAAGGAGTAGAAGAAAAGGTTACAGGAGAATATGGGCTTGGGACAAGGAATGAAAGAGGAGAAAGACTAATTGAGTTCTGTAACAAGTTTCAGCTAGTAATAGCGAATACCCCGTTCAAGAATCACAAGAGGAGGAGGTATGCTTGGAAAAGGCCGGGAATACGGGAAGATTTCAATTAGATTACATCATGGTCAGACAGAGATTCCGAAATCAGATACTGGATTGTAAGGCGTACCCAGGAGCAGATATAGACTCAGATCACAATATAGTAGTGATGAAGAGTAGGCTGAAGTTCAAGACATTAGTCAGGAAGAATCAATACGCAAAGAAGTGGGATACGGAAGTACTAAGGAATGACGAGATACGTTTCAAGTTCTCTAACGCTATAGATACAGCAATAAGGAATAGCGCAGTAGGCAGTACAGTTGAAGAGGAATGGACATCTCTAAAAAGGGCCATCACAGAATTTGGGAAGGAAAACATAGGTATAAAGAAGGTAGCTGCGAGGAAACCATGGGTAACAGAAGAAATACTTCAGTTGATTGATGAAAGGAGGAAGTACAAACATGTTCCGGGAAAATCAGGAATACATAAATACAAGTCACTGAGGAATGAAATAAATAGGAAGTTCAGGGAAGCTAAGACGAAATGGTTGCAGGGAAAATGTGAAGACATCCAAAAGGATATGATTGTCGGAAGGACAGACTCAGCATACAGGAAAGTCAAAACAACCTTTGGTGACATTAAAAGCAACGGTGGTAACATTAAGAGTGCAACGGGAATTCCACTGTTAATTGCTGAGGAGAGAGCAGATAGGTGGAAAGAATACATTGAAAGCCTCTATGAGAGTGAATATTTGTCTGATGTGATAGAAGAAGAACCAAGAGTCGGTTTAGAACAGACAGGAGATCCAGTATCAGAATCGGAATTTAAAAGAGATTTGGAGGACTTACGGTCAAATAAGGCAGAAGGAATAGATAACATTGCATCAGAATTTCTAAAATCATTGGGGGAAGTGGCAACAAAACGGCTATTCACGTTGGTGTGTAGAATATATGAGTCTGGCGATATACCATCTGACCTTCGGAAAAGCATCATCCACACAATTCCGAAGACGGCAAGAGCTGACAAGTGCGATAATTATCGCACAATCAGCTTAACAGCTCATGCATCGAAACTGCTTACAAGAATAATATACAGAAGAATGGAAAAGAAAATTGAGAATGCGCTAGGTGACGATCAGTTTGGCTTTAGGAAAAGCAAAGGGACGAGAGAGGCAATTCTGACGTTACGGCTAATAATGGAAGCAAGGCTAAAGAAAAATCAAGACACTTTCATAGGATTTGTCGACCTGGGAAAAGCGTTCGACAATATAAAATGGTGCAACCTGTTCGAGATTCTGAAAAAAGTAGGGGTAAGCTATAGGGAGAGACGGGTCATATACAATATGTACAACAACCAAGAGGGAATAATAAGAGTGGACGATCAAGAACGAAGTGCTCGTATTAAGAAGGGTGTAAGACAAGGCTGTAGCCTTTCGCCCCTACTCTTCAATCTGCTCATCGAGGAAGCAATGATGGAAATAAATGAAAGATTCAGGAGTGGAATTAAAATAGGAAATGAAAGGATATCAATGATACGATTCGCTGATGACATTGCTATCCTGAGTGAAAGTGAAGAAAAATTAATTGATCTGCTGAACGGAATGAAGAGTATAATGAGAACACAGTATGATTTGAGAGTAAATCGGAGAAAGACGAAGGTATTGAGAAGTAGTAGAAATGAGAACAGCGAGAAAATTAACATCAGGATTGATGGTCACGAATTCAATGAAGTTAAGGAATTCTGCTACCTAGGCAGTAAAATAACCAATGACGGACGGAGCAAGGAGGATATCAAAAGCAGACTCGCTATGGCAAAAAAGGCATTTCTGGCCAAGAGATGTCTACTAATATCAAATACCGGCCTTAATTTGAGGAATAAATTTCTGAGGATGTACGTCTGGAGTACAGCATTGTATGGTAGTGAAACATGGACTGTGGGAAAACCGGAACAGAAGAGAATCGAAGCATTTGAGATGTGGTGCTATAGACGAATGTTGAAAATTAGGTGGACTGATAAGGTAAGGAATGAGGAGGTTCTACGCAGAATCGGAGAGGAAAGTAATATGTGGAAAACACTGATAAGGAGAAGGGACAGGATGATAGGACATCTGCTAAGACATGAGGGAATGACTTCCATGGTACTAGAGGGAGCTGCAGTGAGCAAAAACAGTAGAGCAAGACAGAGATTGGAATACGTCAAGCAAATAATTGAGGACGTAGATTGCAAGTGCTTCTCTGAGATGAAGAGGTTAGCACAGGAAAGGAATTCGTGGTGGGCCGCATCAAACCAGTCAGTAGACTGATGACAAAAAAAAGAAAAAGAAAAAACCTAAGGACATCACACACATCCATGGCCGATGCTGGATTCGAACCTCCGACCGTAGCGGTCGTGCGGTTCCAGGGTGAAGCGCCTAGAACCGCTCGGCTACACCGGCCGGCTTATTGTGTTACATTGGACCACTACACCAAGTGTTAGGTTCATGCCCCAACGATGGATGCAATCTGGCAACACTCGTCCTTTTCTTGCACCCACACAGTGCTGTTCGTGAAAGTGAGGCTCATGTGGAAAGACGAAATGATGTCCGTCATGTGCCCGTTGGGTGGACCACTATTGGTCTCTCTGCGGACACGTCATGACAAGACGCAACAATAGCTGCTGTGATAACATTCCTTGCTGTTCCACATGTCGCCACACTGTTCATGTGGTTATCTTCCTGCAACCAAACTTATATTGTACATGTCCTCATTTGTTTTTTTTTATGCAGAAGGTTGAATATTGCCCTGGCCAGGCAGCAACTACAATGACGAATACTCAATCTGATCAAAAGTATCCAAATACTGGATACGAATTGTTGTTGTAGCTTTTGGTCTTCAGTCCAAAGACTGGTTTTATGCAGCCCTCCACGTTACACTATCCTGTTAAGCCTCTTCATCTTCAAACAAGTACCGCAGCCCACATCGTTTCGAATTTGCTTGCTGTATTCATCTCTTCGTCTCCCTCTACAGTTCTAGTCCCACGCGCATCCCTCCAAAACCGACTTGCTGATCCCTTGATGTCTCAAAATTTCTCCAGTCTGTACTGTTTACCGTCCATTGGTTATCGTTCTCGTTTCACTTCCATACAAATCTACACTCCAGACAAGTACCTTCCAAACACTTAAATGTATGTTTGTTGTTAATAAATTCGTCTTTTTCAGAAAAACTTTTGGTGCCATTGCCAGTCTGCATTGCCGATTACTGGACATTAATGTGGGATATATACAGCTTCTGCCTTCATGATGTTTTTACTAGGGACAGATTCAATGAGGTTTCTGAATATCTGTAGAGGAATTGCTGCCAGTTCTTCCTCAAGAGGTGGAACCAGAGAAGGCAATGATGTTGCACGCTAATGTCTGGAGCAATGTTGACATTCTGATATATTTCGAGGTTTTACGTGGGATTGAGGGGGGTCAGTCCATTTCTGAATGAATCATTGCATCACAGATATATTTCTCGAGAGAGTGTATTTTCATATTCGTACAAACGACCATGATTCCCATACTCTCCCTCTACTGTAGTGTGTAGTACGCAATCCTTAGAAATGTGTTCATATCCTTCCAGATTTTGAGGTTTTTTAAGCACAATTAAGGGACTATGTCCTAACCACGAAAACCACCCCATATCGTAACACCCTATTCTCTGTACTACAACTCTGATGTCATGATGACAACCACTCGTCAAACCTAAGCCGTTCCATTGAACTGACATAGGGTGCTGCGTCATTCTTCGCTCCACATCACTCTTTTCGATTCATCCACTAGTGTTGTTCTTTATACCATCTCAAAACCTCACTTAGCATTCACTACAGAAAACTCTTGCTTATGTAGAGCTGCTAGACCGTTGTAGCAGGACATTATTAGTGCCTGTCTGATATCTTGCGCACGGTCATTGTGTTAGCTAGACTGGAGGTAGCACCTGGGAACATACAAGCAATTTAGTTCCTCAGTTTAGGCGATTTTTTATATCCACCCTCCGCAATGATTCCTGGTCCCTGTTAGTCACTACATGAGGTCTCCCTTGTCATGGCTTAGCTGTAATAGTCCCTTGGCGTTTCCACTTCACGGTAATGTCTCCAACAGACTACTTAGGCAGCTTTAGAATTACTGAAGTGTCGCTGATTGATTTGCATGTGACATCCAATGACCAGTCCACTTTGGAATTCAGAGCTCTCCTGATCGACCCGTTCTGCTGTACTGCCCTCCTGCTGACAACATAATACTCTCTGCCTTTTCTGGTGCGTACGCCCCTCGAGGCATCTAGCTGTCGAATCCGCATTACATAGAGGCGTCGAGATATACTTCATCGGATAGTGTATTTGATGCAGCGTAAAATGTACCCGTATCTGTCATGCATGTGCAGTTCGACCAGTTGGCCAGCCAGATTATGGACATCGTTGCTACAACATGTGGCAGGTCATGTGTTAAATTGTGCACCTGGTATACGCACGGACTATACTCCCACATACCTACAAGTCTCATCTTATATTTTTCCTACTGTTCTGTTATATGCCCAATAAGCAAAATTTCGTTATTTGTTACCGTTCGTGGCGTTTTAACTTTAACCCTTTCACTGCTGTGAAAGGATGTATATATCCTGCTGGGCCGTTCCCCAGATGCTTTGGACGGTCATTCGGGTTATGCTTGGGTTTTCACACAATGCTGTTGACATTTGTATGCGTCCTGATCTGCCGAACTCTTATTGCTGCTGGTGAGTTACTTGCACATTTCGGTAAATAAAAAAGTTTCCAGTATTTATCATATAAGGTATGACACTTTGTGTACTATCATTTGCACAAAAATCTCGTTTTGACGAACCATTTGTGACCTCATAATTCTCAATACACAGCGAAGGAAATGGGCGCGTCATGTGTGACTTTCAATCGGATATAAACATCAACAACTCGAAAATGAAGTGATATATCTTTCTGATCTCCATCTTCATCAAAATTTCGGTATCTATCACACAACTGATGAGGAGGTATTGAATAGGATTGGGGAGAAGACAAGTTTGTGGCAGAACTTGACTAGAAGAAGGGATCGGTTGGTAGGACATATTCTGAGGCATCAAGGGATCACCAATTTGGTATTGGAGGGCAGCGTGGAGAGTAAAAATCGTAGACGGAGACCAAGTGATGAATACACTAAACAGATTCAGAAGGATGTAGGTTGCAGTAGGTACTGGGAGATGAAGAAGCTTGCACAGGATAGAGTAGCATGGAGAGCTGCATCAAACCAGTCTCTGGACTGAAGACCACAACAACAACAACCTACATTTCATATGCTGTAATGTGTTAGCTTAAGTCAAGTATACAAAAAATTCACATAACGTGTTTTTGCTACTGCAAATTCTTTAAAATTTTGTGAAATATTTTCCTTAATTTGATTCAGCGCAGTAATTATAACGAATAACGAAGAGAAATTCAGTCCGTTATCGTTGTAAGATGCGAAAAAGAAATTCTGCGAATAGTTTTATTAATATCGCATGACAAGTATTTCGTAGCGGTCGGAACTACATGTCTCAGTAGAGTTAGCAGCATTTGGCGAGCAGCATAGCGAGAGCAAAGCACGGGACGCAGAGAGCACTTCAGTACAAGACAAAGGTCTAAATTGTTAAAATGGCTGAAGCAGCAGCTGTTGAAAATCTTCACGGTAAATGATAAGAGCCAAACAGTTGCACAATAACGATTTATTGAAATCCTTGAGCATGGTTCCGGTATATCTAAATATACCTTCATCAGAAGCAAAAGTACACCTGAACGGGAAGACACCTTCATTAGCAAAAAACTTAGCAACATCACGAGGATCAAAATTTTAAAGGTTGTGATAGTTTAAACCGTCTGTCTTAATCGACAATTCTTTGTGCGGCAACAACTTTAGACTTAGGCATAGCATTTTCCGGCTTAAGAAGTTTAAAATCGGGCCTAAGCTGAATTTCATTCCTACGATTGTACAACAACCCTTTAACACCATTCCAAATACTGTCCACATGAGTGTTCAAATAAGCTTTAAAAGTTCTAGTTGTCAAGAGATACATAGAGTAAATTTCTTCATTTAGTTTATCTTTCTTGTTATAAAGGTCACTGATTCTGTCACTCATAATTTCTTGTACCAATTTTGCTTTAGTAGACGGAATTTCGTTGCACCGTATCACATTGATAAATGCTTTCACGTAATTCGGTGTCAAATTGTGTCTATCACACTGTTTAGTGAAGCAATAGCGATACCTGTTTTCAGGATTTTAAATGAGATGTCCATGTATTTCGAAACAGCCTTTGAAACCTGGGCAGGTATATATTTCAAAATTTTAAACATATATCTTGATAATTAGAACATTCAAAGATTATTTTAACTTTCATGTGGATAGTATTTGTCATGGTGTTAATGAGTGGTTACAGGATCGTTGGAGTGAAATTCATCTTAGGTACGATTTCAAACTTCTTAAGCTGAAAAATGCCATGCCTAAATCTAAGGTTGTTCTTGCACAAAGAACTGTGGATTAAGACAGAGGGTTTAAATTAGCACAACCTTTAAAATTTCGATGCGCATGATGTTGCAAAGGTTTTTGCTAGTGAAGGTGTCAGGTGTATTTTTGCTTCTGATGTAGGTATATTTCGATATACCGAAACCGTGATCAACGATTTCTATAAATCTTTATTTTGCAACTGTTAGGCTGTTATCGTTTACCGTGAAGGTTAATGGTTAAAGTTAATGGTCATCACCGCAGTCCTAATGATCAGTGAGGGTTCTAACTATACCACCACTTGCAAAGTAGGTTAGAAATCAGATTAACAACGTTGCTCACGGAGCATATGTTCGCTTAATCGGGCAACAACAAAGTTATTGACTGTGAATGGTATCGTCAGAATGGAAATAATGAAGTCACTGTAAAAAAGTCATTAATTTTGGCACTTATCTTGAATGGATTCCCACGTAGATTTCGTCGAAGTTGTTATGGCTCATCTTGTTGATTCTAGGGTGATTCGACTTTGACTGCTAGAAGGTCCAGATCTGTATTGTAGCAATGTTTGAAGACCTAACAAATGCGTTTTTCAGGAAATTCTTAATGATCAAACAATCTCCGATCAGAACAGTGATATGGTAGAAATAATTTTTGACTTGGTGTTCACGATCCACATTTTTATTAACCTTCTTGTAAATTCACATATACTTCTTCTTAATTGTTACATCATCAAGAAAACAGTTTTGTATCAATCTTCATTTATTTAATTTCCACTTTAACCAAAAATAAAACTTGACTGTTCTTTAACGAAGCAAATTACAACTTAACTTCTGCAAAGTGAAGCAAAGACTGCTCTGTGCGCATTCGCACCAAAACGGTTAGAAGTAAGTCAAAGATTATGACAGTCTCACAGAAATGAATGCACAGAAGAACCATATCACTGTAATATGTTGATACATCGGAGTACCTATACATTAATAAAAGCAAATATGAATACTGTCACAAAAATATGTCTGTTACTTCGCAGAAAAGTAGTACGATATTACTGGTATCGAGAACTGGGGTTGGAGTGCCGTAATGGTCACGTAAATAGAGAGCCATTACAGGGTATAGGAAATATACTACGAGATGATAGCGTCAGCTTATCCCCCGGCTGAATACGTCTCTGTGTATCGCTTGTAAGACGTCATGGTCTCCTGACCTTCATTGCTTACATTTTCGCCCTGACAATCATATTCCGGACATCAAGACGCTTCATTCGAACCAAAACTCGATAAGATAAAGTCAATGTTGTATGAATTCATGTAAACGATATGCAAATAACTAATAAATCGCAAGTGCGCACCGTGGTTGAAATACTCGAGGCTGGCGTGCGCACATACATTCCAGACACGACGGTCACAGGAGCTTTTAGTTCGAGAGAGGCAACCGCACACCAGGAGGCCGATCCCAACCAATCTACGTCGGTCAGTGGACGCCCGTGGAGCGGACAGCGTTCGCCCGAGGGAAAGGAGGAACGACCCCGTGTTCGGCTTAAAAGCAAATTCCGTTACATTGTGTGGGAGCGGCCAGCCTACGCATTCTTTACACATAGCACGCAGTTTCAGAGATTTTCACAGGGAGACAGCAAACGGCAAACGCCGATACTACAGATTTCCGGATTGGTCGCCTCAAACGGAACGTCATTCTCCCGTTTTAGAAGAGCAATGCTGATTGGCAGACGATATTTCTGACTCCTTGAGCTGAAAGAAAACTGGAAGAGACCGAAAGATATACCCCTTCACGGCTGGCGTGGAGAGACGCCGTTCCGTTGTCGCTCTTGGAGCGAGGAAGAAGTCTCTCCTCAGTACGTCACTGGGAGAGCACCTCTGTCGAGAGCGAATTGAAGTGCGAATCCACATTGAGTACTTGCGATTAAGCGTTGTTCACTGTGCTGGCCGACACACTTATTGTGTGATGTGAACGGACAGAGTTTTTGAGCGAATTTTTGAGTGGCATCGCAGTGGACTGGTTATCTGACCGGTGTACCATGCCAATAGTTAGACTAGGGGCGAATGGGAATCCTTGACTTCATCAAGGCGTACGGAGAGTTTGATTGGCGAATGTCAATCCAGATAAAACGAGAGTTATCGTATTTGTCAGCAGCGAGCGGCGCAGACAGCAGTCATCGCAGCTTACAGTATTGTGCGCTACAGCTATTGCGAGCCCCATATTTCCTCCACAGCAGTACACTTCACTGCATTTCACACGCGACAGCCTTGACGGTACCTAGAAACATTCTAAAGGATAAATATTCAAGTTGAGTAGGCGCGCCTCTCATCCATTCTGCCAAGTCAACAACAATCTTAAACTTTGTATAGAAATTTCGTTAGCGAATCCTGTCCTTGGGAGGTAACTTCAGATTCCGAAAAGAACCAGGATATAACTTGTTCAATTCATAACTAAAAGTGCAATTTTGATTTCTCAGAATTTTTGCAAAATAAATAATAATTCTCGTTAGTTTCATGTTTTTCTTACACTAACTAGCACTACTCCAGTACCCAAGTATCCCACTAGTTAAGTAAGAAATTTTGTGAATTTTTGTGTCATTTCCTTACAGCGGACGACTCCAGAAGATATTTATTGCTTTTTTTTTCAGGAATTTCTCTTTAGAACGTTAGGAGCGTCTGCCTGACTTCTGTAGTAGTGTGGGGGTGGAAATTGAATCTTGCAGTAGCCGCAGGGTAAAGGGTACATCTCAGATTAATCAGTTGCGCAAAATAACAGAATCTCAGATCAACCCCATGTTCACACGCTGAATGGCAGCAGGAAGCACTGTACCAGCACGGGCGGAGTTACAGCGCGGCGTTGTGCTCTACATCTGCCGCGGCCGTGTCCTCCCCTGGGACTGATACAGTGGGCGCGGCGCGGGAACGCCGTTCGCTGTGGGTCGTAAACCGCGAGCCCGCGAGTCTGGCTGTGCCGTGACTGCGCGACGCCGCCCCGGCCTTAACGCCGCAGCCGCCTCCAGCCCGCAGCCCGCAGGCTTCCATCTCCGGCGGCAGCCGAGTGCGGACCCTGCAGTGGGAGCGCGCCTCCAACGTCCTGTCGTTCGCTGACGACGAGTTCCTCTCTGGCAACTCCATTCCCAGGTTTACGGCTTACATCTGATTTTGCAGGCCTACCGCACATAGTCATTCGTCAGGCACGCTCTGGCGCCGAAATGAACGAGAGGGATATTTGTCTCGTTTGGCAGTAAAAATTTATTACTGTATTGAGGTCGTTGGACATGTTTCGATTTTTTTATTATTGCATTATAACACCGACTGACATATTTGACTCTCACCTTTATTTTTTAGCCATCATGCAGAATATATGAATGCAGATTCCACCTTTATAAAACCGTCTCTAGAGATATGCTTACCCTTCGTCAAATTTTACGACTAAAAATTTATGATGCACTTGCCTCTCACTGCTTCAGTGATTAGTGCGTACGTGAGTACCGAAAAGTAATAAATTTTTATTGAGATGGTCCTGCAGGAAATGAATGTGGCTGAACAATTCTGTGAAATAGCTCCCTATGCACTGAGAATATTTGTAATATACTTGTATCCACACAAGAAGCAACAAAATTTATAGCTCAAGATATTCGAAAGTTATGGTCCAAGCGTAGTCCTCGAGATAATGATACAAGAATTAACCTCGCAATAGCAAGTGGGAGTGGGGGAGGGGGGGGGGGGAGAAGGGGGTCCTTTAGGCCCACCTTTGGAAAATATTGTGATCTACTAAGATTACAATAGTCTTAGTAGTAGATTTCACTTCTTTAAAAAGTATGTTGTGGGTCAAAATCGACAAAATTAAAAAAAACACCCCGTCTTCAGACCACGAGTGGCCTACCCGGGCTATCCGAGCGCCTTGTCATCTTCAGAGGAGGATGCAGATAGGAGGGGCATGGGGTCAGCACACCGCTCTCCCGGTCGTTATGATGCTATTCTTGACTGAAGCCGCTACTATTCGGACGAGTAGCTCCTCAATTCGCATCACGAGGCCGAGTGCACCCCGAAAAATGGCAACAGCGCATGGCGGCCTGGATGGTCACCCATCCAAATGCCAACCACGCTCGACATTGCTTAACTTCTGTAATCTCACGGGAACCGGTGTATCCACTGAGGCCAGGCCGCTGCCTTAAAATCGACAACAAGTAATGGAAATTGCTTTTTAAAATTTTTAGTGGTGGTCATAGCGTGGTTGGTGGTGCACGTTATAGGAAGCATCTTGAAATCGCTAGAAGTATACCAAGTGAAATTTTGAGGTTCAGAACCATACTTACACATCGTACCTCTTAAAAAGTATATTATCAATATTAGTCAACAAGAATAAGTATACGAATTTTGCTTTTTATAAATTTTTTTTTGGGTGGTCATAAAATTCTCCCTCCCCTCTCCCCCTCCCCCACCCCCAACTCAGCCGCTTAGTAATGCGCGTTATGGAATGTGCGTTCGTATTGCTAGGGCTAATACTTCACAAAAGTATAATATAGGTTATCGATAGCAACAAGAAATGTTATATGTATACATTCATTCTTAAGAAATATTTGTGTACAAATATTTTCAGAAGTCTTTCAATTGTAGAACTAAACACCTCAAGAAATGTCATTAACTACAGGAAGGTTGGTGTTGATCACAATGGTTTCTTGCATAACTTGATTACTACCACACGTTATTTGGTAATTATGGTACCATCACTGACAGGTCGGTTATCTTTCCTTTCTATTTTCAGCTGTGATTTTCGTTAAACTGACGTCCTGTTTTCCTTATCTTTTCCTCAACTTTCCATCCCTACATACAAACAGAATCCAAAATCATTCCTAAACTGTTTTGGTGCAGTCTAGCTTTTGTCTGCCCCTAGTACACTTACTGTCTACTTCTTATTGCAACCTTAATCTCAATAATCGTTAATGCCCGCTCCTTGTAATAGTTTTCTATCAGATTTCATTCTTCACCTATTTGCTCTTAGTTTTGTCTTGATCATTACTGTCCATTCAACAAATAATAATCTTCGGCGTCACGGACTTAATTTGCCCTTTTTTCCAGATTTTTCCATGGTCTAACTTTTACCTACAGCAAAAAAATTGTCCTTACGAGTGCTGTCTCTCGACTTCCTCACCCGTATTTCAAATCTTTAGGGTCGTGTGCCCCAGAAAATATACAAAACCACAAAGTAGTTTGGACGTGGAAGAAAAGTGATGCAACGTTTCATTCTAATATGTACTTTTCCACTGTTTGATTTAAATTTAAGATATCAACAGCTCAGCAATTAAAGTATTACCCCTGTCTGATCACACGTTTCGTCTCCGATGTTCTCCATGTCGACGTGACGTAAATTCCTAACCTTTCTTTCTTTCGCACAGATGGCACCAACAGAAAAATATTTCAGACTGAATCCTTATCAGAGCATAAATAGCGACGCTTATAAGCGGAAGTTAATAGTGCGCGCTGGACAGTGAATCGAATCATGAGACTGTGGACATTCCAGATTCACTGTGGACTTTTTCCTGGATTTGCTATTTTCCATGCTAGAGGACAGCTGCTGCAGAATTTGGGAGAAAATAGGTCCCAGCTTTCAGTCGGTTCATGCAGATGCTCGAAAAAAAATTATCGAAATTGAACCATAATGCCTCGCATTTTAAATGCACTGATCCACGTCATCGCTCAAAAAGATTTGACTTTGTTCAAGGATGCTGACGTACCACACTGTTCACCATCTTGAACACATTACTTTGATAAATGAAAAGTGTTTCGATGAGCCATGTGTGTTAGGCATTTTAGGCAGTTCCAGAAGAAGAAAAGAAAGAGATGGCGTCATGAAGTGATCCAGAAGGGTTGATGGCCTCCATAAGTCTTCAACTCACCGATGGGTTGTCATATGATCGGAAAGGACTGTCTTGCAGGATGTGATGCCGCACCGCCCTGTTACAAGCAAGCATCATGAAATTTTGGAAAGTTGGGGTGTGCTGGAAAAGGTTGCACTGTTTCATCACGCAGATGAAAAGCGGTGAAAGACTGATATACAATAAATTTGAGTACACAAGATTTCATTAGCATTTTAGGGAGTACCTCAATCGGTAAAAACGGCACCTATCACTTTTTTGTGTCTGTCTGTCTATAATTTATTGTAACTGTTAAAAATCTATTTTATCAGGAACGTTACGTTGACGTACCAAATTGAAATTTACGTCACATACTGAAGCCTACTGTTCCTTGTCGGTGTATAAAAAGAAACTGAAGCTTCTAAGTCATCGAAATGAGAAAGGTGAGGCCATTTATGTCACATATTTTGATACTCATAAACTAATCGAAACATATAGCATGCTTCCCGTTGACCTGGAATCATCAAACATGGTGCACCGTACAACGAAAGGAAAAAATAAGAAATTGTTAATTTTTACTTACATCACACAAAAAGGTTTTTTATCATATGTTATTCCGACTGTCTGTAAAGAGCCCTTTGTCTCACGAACGGGTAGAACGTTTTTTCCTCTCCTGTGCCAACCTCTTCATAACACAGGAAAACTTACAACCCACGTCCTCAGTTATTTGCTGGATGTATTCCAATCTCTGTCTTCCTTTACAGTTTTTACCCTCAACAGATCCGTCTAGTACAATTGAATCTACTCCTGGATGCCATAACAGATGGCTTATCATCCAAACCCTACTTCTTGTCGGTGTTTTCCGTAGAAGATCCTCATTCCTTACCTTATCGGTTCACCTTATTTTCAACGTTCGTATGTAGCACCATATTTCAAATGCTTATATTCTATCCCGTCCAGGATTTCCCACAGTCCTCGTTTCACTACCATACAATGCTGTGTCCCAAACTCCTTTTCAGACATTTTTTCCTCAAATTAAGGCCTATGTTTGATAACAGTAGACTTGACTTCGCCAGGAATGCCCTCTTTACGAATGCCATTCTGCCTTTGATGTTCTACTTGCTTCGTCCGTTATGGGTTATTTTGCTGCCAAGGTAGCAGAAACCCTTAACCTCATCAATGTCGTGACATTCAATCCCGATATTAAGTTTCTCGCTTTTCTCATTTCTGCTAAATCTCATTACTTTCGCCGGCCGGAGTGCCCGAGCGGTTCTAGGCGCTACAGTCTGGAACCGCGCGACTGCTACGGTCGCAGGTTCGAATCCTGCCTCGGGCATGGATGTGTGTGATGTCCTTAGGTTAGTTAGGTTTAAGTAGTTCTAAGTTCTAGAGGACTGATGACCTCAGCAGTTAAGTCCCATAGTGCTCAGAGCCATTTGAACCATTTTTTCATTACTTTCGTCTTGCTTCGATCTACTCTCAGTCCGTACTCTGTACCCATTAGGCTGCTCATTCCATTCAGAAGATCCTGTAATTCTTTTCTTCTTTAACATTGAAGATAGCAATGTCGTCAGCGAATGTTATCATTGGTATCATTTCTCCTTGAATTTTAATACCACTCTTGAACCTTTATTGCCGTCAATGCTTCTTCGATGTATAGACTGAACAATAGGCGCGAAAGACGACATCCTTAGCTTTTTTTTGTCGTCAGTCTTCTGACTGGTCTGATGCGGCCCGCCAAGAATTCCTGTCCTGTACCAATCACTTCAGCTCAGAGTTGCTCCTCCAACCTACGTCCTCCATTATTTGCTGGATGTACTCCAATCTCTGTCTTCTTCTACAGTTTTTGCTCTCTACAGGTCCCTCTAGTACCATCGAAGTCATTCCCTCACGTCTTAACAGATGTCCTATAATCCTGCCCCATTTCCTTATCACTGTTTTCCACACATTTCTTTCCACACCGATTCTGCACAGAACCTCATCATTCCTTACCTTATTAGTCCACCTAATTGTCAACATTCGTCCGTAGCAACACATCTCAAATGCTTCGATTCTCTTCTGTTCCGGTTTTCCCACAGTCCATCTTTCACTACCGTTCAGTGCTCTACTCCAGACGTATATTCTCAGAAATTTCTTCCTCAAATTAAGGCTGATATTTGATATTAGTAGACTTCTTTTGCCCAGGAATGCCCTTTTTGCCATTGCTAGTCAGCTTTTGATGTGCTCCTTGCTCCGGCCGTCATTGGTTATTTTACTGCCTCCATAGTGACCTTCAATTCCAATGTTTAGTTTCTTTCTGTTCTCATTTCTACTACTTCTCATTACCTTCGTCTTTCTTCGATTCACTCGCAATCCATTCTCTGTACTCACTAGATTGTTCATTTCGTTTAGCAGATCATGTAATTCTTCTTCATTTTCACTCAGGATAGCAATCTAATCAGTGAATAGTATCATTGATGTCTTTTCACCTTGAATTTTGATTCCACTCCTGAATCTTCTTTTTATTTCCATCATTCCTTCCTCGATGTACAAACTAAACATTTGGGGCAAAAGGCTACATTCTTGTCTTCACACCCTTTTTAATACGAGCACTTCGTTCTTGGTCGTCCACTCTTATTGTTCTCTCTTGGCTGTTGTACATATTGTGTATAACACGTCTCTCCCTATATTGTACCCCTTCTTTTATCAGAATTTCGAATATCTTGCATCATTTTACATTATCGAACGCTTTTTCCGTTCGACAAATCCTGTGAACGTGATTTGATTTTATTTTATTTTGCTTCCATTACTAACCGCAACGTCAGAATTGCCTCTCTCGTGCCTTTACCTTTCCTAAAGCCAAACTGATCGTCGTATAGCGCATCCTCAATTTTCTTTTCTATTCTTCTATACACTATTCTTGTCAGCAAATTGGATGCATGCGCTGTTAAGCTGATTGTGCTATAATCTTCTCTCTTGTCAGCTCTTGCAATCTTCGCAAGTGAGTCGATGATATTTTCCCGAAAATCATATGGTATATCGCCAAACTAATACATTCTACACACAAACTAAAATACCCGTCTTTTTACCACTTTCTCGTATAATTTTTGATATGCCGATGGAATGTTATCAAACCCTTCTACCTTATTTGAGCTGAAGACTTCCTAAGCTCTTTTATATTCTGTTTCTATTACTGGATCCCCTATATCATCTATATAGACACCGTTTCTTCTTCTATGATATCAGACAATTCTTTCCCCTCACAGAGGTCTTCAATGTACTCCTTCCACCTATCCGCTCTCTTGTCTGCCTTGAACAGTGGAATTCCCATTGTACCCTAAATATGTTACCACCGTTTATTTTAATTTCCTTGAAGGTTGTTTCGACGTTTATGTATGCTGAGACACTCCTCCCGACACTCTTTCCTGTTTTGGTTTCTTTACATTCTCCATGCACTTCCTATTTATTTCATCTCTAAGTGACTTGTATTTCTGTATTCTTGAATTTCCGTGAATGCCTTTGAACTTTCTTCTTTCAGTCATCTTCGAATGAACTGCCTACTGAGCTATTCCTTATGGCAGTACCTATAGCCTTAGAGAACTTCAAGCGTATTTCATCACTCCTTGTTACTTCCGTATTCCATTTCTTTGCGTATTGATTCGGGCTGAGTAGTCTTTCTAAATATCAGCCTACTTTTCATCACTAATACGTTGTGATCTGAATCTATATCTTTTCTGGGACGCCTTACAATCCATTACGTGATTTCGGAATCTCATTATGACCATGATGTAATCTAATTGAAATCTTCCCGTATCTCCAAGTCTTCTCCACGTATACGTCCTCATCTTGTCATTCTTGAACAGAGTATTCGCTATTGCAAGCTGAAATCTATTGCAGATCTCAATTAGCTTCTCTCATATCTCATTCCTATTACCAAGCCCATATCCAAGTATAACTTTTTCTTCTACTCCTTCCTCTACGATCATATTCCTGCTCCCCATTACTATTAGATTTTCTTCTCCCTTTACGTATTCAGCCTACCCGTTCAATATCCTCATATACTCTCTCTCTCTCTCTTCTTCTTCTTCAGCTTGCGACGGCGTCCTGTGTACATGAACTATCGTCGGTGTTGGTTAGCTGTCGATTCTGACGAGAACCACCTAATCACTAAATTGTTCACAGTAACTCACTCTCTGCACTACCTTCGTATTCGTAACGAATCCTGCTACCGTTACAACATTTTGTTCTGCTGTTGATATTACCCTATACTCATCTGACCAGAAATCCTTTTCTTCCTTCCATTTCACTTCACTGACCTCTACTATATCTATTAGCATTTGCCCCTTCAGATTTTCCACCTTCCCTACCAGGTTCAAACTTCTGACCTTCCACGCCTCGACTCGTAGAACGTTATCACGTCCCCCTTGACAGTCCCCTCTAGGAGATCTGAATGGGGGCCACTCCGGACCCTTTTGCCAGTGGAGAGATCATCATGACGTCAACTACAGGCCTAATATCCTGTGGTACACATTATGTGTCTTTAGTGCAGTGTTTTTCTTTGCCTTTCGCATCCTCATGCCGTCGATTATGGCTGATTCCTCCGTGTTTAGGGGCAGCTTCTCGTCTTAAGGACAAGAGAGTGCCTGGAACTCTACCCACCCCACAGCCCTCTTCGACAAGGCAGTTGGCAGAATGAGGGTGACATCTTACGTCGGAAGTCTTCGGCTGCCATTGGTGATGATATTTATTAAAAATTTAATCTGTGGTGGTGTTTGAACCTGGGTCCGAAGAGGATTTCATTACTGATTAAAGACGCTACTGCTAGACCATGGATGTTAGCAAGATGAAATCCATGTCAGATACTAAGGCTAAATGTATCTTGGCAGTGTAATAAATGCAAGTTCTAAGTTAGGAGAATTCAGTTTAGTGATACGGCCATTTACGTTACATATTTTGATACAAACTCAGTCATAAAAACGTATGCCGGTCCATGTCGCCGAGCGGTTCTAGGCGCTACAGTCTGGAACCGCGCGACCGCTACGATTGCAGGTTCGAATCCTGCCTCGGGCATGGATGTATGTGATGTCCTTAGGTTAGTTAGGTTTAAGTAGTTCTAAGTTCTAGGGGACTGATGACCTCAGCAGTTAAGTCCCATAGTGCTCAGAGCCATTTGAACCATAAAAACGTATGAGGTATTTCCCTTTGGCCTTGAATCATGAAATTTGCCAAGAAGCAACGTTTCACAGAAGACGTAAAACAATAGATCCGACAATTGTTAATTTCTTATTAAATCTCAAGAGGAAGTAATTTTTGTCAGTCGTTATTTGACTTCAAACTTAAAAATAAAACGTTCTTGGAAATATTTAAATTCCTTAGATCAATATCTTTCCAGAATCAGTGTCGATAACAGGCAAAAATCATGGAGGTTCTCAATTCCCGGGATTGAAGAACTATCTATAAACGTAGTTAAGTTCTTCCGGAACCCCTATAACTTGAGTCCTACGGTCACCTGGACAGTTTTTAGTAATAAGTTTTTATCCATCACTAAATGAGTGATTACGAAGTCCACGTGCAGTGGTTTATTCAGTTAATTCCATTCCATAGTTTCTTTTGCAACTAGAGTCACCATAGTGCATGAGATATTCTGGAAATTAGGGTTTTGTGAATGTTTGGTTAACTCGCTAGCGTTGTGCCAGAGGAACTGATAAAAAATTACTGTCCAGCAGCTCGTTGTCAGACTGATGTTGGACAGGAATGGAAGTAGGAGACGAGAAGGTGGCTTCAGTAACGCGTGGCTTCAGTAACGCTGGCTAGGCCGGCCAACGACGGGGGAACCACTTTGGTTTTTGTCCAGATGCGTCGACAGAAGCACTTTAGAAGCAGAAATGGACAGTGCAGAGAGGCACTGCTAGGCCATAAAACTGAACCTTTAGACGCGGAGGTCAGACGAGTTGATGCCAGATAACGCTGTTTGCGAGAGAGGCACGAGATGGACGAATGTGGACATAGGGCTCACAGAGCTGATAGCATCTTAAACACGTTCTTAAAATCAGATAGGCCCCCAGAATTAGATGTAGAGGTTTGTTACATAATGAGAAGTGGTAGTTTTATCTATGATATTGGCCACAGCAAACGCTTTTTCTGAGAATGTAGTAAAAGGAGACTCTCTCGATTCCACAGTTTATACACTTCTGGAAATGGAAAAAAGAACACATTGACACCGGTGTGTCAGACCCACCATACTTGCTCCGGACACTGCGAGAGGGCTGTACAAGCAATGATCACACGCACGGCACAGCGGACACACCAGGAACCGCGGTGTTGGCCGTCGAATGGCGCTAGCTGCGCAGCATTTGTGCACCCCCGCCGTCAGTGTCAGCCAGTCTGCCGTGGCATAAGGAGCTCCATCGCAGTCTTTAACACTGGTAGCATGCCGCGACAACGTGGACGTGAACCGTATGTGCAGTTGACGGACTTTGAGCGAGGGCGTATAGTGGGCATGCGGGTGGCCGGGTGGACGTACCGCCGAATTGCTCAACACGTGGGGCGTGAGGTCTCCACAGTACATCGATGTTGTCGCCAGTGGTCGGCGGAAGGTGCACGTGCCCGTCGACCTGGGACCGGACCGCAGCGACGCACGGATGCACGCCAAGACCGTAGGATCCTACGCAGTGCCGTAGGGGACGGCACCGCCACTTCCCAGCAAATTAGGAACACTGTTGCTCCTGGGGTATCGGCGAGGACCATTCGCAACCGTCTCCATGAAGCTGGGCTACGGTCCCGAACACCGTTAGGCCGTCTTCCGCTCACGCCCCAACATCGTGCAGCCCGCCTCCAGTGGTGTCGCGACAGGCGTGAATGGAGGGACGAATGGAGACGTGTCGTCTTCAGCGATGAGAGTCGCTTCTGCCTTGGTGCCAATGATGGTCGTATGCGTGTTTGGCGTCGTGCAGGTGAGCGCCGCAATCAGGACTGCATACGACCGAGGCACACAGGGCCAACACCCGGCATCATGGTGTGGGGAGCGATCTCCTACACTGGCCGTACACCACTGGTGATCGTCGAGGGGACACTGAATAGTGCACGTTACATCCAAACCGTCATCGAACCCATCGTTCTACCATTCCTAGACCGGCAAGGGAACTTGCTGTTCCAACAGGACAATGCACGTCCGCATGTATCCCGTGCCACCCAACGTGCTCTAGAAGGTGTAAGTCAACTACCCTGGCCAGCAAGATCTCCGGATCTGTCCCCCATTGAGCATGTTTGGGACTGGATGAAGCGTGGTCTCACGCGGTCTGCACGTCCAGCACGAACGCTGGTCCAACTGAGGCGCCAGGTGGAAATGGCATGGCAAGCCGTTCCACAGGACTACATCCAGCATCTCTACGATCGTCTCCATGGGAGAATAGCAGCCTGCATTGCTGCGAAAGGTGGATATACACTGTACTAGTGCCGACATTGTGCATGCTCTGTTGCCTGTGTCTATGTGCCTGTGGTTCTGTCAGTGTGATCATGTGATGTATCTGACCCCAGGAATGTGTCAATAAAGTTTCCCCTTCCTGGGACAATGAATTCACGGTGTTCTTATTTCAATTTCCAGGAGTGTATTTAAGTAGTCTGCCTGCGTGAGCAGAAATTTCGGTGTTGAGATTGGCTCAAGTAGACATGTGTATTGGTGTGGATGCCTCATTTCGCAATGCTGTTGCTACAGCTTAATATGTATTCGAGAAGGTAATTTTCCGCATGTCCTGGCTTTGCAGAATGGAAGATGTCGTGTTTGAAAAACTTTCCGGTATTGGTCTGTAAATTTCTTAACTTGCTTTGTTTTACTATTATGGTTCAAATGTCTCTGAGCACTATGGGACTTAACTGCTGAGGTCATCAGTCCCCTAGAACTTAGAACTATTTAAACCTAACTAACCTAAGGACATTACACACATCCATGCCCGAGGCAGGATTCCAACCTGCGACCGTAGCGGTCGCGCGGTTCCAGACTGTAGCGCCTAGAAACGCTCGATCTTACTATTATGATATTATTGTTTCAATACATCGCAAATGCATGTACTCAGGTAAGAATTATATCATTTTTTACTCCCATTTTAATTTTCAACTGTGTAAAATTAGTTTTTTTTCAAATTTTGACTCCTTATTAACAACAATGTACAACGAATCAAGTACGTTCACATCTTATAACTTCTGATAATGAATAGAAACTTGAAGTGCAATTACTCCTAAAAGATATTCGACGTTGCGCGTTAACATCTAATTTACAATTCAAAGGATTTCAAATGGAAAGCAAATTGGTCTTGCTTTGCAGCTCATGAAATCAGATTATTAATTTGTAATCTGCCGATGCTTGGTATACCTACACTGCACTCTGAAAATTGTATTTAAGTAATGAGAATAGCAGTATGATTTCTTTCAGCTTTTCCCAGAGAAATGCTATTGCATCGCACCTTCCTGTTTATCCGTTGTCGCATTGGTAAGCCAAGCGATTATTACAGCCAATTTTAACATTGTTTTGTTTACTTAGAAAACAATGACTGTCTTTCCAGATTACATTTAATGAAAGAATAACTGATTTGAAATACAGTCTGATATTATTTAGTTCAGTGTTGTGTAAATGTTCTACACTGAAAATATAAATATTGTGACTATGTAGAAAGTTTATATAGCATCTTAGATCAGATGCTTATAGTTCACAAGGATTGCACATAAGGTACGTAATTATGCACATAGGTAGTTTAAACATAGAAGCTTCATATACAACGGTATACATACTGGTACTTTTCACCCACATGCCAGAGTTAAAACTCTCTTTCGAAACGGTAAGACAACTGAAAAGTTACACCTGAGTACAAGAATAAAAGTTATACCCACCTGGTAGTTAGCGGAATTCTTTTGGGAACGGAAATCCACCGGCGACATTAGGAAATCGAAATATGGTTTATGTTCACACGTTCCGCCTAATGCAGGGATGAGCCTGTATCCTGGACACGCTGGTGGGTTATTAAACATTGCTGAAAACTGATTTTTAGGGAGCTGCGTCTGGCATCTGCGTAGCAAATGAACAAGGGAGCGGCACACGCGCAGTGCCCTGAGTCTTGATGGACAGTCACAGTTTTTAAGTAGCATTTGCTCTGTGTTCAGACTTCAGAGGAAGACGAACATGTGCGTCAAGTAGCTGCCATAGAGCAGCTCCTAATTTTGCTGAAATTATAAAGGTTTGGTAAGATGTAGCTTGCCTCGATTAGAGCTAATGTTTGCTGTTTTGAGCTGAGTGGTATCGTGGACCTCATCTATCGCCATATATGGAAAGCGGAGACAGACTGTGATACTTTTATATTTGCATCTGCCAAAGTTAGACGCGGCGAGAGCGAGACTTGCAGCTGAATCGTGCTTGCCTCCCATGCTGCAGGCCCGGGTTCGATTCCCGGCCGGGTTTGTTGGAGATTTTCTCCGCTCGTGGACTGGGTGTTGTGTTGTCCTGATCATCATTTTATCCTCATCACCGGCACGCAGGTCACTCAATGTGGTGTGGATTGCCGAATTACCCCGAAAGGGGCTTCCCGGCCAACAGTGCCGTACGATCATTTTGTTTAGTTTTGGGGTCACTTATATTAATCTAGCTACGTTACTTTCCACGGTGATTTACTTGTTGTGACCATTAAACTACTTAATAATTTATTTTTTTATTAACTGATTGCATTTCTTTAGGCTTAGTAGTTTTTTTTGCCGCTGAGTTCATGTAGACCCTGTTTCACAGAATTCAAGGTATCGGGAATTAAGACTAACAAGTGTGTTACGTCATAGCCCAGAGTATAATGTCTAGCAATTTATCTACATTCACTGACACATTTCTGACACATTTGTGCAGCTATGCTCTTGGTCTATTATATGTAACGCAGTTTCCCCCTATACTTACATCAAGGATTCATTGAGCAATCTCTCGCGATGTTCTGATCACAGCTACCTTATTTACTGACGGAAAGACTGAGGCACCATAAGACTGATCTGGTCTCATATTTAGAGCGATCTTTATTCACCATCCATACCGTTCCCGAAGTCCTTTTGTAGTTAAGATGTAACCTACCTTCCCTCTGCAACACTGGAAGACTTTTCTGCCTTCACGTCAATTCGTTGTCTCGTCTCTCTAGAAGACAGCTGGGATTACTATGAAACGTTATCATCACTTTGTATCATCTGTCGCTGAGATATTATTAATTAGACGTATAATGCGCAGAGACACTTCTTTGATTTTAGCACCTTTAACATTTATAACAAATTTTTAGGCATTTAAAGACCTTATTTAAGAGGAGTACTAGTACATCTGCAAAGACACACGTGGTATGGGGTTAATCTAGCAGTCTCCAGTCACCTATTTCAGTTGAGAACTTGTTATCTCAAGTCAGGATTAGAAAAAGAGAAGAGGAAAACCGTTAATAGAAAAGGACTGTTGACCTGGCGTTTTGTGAATAATGCCAGAGGATAATACTCATACCAAATGCTGGAAAAATATTGTTTTCTGAATAATAAGAGAGGAAATAGAGTGAAGTCAGAGGAGGTACACGTAAGTGTAATGCTGAAAAATTTACGTAATTTTAAATAATGAATTATGACGCTATGGAGTGTTTTAGTTGATTACCTATCGCGCACATAACGTGTGAAGAAACGTAGACAGTTATCTGTTGACAGGAACTGGAACGCCACAAGTACAAAGAGAGGCTGCTAAGCCAGGCCACTTAAAATACATCGAGAATGAAGAGGTACATCGCGTCACGGTTTTTTTCAAGCTATAGCGGACTATATGCTGAATTTTCTAACATAAAATACAGGCAATTTCTATCGATTATAGTCGCCGAATTAGACTTCCTGTTTTTTGTAATGCAACTACATACTTCATTCTGTTGCATTTGAATGAAGCTTCCAACAGAACTTAAGTGACATAATACCTATCGAACTTCATCAAATAGTACCACTGTAAGCGACATCGCCGCAAACCACTGTCCCCGCCGTGAAGAGAAGTACAGGCTCCCCTATTATAAGAAAAGAATGCAAACACTTAGCTTAGCTACGGTTCCCTTGTCATTACGAGTGCTCTAAATGTTGATCTTGAGCGTTACTACACGCTGCAAAGTAATTCTGGAGAAACAGTACTGCACATAGAATTTCATCTGCTGTTAGCAGCAGCATAGTTTCGTGTAATAAGGCATGTAATTGCTTCAATAGTCGATGGTGTTGTCTAATAGACCTACATATTTAATTTTCGACACAGATAAAAATATTTGACTTTTCAGTTTGATGAGTCTGAAGACCATTTTACGTTTCTTGATGGAACCAGATGCTCTCCAAATCTTTCTGATGAGGATCTGTGACTACTTGTGAGCAATGAGAGGGTCACCCGTGCTGTTGTTACCACAGTGATTGCCTTCCATGTCTTCCAGTAATTGCCGCAACAGCGTATCTTACGTACCAGAGATATTTGAGGGTATTTAGATCACCATCAGTAAAACAGGTATCAATGTTTCGGATCTTGAAAAACACCCACCAGATGTTCACAGACAAAGAACGTTGTTTTTATCCACCTCTTTGAGTCAGCGTGGATTTAAGAAGGTTGACATGCCAATGGTCTCTAAATGATGCTTCTTATTCAAAAACAAGATTTTTCATAGATAAGCTAAATCACGGGAGTTATCGTAGATAATATTCGAAGCACTGTATCAGTTCTGCAAATCATTAACATACAGCATTAGATGCTTCGAAATGTGAAAAAGATGAAAAGCGATGGAATATAATGTTCGCAGAACACTCGTTTGGTTGAACCATCTCATGCTTGATGCCTGTTAGTGACATTAGTACTGTGTGTTACTGTTGCTAAAATGTTAGTTTCATTTGTTTCTCCAGTTGCTCATGTTTTTTCTTGGCATATTTAGTTCTGTACGCTTCCAGTCTATAGACCTTTTTTATAACGACTGCAAAGTCAGATTATGGGTATTTGGCGCGATCTGGATACTCTTCAGTAATTAATGGCACTCTAAAAAAATGGCTGTGAGCACCATGGGACTTAACATCAGAGGTCATCAGTGCCCTAGAACTTAGAACTACTCAAAACTAAGTAACCTAAGGACATCATACACATCCATGCCCCAGGCAGGATTCGAACCTGCGACCATAGCGGTCGCTCAGTACCAGACTGAAGCGCCTAGAACAGCTCGGCCACAACGGCTGGCAACCGCACTCTCCTCTGCTGGCGCGATATCCACTATAAACGAATTTACTTTTTGGCCTGTCGTGCATATTGAGAATGTCTCAATAGCTTTACAAGCAAGTTCTTATTGCTACAACTGCGGAACACAAACCGCTGGGCCTCGGGCGCACAGGTAACACAGGAACGAGAGCTGAGTTACGTGTTTGCTCACATTTGGTATTACAGGGCAGACATTTAGTGAAACCTCCTGATGACGGGATAGTTGTTTGCGGCGTTGTTATCTCGATACTTTTTGATCAAATCCAATACATGTTAGGTCACTGAAGTTCTGTCAGAAGCCGTTTCCAAATGCCAAAGACAAAGAGTGCTGTTGGATTAGAAGAAAACAGGGTCGATGTCGTAATTTTGCGACTGTAAACGATAAATATTACTTGCGAAAGCCAGTTATCTGTAAATTGGTGAGCCGGCCGCGGTGGTCTAGCGGTTCTGGCGCTGCAGTCCGGAACCGCGGGACTGCTACGGTCGCAGGTTCGAATCCTGCCTCGGGCATGGGTGTGTGTGATGTCCTTAGGTTAGTTAGGTTTAAGTAGTTCTAAGTTCTAAGTCATTAGCCTTTGCTGGAACAGTAATAAGTGTTTTCGATGTGGGAGCTCTCAGGATCTACTTAAGGACTGCGGGGAGTCCCGTGAGGAGCGTTCGAACAGCTGACACCAGGGTGTCCCCTCTGCAGTCCATTCTTGCCGGCCTCCGTGGAGGTGTCGCAGGGTTTGTGCTTTTAATCCCACTCAGGCCCCCTTCGTGTGTGCCATGGTTGGTGGGAAACTACTGCTCGTACTGATAGATTCAGGTAGCAGCACATCATTAATTGATTTAGATTGCTATAACAAACATAAAAAATGAAGGGTTTCTAATGCTTGCGTGGAACATACGAAGCATTTAGATCTGTATCGGGTGAAATGCTGAAGGTGATTAGTCGGGTACGTTGTAAACTTAGTATTGGTAAGTTTTCTTGGCGACTTGATTTTCTTGTAGTGGGGGAACTTTCTAACCGAGTGATATTTGGATGCGATGTTTTAAAAGAAACCCAGTGCTTTCTGGATCATTCCAGCGCGGGGTTGTATTTTAAATTTCCGCCTGAGAAGAGGGTTCTGTTTCGTCCTCCTCAGGATTCGTCGACGGCGGGGCAGATTCAAACTAAAGAAAATCCATTCAATGTTCAATATTGGCCACCCGACCAGTCTGAGCAGTTAATTGGCTTATTGAAGGAGTTTTCGCAGAATCTTACTGATCCTCTGGGGGTAACTAATAGAATACTATACAGGATCAGATTAATGGATAATATACCAGTGGGACGCGCACCTTACCAACTCTCGCCGCCCAAAATGTGGCAACAACGCAAGGTTGTGAATCAGTTGTAAAAGATGGAGTGATTATGCCATCTGTGTTGCCTTATGGAGCACCTGTTTTTCTAGTACCTAAGACTAATGCCTCTAAGAGAAGGTTCCAGGGATCTCCGTAGGTGGTGAACTATTCTCACTACATCAGAATCTGGGTAATTACGGATGCACTAGCAATGGCATTAATTTTGACTGCGTTTTGATCAGAGGTTTAATATTTGTTTCCACTGATAAACGAAAGACACCACATAGGCAGTGATGAAATATTATTATGGAAGTATCGCTTATAACTTTTACTGATCGTTATTCCAACTAATTCACAATATTGTGACTACCACTATTATGCCATTTACGTGTGTCAGGCAGGCTTTTGTCCTGCTTGAATACTCCAGAGAGGCACCAAAGATGCGGCTTTGGCGATTAGAAGAAGACTGTGGTTGGCAACGTAACTCAGGAAAGCTACCTGCTCAGCTCCATACAAATGAGAGGAACCTAGTTGGCTATGAAAAGTAAAGCCCTCTGCGCAATCGATGATACTCTGGAGGTCTTAAAAAACTACATAGCAAGAGGTTTGAGGATTCCTTCTGCGCCAAGACGCGTTTCCATCCCCAGACCACGTGGCCTAACCATGTTGAGGCAGCCTAACAGAGTGCCATAGGCACCAGAAGGGTCAAGAAATGATTGACGAACAGTCAAGGATCATGTTGCTTCCTGGTAGTGACAAAAAGATCGCCCGTAACTACGATGGCAACTGTTAATTACGATCGTCTCACGACCACCGTACCCTCTATGCCAATGATATAATCTGCCACCTTTCATCATTAGTATCTCCCTTGCTCGTCCTCAGTGGTTTATTTATCCAGTTTTGTTTTCTTATTACGCATGTATACGGCCTCGGAAGGCCCAACGGTATCAGATATGGAGCTGAATGCGAATGTGGTCAGCACGCCACTCTTCTTACCGTTGTCGGTTTTCGTGACCGGAGCCGGCAATTCTCAGTCACGTAGCTCGTCAATTGGCCTATCAAGGGCTAAGGGCGCCGCACTGTGACCCATCCAAGTGCTAGCCAAGTATCGGTGATCTGACGGGAAACGCTGTTACCACTGCGACAAGGCCGTCGACGAACTTTATCTGTTGGTTTAGTCATAACTTTCTGGCTGCCAATTCATTTTTACACCTACTTTAGTGCGTTTTTTTACCGAATTCAATCCGTAGTATTCTGTGTTAATATGTTTGCGGGAGTTTTATGAAAATATGCAGGTTTGTTGTAAGTAAACTGTCCGTACTTGACAGGGTCATCACGAAAAGCGAGTGATCGTCGGACAATGAATCTTCGTTGAAACATTTGTAAGCACTCTCGGAAGAGATATAACGAATAAACTATTGAAAGAAACACATTTTAAATTCCACACGAGAGGGTAAAATTTGTTAATTGTGTACCATGTTAATGTTGCAGGTTAGAAATTTGACGACCATCTACAGCTGCGATAGTCTAGAAGGGCACTAGAGATACCATTTCACAAGTGTTCGCAGTACTTTTCGAACGGTGAACCATGAATGTTTAGCTGCTGTGACACAGCACAGTGTGCATTGCTTGTAGCTCGCATATTGCGTCCAGCATTCTCAGCCATGGCAACACTAACTTCTTTAATCATATGAGGCACAATGGGCCGTCGGCCTCTCCCAGGAGCAATCCGCAAATCGCCAGTTAATTCGAGCTTCCGAATAACGTTCTTCACTCGTGTACGAAAAGAAGACCTCTCTATATTCCTTTACTCTAGAAGAGCGGCAGCATTACTGTTGTTGTTTTGATGAATAGCTTTACGAGTAAAGCCCTGCTCATCTTGTCGAAACCCATGTTGATCGTCAGCAAGTGTATTGCACACTGATGCTTGTGTCATACCAGTATCGGCGCCGAAACGGAAGTCGTGACACTAATACTACTAAAAACGTAAATTCTGTAGCGCATACTCTGAACATAACTCCTATAAAGTTGGGTATCCATATTTTAAATAGTTGTCCTTCTACACTGGCTTAAGTAGTGTGTGGTCAATTTTTATTTATTCAGAGTCGTGATCTCCCCTTCCGTCCTTAATCTATCCATTGTGATAGTAAAGACAACATTCACGCCTGTGGAAGAAGCTGAATTCGGTGCTCTAGATACAGTCGGGGCTCGTTTCTCACAAGGAAGGTCTAGAAGCAGCGTCAGTCTTCATCCTATCCCTACCAGCTGACACTGAGGAACTCACAAAGTACACTGACTTCTAGCATTACCCTTTGTTGCCAAAGTGGGCTCGTTAGGGCGCCCACCTCAATGACTCCGATACTACCGCGATAAGTGAGTACACAGCGTTTTTATAACAAAAGCGTTTCTTTTTCCGGTATTAATTGATTTCAGAAAGACTAAGAGATTTAAGTAAATTCAAAACTATGTCATCTACTGTGACAGTTGGTTAAATAATTTCCTTATCTCAAATAATATAATGAAGGAATGCCGTATGGGTAATTTTCTAATAGCTTGATATTTCATTAGCTTTTGTAAAACTTTTCCAAATTGCAATTTCAGTCAGTATTAGCTAGATAAGTGATTACAGTTACAACGCAATCAATCTCTTAGAGAAGTTTTTGAAAATATTTTCCTCAGTTTATTGTGATAATTCTCCTAAAACCTTAACTTCAACAGCAGAATTTATTTCATACGCTTGCTTCCATTGTTACGAATTTACTTTGTTAAAAATTATTTTTCAGGAAAGAAAATGGGTGGTGGTGTTGGAAATGAAATGAATTTGCTCACTTGTAAGAGGTGCAGTGCCTTACATAGAGGAGGAGGTAGTGACACTCGCTTTCCCATCTAAGCACAGGAACTGCCTGAGGATACGTGCAGCTAGAGATTG
Source organism: Schistocerca cancellata (assembly GCF_023864275.1). Taxonomy (NCBI): domain Eukaryota; kingdom Metazoa; phylum Arthropoda; class Insecta; order Orthoptera; family Acrididae; genus Schistocerca; species Schistocerca cancellata. The sequence continues at coordinate 344,025,875 of NC_064631.1, read as the reverse complement.
CGCAAGAACATTCTTAGGAAATCACAATATAATGCAAACAGTAGGTTAAGTTGTTCAACAACATTTAAAAGTTCCAGTACTCTTGTTTGGCATTTATTTATGTTTATGTAAAAGTCGATGTTTTTCGTCATTTTTTAGAGCTGCCATCTGAAAAATTTGGGAGCAGATGTATTTCTTAACAAAATGAACATCACACATTTTTTGTTGGTCTGCTTTTATTAATGTTACAGCGTTGCATCCAAATAAACAGAGAAGAAAGTATCACTTTTTCGAAGGCCTCTAATTGTCTTCCACTGCGACGCATAAGTTTGAAAATAGGCTCAAAGACACCTGCAACCTACCTCTGCAATGGTGTAAAAGCGTGGCGGCCTCGGTCGTCACCCTCGTGCTCGGCGACGCTACAGTCAGCAAGGTGTCAGCAAGTGCGAAGAAAAAGAAGGTTTCGTATAAGGTACGTTAATAACGTCACACTGGCACCAAATTTCACCTCAATTCTGCCCAACATAGCGGACGTGTCACACGATGAAAGGGTTGTCACACTCCCTCTTACCCGTTTTTCACTTCTTCTTTTAATACCTCTTTGACGCCGGTCAGAAATAATGCAGCTTCCTTACGGTGGCTGAGGGACACATTGCAGACACATAGCCGCTCAGAATGTACACTAAAAGCCGTCACGAGGTGGAATAAGGGAAACCACACCATCCCTTGGGATGTTGATTCCCAGACACCTCGTGGTCGAAAACTACAGTTACCAGTGGGATGAGAAACAAGGCGACACCTTCCAAACGATTCAGTCCTAATCTAAGGATACGGTGGGACTGCAGCTCCACTGAACGTGGCCTGACCCCTTGAGGTAGTGCAGCCGCAATTATTGTGCTGGTATAAAGGCTGGTAGCGATACCGATCGTTCTAAACCGTTTTACAAAATCTGAACCTGATCCGAAGCATCAAAATGTGCTTGTGCTTTTCCAGCCCTCCTGTTTTGTGCCCTTCTGTGGCGTGATCGAAGGGGTGCAACACTAACGTGTGCGTGAATATATGTTCCCTCTAAGATCAGTTCAGCAGTGCCAGCGGTGCCACCCACGCACTTTTTCTGAGAACTTCAAAAATAAAACTGTCAGAGGCTTCGGCACCCATTCAGCTGCTCCAGCGCCCAATGGCAACACTGGGGGCGTTCCCGATCTGGGGACAACGACGGCGTTGGGCAGACCTGTGGTGAAATTTGGTGCCAATTTGACGTCAGTAACACGCCTTACATCTTACAAGAACTTCAGAGCTGTGTTCTTTTTTTCGCATGTGTCGACACAGTGCCGTTTGAAGCGTCGCCGTGTCCGAGGGTGACGTCGCAGACTCCCAAGAATTTGGACCGTCATGGAGAAAAGTTTTAGGCTACTTTCAGCCAAGTTTGTAAATTGTGCTTCGCACTAGGAGACAATTACAGGGCTTTGAAAATATGATTCCTGTTTTCGGGGATGTATAAATTTCGCCCCGAATTACAAAATGTTCTATAGATAATCTCGCACTTAGAAATAAACAGGAGCCGCCTGTCTCAGCACTTTGTGGCGGAAGCTGCGAATTCGTAACCATAACGCTTGTTATAGCTGGTGAGCACGAGAGTCCCCTGTTTCCCCGGTATACAGAAAAAATTTAAATATTGCTAGTAAGAATATGTTACCGCTCAGTCTTCATTTTATGGCTCTGAACTTTAGTGGAGAGACTGTGTTATTTCCTCAGCCGTTTAACTATTCGGGAGTTAGGTATTGCCTCTATCCAAAATTCGCGTGGCGAGTGGAGCATTCGAATTTCCACTTTATGAGCGAGCAACTCTATCTATGACTTAACCCGCCGATAAATAATACGAAGAGTAACTGTTTTAAACAATATTAGTGGAATCCCGAATATGAACTTCTCCGGCTACTGAGAGCAGATTAACAGTTGGATTTTTTACTTTTTCTTTGTTGTTATTAAAATTAATTCAAAATTCATGGAACTTTACTCAAATTGTGGTTGATCAATCTCAATGAAAAATTTCCCCAGTGCCTATTTCTTATCAGCTCAGATTTCCTCAGTGCCCTGCAAATGATTTTACACTTACACAGAGCTTACAAGGCTCAAATTGAGAACCCTCCGATGTATGACCTTGGGGCCAGGGTTACGAAAATTATGTCCTGATGGGTTCCACGGGAAATGAGGAGGCTGACATTGCAGACATGTAACCATGTCAGGGACACACTGTAGAAACATGTGCTGTCTCCTTTTGAACAATTTCCTCTTTTTTGAATCAGAAAGTCATAAGCCATTTGGAGTCAGAATGAGTCGAAGTATCGGAAAATAAGCTGCGACCTGTGTCACCAACTGTATGGTTGCACTGATCCCCTTCCGTTCACATGGACATTGTTAAGTAGCAGTGATTCATCTCCGTACATTTGATAATTTTTTGACTCATGGTTTCTGACTTCAGCTAGAGGACCAACCAGTTTGTTGAGCTTTTGAAGTGAGAATTTCGTTACATCACATTTCAAGATAATGTGTTTTACATTCATGTTTCACATCCTGATGAGACGAGTCTAATAGGCGTTTTAAAATTTTCGAATTGTCCAGACTCTAACAGAAAACTGTTAAGTTGGAGTTACAGTGTGTTGCAGAGCAAAGGGCGTGTCCTATTTTGCTTAATGATCAGTTAGCTACATGCAGATTTTTTCGTCAGATTTTGAAGAGTTCTGCGCTTCTCTTTTACCGGTGTTTTAAGAACGTGACAAGATTTAATAATATGTTTATTAGGTGTATTGGTGATTCACAAAAGCAACTATTCTGTCCATTTATTCAACAAATTTAACACTTTTACCCATATTAACCTCCTTCGTCCCTCCAGGCATTGGTACGGGCTCTAAAGACCTCGATGTCTAAAACCTCGATGTCCTCTGCCCAAATAGGTATACCATCACTATAATAATCATCATCATCATTTTCTCCTCTCCACCCCCGAACCCCTCTCCACCAACTTGAATCAGTCCATCTTCGTTACTTGAGTAAATCAACGAAACTGGTAGCTAAATAAAACAAGTTTGGATAATAGACGGTTAAATGGCGTTTAATTTGACATCCTGTAGCGAACAACCGAGACCCGCAACCATCTCTGAAAAGACGAACATACAGAGACTCTTCGTTAGTTGTCTGATCTACCCAGCTAATCTTCAGCATTCTTCTGTAGCACCACATTGCAAAATATTCTATTCCCTTTCCATCTGATCTGTTTATCATCTAAGTTCCACTTCTGCTGTACAAAGGCGCATTTCACACAAATACCATTTGAAAAGACCTCAAATGCTTAAATTTTTATTCGTTATAAGCAATTTTGTCTTTGTCAATAACGATTTTTTCGCTGTTGCCAGTCTTTATTCTATTTCCTCCCTACGACGGCTATCGTCACTGGGCTTAAATATGGGTATTATGGTTTCTGAATAATGTGTATCTTATGACTTCCTTGTGTGTATAATTATGTGTCTGCGGTGGCGCAGAAAGCAAAAAGAAAGAAGACTGGGTTGAACGTCCAGCTGACATCGAGGTCATTAAAGACGGAAACAAATTCGCATTGTGTCAAGGATGGAGAAGGAAATCGCCATTCTCGTTCAAAGGAACTAACCAGGAAATTTCCTGGAGCATTCTAAGCATATCACAGATTACGTACATCTGGATGACTGGACGCGGATTTGAACCAGCGTCCTCCCGAAAGCGAGCCCAGTATGCTAACCACTGGCCCACAGCGCTTGCTGGCAGCGAGCAGGTGCCTTTCATCTACAGACAATGCTCCACTCCTCTCTCAGTGATCTGTAGCAATGCCTGTCCGATTTGCAGACGAGTGTAACGTTCTTGGACTGGAGCAGCTGAACCATAATCAGTTGCACTAAATATATCTACAGGGCGCATGGAAATTTTTTCCTTGTACCAGGATTAGCTAGCTATTAGATGAGAGAAACACATGGAGTAAAAGTTGAGGTATGTATCTCACTTCTTGGATATATAAAAAAACAAAAACGAAAAGTCTCTATCTAGTAAAAAGTTACAGTTTCGACAGTCACACGCAATCATAGCCCTTTATAATAGCCAGTTTACGGTACCCACCTAAGCTGTTACCTTAACATTTTCCTTCGGATTGGTTGTGAAATAGAACGCTCGCTCTATATTATACAGTTTGGTCACTTTGAATTCGCCGATCTCTGTCTGCCTCTACACTTTTTGTCCTCTACAGCTTCCTGTAGTACCATTCCCTGATGTCTTACCAGGTGTCCTATCATCCTGTCCCTTCTCCTTGTCAATGTTTTTCACTTATTCCTTTTCTCTCCGATTCTGCACAGAACCACCTCAATTCTTACCTTATCAGTCCACCTAGCTTTCCACATTCGGCTGTATCACCACGTCTCAAATATTTCGATCGTCTGCTGTCCCGGTTTTCCCACAGTCCATGTCTCAAAACCATACTATGTTGTGCCCCAAACGTACATTCTGAAAAATGTCTTTCTCAAATAAAACCCTATGTTTGATACTAGTAGACTTCTCTCTGCCAGTAATGCCGTATTTGCCAGTGCTAGTCTGCTTTTGATGTCCTTCTGGCTCAGTCCGTAATTGGTTATTTTGCAGCCTAGGTAAAAGAATTCCTTAACTTCATCAAATTTGTGACCATCAATCCTGATGTTGAGTTTCTCACTGTTCTCATTTCTGCTACTTTTGTCCTTCTTCGATTTAGTCTCAATCCATATTCTCTGCTCATTAGATTGTTCATCCCGTTCAGCATCTCATGTAATTCTTTTTCACCTCTGCTCATAATATCAATGTAATCAGCGAATGGTATCACTGATATCCGTTAACCATCAGTTTTAATTCCACTCCTGAACCTTTCTTTTATTTCATTGCCTCGTCGAAAGTAGGGGTGAAAGATTACATCCTTATCTCACGCCCTTTTTAATACAAGCACTTCGTTCTTGGTCGTCCACTCCTTTTATTCCCTTTGGGCTCTTGTACATATTGTGTATTACCCGTCCGTCTCTCTCTCTATAGCTTACTCCTATTTTTCTTATTATTTCGAACATCTTGCACCATGTTACATTGCTGAACGCTTTTTCCAGGTCGAGAAATGCAATGAACGTGTCTTTATTTTTTTTAGTCTTGCTTCCATTATCAACTGCAACGTCAGAATTACCTCTCGGGTGCCCTTACTTTTTCTAAAGCCAAGCTGCTCTTCATTTAGCACATCCTCAGTTTTCTTTCCCATTGTTTTGTATATTATCCTTATTAGCAACTTGGATGCATGAGCTGTTAAGCTGACTCTGAGATGATTCTTGCACTTGTCGTCTCTTGCCGTCTTCGGAACTGTGTGCATGATATTTTTCCGAAATTCAGGTGGTATGTCGCCATACACATACATTCTACACACCAACGTGAAGAGTCGTTGTGTGGCCACTTCCCCCAATGACTTTAGAAATCCTGATGGAATGTTATCAATCCCTTCTGCCTTATTTGATCTTAAGTCGTCCAAAGCTATTTTAAATTCTTATTCTAGTACTGGATCCCCTATCTCCTCAAAATGGACTCATGTTTGTTATTCTCATATAGGCCTTAAATGTAGTCTTTTGAACTATCTGCCCTCTCCTCTGCCTTTAATAGTGCAATTTCCGTTGCATTCTTTATGCTACTACCCTTGCTTTTAATTGCACGAAATATTTGTTTTACTTTCCTATATGCTGAGTCAGTCCTGGCGATAATCATTTCTTTTTCGATTTCTTCACATTTTTCATGCAGCCATTTCTTCTCAGCTCCCCTATGTTTCCTATTTATTTCATTCCTCAGCCAATTGAATTTCTGTATTCCTCAATTTCCCTGAAAATTTTTGTACTTTCTTTTTTTATCGATCAACTGAAGTATTTCTTCTGTTACACGTGGTTTCTTCGCAGTTACCTTCCTTGTATCTATGTTTTTCTATGGAACGTCTGTCATTGACCTTTTTAGAGATGTCCATTCCTCTTCAACTGTACCGCCTACTGAACTATTCCTTATTTGCTGTTTTATAGCCTTGGTGAACTTCAAGCCTGCCTTGTCAGCCCTTAGTACTTCTGTATGCCATTTCTTTGTGTATTGATTCTTCCTTACTAATCTCTTGAACTTCAGCCTACTCTTCATAACTAATGTATTGCGATGTTAGTCTATATCTGCTCCTGGGTACCTCATACTATCCAGTATATGATCTAGGAATCTCTGTCTGGCAATGATGTAATCCAGTTCAAATCTACCGGTATCACCCGATCCTTTACAAGTATACCGCCTCCTCTTATTAGCTGAAATTTATTACAAAAGTCAATTAGTCTTTTTCCTCTCTCTTTCCCTGTCCCAAGCCTATATTCTCCAGTGTCCTTTTCTTCTACTCCTTCCTCGACAACTGCATTCCAGTCCCCCATTAGTTTTTCATCTCCCTTTACGTTGTGAACCTAGCCATTCAGTTCTTCCGATTTCACCTCACTGACTTCTACAGTATCTAGATTGGGCGCTTCCATTTCCATTTTCAGCTTTTTTAGCTTCTCTCCCACGTTTTGATATTCCATGCCTCGACCCATGGTTGGTTATCCAGTCTTTTCCTCATGGTCACATCCCCCTTGGCAGTCCTCTTCCGGAGATTCCGAATAGGAGACTATCGCGGAATCTTTTGCCAATGGAGAGATCATCATGACATTTTTTCAATTGCAGGCCACATGTCCTGTGTATACACTTTACGTGTATTTAATGCACTGGCTTCCATTGTTTTCTGCATCCTCATGCCGTCAATCATGCTGATTCTTCCACCTCTAGGGACAGTTTCCCACACCAAGGACAAGAGAGTGCCCTGAACCACAGTTCGCTCTTCGGCCCTCTTTGACGAGGCCGTAGGCAGAATGAGGGCGACTTCTTGTACCGGATGTATTTCGGCCAGTGCTGTTTATTAATCAAAATTTAAGCGGTGGCTGGTTCCGAATCCGGGACCGAGGACGTTTCCTTTCTAGACTCCATAAAAGCGACCCTCTAGACAAAAAAAACATACCCCTGAGTTTCCTCTCTTCCGATTGACGGGAAAGCGTCGTATCCAATCAACCTGCAGTTCTCAACCACTCTATCTCGCTTCTTTGTCTTTGATTCAAACACAGCCGGCCGCTGTGGTCGAGCGGTTCTAGGCGCTTTAGTCAGTAACCGCGCTGCTTCTACGGTCGCAGATTCGAATCTTGCCTGGAGCATTGACGAGTGTGATGTCCATAGGTTAGCTAGGTTTAATTAGTTCTAAGTCTAGGGGACTGGTGACCTCAGATGTTAAGTCCCATAGTGCTTAGCGCCACTTGAACCATTTGATCAAACTCAATATCTTTTCAAAGAAACTTATATTGAATTAACGGTTTCAGAAAACCAGCAGACGGCAAAATAATCCCCTATTTTAGCAACTGAAGTGTTGTAGTATGTTTCATGTTTCCCAGTGCCCTAAATGGGCGAATTATACACTACAAATTTTTCCTGAGTGTGTGAATCGCTCACGCTATCCATTTACAATTCTTATTCTACCATTTACGCACTTAATAGACATGCCAATACTCATATACCACATAACTTTATGCTTTAATTCACTCTATCAACTGAACACAATATATTAGCAATAACTAAGAATAATTTACTATAACACGTTTTTATAATTTATGAGGGTGTTATTGCCTCTATGATTGCCACATTTCACGGTTGGAGCTCTATTGCCATCTGACAGGTCGTAAGAACACATCGCTAATGAAATGGCTGCCACCCATCACTACCTGTATTAAGCTACTCGATATCGTCCGACTTTTATAAGCGCGATTCCTAGCACTACGTCATATTTTTCCCCTATTTCTCTACGAAGCTTCGGTTATTTCGGTGTATTTGTACTTATCTGAACTTCAATTTAATTTTAAAATTTCATAAGAGACTGAGCGATATGACGCAAGGATGTACGACAAAGGAATTTCATTCGGAAAGAAAGTGTTATCAATGAGTCCAACAGTCCCTAAATCACATAAGGTGAGTGTGAGTAAACGTTTTTGTACTATGAAATGGCAGATAAAATTTCCAGTTCGTTCCTGTTCTTTGCGAGTCGGCGTTTCTTTCTGATTTTACAATGACATCGTCACAGACTGGACGTTAAACAATAATCTTTCTTTCAAAGTGAAAAGGAGGTATTCACTTGGTGTTACTGCTTTCTTATTCAAGCATTGTAAATACAATGTGACCCAATAGTCCGTTAACACGTGATAATGCACTCAGTCACTGAATAACTTAGATAGAGAAATAAAAACTGACACACATGCCTGAAATGACGTGGGGTTTTATTGAAAGCAGAAAGGAGTGGAACAACTGGCCAACTGATCGCGATGAACAGCAACACGTTAGTGACGGCGTATGGAAACAGTGTATAAAATGAGCTTCAGTGAGAGAAGCAGTCAGATGCACCAGCAATTGCGGGATGTTGATTTTGTCGCAAAAGGCAGTGTTAGTAAAGCTTTGCTATCATAATGGTGAAACCTTTACTCCAGGTTTCCTATCCTGTCACCATAGGAAGGGTTTTCGAACGGGTAAAGGTCCAGCGTCAAATGTCACAGTAACGAAAATGATTATGTAGTTTGAAGCCACGGGTTGTTTAGACGATCGCTCCCGTAATGGATGACAAGTGCTGCTGCTGCTCAAACAGTTCAGGAAGGAGTTGAGAATTTGTCCGGTTTATCTGCATGGTCAAGTCAGCGCTCGTGAAGTCGCATGTCGCACCTGCACTCCACGCAACTACTGTTTCTAGAGCGCAAAGGAGTACCCTCCGATGATATCCATATAATATTCAGAGTCATCATGAATCATTACCTAACGATTTTGTAACGCGGAGGATATTTTCAGTGTGGACACCTCAAAAACTGGGGGTGATGGACGCTTCAGAACCTGGGGTGATGACGATTGGTTGTCTAACGTGTTGTGAATCTATGAAACCCATTTACACTCTGAGGATCTATCAGTACCTATAACTGCAGAATTTGGGCTATCAAATATTCTAGAACTGTCCTGTGAACCTCATGACATGACGAGAGAGTCACTGAGTGATCTGCATTTACCGCATCATTTGTGATCGGCAATATGGGCTGCTGCTTTTAAGACTGTCAGCATGGCGGGTACGATTTACGCCGATAGGTTACAAAATCGCATCATCTCTAACCTGGATGATAAAGATAAGTTTTTATGCAGGATGGCAACCCACCTCATCTTACTACACGCGTGAAAGGACCCTTGCGCCCATTCTTTCGGTGAGGATCACGTGCTGAGCCACCACACCCTCCATGTTTTGCCTCCGAAGTCTCCAAACAGTCCGTGCGATTATTGGTTGTGGGCTTACATCAAGCAGCAAGTCAACCTCAACCGTGCGACCTCATTATGAATGTTAAAAGACGACTTCCGACAGCAGTTTCTCACCATAGCTATTGATATGCTGTACAGTGCTGTTGATGGTTCAAATGGCTCTGAGGCCGGCCGGTGTGGTCGTAGGTCGCAGGTTCGAATCCTGCCTCGGGCATGGGTGTGTGTGATTCCTTAAGTTAGTTAGGTTTAAGTAGTTCTAATTTCTAGGGGACTGATGACTTCAGAAGTTAAGTCCCATAGCGCTCAGAGCCATTTGAACCAAATGGCCAAGTTAAGTCTCACAGTGCTCAGAGCCATTTGAACCAAATGGCTTTGGGCACTATGGGACTTAACATCTTAGGTCATCAGTCCCCTAGAACTTAGAACTACTTAAACCTAACTAAGGTAAGGACATCCCACACATACATGCCAGAGGCAGGATTGGAACCTGCGACCGTAGCAGTTGCGCGGTTCCGGACTGAAGCACCTAGAACCGCTCGGCCACCGCGGCCGGCACAGTGCTGTTGGCAACATTATACTTCGACTACAGGTACTGTGAATGAATGACGGCAGACATTTTTACTACAGAGAACATCGACTAAACAGCTAAAGGTCTGGATTTCATTATAATTTCATTGCTAAAAATCAGTTTTATGGTAATTACTGTTTTCGTATTACATGGAGCACCACCTGATGGCAATTTTTGACACTTTTTGTTTAGTTTCTATAAAATTACACGTCATTTCAAGCACGCGTGTGAATTTTTAGCTTTGTACCTACATTATTCCTTGAAGTATTGAAGTTTCAGATGTTGACGTACTTTCTGGTCACACTGTACTGATGACGTTCAGAAAATCTTGAGTTATGTAGCGCAACGTGAGTGGGCTAACCAGAGAGCGTGAAAGGTCGAAGACGGGCCGTTAACCGCTGACCCCGGCGCCGCGGGCTTAGGGCGGCTCAGGTGGGCGCCCGCCGGCCGGCTGGTCGAGCCCGCAATTACAGTGAGCCGCGACAGGCGGGCCGGCCGTGACGGATGGCCCGCTCTGGCCTGCGCTGTCCCGCTCCACCACCACCGAGCTTCCACTCCACTCCCAGCCGCCGCAGCCGCCACGCCCGCCGTCGGGGTTCGCGACTATCGGGGTGCCGGCCCGGCCCAAGTCCTGCACTCGAGCGATAGTAGCTCCCGTCTCCCTCGGCTCAATGGTCACTCGTTTTTCAAGTTGCCTACATACAGGGGCTGGACAAAAATAAGGAAAAACCAAAAACCTTACATACTACGGTCTAAGAAAACTTTTAGGATACAAAACAGCCTACAGACATCTCCTAACGGATAAATACAGTTTCTGTACGGTTTTCAGGATAGTGGCAAGTTCAGGTAACATCGGTGGAAGTGGATAGCGATCGCCAACTCTCCAAAGTAGACCACAAACGCTCAATAATATTGAGATGTGGTGACTCTGGTGGCCACGGGAGATGCGACAATTTTGCTCACAAAACCACTCCTGGACGATACGATCTCTCTTAATAGGGCCTTTCTCGTCTTAGAACGCAGCGTCCCCATTCGAGAACAAACTTTTTTCCATGAGGTGGACCTAATCAGCCAAAATGGTCACATACTCCCTGTCCGTAACGCAACGTCGCAGAGTAACGACGAGGTTTAGGGGAAACCACGGCAAGGGTGCGGAAATCGTCACTGGTCACCCGACTTGTTTCACTGTTGGGACGTAAATTTGGCCAGAAGTTGCAAAGTGTGCGAAACAAGACTCAAAAGACAAAATTAAATTCTTCCCTTACCTCACAGTCCAGTTTTTATGGCTTCGTCAGCACGTTTTCCTGTTAAGGCAGTGGTGAGGTAATTCCAGTTTGCCCTGCAATTCCTAGCTTATTGAGTTCGTGTTGCTTTGCTGCTGACAGGGTTTGCGAATGCAACAAGTCAGGTTCTAAGATTTCCGTATTTTTTACTCAGAAAGGGAGAGTGTTGAACCTGGAGCAGTTGTACCGAGGAACAAATGGTGCTTCCTGTTAAGCTCTTTCAGTCTAGAAACCCGTTTTATAAATACATGAAAGACCTTTCACTAGGACCCGTCCTAGGAAGATATCGGTGTTTTTATTTTTTAATCTATTTTTTTTCTTTGAGAAACATGAGATAGTGTTTGGTCAGAGACGGTAAAAATTACAAGTTCTACACATTTAAGTATAAGTATAATATATTAAAACTGTTTTGAGGATCTTGTTGATTCTGCACTTACAGTGTTTTATGGTGAGGGAAACTCTGTAGACATTTAGAACTAAATGCATAACTTCTGCACATTTGAGCCGTACTTCGTCGGTTGCGCACAAGCTTGTACCTTCAAATGAAAGGCATTTTTACCATGGAACATGGAATATTTGCAAATTAACTGAGTTTATTTACTATCTTAACGATTTTCCGTGTCTCGAGAAACAAACCATGTGTTAGCCGGCATTATCTTCTATTTTAAAACGTTCTTCACTTGAAAACTGGTTTTTGATAACACTTCTTCTTTATTTGGTTTGATTTACTGATTCTTGTTGTATAGTGGCGTACTAATGTAGCACATAGACTATGAAATGCGGTACTGGCAAGATTCTTTCGACTGCAACACTTCGCCGGCCGCTGTGGCCGAGCGGTTCTAGGCGCTTCAGTCTCGAACCGCGCCACCGCTACGGTCACAGGTTCAAATCCTGCCTCGGGCATGGATGTGTGTGATGCCCTTAGGTTAGTTTAAGTAGTTCTACGTTCTAGGGGACTGATGACCTCATATGTTGAGTCCCATAGTGCTCAGAGCCATTTTGACTGCAACAGTTCAAAAATAGTTCAAATGGCTCTAAGCACTATGGGACTTAACATATGAGGTCATCAGTCCCGTAGACTTGGAACTACATAAACCTAACTAACCTAAGGACATCACACACATCCATGCTCGAGGCAGGATTCGAACCTGCGACCGTAGCAGCAGCGCGGTTCCGGACTGAACCGCTTGGTCACAGCGGCCGGCTGCAACACTTGAAATTTGAGCATAATACACTCCTGGAAATTGAAATAAGAACACCCTGAATTCATTGTCCCAGGAAGGGGAAACTTTATTGACACATTCCTGGGGTCAGATACATCACATGATCACACTGACAGAACCACAGGCACATAGACACAGGCAACAGAGCATGCACAATGTCGGCACTAGTACAGTGTATATCCACCTTTCGCAGCAATGCAGGCTGCTATTCTCCCATGGAGACGATCGTAGAGATGCTGGATGTAGTCCTGTGGCACGGCTTGCCATGCCATTTCCACCTGGCGCCTCAGTTGGACCAGCGTTCGTGCTGGACGTGCAGACCGCGTGAGACCACGCTTCATCCAGTCCCAAACATGCTCAATGGGGGACAGATCCGGAGATCTTGCTGGCCAGGGTAGTTGACTTACACCTTCTAGAGCACGTTGGGTGGCACGGGATACATGCGGACGTGCACTGTCCTGTTGGAACAGCAAGTTCCCTTGCCGGTCTAGGAATGGTAGAACGATGGGTTCGATGACGGTTTGGATGTACCGTGCACTATTCAGTGTCCCCTCGACGATCACCAGTGGTGTACGGCCAGTGTAGGAGATCGCTCCCCACACCATGATACCGGGTGTTGGCCCTGTGTGCCTCGGTCGTATGCAGTCCTGATTGTGGCGCTCACCTGCACGGCGCCAAACACGCATACGACCATCATTGGCACCAAGGCAGAAGCGACTCTCATCGCTGAAGACGACACGTCTCCATTCGTCCCTCCATTCACGCCTGTCGCGACACCACTGGAGGCGGGCTGCACGATGTTGGGGCGTGAGCGGAAGACGGCCTAACGGTGTGCGGGACCGTAGCCCAGCTTCATGGAGACGGTTGCGAATGGTCCTCGCCGATACCCCAGGAGCAACAGTGTCCCTAATTTGCTGGGAAGTGGCGGTGCGGTCCTCTACGGCACTGCGTAGGATCCTACGGTCTTGGCGTGCATCCGTGCGTCGCTGCGGTCCGGTCCCAGGTCGACGGGCACGTGCACCTTCCGCCGACCACTGGCGACAACATCGATGTACTGTGGAGACCTCACGCCCCACGTGTTGAGCAATTCGGCGGTACGTCCACCCGGCCTCCCGCATGCCCACTATACGCCCTCGCTCAAAGTCCGTCAACTGCACATACGGTTCACGTCCACGCTGTCGCGGCATGCTACCAGTGTTAAAGACTGCGATGGAGCTCCGTATGCCACGGCAAACTGGCTGACACTGACGGCGGCGGTGCACAAATGCTGCGCAGCTAGCGCCATTCGACGGCCAACACTGCGGTTCCTGGTGTGTCCGCTGTGCCGTGCGTGTGATCATTGCTTGTACAGCCCTCTCGCAGTGTCCGGAGCAAGTATGGTGGGTCTGACACACCGGTGTCAATGTGTTCTTTTTTCCATTTCCAGGAGTGTATTTATTCCTAGGTATATGAGCAGGTCATACCTTGGAAACGTTTTTCACATTTGTGGAAACCTTACTTTCATGGAGTAATTTTTGCAGTTTCTGGAAAAGACTGCAACTCACATAGAGGGAATGCTATTATTTCAAAATCGCAAAAGAAATATACACAGTTTCTATTACAGGGTTGGCTAGAGGCGGAAGTCTTTCCAAGAAACAACACACCCCCACTGGGAAAAGGTAGACACTCGCCGTTTGGTTTAAAATTGCGAACACTCTTTGGATGTATTGCAGCGATGGTTGTATGGTACGGGACATGAAAGTCTAAGCGCTGCGATGAGAGTTTGGACGAATTTATATGTGTTCCTTTGTAAGGAGGCATCCACAAAAGAAGGCAAGTAGTCACAATCACATAAATTTATTGATAAACACTGTTCCAACACTTATAAAATCGCTGTGAGTCTCCATGGAACGAAAGTCTCCAGAAATAAAGGAAATGAAAGCTCTCCACCAATGAAATTAGTTTAAAGTTACACGTTCACAAAGTAAATAACTACGATTCCCAATACTTGAAACCGTCAGTCACTTTGACTAACTAAATGAAGCAACATTCAGAACTTTATCTTGAACAAGAAAAGCTTTCCTCAGATAGGTTTTAGTAAAACAGCCTGCAACCAACTTCACTTTATAGAAAGAACAAACACTTCACGAAATCTTGTATAGCAACTTCACTTGCTGAAGTATTAAGAGTCCAACAGTAACGAATATTTATAAGTCCGACAAGGATACGAAGAATTATAAAACTGGGGCAGCCACAACCAAAATTTTTATTTATAATTGATTGACAATTCATATAGCACAGCAGCTGTTTCGATATCAGTGTTAAAACTATTACAATCTAAAGCTGAATGAAACATCCAAAAGTTAGTTGTTGCTGTAATTATTTAAGTCACTTAGAGACCCATACAACCATTTTCGCAACATTTACGAGGGCTGTTGTCTGTTGCCTGACATAGAATGACAGGAATATAGTTTAATCGGTAAAATGACGAAAATTTGTGTTTTTAATGCAGAAGGGACATTTATCATTGATGATAGTTTTTATCAATTGAGGAGGGATGAGAATTTTGCCTAGCCACGCCAACTGTTATCATGCGGCATTCTATAACAACTGCCTGTGCGATGTAATACAGAAACTATATACACCAGAAAAAGCAACTTAAAAGTAGCGAAACTGACTGTGTGGGGCTCTATCCGTCTTAAATAAATACATCTACAGTGAACTATTGGACTTTCAGTCAGTTTTGTATGTTAATAATTTCAACACCTGTACTTAAACGGCTGGTGAATTGTCAATCAGTTTGCCTAACACGGATGGAGTACTTCGCCTGTCAGTAGAACAGCAGTACAAATGATACCAGGTCTCATTTGGAACGTCGCCAATGACAGAGTTCCAGAGCTTTGCAGGAGGCGTGCCGTCCAGAGCGGTGGCTCAGTCCTTGGCGCGACATACGTGGTCTTGCGGCTATTGGCTGTGAAGGTACTGTCGTCCAGAGCGCGTGCGCCGGCCTAAATAGCCATCTCGTGGGTCTATTTTCGGCATTTGACACGACGGATACACGAAGAGATGTGGTTTGTCAACGATCTCTATCGTCGCCGTGTACGGCACCTGGTGGCTTGGCACGAGCACAGTTGATGCCCTCTCCTGGCCTGGCCGCTGAACTTCAGGGTTGCACAGTTTCGCGTCCTGTGAACTGAGCTGGGGTGAGCTTGCGGCAATCTGCACGATGATTATGTTGCGCATGGTGTCGTTGACACATGCTGTCTACGGTGGAATGAAATATTTGATGAAAGAACAGCGAGTAATCACTAGTTTCCTCCATCCACTGAAGTTTTTCGCCAGTTGAGTGAAAAGTGTGCTGTCGGTGTCACGAAACCGAAGAATGTGATTTTGCAGTAGCGACAGTCCTAATCGACACAATCTCGACATCGCAATAGCTGATATGACAACATGGCCACACTAGTCGACATTGATGTTTTGTAGCAGTTCTGACTGAGTGAGGTCTCTGCTCTTTGTACTGCGTGATGTCCTGAAATTCACTGTGTTCCATGGGGGTCCCACGATGCCGACGGACCCATAAAGGCTCTACGCTTCACAGTTAATGACGCCAAGAATGGAACCCTCTTTTTGACAGTTACTTTAATAGAAGAGACATGAATGGCGGTTTTCTGTGCTACCAGTCAGATCCTACAAAAGCTATCAGGATGTTTTGAAAAGGAAGTTCCCGCCAGCAGTATTAGAAAAGCGGCCAGAAAAGACTGCACGTGTGCCCTTTTACCAAGAAAATGCGAACGCGACACTGAATTTCTTCGCAAAGACAACTTTGAAGAGGCCTGACCTGGCTTAAAGTGATTTTTTGCTGTTTCCAATGATAAAATCACCGTGGTCACACACTGCTCAGTCCTATTTCTATTGCACTGGCGATTTTCCAGTAGTCAAAACAGACGTCTTAAGGAGCTATTCGAAGGTTTTCAGTGACCTTAACCGCATTTGTGCCTTGAAATGAGTCAATGGTAACAGGTGAAAATTTGTGCCAGACCAGGACTCGAACCTGAATGTCTCTCTTAACGTGAGCCTTAAGTGCCTCAGTCATCCGAGAACGCTTCTCATTCAACCCATTTTCCCAGCCTGATACAGACTATAGGCGCGGTGTCGCCTACCCATGAACACCTCGCATGCCGTTTCTGATTTCCGGAATAGATCAGGTTTCACGTGCATTCGCACTCAAAGTATGGATTTTTGGTCGTCGCATCTTACATAGATACGAAGTCTTCTCAGTGGCTATGGTATCACTGCTTCGACGTTGTGGTGTGAACAGCTGCAGGGAAGTTACACTGAATAATCACAAAAGCCCCCAATACTTCTGTGACAGTTTTGACAAAGGAGCAGTCGGTCAACATGGAACTTAAGCGTAACTAGTATCCACTACAGTTCCTTAAGAAGCAGTTCTTCAATAGACTGACTTCTACAGTTCTGGAATCTCCGAAGCAAAAGGAATTAACGGACGAAATTTTAATCAAAAATTATATCCGTTCCACAGAGCTTATGGTAAACAACACCACAGACAATTTCACTGTATTGTTTGGCTTGCCTGGTCACATTGGAAACCTTGAAATGAGTCAATGGTAACAGGTGAAAATTTGTGCCAGACCAGGACTCGAACCTGAATGTCTCTCTTAACGCGAGCCTTAAGTGCCTCAGTCATCTGTTCATATTTACAATGAAAACGTCAGCTTCTTGTTCGTGTACAGTACAGTCGAAGCGCGTATATGATTCGAAGAGCCATGTAAATCTCTGTAAATAAAAATGCAAATGTTCGTTTGTTCAGAAAGTTCTTCACCAACTACTTCGAAATTTTGACACAACATTGGATTCGAATACGCACATGTTTTAAATAACAATTTTTTAAATATGTCATATTGAAATGAGAAAAAATATTACCAAAAAATCTGGAAATGTTCTTGACCCATACACTAGAAGTTTTAACACAATAATGAACATTCGAAAGGAATTAGAAACATTTTAGGTAACAAGAAAGTTGTATTTGTGACTGACCGAACTGTGATTTGAATACTACCACATGACCTGAATTTACAGTAACAATCAACTGATATTCTCTACACAAATGGCGAAGAGCGATGTCACCAGAATGCGACTGCGGTGCCCCTAGACAGACGATCGAACACATCCATGGTGAATGCTCCTTGCGAGCATATGCAGGGAACTGGTCCGACTTCTTGGAGGCATCCCCATCTTCGCTAGAATGGATCTCAAACCTCGATATAACCTTTTAACTGACCAATACAAACATAAATTATATTCATGATTGTTATAAGATTTTAATGTCTAACCCTTGATGTATTAATGTTGCATGTATAGCCAAACGCTAAATAAATAAATAAATACAGTAACAATAAACAAGGCTCATATCATCGACAGAGGAAGAGGAGGTGGACAGAGAGATGGGAGGAAGTGGTGACAGAAATCGAAAAGGAGAAGACGGAAAGAGAGAGGAGGCGGGAGGAAATAGAGAGAGAGAGGATAGATAAACAGAGGAAGGTGGAGAGGTGATGAACAGAGAGAGGGGCAGGAACAGACGCAGAGAGAGTGGGAGGGAGCGGGAGGTCATGGACAGATTTAGGGGGGGGGGGAGAAGGAGGAGACTGACAAAGAGAAGGGGAGGAGGAGATGTACAGAGACACGGGTGGGGGGGGGGGGGGAGAGAAGCAGATTAGGACGTATATGCAATCCCCATACATATTAGAAACGTGTGCCTCCATTTAGACAGACTGAGCCACAGCAACGTGTGTCTGGAAGCAGCTAATGAACAATAAAAGGTCTACCCCATTCCGTGATGACGTAAATGTGCCGTAAGATCACTTCCAATAACACGGAGGAATCGCGGCAACATCACCTAGCGATTTACAGCGTAATCTCTGGCGTATCGCTAATTCAAACCGCAGGGCGGATTCCAAGATTTAGTCTGGCGTGCTAACTTTAATGGAGATGATAATCTGCAGAATAGGAGCTCCCAAGTTTTCTCATTAGGAGTGGTGTCAGTTTCAATCCATCACTTCAGCGAATGAATTATCACAGCAAAGTTCTGCTTGCCAAATTATGAAGACTGTAATTAGACGCTAGATATTAAATCAGCTATTAAATCAACAAGGAAATCAGCGACAGCTCAGGCTGTTTGGTACACTGTTTCCAATCGTATTAAGCGCTATCTCGATCACGAATATTGAAATATGTAGGTTCATGAGACACAGCAATCTAACCAACGATAGTAATTGGAGCCGTACCTTATATGCAAGCATTACAAACGTTACACTCAAGTCAAACATTGCTTCTTAAGTTAGAGAAATAAACTGTTTATTAGTTTTAGTTGTTTGATGGTAGTTTGGGTAATTTATGACATAATGTTAACTCAAAAATAATATATTGCTAATGTGCCAGATGAACTGTCAAATATTGCCACGTTATTGGCCTCTTTAGTCGAGTGGTGAACGTGACAGACCTTCATACGGAGGTCCTGGGTTCGATTCTCGGTACTGCTATGGATTTTTCCTTTGGTAGGAGGACTTCACCGGGTTGCACTCAGCCTCATGATGCAAAGTCAAGAGCCAAGTGGTTGAATGGTAGCGGTTTTCAAGGTCTGAACGTCGACAACGGCGTGAATGTATTGTACTGACCACGAGCCCCTCCTGCCTCATCCTATGATGAACGGTTGGTTGAAAGTGACACGTTAGTCGGTCGACAATCACTTGGTCTTCAGGGGATGATCGTGGAGTTTCGTTTTCCATATTGGTAAAATCTTTGCAAAACCAGAATCTTCCTTACATATCAGTCTCTATGTGCTTAAATTTAATTTGTGTAATAGTCTTGGCCGAGAGGAAAATGTATCAGCATTTAAATGAAATGGCTAGGACAAATGAATGTTTCACGAATACTGTCTGTGTGGGGTTGGCCAGGCTCCATGGCTACTGTATAACGTTTGAGAAGAAATTTGCCAGCATGCAGAAAATGTGCGCTAATTAATCAGAAAGTGCATCGGTTCTCGTGGGTAATATTTTGTGCTGTTGAAGACTGAGACAAGATGAAATGCTACTTTCCAAAGTGATGGATAACAGAACTGTGAGCGGCAAAAGTTCTGATATCATAACTAAACACTCTGTATCATGGCCAGAGATTTTTAAAATTTCTTTTTCTTTTTTTGTTTAACAGTAATTTTATGTGGGAAAGTGCCGTATTTAATCTGTATTTATTGGGAAGCTCGAAAATATTAGACTGACACACCAAAAGAGTCTAGACTGGTCACCGAGTATTCCTGTAATAACTCTATTCCCAGTGTCTGTACTGTGACTAGTGATGCTGTAATAACTCTATTCACAGTTTCTGTGCTGTGACTAGTGAACCAGTACTTAACAACAGTTGGTGGCATATTTGGTCAGATGCTACACTCATCACAATCTGTCTACTGTACTTCTGCTTGTTCAGCGCAACTTTCAGGGTCCTTTGGCGCCTACCCATAATATTATCTTTTAGAAATGGGTATGGATCATAGGAATGTTATGTTTTGGAGCAGATAGCAACCACGGTTTTTTGATAGACCTTGATCGATTTAACTACGCGTTAGGTTAAGAAAGAATGACCTCCATACGTAAGCTTAAGTCTTTATTTCACAATGTTTTACAAATGCTCCCCAGTGTTGCTGCAATGCAACTCAAACTTCCAAAGAAAGAGGACCCTCCTGACTAAAACATCAATTTTTCACCGATTATACGTTTAGGATTCGCTGTCCAAACGAGTGTGGCCTATAGCGCAGAACTATATATGATTCTGAAGTAAATGGATCAGATAAGGTATTGTCACACAAGCCCAAAATTATTTAAATTTGAAATAAGGTAACCCCCGCAATATAAAGAGTGGCGGGGGATACTTTATGCCTTTTGAAAATATCGTAATCTAGTCACGTATATATATAAGTTTTGAAAAAGATATTTTTCGTTTTTAACGATTTCTTGTGCCATATTTCGCAATTGTTTTAAATTTTTCAGTAAAACTTAATCGAAAAATTTCAGTCTTAATAGTGAGTGTGAGTTACTTCTACAAACGTTATATTTATGTCATCTGGTGCAAGTAACTCCTTACACATCTATGTATCTTTAAAAAGCATATTTTGAATAAAACTCAGTGACAACGAAATTAATGTTTTTAAAACCTTTTTTGTGGTGGCCATAAAGAATCTCTCTCTTTGGTGTACACATTAAAGAAAAGGTGGTGGTACCGCTAAGATTGTGCTGAAAGATATTTTTCGGTTCTTGACCCTTCTCATACATCAGCACTTATTTAAAATGTATGTTGTTAGTGGAAGGTAGCAACAATTAACGAAATTTTTAGTGGTGTGAGCACTTGCAAACAGAACGTTGTCAGCATACTATGCCCTTACAATTCTCTTCCCCCTTCTCGTACCTGTTAATTTCATACTGGTAGGGTTAAGACGTAAGGATTTCTGCACATAAGATTTAAATGATAATTTCACACTCTTCTAGATCAGTACTCGGACTGCCTTGTAGTATTAGTGTCAGTTGTATGGGGAATCATCACAGATAAGTTATTTTGGCGCAGTTCTCTTAGTGCTAAAGATCTGCTACAACAGATGCATCCAGCAATCAAAGTTAAGACAAAGGCACAATGACAAGCGACCTGTTTGATTTTTATGGCTACAACTGATTGGTAAATGTACTCACATTGTGTAAATGTGCACACATTCGATATAAAATAGCGTTTTCAATATAAATTTACAATGAATTCGTCTATTACTGTGGTGTCACCGTCAGACACCACACTTGCTAGGTGGTAGCCTTTTAATCGGCAGCGGTCCGTTAGTATATGTCGGACCAGCGCGTCGCCACTATCAGTGATTGCAGACCGAGCGCTGCCACACGGCAGGTCTAGTGTAGAGAGACTCCCTAGCACTCGCCCCAGTTGTACAGCCGACTTGGCTAGCGATGGTTCAATGTCTACATACGCTCTCATTTGCAGAGACGACAGTTTAGCATAGAATTCAGCTACGTCATTTGCTACGACCTAGCAAGGCGCCATATACAGTTACTATATGTCTTCTGAACAGATAATATTGTGAATCATGTACCGTCAAGAGCGACGTTCTTCATTAATGGCTTAGAATTAAGTATCAAACTAGTTATGTCCGCTTTCTGAATTCTCATTCCTTGGCATGTTCCAGACCTCACGTCAGTATAGTTGTTCTCTCCTCACGCCAGCCTGCGTGAGCTAAAACGCGTGCATTTCGGCCTCCAGTTATAACACGGTGTTGGCTCTTCTGCCAACACAGCAATTACATTTTGGTTATTAGCCTATGGCCCTTTCCTGTAGTTTGAAAACGTGTTCAGATTTTGTGCATTTGCTCCTCAGGAAAGAATTCTATTCCTGAGATCTGAGTCTAGATATTAATACACTGAAGAGCCAAAGAAACTGGCATACTTGTCAAATTTCTTGTAGAGCCCCACGATCACGCAGAAGTGCTGTAACACGACGTGAGAGGGGCTCGAATAATGTCTGAAGTAAGGCTGGAGGGAGATTTCTAGATGAATTCTGCAGGGCTGTCCATAAAGGCGTAAGAGTTCGAAGGGGTGGAGATCTATTCTGAACAGCGCGTTGCAACGCATCCCTCATATGCTCAATAGTGTTAATGTCTGCGGAGTTTGGTGGCTACCGGATGTGTTTAAGCTTAGAAGAGTGTTCCTGGAGCCACTCCGTAGCGATTCTAGACGTATGGGGTGTCACATTGTCCTTGTGGAATTGCCTAAGTTCGTCGGGATGCACAATGGAAATGAGTAGATGCACGTGATCAGACAGGACGCTTACGTATGTGTCACCTGTCAGAGTCGTATCTAGAGGTATCAGAGGTCCCATATCAGTCCAACTGCATACGCTCAGGGCCATTACAGAGCCTCCACCAGCTTGAGCTGTCCCCTGCTGACACGCCAACAAGGATACATGAATGAGCCTTTGGTCCCGAAAGCCAATTATCGATGATGGTTCGTTGAATGGTTCTCTCACACACACACACACACACACACACACACACACACACACACACACACATACACACTTATTGATGGCCCACCATTTAAATCTGCAGCAATTTAAGGAATGGTTGCACTTAAGTCATGTTTAACGATTCTCTTCAGTCATCGTTGGTCCCGTTCTTGTAGGATCTCTTTCCGGTCGCCGGGCGATGTCGGAGATTGATGTTTAACGATTCTCTTCAGTCATCGTTGGTCCCGTTCTTGTAGGATCTCTTTCCGGTCGCCGGGCGATGTCGGAGATTGATGTTTTACCGGATTCCTGATATTCACGGTATACTCGTGAAATGGTCGTATGGGAAACACCACTTCATCGCTACCTCGGAGATGCTGTATCCCATCACTCAAGCGCCGACTGTAACATCACATTCAAACTCACTTAAATATTGATAACCTGCCATTGTAGCAGTAGCTGCCGATCTAACAACTCCGCCAGACACTTGTTCTCTTGTATAGGCGTTGCCGATCGCAGAGCTGTATTCTGCCTGTTTACATGTACCTCTATTTGAATACACCTGCCTATACCAGTTTCTTTGGTACTTCAGCGTAGTATGTGACTGAAAGACACTAGATATTACGCACAGATGAGAGGATTCTAAAGGATTTAGGCTGATAACGTTCTGTTTGCAAGTGCTCACAGCAGTTCAACTGACAATTTTGTGTTTGTTATGCAGTCATAGAGGTACCTCTATGTTCGATTTAAAATTGGCATTTTTCCTTTTCAAACTGAAATTCGTGGGGTTTGTTTTCTTGCTGTTCAATGGAAGTTTATTACATAGCTGTCAGTTGTAAACTTTAGTGGGCGGTTGTAAATTAACTTGGTTCTATCTTCCTTCTCTGCAAGGAGTTCTATTGTTTTCTCAGTGACTTTGGAAACCAAACTGTGATTCACTTGAAATGTTTTATTTGTTCATGTAATTCATTAATCATTGATAACTGATTCGATTATTTGTGAAAATGGTGATAACTTTGTCCTCTGCATTACTGTATTTATCTTTAGCAGAGGTGCAACTCTCATATGTGTAAATACTCTGAAACTTTCCCTAATGTGAATTACTAATTTATTATGTTTATTAAGAGAACTTATGTAATCGACGTGTATTCTTTCAGAAAACTCAATGTTATTTCGTCTAGGCCTGCTGACATTCTATACTTAAGGTTTTGTACAGTATTTCTGACTTCGTGCTCTGTGGTTGATAGTAATATCATTGCCCTTAGCTTGTAATTATTTACAGATCATAGGTTAATTTTTCTGAATTTTTGTAGTAATTTCTCTTCATACTTGGGAAAAGGTCATTCACAGAGTTTGTTAAGTAGTGTGTATTATTTATTACGGTATCACCTTCCCCTACCAGTACCATACTTTGCCTTTGCCTGTCTCTCCTATTTTTCTCCGAGGCTACTTCGCTTTTATTCACAGCGTTGTATGTTATTTTCCCATCAAATCACTATTTTGTAGCAGTCAGCATTTTTTGGAAGCTACGACAGAAATATAGAAATCCGGCTCATTATGACTTCTTTCATGGAACATAGGCATGTAAGGGTTTGTGGGACTCTGTACTACCTGCTGTTCAGCATTTGCTTTTTTAAGACACTGATACTGATGTAGATACTTTATGGAATCCCTTATCAAAGTTCAATTTAGCTAATGATGAGAATTTAGAGAAGATTGCATTTATATTGGTTTCATGTACACTACACAACTTTGTTTTCCTAGTTCTCTTGAATGGTCTTGCATTTTGTTATCTGGTAAACATCTTTTGTTTCCATGCTGTTAACGGATTGTTTCTGAGACTAATTTCACCGTTATTACTTCACAGAAATGATCTGGTAGTCCAAGATATCTTACAACTGCATCACACTTTGCCTGTCTATGCTTGTGGTCAAATGGTGAATTACTTATGCAGTCAGTGTAATAACCTTCGTTGACTATTTGGAAATAAAGTTATGCCAGAACTCTAAAGAATAGTTCCATTTATGATATTTGTGTTTGTGTTTATGTCTGCATATAAAATTATGTTGACTTCCGTACTTCTGACTCCATCTAAAACTTGCGATAATTTACTGTAAAAAGTGTCCACATAATCGCTTTTTGATGGACACACATACAAACACACACACACACACACACCATAATTTATTTCTTAGTGATGACAAGTCCTGTTAATTCAATAGCTGATATTTCAGAGTGTTTGCCTTCATTTGCTGCACCGAGGTCATGTCTTGATTTAAGCTGTGTTACTTTTCTGAAATAAATGTAATGTCCACCAACCTTTGAAGTAGTCCTACAGTAAAAATCTATCATCTCATACAATGATGGTATTCAATGCTGCATTTCTGTTTCTGTACATCAGTGCTCTGTTACACAAACTACTATGCATTTCAAATATTGTTACTCAATTTCAAACCATCGTATTTTAATTTTGTTATTTGCATTTTTAATGAAGGATTTAATCTGTGAAATGTCGCATGTTACTTTTTCCACTATTTTCTCTTACTTTATCACATGTAGTATGTGTGTCATGTGATGTTTTAGAATCTGTCTCGTCCGTGATTGTTTCAGAATTTTTTATATACTTTTTAGGCAGGGAGCTTTTTTCTGGCTGCATTCTAAAAAATCCTACTTAATAATTCTAGTGGCAGTTTTTAACGTCCTACCACTTTCAACCACTGTAGGGTTTTAAGTATTTAGTATAGACGGAAAGACCCCAACCTCCTGCATCTCAAAACAAGTATCACCGACAGGTCTGCCGTTAAATGATGTAGTGCAACCAGCTAACTCAGCATTCTTCTGTCTTTCTCTGACACCACATCAACCCCATTGTCAAGGCCATCACAGTCGTGCTTAAGCTTATTTTTATTGCCTTTACTGATTTCAGTCTATTGCTCTTGTACTTCACTTCATTCAAATTGTTTCAAGAGTACCTATGTTTTCTGTATATATTGTATTTTAATTAATCGCTGAAATAAAACTTGTTTTGATAGGCTATTCTTGTGTTCACTGACAGAATTCAACAATTTTCACGTACATGCAATATGTAGGATGTCCTGGGCTTCTGTAAACCGAATAAAATGTTAAAATGTATCCGAAACTGTATTTTAGCCTAAAGAGATTAGCACAGTCTCCATCAAAAGCTATTTTAACCTCTCCCTGTGCATTCAGAGGTCCAAGGTGAAGCACAAACCCATGCCATTTTTTCGCAAGTAAGCCTGTCAAGTTAACTCGAAAATAGGATGCAGCTCCTAATCTGGGTTAAGGAAATATTAGACACTGGATCGGAACAGAAAAAAAACATTAAAAGTTGCAAAAAATGAATTTCGTAGGAAAAGAAAAAAAGAAGGAACACTTTTAATGCTCCGTTTCAAAGTAGAATTGTGAGAGAGAAGAGCATTGGGTGCTTTTCTGACGTTGTGCAGTTTTTCGGTTCCACGGCCGGACCGACAGCGTAGCCAATATTCATCAGCGCCGCTAATGCAGACGTCAGGCCGTGGATCGCAGCTGCGACAATGGCTTTGTCACGGTTTGTATACACAGAGGTTGGTGCCCGATTGTGGTGCTGTCCGGGTGTGATATGCAAATCATCACGGCCGCGCTAGTCATCCGTCACGCGGTGTGCCACGTATTGCGTCGGAACGAGACATCAATCACTTTTGCGACTGCGGTATGTGAATGAAACGCGGACCTGCGCTGCCATCACCAGTTAGATGCCAGTTTGTACATTAGTGAAGAATTACATACTGAGAGCTGCGGTTCAAACAAATACATTGCGTTCTAACTTTCTCAGTTTGGCATATAACTGCGCAATCACCGAGTACGTACTTTCGGAATACCATGATGCGATCTCTAGGCGGTTATTAAGTTATATGCTGAACTGAGTAAGTTAACTGGAATTTTCGGGGTACCCGTTAGGAACAGATTTCCAACTGGTACAGTCTTGGACAAAACGAGCGAGACCCCTCGCCTTTGCGTTATGCTGATCCGCACAGCTTTGATGTCTGCTACACAGCATAACAGGCAAGGTGACGAAGTGCTACCAACATACCATGCACAGGCATGAAATTGAAAAACTATCCGAACTTTGTCAGAATGTTTTCAATCATGTGTAAGTCTATATTAACGCTGAATAGTGTGTTAAACACAACACGTAAATACAAAATATAAATGAAAGAAGAAACGCTAACTAATGAACTGTACTAATAAAAATGAATTACTGCTTATCGAGATAACGTAACTGTTTTAGTAAGACAAAGTACCCTACATCGTTACGAATTAGCAAAATATTACGCGCATTCGGTCACGAAACGGTCTGTGTCACCGTTCAGACCAGTCACACTGGATTATCGTTGCTGACCTACCATGAAAGTATGCAAATTTAGCAATGCGTGAAGATTCATAATGAAATTCTGTTAACAGTGAAAAGGGTTTCAGCGTGTTCGATGGCAGAGCGGTTCTAGGCGCTTGAGTCACGAACAGCGCGGCTGCTTCAGTCACAGGTTGGAATCCTACCTCGGGCGTGGATGTGTGTGAGGCCCTTAGCTTAGGTAGGTTTAAGTTGTTCTAGGTCTAGGGGACTGATGACCTAAGCAGTTTGGTCGCATAGTTCTTAGAGCCGTTTTTTCACCTTTCGCATAAATTTTCTTTACTTAAACGGCCGTAACTTTAGAGTGCGTTGACATAGAAGCTCACTTTTTTACACCACCAAGGGACCTGATATCGCAGGAAGTGCGGCACATTTCCGCTTATTATGTCTACCCGGACTCGAGGTAAACGTGTTTCAAGGGTTGGGTAGACAGATAGCCGATCAAGAAAGTGAGACTAGTAGGGTATCATTTTTACCGATTTAGGTGACGAAATCCTAACAACGAATGAATAATTCACCCTACTCTTTATTCGAAATGTTATAGTGGCAGTCGGTACATGAGCATGTTAATCGTAGCTACGCTTTCGATCCAAATCAGGTTTACAGGAATGCAAATAACTTCCGTTTGCCTATACACGTGGTAATTCAGATCCGAGTATTAATGCCACGGCGTTTGAGAAGTGAGAGCATTCCCATTGCTAGCTAGCTTAAGAAACACTTCGGCTAATGAACGTTTCCTGGCTGTGGTGGGTCTAATGGAGAATTCGAAACATTGTAGAATATGTTTGGCAGCTATGTCGCCGTTTATTTCCTGGGGTAGTGCAGAATTATCCTACTAAATTTACACGAAACTAACAGTATTTTGTTATTTCGATAAACATCCCGAACGATCGACACATAAGCGGTGACATAAAGGAAGAAAGTTTATTTTTTTGAGTCCAGAAAGCTCTATGCAACAGAAACTGCAGACCATTTTGCCATTTTCATTGCGAAATTGCCGGCTTATTCATGTCTGGGGTAATAATAGAGGGCTGTTTGCCTGGGTTGTCTGCTAGTGTAGTGAAAGGTGTTACCTACTGCAAGGGAGGTCTGGTTTGTTTTCACTTCTAATCTAGATGCAGGCAGATATACTATCAGTAAAGCAATTTTAAGAAATTCTCGCGCCCCCAATGCGTTTTATTGCTACCTTTATTCTGAACCAGCGCCTTGTGTGGATGTCAATATGAAACTCTTGTATAATTTCATACTTGTTGCTGCCTACTTTTTCCGCTTCTATCAATAACTGAATTAAGTGTGGCAACAAATGATTTTTAATAGAATTTCGTTATGAATCTTCACGCATTTCTAAATTTGCATACTTTCATGGAAGTTCAGCAACGGTAATCCAGTGTGACTGGTCTGAACGATGACACAGACGGTTTCATGGGCGAATGCGCGTAATATTCTGCTAATTCGTAACGATGTGGGGTACCTTGTCTTACTAAAACAGTTGTGTTATCTCGATAAGCTGAAATTAATTTTTATTAGTACATTTCATACTAATTAGAGTTTCTTCTTCAATTTATATCTTATATTTACGACTTTAACACACTAATCAGCGTTAATATAGTCAGTCTTACATATGATTAAAACAGTATGACAAAGTTCGGATAGTTTTTCAATTTCACGCCTGTGCATAGTATGTTGGTAGCACTTCGACGCCTTGCCTGTTATGCTGTGTAGCAGACTTCAAAGCTGTGCGGATCAGCATAACGCAAAGGCGAGGGGTCTCGCTCGTTTTTTCCACGACTGTACATATTACTTGCATTCCCTGCGATTATGCCTTTTTTGATGAGTGATAACAAATGTGGTCCAACGATTTAACGAATTCCAAAGGGGTTTTGCTTAAACGATGGCGATTATTACGGTTGGTTTCCCCATCTCTAGATAGTTATTTTGTTTGGGGTGTCATGCTGTGGCAAGAATATGTGATTTCCGGGAGAGCCACCATGCCCAAGCTGTTGGTACGGACGGTTGGGAGAGTAGTCAATTGTTGTGCAGAGACGTACGAGCGAGTTCGGAGCAGGGCCGAGTGTGGGGGCCTTGAGAAATTTGTGTGCAGCAGTACTGTCATGCGGATCCCACTATGGTGCATGTGTGGCATTGCCACAGTGTCGACACAACAGACTGGTGGAATGGTTGCTGGCATTTCCTAACCTAACGGATTATGATCCCAGCGGAGGCGGGGACAGAGGCCTCTGCACATCAAGAGGAGCACTACCTGAGTCCATTAACGGCACACAGGAGTGCGGGTTTGTACACTGTCTTCCAGAACACTTCTATTTCTTAACTGCATTCTGTGAGGGCTCGGGTTCAATTCCCGGCTAGGATGGGGATTTTCTCCGCTCAGGGACTGGGTGTTGTGTTGTCCTAATTATCATTTCATCCTCATCGACGCGCAAGTCGCCGAAGTGGTGTCAAATCGAAATACTTGCACCCAGCGAACGGTCTACCCGACGGGAGGCCCTTATTGAGATATTCGCATAGCTATTTAGATAGAGAGTAGTGTGTAGATTATTGTGGTATCTGTCTGGTTACAATGATAGTAGTAGGCGAATTCGTATGTAACGTTTAAATAGTGTTTTGCCATCTTGTGTTTTACGAATAAAGTTGTCACTGGTCATGGTAGAGGACCAAGCACTTTGTATTTTTAATGCTGTTGCCTGAGTACGTACATCAGGACAAAAGCTGGATTTTATTATTTCATTTAAAAGAGACATTTTTTGTTGATTTCATGAAGCCCTACTTAAGAGCTACAGAAATATTTTGAGTTGATGAAAGCGTGTTACTACTGTGTTGTTCAATAACATAATTGTTCATCTGTGTCCTACGTAAGCATAGCCCACAGCCCCAACCCCACTTTGCATAAGTCCAGCGCTACAGTGAGAATATGAGAATGGAACTGAAGGGTAACTTAAGTGCTTATTATGAACTTAGCATTGACGCTTAAGTTTTGAAACGCTAAATGTTTGAATGTACAGCATTAGAACCTGTCTGAATGGAATCATGCTATTTACGTAGCGGCAGTTGACATGTTCAGTTGACCATTAGCACTATTTTCATCGAAATAATGTGAATCCGTACTAAATTAGCATCACTTGTGGTTGTATATGGTAACGTTCTATCCATGTAAAGAAAATTAGACTAGGTTTAATTAGAATGAAAATATTAGTCCTTTATACTATTCCTGTAACTGTTACACACTTGCACTCATGTTGCCTTAAATTTTCAATAAATTCGTGCAGACTACGTTGCCCATAAGAAAAGATTTTAGGCTAGATTTGTTATTTGCTTTGCTAACTGTCAGACAGTACATCTTACTGGGCAATTATCAAAGACTTTCGTGGCAAAAAACTGATCTTTATTCTAAGCCACAGTCGTCATTAGTAATGAGTAACACAGGTCACTATTTGTTCTAATGTTGTATCTGTGGAGATCTCTATTCTTGTCAAATGGTGACTATTTATGGTGTGCATATTGTGAGGAAGTAGTTAGTACCTAGGTCCTTGAAGGGAGGCCTACAAGATAACTGTGGGTGAGTACGTATCATTCTCGCTGGTTGCTTCCGTGCAATTAATACTTTCATTCTACATGATGAGTTACCACACCAAAATTTGCCGTGAGATGTTTCTAGGAAATATCCAATACAAGATGTTGAATTGTTTATATATAAAATCAATAGCTACACAGCTTCAATGAACTAAGACGCTCGTGAAGTCAGTAATATATGTAGATGTCTGATATACTACCGTGCACCTAGAAAACAAGATAAGAAAGTTAATTCATTAAATCAATCTTTGTTGTAGGAACAATTTAATACTATTGAACTAACAATTTTGCTTTGAAAAAATAAATGTGTTCACTGATATTTAAAGTGTGATCATCAGGTTCATTGTCCACCCGTTAACCTGTTTCGAGCCATAATTCCTTTTTTTAACATCGCAGCTTCGTTACCGTTAGAATTAATTACAGTATAAAGTCAGCAGATACTGCAGTAAATTTGTTAATCAACAAAACCTAGAACCATTTTCGGTTAGGAGCTCTTGATTCATTTGATTCCTTCGCCCTAGAAGTGTGATTCTTACAGTTTTATTCACACTGATACGATTATCTTGACGTTTATATTTTTAAAACGTTTATCATGAAGTTTGTATCTTTTAAAGTTTTAATCTTTGTAGACTACTAGTCTAGCAGCAGGTGACAGACACTAGCAAGTCGTCGGACTATCATCGAGAACTGGCAGCAAACGTTGCTAGTAGAAGATTACCGATTAGAATTACTTAAGGCCTTTAGCAAGCGCTCTTCTCCTCACGATTAATGAAGCACAGCAACAGATGACCCACGATCCCAGTGTAGCACTCAGTACCAATTGCTTCTCACAAGAGTAATTCCTTAAACGGCTTTCCCGTATGCGGCACCCAATGACAAAATTACGTATGTCCTAGAAAATAAAAGCAAAGCAATGACACAGCAATAGATAGGAATTCTTATCATGTAAATCATGGACTGTATTGTGTTTGTAAGCAATAAAGGAAAAATAAAATGCAATACAATAAAACAATATGTCAGCTTGCAACCTGTATAATAAAGAGTTAACTAAAAACATAAACATCTTTTATTCTCCACACACGACAGTAAGCTACTTTGTTGAACTTGGTGCTTGTCAGCCAAGTCCCAGGAAACTCAAGGGTACTTGTGTTACTAATTAAGAATATTCGATAGAGGTTTCCAAATACCTCACAACAAAGGTATGACAAGTGTGTAGGTAGCCAGAGACTATGTTCCCTCCTTCTTTTGTGTTGTAGTGGTAAATTGATTTCATAGTTATGTTCATTTACATCTTTGTACTTTTCAGACAGTTAACGGGCGAGATCGTAGAAGTGCAAAGTGTAATTGTCCCTGTATAATCACTGTGAACATACTGTTATCGATTAGTAGAGATAGTGCATGACTCTCTCAAACTTAGTACTGTCTTAATCTGTGTGATTGACCTACAGATCTATTAAAAACAGTACGCTTTTACAATTGAGATTCTGGTATATTACCAGTTTTAAACCTGAAACTGTTGATTCATACAACATGACATTACACAATGATGCAGGTATTCCCAAAGATTAATTTTTATTTTCACCGCATTCGTTATTTGGCGCTATATCTGACTTATAAATATCGAGCAGGAATTTCCTATCCTACTGT
Organism: Schistocerca cancellata; assembly: GCF_023864275.1. NCBI lineage: Eukaryota > Metazoa > Arthropoda > Insecta > Orthoptera > Acrididae > Schistocerca > Schistocerca cancellata. The sequence continues at coordinate 343,993,739 of NC_064631.1, read as the reverse complement.
AAACGAAAAAGATTAAGTACATTTAATATAGGGAAGACTTATATACTTCGACTTACTGCTCTAAAAACCTTTACCGTATATGTATGTAACATGATATTCAACATCTCTTCTTGCTGGAAGGACGAGAACAATTTGTATAAAACTGTGAGAACGCCGCTCCAGTAGTGAATATACCGTCATACTGTATCCGATAATTGCCGCAGTTAGCCTTCTGTTAATTTATAGACTGAGTACTCTCTGGAAGTGTTAATTTCTTTCATTCCTGTAATAAAGCCTTTTTACATATACCCACTTTAAAATAAAATTATTGAGAACTTTACGTACGTGACTAAGAATTTCCCCTTTTTTGCCCTGTAGGACACGATTATGTCATACTTTTTTCAATTTTTCTTTGATTAAATACTGTCAATTCAGGCAAATTATAATAACGAGGCGAACGTGCAAGATTTTAGGTTGAAACTAAATAGACAGATTTATGTAACGTTTCGATTACAGCACCTGGAATTTGACGCCACCGTCTACAAATCTCCGTAATATATCCACTTGGCTTAGTCAATACAATATATATATATATATATATATATATATATATATATATATATATATATATATATATATATACCACTACTCACTTATTTACAACATACAATGTTTTATTTCATCCTTTTACAAGTTAGCTTTCTATCCAAACATCTTCTCAACCTAATTTATACCCTACCTAAATAAGAAACATCCTGAAGGGTTAAAAGTGTGTGCCGCAGCGAGACTCGAACTCGGAAACTTTGCGTTATGCTGGAAAGTGCCTATGAAGGGCAAAGGTTGCGAGTTCGAGTGTCGGTACAGGAGTTTGCTACCAGCGCACACTCCGCTGCAGTGTGAAAATTCATTCTGGGATATCTAAGCGCTTTTAGAGATCATTTCATGAAACGGTGAAACTGCTGTTCATGTTTTGAGATGACACTAACTGAATACAGTTACAAAACTTTCATTTGAAGAGCTTTTGATGATATATTATGCTTTATAGCTTATTTTCAAATGATCGTTTGCATATCATTCACTACAATCCCCAAAGAAATGAGAACGAAAACCCTTACAATTCAGAATTTTACTGAATATGTACAAGCAGTTACGAGAGTCACTGGATACTTGTCTCTCTCAGCCGGCAGACGAAAATTCGCAATAGGATATCAGAATGTTACAGAAAAACTTTCAACCACTCAGTATGAGTCCTTCCCGTCGACTAACTAAAAACAAATGTTTATACTAAAAGAACAGCGCTTTCATTGCCACGTTACATTATTCATATTACGTAATAATCATAACTCTCGCAGCATGTGACTCGGCGTGTTTTCTCTATATATTGGCTGGCGCCACTTTATTGTTAAATCACGATTCGTTGTAAGTTTCCACTTCTACAAAATGTGAGAATCATCATTACCGGAGGCTCCAAACTTCCTCTCACACGTCGACAAATCAAAATAACTTCAGTGGCAAACTATACATCACACAATGTCAACCTACAAGGTCCCCATATGTATGTAGTGCGATGATTATAATCGAGTTTCCACTTCTACAAAATGTGAGAATCATCATTACCGGAGGCTCCAAACTTCCTCTCACACGTCGACAAATCAAAATAACTTCAGTGACAAACTATACATCACACAATGTCAACCTACAAGGTCCCCATATGTATGTAGTGCGATGATTATAATCGTAACGTTAGGACAGTGTTGAATCTACACTAGGGGTGTCCCAATGGGGGGCATGCAAATAACGAATGCTTATTGCGTTCAACCAACTGTTTAAGAGGAAAGTATTTGCTGAGCCTGACGTCGGAAATCATGAAAATAATTAGACGTACCAAAGCTTTAACACACGATAATTTAAGATTCATTTGTTCGAAACTTCTTCCTCAATATATTTTCAATCAGCACTTATTTCTTCATCATTATTTATTCTTAATTGCGGAAAGCACCTTGATTTCGGTCTTTTTGTGATTAATATGTTTACTACAAACTACTTCTGTCAGAGATGGATGTCTGCAGTCTTCTTATTGTATTCTTTGACGGGCAGAAACAACTATCGACTGTCAGTAAAGCGGCGGATTAATAAACTAATTTACGTTTAATCTATAAAGTAATATTTTCTTTTCATTTGCATTTAAAATGCTTCTAAATTAATTCTGAAAAAATGGGACGATAAAATGTCACAAGAGAAAAATGGTCATAAGAGAAAATCTTCCAGATTATTGATGACTGACAAGGACATTCTCTGGTACGTAACAGAATTATACACGTTTCTCGTTCGTTTGGTGCAGGAGTAGAGTGTGCACCTCTTTCACGCTTAGTTTGTTGATAGAGTCTCTTGTAGGGGCTGTTCGTCTTTAAGGAAATTACTACAAAAATCTTTTTGCGTTTATGGTATCTCATGTTCTGAACTGTCACATGTTCTCTAAGATATCAAAAAATGTTGTGAAATTGTCACTCAATAGTTAGTGTAGAGTGCTTTTCTTCTCAAAGTATGCTAAACCTTAAATAAATCTGGGCCTCTTGGAACCGCATATTTATCATCTGCTCTTATCTTGGTATGAAACATTGTCATGAACTGTACCCATTACTTAAAGGTAACTCTCTATGCAGACGCCAAGGCGGTGCGGGCCTGATATTAAGTGGTGCCTTACTATACACAGCACAGAGGCAGTGAGTAGAGTTAATCCTGAAATCGCCATTGGACAGAGAGGCCTCTGATCATACGACTACCTAACCTTTAAAAATGGAATGATCTGACAAAGCGATAGATCGTATATTTACAATCGAATAAGGCACTGTAAACTGAAGCAGGCATGATATATCCGTAGGACGAAATGAACTATAACAAATTTTAAAATATTCAAAATCATCTGGAACCTTGCTGGGACGTCTTACCGGTGTCGCAACAAGATAAGCTTAAAACACAATGAGAGAGGCAGAAAGCTCACATTTTCTTTAAAACTGGAAAGTCTCCTTCGTATTCGAATCGAGGAACTTGAGAACTGAATTTGAATTATTAATGAGAACACAAGCGACTAGGCAGTACGTTGACGATTCTATGTTTTAATATAATGTCGGGATAAAAACATCATCTCACAATAGGAAAACATCGCATTCAGATAGCTGTCCGAATAGCAGTATTGTGGGCCCGCTAACTTAAAAACAGAAAATCACTCCTTCAGTTATAGCTGCGCAAACAAACCTCATGACATTCCCTCAGCAGGGCCACTTTAATAACTGTGTAGTCATATGTCATGAACATACACTGAAACCAAATGTTTCATTTCTAAGATAAGACGAAGCGTAGATTTACCATGTTGTACAAGGTCTCTCCTATACGTTTCATGGAAACATATTTGAACATATTAAGCATATATGGTGTTCCCTAGACTTCAAGAGCGGAATTGAAGTATATTATTTGACAGAGTCAGAAATTTTCCTATCTCAGGAAAAATGAAAATGTGTGAAGAGGATTTCTTGGCTTCTTCCTGCAACATTACGCAACTTTTTGCGAAGTAATTATATTTACATTTGACGCAGACTTACAGAACCTATCTGACACTATCAACAAGTTTCAGTTTGATGGCGTTTCTGCAGCGTATATACAACGTAACACGACTCCGATGCAGGTGTACAAGCACCGACACGGAGGAAAAGAATTAATGTGGCATTCGTGTCTTCCCAACGTGTGTGCGGTAAACGCGGAAATGTGAACTATGTCAAAGTTATTACCTAATGCATCCAAACAGTGCCGACGTCTTGTTATTATTTTCTTGGCTGCCGAAAGACAAATACTGGTAGACATCCATCGCTGAATGAATCATGTGTGTGGAACAGCACATCTGATGAAAGCTACCATTATGGAATGGTACGCCAAGTTCCGTGCTGCTACTTCATGATAACGCAGGTTCCTCTATCGCAAATGTCGCAGCAATCGAAGTGGGAGGCCATGTCGAACGAGGGTGTGAAACAGGCAGTTACAGACCTCTTCACGCAGCAGGACACTCTGTTTCTCCAAAGAGGTTCTTAAACCTGGTGCGTCGGTAGGATGATTGCCTCAGTGATCACGGTAAATTTTTCTGAGTATCATAACGATTCTGGGCTGTACTGCTTCGAACGGGAACTTTTTGATCGCCCTCTACATAACACTTATTTCACTCGTATCAGCATCCTTATGTGTATGCAGCACGTTTCGGAGTCTCTGTGAAATACATCTAGGGGTGAAACAGAACCTCGTGAGCAATGTTTGTCAGAGAAACAAATGTTCGCTGATACTTCCTGGTGACGATAGGTATCGCTTAATCCTTTGACTACCAGCGCAACGTATGCGTCCCACGTTATATTATCAATGAACCAATTGGAAATTGTTGCACATTACTGCTGCACTTCAGTGGTACAGGAAAGACTACTAATGGTTAGCAGACACTTATAATTACAGATAACACCTGTACGCTGGGCTGTCCTCAAGATGAATTGTTAGTCCTCGTCTTTGTATTGTCACATAGAATTAGTTCTCACCTGCTGATAGGCAACCAAATTACCAGATTCGCAAAATGAGCTGCCTTCGTGGCCCCCCTGACATATTGTGACAACGACATATACCCACTAATTGACACTTACCACATCATAAACGAAGTCCATACTAACCACTTGTAGTTAGAGTTAAGAGATGCTCTGTCCACTGATGTGTATCTTTTTTCAAGAAATGGCTTTGAGCATTATGGGACTTAACTTCTAAAGTTATCAGTCCCCTAGAACTTTGTCTCTTTTCAGTACATTTTGCAGTTTTAGCGCAATCGTCGTTTGAAACCATGCAGGTACTTATAAATGAATAATCCTGTATGCCCTACCCACATCTCCCAATACCCTTGGAAAACGAAAGTGCGGGAAATGTTCTTTTCATATTGTTACTTCTGAATGAGATAATTAAAATGACCGTACATTAAAATTTTTGAAAAATAATTTTTCGTAGACTGCAGGGCTCAAAAAGAAAGAGCTTTTGTCAAGTAATAACATTGTACTGGCAAATTAAACTGCCAATGTACAGATTCTCCCCATTGGTGTATGTGCCTATATTGAAAAATTCAGATAGTAATGATTATCAATAAAATTTTGATTGGCATATTAGACCCTTGAGATCTACAGTAGACTGTCGCGAATCGACTATAACCATATGCATTGGGCATTTCCTGCTGTCACTTACAACACTCGGGTAAAGTGGTGATCTTGTAATGACTTAAACGACTGAAGGCAGTGGGTGTTGGGTAACTCTGACCTTGACTTGGAAACCACTCGACCATGAGCCATCCATGTATGCCCACACCGCTACCATTTTAAGAGGATTAGATAAGACAGGCTGCAGAAAGTCTCTTTCCCATGAGTGCACAGTATCCACAGGGACGACCAAATAGGCATGATTTGGTAACGAACGACGTATTACAACCAATAAATTAAATAAAAGGTGTTTTCCTTATAACAACCACATTTCTGCCAAACACGCACTTAGGTGTCGACTCATGCGAAAGAGTGACCAGAGTTCAGAAGGTCATGTGACGTGTAAGGTGGGTTAATATCGTCACATTGGCTCCAAATTTCACCACAATTTTGCCTATGATCAGAGTGGGCTTGTCATACCATCGCAATGACGTCACAGGTCTTCTTATCCACATTTCATCAGTTCTTTGTACGCCTCTGTGTTGACGCTCAGAATCGCGACGCCCAACGTTGAAGTCACGAGGATTTTCTTATGAGTGGACGAGAAAAATTATCTAGACACACCACTACTCACAGTCAGCACAAAGAGGCCGCAAGGGGTGGCATGAAGGTGCCATCCCTTTCAATGGGGCATTGATTCCTACATATTTCGCGGTCGGAAAAGACAATTCGAAAAGCGATGAATGATAGGAATACCGTTACACCCGCCCACCTTTACTGAGAATTTTGAAAATGTTCCTGAGCACACGAAACCTGTGATGATGACCTAGGAGCTTGCGCAGTGTCAAGCGCAAGAGCAGCAATGTAGTGGCGGAAGATCAGCATTGGAGCCTGCTTAGAGGCGCCTGGGACTCTCGTCATAGGTTCTGTCTGTGCAGGTACTCTTTTAATGTGCTTGAAAAGGCGGATGGTTGACACCGAACGTTTTGCCGAAGTGGAGATCTTAGATGGGACCTTTTCTGTTATACTCATGCATTTGTCAATGTCGCACCGCACTCCCTCCCTAACTATCAGGCCACAGAAGGGGGCAAAATAGGAGCGCTGTAAATGTAGAAGCACACTTTGATACTTCAGATCACGTTCACGTGTCGTCGAATGTTGTTGAACTGTCCCTAATGTTTACACTCTGTACACGAGAGCTATGCTCCAAATGGTTGCAATCACCTTGGATCAGGATACAGACCCACAATGTGCTCATGAAAGACTTGATTCGCCCGAGTGTGTCAGTAGCTTCAAAAGATGTTCCTCATCGCACTGCGAACGGTTATTTTCGATTGCGAAGTGTGTGGAAATCAACTCCCCAGGAAAGGTGTTATTTTATTGACACCCTTTATGCCATCCACTGCAGCCTCTTCGTGTCTGTTTTGAATGGCGGTGTGTCTCGTATGTTTTGTTCTGCCACACGTAAGAAAGCGCGTGATTTCATTGCTGGGCGTCGCTGTTCTGACTTCCATCGCTTGGGTGTCATAAGAAGTGGTGAAATTTTGGCTCATAGAGGCTATGACGCCCTTCCGAACATGTGAAGCATCTTCGCGACATTGGGCAGATTTGTGGTGAACTTTGGTGCCAATGTGATATTATTAACGCACTGTCGTTCTGAGCTATAGCCTTTCTTTCCTGCTGTTTGGAGCGTCGTCGAGCCTCAAAGTGACGTCGCTGGGCGCTGTTACATAGGATGGTTGCAAGCATGTTTGAGCGACATTTCAAACTTAGTTGTCGGAATGGTTGGGAATTACAGAGTTTCCAAAAAATTACCCATTAATTCTCTTGCTCAGTGTACACCAGAGCGAAGTATTCATCATCGTACAATCCTGAGGACAATCAGAAAGTTTTTAAATACAGGACGAATCCGAACATTAACGTGTATCTCAACACACACCAAAGAGCATTCGATATTATCAGAAACTTCAAAGAAGGAAACGAGTTCAAAAGCTTCTAACATCCATACCAACTACTGAACGTGTCACTCTAAAACATTCATTTTGTAAGTAAAAACTGCATTTTCTTGGTGCAATATATTTTATTTCCTCCACGCGCCTTTCATCTTTTTCTTTAATACGTCGGCAGTGGAATCTAGAATGATGTAGTTTTGTTTTAATATGTGATACTTGTAGATTATAAAACAGTTCACGTCTTTCTTTTTACGTAAATAAGTGATTACTTACAGTTATTCGCGTTTTTCGTTGGCATCTGCCTTTTTCTCATCTGGCCACATAAGGAAGGTCGCACCATAGCTTCACTTTGCCCTAATTGCTGTGGAACACTATTAGTCTTCCATCACTAGTTGTAGATATTTTACCGAAAACTGTGCTTTACAATCGTAACTACTCAGTTCACTTTGTCTCATTCTGTTTCGTATTTTTACGTACATTTGATAACTTCATTTCTGTTCTGTTTATATCTGTGTCTATGTTCATGCGTGCGTGCGTGCGTGTGTGTGTGTGTGTGTGTGTGTGTGTGTGTGTGTGTGGGTTGTTATTCAGAGATAGTGGTAGAATATTAAATATAATAGCTGTCAAGAGGGGTTGAGAGTTTTGGTGTTCGGCTGATTTGAGTTTTGGGTTAAATGTTTTGTGGAAGGGTTCTTGGACATGTGAGTGGAACGGAGATTGGTGGTATTATTATTATGACAATAATCCTCTGTTGGAATATTAGTCTATTATTTTATCTGTCAGTGTCAACAACGAGTTGTTTGCATTCTGTACTTAATGATTCAACAAGGTTTTCTTTTCTACTTTGGTTTTCTGTATGTGATAATTTTCTTCCAGAGTTAGGAGGTGCTTTTTATTGTTGATTCGAATTATTTTCATGTATTCTTCTGTGTAGATTGATTTGTGATTGTGTTCTCTTGGGTGGTCTGCAAATGTGGAATGGTTTGTCCCCTACTTCCAGGCTCGCACATGTTCTCTGTATGTAACATCAGATGTTCTGCCTGTTTGTCCTATATATCTGGCTTCAGAAGTGTCACAGTCTTGTATTCTTTTGCTGCTATTTTTCGTGAAGATGATCGTTCAATGTGGTTTATAAAAATATTTGCTAAGGCTCCTGATACTGAGGACCCCATTCGTAACCCACCTTCCTCTAAATAAAATTATTTACTGAACTGAAAGTATTTTACAAAGTATATTACGGTGTGCTGTCTGTGTTAATGATATTTATTCTGCTACCAGTTTCTGTGTTAAACCATTTACCACAACATCTGTACATCATACAAAGTGGACAATGTGACAAATCAAAACGAAATAAGACCAAAAAAGGAAATGTTGTTGAATCAACGCATAAACTCAATAAACTTATTGCGCATTGAACATGTGTCATACATGCATTGACATACGTTATTTCTGAAAACCATAGTTGCCAGTATAAATGGAAAATTTAGTAAGATTACAATACAATGGCTCACCCACAAAACGACAATGTGTGATGTATAGCAATACAAGCCAATGATGGTTCAAAGTTAAAGATGACAGTTGTCACCAAATTCAATAGAAGCTGTCATTATACACTTCTGTAGTATTCAGATTACAAAACTGAAATACAATATTTTACAATTCAGTCGAAAGTATAAGCATGCAAAACACAAGCTGCAAAGCAGTCCATGAAATTACAGTCAGTCAAGTCATATTTGATGAAAATACACATTACAGTAAATTAATATTAGGAAATACAATTTTTAAGAGTGAAGAAAAACAATAGAAATATACCATATGTAGATGTAAAGCATACTTTTCTTTTGAAGGAAGATTGTTTACATGTAGACTGTTACACATTTGTTATAAGAATATGTCATCCAGTACCTATACAATTATGAAATGTAATTGAAATACCATTTACCAGACAGAGAGATATTCAAAAGTCAAAGTAAACCACATGTGTGAAATACATCTAAAATGTCACACATCAGTCAGAAAAATTTGACATCTGATGTCTACACAATTATGAAATATAAATGAAATTTCATTTGTCATACAGTTCAACGTAAAATACATATTTATAAAAGTCCTGTAGGTTAAGAAACAAGAAAGTGGGTAATGCCAATGACGGGGAGAGGGAGGACACAGATGAAATAAAAAATGGGGTTAAAGTGAGCAGAGCTGTAGTTTAAGGAGGTCGACTAAATATTTGAAACAGTCAATGAAATTATTTAAGACACTTTTGTTTTTGAGTTCTACCTGTTCACTAAGAACATTTTGTGGATGAATAATCCCATTTGCGAAAATCTCTGTTTCTTCTGGAAGGTTCATAATCACAACTTATTCAGCTCTATGCAATATTTTCGTCTAATAAGTAATTCTACCTAGTGTACGATTCTGCAATCTTAAACACATACTTAATGCAGTGATACTACTTGGATAAGAACGTTCATTAATTCAAACTTTTAATTTACTTCCTGTTTGAGCATTATAGGACATTTTCTCACATCACAGGGAGCTAATTTTTTAAACACTTGTCTGAGTTGTGGTGCAACTGTTGCTCTGAATTGTCTTCGGTTTGAAATGAAATTATAGTGTTACTTTTTTTTAAATAAATGTTTGATTTTATCATATACTTTTCCACAATATTGAATTGTAGCTAATTTTAAATTTCGTCTACCTTTTATCTTTTTCAAAGTATTTCTTCTCTACCTAGGTACTCTTTTGGTTTGATTTTTTTGAAATATATTTTCTGCACTAATTCAGGGTCATAACCATTTTTGGTGCAGTGTATTTTAGGATATTTAGTTCTTCGTTTATGTTTTGATAAGACTATTGCAGTCTTAGCTCTGTCCAGCATATAACTGAAAAAGGTGTGTTTGTATGTGATAGGGAGGCGTGACTGGCTATTGATTATTACATCAGTGGTTGTAGGCTATCGGTATATATTAAACTGATATCTACAATTATCTTTTTCCATTCTTAAATCTAAAAAATTTAGTCCCATGTTGTCTTCAATTTCTACTGTGAAAAGTAAGGATGGATGCATACCATTAGAAACACTATGTAAGATTTGAACATCATTGTGATCATACTGCATTAAGAAGATGGTGTCATCAACATACCTCTTATAATAGACAATTTCATTTATCACTTCAGAATTGCTATTAAATAATTTATACTCAATATTGTGAAGGAAGATATTGACAAGAGTTCCACCTAAAAAAAAGACTCATTGCAAGCCCATTTTGTTGCTTGAAATGTTCACCATCGAAGAGAAAATGATTATGGGATAAGACAATTGTTAATAATTCCATAAATTCAATAATCTATGGGACATTTAATCTTCTATATTGTAAAAAAATTTTGGAAGTAATTTCATTCCTTTACAATATTTACTAATGTATTTCATTGATCTGTTCATGAGGGAACTGACTAAGTGTTTTCAGGTTTCTGTCGGTGATGTTTATTGCTTCATATACTGGTACATTGGAATACATGTTTCCTGTATCAAACGAGAGGGCTGTTACTGTGTCTGAGATTTTCTTACCTTTTATTTCTTGTATTACTTGTGTAATGTTTCTAATGGTTCTGTATTCTTGTACTTTGAAATTATCAGATAGTAATTTTAACAAGTATCCTGCAAGCTTGTAAGTGGGGAATTGTCTTAAATTAAGTATCAGCTTAATAGGGAGATTAGGATTGTGTATCTTTGATTGGCTTCTTTACCAAACGAATATTTCTGCGCTTGCTGACGATGATGGCCACACAAAAAAAACTTCTTATGTACTTCTAAAACTCAGCAAAGTTTCAGAAAACCATGTCCTTTTAAAATCATGCCACTGTTACGATATACTTGACCCTCTTCTTCATCGTTTTGGTGGAGGTAAGCAGTGGGCTTTAAGACCACCGCCCCTCATAAATCACTACCACTTGCTGCTGAGACACCGGGCTGTGGGAGCCACGCCCAGACAACACATTTGTATCTGGCTTGACACGACCATTTAGTAGCAACTCCTTCCGTCCCACTCTCCTTGTCAAGGTCAACTACAAACATCTGAACGTTTGTAATCACTTTATTCTTTTCTTGGGACAATAATCACAAGAAACTTCCAAAATGCAGAAACCAGTCACTCCCAGCTAGTGGTCATCATAAGACAATCTAGATGTACGTGTATGTGTACAATCAGCGTTGTAAGGTACCGATTATGTTGTCAGTTAATGGTTATTTCTTACCACGTTTTCAGCACATTTACAAAAGCGGTTCTTGTTAGTGCGTTAACCTAATTTCTGTCTCCGGTTTTGTTACCTATAAACAACTTGCGAGAGGCGAGAGTATGATAGTACCTAAACTTGCTGCCAGTGTTTCTTGTGCTGTGATCAACAACGCGCGAGACACTGAGAGCACAATCACTGCGATAACTGCGAAGTACCTCGAATTGTTGCAAGTGTTGTTTATGCTGTGATTATTACTGTTCCTATCTCAACGCAAACATTGTTTCTTTGAGATCCACACCAAGCATGGAGGATCGCCGCGCTTAATGGCGTTGAAAACATCAGGAAATTCTTATACACTTTTCATTACCTGCTCCAAAGCGTCGTTATCATCCACGCCAACGTTGCACTATCACTTCCTCAATAAGATATATATTTTCGTCTACTTGTTTGCACTTCTAACAAAATGTGACTGTAATCTTTGTGTTTGTCATAGAATTCCGTTTAGTTATCAACGATATGTTAAGTTTATTTTACTGAAATAATATAACTTTCTGGTTTACTGTTACTGCGCTGTTTCCTTGTTGTAAGCGTTCCTTTGTTGTAAAAGTTTCAAACATACCACTTTGAGGATAGTGTGTCTCCAACGATTTGACATTAAACGCAGCCTGCAAGAGGGGCGTAAGACGTTTCCAAAATTTATGTAATGAATTTCCAGAAGAAGCTGGTACCATTTCCTTAGTCTTTGAAAAGTACCTTTCCACCAGCAGCACATATTGCTTGAAACAATAATTTAAAAATTATACCTGGGAGATAACTTTACCTTTAATTAAAAAAATAACCCAACCACATATATCGTAAAAATATGCATCTTACAAACTAAATCTAGCAAATAATAATAACAGCAATAATGAAACCTTGGAAAACAACTACACAGCAGACACTTGATTGATAGGTTAATGTCTTTCCCAAGCATCGAACAACAGGATGACACACACAGGTTTTCATGCAGAAATGGAGTGATTTGTGACAGAGATACAAGTTCAGATCAGTGAAACAAGGAACGACAGGAATTAAGTTCTGGAAGTGCAAGGAATTGATTATAATTACAGGAAGTGTGGGCATCAGAAGGAGAACATACAGTATTAAACATTATATCTCGATATAAAAGCTTGGCAACCACAGAGTATTTGAAAAGGCATGATACAGTCAGCAAAATCATCCATCAGAAGTTGGGAGAGCACTATTAGTTAACAAAAGGCTGTCCTTCATAATAGGGGTACGATCCACTCACTATCGTATAAAACAAAATTTTCAGAAGTTATTGGAACTGCTGATGATAACCTGTAAATGCTTCTGTACTAATAGACCTAACAGTTATTACTAAAATGAGGAATGCACCATCTTTATCATAGACATCACTGGAACCAGCACACATAATTTACAAATCACTAGCAATGAGAAAATGACAAAATACGAGGACCAGACAGCCGAGATAGACTCTACGCAGAAAGAGATGTCAGTAGCAACTATCCATGCTGTAATATTGTACACCAAAGTTACCCCACAACACGTTGTGAAGGGCCTACTGAACCTGAAAGAGCACAGGTCAGCACGTTGACACTACAAAGGCTGTTGCATTGAAAATGTGACGAATAATGTCCTAACTTCTAGTAGAAAATTTTTATTTATTACTTATTATTTAAAAAGTCACAGCTACACCAATACCATGTGTAAAAAAGAGTAAAGCAAAACATAATAATCTTGTTATATGCATAAGCAGAGAAACTTTCCTAGTTTTCAGCTATAATAATGTAGCATTATTGAGGAATGTCACAATATATAAGTTAAAACATGCGAAACATTGGCCTTGTCAAATTTAAAATGTTACGACTACAGTACATAGTCATGAGACTGCCTCACTTCTACTAATGTTTCACTGATAAATTACACCAACAGTCCAGATAGGTGGGCCGCGGACGCTGAGTGGTAACTATGTACTGTAGTACTAACATTTTAACCCTTTGTTTCCTGACATAAGAAAAAATGTACTTTTTAACATTTTCTTTGCAGAATTTATGCTATTGTGGCCTCAAATGACGGTAGGATTTTTTGTAAAATTTTATTTTATTTTTCACAACTTTTTTCTCTCCTGGTACTCACAAGTACCATCAGACTCCATGGACAGAATCACAACATGCGCAGAAAAATGCTCCAATTTTTATAAGTTGTACTTTATTCCACATAAATATTAAATATTTTAACATTAGAAAATTAATTAACAGAAATATGATATTTCTGATTTTTTTTTAAATTTCACATAGATTTAATCTAGAGCAACTTCACAATACATAGTAACTTAGTTATACATTTTTGACAGTATATACGTATCACATATTTAGTGATACCTCATGAAATTGTAGGAAACAGTTCTTTCTCTCATTGCAGCACAAATACACTTTACATGTACCACATTGTGAATGTGCTCTCGACTGAATTTTATTTTTCGCACAAATTTCGCATCGTCCTCTTTTACAACTGAACACTACATAATGGTTGCCTCTGTTGCCAAGACGTACATCCTTCGGAACAGAAAAGTTATCCTTCCTTCTCTTTGGGAGAGTTATTTCATCTTTAACAGAGTTTCTCTTTTTGAGATTTGGCACTTGCTGTTCATTCATTAGCCCTAGTGCCACAGCACGCCTGAATTCCAGCAGTGGCAGTGCCCCATGTAGATCACTGAAAATGACGTAAGCATTGACAAAAGCAATTTTTATTGCTCCACAGAAGAGACGGTGCCACCATTTCTTTGATCGCTTGTCAAAACCATAAGTTGAACGTAATCTGTCTGCATGATCCACACCACCCATGTTTTTATTGTAATCACATACAATAACTGGACATGGTATAGTCATACTAGTTCCATCTTTCTGTTCTCTTGTCACTACGCTCTGTTCAGTGCCATGGAAGTTTGATGCAAAATACACTACTTTATTTTCCTTCCATTTAAATACTGTTAGGTCTAAAGATGACTCTCTGTGATTTGATTTAGACATTTTTCTTTAGGTAAATTGCCTGGCAAACCTTTCCTGTTTGTTCTAATTGCTCCACAGGCAAATGTATTTACCGATTTCTATGTGAGAAAAAGTGGACAGAACAACTAGTGAGAGGTAATCCATTGTTGCTACAATAAAGTGTTCACACAACCTGACGGTACTAATAAGTCCGCCTTATATTTTCCACTTTATCTCATTCACATGTAACGTAATGCTTCAAACTATTATGAAAAAACAAAGAAGATAAGTACGTACAATGGAAAACTCAACGGAAGTTTCAATAAATTGCGCACACATTCAGGCAACACCATGGAAACAAGCACATACAATCTTCTGTTTTCATAGCAGCGCGCGAAAAACAATTTCAAGCTCTGGCCGCCAGAGAGGTCTATGTATTGCACAATAACATCTATGAAACAGTAGAGCAGAGTTACTGCTACGTACCGACAGGCTCTCAGATCACGAAACTGCACCACGAGAAAATAACGAGAGTCAAAACTTACTGGTACTTTTAAGTACCGTCAGGCAACAAAGGGTTAAGTTTGACCAGGCCAATATCTGGAATGTTTTAATTTAATTTTATATTGTGACGTTTCTGAAGAAGGCTACATTATTATAGCCGAAACCTAGGTAAAATTGCTTTGCTTATGCAACTGGAGGATGAAATTTAATATAATTACATTTAAGAGTTGCTGACTCTGCCGCACCATGCTAAAAATATTCAAATTAAAAAAGGCAGTTTATCTGAACAATTGACTTTCCGAGTGAAAGTTACAGAATTTTTCAGCTCGTTGTCAGTTGCCTTGCTGGTTTTATTTTGAACTAACTTTGTACATATTGTTCCTTTGGTGCCTGGAATGAGATAAGGGGAGGGGTGCCGAACTTTCCAGAGGATGAAAAATAGAGGCAATCGTAATATGCGTGTAATAAATTCATCTCCTTATTGAAAATAATTCTTTTAAATTTTGGAAACACATCTTGTAAAGTTAGTATCACTTGTGTGTTGTAAAATGTGACTGTAATACTCTCACACTTTATCCAGTCATCAACAAAAAGTGTCGGTAGAGGTTAACCATTTCTTCGTCTGGTTGTTGGTGTTTTCGTATAGCCATTATTACATCTACAACTATATTCTGCAAAATACCCTGAAGTGGGTGAGAGAGGGTACTTATCATTGTACCAGGTTCACTCTGATCCGTTCGCGTATGGAGCTCGAGAAGAACGTTTATTGAAATGTCTCAGTGCACGTGATTATTAATCCTGCCTTCACAATCAGCTCCGGAGCAATACGTATGTGGCTGATGTATATTCCTTGACTGCTTATTACGGTTCTTCAAATGTTGTAAGTAAAGTTTCGTGGGACACTTCACGCGTGTCTTCAAGCATCTGATAGCACAGTGTTCTAATCGCTTCCTTGACGCTCTGGCGTAGGTCAAACCAATCTGTCTATTCGTGCCATCGTTGTCTGTACACGTTCACGTTCCAAAATTAAAATTAGAATATTAATGAAACAGTAATACCTACGACAGACCACTAAACAACTGTAACAGAAGAATAAAACTACATAAAAATTATGTAAGTGTCCATAAATAGATTTGGAGATAGGCACACCGTCTGTTTTGATACTATTTGATGCCTGTGTAGTTATTCGAAGAATTTCAGGTAACGGAATATTTCACTTAGATTTGCTCGTTCTTTTCAATATTTTTTGCGTTGAAATGTACTGTCAACATTGAAGTAATTGGTATACAGTGTCTTTCGGGAGCGGATGGCGAAATTATGACTAAATAAGCGCAGTTTGATAATGGAGTAAACCCGGTGAAAAATTAATTGAAAATAGGTACGACCCGATTTAATATCCATTCTCATTTGAAAACGATATGATTAATTATGCGCGACCTTTCTCATTGTACACTTATATTCGCTTATTTCTTTTGACTCACACACCTGAAATTCATACATTTACCCTTCTCCTTCTCTGAAAGATGTAACGTCATGGGAATGACACGGTATAGCATGTAAACTGACCTTCTATACCATTCAGAATGAACCATCAACTCAGGTAAGCCGGCCGGGGTGGCCGAGCGGTTCTAGGCGCTACAGTCTGGAACCGCGCGACCGCTACGGTCGCAGGTTCGAAACCTGCCTCGGGCATGGGTGTATATGATGTCCTTAGGTTAGTTAGGTTTAAGTAGTTCTAAGTTCTAGGGGACTGATGACCTCAGAAGTTAAATCCATGGTGCTCAGAGCCATTTGAACCATTTGAACCAACTGAGGTAAGAGACACTTTACTGATTCCCACAAACAACTTGTCTGTAAATACCGAAATCAGAACCAGAGAAATGAACGTAATATCAAATACAGATAAAAGAGACAAAACGCTATAAGTACTGTAATTAACATCATGAAGATAACTTTCCGTTGCCAGGCGACAGATATGAACAACGGGTGTATCTAATTCAAATGTACGGGCTTGACGTCATCGATAAGTTTGCACGATAAAACAGGCAAATGTGGCAGCCATGAAGTTTCATATTAGACCGAACCGTTATTCATAACAGAAATAACTTGTAATAAGCCTAATCATGAATGTAAACTACGCTGAGTTAAAATCGGATTTATTCATTTGTTTTAACATGTTTTGGTACCATAATTTAATGGTTACCTGTAGTCATTTTGTTTCTTTTCATATGGGTATTAGCTACGAACGTATGCTACGTGTGTGCCAAGACCAAAAGCTGATGAACTGTCATGAACATGCTAACAGACGCTGTACGGCAGATGGGCTCATTTAGTCGAAACAGTTTAACAAATCAAATACAGTCATAAAAGCCTATAACAAATGCAGTTAACAACAGTAAAGCCAATGTTTCGCGCTTAATGTCACTACGGCACTTATTAATCCGACATTGCAACGCGAATAACAAAATGCCAGTTATATCTCTCGTCAGCAAAGCGGATGAAATGCGCTGCCAATAAACGCTTCATTTCCACAGTGTTACATGAGCGATCACATTGAATGTTACTATAGGTAGGCTAATGCGCATCTCATTTATTCAAATGAGTTTCCCCTGTAGTATGTGAGGAATAGAATCACAGGTGATTAAAAAAGTTAGTTTCTCATCCTTACATTCACAGACTGTTGTTTCACATACTGAACATTAGTACACTCTGAAATTATTTGGTAGGTGGGTACCATCTGTATACAGTAATTGCTTGAGGGACTCATTGCGGTACGGTTGTTAATTCTTTCCAGACGGACATAACATCATCAGTCTCTTAAAGTATACACGACAGTTCGCAGAGTCTCAATATATGGAGCAGATTTCGAGGGAACTATGTCTCCAGAGGATGTGAAACCATCTCTTATTAGATAGAGAATAGGGGACACGTCTCAGAATTTCGGTTAATGGAGTCATAACACAAAGCAAAACAATGAAATCCTGTAATGAGCCGTTCAACTACAGAAGTCTTCCTTGCAGTATGTTAAAAGGCGGGTCAGGTTATACGAAAAGGGTTGTACAGGTACACGAAGGCAAGATGGCAAAATTAGAACTCATGGTCGTAACAGGCCGCGCCTAAAGGCTTTCCCCCACCCCTGTGACGTCGCAGTCTAATTGTGCTAATTGTAACATAGTGGCAAATCAGAGGTATATTCGTCAACTTAAAAGAAAAATCCAAGATGACCCACTGATTCTCATTTTAATACAATGGTATTCATTACTGGCGTGTATAAAGCAGTTGAACAATGCATAGTCTATTTGTTTAAGCATTTATGTACTATGTGGGTCCCCCTCAGACGTATGTCTTAGTATTCCATAATCGCTTCAGCAGGGGCATTTATTTAAACACACCGCAGATGATATGAAAGACACTACTGACTGATAGCAGATTGGATTTCAGGGCAGAAGTCTGTAACTGGACACCATTTTCTAACATTACCATTTTTATAGAAATAACCGATACCGTTTATGCTCTCGACTCTTGTATAGGTGAACATTATATCAGCTGTTTAACTGAATGATACGATTTTGTTTACAATATCTTATCTTTCAGGCTAAAATAGGTGAAAACAAATCAGTTTGTTAGTACTCTGTATGTACAGTCATGATCAAAAGCATCCGAACGACCTGAATTGCATTTCGCCTGATCCACATGCAACGCGCATAACACAGCTGTCTAGCAGGTCCACTAATCGCTCTTTGGTACAGTTGTTTGACTATTGAAAATGGTTCCAACAAGTCACCACTAGAAACCACTCCTCTGCATCGCAATAACTCAAGATGTAAAGTAATACCACGATACTACAAATTTTCGGGAACACCTTGTCACAGATAAGATTGTCCTTAAGGCTTGTAAGCTCACATTCATTACAATAAATGACATACCTGAAATTTTAACACACTTATTATTATGTCTGATAGTTAATACACTCAGTAAGTTCATCGTATTCGTCTATTCCTCTTTAAAGTCGCAAACCGTACTTACTATTTAACACCAAATGACATTAAACATTTGATTTATTCACTAGCAGCTAGTAGAGAATACGTATGAACTTCAAATGACACGACGAACCGTCTCGATCTGCAGATCTCGATCTACCGAGGTCATGCAGACTAAGCAGAAATTACGTGACTGACGGAAACTAACAGTCGCTCCTGACTACGCATACAGAGAGTGATATATCTCGATTTCAGACAGTATCAGTTAGCAGATATCAACATTAAATTACATAACGTAACATTTTTAAAAGACGCGAATTCCTACCCTGTTAACGAACTATGAGAGATGTTAAATATAACTTCTTCACTTACTTGAAATACCGTGAGGTAAAGCTTTGTGCTAGACAGGGATTCGAACCCAGAACCTAGTCGGATTGTTGCCGAAGCAGAATTAACAGTGACATATTGGTTTTTCTCGGCAGTAGCTAGATGTTTTAACTGAAATGACGAGACGACACAATAATTGTTTCCTTCCCAGGACTCCAACCCAGCAACTATCGCTGTTATATTCTAGAGAAAACGAACGTTAAATATGGGTTTGTTACACCAGCAGCGACATGTGAGCATGTTTGAACTACAAATAATATGACGAAGTGTTCAGTGCTGACTGGGAATCAAACCCTACACATATCGTTGTTGACTACACAAAAAGAGACGTCAGCTACCGAATTTTTCTCCGCCAGCTGCTCGGAATAACATTCTTGAACCTACAGTGATCTCGCAAATAATTCTGTGTCTCACTGGGAGTCAAAAACATCAGATATCGTCAGTGTCGACAACGAATGAAAAACATTAAAAACCCAATTATTATTCACCAGCAGATAGGTGTTCTCATGCTAGAGCTTGATAATACATAATGAAAACTATATTGCCGGGCCAGGATTCGAACCCATTCAGCGCAATATGTGGAGATGTTGAGGAATCTGCAGTTTTGAACAAACAACAAACTGTAGTCGAGCTGCATTGTCACGAAGGGATCAAATTTCGCGTTGAGGACGGTCTGCGTTGCATTCCCAGTTCAGAACGAAATTTTATCGACGTATAGAGGGCATGAGTGTCCTATCACCCTACATAGCGTTTGTTTCGTCACTAGGAATACATAACTAGTATCAAACCGGTTACTGGTGATAGAGATTCTATATGGCGCTCCTCCTGACTTTATTGTGGTTCGACTTACCGTCTACCTGGTAGGGAAGGAATATCGTGTTTAATATGAATTTTAGACCATGATGCCCTTATAACTTCTTCACTTGGCGTAGCCAGAAGAGAATAGAGTCTGTCTCTCCCTATCAACAATCATTGGCAGAAGTTGGAATCAAACGCACACCGTAAGTATATAACCTATCATCAATCCAACAGATCACCAGACCCTCTTCCCTATGACTCATTTTTCTAACATAACGCCTTTGCGCCACACTGGATGAGAATTCTGAGACACAGGCTTCCTGTAGTGGTTTGCAGCATGTTCAGTACATTCATTTACTTGCTTGACCGAATCGCCATGAACTAGCTGCCTTAGCTACCCAGTGCATACATTCGACACTGTTTCGTAATCACCGAAATCTGATCACGTTACTGCCACTTACTCAGAACTGGCAATAGTGTAGGATGCAGAAATTTGAATAGGAAGTGTTCCTTTCCACTTGAGCTATTCTACTGCGCTATCTGTTTGTTGAAAACGTCGTGCACTGCAGAAGAAAAGCTGTAACTGTCTGTCTCTCAGTAGTCTAGATCCAGCCATATGCGTTATCTCACAGCACTGTGAAATGCGGAAGTTCAGCAGGAACTGTTGCAGACTTCTTGACTTCTGGAGCTGCTGTAGCTATGTGTCAGCTAGTAGCGTAACGGTAGGCATTATGCACCATAGGTAAGACATCGGAAGTTTGAGTACATTATCTGCTACATTTTTTAAAACACAATTCTGATGTCTGCTGAAGTTATCAATCTAATGGAACTTTTAACGTAATTCCCTTCACTTCTCAACCCAAAATAGTCGAATGTGGAAAAAGGGCTAACTTGAGAGACTTTGTTCTTAACAGATGGCCAGGCAGCAGATGCATCACCAAATTTTGTATTATGTAAGGGGAGAGCGCATCATGCCAAAATACGTCACAAAAGTATTTTCTACATCAGCTGTTGTTTGACAGCTTAACTCAGTTTTAGTTTCCTACATGCATGTAATGAATAAACTGCATGTGCATTGGTAGGCTGTTATAGAGAACGTCAGAGTATTCGCATATATCGTTGATGCATATTTTCTCTCTTATGTTTACTATTGTTTTAATAACGCTAACATATACCTTACGAAAATTGTGTACTGTATTATAAGAAATGAAATAAAACTACCCCATATGACGAAAGTCTATTTCAATAAAACTGAGTATCTGTACACAAGCATGCTTCTATGGGCATGAATTAGTAAAATACTACCCACGATAACCATACGACGAAAGTCTATTTTAATAAAACTGAGTATCTGTACACAAGCATGCTCATATCGGCATGAATTAGTAAAATTCTACTCACATAGATTTCGATTGGGTCTGTGTTTTATTCGTATGCTGTGTCAAATGTGGCATTTCATAAATAAAGGTAACAATTCCTAGACACCAAAAATTTGCTTGCCAGCAGCTGAATAAGGAGTTACCTGTCGTGCAGCATTGTAAGTTTTCCCCATTGCACTTTGAGCCGGAAGTATTTTCTTGCGATTTCCTTGTTAATTTTTGATCTGACTGAGTGATTCAATCACAGAAGGGATAAAAAGGTTACAGTCTGCGACACTGAAAGAGCTAGCCATAACAGGTCCGGCACGTTACTCCAGAGCTAGCGAAGATGTATGTGTTTTGGCTTCACCTTAGGAGGCCACTAGTGACTAGAACTCGTAAATCGTTATTTAAAGGGCAACATTAGTTACGATTTCTACATGCAACGACATTCCTGGGCTGAAAACCTTTAATTTACAATCTTTTGTTACACATCGAGCGATAATAGCTCAGATTATTCAATGGAAATGACAGGAAAAATTAATTGAATTTTGAGGCTTAATTCCGTGCACACTAGGAAGTCACTCGTCGATCACAGAATTGCCAGACGTACCTTGCCTTGTTGCCAAATCTCAGTTACATTACCAACAGGAAGAAGACGAACCGATGTGATCCTACAGTGGGCTGGGAAGTGACCATAGCTGACGTCTCAAAGACGCGGCTGCTACGGCCTGGAATACGTAATCCGTCCGATTCACATTTCTGTAACTGGGTTTAGGGACTGGAGCGTAGTTACTAATAATACTCAGAACTGACTGTGGACTAAGCTTCATAAATCAGTAACTCTCATAGTTGTTTTTATGTATCTTTCGTAAGTGTACTCAAAACTAAGAAAATCATTGACGAACGTTTTCGAACCTCGCCGATAGTCGAGCACAACAAACAAATAAAAATAAAAAAGACTGTGCGTGTGTGCGCGTGTGTGTGTGTGAGGTTGTGTGCGTGTGTGTGTCTGTGTGTGTGTGTGTGTGTGTGTGTGTGTGTGTGTGAGAGAGAGAGAGAGAGAGAGAGAGAGAGAGAGAGAGAAGAGACAGAGAGTGAAGGAGAGAGATAAAAATAGAAAAGAATGAGAGAGAGAGAGAGTAAGAAATTGTTGCAAAGAAACTGAATCATGGTATGTAAAGAAATATTTCGTTAAAATGACACGTCCACATCATTACGAAATGTCATATTCACGTTTGCGATTGTTGGCAACACCTGAACAAACATTAAAAATGCACGTTAATTTTTACTAGAAGGCCGATGTGCACATGATAGGGCTTGAAATGGAATTATGAATATATTTGTACTGGATCAGGATTCGGACCCATATACTTACCATTGTAGGAGACCTAGAGAAGATAGCAGTCTTGGGTAAAGGAACGAAATGATCGAACTATATACACTCCTGGAAATGGAAAAAAGAACACATTGACACTGGTGTGTCAGACCCACCATACTTGCTCCGGACACTGCGAGAGGGCTGTACAAGCAATGATCACACGTACGGCACAGCGGACACACCAGGAACCGCGGTGTTGGCCGTCGAATGGCGCTAGCTGCGCAGCATTTGTGCACCGCCGCCGTCAGTGTCAGCCAGTTTGCCGTGGCATACGGAGATCCATCGCAGTCTTTAACACTGGTAGCATGCCGCGACAGCGTGGACGTGAACCGTATGTGCAGCTGACGGACTTTGAGCGAGGGCGTATAGTGGGCATGCGGGAGGCCGGGTGGACGTACCGCCAAATTGCTCAACACGTGGGGCGTGAGGTCTCCACAGTACATCGTTGTTGTCGCCAGTGGTCGGCGGAAGGTGCACGTGCCCGTCGACCTGGGACCGGACCGCAGCGACGCACGGATGCACGCCAAGACCGTAGGATCCTACGCAGTGCCGTAGGGGACCGCACCGCCACTTCCCAGCAAATTAGGGACACTGTTGCTCCTGGGGTATCGGCGAGGACCATTCGCAACCGTCTCCATGAAGCTGGGCTACGGTCCCGCACACCGTTAGGCCGTCTTCCGCTCACGCCCCAACATCGTGCAGCCCGTTTCCAGTGGTGTCGCGACAGGCGTGAATGGAGGGACGAATGGAGACGTGTCGTCTTCAGCGATGAGAGTCGCTTCTGCCTTGGTGCCAATGATGGTCGTATGCGTGTTTGGCGCCGTGCAGGTGAGCGCCACAATCAGGACTGCATACGACCGAGGCACACAGGGCCAACACCCGGCATCATGGTGTGGAGAGCGATCTCCTACACTGGCCGTACACCACTGGTGATCGTCGAGGGGACACTGAATAGTGCACGGTACATCCAAACCGTCATCGAACCCATCGTTCTACCATTCCTAGACCGGCAAGGGAACTTGCTGTTCCAACAGGACAATGCACGTCCGCATGTATCCCGTGCCACCCAACGTGCTCTAGAAGGTGTAAGTCAACTACCCTGGCCAGCAAGATCTCCGGATCTGTCCCCCATTGAGCATGTTTGGGACTGGATGAAGCGTCGTCTCACGCGGTCTGCACGTCCAGCACGAACGCTGGTCCAACTGAGGCGCCAGGTGGAAATGGCATGGCAAGCCGTTCCACAGGACTACATCCAGCATCTCTACGATCGTCTCCATGGGAGAATAGCAGCCTGCATTGCTGCGAAAGGTGGATATACACTGTAGCAGTGCCGACATTGTGCATGCTCTGTTGCCTGTGTCTATGTGCCTGTGGTTCTGTCAGTGTGATCATGTGATGTATCTGACCCCAGGAATGTGTCACTAAAGTTTCCCCTTCCTGGGACAATGAATTCACGGTGTTCTTATTTCAATTTCCAGGAGTGTAGTTCCGAGAGATTCAGATCCGTGAAAGAGAAGATACGAATTCGAATCACAGTCAAGTACCAAATTTTTCAACGTCTATATTTCAATCAAGTACAACCAAAATAAGAGCCTTGTTTCTTTAAATGGCTATCCATTCATCAAATAAAATAAAATTTTCTAATGTGAGTAAGTTTACTGGCGGCAGTATGTCTGTTTACCATGACTTCCGCCTATGTCATTTCCCAACGTAAACCGGCTCTGCCCAGTTGGTATTGAAGGAATGTTATGTTTAATTCGGATTCTGGACTATAACGTCTTTCTCTTGAGGTTACCAGAGGCAAAGTAAATCTGTTTGTGGCTCTTAAAAGTAAATGCCTGAACCCAAGCATTGCACCTGTGATAGTTCGTTCCACAAGACCATTGTGGCCACATTTCCCAGCCCCAGAAGTGTGCTGTAACGGATGATGTGCTTAGCTTACAAAATTAGTCACGGTATAAAAAATGTGAATCTATTAAATGGGTAAGGATCAGCAAGCTTCTGACGTGGAGATTATGTTATTCTCATGTCGGCAGGGTATAAAGACTCTTCTAGGCAACATAGCCTCGATGTGAAGTCATTTTGAAATTTTTCACTTATTTAGCAAATTTTTTTTTCGAGAAAATCCACTGGGAAGTATGAAGTTACCGGATAATTCGATTGCTACCGTCATTATTACTATCACTTTCTTCTTACCGCTGCTGGAACACATGTGCTTGAAGATCATTTAATGCCTTTTGGTCATTACAGAAGTAGTTGCCCAAGAACAGGTTCTTTCCCTGTCTACGGAATCCATTGCATGTTGAAATCAAATATTAGCAATTACTAGTGGATTACATTAAAACTAAAGCAACTGATGAAGACGTTACTTGATAACAAAAACGCGCTGCCTTTCTTCATTTACTTGCGGCTAGAAATGGCTGTCGAATACTGCCAAATCAAAAGCCAAGGGATCTTACTGCCTTCCGATATATGTCGCTGTCAGTTCTCCCGTATGATTTGGCCGACGTGACCTGTTTCAAGTTTTGTATGACAGACAACGTTTTAGAAAATTGTTTTCCTTTGCAATAAACAGTAAGATTTTCATTCTAAGGTATCCGAGTTGCAGTGTGGTCCGAAAGCCACGTTAATCTGTAGGTTCCCGTATTAACTGACTAGGTAACTTAACTAAAAGGTCTGGGGAAACAACGGTGTACCACCTCGAACAGAACCGTGCCTATTAATGCACTGTGATGTTCAAACCAATCTTCCAACTGATGATTGCTTTGCTTTCCTATGGGTTCCACCGTTAATGATCTTCAGATTATTAACATCTTTGTGTTTTCATGCTGTAGCTTTGATACCAGTAAACGTAAGTAACTGGCAGAGCACTGTCGCCGTTCGAGTTGTCATAGTGGTAGATGATGATGCTGTCTTACCCAGTTACAATCTTGGTCACGGCTATGTTTCAGTCGAATAGCTCTATGTGCATTTCTGTGTATTTCAAGATATACTTTTATACATTTGGTACGCACCCATATTTATATCTGATAGAGCTGTATTTAGCAACATGAATTAGATATGTTTTCCGAACAATATATCGGACAACACGTCAGTGCATTGAGATTTCGTTTGTGTGTTGCGCTTGGTGCAAGAAATATTTGTGTTTCGCTTGCGTCTGTGATAGGGTTTACCCCGCCGAATGCGAGCAACCTCACGAAGTCAGTAGTTGGAATTACGGAATAATAGACTTAAAATGTGTATTTTTACTTTATGTATCCCGATGAAAATAACTGTAAATAGATTATATGCCTACTTGCTTGTAACTCGCGCTTCTCGATGCTTTCCTCGAAAAATAAAAATAAAAATAAAAAGAGAGGGTGAGACTGAGAAAGAAAACAAAAATGTATTTCAAATATCAGCTCGGTGACGCCATGTTTATCCCATGATGTAAAGCAAGGACAGTTGACAGGTAATATCTCGTTGTACTAGAGATATGTATATCTAGAAGGTTCTTTCTTTTCTCTCTGCAAACAACCTGAACAGAATTCAGTAACAAAGTGGTAAGACAACCAATGCAGTGCTCTAATTGAACACTCAGTCTTTCTTGGTTATTTTGTTAATGGTTAACAATTGTCTGTAATGAAGTACACAGCCTTGATTATTGATTTGTTATTACTACCATTGTTATTATTATTCGTCACCACACAACAGCTTTCGTATCATTCATTGCCGCTGATGCACATAATGAATGGATCAGGATGAATGGAATGTTGGATGTTTCGTCACGGATAACATACACAGTTATCTCGGCGTCTTATGTTCAGAGTAGTATGAAAATCTCAGCAAGAGAAGACGACAACGAGATGCTGGTGATGCAGGCAATAATAACCAACTATTTCTGTCGACTTAACACCATGACGAAAGACAAAAGGCGTCTCAGTGAATTTGATTATAATTCGTTAGCCTTCTTGAGACCTCGTTCTTATACTTCATGGGAGCATGCATAATATTTTGCTTTTTGAACACCAAGCAACAACACACAAAGATAGTAGATGGAAGGATACAAAGAAACAATTAGACTCATGGGTGTGGATCCAGTTCATCATTAGAAGGCTAAACAAGAGGGAAACATTACAAAAGCAATGAATACGCAGATTAGTATACGTTATTTGCATATATCTAAAGATGAAAAAGCGCAGATCTGCACAGTGCCAGCATCTGCACTTTAGTTTCTGTCTTAAAGGCCATATTTTTAGTTTCCTCTCTTCTGATTTTTCAAATGAATTGATTATTACTTGGCACAGAATAATTAGGTAACGTTGTTTCTTATAGCTTCCATTCGCACCAACATTTTTCTACATTCTCGTGCAATTCATGAAATTCTACTTGTATGATCTCAAGACTGCACATAGATGCAATCGATTTCGAGGTGCAAAATGTTTTTTATCTTACTTTGCGTGACACGTGGGCAAAGTTGATTTCCAAAGACTTTTTATTGTACTGAAATAATCTTTTGTCACCAAGCAACAAGGTAAGAGTTTTATTGGTATATATTTTGTGGGAAACTGTAATCATGATGGGAGATTATACACCTGAATGTTTGACACAACTGGTAGGAGGAAACGCTGCATACTAACCAAACCCTCGCCTCCTCTCCATATCCTCCTACGACAAGAGCACAGGACTCTTGCTGCATACCGCTACAGAGCTGTTCCTTGCACAGCTGAGTATTGGCAACATCGTCACAAACATCTGGCAACGCTGTAACAGTGCAATCACTTCCGCGTATGGTACTCAATTGAGCCGCTCACAGGACTCTTCTTGCATACCGCTACAGAGCTGTTCCTTGCACAGCTGAGAATTGGCAACATCGTCACAAACATCTGGCAACGCTGTAACAGTGCAGTCACTTCCGTGTATGGTACTGAATTGAGCCGCTAAATTCACTTGATATTCCCTTTCCTTCTGAATGACTCGTGCTATATAATCCTCATGTAAACTAAGACAATGGGACAGAAATCTATATAATCCCCATGTAAATGAAGACAATGAGACAGAAAATTCAATTTTTTGGCTAAAGTAATGCTATTCTTCACATAAGTAACATCTTTTATTATCGTCCACGATGCGTTATGAGGCTGAGTGACCAATGACATGATGAGAGTGGTGTACTGGCAGCAGTGTGTTCGTAGCCAAGTCGTAACATCTGTGCCTAATGTCGCAACAGCACAATGAGTCATCAGTTCTAATCATGGTTGTGGCTAGCTTTTTTTCTGATTTATTTTATGGAGCTGCGAATTCCCAGAAAAAAATTCTCTAAAGAAATCGAAAGAAAACATTTGCACATCAAGTCCTCTTGGTAGCTCGACTCAGTAAGTTCTGGTAATGGTCATAGATCTTAGCTTTCTGACTGCCAAGCTGCTTCACATTACAAGTTTCTCTGAAGAAATTCGAATCGACCATCAACAATACGAATTTCAATATTATTCTTCACTTAAGACTCAAATGAACCTCTTGATTGCCATAGGGACTCTATGCTAAATTTCCACAGTAGCAATTAGGAACTCTCAGCAGACATTTGGTAACAGCGGCTCTAGCAACTTACTTTTTTTCTCGTAGCTTCAAATATGGGCAATTTTGTCTAATTAAATCCCATTGTATATTTTAAATACCACTTTTGTACAGCTTCCACTTCTCTATTAATTAATGCATGGACCTCAAAACAAGCAATTTGCCTGAGTAGCTATACAGCAGGTTCTGAAAGGTATTGACACAATGTTTTGCATCCATTTACCGTAGGTAATCAAAGAAAGAAACTAAACACATTACATTGCATTTACATTCTGTGCCTTGACTAACACATATGAATCCATGACAAAAATAAATTATTTGAAGAATCTCCTGTGAAACGAAAAAGAACAAGATGTTATGCTTTAATTATAGCGCACTGGATCAGAAACAATGAAAATAATTCCGTGCCTCTTTGATGTATTCCATACTAGTGTAATAAAATACTCATCAAATAAAACGTATTTGTGCCTCCATTGCTATCGAGTGTGAAACACAAATCATAGACAGATTTAATGGGTTACCACTCAACAACGTTAAAGCTTTTTACACAGTTGAGAATGAGAAGTGGAGCAGATGTCAGCAGAAGGCGAGGCAGTGCAGTGCCTCAGCGCCAACCAGTTGGCAGCAAACGGGTCCCAGAGAACTCAGACGCTTGCGGTGTTCAGAGGCAGATGGTCGGCCAAGAAATCACTCGCTAAAATGTTGTTGAACCAAACTGTTATTACCTACGTGACAGAAGGCCACATATATTGTAGATTCGCTTGAATTACACTCATAGCTTCAGCACTGAGAGGAAAGGGTCGATAAAAATTTTGTGTATGTGTGCTTCGGTTGCCAGACGTCGTAGTAGCTAATCTCGCGTTTTACTTCAAAACTATGGTCGAAGTCAAGAGTGATGTACTCTGACTGAAGTCAAGACTTCATCCGGGAAGTGCCGAGTCTACAATGTTGACAGATCGAGCATATTGCCGGACATAGAATTCTGAGAGGAGCATGAGTGTACTGTCCACCTTACGTGAAAGACTCGGTGGTCAATTTTTTTGTCTTGACTGTATCTACAACACACATTGCACGCTGAAGACAGAGAAGAATTAAAAAAACAAAATTAGTTTATGAGAGCAACGTTAACTATAGCGTTCGAAGTATTCACAGTATTGTATACGTGTGCGTAAGGAAGACAAGGATAAACAGTCTAGCTTCAATATTATAAATACGCCTCAGTTTGTGGATGAACTTAGACTTAGGTTGATCATCATTTTGAATATTTAGCAGTACTCTACCCATTGGTGTTAAACTCGTTTTCAACCAATGATTCCCACAGCTAAAGGAACACTACTTGTGACACCCCTTAGACAAAATACTTACGCATTGCTGTCAGACCAAAAGATCAACCTGACACAAACTGTGGGAAGTTTGCTTTACAATCGTGGTAAAGAGCTATTCCTATTTGAGATAACTGTGAACATTGCTGCATAAGACGATTTAAGAAGAAACTAAATTCCTTCAGCTACGACAATGTTTAAAGAAATCGTCTTAACCGCACTAAATCGTGGTTTGTGAATCGTTTACCGGCCGTACTCTGTCGCATTTTGCTGGTTGGAAGGAAAAAACATACTGATAAATTTCAGAGAAGAAAAAGAGGGACGAAATGTCTCCCGTTGGAAGGTCATGTTGATTTATTTAAATGATTACAAAATCAGGTAAAACGAACAGTGATGTGGTCAGTATAAGCACGTTACTGTTGCCGGAAAGATGTTGTACTGCCCAGGGCCTGTAATGAAAAAGGGCCCATTAAGGTCAGGAATAATGTATACAGAAGTGGAACAGAGAGCACCAATAAATTCTACAATCCAAATACATTGCATACATACAGAAATTACTGTTACTGTGTACTTATGGAGCCCAATGAGTGAATTGCGCATTTTCCAGTGAGAGAGAGAGCACTGGCAAACAGTCTTCGCTACATTAGGTTACTTAAACTCGTGTCACTCTGAGCTAGAATTTATGGTAAGGCCAATGAGTCGGATGCGGGTAAGAACCTCTTCTTGGGCAACTACTTCTGTAATGACCAAAAGGCATTAAATTATCTTCAAGCACAAGTGTTCCACCAGTGGTATGAAGAAAATGATAGTAATAATAACATTAATAATGAAATTATCCAGTAATCTCAGAGTTCATAGTGGATTTTCTCGAACTAAGAAATTTGCTGAATTAGTGAAAATTTCAAAATGGCTTCACATCGAAGCCATGAAGTCTAGAAGAGTTTTTACATCCTGCTGAGATGATAATGGCATAATCTCCTTGTCGGAAGTTTGCTTCTACTTAATCAATTAATAGACTCGAATTTTTTCCACCGTGACTAATTTTGTAAGCTAAGCACATCATCTGTTACAGCACAACTCTGGGAAATGTCGCCACAGTGGTCTGGTGGAAAGAACTATCTCAGGTGCAATGCGTGGGGTCAGGCATTTACTTTTAAGAGGCACAAACAGATTTACTTTACCTCGGGTAACCTCAAGAGAAAAACGTTATATTCTAGAATCAGCTTTAAACATTGCGGTCCTTCATTACCATCTGGGCAGAGCCGGTTTATGTTTTGTAATGACATAGGGGGAAGTCATGGTAAACAGAAGTACTGTCACCAGTAATCTTACTTACATTAGAAAATTTTATTTTATTTGATGAACGGATAGCCATTTAGATGAACAGGGCTCTAATTTTACTTATACTTGACTGAACTAAAGACGTTGAAAAATTAAGTGCTGGACTGTGATTCGAATTCATATCTACTCTTTCGAGGATCTAAATCTCTCCGAACAATATAGTTCAATCATTTCGTTCCTTTTCCCAAGACTGCAATCTTCTCTAGGTCTCCTACAAAGGTAAGAATATGGGTCTGACTCCTGATCCAGTACAAAAATAATCATAATTTCATTTCAAGCCCTATCATGTGCACACCGGCCTTCTAGTGAAAATTAACGTGCATTTTTAATGTCTGTTCATGTGTTGCCTACAACCGCAATAGGTGTCGTTATTTCTGGTCAAACAAGCACACATCTTACTGCTGGTGAGTAAGCAATTGATGCTTAAGCTTACTAGTGGATGATAAAGAAAGACAGTACGTGTGTGGTTCGATAGTCACTCCGGCACAAAAATTTGTATCCTTATTTTAGATTCAAACACCAACCAGCTGGTTAGAAAAAGCGATATGTAACATTTGGTTTTACTTCGTTAACAATCCGATTACCTGTTGGGTTCGTATCTCCGTCACAGAACATCACATAATACGCTTCATCTTTAAATGTATACACGCTTTGTTACTTCTGAATGGATATCTTTCGTGGTTAGTTAACAGGGACGATAGGTTTTGATAGGAGTACCGGTTTATTTAAAAACTGTCGTCTTTTATTTTCAGGTTTAGATGTGTAGTATTGTAATTGGCTCTGAGCACTATAGGACTTAACTTCTGAGTCATCAGTCCCCTAGAACTTAGAACTACTTAAACCTAACTAACCTAAGGACATCACACCCATCGATTCCCGAGGCAGGATTCGTACCTGCGACCGTACCGCTTCCAGACTATAGAGCCTTGAACCGCTCAGCCACTCTGGCCGGTAAAGTTTAGATTTGGTTACTGATATTGGCGAAAATTTCGGTAATTCATTATCCTTCATGGTTAATTAGCAATATGATTAGATAAAATTAGATTAGATTTGATCAGATGAATACTTGCTCAATACATCAAGAATATGACATTCCGTAATTATGTGGAACGTGTCATTTTAATGAAATATTTCTTTACATACCATGATTCAATTCTTTTACAACTATTTTTTACTCTCTCATACACACACACACACACACACACACACACACACACACACACACACACACATATTCTTTTCTTATTTTTGTTTGTTGTGCTCGACTATCGGCCAAGTACGAAAACGTCTGTGAATGAGTTTCTTAGTTCTGAGTACACTTACGAAATTAATATAAAAACATCTATGAAGATTACTGATTTATGGTGCTTAGTTTGCAGTCAGTTCTGAGTAACTACGCTCCAGACCCTAAACCTAATTACAGAAATGCGAATCAGACGCATTATGTATTCCACGCCGTGGCAGCTGCATCTTTGAAACACCAACTATGGTCTCTTCCCAGCCCGCTGTAGCAAGACATCGGTTCGTCTTCTTGCTGCTGGTACTGTAACTGAGATTTGGCAACAAGGTAAGGTGTGTTTGGTAACTCTGTGATCGACGAATTAGTTCATAGTGCGCACGGAATTAAGCCTCAAAGTTCACTTTCTTTTTCCTGTCATTTTCATTGAATAATCTGAGTTATTAACGCTTGAGGTGTAACAAAAGATTGTAAATTAACGGTTTTCAGCCCAGGAAAGACGTTGCACGTGGACATCGCAACTAATATCTCCCTTCAAATAGAGATTTACGGGTTCTAGTCACTATTGGCTTGGTAGGGGGAATCCAAAACACATACCTCTTCGCTAGCTCTGTGGTAACTTGCTGACCGCTGAGAATGCGTATGTTTTGGTTCGCAGTTTCAATCTCGCTGAATGTAGCTTTTTTTATCCCTTCTGTGAAAGAGCTACAAGCAGTCAGATCAAATATCGATCAGGAAATCGCAAGAAAATACTTTCCGCTCTTAGTGCAATAGGGAAAAACAATCCTGCACACAGGTAAAGCCTCTTTCCGCTGCTGACAAGCAAATTTTGGGTATCTGGGAATACATCCCTTTGTTTATGAAATGCCATATTTGCATACCTCTTGACTATGACACAGCGTACCAATTAAAGACAGAGCCAATCAAAATCTAAATGAGTAGTATTTGTGCCGATTTGTGCCGATAGGACCATGCTTGTGTAGAGATACCCAGTTTTATTAAAACAGACTTTTGTCGTAATGTTATGGTGGGTAGTTTTATTTCATTTCCTATAATGCAGTGCACAATTTTCGTAGGGTTTCTTTTATGGTTGTTAAAACAATAGTAAACATGAGAAAGAAAATAATCATCAACGATACATGCCATTCTCTGATGTTATCTATAACAGTCTGACAATGCCCATGCAATTTATTGATTACATTCATGTAGAACACTAGTTCTGAGTTGAAGCTATCAAACGAAGTTTGATGAAGAATTAAAGGCTACTATCACAAGACATCTAATGTAGAAAATATTTTTCTGACATACTTTGGCGCCGGCAGCTGTGGCCGAGCAGTTCTAGGCGCTTCAGTCCGGAACCGCGCTGCTGTTACGGTCGCAGGTTCGAATCCTGCATGGGGAATGGGCGTGTGTGATGTCCTTAGGTTAGCTAGGTTTAGATAGTTCTAAGTCTAGGGGACTGATGACCTCAAATGTTAAGTCGCTTAGTGTTTAGAGCCGTTTGAACCATTTTTCGTATTTTGGCACGATGCGCTCTCCCCATACATACTACAATAGTTTCGAGATGCATATGCTGCCTGACCATCTATTAAATCTGAAAGGAACAGAATGTCGCTGACGTTAGCCCTTTTTCTATATTCGACTATTTTGGGTTGAGAAGTGAAGGGAATTACGTTCAAAACTGCATTAGATTGATAACTTCAGCAGACATCAGTATTGCATTTAAAAAAAATGTAGCAGTTAATGTAGTGAAACTTGAGATATCTTATCTATGGTGCACGATGCATATTCATATTAAACACTATATTCCTTCCCTACCAGGTAGACGTTAAGTCGAACCACAATAAAGTCAGGAGGGGCGACATATAGAATCTCAATCACCAGTAACCTTTCTGATAATAGTTATGTATTTCTAGTGACGAAACAAACGCTATATCGGGTGATAGGACACTCATGTCATCTTTTACTTGAACTTGAACCTCTGTACGTCGATTAAATTTCGTTCTGAACTGGGAATGCAACGTTGTCAACACTGACTATATCTGATGTTTTTGACTCCCAGTGAGACACAGAATTATTTGCGAGATCACTGTAGGTTCAAGAATGTTATTCCGAGCAGCTGGCGGAGAAAAATTCGGTAGCTGACGTCTCTTTTTTTGTAGTCAACAACGATATGTGTAGGGTTTGATTCCCAGTCAGCACTGAACACTTCGTCATATTATTTGTAGTTCAAACATGCTCACGTGTCGCTGCTGGTGTAACAAACCCATATTTAACGTTCGTTTTCTCTAGAATATAACCGCGATAGTTGCTGGGTTGGAGTCCTGGGAAGGAAACAATTATTGTTTCGTCTCGTCATTTCAGTTAAAACATGTAGCTACTGCCGAGAAAAACCAATATGTCACTGTTAATTCTGCTTCGGTAACAATCCGACTAGGTTCTGGGTTCGAATCCCTGTCTAGCACAAAGCTTTACCTCACGGTATTTCAAGTAAGTGAAGAAGTTATATTTAACATCTCTCATAGTTCGTTAACAGGGTAGGAATTCGCGTCTTTTAAAAATGTTACGTTATGTAATTTAATGTTGATATCTGCTAACTGATACTGTCTGAAATCGAGATATATCACTCTCTGTATGCGTAGTCAGGAGCGACTGTTAGTTTCCGTCAGTCACGTAATTTCTGCTTAGTCTGCATGACCTCGGTAGATCGAGATCTGCAGATCGAGACGGTTCGTCGTGTCATTTGAAGTTCATACGTATTCTCTACTAGTTGCTAGTGAATAAATTAAATGTTTAATGCCATTTGGTGTTAAATAGTAAGTACGGTTTGTGACTTTAAAGAGGAATTGATGAATACGATGAACTTACTGAGTCTATTAACTAGCAGACATAATAATAAGTGTGTTAAAATTTCAGGTATGTCATTTATTGTAATGAATGTGACCAATATGTCACAGTTAATTCTGCTTCGGTAACAATCCGACTAGGTTCTGGGTTCGAATCACTGTCTCGCACAAAGCTTTACCTCACGGTATTTCAAGTAAGTTACTCGTGAAGAAGTAATATTTAACATCTCTCGTAGTTAGTTAACAGAGACAATAAATGCCGGGTAAGAATTCGCGTCTTTTAGAAATGTTCATGTTATGTGATTTAAAGTTGAAATTTGCTATCTGATACTGTCTGAAATCGAGGTATATCACTCTCTGTATACCTAGTCAGGAATGACTGTTAGTTTCCGTCAGTCACGAAATCTGTGCTTAGTCTGCATGACCTGGGTGTGAATCCATATGCAGAACGAGACGGTTCGTCGGGTCATTTAACGTTCATACATATTCTCAACTAGCTGCTCGTGAATAACTTAAATTTTTATGTCATTTTGTGTTAAACAGTAAATACGGTATGTTACTATGTAGAGTAATTCATAAATACGACGAACTTACTACGTGCATTACCTACCTGTCATAATAATAAGAGTGGTAACGTTTCAGGTATGTCATTTATTGTAATAAATGTGAGCTTACAAGCCTTAAGGACAGTCTTATCTGTGATAATGTGTTCCCTAAAATTTGTAGTATCGTGGTATTACTTTACATCTTGAGTTATTGCGATACAGAGCAGTGTTTCCTAGTGGTGACTTGTTGGAACCATTTTCGATAGTCAAACGACTTTACTGAGTAGCGATTAGTGGACCTGCTAGACAGCTGCATTATGCGGGTTGCATGCGAAACAGGTGAAATGCAATTTAGGTCGTTCGGATACTTTTGAGGATGACTGTACATACAGTGACCCTCAGGATATCGAAAGGTCGACTACACATCTAACACCTCAAGAGATTCGTTTAATGGATGTTAACCATTTTTATAACTCTGGGCTGGTGCAGAATGAAGGAGAAGGAGGCGAATATATGTGGAATACTTGTGAGTGATTTTCAACAGTTGAGGCAGTATTGAAAGACAATGATTGTATAGGTTGAGATGTAGGACGAGTTTGCCTTGCAAGGACAATTTGGGCGTTGTAGTTAATATTTGATGCCAGTAGTGAGATGCACTGAGCGCCGAGCCAATTTAGATTGTTAGTGTAAAATACACCGGTAGTAAGAGGCACCAAGCTGCTGTGTAATAACTTGCCACGTCAGGTAAAGGGCGCGAGATCAAGAACTGAAGACGCAGAACTTGTTTCACTACTTTGTATCTACTGTTCACAGGGGATGCAACTGTCATCCGATGGAAACACACCTTTGTGATATTAAAAGAGTTGTACAGCAATTCGAATATCACCCTTCGATGCAATGGTTTGGCGAGGAACACTATAATGTGAAAAATGGAGGTAACTTGAGCTCACAAATACAGGTACAGTAAGTACAATAAGGAAATATTTTGCAGTTGTAGTAAATATCATGACAAAGCCTTATGCATTTTTATAGTATCAACGTTCTGCTCATATAACCTTGTGTGTTTAAAATTGGTACGAGATGCCAGTTAAAGAGAATAATTTTACTCAAAGACAACAAACAAAAGAAAGCACCACAAGAGAGAGAGAGAGAGAGAAGGAGAGGGTGAGATAGAAAGAGGAAGGCCCATCGTGATAAACAGGTAGTATGTAAATGCAAACTACTACCTCAGTGCTTAACTGTGGGGCGCGCCAGTAATTTATATGTCGTGACTGCACAAATTACATGCACGAAATTCCGTTTAGCATCCGTGGATACCTCAGGAAGCTCCCGTAATTTGTCATCTTTCTTCCAGTGAACCTCATCAGTAACAGTTATAATAGATTAATTAATACAGAGCCAGTATTATAATTTGCTCGTCAAATGTTTTCTATCATTATATAAGAGGTCACGAAGGAAAAGGCTAGATATTTCAATTTTAGAGCGCTGGATTCCAGTCACGTTTGTAATGTGATAGACATTTCACTTTTATTATTTTTGAATATGATGCCAAAGAGCCGTATTTGGTAGTTGCTTTAAACAAGATAACTGTATGCAACTGTTTTAAGTAAATTTTATTTGTCAAATGTTATCAAGTACTGCTGCTTCAGGGTTTTACAAGTAACATCAGTCACACTACCTACACACAAACATGAGGCAAATGTTCTGAATATATATATATATATATATATATATATATATATATATATATATATATATATATATATATATACAACCTATGGCTGTGGTTACAACTGGGTGAATGATTTGCTATTGTAATGTGATGACTGAATGGAGTAATTAATTGTAGATGATTTGAGTAACTGAGGATTGTAACAAGAAGCCACCCATGTGTAATTTGTGCATCTGGTGTTCTTCTTCTTGTTATATACACTCCTGGAAATGGAAAAAAGAACACATTGACACCGGTGTGTCAGACCCACCATACTTGCTCCGGACACTGCGAGAGGGCTGTACAAGCAATGATCACACGCACGGCACAGCGGACACACCAGGAACCGCGGTGTTGGCCGTCGAATGGCGCTAGCTGCGCAGCATTTGTGCACCGCCGCCGTCAGTGTCAGCCAGTTTGCCGTGGCATACGGAGCTCCATCGCAGTCTTTAACACTGGTAGCATGCCGCGACAGCGTGGACGTGAACCGTATGTGCAGTTGACGGACTTTGAGCGAGGGCGTACAGTGGGCATGCGGGAGGCCGGGTGGACGTACCGCCGAATTGCTCAACACGTGGGGCGTGAGGTCTCCACAGTACATCGATGTTGTCGCCAGTGGTCGGCGGAAGGTGCACGTGCCCGTCGACCTGGGACCGGACCGCAGCGACGCACGGATGCACGCCAAGACCGTAGGATCCTACGCAGTGCCGTAGGGGACCGCACCGCCACTTCCCAGCAAATTAGGGACACTGTTGCTCCTGGGGTATCGGCGAGAACCATTCGCAACCGTCTCCATGAAGCTGGGCTACAGTCCCGCACACCGTTAGGCCGTCTTCCGCTCACGCCCCAACATCGTGCAGCCCGCCTCCAGTGGTGTCGCGACAGGCGTGAATGGAGGGACGAATGGAGACGTGTCGTCTTCAGCGATGAGAGTCACTTCTGCCTTGGTGCCAATGATGGTCGTATGCGTGTTTGGCGCCGTGCAGGTGAGCGTCACAATCAGGATTGCATACGACCGAGGCACACAGGGCCAACACCCGGCATCATGGTGTGGGGAGCGATCTCCTACACTGGCCGTACACCACTGGTGATCGTCGAGGAGACACTGAATAGTGCACGGTACATCCAAACCGTCATCGAACCCATCGTTCTACCATTCCTAGACCGGCAAGGGAACTTGCTGTTCCAACAGGACAATTCACGTCCGCATGTATCCCGTGCCACCCAACGTGCTCTAGAAGGTGTATGTCAACTACCCTGGCCAGCAAGATCTCCGGATCTGTCCCCCATTGAGCATGTTTGGGACTGGATGAAGCGTCGTCTCACGCGGTCTGCACGTCCAGCACGAACGCTGGTCCAACTGAGGCGCCAGGTGGAAATGGCATGGCAAGCCGTTCCACAGGACTACATCCAGCATCTCTACGATCGTCTCCATGGGAGAATAGCAGCCTGCATTGCTGCGAAAGGTGGATATAACTGTAGTAGTGCCGACATTGTGCATGCTCTGTTGCCTGTGTCTATGTGCCTGTGGTTCTGTCAGTGTGATCATGTGATGTATCTGACCCCAGGAATGTGTCAATAAAGTTTCCCCTTCCTGGGACAATGAATTCACGGTATTCTTATTTCAATTTCCAGGAGTGTATATCCAGAAATAAATTTACCGGTTCACCAGTACATAAAAGCGAATGTGAGGAGGCTTGCAGACAAGTGAGCTTGTGTATTTTCTTGGTGTTTACTTTGTAACCAGCTTTACCCTTATAATCCAAGGCACGATATTCATCAGACGATGAGTACGTGAAACGAATAGCAAAAATGATACCCAAGTCCCAGTTAAAATGTTTTTGACGAACTTGTGCTACAGCTGAAGCTCACCACAATTTGTCCACATCTCCTGGTCCGGATGTTAGCGTTGCTGCCTCTGGATCACATGTCCCGAATTCGATTCCCGGCCTGATCGGGGATTTTCTCTGTCTGGGTACTGGGTGTTTGTGTTGTCCTCGTCATTCCGTCGTCACCATCATCATTCGTGACAGTGGCTGGCTTGGATTGTGTAGAAATTTGGCAGTGTAAAAATTGGGACTTTGTAAGGGCGCTGATGACCACGCAGCTGAGCGCCCCACAAACCAAACATCAAAATCATCATCACAATTTCATCAGCATCCATTTTATTGACAGTGAGAACGTGCTGTTACACAGCAGTTTATCCCTAAACTCTTACGAAGCTTTTAATGTCATATGCACATCCTCATGGTCAATGTAGTCGACCTTTTAATGTTGCCTAATAACCGCAGATGATATTTAGTATTGCCAGTGACTGCACAGCTTATTTCACTCTTCTCTTACATTCCTTTTATAACAGTTAAGGCAGTAATTTTCTGCAGTCATGGAGAGCTTTTTGTAGGTGGCTCACAATAAGGGAGATTACTTGAAGGAACAAGCAGGGTAATAAATTCGTTCAGTGCTGAAAACTACCCTTGAAAGCAGGTAAAGAATGCAGAATTCGTTTTATCCCAACTCTCCTCGACGGGCGACTGAGGGTTGGCTAACTGCGTAAGAAACAGTCTTGCTTTAGGCACTGGGAGGATTTCTTTCAGGAAAGACTGAAACCTAAGCCAGCTCCAGGTTTCAGAGAAGGTAGATCGTTAGTAGAACCGTTTGTCTCAGCAGACGTGCTACGCAGGAATGTTAGTTTAAAACACTTGTAACCAATTTTCTGACTGGAGAGCACGTTCTTCCTTGTGTGTACCTACGTGTGAGTCTTTCAGTTCGTCAGATTCAGAATACTGTCATGGACTGGGAGAAGTTTTCTGTCTTCCTCCCCACACCTTGGAATTATTGATTAATGATAATAAAATCATCAGGAGTACGAGTTTGTTTAACTTATGTACAAAACCATTACATAACGGAACTCGCAGCGTCCGCTGCAATTTGCTAGCGATTTTCCTACTCTTGTACAAACAGGCAAGTTACAGGTGGTTAAAACAGGTCACACTTATTGCTAGCAGAACGAAGAATAAATACTTTTGGACAGGCGACTGAGAAGAAAATACTTGATCCCAAATATCATTTTCACCCATATGGATGTTTCCATTGTAGTTCCGACTGCAGAGGTCAAGCCAGATTCAACTGTTACCAACGCTACCTACTGCATTTATGCTGTATGAGAGTGGTAAGAATGAGCTTTCAATAGAATCACCAAGTCGATTGTAGGTAATTTCCATGAGGGCCTAACTGCACAATTTTAACATTGTCATCCATACAGTTGCTTGTGTCACGCACTTTATGATTCTGCTGGTGTTCGTTCTTATTTTCCCGGTTTCTTGCTTTTAACCATGTCCCATTCTTGCAGTATCCACGACTTTAGGCTTGCTGTGGCAGTGGTGCTGCGTTACATTAGCTGGAATAAATGGCAAAATTATCTTAACTGCGTGTCGACATCTCTCTCATCTTATTCTTCTCCCCTTGCTGGGCGCCGACGGAAGGTCGTATTGGCAGTTGGTTCCCCTGAGTTACTACAAAGAGAGTAAAACTGTCACAACACGACCCACCACTTGAAGTGACTAATATTTCCTAAAAGTATATTTGTTACATTTTTCAGTTTCTGGCATTTGCTACTGCTATTGGTATTGCCAATATACAGACGTTTAATCCTGGTTTTGGAATGCGGCTGGAATTGTCACCCGATGATGTCCCATATTGCTCGACTGGAGACAAATCTGGTGATCGAGCAGGCCAAAGCAACGTGTCGACACTTTGTAGAGCACATTGGGTTACAAAAGCGGTATGTGGCAGAGCGTTATCGTGTTGGATAACACAGACTGGAATGCTGTTCATGACTGTCGTACGGTATTGCAGTCAAGATTCATGGGATAACCATAGGAGTGTTCGTGCTGTCACACGAAATCGCACCCCAAACTGCAATATCGCAGAAGGAACATCCAGCTTTTCGTACCCCTACTACACTGCCTCATTCTTACTGGTTGTGCAGCTGATAATGTCTCTTGATTAACATCAACTCACCTCGTTCAATCGCAAAGGTAACTACAGTGTGTATTTAAAACAAAGAATGCATTCTCATAGTGGCGCTACTGGGTTGTTTCGGCTTTTTTCCGTCAGTGTACTTGGAATAAAAGTACCTATTGCTCATGTGATCCGTCTCAGTGAAAAATCCTCCATATTCATGACAGAGAGATTCAGCGAAAGATATAGGAAGTTAATACACCAGAAAATGTGTCTATGGTATTACACAAATGACATAGAAAAATGGCGAATGTTCGCTGCTCTGAGAGAATTAATTTTTGAGCGTGTGTGAACATTTAATCATATCACATGAATGCGGGATATATGACACGAGCGTTCGACGTCACTTCGAAGTGATGCTATAATCTGAAAAGCTGCAACGTATATTTAACTTATTAAAAATTTTATTTCAGTGGTAGTTTAACCATTTCTGTCGTCGTTCCTATAAAATGTTGTGCTCTGTTGTCTCTATGTTGGTCATAGGGTATGCTAACAACAATGCTATGTCACCTAAACCGTTGAGGACCGTTGCCTAGCAATTACTTCCGTATTCTCTGGAGTACTAGAAGTGCCTATCCGAAATCGCCGTTTGAGTTAGTGAGTGAAAGAAGCTTCGGATCTGATTCAGGTGTTGGAGAGTGAATTTTGTGTTTCGAGAACAACTATCGAAACATTTTAAAGTTCTTGGGGAACCTTAGAAGATTTGAACGAAGCTAACACCCAGCTTCAGAACCGAGGACAATTGTACTGCAAGAGGTATCAGCCATTCGCGTATCTGTCAATTATTTATTCGCCTTTCGGGATCATCTGTAGTTAGAATTTTGTAGTAGTTTTTTAATTGTCTGTGTAGTTAGCGGAGGAACACTAGCAAGTTGAAGCATGTGTTAGAGTGTGATGTGACTAAAGAACCTGATGAAATTAACAGTATATAACGCGAAACCAATTTTGTATCAATTTTTCATGGAGAAGTAAGTGCTTGCTTTTTCAGACGGATTTCTATACTTTCTATTTGCCGTAGTTCATGCACTTTCATTTTGTATTCTCAAACTTATTTCTTAGCTCCTCAACGCAAACGTGTCAAGCACATTGTCATTTTCCACCCGTCTGCTTTGGCCCATGACATCCTATGGGATGTCATGACCTTATGTTGAACTGGATGTAAGCGTATTGTTATTAAAATTTAGACTGTGGTTGGTTACTTACCAGTTTAATCTGTGATGTCTGTAAACTATGCTGTTAAATGGTTCAATGGCAGTGAGCACTATGGGTCTTAACTTCTAAGGTCATCAGTCCCCTAGAACTTAGAACTACTTAAACCTAACTAACCTAAGGACATCACACACACCTATGCCCATCACACACACCTATGCCCGAGGCAGGATTCGAACCTGCGACCGTAACGGTCGCTTGGTTCCAGACTGTAGCGCCTAGAATCGCTTGGCCACCCCGGCCGGCGAAAGTATGCTGTTATTCCAAATACGTCGCAACGTACGAGGGTTTGGTTTGGGTGGAACCTGAGACCACAGATTAAACTGACGTAGAGAAACCAGTAACGATTATATTTTTGTTCTGTATTCTGACAAATACTTGTCTGTTTCTTTCTGCATATTGCACGATTTTCGAGGGTAAGGGTAGGCAGGACTTTCAGGACATAAGATAAATTTTTGTGAGTGAAACGATTAGTGATTATGATTATCATTTGATTCTTATAGCTATTTAGCTGTCGTCTTTTTAATGCTGGAAGTTCGTCGAGAGTGAGGTTAGCCCTAACGAAATTGCGTTGCTAATGGTAATGTTATTCATAATTTTTTAATGTACGAATATTTGGCCGTTTTTCGAATTTGATTCTTTGAGGCGCTGCGCTTATGAAATCCACTGTTCCTAAGAGGCTCAATTTGTTTTTACCGATCGCCCACTCTCGCGCTACATAATTGTTTTTTTCTTTTGTGGTTCGTAGTATTTGTTTAGCTATATTGGATCAAGGTTTTGGTATGTATTCTTGAATTATTTGTTTGCGGTTTTTGAACTACTTATTTGCTTTTGTAGTGTGATTCCAGTTTTTTGTAGTTATTTTCTTTCGGTTTATTCTAAAGGATTTTGTGTATATAATTTTTCGATTAAGTTGATGTTACGTGGGTGTTGTTTTATATCTCTGTCCTAAGTTTAGGAATAGAGTTCACACGAAACTGTCTCTCCAAATGTCCGTGTGTATGTCTTTTTGTTTCTTTTGTTCGTTTTATTCTGGAGAAATTCATGTACGTCATTCTTGCATAATGAGATTCGCGCGCGCGCGTGTGTGTGTGTGTGTGTGTGTGTGTGTGTGTGTGTGTGTGCGTGTGCGTGTGTGTGTGTGTGGTGTTTTGAGGGGGGAGGGGTCTTGTATATACTGCGATACCATTTCTGTGTAATTTTTTTATATTTTTAGGTTTATCACAGAAAAGTTACTATTCGATATTTTTCGATTATGTTGTTTTGTAGAGCTGTTTGTGATATCGCTGTCTTCTGTTGAGGTACAGGTATTGGAATTCGATTCTAGTTCTGCAATTTTTGCAGTTTTTTTCTGTTTGTGTTAGAGACATTTGTAGGGGATCTGTTATCGCCGTCTGTTAAACCTATATAGGTACAGCGTAAGCAGTGATTAGACTTGTTTTTTTATGTTTTCGTTTGCATCATTCTGGAAGAATGCGTGTGTGTGCTATTTTCCAGTTATGTTGTTTTGTGGAGGTGTCTAGCACCACTGTCTTCATTTCATCTGTACTGGTCAAGCGAATTATTAGAATCTAATTTTGTGTTTACTATATATTTTCGTTCGGTTTATTCTAGAGACGTTCTTAATTGTTCTTAGGTTTAATAACTTTTTTAGTATGTCCCCATCCACAACTCCCCCATTCCTGCGATTGTCCCGATAATTTCATTTCATATGGTGATTCAAATATTTCTCATGGTTTTTTGTTTGTTAAGAAGTGCGTTATATAATACACAACGATATGTTTTAAAAGAGACGATCGATTTCGGTCTAGGACCAGAACATCATCGTGTCCACAAACTGTCTCAGCTATCCGTCTGAGTAAATGGAATCGCAGTTGTCAGATGTACATTGTTCCGTCATTGATACTAGCTATACATTCATAACATTACATCCATTTAACCTCGACAACGGTTTTTCCCAGTATTCGATATATATAGATAATGTCAATGATGGAGCTTAGTACATCTGCTAACTGCTGTTCCAATTAAACAAACGCATAGGGGAGATGGTTTTTGGACCCGATGATTTTTTGGTTATAGACCGAAATCGATCGTCTGTAATAAAATATACCGTTACAGCTGTGTTCTGCGTATGGCAGTTCTTAACATTCTTTAAAGCTGTACAGCACCACCTACACAAAATGTTTTGTGTTTGTTTTTGATTTTAATGATCTATATCGCTGTCGCCGTCTTGAAGAATGTCATCGGGCTCTTATTAAATGTTATCTGTGGTTGTCGTAGTATCTCGTGTAAACTATCCACTTCACTCCAAATATGACGTTGTGAGTCAGAGCAGGCGGATAGAATTGTAGCATGCTCTTTTCCTTTCAGCTGCTGAGATACACAACAACGA
Source organism: Schistocerca cancellata (assembly GCF_023864275.1). NCBI lineage: Eukaryota > Metazoa > Arthropoda > Insecta > Orthoptera > Acrididae > Schistocerca > Schistocerca cancellata. The sequence continues at coordinate 343,948,767 of NC_064631.1, read as the reverse complement.
TGTTAGCGATCTTTCTCGCTTGTCGATTACGTCGGTTACTCATACATAGTGTCTGTAGTCACAACAGGGTCATGCTGCTGGAATTTGCTTCCGTCTGTGAAAACGAACACATTTTCGAAACTGATGCCAACTGTATTGTTTCATACTTTTACTGCAGTGCTTGTTTACCTATTGATACCGACGTTCCTATGAAATAATGTGCTCTGTATTTGCTGGGATTGATATTACTGGGGTTGCTATTTAATGTTGATAACAGGGTATGCTAACAACAATTCTATGTCACCTAAACCGTCGAGGACCGTTACCTAGCAATTACTTCCGTATTCTCTCGAATACTAGCAGATATAGGCTGGGACACTCAGATGTTTAGGACGGGTGGTAGGGACAGAGCATCGAGTGACATTATACTGAGTGCACTATCCGAAAATTACCTCGAGCAATTAAACAGAGAACCGACTCGTGGAGATAACATCTTGGACCTACTGATAACAAACAGACTCGAACTTTTCGACTTTGTATGTGCAGAACAGGGAATCAGTGATCATAAGGCCGTTGCAGCATCCCTGAATATGGAAGTTAATAGGAATATAAAAAAAGGGAGGAAGGTTTATCTGTTTAGCAAGAGTAATAGAAGGCAGATTTCAGACTACCTAACAGATCAAAACGAAAATTTCTGTTTCGACACTGACAATGTTGAGTGTTTATGGAAAAAGTTCAAGGCAATCGTAAAATGCGTTTTAGACAGGTACGTGGCGAGTAAAACTGTGAGGGACGGGAAAAACCCACCGTGGTACAACAACAAAGTTAGGAAACTACTGTGAAAGCAAAGAGAGCTTCACTCCAAGTTTAAACGCAGCCAAAACCTCTCAGACAAACAGAAGCTAAACGATGTCAAAGTTAGCATAAGGAGGGCTATGCGTGAAGCGTTCAGTGAATTCGAAAGTAAAATTCTGTGTACCGACTTGACAGAAAATCCAAGGAAGTTCTGGTCTTACGTTAAATCAGTAAGTGGCTCAAAACAGCATATCCAGACACTCCGGGATGATGAAGGCATTGAAACAGAGGATGACACGCGTAAAGCTGAAATACTAAACACCTTTTTCCAAAGGTGTTTCACAGAGGAAGACCGCACTGCAGTTCCTTCTCTAAATCCTCGCACAAACGAAAAAATGGCTGACATCGAAATAAGTGTCTAAGGAATAGAAAAGCAACTGGAATCACTCAACAGAGGAAAGTCCACTGGACCCGACGGGATACCAATTCGATTCAACACAGAGTACGCGAAAGAACTTGCCCCCCTTCTAACAGCCGTGTACCGCAAGTCTCTAGAGGAACGGAAGGTTCCAAATGATTGGAAAAGAGCATAGGTAGTCCCAGTCTTCAAAAAGGGTCGTCGAGCAGATCTCTGACGTCGATCTGTTGTAGAATTTTAGAACATGTTTTTGCTCGGGTATCATGTCGTTTTTGGAAACGCAGAATCTACTCTGTAGGAATCAACATGGATTCCGGAAACAGCGATCGTGTGAGATCCAACTCGCTTTATTTGTTCATGAGACCCAGAAAATATTAGATACAGGCTCCCAGGTAGATGTCATTTTCCTTGACTTCCGGAAGGCGTTCGATACAGTTCCGCACTGTCGCCTGATAAACAAAGTAAGATGCTACGGAATATCAGACCAGCTGTGTGGCTGGATTGAAGAGTTTTTAGCAAACAGAACACAGCATGTTGTTATCAATGGAGAGACGTCTACAGACGTTAAAGTAACCTCTGGCGTGCCACAGGGGAGGGTTATGGGACCATTGCTTTTCACAATATATATAAATGACCTAGTAGATAGTGTCGGAAGTTCCATGCGGCTTTTCGCGGATGATGCTGTAGTATACAGAGAAGTTGCAGCATTAGAAAATTGCAGCGAAATGCAGGAAGATCTGCAGCGGATAGGCACTTGGTGCAGGGAGAGGCAACTGACCCTTAACATAGACGAATTTAATGTATTGCGGATACATAGAAAGAAGGATCCTTTATTGTATGATCATATGATAGCGGAACAAACACTGGTAGCAGTTACTTCTGTAAAATATCTTAGAGTATGCGTGCGGAACGATTTGAAGTGGAATGATCATATAAAATTAATTGTTGGTAAGGCGGGTACCAGGTTGAGATTCATTGGGAGAGTCCTTAGAAAATGTAGTCTATCAACAGAGGAGGTGGCTTACAAAACACTCGTTCGACCTATACTTGAGTATTGCTCATTAGTGTGGGATTCGTACCAGATCGGGTTGACGGAGGAGACGGAGAAGATCCAAAGAAGAGCGGCGCGTTTCGCCCAGGGTTATTTGGTAACCGTGATAGCGTTACGGAGATGTTTAACAAACTCAAGTGGCAGACTCTGCAAGAGAGGCGCTCTGCATAGCGGTGTAGCTTGCTCGCCAGGTTTCGAGAGGGTGCGTTTCTGGATGAGGTATCGAATATATTGCTTCCCCCTACTTATACCTCCCGAGGAGATCACGAATGTAAAATTAGAGAGATTAGAGCGCGCACGGAGGCTTTCAGACAGTCGTTCTTCCCGCGAACCATACGCGACTGGAACAGGAAAGGGAGGTAATGACAGTGGCACGTAAAGTGCCCTCAGCCACACACCGTGGGGTGGTTTGCGGAGTATAAATGTAGATGTAGATGTAGATGCAGTGCCTATACGAATTCGTTCTGTGAGTTATTGAGTAAAAGAATCTTCAGCTTTGATTCAAATGTTGTGGCGTCGAAGTTTGTATTTCCAGAACAACTAAGGAAAATTTTTAAAGTTCTTGCGGAGCCTTAGAAACTTTGAAGTAAGATAACTCCCAGATTCAGAGGCGAGGTGCATTGTATCCTCAAGAGGTATGAGCCATTCACTTAAATGTAATCTATTTATTTACCATACAAACCCATCTGCTGTTAGAATATCGTACAAGCATTTAAATAACTATGAATTTAGTGGAGAAGTACTGGCAAGTTGAAGATTTACGATGGACCGTGTTTGATTTCGGAACACGTAACTAGTAGAATGAAACATGTGAAAGATCATTTTGTCTTAATTTTTCATACAGGTTCATCAGTTAGGTGCCTGACTTGAAGAGACGAACCACTTTACTGAGTTTCTGACGAAGTTCACTTACTTTTGTCATACCTTCACAGATTAATCACTTAGTTTCACAATTATAAGTGTCATCAACCTCCGTGCTTCTCAGTTGTACATACATGGCCGCTGTGATCATTGCACAGTCATGCCGCTGAATCTTTCTTCCGTCTGTGAAGAACAAGACGCTTTGGAAACTGATGGCAGTTGTGTAGAGTAACATTTAGTAGAGCTGGCTTTGTAACAAAAGAGTTTTCGTCTCCTGTTGATTCATGAAAGCGAATAAATATCTTGGAATATAGTTAGCTGTTAAATCCACTGGGAGCTTATTAGCTATTCAGGTTTTTTCATTAGATTCTGCTGGATACCGCCCATACAATGATTTATTTAAAATTTTTCAGCAGTGTAGAGCTCTGCAGCTACTGGCGTTACTGTTTAATGTTGTTCACAGAATATGCTAACACCGATGCTATGTTACCTAAACCGTAGAGGACCGTTGCCTAGCAATTACTTGCGTATTCACCCGAGCACTTGAAATAACGATACGAATTCGACGTGTGAGTTATTGAATTGAAGAGGCTCCAGTTTTGATTCATTTACTGCTACACTTTGCGTTTCGAGTTCAAATAACGAAACATTTTAAAGTTATTGAGGACTTCTAGAAGCTTTGAACGAAGCGAACGCCCAGCTTCAGAAGCTAGGTGCAATTTATCCGGGAGAGGTATGAACTACTGACACTTCTGTTTACTTACCATAAAGAATCAGATGCAGTTTCAATATCGTATAACCTTATAAATGACTGGATGTGTAGCGGCGAAGTACTGGAACAGTGAACGTTACGACGTAGTGTGATGTGATTTCGCGGTATGTAAAATGGAAAAAAAACCGTTCCATTCACATTCCAGTACATTGTTTCCATACGTCATGCAGGTACAAAGGTTACGAGAGAGCGTGACATAGGGACAGATCTCTTTGCTGAGGTTTTGACAATTGTAGTTGCTGGAATCGTCCATTCTTTAACTTATTATTTAGTTTCACAACGAGAACGGTGTCACCTATCTCTGCCACCAAATCTGTTATATTCCACCTTCTGTGAAGAAGAATGTAATACGTAAACAAGTTCCAGCTGCGTGCAGTCATAATGAGTTGACGTGGAACCATATCAAAAGTATTTTCTCTTCCTGTTACTCAAAGAAATTAAATTAATACCTTTGAGCATCGTTAAATGTTAATTCCATTGGGAGTTTATAAGCTGTACTGGCGTTTTCTTCATTCAAATGCCGCTGGTTAAATTTCAATCGTAAATATGGTTGTTACGTCGTACATGTTGTTGAATAGTTCACATAGTGCTGAAGAGTGATTCTGGGTTTAGTGTTGAACTTAGGATGTTGTTGAAAGGAAAGGCGTAGCCCGGTAAGAATACACTGACTCACACAACGGGTATTTGTAAAAATCGTAATCTCCTCAGAAACTGCGGAGAGATTTGGGATTTAAACCACCACACTGTTGCACAGATTATTTACCAGTAACTTCGTATCACCAACAAGATATTCCCTTAAGTACACACTAATTGAATTACCGTTCCTGCCTCACGGTGCCATATTGAACGAACGGGTGGTAGTAACCAAATCGCGGCGTAATGTCTGTCCAAATGCGAAGTTTAAATAACTATACTTGCTGTATATCTGAAACTAGTGTAGCGATGCTCTGTCTTGCTAATAGTACTGTCTGTTTGTCTAATAGTGATAGCTTTAAATAACTGCTATCGAAACAAAATTATTCACTGCAGAATAATTGTACCTCGTAATGAACACACCTTTGGCTGACATCGAAGAAGTAGTGTTATTTTAATTCATCTATTAGGAATTAGTAAAAGGGAATTAAAGTAATGAATTCCTCACCAGTCATACATGGATAATATCTTTCAAGTAAATCACTGATATTTAATCGATCTGGATGTTACAGATCCTTTGTAACACTGACGGCTCTTATTATTACAGAGGTTTAATTTAAAGACATGCCACCAAGGTCTCAAGTTTTTCCTTGCGATACACTTGTGAGACGTCACAATAAGATTTACTCGTGGACACGGTATGGTCGTATCTAACGTGCTGCCCGTTATCGTTGCAGCAATGTTCCGACGAGTCAAGGCGTTTTTATCCCGGTTTGTGGGAGGGGAGAAAGACGAAGGTCTGCGATTGGACAAGACCTTGGTCGCTGGTCGAGGTGCTTTGAGGTGAGCCACGTCACGTTGCATTACTGATATCATAAGAAGCAAAGCAATAATGTCTTAGACCTAATTCATTGCGGATAGAGTGGTCAACAGGTATTACAGACTGTCACGATTTACTGTAAATGAATCTGCGTTTCGCTATAGACATCCCATGTGACAATGCATTATAAGTAATACATCTGAGACAGGAATCTCTACTAGACTATTGACTATGACAATTGTTTGTTGGTTTCCGTGCAAGAAAGCAGCACGTTTATGTGAAGAGTGAGGTTCAATGTGCCAACTAGTAAAAATTCAACAGAATTAAAATGTGAAAAATGTCGAAAAACCATACTTACAGACGCACTCACACACAAGCACGCGTGACTACACACACACACACACACACACACACACACACACACACACACGAACACACACATAATTACAAAAAATTATATTTAATACTATTTTCATACGTGGTAATAAGAGTGATTGCGTTCCACTGGTTTAGTAGAATGATCTAAAATACCAACTAAGAAACATATCACGTCAGAAGGAGCCTCTGAAGGCCCAACGGTACTGACCGACCGCCACGTCACACTCAATAGATAGGCTTCACTGGCTGCAGATATGCAGCGATTATTGTCAGTTTTCGAGATCGTATCTAAAATAGAGCCACAGATGAACGTCATTGGCGAATGGATGGATTTCTTCATCACTGTAGGGAAATGGAATTTGCTGGTCACTCAGCAACACACCAAGCCGTCAACCTCGTCTCCAGAGATAAACAAAATTCTAAAATTTACCATATCTAGAATTCAAGTAAAATAAATGGCTGATCTCCTCTTAAATTCACTTCTGTCTTCTTATCAAAAGATAACGTGCACAGAAGATATGGCGTATAAGAACATTTACGCCACAGCTATTGCAGATTTAACTGTCTTCTCACCAGACTATGAAGACATTAGTTATAAATGCAGCCTATTCGGATAGGAGACAGGGTAACTTCAGTGTGCGAAAGTGATATACATAAGGTCTGACTTGGTATGATGATTGGCCAGTCACACCTATTCCAACAGTCGTATGTCTTTCTCACCTGCAGGATAATGCCACGTTGTCTCGATGGGTTGGTTGCTCACAGGCAAACAACATTGCAAACCATCTGGTTGGTTCAAATGGCTCTGAGCACTATGGGACTCAACTGCTTTGGTCATCAGTCCCCTAGAACTTAGAACTAATTAAACCTAACTAACCTAAGGACATCACACACATCCATGCCCGAGGCAGGATTCGAACCTGCGACCGTAGCAGCAGCGCGGCTCCGGACTGGAGCGCCTAGAACCGCACGGCCACCGCGGCCGGCCCATCTGGTTGCTCTACGAGTTACATGCTAACTGGGAATAATAGCTGAAGACCAGAGGAAACGTATTCCTGAATTTCGGACCTCGAAGCCTAATGTTGTTTTCGGAGGAGTCAGAGAATAGAGAAACTGGAACTGTCAGTAAAAATTGTCACAGTCCCACTTACATTCCTTTCCAGAGAAAGTACAAACCAGAACAGAGAATAAAAAAGTCATGGCGACACTGTACCTCGAATAATTCTTCTGTAGCCCTGCAGCTTAACAGTTCGCCCATAGCTTAATGTTAGCTATTATAGCTAAACAATGTATAGTCACTATCGCTATCTAATGGCCCATACATTCTTAATAAGTGTTACACTTCGTAACACCTGTACATATTAAGAATTATCGCTATATCTGAATTATAAAAGTGTTCTTTATGATAAAACTCCTTTTCCAATAGGAGCGTCAGTTTACACTTGACGTGTCCTTTGCCGAGCTTCTGCAGAAACGAGTGAGGGAAGAAGAAGAAATCCGTGCTGCTCCGGTGAGTGTAAATTAGTTCAGTATCGGGAATAATGGCATTAGGTTTCTACGTGTACTATTCGTTTCATGTTCAGATCAATACTCTCTTACGAACGTGATAATAGTTAGTGCCCTGCTTCAGGTGTATTGTTGAGTTGTTTGGATTTGTGCAAAATGCTTCGATGAGCGTGAGTGGAGTGCATTTATGTGCAGTCGATCCCTGGACTCCATCTAGTCAGGGAATGTCATACGACCTGAAGGACACGTCTCAGTCGGTCGTTGAAATATTCTGCATACAACAGGAACATCAACTCGACATAACTCCCAGAAGTAGTTCAATAACCAATCGCGCAAACAAAAAAACTTGTACGTCATGGGACATTAGTATTTGATTAGTATCATTAGTTGGTCAGACATGGACTGACTAGTGATGTTACTTGAATATTAAAATCGATCAGTGTATAAGTATTATCAATAAATGTAGGTAGCAAAGTTATGGATAAATGTAGCACTTCGTAAGAAACGGCCATGTTAGAATCTAGCTTATGTCGTGTATTACTCCACATGTTGGATATCAGAAAACTAATAAGTTCTTTTCCAACAGGAGCGTCAGCTTACGCTTGACGCGTTTTTTGACGAGCTACTGCAGAGACGTCTGCAGTGAGAAGAGGAAAGCCACACTGCAACGGTGAGTGAAACTTCGATGTGCAGATTTTAGTTTTTAAGTGTATTTCTGGTTTCATGGCCACATCGTAACTCCATTCAGAACGGTAACCTGCGTTTGCGTTGTTTTTCCGACTCTTACAACTGCACGTTATAATCTCACTAAAATGCTGTCAGTTTAGGTACAGAGACAAGCCTACAAAACACAAAATTCTATGGTCGAACCGTAAATTCTGTTATACTGGGCTGTGGGTGGTTATCGCGATGCTTGCAATACTGTTCTCCAACAACGGTTTTGGATTGTGAGCGGATACACAGCCTTTTTCGACAGTGTATTATTTCGTCCTACTATTGCTAGATTCTACGCAATCTTAAGAATGAACGGTACAATATGCTTGCCTACCCTTTCACAGTATGGAGGGAGTCTCAGAAAACTTTCTTATCTCTTCCCGTCCATCAAAGAGTTATCAGGTTTTCAGTATAATTTCACGTTGATCGTCGTACGCTGGTCTTTTGGTTCTGTTCTATTATACTGCATCAAGTTTTACTTTTCTGTCATATACTTATCCATGACACCCTCGGAATTTCAATTGAAGATTTTGTGAACTTGTTATGGCATAAGTGCATATACCAACAGTCTCAGTTGCCTTGATTGCTTTATGCGTAGAATATAGTTCAGTCTAATGGTCAGTATAAAGGTAGAAATATTCTCGTACTTGTGACAGCCACCTGCCATCATGATACAATGATCAGAACGAACTGTACTCAGGGAACAGGTTAGAGGCAAACAGTCATTGCTGGTTGTTCTCACATTTAAATTCTTATTTATAATACTTAGCCATCTTGAGTTGATGAGTGTGGGAGACAGAAACATCCCTCCACCATACCCGTGTCTAGGACGCAAAACAATTTATAAAATATATAGTCATTGCACTCTTTTACTACACTTGTAACAATAGTTATAATATAGTAACACCATTTTGTGTCTAGTTTACAGTCTTCACAATATCGATACAGAAATCGACCCTATCTTAGCCTCGGGTCCTACAATAATTTTTGAGTTTTCTTTACATATATCAACCCACCATAATGTGATCACGTTTTTAATTCTGAAACTTAAATTTGTCTACAGATCACTCCAGTGGTCTCTCCGCCAACCACGAAAGCTCAACACATCACGCAGCTCTTCATAGCCACTAAATGTTATGCTGCCTGCTGGAGGCGCCGTCGTCGGGTCAATTCTAGTGTCCGATACCACCCGTTAGCTTCGAGCAATGACGTGAGTGTGATGTTATTTTGTTTCGGCCACAGATTAATGTCGATTAACGTTAAATCATTTTTCTGGTTTTGCTCGTTACGCGCGGATATTAAAAATTCGATGTACATTTTTTTGTTTTCATCTCGTAATTTGTTTTCGGCATCTTTTGTTAATAAAAGTAGTCACTCTAAAATTTTTGCAATCAATCGGCATCATTGCTGAATTTTGGAAGTGCAGTGTCTGTGCAAATTATATGATTTTGACGAAGGTTGTGATATCACTAACTTCCGACGAATACATGTGGAGGTGCAGAAAAAATAACATATGCAGATCCATATGTTGGGGGACGTGGTTCGAAAGATCATGGCTGAATTTAGAAGTAATTGTCATGCTGACCAACTATTTTTGCTATGAATTAGACATGGGCAAACTGAAACACGTAACTGTTTCGAAACAAATGGGACAGTACAGTATAATGTTTCGAAACAGTGAAACAGTTCGTGTTTTGTAATTGTATAGGCCCACACATTATATCATATTGAGTGTCTACTGCACAAATATTGCCATATAAACACAAATAAGGTGTGAGAGCGCCAATCATATCGCTGAAAGTATGAAAATTTCACTTAGGTGTCTTGGCAGTCTCGTATTTCCTACAGCAAATGCGTTGTTTTCGTGTCATGTGACTTTCATATTTTCAATTGGCTGAGGTCAGAGTTTGTATGTTTGACATAACAGATTTTGCCAAACTCGTTTCCCTTGATTCTAGTGCCTAATTTTGATAGGTTTCATGAGTGATGAACTGTATGTGCTCTTCAAAAGGCATGTCATGGAATATAATTTATTGAGATAGCATTCTGGGAAGCGAGGCACTGAATTAACATTTGAGTCTGCCACTCACACTTTTCTTACTCACAGTTAAATTTTCCATTGTTTGCGGTATGTTTCCTTGAAGTATAAAATCCAGACTAAAATTTAAAACAATTCATACAGTGTAATGCCTTTGTCAGACCTATATCATGGCACATCTGGCTCTACACCACTTACGATTCTTGTTAAGGAAGTTTGTTTGAAGTACAGGTACATGGAGTTCCCTCAAGTACTCACAACAAGCAGATTTATTATCATTTTATTACAAACTTCCCCAGGAAATCAGAGATAAAGTTTAGTTGCTGTCGAAATGCAATTTTTATCACAGCATCTGAAAACCAAAAACAAAAGTACCAAAGTACTGTTGTTGGTTTGCCTGAGAATTATCTTTGATACATAAGTATTAAAATGCCTATATTGTGTAATAACCAAACATAGCATATTTACAACAAACATATACATACATAAATCAGATAATTATTCTCGAACACACAAATAAATAAATGTACTCAGAAGAAAATGAAACTCACTGAATGGTGAGCAAATACGGAAGTGTGTTCTGCGTGCAACAAATCTGAGAAAAAGTTCTTATAAGGTAGCTACATCAAAGATTTAGTGGACTAAACAAAATCCAGTCAAATACAAATTCAGTGCATATTTGCCAGAGAAGAACAAAATCATCTGATATATTACTTTTCATTTCTGTGTAAATCTACTGTACCTATTCTAAGTTGTAGTTTAGAAATATCATTTTTTATACTTTCTAGCTTGAAAGACGGGATCGTCTGTCTGCTATTGTTTGTCCCTGCTTTGAAAATAGGCGCTCACGTGGAACAGAGGTGGCCATAACACAAAGACGTCATTTAATTATTTCGAACATCGTAAGAAACAACACGCAATTTTCTTTCCACCACAGCAATGGATCTTGTGATTCGTATATCAGTGGCATCTTCATACATTTATCAAGCTCGACTGTAGTTGCAGCACGTGTATGTTATAAGGGATGTGTAATTTAACTGAATGTTTTTCACACTTTTATTATTCTGAAGGCGAATAATGTGCGTTATTTTATTATTTGTTCGTGTTTATAAAGCAGATATTATGCCATTTCTGAATAGGGCAGTCAATTAGAAATGAAGCTTTATTTTCGGAAACCTTAAGCTACGTGCTGTCGTGTGTCAAAAAGATTTCGACATACTTTAAAGTATTTCATGAAGTGAGATATTAAATGTGTTTTAGTATCTGTACCGCGCCCGAATCTCGTCCGAGACAAGAGCAGAATGAAACGTCACTGATTCGACACCATTAGTCCCTTTCAAGCACAAGTGGACTGAAATAGCATTATTTTGAAACAGCGATACAGTTAAACAGCGATACAGTTTCTGTGTCTGGCTCGAGATCGAAACTGGTCCCGGTATCCGAGACAGAGCGGTATGAAACACCACTGTTTCGAAACAGTGAAACATAGCCGTTTCGAAACACTGAGACAGTTCCACGTATCGATACACTGTATCGAAACATAGAAACAGTGGCCAAGTCTACTATAAATATTCTTGCAAATCTGTCATGCACGAATAAGAGGTTTCGTATGGCACTGTAGTCGACTTGTTCTCGTTTTGTAGAGATGTCTGCGGGGAATTTGTAAAGTATAGGGGGTCAATGGGGGTGGGGGGCAGGGGTTATAGTAGATGAATCACAATTTGGAAAGAGAAAGTACGAAAGGGACCACGAGGTTGTTGGGCTATGGGTTTTCTGGAGGAGATTGTGCTGATGTTGTATTTAGTGTTGTACCAAATCGGACAAAGGAAGTCTTGACATCTTCAATAGAAGAATATGTGGAAGAAAGTTCTGTAGTCATGTCGGATGGGTTTGCTTCGTACAAGGGTTGGGTGAAAGGGGTTATCATCATTTGGTCGTGAATTACAATATTCAGTTTAAAGATTATAAGACGGGGAATGTACTAATACTATCGAGGGGTATTGGGAGTGGGGGGGAGGGGGAGCTGTAAAATCTGTCAACCTAAATAAGTGTTGCACGGCCATTTTGATGAATACTGTAGGAGGAAAAGTTTTCCTAAGGCTTATTGTTTATCTCTTTCATTTATGGAAGTAGCAAAATGTAGAAGCCTCCTTTTGTTAGTTAGGTGTTGATGGGTCAGATACTTTTTTCTTGTTTTACGTTGCGTGTTTCTATGTTACTGTATTGTGCGAGTGCTACTTTTTTGGTTTCTCTGGAGGCAGGTTTTTGTGTCGTTTTCATATTTTCTGGTTACAATGGTGGGCGTGGGGTATTGCTGTGTCTTTACCAGAGGGTTTATTAGATTGACTCGTGGTTTCATTTTGTTTATTATTACTTTAAAATTTTGCGTCTGTTTGAGGGCGGGTGATAGGGAAGAACTGATTAGGGTGGTACCTCATTCTTGCCTGTCAGTTTGTGTTTCTTATTATTTTTTCATTTGTTATTCTGGATTTTGCTTCTTTCGTTACAGTTTGAGCTTCTATCATTATTATTTCTTGTTATATACTTATTTTGTTCTTGTCAGCCTCGCTCTTTGACTCCTTTGGAATTTCATATGCGGTAAGTTTCTTTTTGTTTAGTCACTTTTATGTTTTCCTTTTCGATGTTTCTCCTTCTGCTACACTTTTCTTATTTTTACTGTCACTCCTGGTGCGTCGATTTTCTGACTGTTATTACGAGCTACTGTAGCTGGTGTGACTTTCGTGTAGTATCGGTTGCAAGGTCTGGTCATTTTTGCGTTTTATTTCTTTGCCTGTGCAGTAATGTGTGTAAAGATTTTCATTTTTTGAAAGTCTATTCGTATTCTGTAGTTCACAAACAAGATCATTTTTTAATCACGTTTCTGAAATAAGATTTTTCCCCAACAAACAGTAATACAGGTATCGGTAACTAGAAATGACCTACATAGGTTGCTTCTAGTTACCGATTCCAGCTATACGACGGTTCATTATTTACATCGTTTTTGCAGTACATGTGGAAAATATAATATAATATATGCACTCGTAATTGCTCTCGTGTTCTTATTTATTTCAGTCATCTTCATCTCATTTAAATGAAATTAGCGCGTAAATAATAGTCGCGGTAAATGACATGCGACATTCGTTTGTTTACGAGTATGATCCATTCCATTCATAGATTGTCCTTTGCAGCATCTTTGCCTTACGTATGACGTCATTGGTCAAAGCTGACGAGTGCTATCGGACACCAGAATTTATCCCCGTCGTCAACTCGGCGCGTGGAGAAGGCCGTCTGGCTGTTGAACTATTCGACCACGATACCGTGGCCAATACCACCTGAAACCAAAGTTGCCGATTCAATAGAACTTCGGCTTAATGGGATAATATAATCTCGTTATTTATTTTACTTCTAGTGAGGAGCCATTAAGGTAACACTACGCTCGCCTTTGGATTGACAGTGGTGCAAGTCAGTAATTCATTCATCAAAATCTGTGGTTCGGTGGTTTCTTTAAGTAGATTAAGGAAACCGCAAGGATGCTTACCTCGTAATTCGACTTACACGATTTTCTCCACAATACGAGCTCCGTTTGTTATTAACCCTTCTTCGATGGACGTTAGGTCCGAATAATTCCTATATCTTTCCTTTATTGCGTGAGAGATTCATTTGAACAAAATTTTTTTTAAAAAAGGTATTGTAATCAGAATTAGATTTTCACTCTGCAGCGGAGTGTGCGCTGATATGAAACTTCCTGGCAGATTAAAACTGTGTGCCCGACCGAGACTCGAACTCGGAACCTTTGCCTCCACAGGCAAGTGCTCTACCATCTGACCTACCGAAGCAAGACTCACGACCGGTACTCACAACTTTACTTCTGCCAGTACCTCGTCTCCTACCTTCCAAACTTTACAGAAGCTCTCCTGCGAACCTTGCAGAACTAGCACTCCTGAAAGAAAGGATATTGTGGAGACATGGCTTAGCCACAGCCTGGGGGATGTTTCCAGAATGAGATTTTCACTCTGCAGCGGAGTTTGCACTGATATGAAGCTTCCTGGTAGATTAAAACTGTGTGCCCGACCGAGACTCGAACTCGGGACCTTTGCCTCCACGGGCAAGTGCTCTACTTTTTTTTTTTTAGGAGAAAGTTTATTCATATCCTGATTTAAATATAATTAGATATTATTTTTGTGTTGATTATTTTTCTTTTAATTTAATTTTTTTTTGATTTTTTGAATTTGTTCTTTAATAATTACTGCTAGAGGTTCAGTTTATTTAAGTTCTTATCATTCTAATTTTTTTGTTTTTACGGTTTTAATTTTTATAATTATGCTTTATTGTAGACAAATGCAGATGGCGCTTCTTCCAAAATTCTGCTGACGTAGTCTGTGGAGATTCGGGAGATAAATACTAGCGATGGGAAAGACTCTCCCGTTGCTAAAAACCTTACAATTAGATAATTAAACTAATACGATTTTGAAACTTTCTAGCAGATTTAAACGTGCGCCGGACCGAGACTCGAACTCGGGACCTTTGCCTTTCGCGGGCAATTTCTCTGCCATCTTTTTTTTCCGTTAACAGCGCGTTAGCGCTCTTTCTTTTTTTTTCTTTTTTTTTACGGGCAAGTGCTCTACCAACTTTTTTTTGAAGTTGCAGGTAAGGAGAAAACAAATAAAAACCTCTTGCGTATGAAAATAAAAGACGACATTCTTCATAAGATAACACAATATCCTTTGAAAACGTAAAACATAAAAGGTAGCTATATTTCCGCAAGGCCTTCTTTTTTTATTTATTTATTTATTTTTTTTGTCACATGTGTAAGGAAAAAAAATTAGAAGAGGAGGAGAAAAGAGAAGTGAAATAAAAGAGGAATACTTTCCGCGCCATGCTCCACTTTGACGCGCCATCAGAACAAAATGCATTCTATCATTGACCATTAAAGGGGAACGTGGGATCGTCCAGCCTTGGCTGGCACAGTTCGTTGGGATCCCAGCTTTGAGGCGAGTTGGTGAAAATACTCTGTAAATAGTTCGCGAAAGTGGCCCGATAGTGTCGATGTCGGCGAAGGGTGTGGTGATGTACTTGGAGGCGCGTCCAAAAGTCCGCCGGATCGACGATGTCGTCGCGGAAGAGGTAGTTGACAGCCATGCCACTGATCCATGTGATGGCGTGCCACTTAGCCGATGGAAAGTAGGTCGAGTCGGGATATATCATCATGGTAGGAGAAACGTGATGTGGTGGTACTCGGAGGTAGAAAGCCACAATCTTCTGTGCGAGGGTCCAGACAGCTGCTGCTGGCCCACACTCAAAACGATGTAGATCTGTATCTTCGACATTGCACTTGAGGCACAGGGGTGAGTCCACCAGTGCGATGCGATGCAGTTTCTGTCTTGTAGTATACTTGCCGTTGACGAGAAGGTACCACATAGATGTGGTGTCAGTGGTGTGATATGGTTGGTGGATCGCTTTCCAAACTGTAGGTCATGAAACCTGGGGGTGACGTGTTTCGACGGGGTTGCGGGGTGGAGACTTTCGGAGAAGGCAATAGATGTCGCATATGTAGCTATACTCTAAAAAGAAACGGCCGATATGTGACATCGGAGGTGGGATGTGTGCCAGAGACGTCGGTGGGCGTCTCGAAACAGGTGTGAGCTCAGTGTTCAACATTCCAGTAAAAGTAGCGTTTTGGCTTTTCCATAACCGGAGCATAGTATTGGTGTAAAGTGCCGTAGTACTGGCTCTCACATTAACCAGATCGAGGCAGGTGAGAGCTTCATACTGGACTTTGAATATGTGTCCAGAACAAATAAAATAGCCGAAAGCCGCCTGTAATTTGGCCGCCATTGTCGCAGTGATGGGCAGAATCTGCGCTATATGGGGTATCCGGGCTGCCAGATGGGTATTGACGAAGGTGACTCTCTGGCACATTCAGCGGGCGTAGTATGTGATTTTGTATGTTGGCCCGGATGCGTTGCAGTAGCGCCCGAAAATTGATCGCCGAGGTGCGGCGAATGTCTCGCGTGTACACCAATCCGAGACACCGAAAAGTGTCCACCAGCTGAAATGGGACTACGCTGTCTGCTGGAAGGCCGCTGCCGATCTGCATGGCGCATGATTTTGCCACGTTGATAGCGCTCCCTGCCCCTGCACTGTAAAGGGTAATCCACTGCATCGCAGCTTGTACGTCGGCCGCTGAACGGACGACGAGGGCCAAGTCGTCCGCGTAAGCTCGGCAGCGGAACATATGATCCCGGAGTGGAATACCTGTCAAACGTCGCCGTAATCCGCAAATGAGGGGTTCCATCGCAGTGGCATAAAGCACCGTCGACAGAGGGCAACCCTGCCGTACTGAGCGTTCAATCCGTATAGGTTCTGTCAGTCTGCCGTTGACGAGAAGTCTGGACGTTGCTCCACGAAGGAGCCGCATAATCACTTGCGTGAACGGCGGGGGAATTGCCATTCGGTCCATCACTGCGTTGAGGAATGCATGATTGACGCGGTCAAACGCTTGTTTGAAGTCGATGGAGATTAAAGCGCCTGGCAGTCGCGAGTGTGTTGCCACAGCGATCACATCTCGATATTCACTGGGGGCTGTCTGTATATTACGATCGCCGCCTAAGGATGTTTGTTCGTGGGAAACAGTGTCTCGTAAGACATGTTTGAGTCGCACTGCTAGAAGGCGTGTGAAAATCTTGAAGTCGGAATTGAGTAACGTGATTGGCCGATAACTGTCGAGTCGTGTTCCTCCTGCGGGTTTCGGGACTGGTACAAGTAAGCCTTCAATGAACATTGGTGGCGGGTTCGCCGCGCCGGACAACAGGTCCCAGTACATGACCCTCCATCGTGGCAACATCAAATCTTGGAAGGTTCAGTAAAATTCGAGCGGTAAACCACCCGGCCGGGAGATCGATTCAGAGACCCTTTGGCCACAGCGCCTTGGACGTCGTCGGTGGTCACTTCAGAAGTCAGGAGGACTGCAGCTGCTGCGTTTAGAGTAATAAGTGTCTCCTGGGAAACCTCAGCAATGGCCTCTGCACCGGCAGGTACTTCTTGATAGAAAAGTTTGTAGTGCGTTGTGAATGCATCCGCAATGGTAGCTTGCGATGTCAGCCGTCGTCCATCAGGTAGGTCTAAAGTTGACATTAAAGCCTGTCTGCGTCGACGAACATTTTGAACAATATGATGCATAGAAGGTTCTTCACCGTTAATCCTATCTTGGCTGCGTGCTCGTACAATGGCTCCCTCTAGACGGCATCTGATCAAGGTTAAAATCTTTGCCTTGATGCATTGAGCTTCTTTTAGACGATCCGGGGATGGGGGGTGATCCATGAGTTCACGAAGAGCGCTATAGTAGAAATCAGTTGTGTGGTGATTCCACCTGGCTTTGGCTCTGCCATAGTGTGTCAATGTGCGTCGGATGGCCGGTTTGGCGCACAGCAACCACCACTGCAGTGTGGTCTCGTAACGCATAATGCGTTGAACACAGGTGTGCCACGTGTCGGTGATCTGTTGTCGACATTCAGGGTCCCGCAGTAGCGTGACATTGAGTTTCCAAGGTCCTGCACTGCGCCATATAGATTGCCGACGTAGGTTCATGGTACAGATGTAGATGTCATGATCCGAAAAGGCAGACGGCCAACGTTCCGCGTCGAGGAGAACTGATTTCAGAGCGTCTGAGATGTATATTCTATCAAGTCGGCTGGCGCAGTGGCTCGTGATGTGTGTATACACCGGGCGGTCGCCGTGTACCACTCGCCAAATATCGAGGAGACGAAGGCGGCGGACGAGGAAGCGAAGTTCCGGACATGTGGTGAAATGGGGGTATTGGTCTGTGCGCTCGAGAACACAGTTGAAATCTCCGCCTACGAGGAGATGATCGTATCGGCCGAGGAATAAAGGCGTGATATCTTCTGCGTAGAACTGGGAGTGATCCCTCCGTTTATCAGTGCCCGATGGGGCGTAGAGATTTATGATTTTGAGTCCTTCAGCTGTTATGGCCACCCATCGCGCCGTTGGGAGGTATGCGACATCGGAAACGCAATCCCTTCTCGTAGGAGGATGGCTGCTCCTGTGTGTTCCATAGCTGCAGGGGCGGCGTACGTCTCATATCCATAACACCCAGTCCAAGTTGCTGTCCTCAGTTCTTGTAACAGGGCGATGTCGATGTCCGCTGCTCTTAGCGTGTCACGGAGCAGTTGAAGTTTAACGTGGGAGCCGATATTATTAGTATTGATAGTAGCTATTCGGTACGCCTGATGGGAGATCCGTGCTGCCGATAGGTTCGTAGCTGGTGAAGATTGTCGTCGTGGATGCGTGAGGTCCATAGAAGTCGCAGAAGTCGCCGTAGAAACTTCCCCCATTTTAGTGTTGGTCTAACGGAGGAACAGATCTCATTTCCGCATCAGATGGATGTGGGAAATGCGTGTCATCCGCCCATGAAAAATGTCCGACAGGTTTGACATCGGCGAGAGGTGGCAGCGCTGGCCGAGTCGGCTCAATTGCGTCGGTGACAACAGGCGTGCTATGTTCCATGGCTTCTGGGCGCGGGACTTGCGCACGATCTCTGTTGGACGGTTCACCGTCTTGTGGATGAGGCGTCTCCGTGGCAGAGGAGAAAGTGTTATCGTGCTCTCCGTCAGAGTGATGTGCCATCTCTTCGTTTGGGCGACTTCTGCTTTCTGCAATGAGTTTCGGTGTCTGAGGAAGGAAGAGATTCACGTCGTTCCGGTACAAAAGCCGCGGGTGTTATGATGCAGCCGTCATTCTCCAGAACAGTCTCGTTGGTATCCTTGTGATCTTCTAGCGTGGGCGTGTCCGGCTGTTGGACATGTTCGCGGGCGGCATCGTCGGTGTCAAGGTGCTGGGACGTCTCCGGGTGTATCGGACCAGAGACACACCCATGAACGGCGTCTTGAGAGGGCTGGACGTGCAGTGTCGCCGCATAGGAGACTGGAAGGGTGGTTGTGGTTCCGTCGGTGTTCGTGTCGTCGTGCCGTAGTTGTGTGATGCGGCGTTGCAGGCATTCATTACGGACGTGGCCTTCTACGCCACAACCGGAACATGTTCGAGGTTGTCCGTCGTAAATGACCACCGCACGGCAGCCGCCGATAGAAATGTACGATGGTACGTGCCGTTTGAGATCGATTCGGACTTGTCTCACACCATTAAGCACCGGATACGTCGTCAACTGTGCCCATGTCTGGGCTACGTGACTCTGTACTTTTCCGAATGGGCTTAGCGCCGCGATGACTTCATCTTCATTCACCTCGAAAGGCAGTTCGAATACACGGATCGTCCGAAGGCCAAGTCCTACATGGTCGACATCCACAGGCCCGACGTTTCCGTCGGAGTTCCGAAATTTTAGTCCATGTCGTGTCCGTTGAATAATCTCATTGTAGGCAGCGTCGGAAGTCATCTTAACATAAACGACGCTGCTAATGATCGATAGGTGTATGCCGATGAGGTCGTCACGGGGGATATTCACGGCTTCGCGTAGGAAGCGTTCGACGGCCAGTGCTTTGGGTCGTGCGTATTCATTTGAGAAGGTGAACTTAAGATTGTTCTTCCTGTAAGAGTTGGCCATTATACACTCCTGGAAATTGAAATAAGAACACCGTGAATTCATTGTCCCAGGAAGGGGAAACTTTATTGACACATTCCTGGGGTCAGATACATCACATGATCACACTGACAGAACCACAGGCACATAGACACAGGCAACAGAGCATGCACAATGTCGGCACTACTACAGTGTATATCCACCTTTCGCAGCAATGCAGGCTGCTATTCTCCCATTGAGACGATCGTAGAGATGCTGGATGTAGTCCTGTGGAACGGCTTGCCATGCCATTTCCACCTGGCGCCTCAGTTGGGCCAGCGTTCGTGCTGGACGTGCAGACCGCGTGAGACGACGCTTCATCCAGTCCTAAACATGCTCAATGGGGGACAGATCCGGAGATCTTGCTGGCCAGGGTAGTTGACTTACACCTTCTAGAGCACGTTGGGTGGCACGGGATACATGCGGACGTGCATTGTCCTGTTGGAACAGCAAGTTCCCTTGCCGGTTTAGGAATGGTAGAACGATGGGTTCGATGACGGTTTGGATGTACCGTGCACTATTCAGTGTCCCCTCGACGATCACCAGTGGTGTACGGCCAGTGTAGGAGATCGCTCCCCACACCATGATGCCGGGTGTTGGCCCTGTGTGCCTCGGTCGTATGCAGTCCTGATTGTGGCGCTCACCTGCACGGCGCCAAACACGCATACGACCATCATTGGCACCAAGGCAGAAGCGACTCTCATCGCTAAAGACGACACGTCTCCATTCGTCCCTCCATTCACGCCTGTCGCGACACCACTGGAGGCGGGCTCCACGATGTTGGGGCGTGAGCGGAAGACGGCCTAACGGTGGGCGGGACCGTAGCCCAGCTACATGGAGACGGTTGCGAATGGTCCTCGCCGATACCCCAGGAGCAACAGTGTCCCTAATTTGCTGGGAAGTGGCGGTGCGGTCCCCTACGGCACTGCGTAGGATCCTACGGTCTTGGCGTGCATCCGTGCGTCGCTGCGGTCCGGTCCCAGGTCGACGGGCACGTGCACCTTCCGCCGACCACTGGCGACAACATCGATGTACTGTGGAGACCTCACGCCCCACGTGTTGAGCAATTCGGCGGTACGTCCACCCGGCCTCCCGCATGCCCACTATACGCCCTCGCTCAAAGTCCGTCAACTGCACATACGGTTCACGTCCATGCTGTCGCGGCATGCTACCAGTGTTAAAGACTGCGATTGAGCTCCGTATGCTACGGCAAACTGGCTGACACTGACAGCGGCGGTGCACAAATGCTGCGCAGCTAGCGCCATTCGACGGCCAACACCGCGGTTCCTGGTGTGTCCGCTGTGCCGTGCGTGTGATCATTGCTTGTACAGCCCTCTCGCAGCGTCCGGAGCAAGTATGGTGGGTCTGACACACCGGTGTCAATGTGTTCTTTTTTCCATTTCCAGGAGTGTATGTTGTTCGACTAAGAAGCGCGGTGACGAGGAAGTAAACAAAACACTCCGCGCGCGCAGCGGCGTGGACGGCCGAGCGCGGTGCCCACTGCTGCCCTGCCGAACGCAGACTGCGTCTCGTTATTTATTTTACATCTAGTGAGGTGCCATTACGGGAACACACTACGCTCGCCTTTGGATTGACAGTGTTGCAAGTCAGTAAATCATCCATCAAAATCTGTGGTTCGGTGGTTTCTTTAAGTAGATTAAGGAAACCGCAAGGATGCTTACCTCGTAATTCGACTTACACGATTTTCTCCACAATACGAGCTCCGTTTGTTATTAACCCTTCTTCGATGGACGTTAGGTCCGAATAATTCCTATATCTTTCCTTTATTGCGTGAGAGATTCATTCGAACAAATTTTTTTTTAAAAAAAGGTATTGTTATCAGAATTAGATTTTCACTCTGCAGCGGAGCGTGCGCTGATATGAAACTTCCTGGCAGATTAAAACTGTGTGCTCGACCGAGACTCGAACTCGGAACCTTTGCCTCCACAGGCAAGTGCTCTACCATCTGACCTACCGAAGCAAGACTCACGACCGGTACTCACAACTTTACTTCTGCCAGTACCTCGTCTCCTACCTTCCAAACTTTACAGAAGCTCTCCTGCGAACCTTGCAGAACTAGCACTCCTGAAAGAAAGGATATTGCGGAGACATGGCTTAGCCACAGCCTGGGGGATGTTTCCAGAATGAGATTTTCACTCTGCAGCGGAGTGTGCACTGATATGAATCTTCCTGGTAAATTAAAACTGTGTGCCCGACCGAGACTCGAACTCGGGAACTTTGCCTTTCGCGGGCAAGTGCTCTTCCATCTGAGCTACCGAAGCACACCTGACGCCCCGTACTCACAGCTTTACTTCCGCCATATTGTATTCAATAGAACAGGTACTGGATAGCTGTTCGAGCTCTAAAAAAAAAAAAAACGAAAATCAATCAATGTTACTTTAAATCAATGTGAGTGGTGACGGGTATGAGGGCGGCACCGTGGCCATGTCTCGGACTAATTGACCCCTGTCCTCCTTGCCGCCATCTGCCTGCCCCGCTCGCTATAAAAAAAAAAAAAAAAGTAGCTTGTTCGATAGGGCACTTGCCTGTGAAAGGCAAGGTCCTGAGTTCAATTCTCGGATCGACATACAGTATAATATAAAAAAAGAATACAAAAAAGAAAAAAAAGGAGTGACAATCTCATTCTGGAAACATCCCCCAGGCTGTGGCTAAGCCATGTCTCCACAGTATCCTTTCTTTCAGGAGTGCTAGTTCTGCAAGTTTCGCAGGAGAGCTTCTGTATAGTTTGAAAGATAGGAGACGAGATACTGGCAGAAGTAAAGCTGTGAGGACCGAGCGTGAGTCGTACTTTGGTAGCTCAGATGGTACAGCACTTGCCCGCGAAAGGCAAAGGTCCCGAGTTCGAGTCTCGGTCGGGCACACAGTTTTAATCTGCCAGGAAGTTTCAACTCGTAAATTGTCAAAATAATAATCCATCTAAGAGACTCTGCAAACATGCTTACTAATCGTCAACTGTCGAAATCGTGCAACAGTCTTTATTTAAGTAATTAGAGGCAGCAATACCATCCAGTGTGTTCACCATGATGTCCACACACCAACTGACCTTGTAATCAGTACTACGACCAGAGGGTGCTGTCGTCCATTCGATGACATAATCCAATATGGCAGCCATAATGTCACCTGATAACGCAAGTACCATTATCCAAGATGGCCACAAACAGTGTGTTCACCACGAGGTCTAGTCCTAGTTCACAGTACCACCACCAGAGGGCTCTGTCATCCATTTTGTGACGTAATCCAAGATGGGTGTGGGGGGGGGGGGGGGGATGGCAGGAAAGGACTGTGCCTGTGCCAGACATAAGTTAACCGCTCCACTACGAGATCTAGACTCCAACTGACTTCGTACGCAATATTGCCACCAGAGGGAGCTGTCATTCCTCCTATGACTTAATCCAAGATGGTGGTCTGGAGGGGGAAAATGGCGCCAAAATATCTCAGCCTGCGCTGGGTTGCTGGGGAGAGTAAGGAAGGAGTGTACTCTATTTATTTTGGAACATTTTATTTAGGGATGGATCATATTTATCACAATGACACAAAACTCTCGCCCTAATGTGTTTGGGGTCACAATATACAGTCTGCAGACCTGTAAACTCCTTCTAAATAACGCTCTCCAGACACGCAAACAACTCCTAATTTACCGAAATAATTCCAGCACAGACATGCAAACTCATCCTAAATAGTGCAGTACACTGATGTGCAGACACGAAATCAACTCGCAAACAGTCCAAATAACGCATAGCACAACCTACAGACCTGCTTGCAAAATAATTAAACAGACATGCAATCAATGCGTGCAAGCACTCTACACCACCCAGTGTCCACTAAGACTGCACAGGAGGCGACAGGCAGTCCCAGCGAAGTAGGGTGCCCGTCAGCTGTCAAACCACGCACAGCTTCCCCCAAGCTTGGGACAGCGACATCCCTGTCATACCTGATACCTCAGAAATTCTTCTCGAAATACATGTGCACCCAGGCACTGTTGCTGACGCGACTGTGAGGGAGCACAGATGCTCAAGAGGTGTGCGTGCCGTCACTGCCACGAGCTGCCACGGGATGCAGGTTAAAGTCATTTCTGTTTTCGAGTATACAGTTAGTGTTATACTGACATCACAGAACTCCAAGGCACACTCACGCTGGTCTCATATGCGAGACGCCTCTGGGCAGCAAGTGTCTTTACCATTGATGACAGAATAGCACAGGGCGCATTGTCCCTAGTGCAACATGAGAGACGTGTCTAACCATGTTTAACTGCCCAGCATGATTGATGCAACGCCGTGAAGTTCACGCGCATAGTTACAAACCGTTGCAAGAGCGTCTAATAAGGTTCTCAATCCTATACTGTTGTCACATGACTATGTAAAAATAAGAACCGAGGCGACCTTGCAGAAATTGTATAGTGTCCCAAAATAGTTAACGCTCGTTTCTTGATGTCTCAGCTTGTATGCAAGGAAATTCTTGCTCTAACAGAACCTGTTTGCGAAAGTAGCGCAGAATAACGTCGAATGTAGTCTTCCTAGCGAATCTAAAGTGGTACCCCGTCCATCACGTGTTACCCTTACTGCTTTCAACATACATAAACGTTCCCTCCGCTATGTAGAGGCTCCTATGTCCCAGAACAAAGGATGTGAATAAATCGAGCATTATGGTTGGTTCTTATCGAATTTACCCGCCGAATTACTGATGCGGCCAGTATTGAAGAACCTTCTGCCTTTTTTCCTTCTGCAGAAGAGACTTTCAGCGGTTATTTTACACAGATCGCCATATTGCACTGGCAATTAAATCTTACAAACTATCATACATATCGTCAAATACAGAAAGACTCTTAAGAGTTTACACTGCTCTCTCACCAAGGACAGCAGCTTGAATATTAGAACGTGAAACTGACCTGCGACCCATCAATATATCACCGCATACCCTACATAGAATCAAATACAAGATCCCTACTCAATTACACTGCTCTCCCATTGAGGACAGCAGCTTCAATATTGGAGTTTGAAACTGATCTCCAACCCAGCAATATATCACCATGTACCATGTCGATGTAGTAAACATACAATAGTATCCTGTGCCAAACAAAATCATTGCTTTTATATCATTTGTACATATATACCGTGAAGACAGACAGTACCGTACATATACTCCTCTCAGTACTAGATATTTTCCCACAGCCGACGATCACAAGTCAACCACCCCCAATGTGAGACGAGAGCACCCTCAGCTGACTGAAGTCATTCTCAGAACTGTTCTACAAATTCGGGATTGTTTCCCCTCCGCACAAACACGTTACTGTTGCTGCTCCGAACCTGCTTCCTTGCTTGCTCGCTTTTCTACACACATCTCCAGACTTGGGGATTACAAGAACACATGTATTTTTTGGCGTGGTTCGCCATAATATTATACCATTTTCGCGGTACTTTGCTATAGCGAGCACTTGGCAGCATCCCGCCGATCGCTAGCGCAACACAATTCCCAAGAAATAGACTGGAAATTATATCTCTACAAACCCGAAACTTTAGCTAGTTGGGGCATGCTGTAAACCACTGACTAACTAGAAACTCGTCATGTCTGCGAAGACATTTACTCGGCAACTCGAAACAAATAGAGGAAACTGATATTTCTACTCTCGAATACCAATGTCGGTGACGTAGTAGATTCAAAATCATCCCTATAATAAACGAGGTCAACTAAACTGTTTCTCATGTCTAGAGAACTGGCAAACGTGTCTTCCACAATCGATCTTCTCTCAACTAAATAAAAGAGAGAAATGTGCAGAAGCAGTCAACCGAACAAATTACATGAGCTGGAATAACGATCCAGTGCAAACGTACCTCCATATTCAATCTTCTCAAATTTCCACTCAATCAAGAAAGCTATCCAACACATACTAAGTATTCGTTCGCAATTTGGTCGTCTAGAGGACAACACCGTTAATTCATCTACATTCCTACACTCCAACAGGCATCTCCAGTCTGACAACTCCTACCACAAATGGGAAACATGAATCACCCTAGCATTCCTTACTAGATGGGCATTCTGTTAGTAAAAGGGTGAATGGCCTTTCAGACCATGATGCACAAATTTTAACACTAAAAGGTTTTTGTACTCTAACCAATGTCGTATTTAATTACAAACTACGTAGGAAAGTTAATCCAGCAGCAATAGAGAGTTTTTCAAAACTTGTCGAGGAACAAGAGTGGCAAGATGTTTATAGTGCCGATAGTATAGACGACAAATACAATGCTTTCCATAACACATTTGTCATCCTCTTTGAGAGTTGCTTTCCATTAGAACATTCTAAACGGGGTACTAGCAGTAGTGGACAGCCCGGTTGGCTGACTAGTGGGATAAGGATATCATGTAGAACAAAGCGGGAATTATATCAAAATGTTAGAAGTAGTCACAATCAAACTACAGTAGCCCATTACAAACAGTATTGTAAGGTGCTTAAAAATGTTATTAGCAAGGCAAAAAGTATGTGGTATGCAAATAGAATAGCTAATTCACAGGATAAAATTAATGCCATATGGTCAGTTGTGAAGGAAGTGTCTGGTCAGCAGCACAAGGTTGACGATATAAAGTCAGTTTGCAGTAATAATATTTCTGTTACTGATAAATCAGATATATGTACAGAATTTAACAACCATTTTCTGAGCATTTCTGGTGAATTAAATAAAAATTTAGTATCTACAGGAAATCATATAAATTTCTTAGCAAATGCCTTCCCAAGATTGACGTCTGAAATACTCCTCTGTGATACAGACAAGAGGGAGATTGAGACAATAATCAAATCACTGAAGACTAAGGACTCTCATGGTTATGATGGAGTGTCTAGTAGAATATGAAAGTACTGTGCTGCACACGATAGCCCTGTATTTATCCATATTTGTAATTTTTCCTTTAGGAATGGTCAGTTTCCTGGGCGATTAAAGTACTCAGTAGTAAAGCTGCTTTATAAAAAGGGAGAAAGGATAATGTAGATAATTTTAGATCTATTTCTATGCCATCAGTGTTTGCAAAAGTTATGGAAAAGGCTGTGTATGTAAGGTTAATTGATGCTTTTATATCACACGATTTGCTATCAAATGTACACCTCGGCTTTAGAAGTCGTTTGACAACTGAAAATGCTATATTCTCATTTCTCTGTGAGGCACTGGATGGGCTAAACAAAAAGTTTCGAACGCTTGGCGTATTTTTTGATTTAACAAAGGCATTTGACTGAGTTGATCACACAATATTGCTCCAAAAGTTGGATCATTACAGAATAAGGGGAGTAGCTCACAATTGGTTCACCGCTTACTTTAGCAACAGGCAGCAAGAGGTCATTATTCACAATGTTGATAACGGCTGTGATGTGGGATCTGAGTGGGGTAATGTCAAGTGGGGGGTGCCCCAGGGATCAGTGTTGGGGCCGCTCCTGTTCCTTATTTATATAAATGATATGCCCTCTAGTATTATGGGTAACTCTAAAATATTTCTGTTTGCTGATGACACTAGCTTGGTAGTAAAGGATGTTGTGTGCAACATTGACTCGGTTTCAAGTAGAGCAGTACATGACCTCAGTTCATGGCTTGTAGAAAATAAACTAATGTTAAATCTCAGTAAGACTCAGTTTTTACAGTTCCTAACACACAATTCAACAAAACCTGACGTTTTAATCTCACAGAATGGGCATATGATTAATGAAACTGAACAGTTCAAATTCCTAGGTGTTCAGATAGATAGTAAGCTGTCGTGGAAAGCCCACGTTCAAGATCTTGTTCAAAGACTTAATACTGCCATTTTCACTATTCGAACGGTATCGAAAGTGAGTGATATTTCGACAAGTAAATTACTCTAGTTTGCTTATTTTCATTCACTTATGTGGTTGGTGTTATGTTTTGGGGTTACTCTTCCCATTCTAGAAGGATATTTTTGGCTGAGAAACGGGCGGTTCGGGCAATAAGTGGTGTGAGTTCACGAACTTCTTGTCGACCTCTTTTCACGAGTCTGGGTATTTTGACATTGGCCTCTCAATATGTATATTCCTTATTGTCGTTTCTTGTTACCAATATTAGTTTATTTCCAACAATAAGGAGCTTTCACTCGGTTAATACTCGGCGTAAATCAAACCTCCATTTGGATCGGACTTCCTTAACTCTTGTGCAAAAAGGTGTGCAGTATACTGCTGCATCCATTTTCAATAAGCTGCCACTCGAATTAAAAAATCATAGCAGTAATGAACGCGCTTTCAAATCGAAACTGGAGAGTTTCCTCGTGGGTGACTCCTTCTATTTTGTCGAGAAGTTCCTTGGAAAATTAAGATGATTCTCATTGTATTGCTGATAGCGTTTGCTTAAACTTATGGACTGATTTTCTTTCGGGTTCATGGACATATATTTTTATCTGTTATTACTTTTTATGTTGTTAGTTCATGTACTGACACGTTCCATGACCTTGGAGATTTGATCCTCAATTTGGTCCTACGGAACTTGCCATTTAAATAAATAAATAAGACAGGTTATTGGCGCAGCAGCCCGAGCACGTACAGGCAAAATTTTTATCCTAAGAAATCGGTCAGGTATATATTTCATCCCTGTACTTACAACTAAATGTTACGATCGCGGTCTCAGCTGAACGACATTCGACAATGAGTGAAGTATCGGAAATACACTCTGTTGACAGCTGTGGCTCTGGAAATAGAAATATCAGTGCCATTCTTATGACTTGACATACACTCCCCTTGTTATCACAGTACTCCACATTAAATCCATACCTTCCTTACGACTGGACATAGTCATTTCCTTTACACATGTCGGAACAAAAACACATACTTTATAACCCTGATGCTCAAATGTGAACATATCACTCACCCCCTACTACTAAATATAATACTTCGTCAATAACCGATAGCTGGCAATACGAAATAATACCGAGAAAAATCAACCATGGGTTGACATGTCTCATAAGTTTATCTTGCCAGTTCTACCACCGTGTCCTAAACAGAGAGACGTAATCGGCCATATGTTAAAAACGTCGATCCCAACAACTACTGTATGTTACTATCACAAGTGGACATGGTTCTACAGGTGCACACAAGTATCCATGTTAAAAGCTACACTGGCTTTATAAATCGAGGTAAGACATTCGCTCTGAATGAGGTGGTTTTTATATCCAGACAAATACTGAGATGGTGATCACTGAAGTGTATATTATCAGACCAGCACTCCAGTTACATGTAGCCCACAGTGCAATCTCGTTATAAAATCGTTGAATTTTTAAAGTGATTCAGCTAAGGGACGTGGTATGTAAGTGCTATTTGGGACTCCCTCACACCGCCCCGTTAGATATTTCTATAGTACTTGTAACGTTTCTGACTCGATATTATAGTCGGCAGGACCGATTGCGGACCTCTGGTAGAGACCCGAGGGGAGGGTCTGAATCAGAGGCTCAGACGGTTCTGCGCTCGTGTAGGCTGCAGATTCCTCGACTTGCGCCAAAGGGTGGTTGGGTTTCGGGTTCCGCTGAATAGGTCAGATGTCCACTATACGCAGGAGGCAGCTACATGTGTAGCAGAGGCTGTGTGGCATGGACTGGATGGTTTTTTAGGTTAGAGGGTCTCAGGAAAATACAAGATGGGATTCAGTCACAAAGGGTGCAGGCTGAACACAGGAAGAACATAGATACAGGAACCATTGGCTTAACAGTTGTAAATTGTCGTAGCTGTGTTGGGAAAATACCAGAGCTCCAAGCGCTAATAGAAATCACTGATGCTCAAATCGTTATAAGCACTGAGGGCTGGCTAAAGCCGGATATAAGCTCAGCCAAAAGTTTTGCGAAGAACCTAACGGTGTTCCGAAAAGATAGGCTAAACACGGTTGGCGGTGGCGTGTTTGTTGCTGTTAGAAGTAGTTTAACTTGTCGCGAAATTGAAGTAGGTACTTCCTGTGAGTTAGTAATGGCAGGGGCAACCTGAATAAAATAATAATTGGATCCTTTTACCGACCTCCCAGTTCAAATGTTGCAGTTGCTGAAAGGTTCAAAGAAAACTTGAGTTTGATTGATCATACGATAATAGTTGGTGGTGACTTTAATTTACCCTCGATATGTTGGCGAAAATACATGTTTCATTCCAGAGGTACGCATAAAATATCATCCGAAATTGTGCTAAATGCATTCTCTGAAAATTATTTCGAGCATTTAGTTCATGAGCCCACGCGAATAGTAAACGGTTGTGAAAACGCACTTGATCTCTTAGCAACAAATAATCCTGAGTTAATAACCAGCGTCAAAACTGATACAGAGATTAGTGAAAACAGGGTTGTCGTAGCGAGACTGAATATTGTAACCCCAAATCCTCGAAAAAGAAGCGAAAAATATACCTATTCTCTTGACGCCTTCCTAAGAGACAATCTCCACTCATTCCAAATTAATAATATAAGTGTAGGCCAGATGTGGCTTAAATTAAAAAAGAAATAGTATCGGCCGCAATTGAGAGGTTTATACCAAATAAACTAACAAACTAAGGAGCTGATCCTTCTTGGTACACAAAATGTGTTACAACACTGTTGCAGAAACAACGAAACAAACATGCCAAATTTAAACAGACGCAAAATCCCCAAGATTAGCAATCCTTTACAGATTCTCGAAATTTATCGCGGACTTCAATGCGAGATGCCTATAACAGTTTCTACAACGAAACACTGTCTCGAAACCTGGCAGGAAATCCAAAGAGATTCTGGCCGTATGTGAAGTATATTAGCCGCAAGAAACAATCAATGCCTTCTCTGCGCGATAACAATGGAGATACTATCGAAGACAGTGCTGCCAAAGCAGATTAACTAAACACAGCCTTCTGAAATGCCTTCACAAAAGAAGACAAAGTAAATATTCCAGAATTCGAATCGAGAACAGCTATCAACATCAGTAACGTAGAAGTAAATATCCTCGGAGTAGTGAAGCAACTCAAATCACTTAATAAAAGCAAGTCTTTTGATCCTGACTGTATACCAATTAGGTTCATTTCGGAGTATGCTGATGCATTACCTCCATACATAACAATCATATACAACCTTTCCCTCGAAGAAAGATCCGTACCGCCGGCCGGTGTGCCCGAGTGTCTCTAGGCGCTTCAGCCCGGAAACGCGCGACTGTTACGGCCGCAGGTTCGAATCCTGCCTCGGGCATGGATGTGTGTGATATCCTTAGGTTAGTTAGGATTAAGTAGTTGTAAGTTCTAGTGGACTGATGATCTCAGATATTAAGTCCCATAGTGCTGAGAGCGATTTGAACCGAAGATCCGTACCCAAAGACTGGAAAGTTGCACAGGTTACACAAATATTCAAGAAAGGTTGTAGGAGTAATCCTCTAAGTGACAGGCCCATATCAATAACGTCGATGTGCAGCAGGATTTTAGAACAAATATGAATTACCAACATTATGAGTTACTCGAACGAAACAGTCTATTGACACACAGTCAACATGGGTTTACAAAAGTACGTTACTGTGAAACACAACTAGCTCTTTATTTACATGAAGTGCTGAGTGCTATCGAGTAAAACAGAAGTGATTCCTGGCGTTTCCCAAGGTAGCGTTATAGACCCTTTGCTGTTCCTTATCTATATAAACGATTTGGGAGACAATCTGAGCAGCCGTCGTAGGTTGTTTGCAGATGATGCTGTCGTTTATCGACTAATAAAGTCATCAGAAGATCAAAACAAACAGAAAAACGATTTATAAAAAATATCTGAGTGGGAGTTGACCCTAAATAACGAATAGTGTGAGATCATTCACATGAGTACTAAAAGGAACTCCTTAAACTTCGGTTAGACGATAAATCAGTCTAGTCTAAAAGCGGTAAATTCAACTAAATACCTAGGTATTACAATTACGAACAACTAAAATTGGAAAGAATTCATAGAAAATGTTGTGGGGAACGCTAACCAATGGCTGCGATTTATTGGCAGGGCACTTAGAAAATGTAACAGACCTACTAAGGAGACTGCCTACACTACGCTTGTCCGTCCTCATTTAGAATACTGCTGCGTGGTGTGGGATCTTCATCAGGTACGACTGATGGACATCAAAAAAGTTCAAAGAAAGGCAGCACGTTTTGTATTATCGCGATTTATGGGAGAGAGTGTCACAGAAATAATACAGGATTTGGGATGGAGATCATTAAAAGAAAGGCGTTTTTCGTTGCGACGAAATTCCAATCACCAACGTTCTCCTCCGAATGCGAAAATATTTTGTTGACACCGACCTACATAGGGCGGAACGATCACTACGATAAAACAAGGAAATCAGATCTCGTGCGGAAAGATATAGGTGACCATTATTCCCGCGCGCTATACGAGATTGGAATAATTGAGAACTGTGAAGGTGGTTCGATGAACCCTCTGCCAGGCACTTAAATGTGATTTGCAGAGTACCCATGTAGATGTAGATGTAGATACCATATCAGAGGTTCTGCGATATGTCCACTGAGTTATAGGTGATGACTGATTGAGAAGGAACACAAACAGTATTGGTAGATGATGTCTGATTGAGGTCATAAGAAAATGTACACTTGCTTTTCAGATCTCTAGTGTTACGCTATCTGCTAGAAATGATGTCATTATTTGGAATCAAGTCTTTTCATTCAACCTCTTACCTGCGTCGGATCACATCCACAAGTGAATCACATGTCTGCCACTCTCATATCTCGAAACGAGATGCCTTTGTCGAATATGTCTGCTACAGTAAAATTCCAACGTGGTTCACTCAACCCCTACGCATCTTACAACTGCTCCCATTTCTACAGCTAAGCGCTTGTGATCGTTCCAATTTAAGTCGGAACTGAGCAGAAGTCGGAGAAAGACATATCTATCACCTTCTGCAACCCAAGTAGAAACAGAACGACCTGAGTTGGTGCAGCAGGACTGTATTTTGACCATTCCATGGAAATGCGCACAATGTGGTACATCTTCGAACTAGATACAGATACTCGAGACCAAAGCAGATCCATGTCCATTCAGATCTATCAGCCCAAGATGCTATCATCGTTATTCTGCACCATCAAACAGAGAAAAATTACGAACTATAAAAGCTTCACTAACTTCACGCCATATAGAACTCACCTAGGCGCCATTGCTCACTCAATGACACATAGCTGCGATGTTGATCCGGCGCAGAGAGAGAGAGTTGTCACAATGCTTACCAGAATAGTGCTCCTCGTAATATTCCTAATGGGACACCCAGTCTGTCATCGAATTTTCCTGTCAAACTGCTACTGCTGTCTGTGTGAGAAGATACTATTAAATACACAGCTTCCGTGCGGGATTAGCCGAGCGGTCTGGGCACTGTAGTCATGGACTGTGCGGCTGGTCCTGGCGGAGCTTCGAGTACTCCCTCGGGCATGGGTGTGTGTGTGTTTGTCCTTAGAATAATTTAGGTTAACTAGTGTGTAAGCTTAGGGACTGATGACCTGAGCAGTTAAGTCCCATAACATTTGACACACATTTGAACATTATTTTGAAATATACAGCTTTTGATTCGTTGCAGAGGTCAGTTTAAGGTTTCATCACCCGTACGGTAGGATGATGACAGTATCCCACTGACTATACTGTAACTCGCAATAGACGCTCCCTGTGACCCTGTGTCATTGTTTGAAACATTGTTTTCTGACACGCTTTGTGCGCTGCCATATTTTTTTTTTTTTTTCTGCCACAACTTCAAGTCCTATCTCAGGTCCTGAACTGACATTAAGATGCTCTGGTTTACAGCCTCTCACAGAAAACTAGACACCGCATGGTGTAAATACTTTTGTTACTGCAGATACCATAACACATAACACGCGGCGAATGATTTTAAATAGAAGACAGTTACAACATGAGGAAACTAGAAGAGTTTCACTTCATTGTGGAGAGTTTCCAAACTGATGGCCGAAAGTGATTGACAGCCTCTACATTTAATCTCATTTGTCACAGTGATGGAATAGATGATGGCTCTGAGTTCCCTTTCGACTGATTACTCATTTAGCGCTCATGTAAGCGATCACTGTTTTCTTGCTAGTAATCCCCAAAAGGTGTCGCCCATCAGCAAAACTCACTCCCAACTCTTACAAGCGCTGTCAGTCAATCATTATGTGGTAACCAACAGCGCGATGATGCACGGATGGGATCGAAAAGACACCGCCGATGTATTGTAATAATAAGCATCTCAGTTGATAGCGCGAACAATTTTAAAAATTTTACAGCAATTTCAACACTGGCCAATGATGTACAGCATGTTCCCCCAATTTCAGTATAATGGCTAAACGACTCCTTCTCCACTTAGCGAGTGTCATTGCAAATGTGGATAGATGACTGTACAGTACGCCCATTTAATGTTAACTCTTGAACGCACAAATCATCAAAGCATGCCACACAGTGCTCCACATATTTCTAACACCTCGAGCATACTGCATAATTTATGACCTCTGTCTCTGCGTATGCGAGTCACAGAGCATTCTTACGGTAAAATTAGAGAGTGAAAGACCCTCCTTAGGTTAGTGAAGGTGAGCTTTGTTTCCCACAGTTTTCTTAGGTTGGTAGAGAAACCCCACATGACCTATCTTTACCACCAAAATTCAAATTTGGCGCCAGTTCCTAGGAAGAGCTGGCAGTCAGATGACTTCGGTTAGCGGAGGTAGTCCAAGTGACGTATCTTCCAGTGAGTTTTCTTAGGTTAGTAGAGATAACCATGGTATGATGCAGTATCCTGTTGCAATTTCATGTTCCCGCCATTTTTCTGGGAGAGGGGAGCGGAATGGGTTAGGTTTGTGGAGGTAGCCCAATTGACCTACCTACCTGCCAAAAAACGCCATCTTTAATGACGTCACAGCCGCCATCTTGGAGGATGTCATAAGCTGTTGTCAAATCTACATGTCGCCATCTTGGATGGTGTCATCGCCGCCATCTTGGGTGCATCTAGCAACAATGCAGAGAAGGGCAGAACTGACCTTGCCCCAATGCTGTTAAGAAGCTTTGAATGAAAATACCATGGGTAATTTGCACCCAGTTTTAAACAAAAAAACGTGTCATGATGTTGTATGTCCTGTACTATATGTATGACATAATTTTTCAGGTACATTAATTAGGTGGTATATGTGGATACTGTCTCATAAATGTCTTCAATATTAATGAAGTAATAAATCAGTGTCATACCTGATACTGATTTGTAAGGTATAAATTCTTTTACTTGTAAGGACGATTTGCGTGTTGTAGTTAATATTTGATGCCAGTAGTGAGACGATTTGAGTGATTATAACCGGTAGCTATGGAGTGCTGAAGTTATTACGTTTAGCCAGATAAGATGTAGCGTCATGCCAATGAGGGATGTTAGTGTAAAATAGACCTGTAGTATTATGTAGCAAGCTGCTGTATAATAACATGCCACGTTAGGTATAAGTACATGATATCACGAAACCAAAGATGCAGGACTTGCTTCACTATTTCGTATGTACTGTTCACAGGTGATGCGATTGTCATCCGCTGGAAGTCCACTTTTGTGTTGTTAAAAGAGTATTACAGCAATACGAATACAGCCCATGGATGCAATGATTTGGTGTGGAACACCTTAATGTAAAAAATGGAAGTAACATGAGCTCACATACGCAGGTATGGCAACTACAATACGTAAATATTTTTCAATTTTAATGAATACCATGATAAAGGCTTATGCTTTGTTATAGAATCAACCTTATGCTCATGTATCCTTGTGTGTTTCAGGAATGTGATACAGGATGCAGATCAAAGAGAATATTTTTGCTCAAGTACAATAAACAAAAGAAAGCTTCAGAAGAGGGAGAGAGAGAAAGAGAGAGAGAGAGAGAGAGAGAGAGAGAGAGAGCAACAGTAGGGTGGGAGGGAGAGAGAGAAATTCCGATTGGCATCCGTTCATACTTCAGAAAACTAACTCGCAACTGCACGTGATCTTCATTAACTGTGTGTCTGCTAGCTGCTGGTATCTCTCCTAACTTGTTATCTTTCTTCCAGTGAACCTCATCAATCAGAATGATAGTAGTTTAATGAACATAGAGCCAGTATTATATTTTGCTAGTCAAGGGTTTTATTTCATTGTTTAAGATGTACAGAAGGCCAAGGCAAAATGTTTCTATTTTAAAGGCCCTGGATTCAGTCACGTTTGAAAACTAATAAACAGTTTATTTTTATTATTTTTGAAGGCCTAAAAGAAAAAAAGAAAAGAAAAAATAAATAAAAAATTATGACACCAAAGAGTTGTATTTGCTAGTTGCATTAAACAAGATAATCGTTTGTAATGGATTTACATATGTTACATTTGTCATAAATTTCCAAGTACTGGCGTTGAAAGGGCCTTACAGGTAATATGAGATACCCGACCTGGACGCAAAGATGAGCCGAGTGTCTGAACGGAAAAACACACACTGTATACACTGATGAGCCGAAGAAACTGATACACCTGCCCAATATCGTGTAGGGCCCCCACGAGCACGCCGAAGTGTCGAAACACGACGTGTCATGGACTCGACTAATCCCTGATGTTGTGCCGTAGAAATCTGACACCATGAATGCAACATGGCTGTCCTTAAATCCGCAAGAGTACGGCTGTGTGGAGATCTCTTCTGAATAGCACGTGGCAATGCATTGCAGATACGCTGAATAATGTTCATCTCTGGGGCATTTGGTGGCCAGCCGAAGCTTTTGGACTCAGAGGAGTGTTATTGGAGTACTGTGTAGGAATTATGGACGTGTGGGGTGTCCCCTTTGTCCTGCTGGAATTTCCCAAGTCCTCCGAAATGGCAATGGACATGAATGAATTCAGGTGATCAGACAGCATGCTTACTTATGTGTCACCTCTCAGAGTCGTGTCTAGACGTATCAGATATCCAATATGACTCCAACTGCACACCATTACAGAGCCTCCACCAGCTTAAACAGTCCCCTGCTGACAAGCAGGGTCCATGGATTCATGAGGTTGTCTCCATACCCATATACGTCGATCTGCTCGATAGAATTTGAAACGAGACTAGACCGACCAGGCAACATGTCTCCAGTCATCAACAGCCCAATGCCGATGTTGACAGATTCACGTGAGGCTTTGTGTCATGCAGTCATCAAGGGTAACTGAGAGGACCTTTGGCTCTGAAAGCCCATGTCGGTGATGTTTCCTTGAATGGTCCTCACGCTGATACTTGTTGATCACCCAGCACTGAAATATGCACCAATTTGCGAAAGTGTTGCACTTCTGTAACATTGCACGATTGTCTTGATTCGTCTTAGGTCCTGTACTTGCACGATCTTTTTCTGGCCGCAGAGATGTCGGAGATATGATATGTTACCGTCTTCCTGATATTCGCACAACACTCGTGCAGCGGTCGTACACGAAAATCCCCCCTTGATCACCATCTCGGAGATGTGTGTCCCATCGCTTGTGCGCCGACATAGCACCACTTTGAAACTCACTTAAATCTTGATAACCTGCCATTGTACAAGCAGTAACCGATCTGACAACTGCCCCAGACACTTGTTGTCTTCTATAGGCGTTTTCGTTCGCAGCGCTGTATTCTGCCTTTTTACATATATCTGTTTTTGAATATGCATGCTTATACCAGTTTCTTTGGAGTGTGTTACTCACCTCAACTGCCTGGAGAGAGCCACATATCTGTCGACCCGTGCTTGCTGCTCCTTGAGGTAGCAGCTGACCCCTGTGAGACTGGTTCCTCGCCACGAGTGGCAAATCACTCCACTCGACTTGTGACCTCACCACAATTGCTTATGGCATGCTCGATAAATTTGCGACAGCTTCATGTCAGCCAACTGTCAGACAACGAGGTGATACTGCAGAGGTCGTCCAACCCATGGCTGCGGTTATAACTGAGTTAATTATTTGCTGCTATAATATGATGAGTGTGAATGGAAGAATTAATTGTAGATTGATTTGAGTATTAGTGGATCTTGACAACAAGCTATCCACATATCTGAGGCCATCAAGGCACTGTCTTCATTCACGAGTACTGTAAGAACATTCAGAATGTGTGCATTATAGTATATCGGGTGTTTCTTCTTCGTGTTATATGTTTCCACAAATAAATTTACCGTCGCACCAGTCCATGAAAGCAAATGTGAGGATGCTTGTAAATAAATGTGCGTGTGTATTTTCTCGGTGTTTACTTTGGAACCAGCCTTATCCTTTCAATCCAAGGTATGATACTCTTCAGATATTGAGCATGTGAAACAAGAAGCAAAGATAATTCCTATGTTTCTGTTAAAATGTCTATGACAAACTTGGGCTACAGTTGAATGTCAGCACCATCTCATCTGAATCGTATACAGTTACACGATATTTTTTTTAATGTCATATGAACATCGTCATGGTCGTCGTAATAACTGCAGATGATATTTAGTATTACCAGTGACTGCACAGCTAATTTAGCTCTTCTGTTTCATTTCTTTTATTACACTGAAGATTTGTCTTTTTATGCAACCACGGTGAGCTTTTTCTAGCTGGCTCACAACAAGGGAGTTTACCTAAAGAAACAAGGAGAGTAATAAAATCATTCAGTGTTGAAAGCTGCTTTTGAAAGCAGGGTTGGAACGCTGAATCGCTTTGTCCCAACCCCCACAATGGGCGACTGAGGGAGCGGCTTTCTCCCTAAAAAAAACGGTCTTTCTTGCGTCGCTAGATGGAATCCTCTTAGGAGAGTTTGAAATCTAAGCCAGGTGCAGCTTTCACTGAAGGCAGACCATTAGAACAACCATTTTTCTCAGGAGCCATGATATGCAGAAATGTTTGTTTAACATACTTGTAACCAATTTTCTGACTGGAGAGCATGTGCTTTCTTGTGTGTTCCTTCATGTCAGCCCTTCAATTCGTCAGCTTCGGAATCCTGTCATGGACTGGGAAGAGTTTTCTGTCTTCCTCCCTACACCTTCGAATCATTGATTAATGATAACAAATCCACAAGAGTCTGTTTGTTTAATTTATGTACGAGGCGTCCGTTGCAGTTTTGCCAGCGAGATTCTTACAACTGGTAGAAAGAACCAAGTTTCAGGTCGTTAAAGCAGAGAACAATTGTTTCTAGCAGACGGAAGAGTAAGTTCTTGTGGACGGGCGATTGAAAAGGAAAGACCTGCTGCCAGACGACACTAGCACCCATATAGAAGGACGTCTCCATTTTATTACTGAGCGCAGAGGGCAAGCCAGACCGTATTCATGTTATATGAGAGACTTAGCTTTCAACAGAATCACCAAGTATAGAGTGACGCGATGCTAGTTAACTTTCATTATGGCCTAACTGCACAATTTTAACATTTTCAGCCATGCAGTTGCTGTATCATGCACTTTAACGATTCTTCTGGTGTTCGTTCTTATCTCTCTAGTTTTTTTCCTTTAAACCATTACCCATTCTTGAAGTATTCATAATATATTCTGATGATTATACTTTTGTTGTACTCACTCACCTGAGGCAAATACAACCCTTCGTCTTTTTATTTTGTGTTCACTTGCTCAACTCAGTGATTGAGTGTTTCCCCTATACATAAAGAGCCCTCTCAGTAATATATCCATCTCTGGTGTAATACCTATACAGGCACAACAGTATATTTTGTTTAATTTCTAGTTTAAATTTAATTTATTTAATTATTGGAAAAGATATAATGTAGAATAAGTTATCTGGCTTTAAAAAGTGAAATCATAAAAATGGTATCAGTTAAAATTCAGTGGACCAGAGAGAATGAAACGAACCACCTTTCTCAATTTAATATTCGTATTTTCACTGACATTTTTCACCTATCACCTTCCTCTTCACCCATTCTCCTCAAGGCCATGGGGTGTTAAGATGTATGTGACATTGTAAATGTATTGTTGAAAATAATTGTCTATTTTACACTAGTAATGAGTTTATTTTTATTCTTTCTTAATATTAATCTGTCTATTATATTATTAACAAGTTACGAAGTAGAAAAGTGGGTGAGTGTTGTATAAGCCTCAGGACACGCATTTAAGTTTCCATACATGTTTTCTGGGGTACTATCTATTGAACCACCGTGTTATATTATTTTATCCGTATTTCCAGAATAAGAAGGATATTTATTTAGAGTAATTTTATTCCTTTTCTCTGAGCGGCAAGAAATGGCTGGTAGGAATATATAATTCGTTTATCACTTAAAAGAATTTAATAACGTGGCGTGCGACTGCAGTTGTTTGTGTGTGCGAGTGTGTGTGTGTGTGTGTGTGTGTGTGTTTGTGTATGTGTGTGTGCGCGCGCAAGTTTAAGTGCCTGTCATCTGTTGTTGACGAAGGACTTAATGACCTAAAATTTTAATTGTGAAACTCTGTTTGTTGTGCCTATCTGTGACTCAGTATCTCCGCTATACGGTGAATAGCAACTTTCCTTTCATAATATTGTTAAACACGGAAAACTTGAGCTTGAATTCCTTACGTGTAATGATTTCCATAGTAGCTTGGTATCTGAGTGACTAGGGTCAAGTTTGTGGAAACGTGTGTTAAGTTGCTGCACTCTGGCCAAATCCAGGACATTTTTCTTCAGGGAAATTTCATCTTAATCAAAGGTGGTAGCCATTCAATCAGAACCTATGGTGATGAAAGTGAGAAAACTGTGACCTCTGCAATGATGGTGCCATTAGCACCCTTTTCACTAACATTTGTACTTGTAATTGAATGTCAACACCGTCGGTTTTAACTAAACGGATAATTAAGCCACCAGAAACAGAAAGATGTAACAAATATACTTTCAGGAGAGATTAGTCACTTCAAATGGTGCGTCGTTCTGTGATAGTTTTCCGCTTTTTGTAGTAACTCGTTGACTAACTATTACGAGCACGAGGAACCAACCGCCAAGGGGAGAAAAGGAAGAGAGCGGTGTCGACACGCAGTTACGATAATGTTGCCACCTCTTCCATCGTACGTAACGCAGCACCACTGTAGCAGGAGTCCTAAACGCTTAATAGGGATATGTGAACTAGTGAAGGCATCACACTAATATCTACGTCAACTCCTGCAGCAAATGCTCTGCAACTGCTAAATGTAGACGACATGTACGTTGACGTATAGAGTTTTCCTACTGCAATGAGATGCCTGGCAAATACAACGAAATAATCCGGAAGGGGAACAAAAAAAATTAGTGTATTACATGTAAACACACCAAGCAGAGGTAAGTAACTAAAGTAAATTCAGTTAAGTAAGGGAAGGTGGATATCTGAATGTATATACCCTTACTAAAGAATATCGAAAATGTGAAAGATAGATCGTTAGTGGCATTCATGCACCGTCATCGGGATTATAGCTTGATCATGTAAAGACGAATTTTGAATCTTCCAGACTAGGAAATTACTAAAATCAGTACATTTCTACACAGCTGACGCAAATCCTAACAGTAATTGGATAAGAATATAAAAGGCGACGTGCCTACCACAGTGCTATGTAGCAAATTGTTACGGCTTCTCAAGCCGTAATTCTCCAGCTCCCACTCCATTGTAACCCTACACTTACCGTCCTATCTCCAGCTTAGCCTTTCAAAGAAGACGTTCTACAATAAATTGCCTGCAGTGAAGTGTTTCAGTTTCATCATAAAAGTACAGCCAACATTTGGTTTTGGAAAATCGACTGAGAACATTTAACGTTATTACTGTGCGCCGGACTGTTTCAGCAACTAATAAAATTGTCAATACTATCATTTCAAATTTGCTATACGTTTCACTGGGTGAATGTCAGATTACAAATCACGACGGTCCAAGCCTTAATCCGGGATTGATCCACAAAAGTTTTTACACCTATCTGTTCTTAGATGTGTGAGTAATGCCAGGTCGAGCCATGGCTCGTATTCCGTGTTAAACTACAGGGCCTCTTACAACAGACTGGCTAAATGAGCTGATGTCGG
Source organism: Schistocerca cancellata (assembly GCF_023864275.1). Lineage (NCBI taxonomy): Eukaryota > Metazoa > Arthropoda > Insecta > Orthoptera > Acrididae > Schistocerca > Schistocerca cancellata. The sequence goes on along the minus strand of NC_064631.1, from coordinate 343,907,315 downwards.
AGAAACCAACGGGATCAAGGCTAGAAAATTACTGCAGTGTTCGAACCACCTTTGGGGTTGATGACAGTTTTACCGTTATATGTATACATAACACAGATTTCTCTTGGTTAACATTATTAATTAAATACTTGTTCAGAAGAGATCTCCAACCACTCGTACTCTTACGGATTTATGGACAGCCCTGCTGGATTAATGGAGTCAGTTTCCTCTAGTACTACTTCAGAGAATAGTCGAGTCCATGCCACGTCGTGTTTCGACACTTCTGCGGACTCGCACGATCCCTGCAAGATACACTCCTGGAAATTGAAATAAGAACACCGTGAATTCATTGTCCCAGGAAGAGGAAACTTTATTGACACATTCCTGGGGTCAGATACATCACATGATCACACTGACAGAACCACAGGCACATAGACACAGGCAACAGAGCATGCACAATGTCGGCACTAGTACAGTGTATATCCACCTTTCGCAGCAATGCAGGCTGCTATTCTCCCATGGAGACGATCGTAGAGATGCTGGATGTAGTCCTGTGGAACGGCTTGCCATGCCATTTCCACCTGGCGCCTCAGTTGGACCAGCGTTCGTGCTGGACGTGCAGACCGCGTGAGACGACGCTTCATCCAGTCCCAAACATGCTCAATGGGGGACAGATCCGGAGATCTTGCTGGCCAGGGTAGTTGACTTACACCTTCTAGAGCACGTTGGGTGGCACGGGATACATGCGGACGTGCATTGTCCTGTTGGAACAGCAAGTTCCCTTGCCGGTCTAGGAATGGTAGAACGATGGGTTCGATGACGGTTTGGATGTACCGTGCACTATTCAGTGTCCCCTCGACGATCACCAGTGGTGTTCGGCCAGTGTAGGAGATCGCTCCCCACACCATGATGCCGGGTGTTGGCCCTGTGTGCCTCGGTCGTATGCAGTCCTGATTGTGGCGCTCACCTGCACGGCGCCAAACACGCATACGACCATCATTGGCACCAAGGCAGAAGCGACTCTCATCGCTGAAGACGACACGTCTCCATTCGTCCCTCCATTCACACCTGTCGCGACACCACTGGAGGCGGGCTGCACGATGTTGGGGCGTGAGCGGAAGACGGCCTAACGGTGTGCGGGACCGTAGCCCAGCTTCATGGAGACGGTTGCGAATGGTCCTCGCCGATACCCCAGGAGCAACAGTGTCCCTAATTTGCTGGGAAGTGGCGGTGCGGTCCCCTACGGCACTGCGTAGGATCCTACGGTCTTGGCGTGCATCCGTGCGTCGCTGCGGTCCGGTCCCAGGTCGACGGGCACGTGCACCTTCCGCCGACCACTGGCGACAACATCGATGTACTGTGGAGACCTCACGCCCCACGTGTTGAGCAATTCGGCGGTACGTCCACCCGGCCTCCCGCATGCCCACTATACGCCCTCGCTCAAAGTCCGTCAACTGCACATACGGTTCACGTCCACGCTGTCGCGGCATGCTACCAGTGTTAAAGACTGCGATGGAGCTCCGTATGCCACGGCAAACTGGCTGACACTGACGGCGGCGGTGCACAAATGCTGCGCAGCTAGCGCCATTCGACGGCCAACACCGCGGTTCCTGGTGTGTCCGCTGTGCCGTGCGTGTGATCATTGCTTGTACAGCCCTCTCGCAGTGTCCGGAGCAAGTATGGTGGGTCTGACACACCGGTGTCAATGTGTTCTTTTTTCCATTTCCAGGAGTGTATTAGGCAGGTGTACAATTTTCTTATGTGTGTTTTTCTGTTCAGAATATTACTCATCTTTGCATCCAGGTCGGTTGATTCATATTACTTGTAAATACCAGTACTTGAAAATATTTGACAAATGAAATTTCTACGGTCGCAGGTTCGAATCCTGCCTCAGGCATGGATGTGTGTGATGTCTTTAGGTTAGTTCGGTTTAAGTAGTTCTAGGTTCTAGGTGACTGATGACCTCAGATGTTAAGTCCCATAGTGCTCAGCTCCATTTGAACCATATGAACAAATGAAATCTACGTAGAACCATTACATACAACTATCTTGTAAAATGCAATTACCAAATACTGCAGTATGGATTCATTTATTTTTTTTTTTATCTCAGGCTTTAAAAAATTATAAAAATAAGCTGTTTATTACTTTTCAAACGTGACTGGAATCCAGGGCCTTTAAAATTGAAACATCTAGCCTTAGCATTTTGGACATCTTAAACAATAAAAGAAAACATTTAACGAGCTAAATATAATATTAATTAAACTATTATAACTCTTACTGATGAGGTTGACTGGAAGAAAGATGACAAATTAGGAGAGTTAACAGCAGTTAGCAGATACGGAGTTAACGAAGATCAAATGCAGTTGCGAGTTAGTTTCCTAAGGTATGAATGGATGCTAAACGGAATTTCGTGACTATTGAGGCGGTACTCTGATCTGGCATACTTCCTGATTATCATGATGGGCCTTGCTCTTTCCCTCTCTCTCACCCTTCCGCCATACTTTCTCTCTGTCTCTGTCTCTCTCTCTCTCTATCTCTCTCTCTCTCTCTCTCTCACACACACACTCTCTTCTAAAGTTTTCTTCTGTTTATTGTCCTTCAGCAAAAATATTCTCTTTGACCTGCATCCCGTATCACTTTTTTGAAACACACAAGGATACATGAGCATAAGGTTGATACTATAACAAAGCATAAGCCTTTATCATGATATTCATTACAATTGAAAAATATTTACGTACTGTAGTTACCATGCCTGCATTTGTGAGCTCATATTACCTCAATTTGTTACATTAGGGCGTTCCTCACTAAATCATTGCATCCGTGGTCTGTATTCGTGTTGCAGTAAAACTCTTTTAACATCACGAAAGTGGACTTCCAGCGTATGACAGTCGCATCACCTATGAACAGTACATAAAAAACAGTAATGCAAGTCCTGTATCTTCGGTTTCTTGATCTCACGTACCTATACCGCACGTGGCATGTTATTATACAGCCGCTTGCTGCGTGATACTACAGGTCTATTTTACACTAACATCTCTCATTGGCACGACGCTCCACCTTGTCTGGCTAAACCCACTTACCTCGTCACTCCATTGCTACCGGTTATAATCGCGCAGTGCGTCTCTACTGGCATCAAATATTAACTACAACATGCAAATCGTCCTTACAAGATAGACTCATCCAAAGTCTCATCCAGCGCACTCATTATCTTCCAACACAGCCTCAATTATTTAAACACCATCCAAAAGTCGTCCACAAATATTCGTCTCCTTCTTCCTTCTGAGCTAGCCCAGTATTATGAAAGTGGTTGTCATGTATCCAAGTAATCTCTTGAGGTGCGAAATGTATAGTCGACATTTCGATTTGCGGCTCGTGTGGGTCTGACTCTCAACAACGTTATTATGAATAACTTTCCTCACTCTGTACGGACTATAGTGTACGTAAAAGTAGTTATATCTTGCAAATCAGCATCTGGTACGACGTTTTTATTTTTTACTTCTTTACAACTGAAGCCAAGACATTTAGGAGACAGTATAAAGATATACCACATAATGAACCTGAAAAATTATGTCATACAAATAGTTCTGGAGATACAACGTCACAAACATGAATTTGTTTGAAATGGGGTGCAAATTACCCATACAATTTTCATTCAGTGCTTCATAATGAGAGCATTTACCTACTTCAGAGAAATTTGAAGCATAATATCAAATCTTTCATAAACTCTTTCTCATTTACCTGCTTGAACTCAGATATTTAAACCATGAATTCATTTGGGAAGTAATCATCAATGTGACGTTGTTTTGTACATGGTACTTACATGTTTCAAAGAATCGGGGGTGTGCTGGTAGTACTACAAACAGACGCAGTGAATATATGTTACATATAGCAATATCCGTGTCTTTAGGTTAGCTGAATAAGGTATTTTCCAAAAGTCGAAAGGAAGTGATCTGAGCATCTGTATATCTTAATGTTGGCTTCTTGTAACTTGTTATCCAGCGAGACTCCTGGAATTTTACGCAGTGTGTTCCATTTAGCGCGACCAGTACTGTATACATTTAGTGCTATCAGGATTTCACGAGATTAAGTTCTGAATAGTTCTCTGTAACCTCCTAGGGACTGTTGAACTCGCATCTCAACTGCATCTGCTAAGCTGAGACGAGCCACTGTGACCACACCCAGACGTGTGCCGCTAGTGGGAACAGAGCGTCATGAAGCGGAACAGGGAAGCTCGTGAAATACATGTCGGCTCTCATGTATATTTACGTCATACCTTGCAAGTCACCTAATGGTATATGGCAGAGGGTACTTTTTCAACCACTAACTGAGCCGTCCAACCCTGTTCCACTACCCATTATCGCATGGAACGAATTATTATTCGTAAGCCTCAGTATTGGTTCTAATTTCTGGAATTTTCTCCCCATGGTAATTACGCGAGACGGATGTGGGGGGGAAGTTATATATTGTCCGACTCTTCCCGGAATGTGCTCTCTCAAGATTTCAATATTATATCTCTCCATGATGCAAAATGCCTCTCTTGTAACATCTGCCAATAGAGTTCGTTTAGTATCTGCGTAGCGCTCCCACGCCGGTTACGCGATACCTTGACTAAGCACACCCCTCTTCTTTGGACCTTCTCTATCTCTTCTATTAGTCCTACCTGACAGGGACCCCAGATAGATGAAGAGTACTCAAGAATCAGTCGAAGAAGCGGCTTATAACCTACTCCCTTCGTGGGTGAGTTACATTTCCTTAAGAATTTTACTATAAACCTGAGCTTCTCATCTGCTTTTCCCGCTATTTGTTTTATGTGGTCATTCCATTTAACGTCGCTCTCAATAGTTCCTTCTAGATATTTCACAGTACACACTGTTTCCAGTGTAGACTTACAATAGGAATTTCTTTTCATATGTATGTCCAGTAAGTATGTTATATTCGTTCAAGTTCGGTGTCAACTGCCTGAGCCGGCTCTGTCCATCAATTGTGTGCATCTGGGGTTATTCTTCTTATCGTGATTATCTTCTGGCTATGCTACTTTTTTATAGACTACCGCATCATCGGCGAACAGCCTTCCAGAGCATCCGACGCTTTCTATTACTTCATTTATGTATGCTGTAAACAGTAACGGTTTTATCACACTTCCTCTGGGTATGATAAAGCTGTTACTGTTTACAGTATACATAAATGAATTACCTTTACATCCGTCGATTTTGTTCTGTTAAGAGTGACATGTTGAGTTCTTCTGCAACGAAGTCCAGAATCTAGTCGCAAACCTGCTCCTATACTTGACAAACTCTTCTTTTTTCACCAAATGGCAGTGCGAGACGGTCGCAAATGCCTTCCTGAAATCAACGTACACGGCCTCAACCTGAGCCACATTGTCTACGGCACTGTGGATCTCATGGAGGAACAGGGCGAGGTCTGTTTCGCAGGACCTCTGTTTGCTGAATCCATGATCATTTTCACAGAGAAGATTTTCATTCACCGAAAACGTCGTAATTCCTGAGTTGAAACATTGTACATACTTCTACAACATATTGACGTCAACGATATAGTTATATAATTGTGTGCATCTGCCCTAAGATCCTCCTTAAAAATGGGAGTGACGTGCACTTTCTTCCAGTCGCTAGGTACCTTTAGATGTTGAATCGATCTACGATAATTCACTGCTAGAAGCGGAGTAAGTTCTTTCACATAATCTTTGTAGACTCTTGTGGGTATCTCATCTGGTCGTGACGTCTTTTCGCTACTAAGCGATTGTAGTTGTTTTTCTGTTTCGCGATCGATTACCTCAATATCTGCCATTTCAAAATTTCTACGACGATTGAAAGGAGGGAACGTGCTACGACCTTCCGCGGTGAAACAACTTCAAAAGACCAGATGGAATAATTTGGCCTTCTCCGTGTTATGTTCCGTTTCGTTACCCGTATGGTCACTAAGTGAATGAATAGTTGTTTCTGAAACACTTGCTGATTTTACATGCGACCTAAACCTCTTACGTTCTTTTTCCGCTGTGTTGACGAAGTTTTACTTTTAATAGCAACAGAGGAGCAGTTGAATGATATGATTCAGAAATCGGATGTGATTACGAATATCGGATTGATCTCGAAAAGGGTTCCTTTGCGCTTCATCTTCCAGATTTATAAGAATGTATCATTTTTCTTTTGTCTTCCCTGGGCGATAGTGGTAACGGCAGTACAGCAATAGGATGACTAGGATGACGTTGATCAGTTAGATGATCTACTGCCGAAACAGAGCGAGCAAGTGCAGCAACTGTGTAGGGAATTTAGTGGCGTGCTGATGAATAAGTTATGAATACCTGGCATAAATATAGAACTGAGTTCATGGGCACAGCAGCTGTCAGGACGCCACCATGTCAGCTGTCGCCCTCACGCATGAAAGAACGTAAGGATTTGGTAAAAGACATGTTACACTAATGTTTTATTTGCATTTCCAAATCCCCCTAGTTTTCCCTGACAAGTCGAGAGCAGTAGTAGATTACGAAAGTCATTCTCCATCTCATTCTGTTGCCTGATTCACAAACTTCATTTGGATGTTATACTGGCACCTGGGTCTTTACCACACTGGACGTAAACCAGGCGTATTTTCAGATTATGTTAGATGAGAAATTGAAGCATATTATGACTCTAGCAATGGACTGGAATTCTTCTGAGTCTAATCCGTTGTTGTTAGGGCTAGTAACTGGTGTGACAGTGTTGTTTCTGCTGTCATGTATGGTATTTTCGGATAATACTTTGAAATCATTGTGGGAAATTACAGAGAAACTAGAAAAGGGAGAAGTGATCATGTCACACGCGATAAGAAAGAGAATTTTATATTGTAACTCTAGAGGTTGTAGTAGTCCTCACCAACGTTGTACTCAACCACGCTGCCATATTGTTTGTTTATTATCATCAGTCGCTCGTGGTACGACACACAATTAAAGTGCATTTGGAGTTAATGTCGGTAAACTGATGACCTTGGATTAAAGTCGAGGCACAGTGTTATATACAACTGTGTAAAAGTGCATTGAGTACTGACAATTATAATTCTCTGCAATTCGGAAATCTGAGTGGTCTTCAGTGGCTTGTTTTTGGATTACACGTTGGGCAGGCTGTATGTCGATAAGCAAGCCCATTAAGTTAGTAAAGGTTGGACACGCTGCTGTGTCGACTAAATGAGAGTTGAAATTGTTTCAATTACAACAGTGGTGCCATTCTGTAACCGAGATTACATACTGTGCTCTGATCTAGCTGTTATCGAATAAGCGTTTTAACTAAGTGAACTAAAATTAATATATTTTCTTACGTGCTTTATTTATAATATGCTTAACTTGATCGTTGACACAAGTGTGTGTATTTGGCTATTGTGGTTCGTAGTTGATGCCTTGATGATTGGCCATAAATAGTGCTAACAGAGCAAGGAGTAGTTAGTGGATATCTTACTTAATTTTTATGCTGGGTAGGTGAATGTTTTCTAGTACTGGGACTTGCTAGTGCCACGACTACAGAGGATCGAAGCCATAGATTTCGTTGAATTGATTTCGTTGAATTGATTTCGTTGAATTGATTGCCAATGGTAGGGACAGATTGTTTATCGTATATAGGATATTATTAAATTAAAGAGGATATTACGTTTTATTAGTCGAGCCCTGATAATGTTAATTTAGGCATTTTAGAATTTGATTGTTTTGCTAGAGTAGTTTATACTCGGATATTGACACCAAGCATGTCTAATATACTCTTCTAAAATTGAGCGTACTTCTACATAACTTCACCTAAATCCCATGCATCAGCTTCTATATGTAAATGTTATACTCGAATGCATTTATCAGTACCGAGAAGGAAACGAACTTCTAGGTGAAATGTGTACTTACGAGGTGTTCGTAATGCAATGTGAATAGTGAAAACTTAGGAAGCTTAGTTCAGTCTGGTAACATACTGATCATTTTTCGAAGTGTGATAACTAGATCAAAAAGGATAAGTGAAGGGTTAGGAAAGATAGCACGTGGGAAAGAGGGAGTGCATTTTAGGATGCTTCCTGGATCCCTAGACTCCTATCCATAACAACGCTGCCAAATGGACAAACGATGATTTTATGGGCGCGCTCTGCCTAGAGCCTCAGTGTGACGGTATAGAAGATTATGCATGAAACAGTGAGTAGACATTGAGCAGTTGAATCAGGTCATGTTAAGGATGAAGTCTAAAGTACGTACTGAAGCCAATTGTAGCAACGTTATCAGATGTACTAGTTTCTATATCACACAACTGGTGAGCAGATTAAAAAAAACGGACAACAAACATAACTATACAAGATGTATATGTAATGGTGTCCGTGTATGAGCGCAGGAATGTGGAACAGAGAAAAGAATATAAAAAGAAGGGTAAAACATATGGTAGTTTACTTAGGACTTGCACAGTCGATCACTGTTTTGTAAAATATAAACTACAAGAACAGTTCCTCTATTGCAACCAGACTTTACCCATTAAAAAATTCGGAGGTCTGAATTACTTACTCTAAGGTGGAAGGAATGTAGCACGGTGCACACAAGCTGAAGCCGTTGTCAAAATCTGTTTACTCACCATCACTCTCATATCAGCAGCTCCGCTACCAAAACCCGGCACTGGGCCAATAACCGGCATTTCGAGACGTTTCGACAGTGCTTGGTGGGTCGCATACGTGATCTCAATAGCGAAGAGACCTACCTTGCTTGTACAGAAACAGGCCATTTGGGTGAACTGGGCAAGTGGACACAACTGGCCTCCGAATCGGCTTCCGCTGTGTGTTGGATTACTCCGCAACATTGCGAAGATTGAGAACGTCCTTCCCAGGCCACCAGATGGTGCGGGGCTCGATAGGATGATGGCGTAGTTACCGAACAATGATGCGCCTGTCAGTGCCAAAACCCGCTTCAGCTGGACGGGTTACGCCGGTCGACGAGCAGAGTAGCAACAATTTGACTCTTACCGACCTTATGCTGTATGCCGAACTTGCAATGGCTAGGCACTACTGGGGCGGCAGCTAGCGGACTCCTCGTGACACTGCTTCTCATTGTTCCCGAGATCAACACAAGACCACGCCCTTGGAACAAGAATGCCATGGGGCAACACTGGGCTGTGCTACAGTGATAAAGCTTGCACCTGAAACTGCTGTAGCTTATTGGAGTAATAAGAAGCACACTCGCACACCGTCTGTGTAGCTGCAGGCGCCTTCCCCTCCAAGGGATTATGTACTCGTTTCCAATACTTCAAACAGCCTTCACTGGCCTGACCACTTCACTGAGGGAAGCAATTTCATCGGCGAATTTTATCAACTGTCGGTCCGGGTGGCCTAGTGGTCCATCGTGTGCATAGAAACAGACCGATCATAGGAGCGAATGAGGATCGAATCACGGAAATTCTTCAGTTTGTCGTTACCATAACGTTCACCTCTCAATGATGTGAAGGTTCGTCAGCAAAAGATTCGCCACGAACGACAAATTGATTGGGTTCCACGATAACTATAGGACCCTTTCTCTGGTAGGATGTAAGTGTAGGTGAGGGACACGCAAGTGGCAGGAAAAGTTTCCAATTGAAAGGCTTACAGAAATTCAGGGAGCTACAAGAACTTATTATTATTACTATTATTGTCATTATTATTAATGGGAGTAGTAGTAGCAGTACCCTGAATGCTAATCCCACTTCTCAGACTTTCTTCCACTTCCGCCATTATTTCCTCAATGTATAGAATAAGTAATAAACTGAAATACTGCGTTCCTGTATACCACCCTCTTTAAACCGAGCACTCAGTTCTTCCTCTACCACTCTTACTGCTTGCTCTTGGTTCTAGTACATGTTGTATATCAGCCGTGTTTCACTGTAGGTTCATCTATTTCTCTCAGAATTTCGAACATCTTTAATACTTCTATATTTTCGCATGCTTTTTTGTACTTTAATAGTTCATATGAAGGTGTATTGACCTTTCAAAAATGTCCTGTTACCACTCTGAGACGCTGAAAATGTTCTTTATTTACACGACCAGTTTCTCTCAACTGACCAACATAAGGTTTATATGTATGAGTCATCAGTCTGGATAGCTGCACCACAAATTCGTCTCTTGTGCCAGCGTCTTTTTTTGGGGTGGGGGGGCGGAGGTGGGGGGGGGGGGAGGGTAAGCGTTCATCGGTCTCCTGATTGATCTGATTCAGCCTTTCACGAAATCCTAGCCTGTGTCTAACTCTTCATGTCCGAGTACCAATTTCTACCTAAGTCATGAGTTACTTGCTGCATGTATTCCACTGCGTGCCTTCCTCTACAGTTTTTACCCTCTACAGCTCCCTCTACAGCTGTGGAAGTTATTCCTTTATATCTTAACAGACGTCTTACTCTCCTGTTCTTCTTGTCAGTGTTTTCCATATATTCCTCTTCTCGCTGATGCTCTGGAGAACCTCCTCATTCCTTAACTTAAGAGTCGTCCTATTTTCAAACCGAGCGGGGTGGCGCAGTGGTTAGACACTGGACTCGCATTCGGGAGGACGACGGTTCAATCCCGCGTCCGGCCATCCTGATTTAGGTTTTCCGTGATTTCCCTAAATCGCTCCAGGCAAATGCCGGGATGGTTCCTCTGAAGGGGCACGGCCGACTTCCTTCCCTAATCCGATGAGACCGATGACCACGCTGTCTGGTCTCCTTCCCCAAACCAACCAACCAACCGACATCCTATTTTCAAAATTCTTCTATGCCATCACATCCTAAATGCATCAATTCGCTTCTGTTCTGATGTCCTCACAGTCCATGTCTCAGTAGCATACAATGCTTTGCTGAAAATGTACATTCTCAGATATTTCATTCTCAAATAGAGGCCTGTGTTTGATACTAGGTGAAATATGAAATTATTAACCATGAATTAGACACTGTTATAATATCGTAATATAAATTACACCGTCGATCCACAAAAATTGTGGTAGATAGTGCACTCATTCTTCTTATAACTGCAGTCGGCGTTAACAAATAACAGTGAAGATGAGTGCACTACCTAACAAAGTCTTTACAAAATGACAAGGTAATTTGTGTTACAATATCGTAACAGTGTTCAGTTTATAGTTTCATCATCTTAAGTTAATGACTGTGTATTTCGCCTAACATTATCCTGTGAATTCTTTTATGAAGCTGATGATAGTCAGATGAGCGATACTAATTGTGTGAGTAAAGGAATTTTTTTTCTTTTGCACGCCAAGACTATAACAGATTTTTTCATATATTTACAAGTTGTTTGACACCGCCTCCTGAAAACACATTGAGTCTTCATGTTTCATAGTTCTTACTTCCATAGTCAGAAATGCCTTCTGGTTCGTTACGACTACGTATGTCAAACTCCTCGTCTTCTAATAGATACTCAATTCTTTCCTATATTATTGTTGCAACCAACTTAGATGCATGAGCCAGTTAAACAGACTGTGCCATATTACCATTTAAGGCACAATGAACCAAAAATTGGTGTAGTTTGTTGTTCATGAAGAGTAGGGTGCAGTATTTGGTGTTCTGCTTTTTTTGGGGATCAACACGGCAAAAAATCATACTGAATTTGTGGAAATGAGTGTCAACATGGCATAATTATCTGAAAGAGCTGTCAGGTGGCAAGGATGAGTCAAGTCCCAATGGCGGAGACTGGACGAGCAGACAGTGCCCTGTGAAACAGAACTGAGGCACTAATGTCAGAAGTGGAAATCAGTCATGTATCGTTTTTCAACGTCTTGCGCTTTGAAGTATATGAGCGGTCAGTTAGTGAGAGATGATGACAGGCTGAGGGCTACAGAGTGAAAAATGGTAACATTTGAACATAAGTTTTATTAAATTTGACATATGACATAGTGAAACACGCACACCACTCCTTGGTGACCCTGCCTAGGGCTGTGGAATGGACGGCAGCTTCTGTCTGGTGCTTCTAAGCCAGTGATCTGTGGTGCTGTCGCTGGCAGCCTCTGCAGGCCATGGCTGGTGACGTCAGCAGCTGTCATGTAGTATTGTGATGGCATCCCACTCAGGAGACAGCCCTCGGCTACACACATGGCCACAATGGCAGCATGTGAAGTCTGCAGTATGCATGGTACAACCCATTAAACTCAAGGATATTAAGCCAGTGGCTACCACTGTCGTGCCAGGACCCACTGGGACCACAACATTGGCTATGGCAGACATTGGTGACTGATCATCATGGTCGTGACACCAAGTTTCGTGAAGGGCTTAATGGAGATGGAAGGTGCATCCTGAACTCATGGCTGCAGCCGCCAGACCCCAGCCGTCTTCATGTTGGGGGTTGCTGTGACATTGTGGTAGTACTGCTGGCTTCTGCCTCAAAACCTGAACTCATTTATATTCCTCCAGTGCCCATTTGGTTCATTAAAACCTGGCGCCTAATGACCTTGCCATAATAAGGTACTTCCCCAATTCCTACGTGGTTGCCAGTCTATGGATCCGTATACAACTGTTCAAAACTATTCTCACTGCATAATGCACAGGAATGTATGTTATTGTGACCCACACGTCGCCATACAGTTGGCTACTCACTTGCTGTTGTGAAAATGTTTATTGCATTACCATGCTACTCCCTCTTTCTTTTTTTGAAAACTATTAATTTTCTGATCAAAGACTGGGTTACAGCACCACACTGCCTATGTAGAGATGACCCAGTCCACAATTGCTTCTAACCTTAATCAGTAAAACTATAACACAAGACTAAATTAATTTTAACTACTATATAAATAACTATACAAATATCTGCCTGTATAAATCTGTATATATCCCTCATTCATACTGCTAAATCTCAAAAGTTCCCTCGAAAGTAGATGCAATTTATACATTTTGGAACAGCTTTCAAGATGATGAAATATCATGAAACTTCAAGTAGCTAACATGGGAACTGATCGAAATTATGACAAAAGATTCCTTTTTCCAACAATATCAGAAAACTGCAACAGGAAAGGGTTCAGAGGCGATCACATAGGTTTATCCGCCCTTTCATCCACTTCTGTCAGATTTCCACAATTTTTCTCCAATGTTGCAATATTTTTTCGAGTATTTCCACTATATTTCAGGTTAGAATTTTTTTAACAACCAACCATTTCTCTATCATTTCATCAAATTTTCAATCAATTTCAATGAAATTTACTTGATATTTTCTGATTTTTTTCATTTTTTTGGAAGTTACACAAGAGCATCGATACCTCCACTCCAAATGTAAGGTTCTAACGAGAAACACGGAAAATATTTCAAGCAAAAAATCCAGAAATATGTGAAAAACCTCCTTGTTTGATATAAATTTCACTTTTCCATCTTGAAAATATTGAAAATCAAATCTACTTATTATTTTCAAATGTATTTTTGAATATTTTGCATTTGAAAACTATCTCTAGTTATTTGATATCAGACATCTACTTCTAGTTCATTAACTTATTTTTAAAACTAAAGAAATGGTGGAACACAAAAGGCACTAAATTTTCTAGCTCACATTTCAAATCAAATGGACAATACATTTTATAGGTCACTATTAAGCTCAAATGTACAATAGAATTAACTGAACAAAAGTAACAAATTTTAAGCATTTTTCACGTATTTTAACATTTCAACCACTTTTCAAGGACACTTCAATATTTCATTCAGAACTTTACATGTCAATACCCAAACACTGGATGGAAAAAATGGACAATGAATAATTGAAAAATGTGACAATAGATGAGAATCAGAATACATGAAGGAAATGACCATAAATTAAATAAAAACTAAGGTAAAAATGTGAAAAAGAAGGTAAATGAATAAAATGTGAAGGTAAATAAATGAAAAATGATGGCAAAATGACCATAAATGGCTATGTCACTCAGACAAGAAAATATGCGCAACAAAAATTAATGAATACTGTATGGACAACAAAGAAACTGCAACAAAAAATAGTGAGCATCCAATGCACTACAGAAATGGACAACAAAAGCAAATTCAAAAAATTAAGGTAAATGAAAACATTTATGTATTAACAGAAGGAAATTAATATAAAACTAAGTCAACAGAACGAAAAATCAATACCAAATTGAGGGTAGTGTTTCGTTGGATGAAAATTGTCAACAGACAGAAATGAAGATAAATGAAGTAAATAACTGTTAATTAATTAAAATTAAGATAAATAAATGAAAAGCAAATGTAAATGAATAAAATAGAAGTATTTAATGCAAAAAGGAGGCAAATGGCATGTAAATGGCTATTTTTCTAACAAAATAAAAAATAAACCATAAAGTGAGCTAGGAAACAGATAACAAAAAATTGGACAACAATAAATAATAACTGTCAGACAGGCAATAAAAGTACGTAACAAAAGTAATGTAAATCAAATAGAGAACAATCTATGACTGTCAAATGGATAACAAAAGTGACAGTCAAAAATAATGACATCCAATGGACAGAAGAGGAAACAGAAAACAAAAAGTAATTGGCATTAAATGGAAAACAAACAATAACTAATATCAAGTTAGCAACACAAGTAGACATGAACAGATAATGACATCTAATAGACAGAAAAAATTGACAATAAACATTAATGGCCATCAAATGCATAACAGAAAGTAACAACCAAAAGTAGTGACTATCAAATGGAGAGCAAAGAATGGACAACAAAAAGTAATGACTGTCAAATATATAGAAGAAAATAGACAAGATGGTATAATGATCAACAAATGGACTGCAAGAGAAGCATGACAAAATATGATCACAAAAACTATGGAAACACAAAATGGGAAAAACGTGTGACCATGAAATAGACACCAAGAAATTGTAAGTATTAAGTGGACTACAAAACTAGACAGCAAAAGATAGTGAAAATAATGGAAGCAAAGACTGGGTTACAGAAAGTAATGCCTATGAAACAAATAACAGGAAATGAGCAACAAAAACAATGACAGTGGAATACGCAAAAAAATGGACAACAAATGCATGGTAGATGAAGGTAAATGAAAAATATTTACGAATATGAAATAAAATAAATACAAAATGGAAGTGAATTGAATTGAAAATGAAAGTAAATGAAAAATGTAGTAAATTATTAGAAAATTGATGTAAGTAATTTGGAGATTGAGGTACATCAAATAAAATGAAAATGAAATTGTGACCAATGAATGTAAAATTTAGGTAAAAGAGTATAATATTTAGTTCAATGAAAGAAAAATTGAGGTAAACGAAAGTAAATTAATAAAAAGATTAGGGAAAATGAATAAAAAGGAAGAAAAGACAGAAAAATTAAGGTAAGGGAACATAAAATCCGGTAATTGAACCAAAAATTGTGTAAATCAATTAAAAATAAATATGCAATATTAAAACTTTCAACATGAACAACTGATGTAATTGAAAATAAATTATTGTAAAAATTAAAAAGTACATTAAACTGTATAAGGAATAAAAAGTTAAAGTAAACCATGTTACATGAGTGCAAATGAATGACAAATTAAGGCAAATGATTCTAAATTAATATTATGGAACAAAAGAAAGGAAATAATTGTAAATGAATGAAAGGTGATAAATTAAGGTAACTGAATGTATATACAAATTAAATTATGGCAAATAAATTTAAACAAATATCACCGATAAATGATTCTAAATGAATGAATAGTAAAGTAAGCAATGGTTAGCAAATGTAAATGAATTACAGTTTGAGGTATCTGATCGAAAATAATAGAAATGAATGTAAATCATGGTAAGTAAATAAATAGTTGAATTAAATAACAGAAAAGTAAGTAAATAAATGAAAAATGGAGGCAAATTACTGTAAATGGCTGTGTCACCCAGCAACAAATAACAGACAGTCAATTGAGCTACCAAACTGATAACAAAAAGTGGACAATAATAAATAACAAACGTCAAGTGAACAACAGACAAAGTGTAACAAAAGGTAATGACCCTAAAATGGTCAACAAAAGAGCAGAACAAAATGAAATGGCATTTGATGGTAAAAAAAGATGAGAACAACATTGGTGACCATCAAATGGAGAACAAAAAATCCACAATAAATCAAATGAAGGTAAATAAAGGACCATGAATAATTTTTTTGTATATGAAACAAAATTAATCCAAAGAAATGAAAAATTGAGTTATGTGAAGTAAGTTGTCAGTACATTGCGTTAAGTGGATGAAAGATTTTGATAAATTGAAGAAAATGAATGTAAAATTGGAATGAATAAATGAAAAGATGAAGTGAATAGGCAAAAAATTGAGGTAAATGAATGTAAAATGTAGGTAAATGAAGGTAACTAAATAGAAACATGTTGGGAAATTAATAAAACTTTAGATAATGACAGAAAAATTATGATGACGATTGAAACACTTCAGTAATAAACGAAAAATTAAGGCAAGTGAAGGTATATGACTATAATATTGATGGGCAACAACAAAAAAATGTGTATGATACCAGAGGTAAATTGAAAGTAAATAAAAAATTAGGTAAAGAGAGGAAAATCAATACAAAGTTAAGGTACATTAATGCATCATTAAGATAAATGATTAGGAAATTGAAGTTAGTAAATGAAAAAAGGGACTAAAGAACTACAGCAAATGATGGTAAAAATAGAAACTTACATCAAGTGACAGTAAATCAATGAAAAATTAAGGTAAATGATGCTAAATGAAGGAAATAAATGAGAAATTAAGGTAAATGGTGGTAGGTTAATGTCACTGAAGGAAAAATAATGGTGAAGAAGGTAAATAAGAGTAAATACATAAAAAGTGATGAACAATGCTAAATCAATGAAAATTTCATTTATATGATGATAAATGATTGATAATGCTAAAAGAATACAAATGAAATAAAATGTAGAGAAGTAATAGCAAATGAATGTAAGCGAATTAAAATTTGGCATAAATGATATGAAATGATAGGAGCCAAATTTAAAAAAAAGTTAAATGAAAAGATGAATGTAAATAAATTAAAATTAGGCATAAATGACATGAAGTGATATGAGCTAAATATATATAAACAAGTTAAATGAATACAAAATGAGTTAAATGAATAAGAAAATGAAGCAAATGGGCGACAAATTGAGGTAAATGAAAAAAAAGAAATATAAATCGAGAAAAAATTGTTGTAAATAAATAACTAGCTGAATTAATTAAAAATTTGGAGAAAATGAAAAAAACGAAAGAAAATGAATGAAAACTTAAGACAACAAAGTGAACTAATAAATGAACAACGAAATGTGGTCAACAATAAATAATGCCCAACAGGTGGAGAACAAAAGAATAATAACTAAAAGTAATAACCATCAAATAGGCAACAAAAAAAATACAAAACATAATTACATCCAATGGACAAGAAAAAATGGCTACAAAAACTTTCTACTATCAAATTGACAACATAAAATGGACAACATAATTGATGACCATTGAATGGGTAACAAAGAAAGGGAAACAAAAAATAGTGGCCATAAATGAATATTAAGAAACGGATAACTAAGGCAAATGAGGATAAGCAAAGGTAAATGCACATATTTTTATGTAAATTCATCAAAAAGATTATTTAGTTAACATGAATTAATGAAAATTGTTTAGATGAATAAAAAATTGAGGTAACTAACTAGAAGGTAAATATAAGTGTATCAAAAATTAAAGAACATAAAAGAAATTTAATCAAAAATTGAGGTGAATAATTGAGAAATTACTATGTTCCCTGAAAAATAGAAATAAATATATGAAATGTTTGGCAACTGACGCAAATGGAAATGAATGAAGTAATTAGGAGTAAATAAATTAAAATGTTGATAAATTAATGAAAAATGAAGTTTAATGAATAAAAATTGAAGGTTATGAATAAAAAATGAACGCAAATGAGCGTAAATGGCTATTCGGCTACAAAAAATAGACAGTACAGTGAGCTTGTAAACAGAAAACAAAAAAAGACAACAACAAATAATAACCTGCAAATTTATGACCAGTAATAGGCAAAGACAGAAATAGCATCAAAAGGACAATGTAAGAGGTCAATAAAAAATATGGACCACTACAACAAAATAGTTCAATAAAGGTATTGACCAACAAATAGATTTACAAATAGGCAGCAAATATTAATGACCTCCAAATGGACAACAAATATAACTGGAAGTAAACAGAGGTAAGTAAATAAAATTTTTTATACTCAAAGGAAAATGAATACAAAATTGAGATGAATGAATGAAAAGATTGAGGCAAATAAATATAATTGAAGTAAGTGACTAGACAGTTGAGGTAAATGGATGAAATATTGAGGTTCATCAAAGAACATTGATACAAAATTGGGACAAATCAGTGAAAAATTGAAGTAAATGATTCGAAAATTAATGTAAATAAATGAAACATTGATGTAAACAAACATTAATGAATGAAAAGGTAGTGTGATTTAAAATAAAAATTGAGAAAAAAGACAGGGTAATTATGGTAACAAATGAAATCTTCTGGTAATTAAAGAAAAATCGAGATATATAAAGGTAAATGAATAAACATTGATGTACAATAATAAGAAATTGACGATGGAAAACTGAGGTAACTGCAGGTAGATGAATAAAAGCTAGGTAAATGAAGAAAAATCAATATATATTTGAGGCAAAATAAACAATCATTGATGTAAATGATTTGAAATTCACATAAAGAAATGAAAATTTCTAAGGGGAGCCAGAACGGTGAAAATACCAAATTAAGGTTTTTTTGTGTTTTTTTATTATAAAATTATTTGGAATTTTCTGAATAAAACGAGTCAAGTTTTTTATCAGTGCAAAGTCGACGCACCACGTAAACAGTTGTGGCGACTTGGTGTGTCACCTCTGAGAGCATTGATCGCTGGCTGCAAGCATGGTATCTTTGCTGAGATAGACAGTGTTTTGTTTTCCAGCATTGTATGGCTTTATCTCTGTCACAAGTGAGTGTTCATATCGGTAAACATAAACGATATCCCTCGTGTGATGAGTTGTCGAATTTGCTTTCTGTTGTTTAGCTGTTCAATGTTGTTTATTTGACGAATTTTGCTCATACAGTACCTGTTTTACGTATTTGGTATGTGGATATCAATATGCCCCATTTTAGCAATCGAGTGTTTAAGAAAAGGCACAATGAGTGGAAGAAGAAATCTTTTGTTGTTTCGAAGGGAGATGCTGCTCAGACTGTGTCACCGACTACTCCAAATGAATGTGATAGAACTTCTACCAGCAAGAAACTTTGTGGCAGGGAAGAAAAATTAGAAAACTGTGCAAGTGACAGTAATGATGTAAATGAAATAATTAACATTTCCTTGCTCTCTAATTTTTGGAAACATAACATATTATGCCAAGTTAGCAAAGAAAGAGGACTGGAATCGAAACTAACTTCACACATTGGTGTGGCATGTAAAATGTTATTGAAGTGTAACAAATGTGCTGCTGAAGTTTCGTTTTCTGATTCTAACAGTATTCCTCGTAGTTGTAATAGTTGAAAGAAGGTGTATGATATAAATGTTAGGACAGTGTATGGCTTGCGTTGCATTGGGAAGGGCAGCGCTGCAGGGACAATTTTATGTGGAATTATGAACTTGCCAAAATCGCCAATCACGTTTGGATTTTATAATGAATTGGTGGGATCTTCTGCTGAAGATATTTCTCAAGCAACAATGGAGAAAGAAGTTGAAGAAACTGTGACATGTAATGGGAGTTGTAGAGATTTAACTGTTGTTTTAGATGTATCATGGTAACGTTGAGGTCATAAATTTGTAGATAGAGTTGTGATACCTACCAGTGGTGACAAACATAGTGAAAGTTGTGAAGCAAATTTTCACAGCACAAGTGGAGTGATGGAAGTAGAGGGGGTGAAGGCAATATTTTCCAGATCACAGGAGTGGTATAATGTATGAGAGACTATCTAGATGATGGTGATTCTAAAGGATATGAAGCTGTAGAGGAACTCAAACGTTATGGCAATGAAATTCACATTAAGAAACAGTAGTGCAGTGGACATGTGCAGAAGCACATGGGGCTTGCTTGTGCAAACTAAAGCAGACATTAGGATCCCACAAGCTTAGTGATGGTAAGACTGTTGGAGGAAGAGAAAGACTGACATACAAAGCAATTGATAGATTGCAGATTTAGTATAGGGGTGCAATTAGGCAAAATACAAGAAGAATTGAGCATATGAGGGGAGCAGTATGGGCATTATTTTTCATACTGCATCAACAAATGAGTACCCACAACACACACTGTGCCCCACAAGTGGTGATTCATGGTGCAATCACCGATAAGGAAAGGAATAAGCCCATAAAACACTTTGCTACTTGATCTAATTGATGTAATTAAGCTTATAGTCAGAGATCTATCACAGGCACGTTTATTGGAAAAGTGTTTACATGGGAAAACACAAAATCAAAATGAAAATGTAAATAATTTTATTTGGATTATCATTCCCAAAAGAGTGTTTGAACAGATAAAAGCATTCCATTCTGGAGTGTATGATACAGTGGCAACATACAATGAAAGTAACATTAACAAATGTGATGAGCTGAACCTTTTAGGTTTCCAACCAGCAGACAAACACAATTTGAACCATGCGCCTAATTGATTAAGAAAGGCTAAGAGGTGCAGGAAGAAGAGACAAAAGCCAACAACATGCAGTAAAATGCAAGAAAATACCAGTGAAAAGGAAACAAACACTCGAGAAAGAAGAGGATGCTGGTCATCCATCATAGGAGCAGGAATGTATTAAAGAACTTTGAAATCCATTTCCTGTAACTTTAAAATTTTCGTCTTTGAGGAAAATTTTCTCAAAAACTGTTAACAGTAAATCAATGAAATTTACATGCAATTTTGTTTCATTCTTTTCCTTCATTTCTGTAACAAATTGTAAAAAAATATTGTATAATTCTAGAGTAATACAATAAGAAGTGCAAAATTTTAGAGAAAATAATAAGCATCTGATTAGAAAAATTGTAAAACGAAACCCAATAATTATTTCTTCACATAGCATCATATCTTTGTAGAGAAATATTCACTGAACATGTAGCCTAAATTTCAGAGCAATATGTTTAATGGTTTTAGAAAAAATGTTCCTTCAATTTACTAAAATTAACATCAAGGAGATGGTTCATTCTGGTTCCATTTAAGTTTATAAAGCTAGGTGAATAAAGAAACCAAGATAAATAAAGTTAATTGAATGAAAAATAATGGTAAATTATTGAAAAATAGAGGTGAACAAAGAAAAATTAATAAAAAAATTGATGTATAAGAATCAAAAATTACCACAAACGTTTATGTAAATTATTGGAAGTGAATAAAATACTAACAAAAAAGAAGTAAATCAATAAAAAATAGAGGTAAATGAAATTAATTAAGATAAGTGAATGAGGAATAAAGTAAATGACAGATAAATGACAAGAAATGAATGAGATATTAACATAAATGAATGAAAATGAAGTTAAATGACTGTAAATTATAATTTACCACTGTCAAGAAAAATGGACAGTAAAAGCAAATTGCTTATATTTCATTTATGTATATTAAATCGACTACATTGTGCAACATATAATCGACTAAATGTTATTAATTGGAGCAAGTAAATAAATGTAGGAGAAAGTTAACCAACATAAAATTAATTTTTTAGTTATGGGTGAATAAATAACAACATAATAAGTTTTAATTGATTAAAAACAACAATATCAGTGACCCAAGAATAATACATATTAAATGAGACAGTTAATAAAAAACTTTGCTACATATGAGTTGATAAAGTACATAAGATAATATGCAAAGAGTTAGGTAAACCTAGCTCGATTTGAAAAAAAATGTTTAGATAATGATTGTGTTTGCTGATATTATTCTAAAAGGATAATAACATATAGAATGCTACAGACACTGAAATGAAAAGGATTTAAAGATCCCCATAACAAATGCTTGAAAATATGCTCCTCGTATCATGTTATAAAGGACTTTCAATATTTTGAAAATATCATGGAATGATAGTTTTAGTTTGTCAAAAGTGTAGAAAATTTAGATCGCCAAATATTTAAAAATAATTACTTTACCGAACCCCATCCATCAGATGGGCTTAAATTGTAATAGAAAAATATAATATTTATTATTTAATATAGCTTACTCTTAAAAAGGAAGAAGTCTAATAAAAATTGAGATTACAATCTAATAATCATTAAAATTGTGTATAGATACCATAATCCATAGATGTTATTAATAGTAAATTCACATTTAATGATCAACAAGTAGCAGTGTTAATGGATGAAAACATAATCCTAGTTTTATAGTTAATAATATAGCTGAAATATTAGAATTTAAAAATCCTCAATGAGAAATAAAAAATTTGTAATAGAAACACATTGTATCTGTTATAAAAATTTCTGCAGGACCAATTCACTAATTCAACTAATTGTAGAACATAACTCAATACTTTTCTGAACCATGTCTGTATTCATTAATTTTACAACCAGATATGAAACATCTTGTTAGAAACAAATATTGATAGTTAAGATATAATTGTTTATGAAAGTATTAATGGGGCACATGAGACATTTTTAAAAGTTAATGAAAATACCTCATTTTCATAAATGAATCTCAATTATGATAATCAATTTAATCTGAAAAGATATGAGGGAAAACTATTTAAAAATGGATAATGAAAACATATTAGCACCTATTAAACATTATATAGAAGAGATTAACAATAAATAAACAGAAAATGTTATTGTAACTAAAAATTTAAATATTTCAATGTGTGGAAATAAAACTCTAGAAAATGAATTCAAACCATTAAATATGCTTGAGTTTATCAGCCAAAGAAATTATCACTTAGATTTAGGAACATGTTTACTTTGCAAGAACTAAAAAATGTGTTGCTAGCTAAGAATTTCAAACTGTATTAAGAGGTCAGAAATTTGACCTCAGAAAATTTAAAATTACCTAAGGCAACTTCACTAAATACTTAAACTGTAATCCAGATCATATTGAAATTAAATACAATGAGAAATTGGCTTAAATTATGATGATGCATGAAATTAAGAAAACAAATAATTCCAAAAATGTGTATAAAAAGACACAGATTTTACTATCAGTTTCAAACTTTAAAAGTTTTGTAATGATTTAAGAACAAAACATGTCTTACTGGAATATCATCAAGAATCTAAAACATTGAAACATTTTGATAACTACAGAGAAGTCTAGTAGAAAATTTTAATTCATACTATGTGGACATACTAAAAAAATAAAAAATCTTCATATATCATTGGGTCAGGGTTATATGATCTTAATTCAACATCAAAAAATGAAGAAAAAAAATTTAAATGAGTGGATCCAAATTTAACTATTTTGCGTAATACTGCAGAGGAATCACATTATCTCCAAGTCACTCTTGTATTGTTTAGAGAAGACTATATTAAATTTCTTATATATATTGACATTCCATTTTTTGTAATAAAACACAATACATTAGCTCTATAATATGATTATATACAAAATGAAGGTTAATAGTAATTTTTGGGGGGGGGGTGGGGAAGGTCGTCATTCTTCATATCAGCACACACTCCGCTGCAGAGTGAAAATCTCATTCTGAATTCCTCTGACTGGTTTGATGCAGTCAAACTCTTCATCTCAGCAACCGATATCCTCAATTATTTGCTGGATGTATTCCAATCTGCGTCTTTCTCTACAGCTTTTACCCTCTACAGCTCCCTCTATTGCCATGGAAGTTATTTCTTTACATCTTAACACATGTCTTACAATCTTCTTCTTGTCAGTGTTCTCCACATATTCCTTTTGTCACTTATTCTCTGGAAAACCTCCTCATTTCTTAACTTACCAGTCCTCCTATTTTCAGTATTCTTCTCCACCACTGCATCCCAAATGCCTCCCATGTCTTCTTTTCCAGTGATCCCATAGTCCATTTTTCACAACCATACAATGCTTTTTTCCAAATGTATATATTCAGAAATTTCTTCTTCTGATTTGTTCCATGAGACGCTCACTAAACCCCCTGGGCAGAAAAGGTAATTATGAATGTGGAAAGGGACAAATAAGACTGGGGTCATTTTCACCTTCTAATTGTAATTTATTGTAATTTAATAACAGATTTACAATCAAACTGGCACACAGCCGAACCTTTACCAAATGCAACTCTTTCCCAGCTGAGAGCCTCCCAACAAGAAATCTTAATAACCAACAAGATAATAATACAATTAAAATAGCAATAAAATGATTAAAAACATCTATCACAGCTACATGGAAAGTCTCAAGGCAAAGCAGATAAAACAAACATATGCAAGGTGCAATATCAATGGCTGAAGGCCACACTTAAGTTTCAAAATTTTAAAATATATTACCATAATCTTTTAAAGGCAGAAGGCCATTATGTTTAAGTTTGAAAGATAATTTTAAAAATAAGGTTGCCAGACTGAAACCGCACTATTAATTTGCTAAACATTTAAGTAAACATGAAAAATTACCATAAACCTAAAATTTTAAGTAGCTGAGAACGAGTAATTAATGCCACTGGGAAAGAGAATAAGACAATGGCACTCAGAAGCCTCTAGGGGGGCCTGTCTGCCCTCGCCGACTTAGGCGAGACAGGTGGTGAGCCCAACTACATTTGATCCATTGGAACCCAACCAGGGGACAGCCATGGACCGAACGACACAATAACTAGCTTCCCATCAATCAGTGCATGAGAACTCACACAGAAAAGGTTACGAACGTGATAATCCACACTGTAGTATGTATTACCTGTCAAAATTATACACCATGATGGACAGTGACAACAGGTGAGAAAAGGACAGTGCTTAAAATTACGTTAGTGGCCAGGGCAGTAGCTGGAACACTAATGGCCACTAGGCAGAAAATACCGTTTGTGCACTTGAATTTGAAACACTGTAATCTAGTTAACTTCTCACCCAAAAGAAAACTGCCTTAATTTACTTCAGTGTCCAGGGCAGGTAACCAGAACACTAACGGCCACAAGGCAGAAAATTCCACTGGTGTACTCGATTTTTAGACAACCAAAATAGTTATTTGCACAGCATGGCGGCTAAATTTCAGCAGTAGAAACTCTCGGTGTTGCTCACAGAAGAACCTCGCCAACAGCAAACCATCGAAACGAACCAAACCAAAGATGGTACACGGCGCAAATATCGATACACATCACTGCTGCCACACGTAGAAGGAAGAAGAATCACAACAAAACATCAGCAAGGGCAGGAAACCAAGCACAGATAGACAGCGGCGTTTATGAAAACGCATAGTTGAGAGTGAGCATGGCTCAGGAATAAATTTGATAGTAGCAAAATTCTGTTGGGCACGAATGCCTTTTGCCAATGCTAGTCTGCTTTCCATGTCCTCACTGCCTAGGTAGCAGAATTTCTCAACTTCACCTAAGTTTGTTATCACCAATACTGATATGAAGTCTGTCACTGTTCGTATTTCTGATACTTCTCATTACTATCATCTTTCTTATTTACCCTTCATCTATGCTCTGTACTCATTAGCGTGTTCATTCTGTTCGAAACTTCCTGTAATTCTTCTTCACTTTCACTGAAGATAACAATTCCATTTTCAGTTTTTATTCCGTTCTTGAACCATCTTTAATTTCTGCCATTGCTTCTTCGATTTATAGATTGAACAGTAGCGGCGAAACAATACATCCTTGTGTTATAAACTTTTCAATCCAAGCACTTTCTTTATGGTCTTCTACTACTATTGTTCACTCTTGGCTCTTGTATATCACCCCTCTTTCCCCGTAGCCTACCCCTATTCTTCTCAGAATGTCGAACATTTTGCACTGCTTCACATTGTCAAATGCTTTCTCCAGATAAAAAATCCTATGAACGTGTCTTCTACTCCTTTACCCACAACTCCATTCCAATGCCTATTCATTATTAGATTTTCATTCCCTTTACATATTGAATTACCCATTTTTTTACCCATTCAAAATGTTCATATAGTTTCTCTCCGTTTCCATCTTCCACATGCAATGTCAGCATGTATACCTGAATTATCATGGTCGGTGTTGGTTTGTACACTCTGTTAAGAACAACCCTCTCACCGAGATAGTCACAGTAACTCACTCTCTGAACTGCCTTCCTATTTGTTACAAATTCTACTCCTATTACATCATTTTCTGCTGCTGTTGAAATTCCTCTACATGCGTCTGACCAGGAATTATTGTCTTCTTCCAATTTCACTTCACAGAGTAACTAGATTGAGCCTTAGCATTTTCCTTTCTGATTTCCTAGTTTCTCTACCACTTACGAACTTCTGACATTCCATGCTTTGATCCATAGAACGTTGTTGGGACTAGTTCAGAAGCTTTTAACAATCAAAACACTTTTTCGGTTGCAGGCCACATTATCTGTGGATACGCATTATGTGGCTTTTATGTAGCGGTTTCCATTGCCTTCTGCATCCTCATTCCTTTGAATATTGCTGAGTCTTCCCCTTTTAGAAACAACTTCTCGCCCCAATGGCAGGTGAGTGTCCTGAATCTTTGGCCACTCCTTTCCACTTTTTGACATGGCTGTTGGCTCAATAAGGGTTATTTCTTACGATAGTAGTCTTGGGCCATCACTGCTGATGATTTTTATTCATACTTTAAGAGGTAGAGGTGTTCGAGCTAATCAAAGATGCTACTCCTAGATCACAGTTGACCTTGGAATGAAACCTAATAATTTGTAAATAGAGAAACTAATAACACACATAAAAATTGTAACAAATCGAATCTTTCATAGATGTCAACAACAAGCTAAAATATAATGATAAAAATCGATTTGTGATAACTGATAAGTAAATTATCCTTGGTTAGAGTTAAATATGTTGTTGAAATATTGAAATGTAAAACCCTGACAAAGTATATAAACATATTGATGAAGATGACAAAATATATTAGAAAATTTCATCTCATCCAATCTGAAAGTATTAAAAGGAAGTGAAAAATCATCTATACTTGTTAACAAATCAGGTCTGTATTCTCGTATTTCATCATCGAAGAAAGATAAGCTAAAAAATTTAAAATTTAAAAATATTAACTCGTGACATTTTACTATGAATTAGAAAATGTGGTGGATATAATCTAAGAAAGTAAAAGAAATACTTACAATCAATTTGAAAATAAAATATAAATGAAAGACAACAAAGTATAACATAAAGACGAAGAATTACAAGAAGTAAAAGATAAAAAATAGAAAGTTAAGTAAATAGCTCGCTGCGCACGTCATCAGTGACCCAGTACTTGCACTCGCACCAGATTCTGAATCTTAGATGTGCACTTTCAACAAATTCAACACTGTCTACCTGACCAACCATTTTATGAACTCTCTCGTCTTTCGTGTCCCCTACTCACCTTGCTTCTTAGGGAACATGTGTGGCTGTACTGTGTCGGTCAGAACAAATGAAACACAAACATCAACAGCTTCTTGTGATTTACGTGTATCACTAAAGCACTAACATCGCCAGCAGTTGCACTCTGTACAACACAAGAATTACCGACACATGCAGTTCCCTACGTGTCTGGCACAGGTTCTATGGCCTCAACAAAATATCCATTAACACACCGTGGGACAAATACTGGTTCAATTAAATCACACATGTTGCAATACCCACACTTAATCACTTCAGTACAACCCACACTCGTTCCGCCTGGCTCCTACACTTACCCCAGACACCACAAATACACTGGATATTGGAAGTTATATGTGTACAGTACCCTCCTGAACTTAAATAATGTCACTACTCCGTGCCTCGTTTAAATTCACACCATCTACACACCATCGACACACCATCTACAATAAATTTAATCTCCCACCAAAAGTTGGCTAACAGTCTGGGACATTGTGTCCTATTCCTCAGAGGTTCAAACGTTTAAATACATCAACAGTAGTCGGACCTTCTGCAGGAACAGGTAAATCACCCATACATAAACCTCTCGCTTTGAGTTTACTCGTTCTCCTTCCCTCTGCCTCCCATTTTTGTGTTTTCACATCCTCTCCTCCTCTCCACAATCAACCTATTCCTCACACCCAGAGGCCTGCTTTCCACTACCCACTCGTCATACTCTCTCCGCATCTTCTTCCTATACTCTGGAGCTCTTTTACTTTACTATCCTTCTCCACATTTTCAGCTTGCAACCTATCCACTCTACTTCTTAAAATTCTCAATATGTATATTCTCCCTGCTAGCTCCTTGCGTTAGTGACAGCTCTGTTATCTTTGGTACTGATCATGACATGGTTACCTCATATCAGCTACACAATCACAAACGAAAGAAAAAAATACACTAGAACACAGCCCGATTCTAGCACTCCTCACGATCTTTCGTGCTTAAGTCATACTCCTTGCCCTGGACAAAACAAAAGCAAGTTATGTGAACGCCTAAAAGTAACACTATCATGTTACTACAACTCAATTTCTCTCGCCTAAGTGCCTTCTCATACTTATTATTACACATCGAAACAATGACTAAACTTAACCTCCAGAATCACTACTCATTATTAACAGCTTATACAGTACTTATCAATAAGTTACACCTCTTATTGTGTGACACCCATATCGCCGGTATCAAACAGGTATAAGTCTGCACTTACATTTATGCCTCCTCAAAAATACGGTCTGCATTCACATGCCACCTACTGAACTTACAAGTTCGATTTAACCGTTGACAAAGCCATCGACTTGCCACGACGCTCGAGTCACACAAAAACAAAACAAAAAGACTGCACTCACCCTACAAAGTAAACTCTATAGGCCTTGTTACTCCTGTTGTCACCGAATGTCTCGGTGATTAGCTGAACGATTCCCTGCTGACGTCAGATGATACGGTCACATGGCGAACGGTGATGACGGGGGGTGATTTCGATTCACGGCGCAGTGAGGAAGACCCTAACCGTGGCCGCTGAAGCCGGCAGCCTCTGTTGGTCACTGCCATTGTCGTCAGTGACACGCCGTGTTGTGATGCGGTGGTGTCTCAATCGAGAGTCGACGCCTCGGCTCAGGCAGAAATCAGCTGGCAGCTGATGTTTTGGCAACAAGTCCCACTAGGAACTCAGCATCAGTGGCGGCAGGCATGAACTGCAGATGGGCGGGGCTGTCACACCAAGTCCCGTAAAGGACTTGGTGCAGTCCTGTTCTCGAACCATGGCTGCAGTTGACGGAGTCCAGCAGGCGAACGTCCGCTGTCTTTCTGATGTTTTGATAACACTGCTGGCTTCCGGCGATGACAAGTGATCCGTCCCTTAAAATCCACAATACTTTAAATGCCTCGAGTGTCCATTTGTTTCACTAAAATCCGGCCCCTATTCTCGTTGCTACAACAAAACACGTGGGGACACCTTCGCACTTGCTACACGCTGCATGGCGATGTTTGACGGTGAGATGTGCTACCCTCGCTGCATAGTCAAGTGGTGTGTCTATTATTGTGACCCACATGTACCCACGCTGGTGGCTTTCAATATGTGCCTGTTAATGAAACGCTCCACTTCGTTTCCATGCTGCTTCTTCTCACTTTTGTTCCAGACTTATAATTTTATGATAAAGGACTGGGTCGCGGCACAACATGTGACAAAGTTAGCCGTACGGCGGGTTCCTGATTTCTTACATCTATTTTAGAAGCCTATCGTAGCTAGGCAAGGGCGTAAGTGTTTCAGAGTGCCAAGCCAATACACACTGCGTCATTAATAATTTAATCACAATAAACAAGAGCTCACTGTAAGACAAGGGTAAGTCAATAAGTGTCTGCTCCTTCCATCGTCTGTAGGTTAACAGTAGTGCTAAAGGCGATCGCCCGACACTAGATGGGACGTTTCTTTTCACTTGTGGTAGGTTTCAGGGATCTCAAACTATTTGTTAAAATAATTTACAAGTCGTTATCGAAATAAAAGATAAACTTACAGATCTATAAGAATAAACAGAATCCTGCCTCTCAGTCAATTCGAACTTAACAAAAGTTTGAAACTACATTATTCAAAAAATTATTAAAACGTAAAAATAGCAAAAAATGTACAACCCTTCAGGAAGAATAAATGCCTAAGTCCACTACTGGCCATAACGCCATTGTTACTCAGTGTGTCTCAGCATCTATAAAATCATATGGAAAACAGACTTTCAGTTAATGTGACAAACCAACGATCTTGAAACCATACATTATTCAAAGGTATTCAAATAGTAAAAATGGTACCATGCGTACTAAGGAATTAATACCTCAGTAGGATGTTGCCCACATCAGTGGTACCACGTGTGACACTCCTACAGTAAAAAGTTGGTGAAAGAAAGGCTGTCAAAGTTTAAAAGAAACAAAAGATTAATCTCTCTGCGTGCTTGTCCGCGCCTTGATTGATTTGCCAGTCATGAAGGCAGGTGGAGCACAAGTGCGCACAACTACATTTTATTTTGTTGAGTTTACGGGAGGATAACTAAGGACGTGTTTTGATCGACAACATTCCATCTCATTCTACATAGCGAGTCACACATGCTTCTTCTTAGGGTTAACAAATTAAATGTTATCTCTTGTTCTGAGGGATTTCAGGAAACAACAGAAAACTTAAGTCTTGATGGCCGCATGGAGAATTGAACCGTCATCCTCACCTATGCAAGTCTAGCGTCTTACCACTGCGCCACCTGTATCTATGTAAATCAGTCCAAATTTCATCACATGAAAACAGAATTCCGAATTGGTACTGCAGTTGCTAACAATACCTATTTAATTTATCCGAAAATTATTATTCGTTGAGGGCTCATTATAATTCACTCGATCTCGAAAGTTTTTCTTCTCAGATATCAGTTAGCTACACGGTCCTCACTTTTCGTATTACTCTCATATCTGTCCGAGAAGTTTCTCAGTTGGCGGCCTACCCGTCTGCAAGAACATCAGCTTGACTGGAGCGACTTGACGTCAAGGACTCGGCAGGACCGTGCCTCGGGCAGCTATTCTGCTCCGCCAGGATCAAGAGAGGAGCACGACGGAGCAATTACTGCGATAAAATCTCCCCCCTTGCTGGAAACGACCACCGGAAATAGGAAGCCCGACACGCCTATGAGATATACACGTCTCTCGTGCCGCCCTCTCAGAGAAACTCTTTAGCTGTGTGCGAAATGAGACGCTATCTCCTTAAGGAAAATTAAATTTTGTCTCGGCGAGAACATTAGGGTCAACAATAACTGCTGCCTCTGGCAGCAAGTGCAACACTTCTCTGTAGTTCAACACTGTATGAAATCGCTCAGTAAAGAAAACTGACTAACTTTTAAAAGAATTATATATCTTGTTCTCGTAAAACAGAATTTGTTCATCATCTTTACTAACTTAACGTTACTTCAGTTAAATGACCGTTCACTGCTTTATTCAAAGTGGGTTCCTTCTTTCTGTACCAGAGGCCTTTCCTTAAGTTTTTGTTTTCATTCACATCGTTTAAAGTTCCATTTTCCATTTTCATCCTGCTTTCTAAATATCTGCAAAATATCTTCTTTCTGTTCTCTTCATTAATGTTGCATACTCACCAGGCAGACTTACACGCAGTTGATATAGTATCTACCAAACGCGTTGCTGGGCGTATCTTCAATTTAGTTACAATAGTCACTGACTCGGCTATCTATAAACACGTATGACAACATTTGAAATGAAAGTAAATGACTGCAGTTCCCTTCCATTTCTACTGTATAAGAATACATCATACAGACTGACAAGGTGTATATTGAATTTCTTTGTGTTAAGAAACATATAAATAAAGAATACATTGGGTCTAGGATAAGGCAAATCATTATTAAATTGTAACTGAAAGGATGTCTTGTTTCTAAAAAACACTTCTCTGAGTCTTTATTACGATAATGCTCTTCATTCAGCGTTTCACATACACTCCTGGAAATTGAAATAAGAACACCGTGAATTCATTGTCCCAGGTAGGGGAAACTTTATTGACCCATTCCTGGGGTCAGATACATCACATGATCACACTGACAGAACCACAGGCACATAGACACAGGCAACAGAGCATGCACAATGTCGGCACTACTACAGTTATATCCACCTTTCGCAGCAATGCAGGCTGCTATTCTCCCATGGAGACGATCGTAGAGATGCTGGATGTAGTCCTGTGGAACGGCTTGCCATGCCATTTCCACCTGGCGCCTCAGTTGGACCAGCGTTCGTGCTGGACGTGCAGACCGCGTGAGACGACGCTTCATCCAGTCCCAAACATGCTCAATGGGGGACAGATCCGGAGATCTTGCTGGCCAGGGTAGTTGACATACACCTTCTAGAGCACGTTGGGTGGCACGGGATACATGCGGACGTGCATTGTCCTGTGGGAACAGCAAGTTCCCTTGCCGGTCTAGGAATGGTAGAACGATGGGTTCGATGACGGTTTGGATGTACCGTGCACTATTCAGTGTCCCCTCGACGATCACCAGTGGTGTACGGCCAGTGTAGGAGATCGCTCCCCACACCATGATGCCGGGTGTTGGCCCTGTGTGCCTCGGTCGTATGCAGTCCTGATTGTGGCGCTCACCTGCACGGCGCCAAACACGCATACGACCATCATTGGCACCAAGGCAGAAGCGATTCTCATCGCTGAAGACGACACGTCTCCATTCGTCCCTCCATTCACGCCTGTCGCGACACCACTGGAGGCGGGCTGCACAATGTTGGGGCGTGAGCGGAAGACGGCCTAACGGTGTGCGGGACCGTAGCCCAGCTTCATGGAGACGGTTGCGAATGGTCCTCGCCGATACCCCAGGAGCAACAGTGTCCCTAATTTGCTGGGAAGTGGCGGTGCGGTCCCCTACGGCACTGCGTAGTATCCTACGGTCTTGGCGTGCATCCGTGCGTCGCTGCGGTCCGGTCCCAGGTCGACGGGCACGTGCACCTTCCGCCGACCACTGGCGACAACATCGATGTACTGTGGAGACCTCACGCCCCACGTGTTGAGCAATTCGGCGGTACGTCCACCCGGCCTCCCGCATGCCCACTATACGCCCTCGCTCAAAGTCCGTCAACTGCACATCCAGTTCACGTCCACGCTGTCGCGGCATGCTACCAGTGTTAAAGACTGCGATGGAGCTCCGTATGCCACGGCAAACTGGCTGACACTGACGGCGGCGGTGCACAAATGCTGCGCAGCTAGCGCCATTCGACGGCCAACACCGCGGTTCCTGGTGTGTCCGCTGTGCCGTGCGTGTGATCATTGCTTGTACAGCCCTCTCGCAGTGTCCGGAGCAAGTATGGTGGGTCTGACACACCGGTGTCAATGTGTTCTTTTTTCCATTTCCAGGAGTGTAAATTAAATACCGTCCCTGAAATGCAACAATGGCTGGCCTGCAAAATATCTGCATCTAGTTGTAACGCCGGAAATGCATAGCCTCCTATTTCCATCTATTGTACTATTTTTTTTTCCTTGCTTCGTTACCTCAAGATATGACATTTCTGTCTCTTTGTATACTGTAATTGTTTTACTGTTTGTATATATATATTTATACATTTATGTCGATGTATAATTGGTTTGTTTCGTAAATATTATTTGTATTTTTACGCTGGGTCTTGCCTAGGGAAGACTGCTATCGAACGATTACGTCGATAGGTCGTGTGAAGAATCAAAGTGTGTAGGATCTTTGGTAGTGTTAACTCTGCCGCGTGGAGCGCGGGCTGAGCAGAGGAGTCTGGCTGGAGTAGCGAGTGGAGCAGGTGTGTTGTGTGATGCTCCCGCGAGTTGCCGCGCTTTCGGGGTTTGGCAGCATGTAATTGTGATCAACTTGCGATGATAGTTTCTGACATGGTGTCGCGGACGGGAAACATTAACTAGCGCACATCAAGAGCCCGTTTCGTCTGGTGACCGTGTAGAGAAGAAGGCGCGCCAACATCCAGCTTCTGCAACAGCGACGGCCGACAATGAGTGACTGTCACCACCTCCTCGACCGACGGCTTCAAACCTTCAGTCAACCGACAAGGAAAACTGGACGCACGTAAAGTTTTAGAACTGTATGGCAGACCTCAGCTTTTCAAACTGTTCCATTTTCGTCACTATAATTACAGCAACTTAGCATGAACTTTTGTTGCTCATTGTCCCAATTGCATTACCAAGCAGAGTCCCTTCCTTTTCCGAAATGAACCAGAGTGTCGTTGAAATTCAAACGACAGCATTAAAGTAATATAGCTAACTCGTTTTCACTGCTTTAATTTCAAATTCCAATTAAGGTATTCATAGCTGGCTACAATATTTAGATTACACTAGCACAAATTAGGAGTGCGAGTTTTGTTACCGTATTTTAGCATACCTGTGACTGCAGCTCAGCTTGGTACGTACTAAATTTTACTATTGTTAATTGTTCAGAATCATTTAATTCAAGTTCAAAGTTAAATCTCTTATTTCTAAATTGCGTAGATTCAAGTAGCTTTTGAAATGATTGTTGAGGTAGTCCAAGACTAACCGTGTTTTACTGAATTTCGATGTGCTTCAGAAAGAAAGCTCACTATTAACTTCAGTCACTAAATTAACTTTCGATTTTCCTGTTTTATTAATTCTTTTGCTAAATTAAGTCAGAGTGTAGCGAAATTTATTACTTGTGACAAACTTTCAGTTTTCACACTACACGTGTCAACCTTCAGTTGCCACACTTCTATTGCTAATTATATGTGTAATAACCTTTCTTTCTTAGTTACTATAGTAATTGTCCTTAGGACTGGCGACCGTGATTTCCCCCAAATCTCAAATACCTAATTATCGCTAGTTAATTGTTAACGTAACGGCTGCACATTTACTTTCTTTATTAACTTTACCCCTTTTCAAAATTAATTTCCACCAGTTTCATTAGCACATTTCCTTTCATTTAGATGTAACCCTTTCCTCCCTCTTTACCGACAGGTTAACTTCGGTGACGATTGCTTTTCCAAAACTCCTATTAGGTACACGCGGTTTCATTTTTCACTGTCATTAAGGTCGGTAAGTGAGGGGGAGGTTACACGTGGCGACCTGGTGACAGGACAATCTTCGGATTTGAGGTTGTTCTGGACACGAATTTTGCATTGTGCAAATCTCGTAACAAAGTACTGGTTACGTACAGGCCGTTACGTCAGCGAGAATAAGTAGTGGTAGTAATCCTAATTATATTTGAGATTTGTCATTTATATTGAAAATTATTAAAATGAGTGAAGGCAACAAATACCAAAATTTGGTAGACTTGGATACGGAACAATCGGTCGAACAGTGGGAAACGCGCACGGCGGTTCCCATTGTTCAGGGGCAGGCGGCTAGCATGAAAGACGCGACCGCCGAAACGCAACAAAGAGCAGAAATGGAATTCCAAACTTCAGAAAATGTTTCGGAATCGGAAGCGAAAATCAAATCTGTACCCCTTGATGACGAGTACGGGGGAACATATATAGAGGAACCAGCTACGGAAGTAAAACCGGTAGTTTCCGGGAATTTAACTGATTTATTGAATGTTTTGATTAATGAAATCAAGAGTCAATCGGCAGAAATTAAAGCTCTGTCTGCCAAGCAAGAAGCTCAGGCTGCCAAGCAAGAAGCTCAGTCTGAAAAAATTGAACGGATGCTAGACAATCAGAACAAAGCTATTAACGTTGTTAACAACAATGTTGGAGTTTTTAACACAAAAGTTGATAAAATCAAAGAAGATATTGTTGTAATTAATACCGAAATCGGTAATCTTAAACAGGAAATGATAGGCGTTCAGGCGGAAATTGCGAGCATAAATACTCGTTTTGATTCTGAAATTAGCAGAATCGAGAAAAGTGTAGGAGAAGCAGTTGCTCCGATCATCGAGAATAAGGTGACGGAACAAATTCAATTAGTGAAAAAAGAGGATCAACAGAAGGTGGAAACTTTAAAGGCTTTAGTGTCCGAAGTAGATACTAAAGTGAGGGAGCAGGCTAATACCTGCGAAGAGAAAAAGAGGGAAGTGGAAACGCTTGCGACAACCACTTGCCAAGTAATTACGAGAATGTCGGAATTAGAAAAGAAACTTGACGAAAAACAGAGCTATGTGCCAATCTGTGCACATAGTTCGGAATTGTTGACGAAAGAGGAGCGGTTCGACTCCTTGAAAAAAGGCGGTATACACGCGACGGATTTCATTAAAAATTGTGAAAGAGTTTTACCCAGATCATGGACTAATGAGAGAAAAATTAATGCGGTTATTGATGTGCTGGCTGGTGATGCCAAGCGTTGGGGCTTAAACCTCAACATTACGAACCTGACTTTTGACGAGTTTAAAAATTTGTTTCTGGCTGAATACTGGTCAGAGCAAAAACAGCAAAGTGTCTGGCGCGAATTTGTCGTATCGTGGCCTTTCGATGCGAATTCGCGTGGTTCGATGAGGGAGTTTTGTGAGGGCTGGATCCGCAAGTTGGAATATTTGCGTGATCGCCGCACGGAATCCGAAATAGTCTGGGAACTCTACAAGAAGCTTCCAGATGATACAAAACGCTACGTGGGAAGCAATTACAGGACAATCAATGATTTCCTGGAAAGAGTTGAGGACGAGGACAATTGGCGCAATAATCGCGACAGTGGTAGAGGCCGTGGTAACAACAACGGGTACCACCCCAACCATAACAACGATAACCATGGGAATAATGCATACCGCAGCAATAACAATAATGGTTCGGACCGTAATAACAATCGGTACAATGCAAATAATAACAGGAATGACAGAAACCAGTATCATACTAACGTGATACGGGCTTCACAGAATAGTAATAACGCCAGAGGGTGTGATCAGCCGCCTCAGCAGCGTCCGGGGAGCGTATCTGCTGGGACGAGACAGGGAAACCATTAGCCGCGCTGGTGAGGGGCCGAGCGGGCGTGGAGAAATTTTGGCGGCCCAATAACAGGAGAAAACCCAGCTATCGTCATTATGAAAATTCCGTGTGGAATAATCAACGGCGGGAGTGTGTGCCAGTGTTAGGAGAAAGGAGTGCGCCCACAAGTAGTAGATCAGCTGTATACACGGCAGTAGGTAGTACATTCACTGTCAGTGAGAACAATTTAAGTAGTGTTCCGGAAATCGATTATAAAGTGGCAGCTGTAATACCCACAGCGGAACTGGAAATTGAGTTTAAGAATGATTCGCGATTGTTGAGAGAAGATCAGATGTCGGATAACACGTCCGTCATCGAGCGAGGGGATGCAGAGAGGGATGAGGTCTGGTTAAGGCAGTTAGGTCGCTTATACGACGAACTAAGAGATTATAGGGGTCTGTATGGGAGAAGTGTTTATGGGGAGCGCGTGCAGGATTTGCCGCATCTCGTCCCGCAGGAAGATAGTGTTTGTGAAGTGATAGAAAGTTCTGGCCCTAACCGGCAGACTTTACCAGAAATAGTTGATGTTAATGGGGAGCACGAGCAAGATTCGTCGTGTTTCGTCCCGCAAGGGTTGGATGTTGAAGTAGTAACGGAAAGTTCTGGCCCTAACCGGCAGACCTTACCGAAAGTTGTAGTGGTAGAAGTAGCCGACCCATCCGACGCAAACCTCCAGTTTAAACATTGCGAGAGTATTAAGGAGAAAGATTGCGAAAATTTTAGTGATAGCCGGACACGATTGGTAGAAAAGCACATAGATTACAGCGTGTATGAGGTTAGAGCTGACATTATACGGTCAGACGATAGCAGTGTGGGTTGCGCAGATCTAGCGGAAGTAATTGCAGAAACTACTGGGCACATTCCTCCAGGTAGATTGGCAGATGAGATCAGTCTGACCAAAGAGGAATCAACGAAGATGACAACTAATGAATTGATAGCAAAGCAACACTCACTAGTTGACGAGTTACAGGAAAAGGTTTCGGTATTGGAGGCGAAGCTACAGACTAAGCCTCAGGACAAACGTGTTGAAATTAAAACTGTATTTGAACAGAGGCTGAAAAAGCCGCCAGATAAGCCGGATTTAGGATCAAAGCCGGATGGTTTTTTCTGGAATGACCTGGATATAGACGAGGATTTACGGTGGGAAAATAAAGAAACAGTCGAGGACAAGTGTAGACAGATAGTAGTGTCGGTTAATATGCACGACCTACAACTAAACGTGTTGATTGACACCGGTGCAGAATTGAGTGCTGTATCTGGGAAAATATTTGAGTTACTGAAAGACAGACCTGGCATAGTAGTTATGCCAGTAACAGGAGTGAAAATTATCGGTGCTACTGGGAAGGCCAGTAACCCGGTCACAAAACAGATTTTTGTCCACTTCGAGATATATGGGGCACGATTTGAACAAGAGTTTGTCGTCGTGCCAGACTTGACTACGGAAGAAATTATCGGGTTAGATTGGCTATTAAAGTACCGTGCAGTGATTAATTGCGAAAGCAAAATTTTGACATGTATGTCACAAGATAAAACAATAGTAGTTAGTTTTGACGAGGCAGGAGACTGTGTGCATAGGCAATACCAGCCTATACACATTGTTAACTGGCCGAATGGTATTGATGTAGGTATGAATCTGAACTACTGTAATGTGAGGAATCTCGGAATTACAAAAGTGTAGAAAGTAAATAGGAAGAGATAATCAAATTCCCTCCATGGATTAACATTAGTATTGGTGTGAAAAAAGATCGTTTGCGAGAAGTAATGAAGCTAAAAGCCGATGCTCGCATATGTCGTCATGACGCTAAAGCGCGTTTTGCTAAGTTTGCAATCGGAGACTTAGTACTTGTAAAAGCTCATGAGAAATCGAGCGAGAGAGACAATGAAATCTCTCAATTTAAGTTTGTTTATAATGGACCATATAAAGTCATTGGTATACCTCACACAAATGCTTATTGCTTAGAGTATCCAAGCTCTAGAAAACGATTAGGTATACGGAATATTGTAGACTTGAAATTGTACCAACCTAGGATCGATTAATACCACACAATGGGTAACTTGTACAGTATGTAAATATAGAGTGTAAGATTTAAGGATGTGCCATGTTACGATGCTTTTGCCTGACCTAGAGGTCATTAAAGAAGTTGTAATTAATAAGTAATTAATTTTGACTAAATGATTTAAGAGTAACTGATTAGTAATCATCTGAAAAATCCAAGCTGCTAGTTTAAGTTTTCAGCTGAGTCACAGTAGATTAAAGAATGTAAATATGATATTGTAACTTGCTGTAATATTTCATGAATGTGTGTTTTTATTAGACATTGCCGATGTACTTAGATGCTGTTTTAAGTTTCAGGCTAGTACATGCGTGTCATGATGGACAGTGTTGAGTTATCCGCTGTGATAGTGTTTATGGACTCCTTGAGATTACTCGGGAGTGAGTTTTTCCGAAAGAATTCAGTGAAACGGACGTTCTGGAAACGCCGTTACAAGGGCGAGTGAGATCAAGCGTGCCACACAGGCAGGCGCAACAATACTTGCGAGGCGAAGCCGCTGTCGGCTCTTGTGCCGCTGTCGGCTCTTGTGCCGCTGTCGGCATCCTTTGTACTCGCGAGTACGGAATGTGGAGTTGCTTTTCTTCCCGGACTGCTGATGTGAAAGAATTCTGCTGTCAATATTTGTGTTTTTTTTCGATCTGCTGTATATTATTTTCTTGTTTAGCGTTAATTGGACATGACGAGAAAATTAATTATGAAAAGGTTACATAAAAATGTGTATTCTATGTAATTAATCATTAGTTTGCGTATTTTGATATACCTGTTTTTTATGACCATGTACTCTGATTAATTTTGCAAATAGTATTCCATTTCTTATCGTGTTACGAATTTTAATGATTTTGGAATAGCTAAACCATTTTCTATGTTTTTTATGAATTTTGATATGTTGTCAACCTGTTTTACTTTGTGCAAGATGACAGAGTGGAATGAGATTAGGAGTATCTCCACTCAATTATTATTGACTACAAATTGGTTTATGATTAATTAGACGAATGCTAATTTTTTTTGATGTTTTGAGCGTATGCATTTCCGCTGTTTCTTTTTGGGGACATTTTCTGAGTCTGTTTACGTTACACGAACATCCTCAGACAATGTGGGGCACCTGTAACGCCGGAAATGCATAGCCTCCTATTTCCATCTATTGTACTATTTATTTTTCCTTGCTTTGTTACCTCAAGATATGACATTTCTATCTCTTTGTATATTGTAATTGTTTTACTGTTTGTATATATATATTTATACATTTATGTCGATGTATAATTGGTTTGTTTCGTAAATATTATTTGTATTTTTACGCTGGGTCTTGCCTAGGGAAGACTGCTATCGAACGATTACGTCGATAGGTCGTGTGAAGAATCAAAGTGTGTAGGATCTTCGGTAGTGTTAACTCTGCCGCGTGGAGCGCGGGCTGAGCAGAGGAGTC
This sequence comes from Schistocerca cancellata, assembly GCF_023864275.1. Lineage (NCBI taxonomy): Eukaryota > Metazoa > Arthropoda > Insecta > Orthoptera > Acrididae > Schistocerca > Schistocerca cancellata. Next base: position 343,867,072 of record NC_064631.1, on the reverse strand, counting down.
TGGCTGGAGTAGCGAGTGGAGCAGGTGTGTTGTGTGACGCTCCCGCGAGTTGCCGCGCTTTCGGGGTTTGGCAGCATGTAATTGTGATCAACTTGCGATGATAGTTTCTGACATGGTGTCGCGGACGGGAAACATTAACTAGCGCACATCAAGAGCCCGTTTCGTCTGGTGACCGTGTAGAGAAGAAGGCGTGCCAACACCCAGCTTCTGCAACAGCGACGGCCGACAATGAGTGACTGTCGCCACCTCCTCGACCGACGGCTTCAAACCTTCAATCAACCGACGAGGAAGACTGGACGCATGCAAAGTTTTAGAACTGTATGGCAGACCTCAGCTTTTCAAACTGTTCCATTTTCGTCACTATAATTACAGCAACTTAGCATGAACTTTTGTTGCTCATTGTCCCAATTGCATTACCAAGCAGAGTCCCTTCCTTTTCCGAAATGAACCCGAGTGTCGTTGAAATTCAAACGCCAGCATTAAAGTAATATAGCTAACTCGTTTTCACTGCTTTAATTTCAAATTCCAATTAAGGTATTCATAGCTGGCTACAATATTTAGATTACACTAGCACAAATTAAGAGTGCGAGTTTTGTTACCGTATTTTAGCATACCTGTGACTGCAGCTCAGCTTGGTACGTACTAAATTTTACTATTGTTAATTGTTCAGAATCATTTAATTCAAGTTCAAAGTTAAATCTCTTATTTCTAAATTGCGTAGATTCAAGTAGCTTTTGAAATGATTGTTGAGGTAGTCCAAGACTAACCGTGTTTTACTGAATTTCGATGTGCTTCAGAAAGAAAGCTCACTATTAACTTAAGTCACTAAATTAACTTTCGAGACTTAGTACTTGTAAAAGCTCATGAGAAATCGAGCGAGAGAGACAATGAAATCTCTCAATTTAAGTTTGTTTATAATGGACCATATAAAGTCATTGGTATACCTCACACAAATGCTTATTGCTTGGAGTATCCAAGCTCTAGAAAACGATTAGGTATACGGAATATTGTAGACTTGAAATTGTACCAACCTAGGATCGATTAATACCACACAATGGGTAACTTGTACAGTATGTAAATATAGAGTGTAAGATTTAAGGATGTGCCATGTTACGATGCTTTTGCCTGACCTAGAGGTCATTAAAGAAGTTGTAATTAATAAGTAATTAATTTTGACTAAATGATTTAAGAGTAACTGATTAGTAATCATCTGAAAAATCCAAGCTGCTAGTTTAAGTTTTCAGCTGAGTCACAGTAGATTAAGGAATGTAAATATGATATTGTAACTTGCTGTAATATTTCATGAATTTGTGTTTTTATTAGACATTGCCGATGTACTTAGACGCTGTTTTAAGTTTCAGGTTAGTACATGCGTGTCATGATGGACAGTGTTGAGTTATCCGCTGTGATAGTGTTTATGGACTCCTTGAGATTACTCGGGAGTGAGTTTTTCCGAAAGAATTCAGTGAAACGGACGTTCTGGAAACGCCGTTACAAGGGCGAGTGAGATCAAGCGTGCCACACAGGCAGGCGCAACAATACTTGCGAGGCGAAGCCGCTGTCGGCTCTTGTGCCGCTGTCGGGTCTTGTGCCACTGTCGGCATCCTTTGTACTCGCGAGTACGGAATGTGGAGTTGCTTTTCTTCCCGGACAGCTGATGTGAAAGAATTCTGCTGTCAATATTTGTGTTTTTTTTCGATCTGCTGTATATTATTTTCTTGTTTAGCGTTAATTGGACATGACGAGAAAATTAATTATGAAAAGGTTACATAAAAATGTGTATTCTATGTAATTAATCATTAGTTTGCGTATTTTGATATACCTGTTTTTTATGACCATGTACTCTGATTAATTTTGCAAATAGTATTCCATTTCTTATCGTGTTACGAATTTTAATGATTTTGGAATAGCTAAACCATTTTCTATGTTTTTTATGAATTTTGATATGTTGTCAACCTGTTTTACTTTGTGCAAGATGACAGAGTGGAATGAGATTAGGAGTATCTCCACTCAATTATTATTGACTACAAATTGGTTTATGATTAATTAGACGAATGCTAATTTTTTTTGATGTTTTGAGCGTATGCATTTCCGCTGTTTCTTTTTGGGGACATTTTCTGAGTCTGTTTACGTTACACGAACATCCTCAGACAATGTGGGGCACGTGTAACGCCGGAAATGCATAGCCTCCTATTTCCATCTATTGTACTATTTTTTTTCCTTGCTTTGTTACCTCAAGATATGACATTTCTGTCTCTTTGTATATTGCAATTGTTTTACTGTTTGTATATATATATTTATACATTCATGTCGATGTATAATTGGTTTGATTCGTAAATATTATTTGTATTTTTACGCTGGGTCTTGCCTAGGGAAGACTGCTATCGAACGATTACGTCGATAGGTCGTGTGAAGAATCAAAGTGTGTAGGATCTTTGGTAGTGTTAACTCTGCCACGTGGAGCGTGGGCTGAGCAGAGGAGTCTGGCTGGAGTAGCGAGTGGAGCAGGTGTGTTGTGTGACGCTCCCGCGAGTTGCCGCGCTTTCGGGGTTTGGCAGCATGTAATTGCGATCGACTTGCGATGATAGTTTCTGACATGGTGTCGCGGACAGGAAACATTAACTATCGCACATCAAGAGCCCGTTTCGTCTGGTGACCGTGTAGAGAAGAAGGCGCGCCAACATCCAGCTTCTGCAACAGCGACGGCCGACAATGAGTGACTGTCGCCACCTCCTCGACCGACGGCTTCAAACCTTCAATCAACCGACGAGGAAGACTGGACGCATGTAAAGTTTTAGGACTGTATGGCAGACCTCAGCTTTTCAAACTGTTCCATTTTCGTCACTATAATTACAGCAACTTAGCATGAACTTTTGTTGCTCATTGTCCCAATTGCATTACCAAGCAGAGTCCCTTCCTTTTCCGAAATGAACCCGAGTGTCGTTGAAATTCAAACGCCAGCATTAAAGTAATATAGCTAACTCGTTTTCACTGCTTTAATTTCAAATTCCAATTAAGGTATTCATAGCTGGCTACAATATTTAGATTACACTAGCACAAATTAAGAGTGCGAGTTTTGTTACCATATTTTAGCATACCTGTGACTGCAGCTCAGCTTGGTACGTACTAAATTTTACTATTGTTAATTGTTCAGAATCATTTAATTCAAGTTCAAAGTTAAATCTCTTATTTCTAAATTGCGTAGATTCAAGTAGCTTTTGAAATGATTGTTGAGGTAGTCCAAGACTAACCGTGTTTTACTGAATTTCGATGTGCTTCAGAAAGAAAGCTCACTATTAACTTCAGTCACTAAATTAACTTTCGATTTTCCTGTTTTATTAATTCTTTTGCTAAATTAAGTCAGAGTGTAGCGAAATTTATTACTTGTGACAAACTTTCAGTTTTCACACTACACGTGTCAACCTTCAGTTGCCACACTTCTAGTGCTAATTATATTTGTAATAACCTTTCTTTCTTAGTTACTATAGTAATTGTCCTTAGGACTGGCGACCGTGATTTCCCCCAAATCTCAAATACCTAATTACCGCTAGTTAATTGTTAACGTAATGGCTGCACATTTACTTTCTTTATTAACTTTACCCCTTTTCAAAATTAATTTCCACCAGTTTCATTAGCACATTTCCTTTCATTTAGATGTAACCCTTTCCTCCCTCTTTACCGACAGGTTAACTTCGGTGACGATTGCTTTTCCAAAACTCCTATTAGGTACACGCGGTTTCATTTTTCACTGTCATTAAGGTCGGTAAGTGAGGGGGAGGTTACATAGTATAGCCTCTTCGTTGAATTAAACATTTACATACACACATTTCATTACATGTGTAAACAGATGGGAGTCAGAGAAGCCAAATTTGGCAATCTGGAAATGTTACCACTATTTACTTCTCGTATCCTTTATTGTTTTGGAGCTAAATGACCATTCACTGCTCTGTTCAAAGTGGGTTCTTTCATTCTGTACCACAGGCCTTTCCTTAAGTTTGTATTTTCATTCAACACCACTCACCATCTGATCGCATCATCAGTCACGAAGGCTTTTGGTGACAACAGGAGTAACAACGCCTAAAGAGTGTACTTGGTAGGGTGAGTGCAATATTTTTGTTTTGTTTTTGTGTGATTCGAGCGTCATAGCAAGTCGATGGGTTTGTCAAGGGTTGGGGGGTTGGGTTGTTTTGTGAAAGGAGACCAGACCGCGAGGTCATCGATCTCATCGGATTAGGCAAGGATGGGGAAGGAAGTCGGCTGTGCCCTTTCAAAGGAACCATCCCGGCATTTGCCTGGAGTGATTTAGGGAAATCACGGAAAACCTAAATCAGGAGGGCCGGACGCGGGATTGAACCGTCGTCCTCCCGAATGCGAGTCCAGTGTCTAACCACTGCGCCACCTCGGTTGGTGTGTCAAGGGTTGAATCAAACTTGTAATTTCACTAGGTGTAGTTTGAATGCAGACGGTTTTTTTGAGTAGGTGTAAATGTACCGTTTGATATCGGCAATATGGGTGTCACAAACAAGTGGTATGGCTCATTGGTGAAGAGTGTATAAGCTGTTAAAGAAGCTAGTTCTTTGCATTACTGACAGCTCTGCTACCTGTGGTACTGATCATTACACGGTTACCTCCTATCAGCTACACAATCATAAACGAAAGGAAAAAAGACACTAAAACACATCCATATTCTAGCACTCCTCTCAATTTTACATGCTTAAGTACCCAGTCACACTCCTTGCTCCGGACAAATCGAAAACAAATATGTAAGCACCTAGAAGCATTACTAAGATATTACTACAATTCAATTTCTCTCGCCAGAATCCCAGAGAGTTTCTGGTCATACGTAAGCACAACAGTGGCAAGACACAATCAATCCCTTCACTGCGTGATAACAACGGTGAAGTCACTGATGACAGTGCCACTAAAGCAGAGTTATTAAACACGATTTTCTGAAACTCCTTCACCAAAGAAGATGAAGTAAATATTCCTGCATTCCAATCAAGAACAACTACAAAGATGAGAAACATAGAAGTAGATATTCTAGGAGTAACGATCAAGCTTAAATCACTTAATAAAGGCAAGGCCTCAGGTCCAGATTGTATACCAGTCATGTTCCTCCCAAGGTATGCTTATAAAATAGTTCCATATTTAGCAATTATATACAACCACTTGCTCACAGAAAGAGACTGAAAAAATGCTCAAGTCACACCAATACCCAAAAAGGGAAGTAGGAGTAATCCACTGAATTTCAGGCCTGTATCATTAACGTCGATGTGCAATAGGGTTTTGGAACCAAATACTGTATTCGAACATTATGAAGTATCTCGAAGAAAACGATTTATTGACACATAGTCAGCACGGATTCGGAAAATACCGTTCTTGCGAAACATAAACATCTCTTTATACTCATGAAGTAATGAGTGCTATCGACAGGGGATGTCGAACTGATTTCATATTTTTAGATTTCCAGAAGGCTTTCGACAGCGTTCCTCACAAGCGTCTTCTAACCAAACTGCGTGCCTACGGGGTATCGCCTCAGTTGTGCGACTGGATTCGTGATTCCCTGTCAGAAAGCTCACAGTTTGTAGTAGTAGACGGAAAGTCATCGAGTAAAACGGAAGTAATATCCGGCGTTCCCCAACGAAGTGTTATATTGTTGGGGTTGTTTTGGGGGAAGAGACCAAACAGCGAGGTCATCGGCCTCATCGGATTGGGGAAGGACGGGGAAGGAAGTCGGCCGTGCCCTGTCAAAGGAACGATCCCGGCATTTGCCTGTAACGATTTAGGGAAATCACGGAAAACCTAAATCAAGATGGCCGAACGCGGGTTTGAACCGTCGTCCTCCCGAATGCAGAGTCCAGTGTGCTAACCACTGCGCCACCTCGCTCGGTGGAAGTGTTATAGGCCCTCTATTGTTCCTGATGTATATTACCGACATAGGAGACAATCTGAGTAGCCCTCTTAGATTGTTTGCAGATGATGCTGTCATTTACCGACTTGTATAATCATCAGATGATCAAAACGACTTGCAAAATGATTTAGACAAGATATCTGTATGATGCGAAAAGTGGCAATTGGCCCTGAATAAGGAAAAGTGTGAAGTTATTCACGTGAATACTAAAAGAAATCAGCTAAATTTCGATTACGCGATAAGTCACACAAATCTGAAGCCTGTCAATTCAACTAAATACTTAGGCATTACAATTACAAATTACCTAAATTGGAACGATCACATAGATAATATTGTGAGTAGAGCAAACCAAAGACAGCGATTCATTGGCAGAACACTTAGACGGTGCAACAGGTCTACTAAAGAGACTGGTTACACCACGCTTGTCCTCCCTATTCTGGAGTTTTGCAGTGCGGTGTGGGATCCGCATCAGGTGGACCGACGGATGACATCGAAAAAGTACAAAGAAGGGCAGCTCATTTTTTATTATCGCGAAATAGGGGAGATATTGTCGCAGACATGATACGTGTATAGGAGTGGCAATCATTAAAGCAAAGGCGCTTTTCGTTGCAACGGGATCTACTCTTGAAATTTCAATGACCAGTTTTCTCCTCCGATTGCGAAAACATTCTATTGGCACCCACCTACATAGGGAGAAATGATCAACACGATAAAATAATAGAAATCAGAGCTCGCACAGTAAAATTTAAGAGCTCATTTTTCCCGCGTACCGTTGGAGAGTGGAACGTTAGAGAGAAAGCTTGAAGGTGGTTCATTGAACCCTCTGCCAGGCACTTTATTGTGAATAGCAGAGTAATCACGTAGATGTAGATGTAGATAAAGTGGCTGCTCATACTTATTGTTACACATCGAAGCAATGACTAAACTTAGCTTCACCTCCAGAATCATTACTCATCTGCGTAACTGATACCGTGCAAGTACCCCGACTTATTCATTCAGTATTTGAGAGTGAGAGAACTTCGTGTCTGCAACAAACTTTACATATAATTTCGAACTTCTACGAAACGTCTTCTCGTCAACACCCCTCACAAAATTGTGAGAGAAAAAAGCTTATCGCTTAACATATTTTCGCTGTTCACGCAATCAGACTTCTATATCAGGCATGACGTTTTAATCTATTTTTTACTACTGAAAATATTCGTAACGTACTTTGCACGCAGTATCGCTGAATGCACCTTCTCAATTTCACTGTTGTACGAAGTATATTTCAGGACATAGGACGTCGTAAACATTCGAATGCGTGGAAAACTAGATTTTGCTGAAAAGAGAGCGCAAATTACACACACTATAATCATCCAGAGTTTCATAAACACAGCTCGTAGCCCCTTCCGAACAAACTCAAAGCATAATTTCGAACCTTTCCTAAACTTAGCCTCGCCTACATGCTTAAAGAGAAATAACTATGATATTAACTCATTCTAAAGTTATCAGACGTTTGAAGCCGTTTTAATCCTGAGAGTTCGATTCTTTAAGGAACTGGAAGTTTACTAGTATCAAGTAACTACCACCTGCGAAAGTGCGGACGGTGACTGCATGTTATGTACACTATGTGATGAAAAGTATCCGGACACCTGGCTGAAAATGACTTACAAGTTCGAGCGCTTTCCATCGTTAATGCTGGAATTCAGTATGGTGTTGGCCCACCCTTAGCCTTGATGACAGCTTCTACTCTCGCAGGCCATACATTCTATCAGTTGCTGGAAGGTTTCTTCGGGAATGGCAGCCCATTCTTCACGGAGTGCTGCACTGAGGAGAGGTGTCGATGTTGATAAGTGAGGCCTGGCAGGTAGTCGGCGTTCCAAAACATCCCAAAGGTGTCGTACAGGATTTTGGTCAGGACTCTGTGCAGGCCAGTCCATTACAGCGATGTTATTGTCGTGTAACCACTTCGCCACAGGCCGTGCATTATAACAGGTGCTCGTCGTGTTAAAAGATGCAATCGCCAACTCCGAAGTGTTCTGCAACAGTGGGAAGCAAGAAGGTGCTTAAAACATCAATGTAGGCCTGTTCTCTGATAGTGCCACGCAAAACAGCAAGCGGTGCAAGCCCACTCCATGAGATACACGACCACACCATAAGACCACTGTCTCCGAATTTTACTGTTGGCACTACAGACTTCGGCAGACGACGTTCACCGGGTATTCGCCATACCGACACGTTGCCATCGGATCGCCACATTGTGTACCGTGATTCGTCACTCTACACAACGTTTTACACTGTTCAATTGTCCAGTGTTTACTCTCCTTACACCAAGCGAGGCGTCGTTTGGCATTTACCGGCGTGATATGTGGCTTATCAGCATCCGTTCGACCAAGTTTTCTCACCTCCCACCTGTCATAATGATAGGAGTGGATCCTGACGCAGTTTGAAGTTCCTTTGTGATGGTCTGGATAGATGTCTCCCTATTACACATTACGACCCTCTTCATCTGTCGGTGGTCTCTGTCAGTCAACAGACGAGGTCGGCCTGTACGCTTTTGCGCTGTACGTGTCCCTTCACGTTTCCACTTCACCATCACATCGTAAACCGTGTACCTAGGGATGTTTAGGAGTGTGGAAATGTCAGGTACAGTCGTATGACACAAATGACGCCGTCACCTGACCACGTACGAAGTCCGTGAGTCCCGCGGAGCTCCACATTCTGCTCTCTCACGATGTCTAAAGACTATTGAGTCCGGTGATACGGGGTACCAGGCAGTAGATGGCAGCAGAATTCGCATAATATGAAAAGCGTATGTTTCTTGCGGGTGTCCGGATGCTTTTCATCACATAGTGTATCAGCAGAAAGTTAGTGACTAAAGTGTACTACCTCTTTCGTTACAGCTTTGCAAATTCCAGTTCGTGACGCGCTAGGCAGCTCAGTTGAGTATTACAAAGGGGGATCATCCATATCACAGTATACACACTTATATTCTTAGGTTATTTCTTGAAAAGTCTAGAAGAGTAGATTCTTAACCTTCGGAATGCCACTGGGAGGGGGGGGGGGGCGGTGGGGTGAGGAGGCGACTTTTTGACGACGTTTTGAAAATATTGTTACCTTGTCATGCAGTGTTCATTCTAAAATTAAGATACAAAAATTATTGTTTTTAATGATTTATTAAACGAGATTCAACAACTGTTTAAATTATATCAGTAAAACATAATAAAAGATTTAAGTGTTAGCGGTGAATGTGATGTTTACACTACGAATGTCATGTCCATATTTTCAAGTTCAGGACCCTTTTCTACATCTATATACCTTCAAAAAAATCTTGTGAATAAAAGTCAACGGCAGTAAGGAAAGCTGTATTTCTTAAAAAACTTGTGGTGGCCATAAAGCACCTTCCACTCCTGTGTACAAATTGTGGAAAATGTGTTGGTGTTGCTAAGAGTGAGCTAAGAAACATATTTAGGTTCTGGACACTGCTTACACATCAGTACCAATTTAAAAAGAAAGACATTGCACTAAAAGATAACGACAATAAACTTACTTTACTTTTTTTGTGTCCAGAAACTACAATTTGTTTGCCCAGTTTTGGGCAATGTCCAATGCTTCTTCTTTAGCCAGCCATAGATCGTCGGGGGTGCTTCTGTGGGGGCAGGCAGGGCATTGTAGAAGATGTTCCATGTCCTGTCGAGTGCCGCAGTCACATTTGTCGTCATTTTCGTCCAACAAATCCCATTTGATCAGATCTGATTTCACAGGAGCCACCCCAGTTCTGATGCGGTTAAGCATTGTCCAGGTTATCCAATCACCAGAAACGCCGCTTGGTGGGTCCTCTGCTAGTGGATAGTAGATGGGGGGCTCATCTAAGGCGCAACTTAGGAAACGGCGTCTGGATTTGAGTCTGCTGGGGCCACACTCTAGGCCAAATATTGAGTGACGGGCATCAAAGGTTTGTTTTAGCTTCTCGGTATGTTCATAGGCTTTCCTACGTGAGTCAGGGTTTGTGAAACCTGCAGCCCTGTGAAGATTTTCTATGGGGATTGGTTTCATGCAGCCTGTCACTATCCTGCATGTTTCATTCAACCTAATATCTACTTTTTTTGCGTGACGGATCTGCACTATACCAGGCCGGCGTATTCGGCAGTTGAGAAGCACAAGGCTTTGGCTGAAGTTCTGACCACGGTAGGTTTGGCACCCCATTTGCTATTGGACAGCTTTCTTATTAGGGAATATCATGCTTCTACTTCCTTGCGTGTTTTTTCGCAATGATATTTGTATGGCAATGTTCTGTCCAGCACGACGCCATGGTAGGTGGGAGTGTCTGTGTGTTCTGGTAGTGTCCCATCACAGGTAACACTGAGCCTGCTGTACTCTGCCTGCCTCGAGTTCAGATGGAATGCACTCACTTGATCTTTGGAGGGATTGGGTTTTAGAGAAATCTTTTTGTAGTAGGTTGACATTGTAGAAAGGGCGGTTTCTAGTTTCTCCTCGATGGGTTCAAACCTGTTGCCTTGAACTGTTATTGCCAGGTCGTCTGCATATACAAAAGTTTTTGTTTTGTCTGGAGTTGGTTGGTCATTTGTATATATGTTGAATAGGACTGGCGCCAACACGCTCCCTTGGGCGAGCCCATTTTTTCTGATTCCGCCATCGACTCTTTTTCCCCTCAACCATTAAGAAGAACTGTCTATTTTGGAACAGGGATTCGATTATCTTGACTAGGTGGTAGTCTTTCAGGGTCTCGTAGGTTTTATGCAGTAGTGTCCGGTGATCTACTGTATCATAGACGGAACTTAGGTCGACTAGTGCCAGCCCGGTGTTTAGATTATTCCTAAACCCATCCTCGATATGTTCCGTCAATGCCAGAATTTGACTGGTACAGGACTTTCCAGGTCTAAAACCTGCTTGGTGTGGAATTAGCTTCGAGTCAACGATCTTCTCTATTCTGTTGAGGATCAATCTTTCATAGAGATTAAACAGGTAGCAGAGAAGGGGTATGGGTCGATAGCTCTTCGGAGACTCTGGGTCCTTCCCGGGTTTGAGGAGAGCCACCACTTTTGACTTCCTCCACAGTTTCGGGATTTGAACTAAATTTATATTTTTAACTTTTTTTCATTGTGGATATAAAGGAGCGCACCCTTGGTAGTACGCGTTAAGGAAAATGCGTTGTTATTTCTAAGATTAATTTTAACTAGTTTACAACAAAAGTGCCCCTCATCTAGCGTCTTTGAATTATTAACATGTTCTGCTGCTACGAAGGACGCCTTTGTCCGTGGCATATTCACTGACATTACAATCCACGGTAGAGGCAGCAACTTCCGCCCGTTGGATTTTAACGCAAATTCCGGCCAAAAATATCTGGCAGCTACTAGCTACAGAAATGAGAGCTGAACACAATTATATTTAGCGAGATTTAATCACTGCTTTCCAGAATTAAACGGGTCGCGTTTTAAATCCGTCTGCGGGACCAATGGGCTTGTTACAAAAAGCGGTGCGCGTGGGCACAAAAACGCAGTGTGACACAATGGACTGGAAGGAAAGCCCTATACACGCGTTGCAGTTTTTGAAACGACGACGTGGGCAACAGAAAGGGATAATTTTGTAGCCCGCACCACAATAATGACGCACGCATAAACCACGCAAATTAGGGATTAATAAAGCTTCATGTAGCTAGAAAGGACCTGCGCTCACAGCTGCAACAGAATCAAACAAAATGAAGCTGCGCTTACGCTTCCTGCACACGGAATGGCTCTCGAATTCTGCTTACAGCTTCATAGGATGCTACTGTCATGTGGTCCATCAAACTGCTGACTAAGAAGTTTCTAGAACTATGTTCGCAATTCTTTTAAATATGTCCTTTCATTATTACACAACAGAACAGTAAAAACTAACTACTTGAGATGCATTTTTGTATTTCTCCCATTCTCTGTTAACCTCACTGATGACACACAAAGTGGAAAAACGAGAGCAAATGCATAAGAGTGACAGGAATCGCACCGTCCTCTTGTTCTTGATCCTTCATCCCGCTCCTGCATAGGGCGGCATGGTTTTAAAGCGATTTGGCGTGGCTACTTTTAGAGATGGCCGAATACCCTTTCTGTTGCCTTTTCGTTACCAGTCCTCCCCTCATCCCCTTTCTCCAAGACAGAATATGTGTACCAAAACTGTCTGCGAGTAATGTTACTCATTTGAAGGTGAGCGAAAGTTTTCAATAAATGCTTTTCTATCGTGTAAATGAGGAGGGAGTTTGGTAGCTGCCCGGTATTCACAATGCATCTCCCCTCCGGTAAGCGACGCTTTAACACACACGGCTATCTGGACGAGCATGGAAATCCCACCATCGATTATCGTATTCACATTCTGACTTCAGAGCATCAGAATCAAAGGAATAAGTTACTTTCAAAATAAACTGTGAACCATTTTTTATGGAAACCTCTACAGACGTAGAAGATTACGTTCGTTAGAACAATGATCTACTGCTTCTTACCTTCATACTGACAATTTAATGTGTGTTAAAGTTGTGGTAGAAGAAATATTGGACAAATAAGGCATAATTTTCTCTAATCATTCCAACACGAACATGACATAGCACAATACACGCACCATTATTGTTACCTACATTTAACAGATACACCTGTGCACAATATGCACATTCCTTGCGAAGGGAAGTTGATTTTTGCCGAGAAGGTCAGTGAAAACCTTGTCATTGTCTACAAATCAGTAGGCTGCAGAGTCTGCATTGAAAGTTACGTATGTGACTTAAAAAAATAACTTGTTGGTGGAGCGGCATCGTAATGAAATTTCAGCCATTAGTAGCAAATCATATCTCTTTAGGCCTTTGATAAATGTTGATGAATGGTAAACTGAGAGCCAAAGTAACTGGTACAAGGGCCTAAAATCGTGTGTGGCCCATGCGAGCACGCAGAAGTTCCGCAACATGACGTGGTATTGACTAGACTGTCTGAAGTACTGCTGGAGGAAATTGACAACATTAATCCTGCAGGGCTGTCCATAAATCCGTAAGAATACGAGGGAGTGGAGATCTCATCTGAGCAGCACTTTGAAAGGCATCCCAGATGTGCTCAATGATGTTCTAGTCTGGGGAGCCTAGTGCCAAGTGGAAGAATTTATACTCAGGAGAGTATTCCTGGAGCCACACTGTAGCAATTCTGGACGTGTAGGGTGTCTCATTATAATCCTCGAATTGCACAAGTCCACCGGAATGCAAATTGGACATGGATGCAGGAGATAACCTGTCAGAGTCGTATCTAGACGTATCATGGGTCCCATATCACTCCAACTGGGCATGCCCCACACCATTAAAATTTTAATAGTCCCCTGCTGACATGTAGTGTCCGTGGATTCATGAGGTTGCCTCCATACCTATGTATGTCCATCCGCTGGCTACAACATGTTTCCAGTCATCACATGTCAGTGTTGAGCGGCCCAGGCGAGGCCTAAAGCTTTGCGTTGTGCTGTCGTCAACGGTGCACGAGTGGGTCTTCGGCTCCGAAAGCCGATATCGATGATGTTCGTTTGAATGGTTCACACGCTGATATTTACTAACAGTCCGGCATTCAAATCTGCAGAAATTTGCAGAAGGGTAGCACTACTGTCACTTTGAACTATTTTCTTCAATCGTTGTTGTTCCCGTTCTTGCTGGATCCTTTTCCGGCCGCAGCGATGTCGGAGATTCGATGTTTTGCTGGATTCCTAATATTAACGGTAAACTTGTAAGATTGTCGTACGGGAAAATCCCCACTTTGTCGCCTCGAAGATGCTGTGTACTACCGCTCGTACGCCAACAAGAACAACACGTTGACACTCATTTAAATCCTGATAAGCTGCCATTGTAGCAGCAGTAACTGATCTAACAACTGCGCCAGACACTTGTTGTCTAACATAGGTGTTGCCGACCACAGCGCCGTATTTTGCCTGTTTACATAAATGCCTACACCTGTTTCTTTGGCACTTCAATGTAGAATATGACTTCAGGGTTAGATCCTAGTTAGTTAACAATGTGATCAAAAGTATCCGACACCCCAAAAAAATACGTTTTCATATTAGGTGCATTCTGCTGCCACCTACTGCCAGGTACCCCGTATCAGCGGCCTCAGTAGTCATTAGACATCGTGAGAGAGCAGAATGGGGCCCTCCGCGCAAGTCACGGATCTCGAACGTGGTCAGCTGATTCGTGTCACTTGCGTCGTACGTCTGTACACGAGATTTCCACACTCCTAAACATCTCTAGGTCCACTGCTTACGATGGGACAGTGAAGTGGAAACGTAAAGGAACACATACAGCGCAAAAGCGTACAGGCCGATCTCGTCTGTTTACTGACGGAAACCGCCGACAGTTGAAGAGGGTCGTAAGGTGTAATAGGCAGACATCTATCCAGACCATCACACAGGAACTCCAAACTGCATCAGGATCCATTCCTGTTACTATGACAGGCGGGAGGAGAGAAAACTTGGTCGAGCGGCTGCTGATAAGCCACACATCACGCCGGTAAATGTCAAACGACGCCTCGCTTGGTGTAAAAAGCGTAAATATTGGACGATTGAAAAGTGGAAAAACGTTGTCTGATGTGACTAATCGCGGTACACAATGTGACGATCCGATGGCAGCGTCGGGATTTGGCGAATGCCCGATGAACGTCATCTGCCAGAGTGTGTAGGGCCAACTGTTAAATTCGCAGACGGTGGAGTTAAGGCGTGATCGTGTTTTTCACGGAGGGGCTTGCATCCCTTGCTTTTTTGCGTGGCACTATCACAGCACAGGTCTACATTGATGTTTTAAGCACCTTCTTGCTTCCCACTGTTGCAGAATAATTCTGTGATGGCATTTGCATCTTTCAACACGATCGAGAACCTGTTCACAATGAACGGCCTGTGGCGGAGTGGTTACACGACAATAACATCCCTGTAATGGACAGACCTGCGCAGAGTCCTAAGCTGAATCCTGTAGGACGCCTTTGGGATGTTTTGGAACGCCGACTTCGTGCCAGGCCTCACCGACCGACATCGACACCTCTTCACAGAGCAGCACTCCATGTAGAATGCCATTCGCCAAGAAACCTTCCAGCATCTGACAGAATGTATGCCTGCGAGAGTAAGAGCTGTCATGAAGGCTAAGGATGGGCCAACACCATATTGAATTCCAGTACTTACCTACCATAAGAAAATAAGCAACAGATGTACAGTAATGATAAGGTATGCACGGCGGTGACTAAATTGAAGAACTGCATCAGCCACTCATCGGAGTGCAATGATATCCACCGAGTACGTATCTTACGTATTGAGTGATGGGATTCTTTCTGATTTTAGATGAGAGTAGCCAAAAGTAGAGAAGAAAATACCTTATGAACACATATGTGCAAACACATGCACTGTGCAACAGAATTAAAGAAGCACTTTGCGACACTTAGGTTTGAAATTTGGCTCAGAGATGCGTACTACCTTCTTCTGTAAGAGCGCAAAAGTGTGGCGCCCAGCGATGTCACCTTCGGACTCGGGGATGCCTCAGACAGCAAGGTGCCAGCAGATTCGGAAAGAAGGCCTCGGTCTAGAAGTTCCTTTGACGTGTTAGATGGATTAGTGATGTCATTGTGACAACAAATTTCACCAAAATTCTGCCCAACGCCACCGTGAACGTGTCACACCATGGAAAGGCATCCGAGTTTACAAACAGTATGGAGCGTCACTCTCCAGAATCTCCCAGAATCACAGGAAAGCTATGGGATGATCTTATGGGACCAAACTGCTGAGGTCATCAGTCCCTAAGCTTACACACTACTTAACCTAAATTATCCTAAGGACAAACACACACACCCATGCCCGAGGGAGGACTGGAATCTCCGCCGGGACCAGCCGCACAATCCATGACTGCAGCGCCTAAGACCGCTCGGCTAATCCTGCGCGGCACGGAGTTAGTAGTTCCGGGTTGGGTTGGGTTGTTTAGGGAAGGAGACCAGACAGCGAGGTCATCGGTCTCATCGGATTAGGGAAGGATGGGGAAGGAAGTCGGCCGTGCCCTTTCAAAGGAACCATCCAGGCATTTGCTTGGAGCGATTTAGGGAAATCACGGAAAACCTAACTCAGGATGACCGGACGCGGGATTGAACCGACGTCCTCCCGAATGCGAGTCCAGTGTCTAATCATTGCGCCACCTCGCTCGGTTTAGTAGTTCAGGGTCATGGACCGCTCGGCTGGTCCCGGTGGAGGTTGGAGTCCTCCCTCAGGCATGGGTGTATGTGTTTGTCCTTAGGATAATTTAGGTTAAGTAGTGCGCAAGCTTGGGGATTGATGACCTTAGCAGTTAAGTCCCATAAGATTTCACACACATTTGAAGTAGTTCCGGCACCCCATCAACTATGTTTAATTACCGATCTTGGCAAATAAACTGATTTTCAAAAGGACACTACAATACAAAAATGCAAATGTTCATTTGGTCGAAGTCATAAATCTACAAAATCTTTTCACCGATCCCTTTGAAATCTTATATAATGTTGCATTCGAAGACGTGTGTGTTACTGTATACGTCTTGGAGTGCTGTATGGTATGTAAATATGTATTTTACATTTTTATTTATAATGTATATGATGGAGGTACTTATATATCGTATGGGGGTCGAATAAGTATATAAAAACACGCGTGTATTCAAATGCAACTTTGTTTCAAAATATCAAAGCCATCGGTGAAGAAATTTCGGTAAATTGCAATTTTATACAAACGAAAGAACGAACCGTGTATAGCCCTGGAGTTCATTTCAGATTAACCATCGCCGTGTAGTGGGTCAGCCAGAATGAAGCTGCGCAAATGCGCTGTTCCGTGTGAATATGTTCAAACTCGGGCACAGGCGAGTAGACCAGCGACATACTGTTACTTTGTCGCCGTATCACGACAGCAACATGACACCATCTTTGCCACAGCGCATGCGAAGAGTAGAAACACAATCTCCGCTCTCGAACAAAGTTTGGCAAAGCGAATCTCGTGCTACGTTCATGACTTTCTCAAACTCGTTTACCGGAAAACTTGTTGTCTCTGAGATGAGGACCAAGTACTAGCTTACTGGATAGCAAAGGCTGCTTTTTCTGTTCTTTTCTTCCTGATCTGTTACGTACGCAACAAAAGATAGTAGTGTCATAGTGTTCGTTCCACTCAAGAATATTCAGTGAGTGGCCATGTTTGCCAGTTCTGTGATTAGATACAAAATGGTTTTAAATTTGTTATTCACTCCGAGTACCCAGATAATGTGTTCTTCACAGACGCAGGTTGCAGTACACTGAGGTGAGGAAAGTCATGGGATACCTTCTAAATACCGTGCAGACTTCTTGTGCCGGCGACGTGCAGCATCTCGATGTGGCAATAAGTCATCGGAAGTCTCCTGTAGAAATACAGAGCCATGCTGCCTCTATGGCCGTCGATAACTTCGAAGATGTTTCCGGCGCAGAATTTTGTGCACAAACTGACATCTCGATTATGGCCTTAAATTTCGACAGGATTCAAGTCGGGCGATAAGACTGCCATCGTTGTTTGGGGCCATGACGACCATGGGTGGTTATAATGGTCTCCAAGTAGCCGAAAATAACCGTTTCCCGTCAACGATCGGTTCAGTTGGACCAGAGGACCCAGTCCTTTTTCATGTAAAAATAGTCTACAAAATGTTCAAATGTGTGTGAAATCTTATGGGACGTAACTGCTAAGGTCATCAGTCCCTAAGCTTACACACCACTTAAGCTAAATTATGCTAAGGACAAACACACACTCCCACGCCCGAGGGATGACTCGAACCTTCGCCCAAACCAGCCGCACAGTCCATGACTGCACATATTCTACATCATTATGAAGTAACCGCCAGCTCGCACGGTGCGTTGTTGACAGGAGTGTGTGCCTCACTCGAAACCCACTATCAGCTGGTAACAATTGAGATTGGGATTCATCTGACGAGGCTTCATATTTACAATCGTCTAGAGCTTAGTCGACATGGTTACAATCCCAGGAGAGACGAATTAGTGTTGTCAGGGCACTCTTGTCTGTCGTCTACCGGCAGAGCCCAATAACGCCAAAATTCGCAACACTGTCCTAGCGGATACAATCGTCGTACGTCTCACATTAATTTCTGCGCTTTTTCACGCAGTGTTGCTTACCTGTTAGCATTCACACCCAAACGCCGCTGCTCTCGGTCGTTAAGTGAAGGTCGTCTGTCACTGAATTTTTCGTGGTGTGAGTTAATACCTGAAATTGTTGATACCTGAAGTATGGTATCCGCGGCTCACTGTTGGCACTGTGGATTTCAGAATATTGAATTCCTTAACGATTTCGAAAATGGAGTGTCCCATGCCTCTAGATCCAACTATCATTCAACTTTCAAAGTCTGTTAATCCCCGTCGTGCTGCCTTAATCACACTGGAATCCTTTTCACATGAATCACCTGAGTACAAATAACAGCAATGTCAGTGCGCTGCCCTTTTATACCTTGTGTACGCGATGCTGCCGCCATCTGTATATGTGCATATCGCTATACTATGACATTTTTTCACCTCAGGATATTACACATGTTTTCACAGCGCGGAAGAATTCACAGCGCATAACAGTCAGAAAGCCGGCCGATGTGGCAGAGTGGTTCAAGGCCCTTCAGTCCGGAACCACGCTGCTGCTACGGTCGCAGGTTCTAATCCTGCTTCGGGCATCAATGTGTGTGATGTCCTTAGGTTAGTTTGGTTTGAGTAGTTCTAAGCTAGGGGACTGATGACCTAAGATGTTAAGTCCCATAGTGCTTAGAGCCATTGGAACCATTTGCACAGCCAGAGAGCTTACTTGTCATAGAATACACACTGACTTATTATGAGTGAGTAGAGAACACGGGTTCTTTTGGAAAATCGATTCAGTCGCTGAAAATTTGTGACCGAGCGGGAATAGGTTCGTGGGCATTCCGCATTGGCAGTCGTCGTAATCAGATACTTTTCGCAGCGATTCTGTCGAGTGTACATCTTACTACGGCTGAACTCGTTTAAAAGGAACATCAGTCGTTCGACGCTGCTCAAGTACGACGACGGCGGGAGGGCGAAGGACGTAAGTGGTGAGTTGTAAGTACAGATCAATAGCTTTGCACCAATAAGGACACACACATTAAGATCTGGGTTTGTTATATCAAGTGCCACAGGCACAAATTTACTAAATCACAATCTTATTCTCGGCAGTATTATGATCACAGTCATTCACTTCACTTGAACAACTGATTTTTGCGATGTGCCTTTTCAAGGCTTCCTCGTAATGCTGCAGTTTTACAAAATCCTTTAATATATTGTCGTAAAAGACTACGTCACCAGTTAAATCTTTAAATGACCAATGTTCGCTGTATACACCCACACTGGATGATTGTGTGAAACTGCAACTTCACAAGTAAGTCACGTTGCAAAAATCAGCTGATCGTGTGAAATAAATGTGATCGTAATACAGACTAGGTGGAAAAAGTTATTGTCCTTTCACTAAGATTTCGCTTTACTTTTGGTTAAGATGGACCGAAAATGGCCGATATAAACCTTTGGTAGGAGGAAACAATTCTGTTAAGTGTAAACGTAACAGTGATCTTAGATTACGGTACTTTTGTCTAGTGAGTTGTACGTCAAGCTAGTTAGGGAGGAAATTTGCTGATGTATTATTAGCTAAGCCGACGCATGAGTTGATCGCTGTATCGGTACAACTTAGTGGCCATCGACATGGATTTTATTTACTCTAGTATGTTATTAGGAAAAGGCGATGTGAAGCAACATGTTGCTGAGGAGCAGAATTAAGCTGCGAGTAGGACACAAATGTGGCACTAATTATTCTAATAAATGATCTGGTAAATACAGCACGCCATCACGCAGTAATTCGTCTCGCTGTGGAGTGCACTGCCTGGTCATAGTTGCGTGCATGGCTACAACACTGTTTGAATGTGGCTACCGACATGAACGTCCGGAGCGCAACAAAACCCCGCGATGAACTGAAATGCTTTATGTACACTTAAGGCACTTCTATGTATAACTATTCGACTGACTTAATGAATTTGGTTCAAACAGGAAAGATTACTTAAATGAACTAAATGTTAATTTTAACTGAATTGTTTCAAGACTATTTAAGGAAATAGCGCAGATTTGCCTAAATTTTACCGCATTTGACATTTTATTTATTATAGCATAAAGAGTAACATACACAACTATTTACGCATTACCATCCAGAACACTACAAAGTGGTTTTTGGCTTCTAATTTAAGAAACGGAAGTTCTGAGAAAATAAAGATACAACACTTAATTTACAGAAAATCTGAAAGTAATACAATTTAGGAATGTACATTTCTAGATTGTAGCAGTACGTGCAGAAATTGTACCACCCTTACAATATTTCTTCCTCAGATTAGCGATACGTACTTGTCCCAGGATTTCTTTCATGTTTTAGTTTTGCATCAATGTTTCTAAGCAATGTAACTTTTTTACTCCTTTCTCACCTCCACACACCTTGCATGAACCTACATTTTTTATTACATGCATGCGATCATTTCTTCCATTCGATCTTCCTCATACAACTTGTTTCAACATTCCCTTGTTTTGCGAATGAGTTACTTAGACAGACACCTTCAGCCCACTTTGTGCCTGCCATAGCATACTTTCCACTGAAAGTCCTTGTAACGGGACGTCTTCCTATAGCGTTACTTTTCCTCAACAGCAGTTGTAGACATCAGTATTACTTTTCGAATTTTGGACAGGTCAGTATCTCTGTAGTTTTTCTGAAAACATTCATGTAATTTTATACGCAGTATGTTATATTTCAACCTAAAATTTATGGAAAGGAATTACTTTATAAAATATTTTACTTTCGATGTTATAGTCGATTTTGTTGTTGTTGTAGAAACGTTTGATATTACAAATTATCTACATCTACATCTACATCCATACTCCGCAAGCCACCTGACGGTGTGTGGCGGAGGGTACCTTCAGTACCTCTATCGGTTCTCCCTTCTATTCCAGTCTCGTATTGTTCGTGGAAAGAAGGATTGTCGGTATGCTTCTGTGTGGGCTCTAATCTCTCTGATTTTATCCTCATGGTCTCTTCGAGAAATATGCGTAGGAGGGAGCAATATACTGCTTGACTCTTCGGTGAAGGTATGTTCTCGAAACTTTGACAAAAGCCCGTACCGAGCTACTGAGCGTCTCTCCTGCAGAGTCTTCCACTGGAGTTTATCTATCATCTCCGTAACTCTTTCGCGATTACTAAATGATCCTGTAACGAAGCGCGCTGCTCTCTGTTGGATCTTCTCTATATCCTCTATCAACCCTATCTGGTACGGATCCCACACTGCTGAGCAGTATTCAAGCAGTGGGCGAACAAGCGTACTGTAACCTACTTCCTTTGTTTTCGGATTTCATTTCCTTCGGATTCTTCCAATTAATCTCAGTCTGGCATCTGCTTTACCAACGATCAACTTTATATGACCATTCCATTTTAAATCACTCCTAATGCGTTCTCCCAGATAATTTATGGAATTAACTGCTTACAGTTGCTGACCTGCTATATAGTAGCTAAATGATAAGGGATCTATCTTTCTATGTATTCGCAGCACATTACACTTGTCTACATTGAGATTCAATTGCCATTCCCTGCACCATGCGTCAATTCACTGCAGATCCTTCTGCATTTCAGTCCAATTTCCCATTGTTACAACCTCTCGATATACCATAGCATCATCCGCAAAAAGCCTCAGTGAACTTCCGATGTCATCCACAAGGTCATTTATGTATATTGTGAATAGCAAAGTTCCTACGACACACCCCTGCGGCTCACCTGAAATCACTCTTACTTCGGAAGACTTCTCTCCATTGAGAATGACATGCTGCGTTCTGTTATCTAGGATCTCTTAAATCCAATCACACGATGGGTCTGATAGTCCATATGCTCTTACTTTGTTCATTAAACGACTGTGGCGAACTGTATCGAACGCCTTGCGGAAGTCAAGGAACACGGCATCTACCTGGGAACCCGTGTCTATGGCCCTATGAGTCTCGTGGACGAATAGCGCGAGCTGGGTTTCACAAAACCGTCTTTTTCGAAACCCATGCTGATTCCCACAGAGTAGATTTATAGCCTCCAGAAAAGTCATTATACTCGAACATAATACGTGCTCCAAAATTCTGCAACTGATCGACGTTAGAGATATAGGTCTATAGTTCTGCACATCTGTTCGACGTCCCTTCTTGAAAACGGGGATGACCTGTGCCCTTTTCCAATCCTTTGGAACGCTACGCTCTTCTAGAGACCTACGGTACACCGCTGCAAGAAGGGGGACAAGTTCCTTTGCGTATTCTGTGTAAAACTGAACTGGTATCCCATCAGGTCCAGCGGCCTTTCCTCTTTTGAGCGATTTTAATTGTTTCTCTATCCCTCTGTCGTCTATTTCGATATCTACCATTTTGTCATCTGTGCGACAATCTAGAGAAGGAACTACCATGCAGTCTTCCTCTGCGAAACAGCTTTGGAAAAAGACGTTTAGTATTTCGGCCTTTAGTCTGTTATCCTCTGTTTCAGTACCATTATAGCCACAGAGTGTCTGGACATTTTGTTTTGATCCACCTACCGCTTTGACATAGGACCTAAATTTCTTAGAATTTTCTGCCAAGTCAGTACATAGAACTTTACTTTCGAATTCATTGAACGCCCTCGCATAGCCCTCCTCACACTATATTTCGCTTCGCGTAATTTTTGTTTGTCTGCAAGGCTTTGGCTATGGCTATGTTTATGTTTGCTGTGAAGTTCCCTTTCCTTCCGCCGCAGTTTTCTAACTCGGTTGTTGTACCACGGTGGCTCTCTTCCATCTCTTACGATCTTGCTTGGCACATACTCATCTAACGCTTATTGTATGATGGTTGTGAACTTTGTCCACTGATCCTCATCACTATCTGTACTTGAGACAAATCTTTTGTGTTGAGCCGTCAGGTACTGTGCAATCTGCTTTTTGTCACTTTTGCTAAACAGAAAAATCTTCCTACCTTTTTTAATATTTCTATTTACGGCTGAAATCATCGATGCAGTAACCGCTTTATGATCGCTGATTCCCTGTTCTGCGTTAACTGTTTCAAATAGTTCGGGTCTGTTTGTCACCAGAAGGCCTAATATGTTATCGCCACGAGTCGGCTTTCTGTTTAACTGCTCAAGGTAGTTTTCAGATAAAGCACTTAAAAACCTTTCACTGGATTCTTTGTTCCTGCCACCCGTTATGAACGTTCGACACAATTGCTATCTTCAATTATACAATCGTGTACTATTTACCATGTTTATTTCTGAATTCATTTTTGCAATAATAATCATATTTAATCACGTAACGGAAACTAGTGGAAATTCATTTGTGAAACATTTTAAGCCTTAGGAAATGGTTACTTCCGCAGAATGTGGGAGTCGTAAGGTTTCTTCTGACGTGATCAGACGAATTTTTGTGTGAAAAGCGTAACTTCGGCTTTTTTTATGTGAAAAATCGGAATACTGTTTGATATCCTAAAATATGAGAAAATATATTTACGAAGAAAATGCTGCAACAACAATCTACAAATTGTTTTAGTTCAAACCAATGGTAGAGACCTGATTTGAGATTTTCAACTTCAAGAATGAGACCTCTAGACAGGAAGAACTGTAGCCATTTTATTGCGACAAGCTATGTCAGCTCGGAAGTTATTGTACTCTTCGCTCGTCTTAAATCTTCATAAAATAACGTAAGATGTTCACTAGCAAAGTAATATATAATTTTTTCTAAGGGGATGTTAAATGTTATTTGATTTTCAAACAGCTGAGCAAAACTGAACGTACTTAGACATTTCTCTCTTTACTTATTCTGATCATCACTAAACTGACACACAATATTCTTGGTGCAACGCAATCTGACTTTCAATAATCCCTACAAAAGAATGGCCGTGACTAACAATAACCTATACCATTCATGAACCACTTATCTCACACAAATCTTCGTTACTCGAACTACTGCAATACAGTGAGCGCTAATACTGCCAGCTAAATATAAGTTTCTTACTACTGAAGGCACTAACTACTGATAGGCATACTTAGCAAATGAAAGATTTTGTTAGAGAACAAACAATGTATTTGAAACTTCCTGGCAGATTAAAACTGTGTGCCGGACCGAGACTCGAACTCGGGACCTTTGCGTTTCGCGGGCAAGTGCTCTACCAACAGAGCTACCCAAGCAAGACTCACGCCCCATCCTCACAGCTTTACTTCTGCCAGTACCTCGTCTCCTCGCTGTGAGGACGGGGCGTGAGTCGTGCTTGGGTAGCTCTGTTGGTAGAGCACTTCCCCGCGAAACGCAAAGGTTCCGAGTACGAGTCTCGGTCCGGCACACAGTTTTAATCTGCCAGGAAGTTTCATATCAGCGCACACTCCGCTGCAGAGTGGAAATCTCATTCTGGAAACGATGTATTTACCTTAATAGTATAAAGTCATTATATACACACTCCTGGAAATTGAAATAAGAACACCGTGAATTCATTGTCCCAGGAAGGGGAAACTTTATTGACACATTCCTGGGGTCAGATACATCACATGATCACACTGACAGAACCACAGGCACATAGACACAGGCAACAGAGCATGCACAATGTCGGCACTAGTACAGTGTATATCCATCTTTCGCAGCAATGCAGGCTGCTATTCGCCCATGGAGACGATCGTAGAGATGCTGGATGTAGTCCTGTGGAACGGCTTGCCATGCCATTTCCACCTGGCGCCTCAGATGGACCAGCGTTCGTGCTGGACGTGCAGACCGCGTGAGACGACGCTTCATCCAGTCCCAAACATGCTCAATGGGGGACAGATCCGGAGATCTTGCTGGCCAGGGTAGTTGACTTACACCTTCGAGAGCACGTTGGGTGGCACGGGATACATGCGGACGTGCATTGTCCTGTTGGAACAGCAAGTTCCCTTGCCGGTCTAGGAATGGTAGAACGATGGGTTCGATGACGGTTTGGATGTACCGTGCACTATTCAGTGTCCCCTCGACCATCACCAGTGGTGTACGGCCAGTGTAGGAGATCGCTCCCCACACCATGATGCCGGGGGTTGGCCCTGTGTGCCTCGGTCGTATGCAGTCCTGATTGTGGCGCTCACCTGCACGGCGCCAAACACGCATACGACCATCATTGGCACCAAGGCAGAAGCGACTCTCATCGCTGAAGACGACACGTCTCCATTCGTCCCTCCATTCACGCCTGTCGCGACTCCACTGGAGGCGGGCTGCACGATGTTGGGGCATGAGCGGAAGACGGCCTAACGGTGTGCGGGACCGTAGCCCAGCTTCATGGAGACGGTTGCGAATGGTCCTCGCCGATACCCCAGGAGCAACAGTGTACCTAATTTGCTGGGAAGTGGCGGTGCGGTCCCCTACGGCACTGCGTAGGATCCTACGGTCTTGGCGTGCATCCGTGCGCCGCTGCGGTCCGGTCCCAGGTCGACGGGCACGTGCACCTTCCGCCGACCACTGGCGACAACATCGATGTACTGTGGAGACCTCACGCCCCACGTGTTGAGCAATTGGGCGGTACGTCCACCCGGCCTCCCGCATGCCCACTATACGCCCTCGCTCAAAGTCCGTCAACTGCACATACGGATCACGTCCACGCTGTCGCGGCATGCTACCAATGTTAAAGACTGCGATGGAGCTCCGTATGCCACGGCAAACTGGCTGACACTGACGGCGGCGGTGCACAAATGCTGCGCAGCTAGCGCCATTCGATGGCCAACACCGCGGTTCCTGGTGTGTCCGCTGTGCCGTGCGTGTGATCATTGCTTGTACAGCCCTCTCGCAGTGTCCGGAGCAAGTATGGTGGGTCTGACACACCGGTGTCAATGTGTTCTTTTTTCCATTTCCAGGAGTATATATATATATATATATATATATATATATATATATATATAAAAGTTCATGACATCCAATCTTACTAATTTCATGTTTGTGATGGACACACGTCCAGATCGGCCGCTCTCAAAACTCTGACATCTCTTTCCCACATCCACCATTGCTGGCGGATCACCTGCAACTGCGAAACGCTACGCGCTGTTCACATCCAACTGCCCAACGCTACGATAGCAAATATTCGAACAATGCAAATCAGCCACAGACTGCACACAGCACAGTCTGTGATTTTCATACAAAGCGCTACGTGGCGTTACCAACATAAAATCCTAAACAGCCTACTTACAGACGGAATACATTATGAAATTAATCACAACATTCATAAACACTACGTTGTACCAATAATTTTAAAGGCCATTTTCACAGCTCACAATACGAGCAAGCTCCTTAAATTGCAGACCGAGCGAGGTGGCGCAGTGGTTAGCACACTGGACTTGCATTCGGGAGGACGACAGTTCAATCCCGCGTCCGGCCATCCTGATTTAGTTTTTCCGTGATTTCCCTAAATCGCTCCAGGCAAATGCCAGGATGGTTCCTTTGAATGGGCACGGCTGACTTCCTTCCCCGTCCTTCCCTAATCCGATGAGACCGATGACCTCGCTGTTTGGTCTCTTGCCAAAAACAACCCAACCCCTTAAATTGCACCTGGAAGGTACTGAAAACTTTTAGTTGTACATTGTGGGCAACGTCACGATTTCCCGCTTAATCAATGTCTTACAAACGCATCACTGCGAGTATTGACTCATGACTATCAAAACACTAAGGATATTCTGTGTATGTTCAGCCAAAAATAAAACGTTATGCTGACATTTACCGCATAGTACCAACACCCTTCGCCACGTCCACAGGAAAGGAACAACAAAATCAATGCTGTTTTCATACTATATTTTTCTCAATACGTAGAACTGATAGCTGACAATTTGACTCCCTAAAGCTTGAAATTTACGCTAATCTCAATAAATGTCAGGTAGTATACGTAGCAAGAACTTCTTAGTACAGTAGTGGTACAAAATGTGAGCCGGTATAACACATGCAACTCCTTCCTAAGTGGCGCTTGTCTGTATCTGCAATTTCAAGATTACATTCAAAGTTGTGCTTTAACCTTCTTTCCTCGTTCTCAACTGGTAGTTTGAAAATATGCGTGATCGAGTGCATTTTTAATTTCTCACCTGCCGTACAAGATTTCTATTCAATTTGAAGAACATTGCGTAAAATCATAGAAGCACCGTTATTCCTTGAAGTATATAGATATTCTCTGAATTTAAGATTTTTACCTGGGAAAGCCTTTGGTTAGGACGCAGTCAGATACATTTTAAGGGCCATAAATTCGCAGCTTTATCAGACATAAATTGCGCATATTCAGGAACTTTATGGACGTTTCACTTGGTCAGAATTGAATTGTTCTCTAAACGCTCTGCAATGGGAGTGTGGAACAGACAGCAGTTAGCTATATATATGTTCCCCCGGCCCCCGCCAATACAAGAAACGCCGCGTAACAGTGACACATGTGAGTATAGACTGAAGACGTATCAGGGACGTAGGTCGTAAGTCTACTTAGCTCAAAGCAATTAGAAGGCATATTTTGTTTACCTTACGTGCGCACTGACTTCAGCAGGTTAGGTTATCACAACAAGAACTGTCTTTTGTCAAGCAAATGAAATACCACCAATGACGGATCAGGACCCATTAACCCACCTTCCTTCGCGTTCCCCTCCCCCCTCCACCAGCTAGGGTGGCGACACAAACAGGAGAGGACTTTATGAACAATGGAGATTCGTGCGAATAGGACCAAATACAAAATAATACAAATCAATGCCACAAAAGAGAGTGTGGGGTTAAGGAATTAGTGGAATGTTGGAAAAACATAAAATCATGTCCCACGATGTGAATAACGGAAAGGAAACAGTCGAGAAAGACTGCGAAACTGCTTTAGAAGGAAGCACTTCCCAGAAGCAAGAAATTCGTGAAGCACAATCTCTTGGAGAATTCATGTTTCCAGGTGATACAATTCCCGTATGAGCGGGTAAGACAAAACGAACACGTAATCCAAAGAGGAAATAGAGACTACGGTAGTCTAGTGATAACCGTAAGGTTCCAGAAAATCCGTTGGACTTAAAAATAAATTTAATATGAGGATAGTGGACTATTAAATGGAAATAGACGGAGCTTTACGAAGACAAAGTGCTGTAGTGGAAAGTCAAGGAGGGGGAGGCATGAAGAAAACTGATATTAATCGACTAGGCACACAGACACTCGAACAGCAAATGCTAGACAGTCATGTAACAATCATATGGGACATTCAGAGTTTGGTTCAGTAGAACAAGAAGCCCTAACTTTTCAACAATACTAAAGAGCTTCGGATTTCCATATGATAATTGTCGGGAAGTTATCACGACCGAGGTAATAAATATTATCATATGCTGAGGTATCATAATAAACGTAGGTATTCCAACAGAATCGGACGTCGATGAACGAATCTGTGTAATACCTAAACAACTAGCTCCCAATATCATAACCTTTAATTTTTTCTTTCCTTTCGTTATTAATTTGTATGAATGTTTTCTTTTCCTCATTAGTAATACGAAATTTGTACATTGCCGCAGAAGACGGCAAAGATAGGCTTTTAAAATTATCTTTTAAACCAAAGAACAATGTACGGATGATATCCAATTTCTTTAACAAGATTTGTTTCAATTTTGTTTGAGAGTATTTATGTTTTAGGTATCACACCAAAAGGACATGTAACTTTTACTCGTGCGTCAACAGTGTGTGTAGTAAATGCTGTCAGAATATAAAAATGCAAGAAAATGTACATATTAAAGTCATCATCGCAGCAAGATTATTTTTATTTATTAAGCCAATATTTATTCACAAGCATGTCTTTGGCATGAAATCATAAGAAGAGGCAGTAATTTCTTGCATCATGCAAGACATCTTAAAATACATATGTGCTAATCATCAAGATTCAGTGGATGGACTCTATGATCGCATGATCGCAAACCACAGAAAATTAGGGGTAAATTAATGATATCAGCCTAACCTAATGGTGACTTCCATTATATATATATATATATATATATATATATGTGTGTGTGTGTGTGTGTGTGTGTGTGTGTGTGTGTGTGTATGTGTGTTGGTAATAATTGAAAACTGACTTTTCGTCAAGCACCAAGTTTGCTGCAAACTCAGGCATTCTAAAATTTGACGTCTATGGGGTAAGAGAGATTATCCTAGATACATTATTCATTTTTGCGCGTTCAGTATTTGTACGTTGCATTGTATTTTTCTTACGCTGTGAGGAGACTGTTCATGGCATCAATTGAGTTCCAAAAGGAACCATGCTTTACTTCTACTTATCCCACATTACGCATATTTCATGTCGATTCATACTGTTGTGTTACCTGTTGGGCAGCCTCCTAGTACGGTCATTCCAAAATCGATCAACAGACTAACACAAATCCTAATTTGCCGCTATATGAGAGTTCAATTTACATACATGTAGGGGCGGTCGAGAAAGTAGTTCAAGGCAGGAGAAACGTGAATACTGATTTTCTGATATGTCATAATTAATTTAGGACGTAATAGTCCCAGTTTTCATTGAGGGTGAATATAAGAGCCATTGTATCAAACAGACCAAACATCCAATTAAGGACACCATCTTGGACCTTCTTATTCTCATTATATGATTTGGACTAATCGAAAATTTGAGACTTAAATATCCGTGAACAATAGTTTATCCTTACATAACAACTACGGTAGCAAATCCAATTAAAAGAGCTTAAACTACTCAAGTTTGGGTTTACGGAATTCCAGACGTGTGATTTCGGACTGCTGTTTTGCGGAACGCTGTGGGATATTTACATATTACTCTCAGATATTCCGAAAGACGTGTAAAAAATTATTATACACGCGCGAGCGGTGCGCCACGACACGAGTCCAAAACATCAAAGTGACCTTTTTTAAATATTTAAATGATGCCGTTACGAGCGAATGGTCACACAGTCAGGCGGTGGTACACGAAAGAATGTTTAATTCATTGCCCTGCGATAGCTGTACAAAATTATTTTATTTTTACAAATAAACTTAGTACAGCGCGGCTTATCAATGTCAAAATAATTAAAAGAACCGGAAAGCATGCGGAAAGTTACCGAGTAATAACATGGCATCTAGCTAGGGAATAGCACAAATCCACTCATGTTCATTATCACATACAGAATTTACAGGTCACCTAGAGAATCATTTCACCAGAAGTGGTTTCCCAATGCATTGCGCAAGAAGGCATAAAACAAACCATTAGAGGTGTTTCTCCAAACTATATGTCGCCGGTAATAATTAGATGGACAAAATGGACGGACTAATACTGTGTTGCCATTTTCTGCTCAAAAGCTGCACGACCGACCCAGCATTACGCATGATGTGGAGACCACGCGGCTAAACACCCGAAATTATACCTTTAATCAATTACTAAGAGATAACCTGAGATATCACAAAATAAAAGATGGTTTCGCATGGCAGAAAACTTGGCTAAAGAGCCAGAAGATGTACGTAGATTTGCACATATGTGCATGGTGGCAGGAGAAATGATTGGTACCAACAGATTGTGCAGTCCCATTTCCTCCAAGTTTATTTTCAAGGCTAATTACGTATTTATAAACTGGCATGCCGTGGCGGCGATGACGATAAACACGTCGACGAGGCATAGTGCTTCAATGTTGTTGCAGATAGAGCTCACAGCGGAATGATTCCGCTGGCGTGCACTGCCCGCTTATATAGCGAAAGCGTGACCTTCGTTACGTAACACACTGATAACGGACTTAGACTCTGCACGCACCAGCGGGAAAGCTGTTGGTACGGTTTGCCACGGAATTTCACTACCACCGCCTCCAAAGAGCTTCACAGAATCCACAAAGGTTTTCATACCCAGTTAAGAGGAGAACCAACAGTACGGTAAGAATGAGACCAAGCTCGTTATACCTTTTTTAAATTTTGTTTAGGACCTCCTTCCTCTCTTTCAGTCCTGTCTCCCTCACTCCAGTATCGTCTTTCTCGTCACCCAAAGCGTGACTGAAGCATTTGAATGCAATTGTACTTCTTAGCGTGAAGATCTTTATCCCTTGCAAATGAAATGAAAGTGAAATAACGAACTCTCCGCTATTCGGACTGACAAATGGTTCAAATGGCTCTAAGCACTAAGGGGTCATCAGCCCCCTAGGCGTAGAACTACTTAAACCTAACTAACCTGAGGACATCACACACATCCATGCCCGAGGCAGGATTCGAACCTGCGACCATAGTAGCAGCGCGGTTCCCGACTGAAGCGCCTAGAACCGATCGGCCACAGCGGCCGGCTTTCGAACTAACAAGCATAATGATAATTAAGGTACGTATTCCTCTCAAAGAATTAGATGCGAGCTGAAACTTAAATTTCCTGTTTGTTCCTACTTTGGTGTCGAAATAGGGTGTTAGCCACATGACATCCTAGCCAATTTATTTCAGTTTTATGCGAATACTTTTCATGTGTTCCGAAATGATGCCTATCCAATCGTAACAGTGCCTCTACGCTCCTGTCTCATATTTTACACCAACCTTTTGGCCTAAAGGGTTATCTTAGCTATCAATCCGCAAAGCTAGTTGCAAATATTGTGAGTATTCTGTCTCTCCTATCACTAGTGTCGGCCTCTCTAGCTGCTCAGCGCAGATTTCAAAACAATCAAACGTTAGTAAAATTCTGTTCTAGTACAGCGAGTTTTGACTTTTGACCTAATATTTAAACCAAAATTTAATTAATTAAAATCAAAATGTATTCAGTTAAAACTTAAATCAAGAACTGTCTGTCCCGGAACACAAGATGACGCATACATTGGTTGACTATTGTGGAATTGTACGCATAGCTTCGACAGCTGAAACAGCTATTGCCATTGTCATTGTCGTTTTCCAAACACATATGATAGACTGGAGTATTATTATATAACAGTGCACAGTGCCTGGGACTCGGCACTGCAGGTCTGTGCAATATTTTCAGTTTAATGAATATGTCGGCGAATCCAAAAATGTTTGCACTAGAGGGCCTAAATCTGACGAATGTGTACTAAGATGGATTGAGGAATATCATGCTGACTGTTCACATCAAGATGAAGATCCCGAGACCAACATTACCATGGAAAATGTTTATTGGAAGTGATAATGAAACAGTGAATGAACTTCCTGGCAATGAATCTGATGACGAAGTTGCGAACTGAAACAGAAGACGACAGGGACGCAGGTAAGCCAACTAAAAAATATTTTTATAGGAAAAACCGATACGAATGGGCTGCCATTGAACCAACCCGTAACGTAAGAACATCAGCCCACAATTTATTGAATTTGCCGGGAAATAAGAAAGCTTTATCAAAAATTGTGCCCTTCGAAGTACATCAGAAAATTCTCCCACGAGGTATACAAGATATAATTGTGCGCTATACATATTATTATTATTATGTGCGACTGGACCCATACGGATCACGCAAAGCTTTTCCGATTCAATTTTTTAATTCTCCAAACTTCTCTCATTCTCTGCGCTATACAAATTTACAAGATCATGAATTTCGTAATAACCCAGACAGTCAGAATCGTACAAGTGTAAGGAAACAAATTCCATTGAAATAAATGGTTTACTGGGACTTTTACTATTAACTGCTGCCTTCAAATCTAACAGTGAAGCAACTGAATCAGTTTTTCCAACAACGGGTCTGGTCGCAAAATTTTTCGCCTTGTAATGTCAGCAAAAAGGTTTCGTGTTTTATAAACTTGCGTGAAGTTTGACACGCGTGAAGAGGGAATTCTAAGAGGAAAAACTGACCCGGCTGTGGCAATTTCACTTATTTTGAAAAAAAGAATTATCAGAGTTCAGAATCAGCTTATCCTTCAAGAGCAAATGCAACTGTTGATGAAATGCTGGTCGGCTTGAAAGGTAGACGCAAATTTAAAAGTTAATTACCCATAAAATCGGTAAAATGCGGTTAGATGCTCGACCCACTGCACTTACAATACGCATATTTATTGCGACAAGAGCACTGACCCTAAGGATGTCACAGACGTAGAGAAACGGCGAAGCAAAGCCCACCTATGAACCATGGACCTCGACGTTGATGGGGAGGCTTGCGTGCCTCAGCGATACAGATGGCCCTACCGTACGTGCAACCACAACGGAGGGGTATCATTTGAGAGGCCAGACCAATGTGTGGTTCCGAAGAGGGGCAGCAGCATGTTCAGTGGTTTCAGGGGCAACAGCCTGGAAGAATGACTGATCAGGCCTTGTAACATCAACCAAAATGGCCTTGCTGTGCTGGTACTGCAAACGACTGAAAGCAAGGGGGAAGTACAGTGGTAATTTTTTCCTGGGGACGTGTAGCTTTACTGTATGGTTAAATGATGGTGGTGTCCTCTTCGGTAAAAAATTCCGAAGGTAAAATATTGCCCCATTCAGATTTCTGGGCGGGGACTACTCAGGAAGACGTCGTTATCAGCTGAAACAAAACTGAAGTCCTACGGATCGGAACGTGGAATGTCAGATTATTTAAGCGAGGAGGTGTGTTAGAAAATTTAAAAAGGGAACTGGATAGGTTAAAGTTAGATAAAGTGGGACTTATTGGAGTTCGGTGGCAAGAGGAACAAGACTTTTGATCAGATGAATGCAGGGTTATAAATACAAAATCAAATAGGGGTAATGCAGGATTAGGCTTAACAATGTTTAAAAAAGTAGGACTGCGCATAAGCTCCTACGAACAGCATTGTGAACGATGTATTGTAACCAAGATAGATACGAAGCCCACGCCTACCACAGCAGTAAAATTTTATATGCTAGCTAGCATCGCAGATGATGAAATGTATGATGTGATGAAAGAAATTATTCAGATAGTTAAGGGAGACGAAAATTTAATAGTCCTGGGAGACTGCAGTTCGACTGTAGAAGAAGGACGAAAATGAAAAGTAGTAGGTGAATATGGACTGGAGGTAAGGAATGGGAGAGGAAGCCGCCTGGTGGAATTTTACACATAGCATAACTTAATCAAAGCTACTAACACTTGGTTTAAGAATCATTAAAGAAGATTGTATACGTGGAAGAGGTCTGGAGACACTGTAAGCTTTCAGATAGATTCTATAATGCTAAGAAAGAGGTTTAGGAATCAAGTTTTAAACTGTAAGACATTTCCAGGAGATGTGGACTCTGACCACAATTTATTGATTATGAACAGCAGACTAAAACTGAAAAAACTGCAGAAGGTAGGAATTTAAGGAGCTGGGGTCTGGATAAGCTGAAAGAACTCTAGGCTGTAGAAAGTTTCAGAGAGAGCATTCGGAGACGACTGACCGATTGACAACAACAGGGGAATAAGATACAATAGAAAAAGAATGAGTAGCTTTAAGAGATGAAATAGTGAAAGTAACAAAGGATGAAGTAGGTAAAAAGACGAGGCCTCGTAGAAATCCGTCGGTAACGGAAGAGGTTTTAAATTTAATTGATGAAAGGAGAAAATATAAAAATGCAATAAATGAAGAAGGCGAAAACGAATACAAACGTCTCAAAAACGAGAACGACAAGAAATGCAAAATGACAAACCAGAGATGGCTAGAGGACAAATGTAAGGATGTAGAAGCATATATCACTATGGGTAAAATAGATACTGCCTACAGGGAAATTATAGAGAACTTTGGAGAAAAGAGAACCACCTGCATGAATATCAAGAGCATAGATGGAAAACCAGTCCTAAGCAAAGCAGGTAAAGCAGAATGGTGGAAGGAGGGTATAGCGGGACTATACAATAGCGATGTATTTGAGGGCAATATTATGGAAATGCAAAAGGACGTAGGTGAAAATAGAATCCGAGATACGACGCTGCGTGAAGAATTTAACAGAGCACTGAAAGACCTGAGTCGAAACATGGCCCTGGGAGTAGACAACATTCCATTAGAACTATTGATAGTCTTGGGAGAGCCAGCCATGACAAAACTCTTCCGTCTGGTGAGCAATATGCATGAGAAAAGCGATTATCGTCAGACTTCAAGGAGAACATAATAACTGCAATCCCAAAGAAAGCAGGTGCTAACAGGTGTAAAAATTACCGAACTATCAGTATAATAAGTCACGGTTGCAAAATACAAACACGAAGTCTTTACAGACGAATGGAAAAAACTAGTAGAAGCCGACCTAGGGGCTGATCAGTTTGGATTCCGTAGAAATGTTGGAAAACGCGAGGCAGTATTGACCCTACGACTTACCTTCGGAGATAGGTTAACGAAAGACAAACCCACGTTTCTAGCATTTGTAGACTTAGAGAGAGCTTTTGACAATGGTGACTGGAATACTCTCTTCCAAATTCTGAAGGTGGCAGGGCAAAACACAGGGAGCGAAATGCTATTTACAATTTGTACAGAAGCAAGATGGCAGTTATAAGAGCCGAGGGGCATGAAAGGGAAGCAATGGTTGAGAAGGGAGTGAGACAGGGTTGTAGCGTATCAACGATATTATTTAATCCGTGTACTGAGCAAGCAATGAAGGAAACCAGAGAAAAATTTGATGTAGGTATAAAATCCAGGAAGAACAAATAAAAACTTTTGAGTTTGCCGACGACATTGTAATTCTGTGAG
Organism: Schistocerca cancellata; assembly: GCF_023864275.1. Taxonomy (NCBI): domain Eukaryota; kingdom Metazoa; phylum Arthropoda; class Insecta; order Orthoptera; family Acrididae; genus Schistocerca; species Schistocerca cancellata. Next base: position 343,831,598 of record NC_064631.1, on the reverse strand, counting down.
CGGCAGCAAAGGAGTTGAAAAAGTAGCTTAACGGAGGCGCATTGTTTCCCTGCAAGGGGTCCACGTGGGTTTCGACGCTAGTGGTGCTGAGAGACGAACTGCCATGTGATGAATTTTGTTTTAGAAATGTTGCTTCAATTCTATGGGGGGGGGGGGGGGAGGAGGAGGAGGACATATGGCGTTTGGTGTACGGGACAACGATAGAAACTCCAGATGAACGGGTGGCCTATTTGGCTGAAAATGGGATCTTGTAACTGAAGGTCGCTTTGAAATTGTTAAACATTCAATAGCAATCAAAACTCACTTTTGCGTTATTGTAAACGGATGAGTTTTTCAGCTAAATCTTCGAAACAATATTCATCACATGGCTGTTTGAACACCGTCTCTAAACAATCACTAGCGCCAAAACCGTCCTGGATGACTGCCATCGAAACTGTGCGCCTGTGACATATTCTCTAAACGCTCTAAAATTTTATGTACATACATTTTTGGACCCTGTAGCAGTAACAAATACACCTGATCTCTTTCGGCATAACCCATACTGAAACCGGTGTCAGTTGCCATGAGGCAGATGTCACAACAATGATTACCAAAACATAAAGTGTAACTAAAACTAGAAGACAGGTTTGCATGTTAAGTAATGTAGATAAAAGAGAAGTAATGCATAGCTCTGATGAGAAACATGTAGCAATGTGACACAAGTTTTAAACTGCTGAAGCACTAGATAAATATGTACGTAGTACAACAGATGGGGAAGGAAATCGACCGTGCCCTTCCAAAGGGCCTATTGCAGCATTTGCTTGCAACGTTTTAGGGAAGTCATAGAAAACCTAAATCTGGACACAATGCCGGGGATTTGAATTGTCATCTTCCAGAATGCGAGTTCAGTATGCTAACCACTGAGCCACTTTGCTTGCTCATTAGCTTAGGCTGCCAGTGGCACCAAAGTTTGTGAACAGACTGTCAAGAAAGACGGGGAAAATGCAATTGATGGGGGCAAATTAAATGCAGGAATTCTTCTTGCCCTTTGCTAACTGTCCTTTACACAGGAAGGTATGTGAGTATTATTGCGAAATATGGGAGACAGTGTCACAGAAAGGCGTTGTTCGTTGCGACGGAATCTTCTCACGACATTCCAATAATCAACTTTCTCCTCCGAATGCGAAAATATTTTATTAACACCGACCTACATAGGGAGGAAAGATCACCACGATAAAATAAGGGAAATCTGAGGTCGTACGGAAAGATATAGGTGTTCTTCTTTACGCGTGCTTTACGAGATTGGAATAATACAGAATTGTGAAGGTGGTTCGATGAACCCTCTGCAAGGCACTTAAATGTGACTTGCAAATTATCCATGTAGATGTAGATGTAGGTGTACCACCCACATCAACTCTTACACCATTACAAAGGTGATAGATACAGTGGGACTAAGAATCAACTGAAATCGCTAAAATTAAACAAGCCTCCAGAGTACGATGGAATCCCTGTCTCACTCAATAAAAACGCTGCAGCTGTGTTAGTACCATTTTAACGATAATAGCCGCATATCACACAAATTGAGTGAAGACTGTCAATTGGAACGAAGAATACACAAGTTAAGAATGACATCACAAATCCGGAAATCATCTGTTTATTGCAGATGTGGTAGAATCTTAGAATGTATTCTGAATCAAACCTAATGTGATATCTTTAACAGAACGATCTCGTCCATGACAACCAGCGTCGTGGGTCACGCAGTACCCACACGTGTTTTTCTTACATTAGACTTCTGAAGACATGGGTGAAAGCAGATCCAGTATCTCTTAACTTCGAAAAAGCAGCCTAGTAGCACACTAACGTGTATAAAGGAAACTAATGTCGTGTTGAGTAGCAAACGGAGTTTGCGATATAAGGATTTCTTGATAGGAAGGACGCGGCGATGCTGAGTCACAGACGGAAATAGAACTAAATTCATAGAATACTAATGGAACCCTTGCTGTTCATTTTGCATACATTGTCTGAGGAAAAAGTGAAGCACCTAGTAGGGGAGGCACTATACTTGTAACTCAATTCATCAGAACCACACTACACTCCCTTGTTGTAGGTGCTTGTACTGATTCGGTTGGGAAGTGTGGCATATAGCAAGCTATTCTGCACCTGTTGCAACTGGTTCCAGACATTCTGAATACAGCCAGTGGGAAGGAGTTGACTTCCGAGCTTGTGCCACACATATTTTATCAAGAACAAATTTGCAGATCTTGCTGGGCGTGGAAGCACCTCAATCTTAAGCACGCAGTTCAGACAAATGCCATGTTTGGACGAGCAATGTCTTGTTGAAAAACGGCATCTCGATACTGTCTGATAGCAGGAGATAAATGAGTGCACGGGATGTCTTCGACGTATGGTCGTGCTGTCAGAGCTCCCTGAGTCACTAATAGTCATGAGCTAAGGCCATTCACGACGTTCCGCGAGTGGAACCGAGAGGGGAGGGGAGGGGGGGGGGAATTATGACTTTGGCGCGAATTGTGCCCTCCGCCGAACACCGCTTGGTGGCTAGTGGAGTATATATGTAAATGTAGATAGGACTCTTGGAGTTCCATCGCTCTGGATTTCCAAAACATTGGAAATGTTGACTTCTCCCAGTGTCATCTCTGTTCTCGCCGGCGGTGGTCATCTGTGGTGTTACAAAATCACGATTCACCACTGGTCATAATTCGACGCCATTTATTAGCAGTCTATGCTTCCCAGTCACGTCAACACTCCAAACGCAGTGGTTGACGTCATGGCATTAACAGCACTCTACGCATGAGTTGGTAATTCTTTAGTGTGGCTGCTGCTAATCTTCGACCAGTGTTGCTGAAGAACACAGAATGTAGCACGGAGCCCATTACTTACTCTCGGAAGGCAGACACTCTGAAGGGAGTGCGATATACTTAAAAATTAAACTCCTCCCGAACAGGCCACAAAGGCCCAACGGTACCTACCGGCCGCCATTTCATCCTCACCTCACAAGCGTCAGTCAATGCCGATATGGAGGGGCACGTAGTCAGCACACTGCTCTCTCGGCCATACGTCACTTTACGAGACTGTGTAAGACGTGTATATTTCTATTGTCTACTGTCAAACCACAATTTATGAAAGATGTTTACATTTTATTAATAGGATTAAGTAGTAATAATTAATATTTGTCATGTTGGAAATAATTGTAGTTACAGGGAATGTCTGCGCCAAAGTATTGTTGGCAAGAGAGACTGCACATTGATATAATTTTAAAAAGGGCGGGAGAGACAGCGTATGGATACATTTTAAGAAAAGACATCCAATCAGTATGACTCTTTAGTTAATCTACTGTGAAAATGAATATACTGACTCTGACAATTGTATGAATAAGCTAGTGTTAAGTGGCGCAGCGCTTATACTAAAGTGTATACCTTTAATTCACAGCCCATCGAAATTCTGTTTGCTCTATTGATTCTGCGTTGAAAAGTGTTTGTTCAGTGTTGAATCCGCTTTGAACAGTAATATATATTGTTGCGTGTGCTAATTATAGACAATGTCCCGCAGAATAATTACTCGTTCTCAAAGTGGTAAAAGTGTAGAAAATACTGATGAGAAATTCTTTTCAGGAATAGACAGAAATAATACGTGTGAAAAACCCGATAGTAAAATGTTGGGGGAACAGACATTCGAGAGTAGTAACAATATGGAATCTTTTGACGAACAATCAACTTCAGAAATGCCAACTGATAATGAGACATTAATGCAAAATAATTTCCTTTTAAATACAACAGACGCTACACCGCAACAAATTATGCGTAGCAGACATAATAGTTTCAGTAACGAAACCACTATAATGCAGTCAGTGTGACTCCGTTATGTGCCGAAACAGATTCAAACGGTACACAGGTACACAATCTGCGTAGCAGATTCAACAGTTTTATGGACGAAAATTCCGAAACAACTGAAGAGGTGACACGATTACAGTTACCTGAGGATGTTCAAATGAACACAGATGTACAACCTTTAACAACAAATACAAATACATACAGAAGTCAATCCGAAACGGATCAAATAATGGTATTTTTGCTACAAATGAGACAAGACATGAGTCAAAACTTTAACAGAAGGGCACAAGAATCCGCAGACAAAAAAACGAAATCAAGGCAGAACGCGCACACACAGACCAGAAATTAGCCAAAATGTACCAATATCTAAAAAAAGAAATCAAAGTAGAAATTCAAGCTGTCGCTGAAAAATGTTCACAAACAAACCAAGAGTTACAAGCCAAGATTCAAGAAATAACAGATAAAAGGAATTATTCGCGGTTAGCATACGAGAAACGACACAGAATTTTCTAAACAAAACGCTCACATTGATGAACGTTTTAACAATCACGCAGAAAACGGTTTGATACGTCACCGCAGACTGGTGCGATCGCAGGATAAAGAACGAAAAGAACTATTACAAACAATTACTAATCAGCGACAGGACGACAAAAAGAAAGTGTTTGCTCAGGGAAAAACTTACGTAGACAATCACGTACACTCGATTTCGGAAGTAATCGAAACGGTTAATGAGACAAATACTCAAATGCAAGAGAGACTCACGGAAATCCATTCACACACAACTGGGGCGAAAATTTCTACATACACTGAAATCCAGAATATTAGGGATAAATTAACAAATGGTTCAAATGGCTCTGAGCACTATGGGACTTAACTTCAGACGTCATCAGTCCCCTAGAACTTAGAACTACTTAAGCCTAACTAACCTAAGGACATCACACACATCCATACCCGAGGCAGGATTCGAACCTGCGACCGTAGCGGTCGCGCGGTTCCAGACTGTACCGCCTAGAAGCGCTCGGCCACTCTGGCCGGCGATAAATTAATAGAAGAAGTTCTGACCCTAACTGACAACATAGAACACATAGAAATCAATCAAGACTCAGAAAATTTGAAAGCAGATTTTAAGAAAGTAACCAAAAGTAATCGTAATTTGCGAAACGAATTGACAGAAAAGATCAACGAACTCACTACAAGAGTAGACCTGTTAGATACTAACAATGACAGTAAATCAGATGACACTACGCCAGTCTCAGTTCATCAGATTTCTAATGGTAAAGATGCGCAAATTACGAATGTGCAACAAATAATCGCAGACCTAGAATCATGTAACAATTTGTTAGACCCGAAAATCAATCCTTTACAGCAAGGGATAGCTGACACACTAGAAACAACTGCAAACAATCAATTCCAACACAACACACACCATTACGACATGCCTCAGATGCACAACACATATAATGTTGGTAGACTTCAGAGAGTAAGAGATCTTAATCGGGCAGAAAGACACATAAATTCATATGCACAACATTACGAAAATAATTACACACAATGACATGACGGTTTCGACCACAAGCATTTCCTTTCCGTGAGAAAGATTAAAACATTTAAAAACGACAGGACCCAAATACATCCGCTGCACTTTGTCCAATAATTTAATGCGGCACTCCCACCGCCATGGCCAGTTCAACATAAGTTAGAATTTATTATTAGTTTTCTTGAAGAGGAACCAGCGAGAAGAAGCGACCAATTGCTAGACAGTGTTTTTCAGTAGAAGCATTCCAGGAAGCATTTCTAGCAGCATATTTGTCAGAAACCACACAGAGTAGCATTACAGATCGGCTAATTAGTCTGCCAAATTTCGAGAATTCTACTTTCCTAACAATCACACAATTTTTAGAGTATATGGTTGAACAAAACCAATACCTCAATGAGCGATACAGTCAATCCGCATTAACACAGATGTGTATTTCAAAACTCCTCAGGGCATTAAAAGTGTCTTTATTAACAGGCCAGCAAAAGGACAGCGTGTACGCATCTAGAGACATCCTGCAATTGCTACAGGTACACTAGACAGGTTATGCGTTTGTTAGTAAGAACTTTTCACGACATAACGCAAACCAGACATAAAATACTAATTTTGAGCAAACACGATTTGGCAATAACAATCGTAATAAACGCTTTTGCAGCGAAAATAAAAATTTTAATAGAGAATACACACAGGGATTTAATGAACAGCAGTATAACAACAATGTACATTACAATTCAAGACAGCAACAAATCCATCCTAATAACATGACACATATACGACAGGAAATGCCGAACCGGTCAAACTTTCACATGACTCTTCGCCCAGAAAATGGGACTGGTGCAAGCCTTTACACAGGTCAGCCGCAAAGTACACAAACCAAACAAAGACAGCCGTTTCAGAGAAACACGCTTGCCTCGCCGTATAACCACAGCTATAAGGACAGAAGGAGAGAAAACGAACACCGACCGCGAAGGACATTCTACAATGATGATTTTCATAGAAATTCAAACAGTGGACAACAACCAAGTAATCGTATGAATGTACCAGACACAAGATTTAATCTGCCACCTACCGTTTATAATGTAAATGGTAGAACAGTGCAGTTCATAGAAAACACACAACACTCCCTGGCAGAAAATGAAATGTCAGAACATTTATGACTAGAGATAGCCTGTGATGAACAGTATGGATAAGGACAGAGAAAAGAAAATGATAGAGAATGCCATTACAATCAATGACGTGTGAGACACATTGTTACACGGAAAACCGATCATGCAGAAATCTATATGCCACCCAATAATCCAGATAAATTTAAAGTCACAAAATATTTTAGCAATAATTGATTCAGGCTCACCAATGTGCGTAATTAACGAAGACACATTTAACAGACGCAATAGCAATAATGATTACCCAGTATTCCTATTAAACAAAACTAAAGGGAGAATTTCCAGGAAAAAGCATGAAGTCAAAAGACAGACTCAATTAACATTTGTTTTTGCAGGGCAAACTTTCCACAGCAATTGTTGGATAGTTCCACATTTAACAACTGATATAATATTAGGAATGAATTTTCTTGTGCAGTACGATGCAAATATTGACTTTAAATCGTGATACCTAGCATTAGAGAAGCAAGACGGTAAAGTGGTAGTGAGATTTCAAAACACAGTATTCTAAGAAGAACAAAATATGCTCAGGATCGAGATTATTGCAGATTCTAAAGATAACGATTGTTATCTCACACTATACACGTATACACATAATAACGACATGGCAGAGGAACAGGAGTATAATGTATTAGAGACAATTACAGGCAAGGTTGGAGACAGTATAGCAAAAGACGGCACAGAACGCACAGAATTAGAAAATATTCTTGTGCAATATAAAACAGTTTTTAACAATGTTCCAGGAACGACGACAGGATTTAAGTACGAATGTCAGGTGAAACCACATGAGACTTTCAAAGCAAAACACTATCCAATCCCGCATATGCACAGAGAAGCAGTTAAGAAAGAGTTACGAGCAATGATTGATCAGGGTATAATTGAACAGGCAAACAGGATTGGGGGGGGGGGGGGGGGAGCTAATATATAAACCCATTACACATCGTTGAAAAGAAGGCTGGATCGCTCCGTTTAGTTTTAGATTCACGTTAGGTTAATAAAATAATCATTACAGAAACTGACCGACCACAGACGTTAGAGGAGTTACTGCAAAAGTTTCATGGCACCTCTATATATACCACCCTTGATCTCAAATCAGGATTTTGGCAAGACCAGTTGCATCCAAATTACCGAGAGTATACGGCATTCCTTTGATTTGGTGAATGTTACCAATTTTGTAAAATTCCGTTTGGACTACATCTACATCTACATCTACGTTTATACTCCGCAAGTCACCGAACCGTGTGTGGCGGAGGGCATTTTACGTGCCACTGTCGTTACCTCCTTTCCTGTTCCTGTCACGTATGGTTCGCGGGAAGAACGATTGCCGGAAAGCCTCCATGTAAGCTCGAATCTCTCTAATTTTACGTTCGTGATCTCCTCGGGTGGTATAAGTTGGGGGAAGCAATATATTCCATACCTCATCCAGAAACGTACACTCTGGAAACCTGGACAGCAAGCTACACCGCGATGCAGAGCGCCTCTCCTGCAGGGTCTGCTACTTGAGTTTGCTAAACATCTCCGTAACGCTATGACGCTTACCAAATGATTATGTGACGAAACGCGCCGTTGTTCTCTGGATCTTCTGTATCTCCTCCGTCAACCCCATCTGTTACGGATCCCACACTGATGAGCAATACTCAAGTATAGGTCGAACGAGTGCTTTGTAAGCCACCTCATTTGTTGATGGACTACATTTTCTAAGGACTCTCCCAATGAATCTCAACTTGGTACCCGCCTTACCAACAATTAATTTTATTTGATCATTCCACTTCAAATCGTTCCACACGCATACTCCAAGATATTTTACAGAAGTAACTGCTACCAGTGTTTGTTCCGCTATCATATAATCATACAATAAAGGATCCTTCTTACTATGTAATCGCAATACATTACATTTGTCTATGTTAAGGGTCAGTTGCCACTCCCTGCACCAAGTGCCTATCAGCTGCAGATCTTCCTGCATTTCGCTACAATTTTCTAATGCTGCAACTTCTCTGTATACTACAGCATCATCCGCGAAAAGCCGCATGGAACTTCCGACACTATCTAATAGGTCATTTATATACACTCCTGTAAATGGAAAAAAGAACACATTGACACCGGTGTGTCAGACCCACCATACTTGCTCCGGACACTGCGAGAGGGCTGTACAAGCAATGATCACACGCACGGCACAGCGGACACACCAGGAACCGCGGTGTTGGCCGTCGAATGGCGCTAGCTGCGCAGCATTTGTGCACCGCCGCCGTCAGTGTCAGCCAGTTTGCAGTGGCATATGGAGCTCCATCGCAGTCTTTAACACTGGTAGCATGCCGCGACAGCGTGGACGTGAACCGTATGTGCAGTTGACGGACTTTGAGCGAGGGCTTATAGTGGGCATGCGGGAGGCCGGGTGGACGTACCGCCCAATTGCTCAACACGTGGGGCGTGAGGTCTCCACAGTACATCGATGTTGTCGCCAGTGGTCGGCGGAAGGTGCACGTGCCCGTCGACCTGGGACCGGACCGCAGCGACGCACGGATGCACGCCAAGACCGTAGGATCCTACGCAGTGCCGTAGGGGACCGCACCGCCACTTCCCAGCAAATTAGGGACACTGTTGCTCCTGGGGTATCGGCGAGGACCATTCGCAACCGACTCCATGAAGCTGGGCTACGGTCCCGCACACCGTTAGGCCGTCTTCCGCTCACGCCCCAACATCGTGCAGCCCGCCTCCAGTGGTGTCGCGACAGGTGTGAATGGAGGGGCGAATGGAGACTTGTCGTCTTCAGCGATGAGAGTCGCTTCTGCCTTGGTGCCAATGATGGTCGTATGCGTGTTTGGCGCCGTGCAGGTGAGCGCCACAATCAGGACTGCATACGACCGAGGCACACAGGGCCAACACCCGGCATCATGGTGTGGGGAGCGATCTCCTACACTGGCCGTACACCACTGGTGATCGTCGAGGGGACACTGAATAGTGCACGGTACATCCAAACCGTCATCGAACCCATCGTTCTACCATTCCTAGACCGGCAAGGGAACTTGCTGTTCCAACAGGACAATGCACGTCCGCATGTATCCCGTGCCACCCAACGTGCTCTAGAAGGTGTAAGTCAACTACCCTGGCCAGCAAGATCTCCGGATCTGTCCCCCATTGAGCATGTTTGGGACTGGATGAAGCGTTCTCACGCGGTTTGCACGTCCAGCACGAACGCTGGTCCAACTGAGGTGCCAGGTGGAAATGGCATGGCAAGCCGTTCCACAGGACTACATCCAGCATCTCTACGATCGTCTCCATGGGCGAATAGCAGCCTGCATTGCTGCGAAAGGTGGATATACACTGTACTAGTGCCGACATTGTGCATGCTCTGTTGCCTGTGTCTATGTGCCTGTGGTTCTGTCCGTGTGATCATGTGATGTATCTGACCCCAGGAATGTGTCAATAAAGTTTCCCCTTCCTGGGACAATGCATTCGCGGTGTTCTTATTTCAATTTCCAGGAGTGTATATTGTGGAAAGCAATGGTCCCATAACACTCCTCTGTGGCACGCCAGATGTTCCTTTAACGTCTGTAGACGTCTCTCCACTGAGATCAATATGCTGTGTTCCGTTTGCTAAAAACTCTTCAATCCAGCCACACAGATGATCTGATATTCCGTAGGCTTCTACTTTGTTTATCAGGCGACAGTGCGGAACTGTATCGAAAGCCTTCCGGAAGTCAAGGAAAATGACATCTACCTGGGAGTCTGTATCTAATATTTTCTGGGTCTCATGAACAAATAAAGCGAGTTGGGTCTCGCACGATCGCTGTTTCCGGAATCAATGTTGAGTCGTACGGAGTAGATTCTGGGTTTCCAGAAATGACATGATACGCGAGCAAAAAACATGTTCTAAAATTCTACAACAGATCGATGTCAGAGATATAGGTCTATAGTTTAGCGCATCTGCTCGACGATCCTTCTTGAAGACTGGGACTACCTGTGCTCTTTTCTAATCATTTGGAGCCTTCCGTTCCTCTAGAGACTTGAGGTACACGACTGTTAGAAGGGGGCAAGTTCTTTTGCGTACTCTGTGTAGAATCGAATTGGTACCCCGTCAGGTCCAGTGGACTTTCCTATGTTGAGTGATTTCAGTTGCTTTTCTATTCTTTGGACACTTATTTCGATGTCAGCCATTTTTTCGTTTGTGCAAGGATTTAGAGAACGAACTGCAGTGCGGTCTTCCTCTATGAAACAGCTTTGGAAAAAGATGTTTAGTATTTCAGCTTTACGCGTGTCATCCTCTGTTTCAATGCCATCATCATCCAAGAGTGTCTAGATATGCTGTTTCGAGCCATTTACTGATTTAACGTAAGACCAGAACTTCCTAGGATTTTCTGTCAAGTCGTTACATAGAATTTTACTTTCGAATTCACTGAACGCTTCACGCATAGCCCTCCTTAAGCTGACTTTGATATCGTTTAGCTTCTGTTTGTCTCAGAGGTTTTGCTGCGTTTAAATTTGCTGTGAAGCTCTCTTTGCTTTCGCAGCAGTTTCCTAACTTTGTTGTTAAACCACGGTGGGTTTTTCCCGTCCCTCACAGTTTTACTCGCCACGTACCTGTCTAAAACGCATTTTACGATTGCCTTGAACTTTTTCCATAAACACTCAACATTGTCAGTGTCGGAACAGAAATTTTCGTTTTGATCTGTTAGGTAGTCTGAAATCTGCCTTCTATTACTCGTGCTAAACAGATAAACCTTCCTCCCTTTTTTTATACTCCTATTAACTTCCATATTCAGGGATGCTGCAACGGCCTTATGATCACTGACTCCCTGTTCTGCACATACAAAGTCGAAAAGTTCGAGTCTGTTTGTTATCAGTAGGTCCAAGATGTTATCTCCACGAGTCGGTTCTCTGTTTAATTGCTCGAGATAATTTTCGGATAGTGCACTATGTATAATGTCACTCGATGCTCTGTCCCTACCACCCGTCCTACACATCCTAGTGTTCCAGTCTATCTCTGGTAAATTGAAATCTTCACCTAAGACTATAAGAAGCTAAGAAAATTTATGTGAAATGTATTCCAGATTTTCTGTCAGTTGTTCTGCCACTAATGCTGCTGAGTCTGGATGTCGGTAAAAGGAGCCAATTATTAACCTAGCTCGGTTGTTTAGTGTAACCTCCACCCATAATAATTCGCAGGAACTATCCACTTCTACTTCTCTACAGGATAAACTACTACTAACAGCAACAAACCGCCACCACCGGTTACATGCAATCTATCCTTTCTAAACACCGTCTGTGCCTTTGTAAAAATTTCGGCAGAATTTATCTCTGGCTTCAGCCAGCTTTCCATACCTATAACGATTTCAGCTTCGGTGCTTTCTATCAGCGCTTGAAGTTCCGGTACTTTACCAACGCAGCTTCGACAGTTTAAAATTACAATACCGATTGCTACTTGGTCCCCGCATGCCCTGACTTTGCCCCGCACCCTTTGAGGCTGTTGCCGTTTCTGTACTTTCACGAAGCCATCTAATCTAAAAAACCGCCCAGTCCACGCCACACAACCCCTGCTACCCGTGTAGCCGCCTGTTGCGTGTAGTGGACTCCTGACCTATCCAGCGGAACCCGAAATCCCACCACCCTATGGCGCAAGTCAAATGATCTGCAGCCCACACGGTCGCAGAACCGTCTCAGCCTCTTATTCAGACCCTCCACTCGGCTCTGTACCATAGGTCCGCAGTCAGTCTTGTCGACGATGCTGCAGATGGTGAGCTCTGCTTTCATCCCGCTGGCGAGACTGGCAGTCTTCACCAAATCAGATAGCCGCCGGAAGCCAGAGAGGATTTCCTCCGATCCATAGCGACACACATCATTGGTGCCGACATGAGCGACCACCTGCAGATGGGTGCACCCTGTACCCTTCATGGCATCCGGAAGGTTCCTTCCACATCTGGAATGACTCCCCCCAGTATGCACACGGAGTGCACGTTGGTTTTCATCCCCTCTCTTGCTGCCATATCTCTAAGGGGCCCCATTACGCGCCTGACGTTGGAGCTTCCTACTACCAGTAAACCTACCCTCTGCGACCACCCGTATCCTGCAGACGGAGAGGCAACCTCTGGAACAGGGCAAGCAGCCATGTCCGGCCGAAGATCAGTATCAGCCGGAGACAGAGTCTGAAACCGGTTAGTCAGACAAACTGGAGAGCCTTCCATTCCTAACGATTTCATCTTCAGCCTTTATACGAGGCATGAATACAATTCTCCCACAGGATCTTAAAAACAAAATTAGTACATATGCAGATAACATTATAATCGCAGCAGAAAACTGGGAACAGCACAACCACACTCTTTAACTGAATACATTCGAGCATAGCGGTGTAACTATAAACCTTCGTAAATCTGAATTTGGAAAAGCCTCAATAAAATTTCTAGATCATATCATTTCACAACCAGACTCCGACAAATTGCAGGCATTGAAAGATATCGACGTGCCAACAAATAAGAAGGAACTACGGAGCTTTTTAGGCCTTATTAATTATTGTAGAAAATTCATTCATTATGAAGCATTAGACACACCCTTGCTATACCAGCTCACAAGTAAAAACAGGGCACCTTTCTTATCACATCCTGACCCAACACAAAACTTTTCCGTTGCTACAGATGGTTCAACTACAGCAGTAGAAGTACATATTTTCCAGGAAGTAGAGGAGGAAGGTAACACAATCGTTAAAAATATTGTGTTTACAAGCAGGATACTTTCTCCAACAGTGCGCAATTATTCTGTAACAGAATTAGAGACGCTATGCGTAGTATTGGCATTTAAGATATTCCGTCATTATCTATATGGAAGACACACCACAGTATATACCGACCATCGAGCAATCCAGTTTTTATTATCAGCAAAACTTATGCATGATAGATTAAGCCGTTGGAAATTATATCTACAAGAGTTCGACTTCACCATTGTAAACATTCCAGGCACGCAGAATATTGTTGCAGACGCACTATCGAGATCTATACACCATAAACGACTAGAGAAAGAAAATACCTTCTGCCACAAGAACCATAGTATTATGTGTATCAAACAAGTATCTTTCGAAAACTTTATATCATCAGCATTACAGGACATAGAGAGAGAACAGCAGAAAGATGAAACACTAAAAGAGATTGTAACGCTTTGGCGAGACATGAGCAACGCAAAAATCAGACATAATTACACTATACATCAAAATATTCTGTTTATTCGCTTATACTCAGACGGCAACAATTGGCTTTTATGCATTCCAGAAGGGATCAGAAACAAATTGATATGGTACACGCACCTAAGCTATGAGCATTACGGAGGGAAGAAATGCTTTCTAATTCTTCGACAAAAGTGACACTTCAACAACATGGAAAAACACATTCGCAAAGTTATAGCATCCTGCAAGATATGTCAGAAAGCTAAATCACCAACACTATCACATATTCCACCACTGTATCCCATCATACCGGTTAAGTTAAGACACATGGCAACAGTAGATCTTTTCGGTCAAATCCCCAGAACAAGTAAAGGTTATAGGTATATTCTAGTAGCCGTAGAACTGACATCCAAGTTTGTAACATTGTCTCCATTGTCTCCACTAAGGAAAACAACAGCTAGATCAGTATCAAGAGCATTTGTAAGAGATTTCCTATCAATAGTAGTACATGTACAGAAGGTTATTTCAGATAACGGACCGCAGTTTATGTCAGACATATGGAAACAAATGTTAGAGAGTGAGAACATAAAACCAATTTATATATCTAGATATCACAGTTCTTCTAACCCATCAGAAAGAATTATGAATGAGATCGGCAAACTATGTAGAATTTATTGCCACAGAAAGCATACAACATGGGACGAATACATTTCACAGTTTCAGGAAGTAATAAATGCAATACCTAATGAGTCAACGAAGCTCTCACCAACTGTAATACTGACGAATAAAGACCCACCGAATAAACTTACTTAAATGATTACTTTTACAAAGAAGCGTAGACTTCGTCATTGTGATACACCAGACATGGCACTAGCGAACATTAAACGAGCTGCAAATCGTCGGAAGAGACAGCAGAAGCAGGTAAGTAGATTACGCAAGTACGAGATTGGCGATAAGGTACTAGTCCGCATCCATTATCTGTCACATAAAGGGAAGAACCGATGCAAAAAATTTGAACTTCTATATGCAGTACCGTACAGAATTCAATATATTCCGCACGCTAATGTAGTACACATTGAGACACTCACAACAACAAAAATGGAGACGAAACCATCATATGTCAAACATAAAGAAATTCTTAAAATAGAAAAACCTTCTTACAGGAATACATATAGACAGAGTATAACAATGAGCCTTTTGACACATTCCAGCAAGCCCGAACACAGTGAGCTACTAATGGGTTATTTACGTGCACAGCAGGTCACGTCGACTCGACCACAGATAAATACACTGAACATTAATAGCAGTCTTAGAAGCGTTCTCGCTGGACATTTATTTCACATTATGTAAGGTAAGTGAAGCAATTATCAGGACTTCTTTAAATGTAAATGTATAACACGTATAAATGATTTTCATACAGTAGTAGCAATTAGATGTATTCTTTAACCCGTGCATGCAGCATTGTTGTCATAGTTCACAAAAATAAACGTAATTTTAATTATAATATAAGTATTGAATATGGAGAAATTTGGATACATGCTTTACAGGTAATGATAAGAGCTGACGCGATTTTCCAGATTCAGAAAGATGTTGAGATCATGCCGTGCGCTGACGATTATTAACAGTGAATATTTTATTATAGGCTATGAAGAACAATGCTCCGTCTCAGGTATCCCAGTAGTGTGCTTTTGTGTTGGTCGTGTTTAGTGTCATTACCAGACCTGGTAGGTTATACAAGAGGCATAAATAGCGTGATACGTTCAGTGATCGCTGTGGAGAACGCAGAGAAGCGTCGAACCACTAAGAGACAACGTTAGACAGAGTTTGAAATGATCGTCTCATTGAGGCTCTCCATTTGAACAGCTGTTCGAATGGTAGAATTTCCAAATTTCAGAATCATTTTGACGAGAAAGCTGCATGACATTAGACTGCGTGTGGACCAAGTATATCGTACCAGTTGAAACCTTCCCGTCTCCTCTATATCTCTTTTGTTTCGCAACCTTCCCTTTTACAATAACCTATGAAACCTTCCCCTTGTATTTATACCTCTTGCTTAATAATAACAAATGAAATCTTCCCTTTGAAATTAATTCCCTTTCTCAAACTTCGCATACAAATTTAAATGCTGCTTATTAAATGTTATTTTCTGATTATTTCGGCGAAACATAGAATGTGTCGTCGTCGTGGCCCTCAGTCGTTACCTGCAATAACCCAAAACTCTTCCTTACCTTTTTTACTGTTACTGGATCGCCATCTGACTATCGAACTGCGACATGAATATACTTACTCTGTTTTACTATACTCTGTTACCTGCTGGTGGGCTGTCACCCGCCGATGGTACGCTCATGTACGAAGTTACACTGAAAGTGCAGGATTGCATTCTGCACAGCAGAACGCAAATCAGAACGGACCATATCCGTAGGTATACAGACTCTCTTTAAAATGCTGCGTTTCAAATTAGCACATGTGAGAATGTTCCTCTGCTAAACCCTGTCCTTCAGGTAGCCCCACAACCAGCAATTACAAGAAATCACAAGATCAGGTGATCGTACCGGCCAAGTATTTGGAAAATATCGACTGATAATTCAATCTTTTCCAAATGTGTTTCGGAAAAGCAGGTGAACTTCACGAATGATGTGCAGTGGGAGGCCATCTTGCATGAAATCTGTTGAGTTCTATGCGTCTCTCTCGCGTAGGGGGGGTATGTCATGCTGGTGAAGCATATCTCAGCAACGCTGGCCAATCACATTGCACATATTTGATCCTTGAGCGCCGACCTGTTCAAACAAGGATGGGCCAATGACGAACGTAGCCGTGAAGCGACACCATATAGTGACACGTTCACCATACAGGGGAACTTCATGCACAGTGACTGGAGGTGAAGATCGACACACTCGGAAATTCCGTATGTTCACCTCACCCATCAGGAAAAATGCGCTTCGAATGTCCCCAGGACGGTCCAGTTGCGTTGGGTTGGGTTGTTTGAGGAAGGAGACCAGACAGGGAGGTGATCAGTCTCATAGGATTAGGATAAGGAAGGAAGTCGGCCGTGCCTTTCAGAGGAACCATCCCGGCATGTGCCTAGAGTGATTGAGGGAAATCACGGAAAACCTAAATCGGGATGGCCGGACGCGGGATTGAACCGTCGTCCTCCCCAATGCGAGTCCAGTGTCTAACCACAGGATGGTCCAGGGCCAGCCCTTGTCAACATCAGTCCTTGCGAGCGAAGTCAACACGTCATTGTGCGTCCTATGACGCAAGCTGCTGCGCGTTATGGATCTTGTGCGGATACCATTTGAGAATGGTGCGAAGCACATTCCGTAGAGTGGGCTGCGGGCTGATCAACTGTTGTGACAGCACGCGCACTGCCCAATGATCCGGAATTGCGCTCAGCGTTTTCTGCCATATCAAACTGCAATTCATCAACCACCTGTGGTACAATCGGTCGTCGGCCTCTTCCCGGAGCGACGCCCAGTTCTTCAGTTGATTGGAACTACTACATCATGCTCCTCGCAGTAGGTGGAGGAAGAGGACCCTTGCATAATTCTTTCAGCCGGCGATATTCTCGAAGTTACTGTTGTTTTGTAACTTGCTTCACTAATAATGCCCTGCTCCTTATGTCCAAGCTCACGTTGTCACAACGACACGTGCATTGAGCTGTGTGTGAGACTTGGTGGCCATAACTGGAACTGGATTGTGCCGCTGTGACGTACAGAAACCATGCCCCCCATACTCTGCACATTAATTCTACCACGTTTGGTTCTCGTACAGTAATTAGTTTCCGTGTTACAACAAGTTAAACACGGGAAGTTTAATTATAACCACCAGGTATTAGTCAAGTATGTACGACACATATTACACTCATGCTCATAAATTAAGGATAACTGCAGAATGTGGTGCCACACAACGTAGCACTACCCAAAACTGGCGCTAATAGGATAGGCACATAGGGAGTACACACAACAAAGATCTGTATGTCCACGGTATTGGAGATAAGTTGAGAAAACCGTCCCGAAACACATGTGCTACAAAACGCCACTGTTTCCTGCGCATGTACCCCGACATCAATATGGCATACGATCACCATGCACATGTACACACGCCGCACAACGGGTTGACATACTCTGGATCAGTCGAACAGCTGCTGGGGTGTAGCCTCTCATTCTTGCACCAGTGCCTGTCGGTGCTCCTGAAGTGTCGTGGGAGTTTGAATACTTGCAGTTATACGTCGACCGGGAGCATCCCAGACGTGCTAGATGGGGTTTATGTCTGGAGAACAGGCAGGCCAATCCATTCGCCTGATATCTTCTGTTTCAAGGTACTCCTCCACGAAGGCAGCTCGGTGGGGCCGTGCGTTATCATCCATCAGAAGGAAGGTGCGACCCACTGCACCCCTGAAAAGGCGGACATACTGGTTCAAAATCACATCCCAATACACCTGACCTGTTACAATTCCTCTGTCAAGACATGCAGGAATATACGTGCAGCAATCATAATCCCACCCCACACCATCAAACCACGACCTAAATACAGGTCGCTTTCAAGGACATTAAGGGGTTTGAATTTGGTTCCTGGTTCACGCCAGATGACAACCTGGCGAGAATCACTGTTCAGACTATACCTGGACTCGTCCGTGAACATAACTTGGGAGCACTGTTCCAATGATCATGTACTGTGTTCTTGACACCAGGCTTTACGGGTGCTACTGTGAGCGGAGGTCAGTGGTATGCACCTTGCAGATTTCCAGGCAAGTAAACCATATCTCTTCAGTCGTCTGCAGACTGCGTGTCTGGAGACAACTGTTCCAGTGGTTGCGATAAGGTCCCGATCAAGGCTACCTGCAGTACTTCATGGCCGTCTGCGGGAACTTGTGGTGAGATATCGGTCATCTTGTGTTATTGTACACTGTGGACGTCCCGTGCTGTAGCGCCTAGACCCGTTTCCTGTCTGCTGGAATCCTTGCCATAATCTTGAGATCACACTTTGTGGCACACGGAGGGTCCGTGCTACGACCTGTTGTGTTTGACCAGCCACCAATCGTCCTAGTATTCTACCCCTCACAACGTCATCAATATGTATTCTTTGAGCCATTTTCAACACACAGTCACCATCAATGCGTGTGAAAACGTCTGCACACTTACTCGCTGCACCGTACTCTGACATGCACCAACACACCTCTGCGTATGTGGACTGCTGCCAAAGCCACCGTACGACGATCGCAGGTCAAATGCACCGCATGGTCATATCAGAGGTGATTTAAACCCCCAAACCGCCCACCATGTATCAGCATTATCCTTAATTTATGAGCATGAGTTTAGATAGGACTAGCTCGATATGTCGATATGCACAAATAAGAACAGTTCGGCTAGTAGCAGGTTGCGTTACTCTCATGTGGTCGCCAAGAAAAGAAATTATAGTATGAATAAGAAAATAGTGTAAAAATAAAAGTAATTTTTGTTTACAGTACATGTACAACGTGAAGCAAATATAGGTTAACATCATGAGTAAACAAAGTGTGAAGTTTTTGTTTTGAGTGTTTAAATACGAGAGTGCTTAATATTGTAGAAGATTAAAATCTAGCTAGGGTAAATAGCCAAGTGATCCGATACTTAATGCGAGGAACAAAGTGTATGGATCTCTTACAGTTTAAATTATGTAACAGAGATACCAGACGTATTCGTTGTGATACAAGACATTTATACTAAGAAAATCCTCATTTTCTGAGTACTATGGAGTAATAAATTTTTATTAATTTTATAATCTTTTTCACTGTTGAGATCTGTCAAAACCACTTTGTTCTCAGTCATATGATTCTGCAATATACTGTAGGAGAGCACTGACGATCGATTTGGAGAATCCCAGATTGAAGTAATGTGTTGCGCCACTTTTATTGGAAAATATCGATATCCACTTTCGCTGAAGACATGATGTTGCTCTAGAGTTATCAACAAATGGAAGAAGAAACAACCAGGAATCAACATTTGAAAGCATGACTACAGATTTTGAACAAAAAGAAAATTGTTGTTGTCATAACTACGACTTCCTGATAAAAAAAATTGAAAATATTCGAATGAATGAACCGTGGCGTACAATTAGACAAATTTTCCTCTATTTTATCTTGAGGAAAGCCCCCTGTGATGTTTTGTATCTAAAAATTCACGTAAACCTCAAAAACGTCTTTTGTCTGAAGTTCTGAGTGAGGTGGCAGAAGTTCTGAGGGAGGTGGCGCAGTTATCTACACACTGGACTCGCATTCGTTAGGAGCGCGTTTCATACCCGAGTCCGGCCATCCTGATTTAGGTTTTCCGTGATTTCCCTAATCGCTTCAAGCAGATGCCGGGATGATTCCATGGCACGACCGGCTTCCTTCCTCATCCTTCCCCACTCCGATGGAACCGATGACCTCGCCGTTTGGTTCCCTCCCACAAATAAACCAAGAAATTCACTGCGAAGTGTGCTGAGATTGTTGCCATCACACTATTAAAAATAAAAACGAATATAACAGTGTCACTAAATTTCATAATGCATTGAATATACATGGGGATGCGATTAGTGGCAGAGGCTGTAAGAGTCGCCATGTTCTTGAAAAATTGAGGTTATTACGAGGCTCATATATTTAGTATTGATTAATATCTCTTCAGCTGCTTATATTTTATGTCGTAGATACCGTTTCTGTCCACGGACTGAGGAAATGAAATTAGACGCGTGGCGGTCAGTGCGCATTTAAGATGTTTCACTCATGAAACCATATATTTTTTTTAAATATAATATCGTTAATAGTGCGGAACAATAAGATGCATTAAGCTAATTTTATACATTTGAATTTTCATCTCATTACTTTAACACTCTTTAGAAACAATATATTGTGAAATAAAAGAGAATTTATAGCAAGGTAGTGAATGAAGAATTAGAAGCTGGTATTGAGTTTTCAGGACAAGTAAGGGAACGCTAAATAGATCTTAGCATGCCTTCAGTTCAAGACCTGTCTTTATTGCCCTGAGCCGAGTGACCTGAGGACCTTCACAAGTGCAGCTTTAAGCATATAAATAAACCACTGTCTACCACAAATTTATATGCAAACGAGATTTCGGAGACATTTATTCTGTGAAATAATTACGAGCTAATAGCAGCAGCATTTACTAAGGAACAGGAGAAAGAAGCTACTCGTCCATTTCCTTTCACATCCATTCAGTGCTTCTAATAGCTTCCTTTCGGCAGCTTTAACGGCAGGGGAACTTCTGCGAAGAGATCTTCTCGGAACAAGTTCTTTTCACTGGATAATGTACGGGGTGAGGCGTGGAAGGATTTTAAAGTTAATTAAGTGCAGCATGAAAGTCAGTCTTTCCCCAAAAAACGGAGGATAATGGAGTTGTTTAGGACTGTTAATTAAATCAATCAAGTCTCTGAAGTGATTGGACAAAGCTTTCGGTGCAGACCTCTACTAAATACTTTACGTGAAATCCTTGCCCTAAGCAGTACACATTAAGAAGAATGTGGTCGACAAAAACCTCTTGAAGAAAAGGCAATTACTATTTCATGTAGGAACAAATATAGTGGAGGAAAGAAATGAAGAACAGTTATGATGTGTGTGTGTGTGTGTGTGTGTGCGTGTGTGTGTGTGTGTATGCGCGCAGTACTATGTCAACAATGAAAGTAATTTCCTACGACTCGTACGCTATCAGAGTCGCGGCAGTGTATACAGTGATCGGGAAAGGTAACCATTTCAAATGAAGAGTTCATATAGAGCTTGAAAACATATTTATCGGAGACATTTAAATACCAGAAACTGTAATTATTATTTTTAAAAACAAAAGTATATTAACTTTCTAATGACGTTGATACCGTACCTGAAATCTGTCTACAAAGGATAGGGAAGGTATAGGTTCCAAAAAAAAGGAATATTTTTAATGAAACATTTATTATATCCTAAGAACATTAACATGATATTCCCTCAAGGCAGTATTTTAGGATCAGTATTGTTTTTGATAGCTATTACGAATTTTCAGTAACATTGGGAAAATACGTTTGCTAATGACAGCATGTTGTAATCACAAATAAAAGATCATAAATCGTAGCAGACAAAGCAAATGAAATCCTAAGGGTTGTGTCAGAGGGGCACCATGTGACAAATTTATTATGAACAAAAAAGTTTTGGTTAAAGAGGAAACCTAGTCTTTGTAATTTAATGTGGATGAAAATTTCATAGGTTGTACAGCGGGCATAAAAATTTCGGTTTGGGAATTAATATTGCCTATCGTCTGAAGTGGAATGAACACACAAAATTCCTAGCAAACAACGTGTCAATATCATACTGCGTCCTCGACTTAACTGTAGTGTGAATGTTGTAGATTATCAGTAATTTGTGTTATTAATTGGTCACCTGAAATCATTACTGGTTTCTCTGTAGCTAATCTTAAGAATGGTATATTTCTTGGTTCCCTAGTCTCCAGCCATTACTACGATAATATAACTACCAAATATAGTGTGAGACACATTCGTAGCAATTCCTTATTTTCTGTCCTAATTATAATTTGTCTTATCCTTTTTTGCCCTGTATAAATTGTAACACTAGTGCATAACTACAGTTCTGTAATTCTCTACTATGGACATGGAATTTTCCCGAGTTGAAGGTTTTTGTAATATTTAAAACGTCGAAGAGTAGTGTACTTTGCGGTTCCCTTCAAAGCTATTTCAGTAAAAATTTAGTTCCTTCGACCAGCTCTATCAAACAATTTATTATGATGCCCAGTTGATGTACAAGCGATTCAAAGGCTGTATGGTCTCATCAGGTACCAAACGTATCTCAAAATCGACAGCATTCATCCAGAGCAGGAAAGTGCCTTAACAAATCAGTAAAGGTGGAATTGTCTCTACGTCTGTCCCGTAACTTGTTAGTTCAAGATAATTCTTCACAATCAGATACTTTTATTCTGATAACAGAAGTACATAAATAATCTTGAAATAATTTTTAATTGTACTGCAATGTAGCTTAGGGGATTTCCCACCTGTAGCTGAGTGGTCGACGCGGCAGACCCCCATACAGAAGACCTCGGCTCAATTCCCGGTACTGCTAGGGGTGAAGACTGGAACGGCATGACGTCTGCCTCGTGAAGCCAATTAAGGAGCTACTTGACTGAGTATTAGCGACTGGGGATCACGAAAACAACTGACAACAGCCTGGAGAGTGGTTTCCTGCCCCCGCATCCACCCACATCGCATCCAATGACGCCATTGGCGGAGGACTACACAGCGGTTAGCAGGTACTGATGCATCTGCCAGAGCCTGTGGACGGAGTTCACAAACCCAGAAGAAGGTCGCTGCAACCGTGGCCGAAACGTTGGTTTTTTCCTCCAGCAGCATTAGTTTTATACATTACGACGCGGCACCGCACCCAGAAAACTTTCATGCGGACTGACTCTGGCAGCGGAAGCCTACGCAATTATGTGAATTTACAGAAGTTTACATAGCATATACCATCTGATTAAAATGTTGATTCTCTTATCTTCCTGTACCTATCAGATATATGTTTTATATCGATAAATTTCCTGCTGACTACTACTATTGGGTAAATTTTCTTTCATTCGTTGGTAACATACCAAAAAGAAAATTCTTAATTTGGCATTAACACCCTGCACTTGTGGCAGTATAGTGACATGACAAACTTGATGTTGATCATAGACGTACACTCTAAGGATTTAAGAAAGGAATTTATATATACAGACAAACAGACGATTACAATTTCAGAAAAATTGGACGATTTATTCAAGAGAAACAGCTTCAAAGTGAGCAAGTAAATAGCGTGTTGATCCACCTTCGGCACTTAGGCAAGCAGTTATTCGGCTTGTATTGACTGATAGAGTTGTTGGATGTCCTCTTGAGAGATGTCGTGTCAAATATTGTCCAATTGGCGCGTTAGAGCGTGCAATTCCGAGCTGAGTGCAGGGCTCTGCCCATAGAACGCCACGCGTTCGCTGTTGGCGACATGTCCGGCGAACTCGATGGTCAAGGTATGGTTCGGCAAGTATGAAGACAAGCAGCAGAAACTCTCGACGTCTACGGGTGGGAATCTTCTTGGTGAAATGTGGGCCCAGGACGGTTTGTCACGAAGGGCGACAAAACGGGCCTAGGATATCGTCGACTTACCGCTGTGCTGTAAGGGGGCCGCGGATGACAACCAAAGGCCTTCTGCTGTGAAAAGTAATGACACCCCCGCTACCATTACTCTTGGTTGTCGGGCTATATGGTGGGCGACAGGAAAGTTGGTAAGCCAACCTTCCCTGGGGTCTCTCCAGGCACTCTTCGCTGGTCATCGTGGCTTAATTCGAAGCGGCACTCATCACTGAAGACAATTATACTCTAGCTAATTCGTTTCCAGGACAAAGACGTGTGTGAGGACGCCCGGGACAGTGGTGATACACCATCTCGACTGTAGCCCACCATGCGGTTCGACAACTGGGAGTCCTGGTGTGGGGTGCCATTTCCGTACACAGAAGAACCCTTTGGCTATCACCCTCAGCATCGTCGATATTCAAAGCCCCGTTTTTTTGCCCTTCATGTTAAGCTATCCTGCGCTCACATTTCAGTAATGTAAGCCTGTCCGCACACGGGGAGATTTTCAGCTGCTTGTTTTCATGCTTACCGAACCTTAACCTGTTCAGCAACTTCTCCCCAACTGAGTACATTTGGAGCAATATGGGCAGAGCCCACCAAGCAGATCGCGATTTTGAAGATCTGTCTCTCCAGTAGGACAAAATTTGGTACGATATCTCTGAGCAGGATACCCAACAACTGTATTGATGAATTGCAAACTGAATAACTGCTTGCATAATGGCTAGAGATGGATCTACGGGAAATCAATTTGCACAGTTCGTGAACAAATCATTTCTCTTTTTCCGAAATTGTAAGCATTTGTGCTTCTGTACTCGAACAACACATCCATCTATTTCCGTCCCATCGAATAATCCTTCGTAGTGCGTCGTGTTTTTAGTGTATTTCTCTCTGCCTTTCAGCAAAATAGGTGCGTTCCAGCGATTTGGATTATCGCGCTGTGTATGACAGACACTTCAGTGAACCATCCCAACCACGAAATAAAGTTTGGTGTGTCACAGGGGGTCGTTCGTAACTTTTCGATTTCGGTCTCACCCGTACGAGGCACTGCGGGTAGCACGTTTCATTTCCATTATTTTTGACGGGGACGATAACTTGATGGACTTAGTCTAAACAAAACCGGCTGCGGCAGATCTGTCAGACGGTCTCATTCTCGGTGAATTGCCAGCAATTGAGGTAATATGAGACCACGCTTGGTGCTACTTCAGTGCTATAAGCTAACTTGAGTCGTAAACAGAGCCATTAAATGTGCGGTCCCTCCGGGCACAGCAATCGTCCTGGGACAAGGCCAGGATCATCAGCGATCTGCACGGCTATAGAAGTTGCTGGAAGCAGATGCGTCTTTTTTTGCGTTAATCTTCCCCTGATCCACTATCCGCCGAGACGCAGAATGATAATGTATATAAAGCTGTACTTTAACTCACACTGTGCGTTCTATAATAAAGCGAATGTGGAGAACCTAGCAAAATCATCACATATCACGGCGATGATTTTTCTTATGCGTCCGCATTTGCTACCGTCAGATTTGTCTTAACATCAGCAAATACATACAGAGGAAAAGTAATGTCGCCACCTGCTTCATTACACAACATTATCTCGTAGCAGTTTTTTTTTTATTTTGTTGTTGGGACCGTCATGAAGTAATATCCAACTAAAGCAGTAATAACGACCGAAGCAAACCTCAGGTATATTTTTCTCCTTACTCTCCTGTAAGTTACTTATACGTACGTTCGTGCATAAACTATATAAAAGTTTGCAAAGTTTTCAAGCGAAATTTAAATACAGTCTAATTCTAACATTATATAGTGTATTCCAAGATGGTGCAATGTTTAATGAAGTTTTCGGTGACCTGGTGTATGCTCTATAGCAATGACCGCTGTACTACATCCACATCTATTTACATAAAACAGAAAACGCCATATTGTCTATGGCGGAGGGAACCTTTTACCATTGCTAGTGACTGCCTTTTCTGTTCCACTTCAAAATCGAGCGACGGAAAGATCGACTATTTATATACGATGTGTGTTCAATAAGTAACACAACACATATTCTCTATAAGCAGGTATTTTATTCAGGGCTCCAATATACCATATTATTCCCCACTATTTCGGCTACAAAATCGTACTTCTCAACATAATCTCCGTTAAATGCTACGCCACCGTACTGGGAGAACCTGTATTCCCTCATGGCACCACTCTACTGGTCGACGTCGGAGCCAACGTCTGGCTGCATAAATAACGTCCCCATCATCCAAGGACTGCTTCCCTA
Organism: Schistocerca cancellata; assembly: GCF_023864275.1. NCBI lineage: Eukaryota > Metazoa > Arthropoda > Insecta > Orthoptera > Acrididae > Schistocerca > Schistocerca cancellata. The sequence continues at coordinate 343,805,555 of NC_064631.1, read as the reverse complement.
GGCGTGCATCGTTCATTGGGCATTGGCTCATTCTGCCAACGGTCTTGTCAAAGGGGGGTGGATGAACGGACAGAGGTTCAGGGCTTTTCTTGCCTTCGAGGTGAGAAACTGCCCCTAAAGATGGAAGAATTAGCAACGATCAACAGCATGAGGATGCAGAAAGCAATCGAAACCACTACATTAATCACGTGTAACGTGTATTCAAAGGAAGTGTGGCCTGTAACCGAAAAAGTGTCATGATGATCTCTCCTTTCGCAAAATACTCCGGAACAGTCCCCATTCGGAATCTCGGGAGGGGACTAGCAAGGGGTAGGTGCCCATCAGAAAAAGACTGAATATCCAGAGAAAGGATAACGTCCTAGGAGACAGGGCTTGGAATGTCAGAAGCATGAACATGGTAGAGAAGCTAAAAAATCCAAAAAGGGAAACACAAAGGCTCAATCTTTATATAGTAGGGCTCAGTGAAGTTAAATGGAAAGAATACAAGGATTTATGGTCATATGATTACAAGGTAATATCAACAGCAGCAAGAAATGGTATAATGGGAATAGGATTCTTTACGAATAGGAAGGTAGGGTAGAGAGTGTGTTACTGTGAACAGCTCGGTGATATGGTTGTTCTTATCATAAACTACAGCAAACCAACGCCGACAACCATAGTTCAGGTATACATGCCGACGTCGCAAGCTGATGATGAAGAGATAGAGAAAGTATATGAGGATATTTAAAGGTTAATACAATACGTAAAGGGAGATAAAAATCTAATAGTCGTGGGGGACCTTAATTTAGTTGTATGGGGAGAAGAAAAGGTTACAGGAGAACATGGGCTTGGGATAAGTCATAAGGGAGGAGAAAGACTAACTGAGTTCTGTAATAAATTTCAGCTAGTAATAACGAATACTCTGTTCAAGAATCAAAAGAGGAGGAAGTATACTTGGAAAAGGTCGGATGATACGAGAAGATTTCAGTTAAAGGTTCTGAAATCAGATACTGGATTGTAAGGGCACTCAGGATGTAGCAGTGAGAAACAGTAGGCTGAAGTTCAAGAGAGCAGTCAGGAAGAATCAGTACCCATAGAAATGGTATACAGCTACGCTTCAAGTTCTCTGAAGGCTATAGATACAGCGGTTAGGAATAAATTCGCAGCCAGTACAGTTGGAGAGGAATGGACTTCTCTAATGCCGTTAAGTCGCTAAGTCGCCGAGGAATGATATAAATCGGAAACGTAAGGTAGCTAAGAGGAAATGGCTGCCAACCTTCGGTGACATAAAAAGCAAGAATGCTAACATTAGGAGTGCCACGGGAATTCCACTTTTAAATGCAGAGTGGAGAGCGGATAGGTAGAAACAGTACATCGAAGTCCTCTATGAGGTGGGAGATTTGTCTGATGTGCTAGAAGGAGAAACAGGAGTCGATTTATATGAAATTAGGGATCCAGTATCAGAATCAGAATTTGAAAGAGCTTTCTAGAACTTAAGATCAAATAAGGCAGAAGGGATAGATAACATTCCATTACAATTTCTAAAATAATTGAGGGAAATGGTAACAAAACGACTAATCACGTTGATGTGTAGAATGTATGAGTCTGGTGACATACCGTGTGACTTTCGGAAAAATATGGTGCACTGGATTCGAAAGACGGCAAGAGCTGGCCAAGTGCGGGAGTTACGGCACAATCAACTTAACAGCTCATGCATCCGAGTTGCTGACAAGAATAATATACAGAAGAATGGAAAATAACATTTAGGATGAGTTAGATGACGATTAGTTTGGATTTAGGAAAGGTGAAGGAATGAGATAGGCAGTTATGACGTCGCAGTTAATAATGGAAGCAAAACTAGAGAAAAATCAAGCCATTGGCATAGGATTTGTCGACCTAGGAAAAGTGTTCGGCAATGTAAAATGGTGCAAGATGTTCGAGATTCTGGGAAGAAGAGGGGTAAGCTGTAGGGAGAGACGGGTAATATACAATATATACAAGAGGAAAGAGGGAATAATAACGGTAGACGACTAAGAACGACGTGCTCATATTAAAAAGGGTGTAAGACGGGTATGTATTCTCTCGCTCCACTGTTCAATCTGTCACTGATGGAAATGAAAGATTCGGCAGTGAATTTAAAATTCAATGTGAAAGTGTATCAATGATACTATTCGCTGATGACATTGCTATTCTGAGTGAAAGTGAAGGAGAATTACATGATCTGCTGAATGGAATGAGCAGTCTGATAAGTACAGAGTACGGATTGAGAGTAAATCCAAGAAAGGCGAAAGTAATGAGAAGCAGCAGAAATGTACGCAACTAGAAACGTAACATCAGCATTGATGCTGACTAAAAAGATGAAATTAAGGAACTCTACTACCTAGGCAGCAAAATGACCTATGACTGACGAGGCAAGGGGGACATCAAATCAGACTAGCAATTCCAAATATGGCATACCTGGCCAATAGAGGTATACTAGTATCTGACATTAGCCGTAACTTGAGGAAGAAATTTCTGAGAATGTACATTTGCAGCGCAGCGTTGTATGGTGGACTGTGGAAACATGGACTGTGGAAAAGCCGGAGCAGAAGAAAATCGAATCTTATCAGATGTAGTTCAACAGACAAATGTTACAAATTAGGTGGACTGATAAAGCATGGAATAAAGACATCAGGGAATGACTTCCATGATAGTAAAGGGAGCTGTAGAGGGCAAAAGTTGTAGAGGAAGACAGAGATCGGAATTCACTAAACAAACAATTGAGGACGAAGGTTGCAAGTGCTACTCAGAGATGAAGAGTTTGGCACAGGAGTGGAATTCTTGGCGGACCGCATCAAACCAGTCAGAAATCTGATAACAAAAAAAAAAAAAAAGTCCAATGAAGTTTTCTGATCTCCTGTAGGGTACGCAGACTTCTACGATGCCTTACGTTGTCATAGAAAATGGCATATGGTTTTCAGGTTTTCATTTTTGTGGTGACGCCCACGCGGTAGTCGTTTCTTCAATTTCTGGGGACAATACAATACACTTCCGAGTTGATGGTTGCATCACGAAGTTTACATGACGTCGTTGTTGCTGTGGCCGAGCGGTTCTAGGCGGTTCAGTCTCGAACCGCGATGCTGCTACGGTCGCAGGTTCGAATCCTACCTCGGGCATGGATGTGTGTGATGTGATCAGGTTAGTTAGTTGTAAGTTGTCCTAAGTCTAGGGGACTGATGACCTCAGATGTTAACTCCTACAGTGCTTAGAGCCATTTGATTTGACGTCGTTGAGGCGATAAGAGTCCTCTCGCACACCGACTCACTGTGCTTTGGTACTAAAAGCACCCATGGGATTCTGCTATGCTCTGGTTTGCAAAGAAAAACTTAGTGACAGTCCTCCGTTACAGACGCCATTTTGAAGGCTACGTTAACGCCATCACTTGGGTGAACATCATGAAACTATGGTGACTGAATTAGGAATATTGCACGATGTCCCAAAACAAATTAAGCATTTCTTCAACCGAAATTTTCTGGTAAAAAATGTGTAGCATTACCTATCGAATGCCCTCTTACTTCCGTACCGGTCTAGTGTCTCTTCGGTCATTACAGTAGATGTACGCGAGTAGCAGTAGTTTCATTCTGCAGTGTGCCGAAAACACCCGTTCTCTAAATTACGTATCACAATAGTATAATGAAACTGAACACCTACAGCCATCTTTACTATGTTATTTATTGTATGGCTACCTTTTTCGCTGCTTCAGTACATCATCTTCAGGCCTAAACTGACGCTGAGGACATTAACTGCTGTCGCATATACGATACATCAGTAGCCAACATCTGTGAACTGGTTGTCGCAGACTATAACAACGATGCTGTGTCTCCAACCATCAGCTACCAACTGAATCAATACTGCTTCGCAATAAGAACTTCTTCTCTGCATTGATTCCCACTTCCTTAATACTCGCGTCCTGATCCAACCTACCGGTATGAAATCCACCAGCATGAACTGAATGTTTACATTAACCTGGTGGATGATATCAGTCATTGTAGTTGCACTCAAGAGTGGGTTGCACAAGTGTTCTGTAGGTGGTCTTCATTGTATCTGAGCTACCTTTTCCTCTAATTCTTCCAATAACCCTAAGTCGACCAATCAACTACCACACAATCGACCTTAGGTGTTTGTCCCATTTCATGTCACCTTGCAGCTTTATGCCTCTATACTTAAATACTTAATCGACCTGACTGTGTATGTAAAAAAAAAAAAAAGAAAGAGGGTGTTTAAGGGGAAACAGTCGAATGAACTTTTTTGATCTACTATATCTACGTATAATAGCATATTTGAACATTACATGATACCTTTTGCTACTCATCTGCTGTAACTTACTGTTTTCTACATTATTTAAGGAAAACTGCCATTCACTACACCAAATAAAATTTTTTTTCCGTCACAACCGACGACACTTTCCCATACACTGAAGCGTTAGCAGCATACAGCAGCCGATTGCTGCTCACCCCTGTCGACATATGATTTGTCTATACAGAGAACACACTTCTGTTGAGCATTCTTGAAGACACCCTTGCCGGCCGTGGTGGCCAAGCGGTTAAAGGCGCTACAGTCTGGAACCGCGCGGCCGCTACGGTCGCAGGTTCGAATCCTGCCTCGGGCATGGATGAGTGTGATGTCCTTAGGTTAGTTAGGTTTAAGTAGTTCTAAGTTCTAGGGGACTGATGACCTTAGCAGTTAAGTCCCATAGTGCTCAGAGCCATTTGAACCATTTGAAGACACCCTTGTCTCTCATAAAAATTCTCTGACGATGACAACGTGCAGGGTTCTATTATTGAAAAAGTGTTCGATTGGGTCACATGTCTGGGGAACATGTTCCGTTGAGGTCGCACGGTGTTACCGACAGCACCGTTCATATTGACAGCTGACGTCAGAGTCATCTCGATAAGAGATAAGAAATATGAGACATCGACGAATGCCACCTTACAATGGCGTGGAGATGGTACTTGGTATGGCCCATGACCCTCAGAGCACTGATGAAGGGAACTTAAGCTCCTGGCAGGACCACCCGAGTCAGACTGGTCACTTGGGTGCGAGTCAGACAAAGAGAAGTCCACAACTCAAGAGGGCAAGGGGAGGGGGGGCACACCCTGCAAAACCTGGAGAGACGAACAGATAGCCGTACTGAAGGCATCCATCTAAGGGCAGCAACTCCAAAAGAAAACTTAGCGTGCTGGAATATCTAAGGATAGCAGCCCCATCACCTTGATACTTTGACTATGGGCCAGTGTTTTCTTAACGGGTAATATTAATATTACTCAGAACATCCATAACGAAGAAAGCTGGCCGGATAAACTGAAATCGACCTTGACATACAAAAGGAACAAACTACGCTGAATAGACAGTGATTTCAATCTGGCCTCTTAGAATGGCGGCAGTTTCCAACATGGTTAAAGAAGGAGGTTCAACAACAATAAACAGGTATGACTGGAATTACCTTAAGGTCCATCTAAGGAACGCGCGGATGCTGCTGCTCTGTAGAAGAAGATTCTTGCACCTTCACCTATGAATGGATAACTATCTTCACAATTTGATACCAAGAGGTTATCTGTTTGTAATTTGAGTATATGCCACAGAAGAAGGGCAGGATGACAACTCTGAAGAAATCTACAACGTTTTGCAAACTGTTTGTAATACAAACAGCACCGTGAATTCAATTTACCAACTTTTCTTCTCTATATTGAATACGAAAAGGTGTTTGGTGAAGTAAATCGAAGCTAACTGTGGAAGTTTAAGGAACAGATCGATGCCATCTCATCTTTTAAGAGCTTGCAGAGTTTGTATATGAATGGCAATACAGAAATAAAAACACAATTTATTGAAATGAACCCAATGTTAAACTCTTTTTCATGTGAACACTAACGATGTAGCCAAAATTTGTTTGCAGACCATAAATCATTTGATGTTGGTATGCCGCCTTCGATCGACGACCAAGTAACTGTTAGAATGCAAAAGGCCTATAAGAAGTTGTTTTTCATTTAAGTAAAATACCCAGAAAATACAGTCTGAACATCCACATTTTTGGAACACCAAACCGAGCGAGTTAAGATCGAAATTGACAAGCAGATAATACAGTAAATTAAGACGTATAAATTTTTAAAGTGCAATGTGATACATGGCCAAATAATGAAACACAGGACAAGTTCTGTTTAACAATTTCTGCTCAAACTGGAAATTGGCAATTAGTCTGTCACTTTCATATTTCGGTTTGTTATGGCGCATATTTCAATTATTTCGCATACTTACCGTCGCAGGGTTTCTACAATGATGGTATTCTATATCAAGCATCGACTGCAAAGAGGCCGATAGTCTGCGCGGTCAATGAGAGGTATTAATTGGGTTTACAGGTGAACAACCCAAACAATAACTACCCACTGCGCCAGGAACACGAGGCTCCAGTTTTGAATAGACCTCCCTTGCGTTACGCTATGTAGGGAAATGATATGTTTGCTGTCAAATACCGCATGTTGCTGGACACTGGTTGGTGATATGGTGAAGTTGGAGCCTATGTGCAAAAAAGGTACACTTTCTACTCGATTTTGTTATTCATACATAACACACGTGTGGTTCGTGGTGAACTACTTCCTTAATTCCAGTCGCTAACCTGCAGTAATTTTCATATGCTGGATACGTGTTTCACATGTTGTTGACGAAATTTTGTACCTCTGTGAGGCGAGTTCATTTCAAGGTTCGGTACAGAATGTGCTTGCTATCAATTCTTCTGAATGGTTGTATAGTCATTTAAGTCACACTTTCTACTAGTGAATTGTTGTAGATGTTTTGAGTTCTATATTTTATCACACACGTCAAATTTTCTTACACTTCGGCACCTTTAATGCTACGTGTTCTCGTGGCACAAGTAATACCTGAATCTCTGTGGCTTATTCACTTTGCAGGTTTCAGTTATATGAATTTATAAAATACTATACAATCATTCGCCTTCGCCTGCCACGGTCAGGGCCGTAAGCAGCGCTCTGTGTGGGGCCTACGTGAGGAGTAACGAGGCGTGGTATTGTGGGGTGGCGTGGGGGGGGGGGGCTCCGGGACGTGGTGGAAGACGGTTGTCGGGTTGATGCAGCGAGTGTGGGACCGGATCTATCGCATGGAGATATACAAGTTGGCTCTGCACGGAAGGCGCCGTAGCAAGCAGCGGGAAGCGGGCGTCCTGTAATTTGTGTGAAGGAGTAACGATTTTTGCATTGGATGTCCCAGTGGTTCCCGAGACTTGCGGTGGCTACTTTCGGAGAAGAGAATTGGTAAGACCTTGTGTCTACGCTCTTTTCCGTGCGATGTTGCTGCCTGCCGTTATAAACGGGTAAAAATCAGGCGCTTGTATTGACTATACGGGAACTGGTGATGTAAAATTACATTTGTAATTGAGTCTCACTTTTACAGTGACAATTTAGAGGCGAAAAAGGTGGTGGTTTCATTAGGTCTGGTTCTTTGCTGTGCAACTAAGGGAGTCACTTATTTGGGGTAACTGAGGGAGCACCATTAAGTTGGTCTAAGTAATACGTTCTCCACGTTTTGTCTATGGCTTTGCGAATCGAAATTGTGGAGGGGTACACGTGTGAGTAATTTGCTATTGTATTGATGGTTATGTTGTTAAGACTATTCTCTGGTGTGTTAAATCACGCACTGATTTGTAGCCAATCTAAGCAGAAGTTACCATTGCTGCTTGCTTATGTGTTACTGTGCTTATGATTGGCGTTGTTTGTCTTTTGATTGTGGGTGTACTCACGTTTAAAAAAAATTACGGCTACTATTCATAAGGGTTGTCTAATAAGGAAATTCCTTAAGCTTTTATCATATGCTGGTCTGTTTGCCAATCACATTGGCTTTGTATGCAGTAACTGAAGGAATGTGTATGGTGGTTCAAGATTGTAGGCTGACTAGTATTTGAACTGGTGCTGAGGTTAAGGGCGAGATCAGCATCCTGCAAACCCGCACGCTGCGCGTGGTTAAATGTTCCGCTATTGGGGAGCCGGCTCTGTTCTTGGATTTTGTAAGGATACGTGATGAGTGCATCGCTGTAGTTTTTCGCGTGCTAAATTGCGGGGTGTCGGTGCCGTCCTAGGGCTAGACTTGTGATGTATGTTATGTTGAAAGGGAATTAACTGTACCATACTTAAGAGAGCTTTTAGTTTGTTTTAGGTCTGTACATGGAATGATGTTGATATTTTGTCGATTGCGGCAATAACTTCCTGTGTGGGGAGATCCTCTGAGGGACTTGTATTGTACTGTTGCAATGCAGTCCATCTGAAACGTGCTGCTTAAAACTTGGGACTACAGCTCTCTGATGTTATATATTACTGTTTCATCTTAAATGTCTTGGACGTAATATGGTTGTTAAGGATTATGTGATTAATTCTGATCGCTGGTTCCTTAAAGGAAGTATTTAGTTTTAAAATATGTGCTCGGTCAGAGCCTATTTATATATGATTTTAACTCATCCTTAAAATTTTCTAGTCTTGCTTTCTTAAAAGGCTTTCAGTTAAATGATTGCTGTTTGCCTGTTTAAATATTTGAGTGACTTAAAGGAAAAGAATATTATTTTGTAATTTGTACTGATTGTTCCTTTTGGGTAATACCTGACTTATGTGTCCAATAAATGAGTGTCTAGTCAATGGTGGTACACTGTTCTATTGATAGGGTAACCCTTCCACTCCACAGGCTATTGAGCTGCTTTGTGTCGAAATTGTGTTCAGAACACCCCTCTGACCTGACACCTCACCTACTTAAACAAAGTAAAACGATTCTGTATTCAACAATTAGAGCGCAACCACTTTACCTGAAAAGGTCTTGCTTGTTTACCTCAATTATGCGTTGGATGTATCCAAGCCTCTGTCTACCTCTACCGTTCGTAACATCTACATCTCCCCCTAGTAACGTGGAAGCTGATGCAATACTTGAAGAAAGTCATCTGTTTTAAACATAAACAAATATTTTAAAGTGACCTGCTTGCATGAATATGCGCTGTTTTATTAAAGAAGTGTTTCGTGTTGTCTATGAAAAATGTAATAAAGCGAGTATGAATTGTGAATTCTTCTCATTGTTATCAGGTGGCTGAAATGAATCGGCGGAATTGTTTTTTTCAAATGTCTTACAACAAAATGTACGCTAGGAGGGAAACTCCTCTCAGTAAACTGTATCCTTTTTTTAGGTCTCCATCGAATTGAGCAGTCGTACTTTACATAAGCCTCTTTGTAGTAAAATTAGTTCTGGTTTATAATCAAATACGTTAAAATGTGTTATATTTATGTTTCATTTAAAAGGAAATGAAGTCCTCGCAATTATTAAGTGGTACAGGATTTACGATGATCTGTAATATTTGTTTCAGAAAAACTAGCTGGAAATACGAGCTCAGCAGATCGTGGGAAACAAAAGTGCGTCCTTTAGATTATTTGCGGATTGTTTAACGGTGGCTTACGATCGTTTTGAAGAATCAGAAATTCCATATGACATAGTCATGGTCTATGAACTCCGAAACTGCTGCTCTCGCTTCTGTTAGATACAGGTCCTACAGATCCTATGGCGGTGTTAAATTGCTACGGCTTGTGATTGGTAAAAACTCCAGGAGCCAATTTTGTTTTGAAATCAATGCATACTTTTTAGAGACGTGTCGGATGCAATAGACAGAATGTGCGCCACCGTCAACGATGAGCGTTGCTCCATTGCTCAATGAGAAGTGAACTATATCCATTTGGTAACTTTATTTTCACAAACGGTGTCGTTTTATTCAAATACCGGAAGCAATCACGCCACAGTATAATCGTACAGTTTACGCTGGTGCAGTGCACGCTTATGCTATCTACGTCATGGTGCCACGCGATCCCAGTCAGTTGTATCATACACAACCGCTTTTATCGCATTATCGGTTTTATCTAGACGATGAACTATGGGACTAGGCTATAGGCAACCAGTGTGCCACGCCTCAAACTTTTTAAATAGCTGTCACCAGAACATGCATCTCTATAGAGGCGAAGCCGGTACTGACATCTTAATAAAAGTATTTTAACAGCCAGTTTGGAAGATTTTATTCACAACGTGAGTCTCTGATACTAGTCCTGCTACTGTGACGACTGGAAATTCTGATTTACCTAGAAATATAAACAATTTGGCTTGTGGTAGAGGAATGGGTACATTGATTGACGTTTTATGAACTATTGGGAGATCGTTGGTGGGTTTTCAGTTTTGCGCTGCTTATACATGACTGTAAATTACCTGGCCTTCCAGATACGGGAGAACTGTATTTCTTTCCATGGAACATTCTGCATTCGTATTTGACGCGGGAGTATGTTGGATTTTCGTTTGCTTCCTCGAGTTCTTTATAACACATGAGCTGTCGGTATCCATTTGTAATTTAAACATTAATCGTTTCAAGCGACTTATTTCAGCGCCCTTCTACTATTAAGACGATATTTAAGGAACTTATAATATTACATTGTAATTTTCTATCGTGCTCGGTCGGGATGTGGAAGAACATGGTCTTTTGAAACCCATAAACGATGTTAGCATGTGTATGAACACTGCTCGTTATATTAAGCAATTTTGGAAGTTTTACGTATTTATTGTCCTATTCCCTGCTATTTGTTTAATGAATCATTCACACGTTCCATGTATCCACATATGTTCAACCACGAATTACGTTCTCGAAGGGCATTCCACTCGATTTTCATTGTATTTAAAACTGTGCTGAAGTATGCTACCTTAAGCAAAGATCCGAATAATATTACACAACAAGTTTCATCTGTATACGTGTCTATGTCGTTGTAGAAGTTCGAGACACGTGACGCAGAAGACACAGTCATGAAGACAATTTCTGCTCTGACAGAAGTTCAGCGAAATTAATTCCATTAGGTAATGTAGGATACAGATGCCAAAAATATTTACATTGAATAAACTCTATCTGTAAGGTACAATATATTTACGAACAAAGGAAGTAATAGATTAGAATTCCAATTTTGTTTAGCATAACCGTGCACTTATTTTTCTTCTATTGCAATTTGAAAAAGCCCTTGCCATTCTAAAACTTTAGTTATCACACTCATATGGGGCTTACATACATGTTTTTTGGATCTGATACAAAGAAATTACATCTGAGGACATAAACCATGGACCTTCCGTTGGTGGGGAGGCTTGCGTGCCTCAGCCATGCAGATAGCCGTACCGTAGGTGCAACCACAATGGAGGGGTATCTGTTGAGACGCCAGACAAACGTGTGGTTCCTGCAGAGGGGCAGGAGCCTTTCCAGTAGTTGCAGGGGCAACAGTCTGGATGATTGGTCTGGCCTTTTAACACTACCCAAAACAGCCTTGCTGTGCTGGTACTACGAACAGATGAAAGCAAGGGAAACTACAGGCACGCAGCTTTAATGTATGGTTAAATGATGATGGCGTCCTCTTGGCTAAAATATGTTGTTGTTGTGGTCTTCAGTCCTGAGACTGGTTTGATGCAGCTCTCCATGCTACTCTATCCTGTACAAGCCTCTTCATCTCCCAGTACCTACCGCAACCTACATCCTTCTGAATCTGATCAGTGTATTCAACTCTTGGTCTCCCTCTATGATTTTTACCCTCCACGCTGCCCTCCAATACTAAATTGGTGATCCCTTGATGCCTCAGAACAAGTCCTACCAACCGATCACTTCTTCTAGTCAAGTTGTGCCACAAACTTCTCTTCTCCCCAATCATATTCAATACTTCCTCATTAGTTATGCGATCTACCCATCTAATCTTCAGCATTCTTCTGTAGCACCACATTTCAAAAGCTTCTATTCTCTTCTAATCCAAACTATTTATCGTCCATGTTTCACTTCCATACATGGCTACACTCCATACAAATACTTTCAGAAACGACTTCCTGACACTTAAATCTATACTCGATGTTAACAAATTTCTCTTCTTCAGAAACGCTTTCCTTGCCATTGCCAGTCTACATTTTATATCCTCTCTACTTTGAACATTATCAGTTAATTTGCTCCCCAAATAGCAAAACTCCTTTACTACTTTAAGTGTCTCATTTCCTAATCTAATTCCCTCAGCATCACCCGACTTAATTCGACTACGTTCCATTATCCTCGTTTTGCCTTTGTTGATGCTGATCCTATACCCCCTTCAAGACACTATCCATTCCGTTCAACTGCTCTTCCAAGTCCTTTGCTGTCTCTGACAAAATTACAATGTAATCGGCGAAACTCAAAGTTTTTGTTTCTTCTTCATGAATTTTAATACCTACTCCGAATTTTTCTTCTGTTTCCTTCACTACTTGCTCAATATACAGATTGAATAACATCGGGGATAGGCTACACCCCTGTCTCACTCACTTCCCACCCGCTGCTTCCCTTTCATGCCCCTCGACTCTTATAACTGCCATATGGTTTCTGTACAAATTGTAAATAGCCTTTCGCTCCCTGTATTTTACCCCTGCCACCTTCAGAATTTGAAAAAGAGAATTCCAGTCAACATTGTGAAAAGCTTTCTCTAAGTCTACAAATGCTAGAAACGTAGGTTTGCCCTTCCTTAATCTAGATTCTAAGATGAGTCGTAGGGTCAGTATTGCCTCACGTGTTCCAACATTTCTACGGAATCCAAACTGCTCTTCCCCAAGGTCGGCTTCTACTAGTTTTTCCATTCTTCTGTAAACAATTCGCGTTAGTATTTTTCAGCTGTGGCTTATTAAACTGATTGTCGGTAATTTTCACATCTGTCAACACCTGCTTTCTTTGGCATTGGAATTATTATATTCTTCTTGTAGTCTGAGGGTATTTCGCCTGTTACATACATCTTGGTCACCAGATTGTAGAGTTTTGTGAGGACTGGCTCTCCCAAGGCCGTCAGTTGTTCCACTGGAATGTTGTCTACTCCCGGGGTCTTGTTTCGACTCAGGTCTTTCAGTGCTCTGTCAAACTCTTCACGCAGTATCGTATCTCCCATTTCATCTTCATCTACATCCTCTTCCATTTCCATTAAATTGTCCTCAAATACATCGCCCTTGTATAGACCTTCTATATACTCCTTCCACCTCTCTGTTTTCCCTTCGTTGCTTAGAACTGGGTTTACATCTGAGCTCTTGATGTTCATGCAAGAGGTTCTCTTATCTCTAAAGGTCTCTTTAATTTTCCGGTAGGCAGTATCTATCTTACCCCTAGTGAGATAAGCCTCTACATCTTACATTTGTCCTCTAGCCATCCCTGCTTAGCCATTATGCACTTCCTGTCGATCTCATTTTTGAGACGTTTGTATTCCTTTTTGCCTGCTTCATTTACTGCATTTTTATATTTTCTCCTTTCATCAATTAATTTCAGTATCTCTTCTGTTACCCATGGATTTCTACTAGCCTTCGTCTTTTTACCTACTTGATCCTCTGCTGCCTTCACTACTTCATCCCACAAAGCTATCCATTCTTCTTCTACTGTATTTCTCTCCCCAATTCCTGCGAATTCTTCCCCTAAGCTCTCCCTGAAACTCTGTGCAACTTCTGGTTCTTTCAGTTTATCCAGGCCCCATATCCTTAAATTCCCACGTTTTTGCAGTTTCTTCAGTTTTAATCTACAGGTCATAACCAATAGATTGTGGTCAGAGTCCACATCTGCCCATGGAAAAGTCTTACAATCTAAAACCTGGTTCCTAATTCTCTGTCTTACCATTATATAATCCATCTGATACCTTTAAGTACCTCCAGGGTTCTTCCATGTATACTACCTTCCAGAGGTAAAACAGTGCCCCATTCGGATCTCCGGGCGGGGACTACTCAGGAGGACGTTGTTATCAGGAGAAAGAAAACTGGCGTTCTACGGATCGGAGCGTGGAATGTCAGATCGCTTAATCGGGCAGGTAGGTTAGAAAATTTATAAAGGGAAATGGATAGGTAGAAGTTAGATATAGTGGGAATTAGTGAAGTTCGGTGTCAGGAGGAACAAGTCTTCTGGTCAGGTGAATACAGGGTTATAAATACACAATCAAATAGGGGTGATGCAGGAGTAGATTTAATAATGAATAAAAAATAGGAGTGCGGGTTAGCTACCTCAAACAGTATAGTGAACGCATTATTGTGGCCAAGATAGAAACAAAGCCCACGTCTACTACAGTAGTACAAGTTAATATGCCAACTAGCTCTGTAAATTTAATAGTAATGGGTGACTGGAATTCGATCGTAGGTAAAGGAAGAGAAGGAAACGTAGTACGTGAATATGGGTTGGGGGGAAGAAATGAAAGTGGAAGCCGCCTGGTAGAACTTTGCACAGAGCATAACTTAATCATATTAACTATTGGTTCAAGAATCATAAAAGAAGGTTGTATACATGGAAGAAGCCTGGAGATACTAGAAGGTATCAGATTGATTATATAATGGCAAGGCAGAGATTCAGGAACCAGGTTTTGAATTGTAAGACATTTCCAGGGGCAGATACGGACTCTGACCACAATCTATGGGTTATGAACTTCCGATTAAAACTGAAGAAACTGCAAAAAGATGAGAATTTGAGGAGATGGGACCTGGATAAACTGAAAGAACCAGAGGTTTTACAGAGTTTAAGGGAGAGCATTAGGGAACGATTGCCAAGAATGGGGGAAAGAAACACAGTAGACGAAGAATGGGTAGCTTTGAGAGACGAAATAGTGAAGGTAGCAGAGGATCAAGTAGGTAAAAATACGAGGGCTAGTAGAAACCCTTGGGTGAAAGGAGATATATTGAACTTAATTGATGAAAGAAAGAAAATAAAAAAATTCAGTAAATGAAGCACGCAGAAAGGAATACAAACGTCTCAAAAATGATATCGACAGGAAGTGCAAAATGGCTAAGCAGGGATGGCTAGACAATAAATGTAAGCATGTATAGGCTTATCTCACTAGGGGTAAGATAGATACTGCCTACAGGAAAATTAAAGAGACCTTTGGAGAAAAGAGAACCACTTGCATGAATATCAAGAGCGCAGATGAAAACCCAGTTCTAAGTAAGGAAGGGAAAGCAGAAAGGTGAAAGGAGTATGTAGAATGTCTATACAAGGGCGATGTTCTTGAGGACAATTTTATAGAAACGGAAGAGAATGTAGATGAAGATGAAATAGGAGATATGATACGGCGTGAAGAGTTTGACAGAGCACTGAAAGACCTAAGTCGAAACAAGGCCCCGGGAGCAGGCAACATTTATTTACAACTACTGCCAGCCTTGGGAGAGGAAGGCCTAACAAAACTCTACCATCTGCTGAGCATGATCTATGAGACAGGCGATATACCCTCAGACTTCAAGAAGAATATAATAATTCCAATCCCAAAGAAAGCAGGTGTAGACAGATGTGAAACTTCTAGAACTCTCAGTTTCATAAGCCACGGCTGCAAAATACTAACACGAATTCTTTACAGACGAATGGAAAAACTGGTAGAAGCCAACCTCGAGGAAGATCAGTTTGGATTCCATAGAAATGTTGGAACACGTGAGGCAATACTGACCCTACGACTTAACTTAGAAGAAAGATTAATAGAAGGCAAACCTACATTTCTAGCATTTGTAGACTTATAGAAAGCTTTTGACAATGTTCACTGAAATACTGTCTTTCGAATTCTGAAGGTGGCAGGGGTAAAATACAGGGAGCGAAAGGCTATTTTCAATTCGTACAGGAAATAGATGGCTGTTACAAGAGTCGAGGGGCATGAAAGAGAAGCAGCGGTTGGGAAGGGAATGATACAGGGTTGTAGCCTACGCCCGCTGTTATTCAATCTGTATATTGAGCAAATTTGTTAACAAGAAAAATTTGTTAACATACGGTGTAGATTTAAGTGTCAGGAAGTCGTTTCTGAAAGTATTTGTATGGAGTGTAGCCATGTATGGAAGTGAAACATGGACGATAAATAGTTTAGACAAGAAGAGAATAGAAGCTTTCGAAATGTGGTGCTACAGAAGAGTGCTGAAGATTAGATGGGTAGATCACGTAACTAATGAGGAGGTATTGAATAGTATTGGGGAGAAGAGGAGCTTGTGGCACAACTTGATTAGAAGAAAGGATGGGTTGGTAGGACATTTTCTGAGACATCGAGGGATCACCAATTTATTATTGAAGGGCAGCGTGGAGGGTAAAAATCGTAGAGGGAGACCAAGAGATGAATACACTAAGCAGATTCAGAAGGATGTAGGCTGCAGTATGTACTGGGAAATGAAGAGACTTGCACAGGATAGAGTAACATGGAGGGCTGCATCAAACCAGTCTCGGGACTGAAGACCACAACATATTGAGCAAGCAGTAAAGGAAATAAAAGAAAAATTCGGAGTTGGAATTAAAATCGTTGGAGAAGAAATAAAAACTTTGAGGTTCGCCGATGACATCGTAATTATGTCAGAGGCAGCAAAGGACCTGGAAGAGCAGCTGAACGGAATGGACAGTGTCTTGAAAGGAGGATATAAGATTAACATCAACAAAAGCAAAACGTGGATAATGGAATGTAGGTGAATTAAATCGGTCGATGCTGAGGGTATTAGATTAGGAAATGAGACGCCTAAAGTAGTAAATGAGTTTTGCTATTTGGGGAGCAAAATAACTGATAATGTTCAAAGTAGAGAGGATATAAAATGTAGACTGGCAATGGCAAGGAAAGCGTTTCTGAAGAAGAGAAATTTGTTAACATCGAGTATAGATTTAAGTGTCAGGAAGTCGTTTCTGAAAGTATTTGTATGGAGTGTAGCCATGTATGGAAGTGAAACATGGGCAATAAATAGTTTGCATAAGAAGAGAATAGAAGCTTTTGAAATGTGGTGCTACAGAAGAAAGCTGAAGATTAGATGGGTAGATCACATAACTAATGAGGAGGTATTGAATAGAATTGGAGACAAGAGAAATTGGTGGCACAACTTGACTAGTAGAAGGGATCGGTTGGTAGGGCATATTGGCATATTCTGAGGCACAAAGGGATCACCAAATTAGTATTGGAAATCAGCGTGGAGGATAAAAATCGGAGAGGGAGGAGACCAAGAGATGAATATACTAAACAGATTCAGAAGAATGTAGGTTGCAGTAGGTACTGGGAGATGAAGAACCTTGCACAAGATAGAGTAGCATGGAGAGCTGCAGAAAACCAGTCTCTGGACTGAAGACAAAAAAAAAAAAAAAAAAAAAAAAATGGTGAAATGGCTCTGAGCTCTATGCGACTTGACTTATGAGGTCATCAGTCGCCTAGAACATAGAGCTAATTAAATCTAACTAACCTACGGACATCACACACATCCATGCCCTAGGCAGGATTCGAACCTGCGGTCGTAGCGGTCGCGCGGTTCCAGACCGTAGCGCCTAGATTCGCACGGCCGCTGCGACCGGCTTCTGAAGAGCACAACAACAACAACAACAACAGTCTCATATGAACCCCAAGATTAAACCAATTAAAGGATGGGAGTTTGCTACTTAAAAGTGGTATAAATCATACTTGCAGAAAACTAAAGCATTTCAGTTGGGCACCTCAGAAGTTAAGTCCCATAGTGCTCAGAGCCATTTCAGTCGCACAGAAAAAATATTCAATGAAAATGTTTTGAAAGAAATAAACGAGCGTGAAACGTAATAATACATTTTGAAACAATAAATTGAAACTTTATGGAGATTTATTTAGACACAATAAGACTGGACAAATGTCTAGGAAGGAAACGTTCTGGGTCAGAAAATCAACGGCATACCAAGAAGAAAGTGGCACTGATCATGCTCAAAAACAGATCTTTACGCCGATCCGCTCTTGTTAGTTGGCTCGCTTTCCCGCCCTAGCAGTGAGTAAACGAGCAGTAAGCAAACGGCCGGTTCACGGCGAGTAATCGAAGAGGAGAGGAGCGGAGCCGAAATCGTAGCTATGCTGCTCGGCACGACAACCTGTTGTCAATGAGTTTGTTATACATCCGCTAACAGCTCTAAAACCATGTATCGCTCTACGGTAGCTAATTAACGCTTTCCGTGCCAAATTTATATCATGAATGATGTTACATTCATGAGGAATGACATTAAAATAAAATTTATATTACTTTCAATTGATGAGGCAAAGAATATGGGACAGGTGAATAGGAACATGATATTTGTTACGACTGATGCAGCCTTATGCTGTCGTTTCGGATTGAATTTAAATTGATATCAACATATATTTCGTGACCATTTCATTTTCATGTTAAATGTAGCAAAACAATATGACAATGAATCCTACTTACGCGAACGTTCGATAATTAATGCAACGAAATTCTTTTTTTAAAGCAGGTTTTCTTTTATTCAAGAATCCAGTACACCATATTATTCCCCACTCTTTAAGCTACAGAACCCTATTTTTCGACATAATCTCTGTTCAATGCGACGGCCTTACGTCACATTACTGGGAGGGCCTGAACGCCCGCATGGTACTGTAACGCCCGAAATGCATATCCTCCTATTTCCATTTATTTTACTGTAAATTTTTTCTTATTTCTTTCGCTGAAGATATGACATTTCTGTGTCTTTATATATTGTAATTGTTCAACAATATATATATATATATATATATATATATATATATATATATGCATTTTAGTCGATGTATAATTGGTTTTGTTTTGTAAATATTATTTGTATTTTTACGCTTGGTCTTGCCTAGGGAAAACTATGCTATCGAACGATTACATCGATAGGTCGTGTGGAGAACCGAAGTGTTTAGGATCTCGGGTAGTGTTAACTCTGCCGCGTGGAGCACGGGCATAGCAGGGTCTGGCTGGAGTAGGGCGGTGGAGCACGTGTGCTGAGTGACGCTCCCGCGAGTTGTCGCGCTTTCGGGGTTTGGCAGCATGTAATTGCGCTCGACTTGCTATGGTAGTTTCTGGCACGGTGCCTCGGACGGGAAACATTAGCTGGCACACACCAAGAGCCCGTTTCGCCTGGTGACCGTGTCGAGAAGAAGGCGCGCCAACATCCAGCTTCTGCAACAGCGACGGCCGACAATAAGTGACTGTCGCCACCTCCTGAATCGACGACTACAAACCTTCAATCAACCAACAAGGAAGACTAACACGTAAAGTTTTAGAACTGTATGGCAGACCTCAGCTTTTCAAACTGTTCCATTTGCATCTCTAAAATACAGCAACTTAGCATGAAACATTGTTGTTCATTGTCCCAATTGCATTACCAAGCAGGGTCCCTTCCTTTTCCGAAGTGAATCCGAGTGTCGTTGAAATTCAAACGCCAGCATTAAAGTAATATCATTCCATTTCACTGCTTTAATTTCAAAGTTCAGTTAAAGTATTCATAGCTGGCTACAATATTGAGATCACACAAGCACAAATTAAGAGTGCGAGTTTTGTTACCATATTTTAGCTTGTGACTACTGTACTGTACGTACTAAATTTTTCTATTGTTAATTGTTCAGAATCATTTAATGCAAGTTCAAAGTTAAATCACTTATTTCTAAATTGCGTAGATTCAAGTTGCTTTTGAGAGGATTGTTGAGGTAGCCCAAGACTAACCTTATTTTATTTAAGTTCATAGTGCTTCAGAAACAAAGTTCACTATTAATTTCAGTCACTAAATAAACTTTCGATTTTCCAGTTTTATTAATTCTTTTGCTAAATTAATCAGAGTGTAGCGAAATTTATTATAGCTGACAAACATTCAGTTTCCACACAACAAGTGTCAACCTTCAGTTGCCACGCTTTTAGTGCTAACCGTATGTACATTAACATTTCTTTTTCAGTTATTATAGTAGTTGTCCATAGGACTGGCGACCGTAATTTTCCCCAAATCTCAAATATCTAACTCCAGTTAATTGTTAACGTAACGACCGCACATTTACTTTCTTTATTAACCTTACCCTTTTTCAAAATTAATATCCACCAATATCATTTGCATTTTTCCTTTCATTTAGATGTAACCCTTCCTCCCATTTTACTGACAGATTAACTTCGGTGACGACTGCTTTTCCCAAATTTCCATTTGGTACACGCGGTTTAATTTTTCACTGTCATTAAGGTCGACAAGTGTGGGTGAGGTTACAGTACCACACTACTGGTCGATGTCGGAGCCAACGTCTTGCTGCATCAATAACGTCCACTTCATCCAACTACTGTTCCCGTGGAATGCGTCCTTCCCTGGGCCAAACAGATGGAAGAATCCAGGGGCACCCATGTTTGAGTACCCCAACTGGTGGGCGAGTGTGTCAACACTACCAACAGAAAAGTCCAGCTATTCAGCGAGGTGTCTGGTTGTGATCCTTCGATTACCTCGAATGAGTATTGCAGGAGTCACAGCTGAGTGCGGCCGGCCGGCACGCACTAGGTCGGACAGGTTAGCGTGACCTTGTTGCTATGATGAGACACACTGCGTCCAACGTCTCACCGTGCTTTTGTTCACTACAAGCCCTATGGAGACATTGTGCAAGGACCTATCTCTGGCTTTCCGCCAAAAGAAACTTAACGACAGCTCTCATCTTGGAATGGGCCTTCGATACCGACCACATTTCGAAGACTACGTAAAGCGCGCAGACGCATCTTATCTTCATGAAACTATAGTGGTTGAAGCGGGAATATTCCACGATGTCCTACAACTAATTATGCATTTTTCTCAACCGAAATTGGCCGATTAAAAAAGTGTATTGCATTACCTACTGAATAACCCTCGTACGTTGTTTTTCAGTAGAGCGGCGTTGTCTGGTACCACTTTGTTCAAATTTTCAAATGTGTGTGAAATCTTATGGTGCTTAACGGCTAAGGTTATCAGTCCCCAAGCTTACACACTACTGAACCTAAATTATCCTAAGGAGAATCACACACAAACACCCATGCCCGAGGAAGGACTCGAACCTTCGATGGGATCAGCCGCACATTCCATGACTGCAGCGCCCAGACCGCTCGGCTAATCCCGTGCGTCTGGTACCACTTTCAGAGCACTGCTAACTTGATGACAATTTTTACTTTGAAATCTCTTAGTAAGCATCAGTCGGTGAATTTCGTTCCTTTCTTAGTGTAAAATAGCTGCTCGCACAAATATGTATGGTCAAACACAGATTTAATCGTAGATACAAACTAGTGGAAATTCATCTTGAAGAAAATTTTTGTACGAGGGTACAGAACTTTTTTTTATTATGATACTTATTGCTCAGCCGCTTTCAGTACAGCTAGTTTATATGTTCACTGTAGCGAGGCATCCTGCAATGACGTTTTACAAATTGACACTGGTTTACCTGACCTTCGCTTTGAAGTAATGCCGTCTGACCACCACATTTTATCGCAAGTGCTGGCTACTCAGGCGGCGAGCGAGCGTGAGTGCTTGTGCTCGACTAGCCGCCTCCTGAACAGGTCTGCTCAGATGTATTCCAACGTTCAGCGCTGCACTCCGCCTGGTTTGTATGAAACCCGCCTTAACTTCACTTTCTCACAGATCATCTAGTCTCTTTCGATTACAGCCTTTTGACAATACGATACTGCCACCACAACAGACAAACAGCCGATGCTGCTCTGTCTGGCTATCAAACCAGATGAAAACTGATTAGTGCAGTGGCTGTACGCAGTGTCTGTACATGTCAGTGTCGAAAGTCCCATAGAATGTTCCCTTTGACAAGCGTACGTATCCGCAGAAACAGACACATCTGGCGACTTACAACCGTGTTAAATCATAATGTATATTAACACCCGTTAGCAAGCCGCGAGTTGGAAACGAAACAGCCGGATACACCGGAATACAGTAAGGGATGGCGTTTCCTTTCCTTTTTTCCCAGAAATTGATGTCGCAGTGCGGAACTAAAGAACCGCGTTACCTCCTGCGTGCATGTCTGTGGGATTTTACACTGACTTAATCAGGGAAAAAGGGTAAGATTCTTCGTGCCTCTCTCCCACCCACAGAGATGTCGATATCGTGATGTGTGTTCGTGGGTTTATTGCCAGTAACCAAGTTCGTCTTATTCTCATCTCGGAATAGATACACAACGGAAATGTCCTTAAACCATGTGACCGCATTATATCTGGCTGGTGGAAAGTGAGAGTCTCTTGAATAGAGATGCTTCAACAAGGGCGGGCAGTTCGCGAAACCAACACCCAAGAATGCGTGTCAGCGACTGCCTTACGTCTTCGTACGTAGCGCACATCGGTATCTGGACGAGCACAAGGGGAATCGGTTAGTCAAATATCGAGGAGGTGGAGCTTCATCGCAAATTTGTGATTGACAACACAAAAACCCAACACTCTGATTGCTGTAGGAAGAAAGGGCGAATGGACAGACCTCCACAATGTTGACCATCGAGTGTTTGGGTGCCTGGCTTCTATGCCATTACAGGGAAAGTGCCGTTGCAATATCTTGGAAAAATCTTTCACTCTCTGTATTCGTTTGGTTGGAAGCCCATCATGTTCTTAGCTGTATTCAGTGATGAAGCTGGAGATATGATAAAACATGTGCGACCAACAGCGGTTGTGATATAGAGCCTGGTATAAGGATTTTGAAGAGATTGCAAGTGACGGACGTGTGGCGTCCAATTTATCGTTTCATCATTGTTCTCATGTACAAGCCATCGCCCTCATCCGTAATCTAACGGGGCCCAGTCCACCTTCACTTGGAGAAAGGCTGAGGGTGTCGTACCAGTCCTTGAATATTGGCCCAGAGGAGGTATTATATCAAGAGGTCGTCTGGAATTGGTACCACAGCACCACCGGCAGGACTTGTGCTACGTGAATCAATTTTCATGCGTTGGAGAGGGTAAAGTTTGCAACACGCCAGGGTAGTCGACAGCGCTAATGCGCCCGGACAGTCTGGGTGTTGTTTTTTGGGCGGTTATCCACATCCTGCTAAGTGAATATTGGTCTGGTTTCCACGCTCCGCTTCAGTTACACGACTCACAGACATTTGAAAACTTTCACACTATTTCATGGCTTACACTAAATGCAGACAGCTGGGGTACACTTCATACGTCCCAGGGGGTTCGGGGTGGCGGCAGGATGGGCATCTGGCCACCCTCTGCAACTAACACTGCCAAATCCGTAATAACACGGCCGACCCAGCGTTGAAGCAGGACTAAGCCCCAAGGAAAGAATGAAGTAAAGGAGGGAGGGGGCAAAGTTGGGGTATTAGTTGCAGGTGGCTATGTGTGTCGACTGCGGGTAGAAACCCGCGGTAGTTGATCGCCATCATACGACACTCATTGTTCGTCAAGGTTTTGCGCAAGTGTCTACGTTCATCGACCTGAGGCAGAGGCAACTAATTTTCCTGCATGAGGCCACATTCGATGTTCGTGAATGATAACTTGGAAACGTTTAGAATACTGTCTGAGGCACTCCTACATCGCATGATCCACTCCATCGTGACAGCAATATCGGCCTCCGATCGTACAAGGTCGTCGGCGTAGGCTCGTTAGCGAAAGGTATCAGCACGTAGTGTCAGACTTGAAAGACAGGCTAAGAGACTTCTTAAGAGCGGTTCCAAGGCAACTGCGTATAAAATCTTGAAGACGGGATGACGTTGCCGTACGCCACCTTATGGTCACCTTCCATACCACCATATCGTTGACCTGAACTTATGAAACGGCATCAGTTGACAGCTGTGGTAGACTGTCGCTGAAATCGTACTGGGAGCACGCTTCACGGACAGACCAACTTCCATAGGTGCCAGTGTCTACTTCTCATAGTGCTCGCAAAGTTATGTGATTACCGCACAAAGAGAGACTTCTTTAGTTTCCTCATCGGGCGAGCATTAGCGTATTGTCTGTATTTGACAGACTCTGTAAAGCTCGAAGTAATGTTCCTTCTGACATGAGTAAAGCGGGAAATCGAGATCAGAGTCCCTGTCTGGCACACATTTTCATTTCTTTCCACTAAATTGTACACTGCTAATATCAAGAAACCCGTCATTGCAGATGACAATCCTTAACGCCTGTAAACTCAAATCTACTAAAGTAAATCACATTCAAAAAACTGAGTCTCAGCTTGAAATTACCTGATGAAATTTGTATACCGTATAGGCAGCTGGTACTCTCTTCAGAACCTATTGTTCCTGTTAACCCCGTGGTGCATGAATTTCACTGCAGTGGACAACTTTTGATGATCAGTTCTCTGGCGTTTTCTATCAGTCGTGAGGCTGAAAATGCATGCAAGGCACAACATCAGAAGGGAGGGCCCACTGCAGTGAACTATGTGCATTTGCAGCCTCAGGACTGATTCAAAATGCCAAAGAAACGACTATTAACAGCTGTCCACTGTAGTGGACGCTATGCGCCACAGGGTTAAGTAACCGGGAAAGACATAAAGTATGATTTCGAACAAAAGTAACAACGTGTGCGCGTTTTTAACTTCAAATTAAGTGCAGTAAAGTTTTGGTAAGGCAGAGATTAGTTCCCAGCTCTTTATCTGATTATTGAATGAGCACAGTCAAATGTTACGTATGGAAATTTTTCACCAGTAGTGAGATGACAAACTGAAATCCCAGGACTAGAAAATTTTGCATTACGGGGATTCAAAAACGGTACCTATCGCCGTTGTTTTCAAGTTATAGGTGAACATCAAACATCGTTTTATTTTACGAGTAGCGAGATGTGCGCACGTCTAAAATGAAAGTAACGTGACGAAAAGATCCATGTGTGACGGAATCAAAACTGGCACAATTCAAATCATTAATATTGACAATGCACGAAGAGATTGTACTGTTTCTCCTGGGTGGACTTGGGTTTAAAAAAATTGTAAACTAAATATTACGATAGATTTTATAAATAATCGACAAGTACGCCAAAGAAGAAGAGATAGAATTGCAATGGAGATATTATTCCATGGACTCTTGCGCTTCTATGCATGAGCTATCTTTCCTTTGTCATTCGCTTATCTGCTTGGATTCGGACCTAATAAGACGTTCTTATGTTAAGCTCATCTCCCTGTACCAGCTGATAATGTAAGTTGTACTTAAAACCCGAAAAATATAATGGTTATTTTGTAAAAAGTATTTGTGTATGTGGTCAATCTATCGTCAATCTGATACCTTTATTGTCTTAGGTAGATATGGGCCTTAACAAAGAATTTGCATTGTTAGGTGCGACCTTAGAAAAATCTTTAACATTTTTTTTAAGCTCATCTAACATACGTGCCGTCGGTTAGGACAATTAACTTTATTTCAGATCCCACGAGACCGGAGGCAGCTACTAATAATTTAACAATTTCACTTACAGATTTTCTTTATATAACGAGATAACATCCCAGGCAGAAAAGGTCTGCTCACAGGATTCTAGTTCCATTATAGGATTTCATTTGTAGATGCTACTCTTATCGAGACGAAACCACGATGTATCGTTGATTACGTAATTACCCTGAGAACTGACCTACTTTACTGAGTGCTTATAGACGTCGGGCTAAATTAAACAAAATATTACACTGTTGATAGTTTTCCTACATTAGTTATTTCTCTTTTATGCTGAGCCATTGCATTAATGTGTGTTTCTTTTTATATAAGTCACGGCTCATATTTTATTTCATTACATCACACTAATAGTCACAAAACAAATAAAAACATTTATTTTACTGCATTACAAGATGTAAGAAATGGTAGTTTCTCATCTGTACTTTGGTATGTGGATGCTACAGCTTGAAATGATACAATGAACATTTTTGATCGAGATCTGGATGAAAACCCACACACGCGCCTCAAAACGACCAATCTTTATCACTTCGAAGGTGTCAAGACTCGCTAAAGTGAAAATTGAGTTATAATTTCAGTCCAACCCCAATATTTTCAACATATCGCATTCAAATAAAATAAGAATAAAGTGCCCTGTGACCTTCTACGACGATTGATTCACCAATAATTTGAAGTTAGAAAGTTCCTTGCAGATTCCAACTTAGCACCGGGCCCAGTTTCGAACTCGGGACCTCTGCCAATCGCGGGTAAGCACGCCGCCCGCTGAGCCCCTCCGTCACGGCTAATGACCCCTCCTCGCAGCCTTACTTCTGCCATCACGTCTTCTCATACCTTCCAAACTTCACACAGTTTTAATCTGCAAGGAAACTTCATGTCAACGCACACATCGCTGCAAATGAAAGTTCCTGCTGGAAAATGAAATTTCTTTTGTAAGGGTGATTACTGGTGACAGAGGTGCTACCTGGTTGTGACTTCCACCGCTGTCTAGCCTGAAAACCTCCCAGAATTTAACGCTTTCCCACTTGTAACGTGCCACAGACAACAATGATACTAATAACAATGACAAATAATATTTCCCTCTTTCTTCTCGCGAGCATTTATCCCGTCTAGTACGAGGTCGCGTGTTCAGGGTGTGCCAGTTCAAATCCTTCATGTCTCTTTGGGATTACGATTGTGCAATATTTCACACTGCGGCGACGTTCTTAACTAAGCAGA
Source organism: Schistocerca cancellata (assembly GCF_023864275.1). Lineage (NCBI taxonomy): Eukaryota > Metazoa > Arthropoda > Insecta > Orthoptera > Acrididae > Schistocerca > Schistocerca cancellata. Next base: position 343,779,232 of record NC_064631.1, on the reverse strand, counting down.
TATCGACGATCAGTACAATCAGAAGACAAGCTGATGTGAGCAGGGACTACCGTGAAAATATTATTAATCCTCCCCAGTGGTCTCGAAGACGACATAAAATTACAACTAACGTTGTCCACTGAGTCAGATTCGGCCGAATGTACCACAGTGTTTAATGTGGTGGTCTGTTCTAAGACTTACACTTCGATAATTCTGATACGAATGCTCTGACTGAGTAGAGGATCTGTTAATATGAAACAACTGAAAAATAAACTACGAGAGAAATGATCCATCTGTGATGATCTGCTTACATATTCTGTCTCAAGCCCACGTAAGTGAACCTCTTTCTGTCAATTTAGTTTATCTCTCTTTTAAGTAGCAGAAAACAGAAAAGCTTTTTCATCATGCACTCCTCGCTTTTATTGGCAAACCTTCACCAGTAGCTACAACGTAGTCGTTACTCGTAGATGATATTATTCGTTACTTTGTTTTTATAGACAGAAAGACAGTTTTATTTGATAGATTAGAAACGTTACTCTTAGAGTTCTGTGTTCATTATTCCCTATTATCATTAGATTAGATTAGATTAGATTAGATTAGATTAATCCTAGTTCCATGGATCATGAATACGATATTTCGTAATGATGTGGAACGAGTCGAGTTTTCCAATACATGACATAATTAGGTTAATTTAACAACATACTTAAGTTAATATAACAACTTTATTCTTTTGTGTGTTTTTTTTATTTTTCTTTATTTTTTATTTTTATTTCTTTTTATTTTTATTTTTTTATTTTTTAATATTTTTTTTCTTAATTTATATCTAAAAATTCCTCTATGGAGTAGAAGGAGTTGTCATTCAGAAATTCTTTTAATTTCTTCTTAAATACTTGTTGGTTATCTGTCAGACTTTTGATATTATTTGGTAAGTGACCGAAGACTTTAGTGCCAGTATAATTCACCCCTTTCTGTGCCAAAGTTAGATTTAATCTTGAATAGTGAAGATCATCCTTTCTCCTAGTATTGTAGTTATGCACACTGCTATTACTTATGAATTGGGTTTGGTTGTTAATCACAAATTTCATAAGAGAGTATATATACTGAGAAGCTACTGTGAATATCCCTAGATCCTTAAATAAATGTCTGCAGGATGATCTTGGGTGGACTCCAGCTATTATTCTGATTACACGCTTTTGTGCAATAAATACTTTATTCCTCAGTGATGAATTACCCCAAAATATGATGCCATATGAAAGCAATGAGTGAAAATAGGCGTAGTAAGCTAATTTACTAAGATGTTTATCACCAAAATTTGCAATGACCCTTATTGCATAAGTAGCTGAACTCAAACGTTTCAGCAGATCATCAATGTGTTTCTTCCAGTTTAATCTCTCATCAATGGACATACCTAAAAATTTGGAATGTTCTACCTTAGCTATGTGCTTCTGATTAAGGTCTATATTTATTAATGGCGTCATACCATTCACTGTACGGAACTGTATGTACTGTGTCTTATCAAAATTCAGTGAGAGTCCGTTTACAAGGAACCACTTAGTAATTTTCTGAAAGACAGTATTGACAATTTCATCAGATAATTCTTGTTTCTCAGGTGTGATTACTATACTTGTATCATCAGCAAAGAGAACTAACTTTGCCTCTTCATGAATATAGAATGGCAAGTCATTAATATATAATAAGAACAATAAAGGACCCAAGACTGACCCTTGTGGAACCCCATTCTTGATAGTTCCCCAGTTTGAGGAATGTGCTGATCTTTGCATGTTACGAGAACTACTTATTTCAACTTTCTGCACTCTTCCAGTTAGGTACGAATTAAACCATTTGTGCACTGCCCCACTCATGCCACAATACTTGAGCTTGTCTAGCAGAATTTCATGATTTACACAATCAAAAGCCTTTGAGAGATCACAAAAAATCCCAATGGGTGGTTTTCGGTTATTCAGATCATTCAAAATTTGACTGGTGAAAGCATATATGGCATTTTCTGTTGAAAAACCTTTCTGGAAACCAAACTGACATTTTGTTAGTACTTCATTTTTACAGATATGTGAAGCTACTCTTGAATACATTACTTTCTCAAAAATTTTGGATAAAGCTGTTAGAAGGGAGATTGGACGGTAATTGTTGACATCAGATCTATCCCCCTTTTTATGCAAAGGTATAACAATAGCATATTTCAGTCTATCAGGGAAAATGCCCTGTTCCAGAGAGCTATTACACAGGTGGCTGAGAATCTTACTTATCTGTTGAGAACAAGCTTTTAGTATTTTGCTGGAAATGCCATCAATTCCATGTGAGTTTTTGCTTTTAAGCAAGTTTATTATTTTCTTAATTTCAGAGGGAGAAGTGGGTGAGATTTCAATTGTATCAAATTGCATAGGTATGGCCTCTTCCATTAACAGCCTAGCATCTTCTAATGAACACCTGGATCCTACTATATCCACAACATTTAGAAAATGATTATTAAAAATATTTTCAACTTCTGACTTTTTGTTCGTAAAGCTTTCATTCAATTTGATGGTTTCCCTTTTCATGTTATCAGAAGCTGGAATCAAACTTGACGTACTCATCACTCGTTTCACTCTCTTCACTGCGCTTTGAGTTGTGCTTTCCGTTCGCTATATTTCCCTACACACCTAGCTCTCCAGATTTTAAGCTACAGTTTCTCGGCGTATGAAGTTTCTTTGTGAATGTTCACGTTTTGTAATCGGTGTTGTGTTGCCTTGCATTTGTGTTATGGGTAATGCCAACGAACTAAAGAAAATCGTTTTTAAGTACACAGTATAAAAAGAATATTATTTAATCATAATGTTAATAGCAGTTGGCGACACTAAAACAGCAAATCAGTGCATGACATTTTTAGTTTGCAGCATGGTTAGGACAGAGTAACAAAAATAGTCGCAACAGCTACTGAAGAGGAGGAGCACACAAATAATTCACTCTGCTCTCTACTTATGACGTTCGAGTTGTAGTCGTGTATCTGGATATTATTGATAACTATACTGAGGATCCAACTCATAGCTACAGAAACTGCAATAAAACTCGGTGCTCTACACTTTAGTTATTTTAGTTTCTAGTCAATGTGGTGGTAGTAGACGACGGTGTGTTTTTGATGTGTTGCAAAGTGCTAGTCAGCTCAACAAAGTGGCTGTGAAAAGGTATTCTTCTTGTTCCTAGACCAATGGAGAATTTGCAACATTGAACAATATGTATGGCCACTATGTAACAATCGATTTACTTTGTGGAATGGTTGGGGATTATTCCATTAAATTCACTTGGTATTTTCTTGTGATTCCCAACAAATATTCTGAACGACTCTCACTTAAGATGTAACATTACGTTATCAAATTCATGATTTGATTCCAGGGAGGCACTCCACGCAGAATCTAAAACTAAACTCATATCTTACATCTTGTGTTGCTGTGTCATCAATCACTATGGAAAATTCTAAGCTGTAGCAGTATGCTAGACGAGAGGTAATGAGAGTGCATTGTCAGGGTAAAGATGCAATAGCCCGCTGCTCCAGTCTTACTGGAGGACTAGAAAAATTTCCATGTATTTATCTCTACTGCTACATTGTTACAGCTTCCTAAATTATAATCAGTATTGCAACCTTAGACTCTCTATATTAAGCCTGCCTTCTCTCAGCTCTGATCTTCCCCCCTGTAGATCACACGGTGAAAAATTTAAGAAATTGTGGTATTCTACCTTTGTTGAAACGTATATTTTTCTGCTTATACCGACACATTTTTAGTTTTTTTTAGTTTAATTGGCTTTCGTGCCCCACTGAATTATTTGTTAACTAAGTTTAGTTTTGGTTATGATCTCACTGCCAGATTTCCATATTTTTGTGACACTGCCAAAATGTTTCTTGGGTAGTACACAGAACATCACGTTGATATAGACCATACCAAGGTCCAAAGCACGTAATCCCTTACTAATGCGCCAAGTTTTGAGCCGGTTTGTGTTACAGATAGCATTTGTATCATTAAATTACATTTTCGACCTAAGACTGTCAAGGTAAGTTGTAGTTTATTTGTATTACAACACTGCTTATTGTTATAGTGCACGGCGTTACTTTATTGGATAAAACATATGAACATAATAAAGAACCAAAACATGAAGAATATAACCTCTCATATAAACTAAAACAGTCTGTTGATGCGCGGGCGTTTTTGGATTTAACGTTCTTGGAGGACGATTGGTTGCGAGACAAAGATTTCGTAAATGCACGTTAAAAGTGCATTTTCTTCCACATAGACATTTTCGTAATGACTGTTCCGAGCGAGAAAAGTAAACGCTTGAGGCTGCAAGATTAGAATAACTCCAGTAAGGATAGGTTTTCATCCAGGTTCCTAGATAGATATTTTTCTGAAATCGGCAGCGTGCAGATGGTTGTTTTCGTACAGTAGCAACAATTGATGAGCTTCCGTTGCTTATTTATTTTATATTGCGGTCTCGAGGCGCCTCAAATGCCACATGCGGTGGGCACTGCCCGCTGTTTGTAAAACAAAACTTTTCTGTGTAACACCAGATTTTGAGGAACCACGCATCAAATATTTTATTGTTAGGACCAACCATTATTTTCTTTATATGGACTCACTGTGGTCCGAATGATGATTTGGTCATCCTGATTTTTCTGTTATTACCTGAAGTCGATTAACCCTAGCAATAGCAACACACTTTTCTTGACACGCTTTACCAAAGGGAGGTGTGGGGGTACAGTATGTCCAGCCTAAGAGAAGTTGACTTTTTAAGAGGTTATGGTTGGCAAGTAGGATCTAGGACCTTAATATATCTTTTACTACACTCTTAGAAGGATCTGCGCATTTTCAATAAGATTACTTTATGACCAAGCAAGGAATACTTTATGACCATTACAAAAAAAAAAAAATTAAAATGGAGAGTTCTGTTAGTAGTTGTGGAATTTTACTCAATTCATACTTTATAAAGTGATATGTGAGTAACATCCTGAAACTGAAAATATTGAATGTGACATTCGTTGAGGAAAGTGACAGTTTCTACTAAGATTAAAGTTCAGTTTACCTGAAAAGATTGAAACATTAATGGAATGTAATGGAAGAAGTAACTGAAAACAATAAATATTTTTTATAATCTGAAAGCATTAAGTAACTCACTAGATTACAATATTTTCATCAGGAATTCCCTTGGTATTGCGAGCGTTCAGACAAATTATGGAATCATTCCTTTGAAGTGGCGCAGACGACATCCACCCTTCCCAATCGTAACTTCTGCCTTGTCTCTAATGACTTCATAGTGGAAGGAGCATTTAACGGTAATCTTCTTTCTTTCCTTTATACCCAATGTTGGCCATTGAATGCAAATGCATCTCGAAGTTTAAATGGTTTCAGATCATTACATTCACCAATAATCTGGTACACCGACAAGGGCCATAGTGGTAAAACGTGAAAAAAGTTCTTCATCAGAGCACGTTGGCTTCACACTGTGCCACTTTTATCACTACACGATCAATACATACAGCACTACAGTAGCTCCAATGGTAAGCGACAGTTCCTGTAGAAATTTACGAGCCTGATGTTATTTCGCTCAGATCGTTGTTATGTGATTTTAATTTGGTGAGTAAAACATGAAATGAAAAACGCATTCGGTAAACGAAGAATCTGGTAAAGGCGATGTTTACGAACAAGGAACTGAATGTTTTGAACAGGCTTTAATCTTTCTCCAGGGAGTGCGAATTTTCATCCAGTATGGAGCGTCTTTCGCTACGGCAAAATCGTGAGCCTGCTTGATGCGTTTATTACACCCCAATTTTTTTGACTGAACTAAACTTCATATAAGAACACTTGTTTCTTAGTGTAACTGGACTTCAGATGCTGAAAATGTTATAGTATAATGGAATTCGAACTCTGATGTTCCCCTTTCGCCGTAATTGACCTCTTTGGGGCGCTACAGCTTCTTTGTTCCGTTGTTTCCTCAAGATTCTGAACTACTCTACGTGAGAGGCGCAGTATGGATTCGAATTCAGGAGCAGCACTACGGTTTCCATCAGGTCATTTCAAACTGTAGGATGCACGCACCGAACTACACATAAAAATAATTATGATGTTTAATGTCTGTTCGTGTTTGCCAACATTAAAGATCTTTTCCGTTTTTGGCTTCCAATCAAACACAGAACTTTACGTCGTATTAGTTCCAGCACAAAAATTCACACAAGTCGCGGCAGGTGAAATAAACATTGTTTAACATTTGTTCATGGCTCGAAAACAACGGTGACAGGTCCTGGGCTCGAATCTCAGTAAGGAAAAACCTTTTCGTCTCGTCATATCACTTGCAGTCATCTCGATTCTGTTGAAAAACTTTTATATCTGACATTTTATTGTGCTGATTTAAAAATCAGATATGGTGCTCGGTTTGAATCCCAGTCCAATACAAACTGAACGTCCCTTCGTTTCCAGTTGGAACTTGCGTACACTTTATTACTTTTAATTGAAACCATATTTAAGTTCTTTCGTGTGTATATAACAGGAACCGTAGTCGCTGGATAAGAGTTCCCGATCCTGCTCCTGTACAAAACTTTTCGTCATATAATTTCTTGTAGAAACTTGTCCTTTTAAATGCCATTTATTGTAATAAATTTGGGTTTAGAAGCGTTGAAGACTGTGTCATCTCTAATAACGTCTTTCCTGATATTTCCGATATCGTGGTATTAATTTGCATCTAGACCGATAACCATACACAGCAGTGTTCTCTAGTGGTCTCTTGTATTAAGATTTTTGACAATACCGGAAACATGTTAGCGGACATTCAAGAGTGTTACATTATGTTGGTTACATACCAATCAGCAGGAATGCGATTCAGGTCGTTCGGAAACAGACTTCACAGAAGCTCTTCTGTGAACCTTGCAGCTAGCACTTTTGGAAGAAAGGATATTACGGAAACATGGCTTAGCCACAGCCTGGGGGATGTTGTCAGAATGAGATTTTCTCTCTGCAACGGAGTGCGCGCTGATATGAAACTTCCTGATATTAAAACTGTGTGCTGGACCGAGACTCAAACTTGGGACCTTTGCCTTTCGCGGGCAAGTGCTCTACCAACTGAGATACCCAAGCACGACACACGCCCCGTCCTCACAACTTTACTTCTGCCAGTACCTCGTCTCCTAGCTTCCAAATCTCACAGAAGTTCTTCTTCGAACTTGTGGGAGGCAAATGTCTCGAGTTCGAGTATCGGTCCGGCAAACAGTTTTAATCCGTCAAGAAGTTTCATATCAGCGCACACTTCGGTGCAGAGTGAAAATCTCATTCTGGAAATGTCTCCCAGGCTGTGGCTAAGCCATGCCACCGCAATATCCTTTCTTCCAGCAGTGCTAGTTCTAAAAGTACAGCGTTTTTCACTGCATACCCTTGGTGAACGAAGGATGGTTCGCTTTTTGTGGTGCTCTGCAAAACCTTACTATCACTCTTGCTGAGTCCCTTTAGTTATTAGAACGTATCATTTATAAGTGATGAGGAATGGTTTATGCGCTTTTGTTGTTGGTGAACACATTCATTCCACTACGTGCCCTGAAATGACAGTGACTCTAACCTACGTCCGACTCATTCTGTCTTCTGCAATAATTCCGCTGCAAATTACACTGGAACTGACTAGAGCCACAGAAAAAAATGCCACGTTAATCGCTGCCCCCAAATTCATTTTCGTTGTCACCATTCGGGGCTACTGACTTCTTGTTGCTTGACATTTCATCCGGAGGCTGATATATCACATCACTGGTCAAGTCAGGAGCTCGCAGGTTTCTTGCTCCCATTGTTGAGAAGCGGTATCTCGCACCATGCTTGCAGTAATTACGGAATGAAACCCAGATGACAGTCTTGTTTAGGGCGAAGCTAGTTCCTAATTTTGAATACGCGTCAACTGCTAAAGAGGAAAAAATAAAGTTCACAGCACTTTATAATCACAAACAAGAAAGAAATCCTATGCTGCGGAGCCCGCAAGAAACATAAGCAACGGCTGTAAGTCGTTATCATGGTTCTGCTAGAAAATCATCGGTAAGCTAGGTAGTCGATCTACGAATGTCGTTTGATGTCGTAACCATTGGTATAGTGTTCAATCGCATCAGACGTAGAATCAGGCCTCGGTTCGTCGGGATGATTAACAGTTTCACTCTTTGATAATGTGTCTCCACTTCAAACAAAACTTGACATCACCTACACTTTTAACGTGACACAGATACCGATGATTTTAATCATGAGAACAATAAAATATTTCTTTCTGTCGCTTTCTTTGAGAAGCATATCTGTCAGGTGAGGAGTATTAGGCAGCCACTGGCTGAAACAGGAGAAAGGAAATCAGCTTCAGACGAACAGGTAACTTTGAGAGATGAAATAGTGAAGGCAGCGCAGGATCAAATACGTAAAAAAGAAGGTCTAGTAAAAATCGTTGATTTTCACAAGAGATAATGAACTTAATTAATCAAAAGAGAAAATAGGAAAATAAGCTACTGTAGTAGACAAAAGGGACTACAATCGTCTCAGAAATGAGACTAAGAGAAAGTGCAAAATAATTAAGCAGGAATGCCTGAACGATAAACAAAAAGCTGTAGAAGCAGGTATAAGTAGTTGTAAGAGAGATACCACCTATACGAAAATTAAAGAGGCCTTTGGGGAGAACAGATGAAGCTGTACGAAAATCTAAATCTCAGATGGAAAATCAGAAACAAAGCAAACAAGGGGAAACTCAAAGGTGGAAAGAGTATATAGATGAGATATACAACGGAAATAAACTTGCAATACTGTAGAAAGGAGACAGATCGTAGTTGAAGGCGGGTGATATGATAGTACTAGAAGAATTTGAAAGACCTCTGCAACAACTAAGTCGAAACGTAGTCCCTCGAGTAGACGACATTCTTTTGGGGCAGATGATGTTTCCGGGATAGCCAGTTACGACAAAATATTCCACCTGTAATGCAAGATGTATAATACATGCAAATTAGTCTCAGACTTCAAGAAGCATGTAATTATCCCAATTCCAAAGAAAGCAGCTGCTAACAATTGTGAATATTACCGAACTGTCAGTTTAATAAGTCATGGTTGCAAAATACTGGCACGAAGTATTTATAGAACAATAGAAGAACTTCGGAAATATTAGTTAGTGTACCAGGTAAAGGTAGAAAGAAGCTAGGCTGTACTGACCACAAGACTTCGTTAGGAGGTAGAGCAAGGAAAGGAAAACCCAAGTTTGTAGCATTTCTAGAATAAAAGCTACATTTCCTTAATGTTGACTGGAATACGCTCTTTGAAATTTTGAAGGTAGGAGTAGTAAAATACAGGAAGCGAAAGACTATTACAGTTTGGACAGAAACCAGATATGAAGAGCAAGTAGTAGTTGAGAAGGGAGCTAGACAGGTTTATAGCCTATCTCGATGTTGTTTACGTTGAGCAAACAGTGAAGAAACAAAATAAAAATTTGGAGAAGGAATTAAAGTTCAAGGAGGAGAAATGAAAACTTGGTGATTTGCTGATGACACTTGTTGTTCTTTCAAAGATAGCAAATGATTTGGAGGAGCAGTTGAACGGAGTTGATGGTGACTTGAAACGATGATATAAGACGAATATCAACAAAAGCAAAACAAGGATAATGGAGTGTAATCGAAATAAATCAGGTGATGCTAAGAGTAGGTATACAATAATACTAAAAACAGTGGGTGAGTTTCGCAATTTGGACAGCAAAACAACTTATGGACCCTGAAATAGAGAGGTTATAAAATGTACACCGGCAATGGCTAGAAAAGCGTTTCTGAAGAAGAGAAATTTGGTAACACCGAAGATGGATTTAAGTGTTAGGAAATATTTTCTGAAGGTTTATGTCTGGAGTGTAGCCTTGAAGGGATGTAAAACGTGCACAATAAACAGTTCTGACAAGAAATGAATGGAAGCTTTTGAAATGTGGTGCCACAGAAGAATGCTGATTATTAGATGGGTAACTATGGTGTGATGGGTAATAGAATTGGAGAAAAAATAAATCTGTGATACAGCTTGACAAAAATGAGGGATCGGCTGACTGGGCACATTATGAAGGGATCAAGGGATCGTCATTGAAGTATTAGAGAGAAGCTGGGGAGAGGGAGGTGAAAATTGAAAACGGCGATCAGGAGATGAATATTGTGTGCTTAATCAATAACGAAATGTAGTAATAGAGTTGTCTTTCACAAGGTAGAATCTGAATTTCTCTTACGAAGATCGACAATCAAGCTTATTAACATTATTATGAATATTAAAGCTATAAGCAGCAGGTTAGAAAGGGGAGGCGAGGCACGCTACACAGCCTACGGACTGAAGTGCACAACAACAACAACAGTTCTCTATTTGACGACTCTAAAGTAAATACGTCTGAAAATTTTAACAAATTTTATCTGTATATCAATTTTGCTACGAATGAGAACAAAGGCTGTATGTTATAGGCATAGGAGTATATAACTGAGCGCACTGCTGTTGTATTCCGTCTTTTTCGCGTACTTGCGGAAAACCATTCTGTTTCTTATTTTTTTCTAAGTGTCGTCGTAACTGCCGTCTGCTTCACGTCTGCTGTGCAGCGAACTTCGTTAATTTAAATATTAACTGTATTTTTCTTACGTGTCATTTCTTCTTCCGTGTTTTTTTGCTTTTAGGAAGCTTTAATTGTCGAGTGCTAGTAATAGTGTTCCATAGATTTTGTGTTTGTTTTGAATACAGTCAGAGAGAGTCCCTTTAGTCAACCATGCTGCCAGTAGTGCTAGTGTGTGTTTTCAATACAGTCCAGAGACAGGTAGTGCTATTTTCATTGTTTTCTACAAGAAGTGACTAGCAACCACAATTTAGTCAACTATCAGCCGCCTTTAGTGAATTAACAGTCTAGTTAAAAGTTGATTAACACTCTACAGTAAATTGATTTCTTAGGATGGATAGGATGTGTGACTGCTGTGTACGGACGCAGGAGGAGCTGGCCACTGTTTGCGAACAGCTGAACGTGTTGATGGCCGCGGTCAGCCGTGTTCAGGCTGCTGCCTCGGATTGTAGCGGCAGTGGGGAGTCTGGTGCGTCGCACGGTACACCACAGCTGTTACATGCTTCACCCACTTTCCCTGCTGTCGAGACATCTTCGCGGGTACCGGGCGCGGTTGGACCACCCTCTCCCCAAGGGGAGTGGCGGGTTCAGCGGCGTTGCGGCGCACGAGACGGAGGGTAATGTGGAAGCTGGCCGTGTGGAATTGCCCGCTCTGCCTGTGAGTGGACATGTGGCCGTTTCTTCAGCAAGGTCCGAGCAGGCACACGGGGGGAGGGGTTTATTAGTTATTGGGAGCTCCAACGTTCGGCGGGTCATGGAGCCCGTTAGGCAAATAGCGAAAAGGTCGGGGAAGAAGGCCAGCGTTCACTCTGTCTGCTTGCCGGGGGGTCTCATCCGAGATGTGGAGGAGGCCCTGCTGGCGGCGATAGAAAGCACTGGGTGCACCCGACTGCAAATTGTTGCTCATGCCGGCACCAATGACTCCTGCCGTCTGGGTTCAGAGGTCATCCTCAGTTCGTACAGGCGGTTGACGGAATTGGTGAAGGCGGAAAGCCTCGCTCGCGGGGTGGAATCTGAGCTACCTATTTGTAGTATCGTTTCCAGAAGCGATCGCGGTCCTCTGGTTTGGAGCAGAGTATAAGGCTTAAACCAGAGGCTCAGACGATTCTGCGGATATCTGGGGTGCAAATTTCTCGACCTCCGCTATCGGGTGGAGAAATGTAGGGTCCCTCTGAATAGGTCAGACGTGCACTACACGCAGGAAGCGGCTACAAGGGTAGCGGAGTACGTGTGGAGTGCACATGTGGGTTTCTTAGGTTAGAGAATTCCCTCCCTAGGCAAGACCAAACGCCTCCTGAGACGCGACAAGGTAGGAGTATGCAAAATGCAACAGGGAATAACAATATTAATGTGCTAATAGCAAACTGCAGGAGCGTCTATAGAAAGGTCCCAGAACTGCTCTCATTAATAAACGGTCGCAACGCCCATATAGTACTGGGGACAGAAGGTTGGCTGAAACCAGACGTAAACAGTAATGAAATTCTAAACTCAGATTGGAATGTATATCGCAAAGACAGGCTGGACAGTGAAGGGGGAGGCGTGTTTATAGCAATAAGAAATGCAATAGTATCGAAGGAAATTGACGGAGATCCGAAATGTGAAATAATTTGGGTGAAGGTCACGGTTAAAGCAGGCTCAGACCTTGGATATCTCTATAGGCCCCTGGCTCTGCAGCTGTTGTGGCTGAGCACCTGAAGGATAATTTGGAAAATATTTCGAGTAGATTTCCCACCATGTTATAGTTCTGGGTGGAGGTTTGAATGTGCCGTATATAGACCGGCAGACTCAAACGTTCATAAGTGGCAGGGACAAAGAATACAGTGAAATTTTTTAAAGTGCTTTATCTGAAAAGTACCTTGAGCAGTTAAACAGAGAACTGACTCGTGGCGATAACATATTAGACCTTCTGGTGACAAACAGAACCGAACTATTTGAAACAGTTAACGCAGAACAGGGAATCAGCGATCATAAAGCGGTTACTGCATCGATGATTTCAGCCGTAAATAGAAATATTAAAAAAAGTTGGAAGATTTTTCTGCTTAGCAAAAGTGACAAAAAGCAGATTACTGAGTACCTGACGGCTCAACGCAAAAGTTTTGTCTCAAGTACAGATAGTGTTGAGGATCAGTGGACAAAGTTCTAAACCATCGTACAATATGCGTTAGATGAGTATGTGCCAAGCAAGATCGTAAGAGATGGAAGAGAGACACCGTGGTACAACAACCGAGTTAGAAAAATGCTGCGGAAGCAAAGGGAACTTCACAGCAAACATAAACATAGCCAAAGCCATGCGGACAAACAAAAATTACGCGAAGCGAAATGTAGTGTGAGGAGGGCTCTGCGAGAGGCGTTCAATGAATTCGAAAGTAAAGTTCTATGTACTGACTTGGCAGAAAATCCTAAGAAATTTTGGTCTTACGTCAAAACGGTAGGTGGATCAAAACAAAATGTCCAGACACTCTGTGACCAAAATGGTACTGAAACAGAGAATGACAGACTAAAGGCCGGAATACTAAATGTCTTTTTCCAAAGCTGTTTCACAGAGGAAGACTGCACTGTAGTTCCTTCTCCAGACTGTCGCACGGATGACAAAATGGTAGACATCGAAATAGACGACAGAGGGATAGAGAAACAATTAAAATCGCTCAAAAGAGGAAAGGCCGCTGGACCTGATGGTATACCAGTTCGATTTTACACAGTGTACACGAAGGAACTTGCCCCCATTCTTGCAGCGGTGTACCGTAGGTCTCTAGAAGAGCGTAGCGTTCCAAAGGATTGGAAAAGGGCACAGGTCATCCCCGTTTTCAAGAAGGGACGTCGAACAGATGTGCAGAACTATAGACCTATATCTCTAACGTCGATCAGTTGTATTATTTTGTAACACGTATTATGTTCGAGTATAATGACTTTTCTGGAGACTGGAAATCTACTCTGTAGGAATCAGCATGGGTTTAGAAAAAGACAGTCGTGTGAAACCCAGCTCGCGCGCTATTCGTCCACCAGAGTCAGAGGGCCATAGACACGGGTTCCCAGGTAGATGCCGTGTTCCTTGACTTCCGCAAGGCGTTCGATGCAGTTCCCCACAGTCGTTTAATGAACAAAGTAAGAGAATATGGACTATCAGACCAATTGTGTAATTGGATTGAAGAGTTCCTAGATAACAGAACGCAGCGTGTCATTCTCAATGGAGAGGAATCTTCCGAAGTAAGAGTGATTTCAGGTGTGCTGCAGGGGAGTGTCGTACGACCGTTGCTATTCACTAAATACATAAATGACCTTGAGGATAACATCGGAAGTTCACTGAGGCTTTTTGCGGATGATGCTGTGGTATATCGAGAGGTTGTAACATTGAGAAATTGTACTGAAATGCAGGAGGATCTGCAGCGAATTGACGCATGGTGCAGGGAATGGCAATTGAATCTCAATGTAGACAAGTGCAGTGTGCTGCGAATACATAGAAAGATACATCCCTTATCATTTAGCTACTATATAGCAGGTCAGCAACTGTAAGCAGTTAATCCATAAATTATCTGGGAGTACGCATTAGGAGTGATTTCAAATGGAATGGTCATATAAAGTTGATCGTTGGTAAAGCAGATACCAGACAGATTAATTGGAAGAATCCTAAGGAAATGCAATCCGAAAACAAAGGAAGTAGGTTACAGTACGCTTGTTCGCCCACTGCTTGAATACTGCTCAGCAGTGTGGGATCCGTACCAGATAGGGTTGATAGAGGATATAGAGAAGATCCAACAGAGAGCAGCGCGCTTCGTTACAGGATCATTTAGTAATCGCGAAAGCGTTACGGAGATGATAGATAAACTCCAGTGGAAGACTCTGCGGGAGAGACGCTCAGTTGCTCGGTACGGGCTTTTGTCAAAGTTTCGAGAACATACCTTCACCGAAGAGTCAAGCAGTATATTGCTCCCTCCTACGTATATCTCGCGAAGAGACCATGAGGATAAAATCAGAGAGATTAGAGCCCACACAGAAGCATACCGACAATCTTTCTTTCCACGAACAATACGAGACTGGAATAAAAGGGAGAACCGATAGAGATACTCAAGGTATCCTGCGCCACACACCGTCAGGTGGCTTGCGGAGTATGGATGTAGATGTAGATGTAGATGAAGACTCTTTTCCTTTCTATCTTGCCTGAGGTTTGCCTGATCTACCTGTAGACTCACGAGACGTATCGGATTTCTTTCGGGGATGAGGGAGGATCACACATTCTTAACGCCTACAGTTTGTTTTACAGGTCATTTATTGCGGAATGTACCCACAGTTATTATTCATCCGTCACTCATTTATTGAAGATGATATGTCTGGGAAAGTAGTTCCCTTGCATTATTCCAAATATTCAAGGAGGCTTTACGCGTGAAAATCGATCTACGACGCTGTTGTACGCGCATTAGACTAGTATTGAAGAAGAGGTGGATTCAGCCCCACCTAATTTCTGGTGAATTTCAAAACTGCTGCTTTCACTAATGCATATGCTTGAAAATCATACTGCCAATTTCTGTCTACATCTTTGTCTATTGTTACTATTTCCTTCGTTCATGACGACTCATTGCATGGTAAATATTTATGTAATGGTATTTGTTTTATTTTAAGCAAATGTATATGTAGTACAGAAATGTCGATATTGTCAAAAGTGGTGCTACAGTGGTGCTTACGAAAATGGAATAGTGTTTCGTTCTGGACTTCGCGTTAGTACGGGTAGTTCCAATGGGTATACTGTGTTGTTTGTTTTCGTCCAACGCCAGCAGTGGATGCTCGCTTTGAAGAGACGACGTTAAGTATCAGCGACGTTACTCGGCGCTCATGAATATGTATGCCACTTGTAACATGCACCCACGAGCTGAGCGTGCGGTAAACACTGCAGAAGTAAACAAGGCGAGCATCAGACTTAGTAGTAGGAGTTGGATAGCTTATCGCTGCCTGTACCACCTGGTACTTTTATAATGTAGAACCTAAGGAGAAATGTCGAGAACTTGCAGTGAAATTAGAGTAGTATTTCATTCCATCAAGTGACATCAGCCATACCTGTAACGATTTATGTCATTGTGTAGTGATCTATCAACGTCATGTCTCTGAAACTGCGGTTAACAAGCTTCAGTATTGTCTCAGTCGATGTATGGTTGCTCCTGTAAATCTCTTATGTGGTGGTGATTCATCGGCGTGAAAGGCTTCTGACAGTACTTAAATGCAGCTGGCTGATCACTGGTACTGAAAAGGATGAACTAGCCACTTTCCAACACACTGCCAACAACCTAACTCCTTCGAATCTATTCCAAACGTTACACAAAACTGTAAAATTTTCTCTATAATCTTCCCGTCGTTGGCTGAAGTAAAGGAAAATTTGGTTCGGTGTGGTGTACACTGACTAAATTTATGACACGATGGCTTAACAACTCGAAATTCGTTGGCTAATTGACTCGATGATGGGGTTTGGCAAATCTTAAACATGATATTGGTTTATTGTTAGACATGAAAACTGTAATGTTGTACAAAATGCGATAAATTCGGTGTGGCGACACATATTGGTCGTGATCACGCGCTGAGTGCCTGTTGTACCGTGATGAGCGCACCCACATAAGGAAGTGCTGCCTTTCCAGACCTCCGCTGGACGGTTCTTCAGAAAAGATACTCCACAACGGTCTAACGCGAAGGAATGGCGTCAGTCTGAGGGTGAATATGCACTGAGAAGGAGGTACGCACATAGCGCTAGAGCGTGCTTTATTTTGCTTCAGTTGTGTGAAATTATTTTTGTTAGTACTTATGATTACGACTATTACACATTTCACAAGGACAGTGCTTGTAAAAAACAAAAAGTGTAATGGCAGCCCTAAAAAATTATTTGCACATTGCCATTGCTACCCATGAAATTTTTACTGATCCTCATTACGACGCGAGATGAGTAAGAAGAGCATTTGCAACCTTCACTTGAGTGTACATGTCCACCTGCAAAACCCACGTGAAATGACCAAATTGGCATGTTTTCGGCAGTAATGAATGGAATTGTTGAAAACTATATGAGTTGAAAGAAATACGTATCCTACGAGTGTGATCTGCAAAAAATAGCTACAATTTCTCTACTTTTGTTTCTGTGTATATGTTGGAGGTTACTGATTCCAACTAAGTGTTACTAAAAGATAAGTAACAAATATGGTTGTGTTTGAGAAAATGGTTGGTTTTGCAGTTGACTTGGACAAATGTGTAATCTCTATAATGTGCCCAGGAGAACTTGTTTTCCGTATATTAGTAAGCGTATGCACATGTCGCCCATGGAATTAATGTTGAATAGTAATACATCTTTGCCAGACACGTTTTGAGTCCAACACATAGCCTAATTTGGACGGTCTTGGAGTAGTTCCTTCATCATATGGTTCTGTTGTTTTCAAGGATCTGTTACACGTAACTTACCTCGTCCTAGAAGTCCTTTATTTGAATACGTCCATTTGAAAGGCTGTCATTCCGATTGTATGACCTTCGAGTGAACTAAAAAATATAAGGATTTAATTCTATTAAAATGCCTCACTAGAAAAGAAAACAGTCAGTTCAGTGAAACAGCCGCCAGTGTCCTTGACATTGTTTCGTAGCATTACTTGATATTCAAACATGATCTTAGCACGAATGAAGAAATAAGAACGCAGATTGGCAATTAGTATGAAATAAATTACGATGTGGTGTATTTTCGGCAGTTGCAGTTAAGGGAAAACTTCATTATGCAAGATTACCAATAATTCGTTTCATAGTCTTTGAAAATCCTGTTTTTCAAACCTGTAAATTGTAATCATTTTGACTTTCTGTGCTAAAACACTCATCGTTCCAATAGTCTCGTCATGCCCGAAGCTCAG
This sequence comes from Schistocerca cancellata, assembly GCF_023864275.1. NCBI lineage: Eukaryota > Metazoa > Arthropoda > Insecta > Orthoptera > Acrididae > Schistocerca > Schistocerca cancellata. The sequence goes on along the minus strand of NC_064631.1, from coordinate 343,761,791 downwards.
CATAAAATTGTTGATTTTCCTTAGGTATGAACAAGGTAGCAGTCGCAAGTAAACATCTAGGAGTAACGCTGTTGAATGACAAGGAATGAAAGGAGCAATTAGCGTCATTTGTTGGGGAAGTGAATGGTTGACAATGGTTACTAAGGAGTCTCCAGAAAATATAGGACTCCTTTACCGTAAAGTAGTGGGTGTACAGAACCCATGTGCTACACATTCTTCAGTGCTGCTCGAATGATAGTGGTTCACGTTAGTCCGGAAAGAAGGCGTTAGAGATGTAACTCGATATTTGCCGGTACGATCGGTATGAGTGCAATTGTAAATATCTCTGTCGACTAGAGGACCAGCGTTTTCAGCAGGCTGCAGAACAATCCTATTTCCCTCAGCGTTCATAACGCATAAAGACTAATGACAAAATACACTCCTGGAAATTGAAATAAGAACACCGTGAATTCATTGTCCCAGGAAGGGGAAACTTTATTGACACATTCCTGGGGTCAGATACATCACATGATCACACTGACAGAACCACAGGCACATAGACACAGGCAACAGAGCACGCACAATGTCGGCACTAGTACAGTGTGTATCCACCTTTCGCAGCAATGCTGGCTGCTATTCTCCCATGGAGACGATCGTAGTGATGCTGGATGTAGTCCTGTGGAACGGCTTGCCATGCCATTTCCACCTGGCGCCTCAGTTGGACCAGCGTTCGTGCTGGACGTGCAGACCGCCTGAGACGACGCTTCATCCAGTCCCAAACATGCTCAATGGGGGACAGATCCGGAGATCTTGCTGGCCAGGGTAGTTGACTTACACCTTCTAGAGCACGTTGGGTGGCATGGGATACATGCGGACGTGCATTGTCCTGTTGGAACAGCAAGTTCCCTTGCCGGTCTAGGAATGGTAGAACGATGGGTTCGATGACGGTTTGTATGTACCGTGCACTATTCAGTGTCCCCTCGACGATCACCAGTGGTGTACGGCCAGTGTAGGAGATCGCTCCCCACACCATGATGCCGGGTGTTGGCCCTGTGTGCCTCGGTCGTATGCAGTCCTGATTGTGGCGCTCACCTGCACGGCGCCAAACACGCATACGACCATCATTGGCACCAAGGCAGAAGCGACTCTCATCGCTGAAGACGACACGTCTCCATTCGTCCCTCCATTCACGCCTGTCGCGACACCACTGGAGGCGGACTGCACGATGTTGGGGCGTGAGCGGAAGACGGCCTAACGGTGTGCGGGACCGTAGGCTAGCTTCATGGAGACGGTTGCGAATGGTCCTCGCCGATACCCCAGGAGCAACAGTGTCCCTAATTTGCTGGGAAGTGGCGGTGCGGTCCCCTACGGCACTGCGTAGGATCCTACGGTCTTGGCGTGCATCCGTGCGTCGCTGCGGTCCTGTCCCAGGTCGACGGGCACGTGCACCTTCCGCCGACCACTGGCGACAACATCGATGTACTGTGGAGACCTCACGCCCCACGTGTTGAGCAATTCGGCGGTACGTCCACCCGGCCTCCCGCATGCCCACTATACGCCCTCGCTCAAAGTCCGTCAACTGCACATACGGTTCACGTCCACGCTGTCGCGGCATGCTACCAGTGTTAAAGACTGCGATGGAGCTCCGTATGCCACGGCAAACTGGCTGACACTGACGGCGGCGGTGCACAAATGCTGCGCAGCTAGCGCCATTCGACGGCCAACACCGCGGTTCCTGGTGTGTCCGCTGTGCCGTGCATGTGATCATTGCTTGTACAGCCCTCTCGCAGTATCCGGAGCAAGTATGGTGGGTCTGACACACCGGTGTCAATGTGTTCTTTTTTACATTTCCAGGAGTGTAGTTCTCATACGGAGGCCAAGACCAATCGTTCTTCCCACTCTCCGTTGGCAACTGGGACATGAATGGAAATGAATAGCGACCGAACATAGCCTCTGTCTTATTCTTAGAGCGGCTTATGGAGTATAGATATACAGCATTTGTATGTATGTCGCATGTTAACCGGGGACCTAGAAACGACGGAGAGGCTCCGTCCCCCCCGCAGCTGCAGTGGTCCACAACCCCACGACGACTACCGCAGTCCACTTCACCCCTCCACCGCCCCACACCGAACCCAGGGTTATTGTGCGGTTCGGCCCCCGGTGGACCCCCAAGGGAACGTCTCACACCAGACGAGAGTATCCCCTATGTTTGCGTGGTAGAGTAATGGTGGTGTACGAATGCGTGGAGAACTTGTTTGCGCAGCAATCGCCGACATATGGTAGCTGAGGCGGAATAAGGGGAATCAGCCCGCATTCGCGGAGGCTGATGGAAAATCGCCTAAAAACCGTCCACAGACTGGCCGGCTCACCGGACCTCGAGCCAGGTCAGCCGGGCGGATTCGTGCCGGGGAGCAGGCGCTCCTTCCCGTTCCGGAAAGCCGTGCGTTAGGCCGCTCGGCGAACCGGGCGAGCCTTATAACTTTTACTGTACGTCCTTTATTTAATTCTTTTACTGTGGTTTAGTGGCTAAGGCATCATTCTAAAGTTATAGTAGTGCATAACCATACACTAAAAGCCTACATTGTAGCTTGCCTTCAATATAAATAACAAGACTGAGCTGTTGCAGTCGACTTGACGTCTGCAAAATTGTTTATTAGTTTTCTATTTCAGGTCAGACATGAAGACTTTCAGGTTGTGAGACCTATCCCATATGGGAGCTAATCATGTAAGATCATTACGAAATTGTATTTCGTGACATGCAAATATATTGAGCGGCAACCACATGCCTTGCTCATACTTTGGCATCAAGCAGTCAGGCCTGCAAGATGAGTGGTCTGCCTAGCGAGTGGAGTCATTCTTATTTATCGAGTAATATGAACTCTAGTACTCACAATTAAGTTACAAGTTATTCAACTGTTTTAATATTACGCAACGGAAACGCACATCTGACTATTAGTAATTTACACAACTCTGACTGTTCACTAAGCACTGGCAATACCACATTTTCTTTCTTATTTAACGGCTTTGATCAACACGTGGACATCGCACTGAATATGAATGGCGCACACATTATAAATTCTGGATATCATGACAACATACAATTCGAAGGAAAAGGCCACCAATCTTTTTTTTTTCTTTATATTATTTATTCCGATAAATTCTATAACCTAAACACACAAATTCTATAACCTACAACAACAACACATGAGAAATTACGCCCAGTGGTCATGGCTTTACATTGGTGATTCTCTACCTTATGGTCTCGTAATTATTTAATGCTACAGTGCACTTTCTGGATAGGATGGTGGATCTTTAGCTATATCTCACACTTCGACTCTCACAACCATCATCACGAAACTTTCCTCCACACCGAGCGGTACAAAAGGAACATGCATAACCCACTACCTCTGAAACTACCTTGCTACTCTCCCATGCAAACCACACGTACTTAAATTACATGACATACACCACACTGAAACATGGAATACAACACAAGGAATAGTCACAACATTATAATCAGATCACTTTCAGGTTTCCGACTTCAATTAGTATTCATCCCAGTTTCACACGACACTGCCCCTCTTCGTAACTTTTCATTCCTACTACGAACTCTGGAGGATATATGCACGTCTTCCTGTGCAATGCAAGCCAAGTGGCGTTGCTGGATTGACGGCTGACTCACGTTGCTTCTCTCTCAGAGTATTATACACTCCTGGAAATGGAAAAAAGAACACATTGACACCGGTGTGTCAGACCCACCATACTTGCTCCGGACACTGCGAGAGGGCTGTACAAGCAATGATCACACGCACGGCACAGCGGACACACCAGGAACCGCGGTGTTGGCCGTCGAATGGCGCTAGCTGCGCAGCATTTGTGCACCGCCGCCGTCAGTGTCAGCCAGTTTGCCGTGGCATACGGAGCTCCATCGCAGTCTTTAACACTGGTAGCATGCCGCGACAGCGTAGACGTGAACCGTATGTGCAGTTGACGGACTTTGAGCGAGGGCGTATAGTGGGCATGCGGGAGGCCGGGTGGACGTACCACCGAATTGCTCAACACGTGGGGCGTGAGGTCTCCACAGTACATCGATGTTGTCGCCAGTGGTCGGCAGAAGGTGCACGTGCCCGTCGACCTGGGACCGGACCGCAGCGACGCACGGGTGCACGCCAAGACCGTAGGATCCTACGCAGTGCCGTAGGGGAATCGGCGAGGACCATTCGCAACCGTCTCCATGAAGCTGGGCTACGGTCCCGCACACCGTTAGGCCGTCTTCCGCTCACGCCCCAACATCGTGCAGCCCGCCTCCAGTGGTGTCGCGACAGGCGTGAATGGAGGGACGAATGGAGACGTGTCGTCTTCAGCGATGAGAGTCGCTTCTGCCTTGGTGCCAATGATGGTCGTATGCGTGTTTGGCGCCGTGCAGGTGAGCGCCACAATCAGGACTGCATACGACCGAGGCACACAGGGCCAACACCCGGCATCATGGTGTGGGGAGCGATCTCCTACACTGGCCGTACACCACTGGTGATCGTCGAGGGGACACTGAATAGTGCACGGTACATCCAAACCGTCATCGAACCCATCGTTCTACCATTCCTAGATTGGCAAGGGAACTTGCTGTTCCAACAGGACAATGCACGTCCGCATGTATCCCGTGCCACCCAACGTGCTCTAGAAGGTGTAAGTCAACTACTCTGGCCAGCAAGATCTCCGGATCTGTCCCCCATTGAGCATGTTTGGGACTGGATGAAGCGTCGTCTCAGGCGGTCTGCACGTCCAGCACGAACGCTGGTCCAACTGAGGCGCCAGGTGGAAATGGCATGGCAAGCCGTTCCACAGGACTACATCCAGCATCTCTACGATCGTCTCCATGGGAGAATAGCAGCCTGCATTGCTGCGAAAGGTGGATATACACTGTACTAGTGCCGACATTGTGCATGCTCTGTTGCCTGTGTCTATGTGCCTGTGGTTCTGTCAGTGTGATCATGTGATGTATCTGACCCCAGGAATGTGTCAATAAAGTTTCCCCTTCCTGGGACAATGAATTCACGGTGTTCTTATTTCAATTTCCAGGAGTGTAGTTTGAATAAAGCGTCACACGGGAATATAACACGCAAAGTAATATTAAGAACATAATCATCACACACGCGAGTCCTCAACTGATACCATGGACGAGTACTTCTCTTTATCCTTTGTCTCATACACAGATTGAGACTCACGCAGTACTCACCACGTGGAAGTACTCGTCTCTAATTTCAAGTCCTGCACACGCCATTTCTTAAATATTTCCAACATGTAGTACACACGCTAGTAATTCAGCTGAACTTAAGCACTAGGAAGTATTTCAACTTATTGCTATACGTGGTTTCATTGTGACCATTGGTCACTTCCGAAGATTACTACAATCCCCTTAATATTACCTGCCTGACATTTAATTCTCCCCACAAAAGTTCCTGAAATAGAGAAATTATTATTCTAAACTACTCTTAAGTATTTCACATGCATACCACGTCTCCACTCTTTTGTCTTTACGGAGCACACCTAAGACAGGTCTTACCAACACTAGATCCAGTGGCAGAGTGCTGAAACATGGCCATTCTTCAGGTCATCTCGCACCTCTGTCGAGGTGGGGGAAGACCATACTACCGTATTGGTCAGCCACATTTCAGGCGCTCAAAGCTCCGGTAAGTTTCATCTCTTTGGATCCACCAAAGGTGACCAAATGATCGTCTCAAAGATGATCATATATTCACATTCACTATCTGCGGTTAGCAGACGACCATACATTCATTCATTTCACAGATCTCACCAAACTGGATGTAGGGATTTATTTTGTGGGAGTGCACATGTGATGAATTAAATAAATAAATTGTCATTCTTTCCCACACTGTATCCGGCTTCGCTGTATTAATTGAAATTGAGTTATTATTAGAAAAAATATGTTGTACTGACAAGAATAACGAAGAATGTTGTACCTATTTTCAATGTCGGGCGGTACTGTACCCTTTCAATATTAACAGCACATATGTACTGTTTGCTCTAAGGCTGATGAAATCTCAGTAACAAAAATAATTTACTAGCGAATCAGCCCGCAGTCTAACCATTGTTGGGTAAAGTTTAGTTCGCAATTGATTAATCTCTATGAAGAAACCACAAACGTAAACGGAAAGTAGTCATTCTTTTTAAAGAATAGTATCAACCTCAGAAAACTCTCCCTGCGGACTGCTTTTGAGTCTTCCAATATAGCGTGTCTTTCGGCTCCCTCCCCACACCTTGTGCTCCAATTTGTAGCCATTAAGAATTAACGATGCCTTCCCTTTCTTTACTCAGAGACCTTGCTACTTTCCAAAGGTACTGATTTTGATATTAATAACGTAAAAGAGTGTCTATCACTAAAGAAGACGTGATAATTTTACATACAAAGTAACACTCATGAATAAAATACTAGATATGGCTTAGTTACTTAAATTGTAATATATTAACTGAAGTGTTGGTTTTACACATTTTCCTTACGTTAATTTATTTCATGTTTTTTGTTGCAGTCTTCAATTCAAGGACTGGTTTTGTGGAGCTATCCACCCTTTATCTCTCTGCAACCAGTGAAACTTCATTTACTTGAACCTGTACTCAAGCCTTGGTTTTCCTCAGTAATTCGTATCCGCACCGCTCCATACGCATCGCTCCATTACTAAATTAACTTAAATAGCTCAGAATCCGTCCTTGCATTACATATTTTCTATTATTCTTCTTGTGCCTTAACACTCTAGTGATCAACATCCCATTGCAGGTACAAGTGACAGGACTGGACTTTTACCGATTTCTGGACTACAACGAACTTCTATGACCTTGTTAACGTTCGTTTAAGAATTGTTGAAGATCTGTTATTTTATTCGTGTGTTAGTAGTTGTGGAGTAGACCACTACTGGGAATAACTGACAGTTGAATTTAAATATTAAGTATAACTATTAAAACAGTGCTTCATTCAGGTTCGAAAACTGAAAATAGTTCCTTAATAAATCAGCCACCATATGCCATTTACTTCAGTTAATGCAACATTATTTGTGTCATAGGGGCACAAACCAATATTTCAGCATTACATAAAACTAACACTAAGTATTAATGACAGGACTTTAATAACTTTTATGTGTTATTTCTGTTGTAATTCTCCTTGGAGAACAAGTTTTGTGACTGTGGGAGGAAATTATACCCTCCACCTCCCCCCAAATTTGCACCCTTCCAAAGAATAATGTTAAAAGACGTTCTTAGCAGTCAAGAAACACAATGAAATTCCTTGAACCTGCATGCTTACAGAATGCAACAGGCATATCGGTGGAACTTAAAGAATAGATCAAAATGTGAAACAGTGCAGGCAATGCTACTTCGATCTTTTCATTTGACTGCTGAATTTCTTAACGCTATGTCTTAGGAACCATGACACTTTTGTTATAATAAACAAACAGGTACCGTCTGGATCACCACATTTTATTTAGCGACAGCCGGTTTCCGACTGTGGTGCAGACCACCTACAGGTCTGGAGCCGTAAGGAGCAGTTTGTCAACGTTGCCAAACTGGAACCAGACTTGAAGATGATCTTCAATGCAGACTGAAACCGTTTGTCGCCTAAATAATGAGTTGTGATCCACATGGTGTTTATTTATGCCACTGCATACATTTCCTGGATACTCTACCACAAAAATGGAAACACATTCGCTCATATAAAGTTTCGAAGAGAATCGCACATGCTTAGTTGAGGAGGTACGACAAGTCACCAAAAGGACCTGAACGAGCCCCACACTACAGTACTGTAGCAGACCAGCTACGGTTTGATGGAATCAACCACTCGATGGTGAAAATATAGGAACTGAAAAGAAGACGATGTACATCAGCAGTTACCCAGTGCAGGAAATATAGCGTGGGATTCTGTGTTGAGTGTTTTGCCGCTTATCGTACAAAACAGTTGGTTGTTTTTGTTCTTGATTTGTACTCATGTTTGATTTAACAGTTTTCATATGTAGGTAACTGTTGCTCTGAATACTGCCGGGCGGTACAGTATATTATATTAAAACTAGAAAGGTTAAAATTACTCGTTCACATTAAATGCTTCATTGTCGATGTAACAATCAAGCTAAAACTAATAAATGTAAAAAAAATTAAAAATAGTGTTGGAATTAATTGATTAAGGCTCTTTTTCCCTATTTCAATTCAGGACCTCTTAATGTACAATCTGACTTACACATCCAATGTTCTGTAATCTTTTACAGCACCATATTTCAGAACATTCTAACCTTTTCACGCCAGCATTGTTTATTGCACATCCTTCATTTTTGTACACCACACTGCAGACGAGTACTTCGATAATGAACATCCTAAGACTTAAAATTTGTATTCTTTGTTAACGTATGTATCTTTGTCAGGAATGCTTTCATTAGCATTGGTACTATACATTTCATATTATCTTTGTTTTGGTATCCAACAACAAAACCCATCTACAACTTTCTATCTCTCCTTTCCTTACTCGATTCTCTCAGCATCACCTGACTTTATTAGACGACACTCCGCTACCCTTGTCTTACTTTCATTTGTATTCATCTTCTAACTTCTTTCCGAGATACTATGCATTCCATGTTCTTGTTTCCCAAGTCCATTTCCGTCTCTGATTGTATTACAATATCATAATCAATGTTTACGGTTTGTATTTCTTTTTCCAGAACTATAATCCTCTTTCTTCCTTTCCCTTACTGCTTTTTCAATGTACGTTTTGAATATCGTGGCCGATGGGCCACAAAACTGTCTGATTCTCTTTTATTATTCGATTTCTATAACCTCATTTAGGTATCTGTGCCTATTGTAGACGATCTGTTACTCCTAGTGTTCTGTCATTAACGACTGCAGAATATCATACAATGTATTTGAGTCAGCAGTATCAAAAGCTAAATCTCATAATGCTGCATGCAAAGACAAGCCTTAGGATCATTATTGTATCATGTGCTCATCCTTTTCTCCTGAATACGAACTGATGTCCCCCCCCCCCCCTACCGAAGTCGGCTTCTTCCAGTCGTTCCAAATGGCTCTGAGCACTATGGGACTCAACTGCTGAGGTCATTAGTCCCCTAGAACTTAGAACTAGTTAAACCTAACTAACCTAAGGACATCACAAACATCCATGCCCGAGGCAGGATTCGAACCAACGACCGTAGCGGTCTTGCGGTTCCAGACTGCAGCGCCTTTAACCGCACGGCCACTTCGGCCGGCCCAGTCGTTCCATTCTCCTGTAATTATCCCTTCTACATTTTTTGCAATCACGATAGTTCCGTAACATATCTGAAAAGTAAGTATTGTTATTATCTTATTCGTCTTGAAGTCTGAGGATACTTCGCCTATCTCATTTGTGTTGCAAACTACGTGGATAGTTTTCTCGTTTTTTTGTACCCCAATGACATTAATGAGGGAACGTAGTTTACTCCAGGAGCCTTGTTGTGACTTAGATCTTCCCGGCTCTGACTGAGTTGTATGGCAACTTCGCATCAGTCATCTTCACGGACTTCCTCTTCGTTGTTCACAATCATCTTCAAGTTTGATTCTTATATGTAGATAAATTTTTCGTATATACGTTATATGGTTGTACCACCTCTTCTCTTCTCAGTACTAAACTGATTTCCCGGAAGAGGTATTGAAATTTATGTTCTCCCTTCCCGAAAAGTTTCTTCCAATTTCAATAATGTATCATATTTTTAATTTTTTATTATTATCTTTAATGTTTCTGATATGTGTGAATTATTATAGTTGTTATGTCACGATGTGAAGTATTTCAGTGCTATTCCGTCATTCTGAGTAATAAAGTATCATCAGTGTTATTGTAAGCAGTAATCACTGCATATAGGTTGGTTCAGGGAAAGTGAATTTGTCTGCGTAAACTCTTATCTCTTGTGAGATGTTCACTTTGTTGTATGGCTCACAATTGATGTTCAGTCATTACTGTAATCTCAGTGAGTGGTATATTTTTTTCCAAGTTTTGAAATAAGTGATAAACTTCAAGAATATAGGTTGCTAAATTTGTTAATATCAAAGAAATTTCACGTTTTACGTGTATACAGTAGCAGAGAAAGATCCTTTCACATTACATAAATTACTATTGACGTAACGTATTGGTTGAATACTGTATTGAATCCTGGTGGAATGGCGACAGTATTATTACAAAAGGAATTTTGTCTCTCTGTTACATTATTTTGCCTGAATTTTTTCCCACATCCATTACGTTGTGATCTGCACTACAATTTCAATCAGTATTATAAAATTTGGTTAAACGGATGTGAGCGTAGTGGGCTATTATTTCCTGGAACAGGCTGTATAACCATGTATGACATACACCCCTTTATTGCTTATACAGCCTGGAACAGGCTGTGCAAGCATGTATGACATATACCCCTGTATTGCAGTTCATACGTTCATTGAAATTCATCAGTTGAAGTATAATATGGTGTTTCATCAGCATAGATTTTTATTTTCTAGTAAGTAAAGGTCCACTTAAAATATCTATGAGAGATTATACTCATATCAGACATACTTTTGAAAAAAGAAAGGTATGCTGATGTGGCTGAACAATAAATCTCAAAAACAGCTGGAATATGTTCTGAAGAGGCTAATATATACAAATTTCAGTATCGCAGTAGGGCGGGAAAATAGGTAGCTGGACAGCGTGACAACACACAAGAAATTTGGTAGCAGAAGATTAAACATGCTATGTCAATTCGTTTCACCGTGGTAAGGAAATACCACTCGTCCAGACAGCTATTCGTATTTAGAACATTATGGCTTCGAGGTAGATTTTGTAGACTGATGTGCGGAGTAGTACCATAAATAAGCTCTGTGAAATATCGGAAGGTACTGCATACACTTGACGAAGACAAAAACAGTTGCGTTGTTTTTGTCATATTGAACAAATAGCACATGCTTGTTGATATCTGATACTTAAGCAACGTGAAACAACCTAAGTTTGTAGGGAGACAACCTCAATTCCAAGACGGTAAAACTTTTCATTGGAGAAGAAAAAGAAAAATAGTCTCTGTCATTATGAAAGCTGTGTAACGCCAGATACGGTGCACTCTCTGAAAGGAAATGTGGTGTAAACGAAATTTATGCGGGTATAAAAAGGCGGCAGGAGGGTGCTGCCGTCGTTTTTATGGGCTTCGTGGACACTAAAATGCTTTACTCTTCTCACTTACCGCCACATTTCGTTTTATGTCCCATCTACATGTGCCATGCTTATACCATGCAGAAGTTAAAGCCTTCTGACTATTTTCATGATATGAATAAATTCCTGCGATGTCGGAACATGAGATGGAAATCCGTGCAAATCGCCATAGCGTAATTACATCAGTAGTACCCTAGAACTGTTCTTCATCATAGGTATCACACCATCTGTTGTTACGCCATCTGGGCCATAACGTCTGCATCCGCGGTGTACTTCGCAGGTGCCATAACTGGTTCACAGAAAGCCGTGAAACGCTTCCAAACGACCAAGTAACGGCACTCACAGTAGGGCTTATGCGCTCCAAGCTGTGTTTCACTTCCCACCTAGGCTGCAGCGGAATAAATTTCAGTTGTTGATGTAGAAACGCTGGTAGTAAATCTGTTTCCATTAACGTCTGAGACCATTTCATATGACCTACATATTGGTTAGATGTGAAATTCGATACCAGGGACCGCATGCGATTAGAAAGCCCAAGAATGTCATTCATATCCTTCAAGAAAAACGCTGTTCTGCTTCTAATGAGCAATATTTTAATTTTTGTATTGTGTTTTCTTTCCTTTTCTATATGGCTGCGCTCCAGCAACGATACTCGTATGGACTAGATAGGAATAGAAAATAAAAGCAAACATTAGGAAAAATAAGATTTACTAACCGTTTACCATGGTTTCGACAAAGATAAAATTTAAATCGGCTCATGTCGGTAGCCTAGTATGTGCCATATTAAATCATAAAAAATGTCTTCTGGAGCCAATGTCACGTGAGTTTTATTTTAAAATTTTATGATAAAGTCCTACAGTACTGGGATACTGCCTTCAGCTACGCATTTTAACTATTGATAAATGTGGGTGACCTGTACATTGTACTAGATAAGAAAAGACAAACTTATATTTGTCGAAACCGTGGAAAAGGTTCAGTAAAGCTTTAATTCTGCAACTGATTGACTGTTATTTTCCAATTCTGTTGAGTATTTTGAAGCTAGAAAACCTAATAGAAACACACATTTCCCGCTCTCAAGATAAGTATGATACAGAAACAACTAGGAATAAACTTCGGTTAGTTTGTATTTTATTCTCAGCATAATATCCTTTGATGACTGCACGTATCCATGGTGCATACCGTTTTACTACTTAATCCTTCAAATATACCGATTGAGACAGGAAATATTCCCGGCTTTTGGTCTAACTGGGGCGAAAGAGCCAAGGGATAGCAAATGCGCACGTACAGATGGCGTTAGCATCGCGTACACAAGGTATAAAACGTCAGCGCATGGATAGCGCAGTCAATAGTACACAGGTGATGCATGTGAACAGATTTCTGACGTGATTATGACCGCATGATGAGAATTAACAGACTTTGAACGTGGAAAAATAGTTGGAGCTACACGCATGGGACGTTCGGTTTCGTAAATAGTAAAGTCAATATTCCGAGTCGCACAGTGGGAGGAATGTACCGAGAATACCATTTTGAGGCATTACTTCTGAATATGGACAAAACGCAGTGGCCGACGGCACTCGCTTCACGACCGAGAGACAACAGGCAAACAACACAGCGAGAAATAACCGCAGATGTCAGTGTATGTCGTGGCTCAATTTTGTGTCTCTGCGCTGTGGCCGCAGGCTACCGACTGAATAGCTTTGCTAACAGCACGGTGTCGACTGCAGCGCCTCGCTTGGGCTCGTGGCCATAAGAGTTAGAACATAGACGACTGGAAAACCGTTGCCTAGACAGATGAGACCCGATTTCACTTGTAATCGTACCGCCAGTAGGATTCGAGTGTGGCACAGACCCCACGAAACCATGGACGCAGGTCGTCAGCAACACACTGTGCAACCCGGTGGTAGCTCCATAACGGTGTGGACTGTGTTTACATGGAATGGACTGGTTCCAGACATCCAAATGAACCAACAATTGACCATTTGCAGCCATTCGCCCACTTCATGTTTCCATACGATGTCGAAATTTTTATGGATGACAATCACTTGTGTCATCGAGCCACAATTGTTCGAGATTGTTTTGAAAAACATTGTGGACAATTGGAGCGAATGATTGGCTACCCAGATCGGCTGATGTGAATTCCATCGACCAGTTATGGGACATAATTTTGTGGGACATAATCGAGAGGTCAATTCGTGCTCAAAATCCTGCACCTGTAACACTTTCGCAATTATGGATGGCTATAGCAGCGTGGCTCAGTGTTTCAGTGGGGGAATTCCAACGGCTCGTTGAGTATCTGCTATCTCGAGCTGCTACTCTACGCCGGGAAAAAAGTCCTACACAATATTACGAGGTATTCCTTGGTTTTTGTCACCTCAGTTTAGTGGTTAGCGTAGCTGCCGTTTTATTGTCCCTAAAAGTTTTCGTTAACTTTTAATACTTTCACATGATCACATCACATACCAGATCGTAACAGGAAACAAAACACAATAAAATAGTTCTTCGGTCTAAAAAGCTTTTACATGCAAGTCTTCAAAACGGAAACCAATAAGCTGACGTCATTTATCTACATTTTTGTGGAGGTTCCTCATCTGGATGTAGAAGGGTCGTCGATGTTACCATGTGGGACTGTGTCCTTTGGATACTTGCTATTTTTTCTGATGGACGACCATACGTTTCTCGCGTTAGCACAAACAAGATGATGTTTTACGGTACCTGGGAGATTCCAGGTGGCACACAGTGCACAATCTGCCAGACGAATAGAGTGCAGTCTCAGATTCGTCGGGAATTTTCTGTTGACAACGTAATACCACTTTGCCTCTAATTCCTGGGATTCCGAGTTCGATTTCCGGCTGGATCAGAGTTCTCGGGGCCTGGGTGTTTGTGTTTTTCTTCGTGCAAGTCGCCAAAGTAGCAAAGACTTGTAATAGGCAACCGAACTACCCAAGACGGGGGTCTCCCACACAATAATGCCATACCATCATTTCACTTCATAGATCAAGTAACTTTCTACGCATAGGAGTTCAAAACTACTCTGTGAATGAAGATTGGAGCACGTGGTGACGCGAAGAAGAGTTGTCTCTTCCCACACGGAACATTCTCTTAATCTCACATTTCACTTTCTCAAATGTGTGCACAATACATTGTACACTGTAATCAGCGTATTCTGGAAAAATTGCACTAAGTTTCAATCTTGCTTATTGACATAAAATATCGTTATGATTATGGGACCTATACGTAGCTCATGACGTTATTAAATTTTTAACATCGTAAGAACATTTTCGTTATTGAATAAGATGTATTTGGTAAATGTTCTGATTATTTGGTGCAAACAGGAAGTCTTAACATAACCGAAAACACAACAATATGATGAAGAAGCTTTTGCGAATGTTCATGTGGAGCACATAGTTGTGTGGAAGTGTATCATGGCCTGAAGGAAAACGTTAAAATAGTACAATCTTAGCGTTTGAGTTGTGATGCTGCACGATAATATCGAAAATGAGGTACACTTACTAAAAATTAGGAGCTTTTCGGCAGTATAGGCGTGGGAATGAATATGTGGAAAATACTAAGATCGGATGCGATGATTGGACATGTTAAGACCTCGGGTAATAACTTCCATCGCATTAGAGAGTACCGTAGAGCTAAAATTTATAGGGGAAGAAACTGCACAGGAGAAGAGAGATTTGAATATAATCTAAAAATATGATTGAAGACGTTATATGTGAGTGAAAATAACGCGAGGGTTCCGTAAAAGCTTACTTATGAATCCACAGGGTCTGGTGGGTGATCTTTCGAGTATAAAAATATGTGTGGCCGTATCTTTTGACTGCAATTACTTAGAAGCTTAAATGTTTTACACGGCCAAGGGACCGAATAGTTTTTTACATAAGTTTCAGCTTGATACCTCTACCTGCTCCTGAGAAAAAAGGGGTCTTTCCAGGTGGACAGGCAGGCAAAAAAGTAATCCTTTACGGATACCATTTTTACCATTTCAGGACCCGAGCCCGAAAAATAAGTTTAATCGGAACTGTAAAACTAATTTTACTTACTTCTATTGCCTACAGATGATGAGGAGTTCGAAAGAATGTAAGCTCAGACAAAAAGAAATCATTCCAGTTGTTAAGAGAGACGAAAATTAATTGTGGTAAATAATTTAAAGTGGATGGTAGGGAAACGGAAAGAAAAATAAATAAGTAGGAGAACAGGCGCTGCGGGGAATGATGTGATGTCAAGAGGACGTTACCTGGCATAAACTTGCACAGATCATAATTTCAATTTTTCTGTAAGTTCGATCATGAAAATTGGATTTATAAGTGGGAGAGTCCTGGAGAAACTAGGAGGTATGAAGTAGATTATACAGAGTGTTTCACAGTGTTCTAACGAATTCAGATTCGAATAACGAATGCTAAAAGCAAGATACAGCGACGGTGGTCCAATCTACTCGTATTGGTAGAGCGGAGTGTCAAGTTTCGTCCCATGTACATGTCAGTAATCATGTCGCACTAGTCGAAGAAAAAACGTGCGTTTGCGATGGAGTCTTATTTTCCCTGAGGCGAATCCGTCATGCGCGTGTAACGTGTCTTTCCTAAGCCGTTCAAGATACAGCCGAGATATCCATTTCCCGCACGTGGAACAGTATTGAACTGGGTAACAAACTTCCGCAAACAGCCAGTGCATCGAATCGAAAGTCAACCATCCCAAATTCCTGATTCAACCGACCCAGACTTAAGTGGTTATTTAAAAGTGAAAGTCTACTCCGACCGACCGAGAAGCTTTGCAACATTTAAAAGATAGAGTTCAAGATGAAATTTCCAGAATTTCTCTAGCAGTTACGAAAGATGTGTTCATAAACTGTGTGAAACGCCTCTAGTATCATGTAGTCGCTAATGGTCATAAATTGTCCAATGTAGTATTTAATCAGTATAGATCTATGAGCAATGCGACTATTTGTAAAACAGAATATGCCTGCCCAAAAATTGGAGAGATTTTCTGAGAAAAGAAAGCAGCGGTTGGAATATTAGGAGTCCAAGTGGGAAGCTAGTATTCAGCGATGAAAGAATCGCTGAGAGGCGGGATGAGGTCATTGCTGAGCCATGCAAGGAAAACGGGTAACAATATGGGAAAGGAGAAGGAAAAGACGAAAGACGAAACTGAGACGGGAGAACATCGAAAGACGTAATTTGAAACAAGGCACTATTTGCTAAGAATTACTGAGATCCGTCGGAGAAAATGCCGTAACAAAGCTATTCCACCTGCCATGCAAGATATATAAGAGATTCGAAGAGCCTCCAGGACAGAAGCTTTCGGATCAACGAGTATCTAATTTCAACACCAAAAAGAGTCAGTTGCTGAAAGGTATGTATAATGCCGAACCATCGGCACGAAAAAGCACGATTGCAGAATATTGCCACGATTTCTGTGTAGAAGAATAGAAAGACAGGTGGGGAATACTGGTTGAGTTCCGCAGAAATGCAGGGTCGTGGAAGGTTATACTGACGCTACGTCTTTTCTTAGAAGAAAGACAAAAGAAACGTAAAACGATGCATCTAGCTTTTGTAGAATTAATGGAACTTTTTTCATTATTTAAGGGACTGGAAGTTGAGGGGAGTTAGAATTAAAAACAAACTATGAGGTGTGCTGCAGACAATTAATTCTGTCATAGACGGCAAATGATGTAGAGAAGCAGTTGAAACTAACGAATAGTCTTGAAATTAGGTTAAAAGGTAAACATCAATAAAAGCAAAACAAGGGTAATGGGATGTAGTCGAATTAAATTAAACGATGCAGTAGAAATTGGATTACAAAATGAGACACTAGAAGTATTAGATCAGCTAACTTATTTGGGCAGCAAAATAATTAAAAGTGTTAAAGCGAAGGAAAGATAGCTAACATTAGTAAAACGAATTTTTGTAAATGATATATTTATTGAAGTCGAATATAAGTTTAACCGTTAAAAAGCATTTCCTGTTAGGTAACTGTAAGGATTGCAATGTTGTACAGGCGTAAAACATGGACGATAAACAGATGGGGCCAGAGCTAAGGTGCTAAGGATAATTTTTAAGGGTAAATGGGCAGCTGGCTCAAGTAATGAGGAAGTATTGACTCTATCCGTGGAGAAAACAGTTATTCAGTAACTCTGAAACAGTTATGTCTGCTTAAAAAGGCAAAGACTGCTCCCAAAGGTAGTGATAACCAAGCCTTAATATTTCCAAGATATATAAAGCTAGTAATTCTAAAACCCAAGATGAAGAAATTGGGAAACACTATCTAAATCGTAATATTGAATATAAATAGTGACGCGCACACACACACACACACACACACACACACACACACACACACACACACGCCCGCGCGCGCGCGTACACACACACATAAGTTCATTGCAACGAAAAAAAATAGGTAATAGTACCTTCGTATGTAACACTTGTAAGTTGCACAGTATGCAGCTGTTCTTAAAGGCAATGAACTGCATTTGCCAGTTTTCCGTTCATACCGTCCATCTGAACAATGAGGATGTCTCTTCAAGTTTTTAACTATCAACTTTACATGCAAATATAAAGAAATCTTATGAGTGAGCATCTAAACCCTCTCATTCTTATGTAACACCGTAACAGTGAGTGAGATTCCATAGTTAATTCTCTACGGAACAGTAGTCAGTACAACGGCGCCAGTCGAACTAAATTATTTATACCTCACAGTTAATATCACTATAACAAATATCAATTATTTGCTGTGTCTTATAACATTGGAGTCAATAAGTCTGACTTCTAACACACCTCAAGTGGTTGTACATTGTAAGGTGATGCATGGCATGCTCTAATCACTTGATACAAAATATGATAGGGTGTATTTCGAAGGCAATCAGAAACAAATAAATTGATTAGCAATGACATCTGATTATAAGAAATTTATTTTAAAGTTCCATTGGCGAAATCAAACCAAGAAGTAAGAGGAACTTCGTTTTCTCAATTTGCAATGCCTGAGTAAGTGAAAAGTATTTTACACTAGGTATTTACAGTACGACGAACTGAAAAAAAACACAAAAATGAGCGTCCATTAAACTAAATGCATATTAGTAACCTACGAGGTCCAATTTTACTACGCACAAGCCATCAGCCTGACTACAATATGAGGAATCATCAACACCTACTGCTGTCATGCTAATATCGGCACGATAACTAAATTTCACCACAACAAATCAACTGTAGTTCTCTCACCTAATACTTTATTCATTACAGAATCTACAAAACGGCATATATCTGCACCAGACAAAAGTAGTCTTCTCAACAAACTCATTTCCACCAAGAATCATATAGAATCGAATATGAATACCATGCGAACTTGAACGAAAACGGAATGGTGTGGAACCGAGGATTCTTTTCCAGACTAGGAGAGTCACATGACCTGCAACCTTTGAACAATTCTGATTGAGCGAATGTAGACTGACAGACCAGGACGTGGAACTGCATTAATGACAAAGCAAAGAAGTTGTTACAGTGCTGATATCGATTAATCGAAACTAGCATAAAACAGGGAAAAATATCTAGACCAAGCACAAAAGAAAATTAAATAAAATAACGTGAAAATAAAGGGTAGAAATGAAAGTTTATTTAAACATCCTTCCTTATCAAATTCAACAAATTAGTAATATGCTATGGAAGGGATGTATAAAAAGTAATAGAATCACCAGATTAACAGAAGAAATAAATAACTAATAACGCATTTTATTGAAAGTATTCTACTTTGTATAAAAAATGTATATTCCTTAGGCTGCAATGAAAATATTTCAAGCACAATTACATTGACAACAAGTACTTTCTAATATATAAAAATGTATAAAGCCTTGAAGTAGTAAGTATAAATTTCTACCAGAAAATGACATCAGCTATTTCCTAATGCTTAAGGATACGTAAGGTCTTTAAGTTATAATGACTTAATTTCTAAAAGAATATCACTAACAATATAGACTTACTAATACATGACATGTGTAAAATCTTTGAGCTGTAATGATTTTATTTCTAGCAGAATAAAATTGACAACATAAACTCACTTGTACATGAAATCTGTAAAGTCTTTCGCCATTCTTGGTGGCCGAGTGGTTCTAGGCACTACAGTCTGGAACTGCACGACCGCTACGGTCGTAAGTTTGAATCCTGCCTCGGGCATGGGTGCGTGTGGTATCCTTAGGTTAGTTAGGTTTACGTAGTTCTAAGTTCTAGGGGGCTGATGATCTCGAAGTTAAGTCCCATAGTGCTCAGAGTCATTTGAACCATTTTTTTTGTAAAGTCTCTCAGTTGTATTTTTTTGATTTCTAACAGAACAGCGTTGTTATATCATCCAGTTCGTAGTGCATAAGAATGTGGAAGTCTTTAAATTGTAATGCCTGAGTTTTCAGCAGAACAGCATTAACAACATGTACTTTCTGATACTAAAGTTTGGCGAAACATTTAAATTACAATTATCTTATTTATAGGTGAATAAAATTTACATTGTCTACTTCCTAATGCTTGTAAATGTGCAATGCTGCAATGATTGAATTTATACCATAACAATTATGTCATCTACATCCTAAGGTCTTTAGATGTCTAAGGTATTTAGATTGGATTTGTCAATAATTATACCTGAAAAATGTTAAACACTAGACACTGAGAACAACAAGATTGTTGAGTACCTAGTCAGTGAAGGCAAGGGAATTGCTTCATTAGTACTGTTTCAATTAATCAGTACACAAAAAAAGAGAATCAAGATTTCTCCAGATAGACTGAGACAGAGACTGACACAATGTTATGTTCTCAAATAGGGAGGACCTGGTAAGCTATTGCAGGCTGAAGAGAATATGAAAGACTTTTAAACGATTCCAGTGGCGAAATAGCTTCGTTGGTGGGTGTAGTGAAGTCTTACAGCCCATCAGCTCGATCAATGAAGACATCCTACTGAGAATCTTCTGAAACTGCTTGTCATAAATAACATCCGTTAAACAATTAGCTCCTTATGGTCTAGCGGCACTTCACATTCCTTACTCGTGTAGGCGTCCTACTGAACTGGCAGTAGGGCCTTCCCATTTGCACATTTGTACATCAGTCTGGGGGTTACGAAATTTCTGATACCTGTGTGTTGGTACTGTCACGTCCCTCATTCAGATTCAAATGTTGTGTGCAGTTTTGGTCAGTGTGGTTCCATGACACTTAATTTCATGTGAGTGTGGCAAATTTGATACAGTGCACCAATATGCATTGTCTTCTTTTTTTCAGAACTGTCCTATGACGTATTGAATAATCCAATATGCAGATTCAAATAATAAATCAAACGAAAACTGCAAGCAATAATAACAAATGCCAATGATTGCCATTTTAATTAGCTCCATCAGCTCCATATCTTATCCTTTTGGCACGGTAGTGGAGGCTTATGATGTACTGTAGCCTGGGACTATTATTTGGCGACGTCAGACAAACCGTTATACAGCCTCATTGTTCACGCAATAAATAAAATCTCTTTTAACAAAGATAGTACCAGAAGGACAGGAGAAAACGACACAGCTTGTATGGAATCAGGCATGAGGCCCAAAGGGAATTATATATTCAAATGCATGATCTTAGTGCCATATGACGACTAAAAGTGCCCGTCGTCCTTTATGTACCAAAATGAAACAAAAGAAATAAGCCACTAGCTACGTGCAGCTAGTAAACATGAAATTACATATCGCTGTTCTCCAGTTGAAGACGAGAGTATAAACTCTCGAGACGCGTCGTGGGAGAAAATAAAACGTAACGAACACAGAGAAATTGTTTTATTTTAACTTTAATTGTCCAAACAGTAGCAGTTTCCTTAAAAAGCAATCCAACATGGACGACATAAGGTTAAACTGAATATATATATATATATATATATATATATTGTAGAGTATTGTCTCTATCTTAATCAGGCAACTTATGTAATTGTCCGTCTGTCTCTGTCTTATGCGAAACGCTGTTTTGTCATTTCATCTGTGTCAATCTTTTACTTAATCATCAAATCTGCCTTTTACATTTCAAATTATGCAACTCAAGCTATGCCTTTTATTATGCCAGACATTCATTTTGTCAACCGTCTTGTCCAATATTAAAATATGTTTTAAACATTTTACTCTCATATGGTTTGAAGAGCGCGACTTATATCCGCTGACAGCTCACCCCTCTGCACACATGGGGAAAGGGGAATGTAATGTCGATAAAGGGAGAAAAATCGGAGATAACTTGTGCTCCAGACAATTCAGATGATTTTTGACACTTGTAGCACTTGATAGTGGCCTAAGGCTGAAATCTGGATCGTGTAACAAAGCATATCATACATTCAAATCGCGGTTATATCTTTCCGTAAGTCCCTATCTCAAGCTGTTCCCACAGCGAAGACAACCACATCACCAAACTTCTGGATCTATATGTTACTTTTTGGTTTTGTTATACGTTTTTGTAGTTGGATGTGACTAGTTTTTCATTAGTAGGAAGCTATTTTCACAAAAAGTAGAATAAATTGGAGTAATAAATCGATTGCATCATATGTAGATTATAGCTCTCTAAGGAGCTACTATAGGCCACGGCCCCTAATACTGAAATATTCAGAATATGTATCCGAACAGTCTCCGAACTCTGTCGGTGATGTTCTGGTTCACCCTATATGTGTGTATGGAGATGTGGCTAGGGCGAAGTGCAGTGCTGTCGCTTTACGCTTCCGCGCAGCGTCTACTTACTGTTGATGGGTGAATACCCCCCTTACGTACAGCGCCTGACAACACGGAGAACGTACAACATGCTGCGGGGAATGCTCCGCTCGCCAGCGATGCTATCAATCACTCCAGCTTCCTCGTGCCACTCGACAACCCATGCTTTCTCATCGCCGCACGGGAGGTAGGGGGCCGCTGATGGTACGCAGCAGCTTTTGTCGGGTATCGGAAAGCCGGCTGTGCCAGTACAAGCGTTTGAAGCACACAGCCCGCCGGCGGAAGCCTATTGTTTTTGAGGGATGTCGATGACGCGCCGCTCTGGTGCAGACGAAGGGCTGGTCCTTTCCGAGCGAACGAGCCTCAACACGTGTCAATAATTCTGCCGAAGAGCACTGTTTGCTGACGGCGAATGTCACACAACTGGAGGTTATCTCGGCCTAGCATTCATCAGCACTTTGAAGCCGCACTGAAGGAACTGTACCACACGCACGGGGACGTGCTGATAAGGAATGGCTCCGAAATGTTTTATGTGAACACTTTTAAAGCTTAGTAAATAAAACATCCTTTACTAACGTTCTACATCATTATTCTTCCCATCTACACATTTATGCCATAACATAGTCACTTTGGCTACGAACACACTTCTTCCAACGACAGACTCGTTCGTTGACACCGTCACGTTTGACGTTTGACATTATTGACCTCATCTCTGCTTGCACCGCAGTTCTCGAAGCTTTTCTTTAAGTTTTGTAAACAGATGAAAATCGGATGGGGCCACGTCGGATTTTAAAGGAAGACAATGGGTGAACCCAAATCGGCAGAATGTTGCAGACATCGCAGCGCTCAAGTGGGGTCTGGCATTGTCGTGCTGATGCAGAAAGTGCTGCGTCTGTGGACGAACTCAGCGAATTCTTGTGTTTATTTTACTCACCCTCCGATATAGTTACGTTGCACACCATAATGTTACACACGACTATTCTGAGCCCTCTAGCTGCAGGCGGCTGCAGTTTGCGTCAACGAAACGGGAAAGTCCACCAAGTGCTATACATGACATGTAAAACCTCAGAGGAGAAGAAGAATACGGAGGCATTACTTTTCAGGACGTCATTGTATATTTATTTATCATTTTATAAAATGCTTTGCAATTTGCATATCTGCACGTGACGGGAAATACTTCGACAGGTTAAAAAACTGCAATTGCTCTGGTACGAATATGAATACGGAGTATTACTAGAAGAAATTTTCAACTTTAAAAATTAATACAAACTTTTTCCTAAGATTTTCTGACCAAGTCTTGGTGTAATTTTGTAGTAAAATTGATCACGTTTTCACTCTGGTTGTACGCTGGTACGAATCATTCTACTATACGCACTAGCAACAGATGTAGCAAAGATTGGTAACTTCACTAGTTCCTCTCGTGCTTGCTGTTTGTTTTAGTGGGAAGAATACCCCTCGACAACTGTGCAAAATGATTTTTGTACTGGGTGCCGAAAAGATCCTCCCCGGCTGAATATTATTTTTGAGTGGCGTAAGAGTTTCGTTGAAACTGCGTGAGCCCAGAGGTACAACTAATCGTCACTACACGCCGGAAGCGGCTACAAGGGTAGCGGAGTACGTGTGGAGTGCACATGGGGGTTTTTTAGGTTAGAGAATCCCCTCCCTAGGCCCGACAAGACGCCTCCTGAGACGCGGCATGATAGGAGTAGGCAAAACGCAACAGGGAATAACAATATTAATGTGCTAATAGTAAACTGCAGGAGCGTCTATAGAAAGGTCCCAGAACTGCTCTCATTAATAAACGATCACAACGCCCATATAGTACTAGGGACAGAAAGTTGGCTGAAACCAGACGTAAACAGTAACGAAATCCTAAACTCAGATTGGAATGTATACCGCAGAGACAGGCTGAACAGTGAAGGGGGAGGCGTGTTTATAGCGGTAAGAAGTGCAATAGTATCGAAGGAAATTGACGGAGATCCGAAATGTGAAATGATTTGGGTGAAGGTCGCGGTTAAAGCAGGCTCAGACATGGTAATTGGATGTCTCTATAGGCCCCCTGGCTCAGCAGCTGTTGTGGCTGAGCACCTGAAGGATAATTTGGAAAATATTTCGAGTAGATTTCCCCACCATGTTATAGTTCTTGGTGGAGATTTTAATTTGCCGGATATAGACTGGGAGACTCAGACGTTCATAACGGGTGGCAGGGACAAAGAATCCAGTGAAATTTTTTTAAGTGCTTTATCGGAAAACTACCTTGAGCAGTTAAACAGAAAGCCGACTCGTGGCGATAACATATTAGACCTTCTGGTGACAAACAGACCCGAACTATTTGAAAAAGTTAACGCAGAACAGGGAATCAGTGATCATAAAGCGGTTACGGCATCGATGATTTCAGCCGTAAATAGGAATATTAAAAAGGGTAGGAAGATTTTTCTGTTTAGAAAAAGTGACAAAAAGCAGATTTCAGAGTACCTGTTGGCTCAACACAAAAGTTTTGTCTCAAGTACTGATAGTGTTGAGGATCAGTGGACAAAGTTCAAAACCATCGTACAATATGCGTTAGATGAGTATGTGCCAAGCAAGATCGTAAGAGATGGAAAAGAGCCACCGTGGTTCAACAACCGAGTTAGAAAACTGCTGCGGAAGCAAAGGGAACTCCACAGCAAACATAAACATAGCCAAAGCCTTGCAGACAAACAAAAATTACGCGAAGCGAAATGTAGTGTGAAGAGAGCTATGCGAGAGGCGTTCAATGCATTCGAAAGTAAAGTTCTATGTACTGACTTGGCAGAAAATCCTAAGAAATTTTGGTCTTATGTCAAAGCAGTAGGTGGATCAAAACAAAATGTCCAGACACTCTGTGACCAAAATGGTACTGAAACAGAGGATGACAGACTAAAGGCCGAGATACTAAATGTCTTTTTCCAAAGTTGTTTCACAGAGGAAGATTGCACTGTAGTTCCTTCTCTAGATTGTCGCACAGATGACAAAATGGTAGATATCGAAATAGACGACAGAGGGATAGAGAAGCAATTAAAATCGCTCAAAAGAGGAAAGGCCTCTGGACCTGATGGGATACCAGTTCAATTTTACACAGAGTACGCGAAGGAACTTGCCCCCCTTCTTGCAGCGGTGTACCGTAGGTCTCTAGAAGAGCGTAGCGTTCCAAAGGATTGGAAAAGGGCACAGGTCATCCCCGTTTTCAAGAAGGGACGTCGAACAGATGTGCAGAACTATAGACCTATATCTCTAACGTCGATCAGTTGTAGAATTTTGGAACACGTATTGTGTTCGAGTATAATGACTTTTCTGGAGACTAGAAATCTACTCTGTAGGAATCAGCATGGGTTTCGAAAAAGACGGTCATGTGAAACCCAGCTCGCGCTATTCGTCCACGAGACTCAGAGGGCCATAGACACGGGTTCACAGGTAGATGCCGTGTTTCTTGACTTCCGCAAGGCGTTCGATACAGTTCCCCACAGTCGTTTATTGAACAAAGTAAGAGCATATGGACTATCAGACCAATTGTGTGATTGGATTGAGGAGTTCCTAGATAACAGGACGCAGCATGTTATTCTCAATGGAGAGAAGTCTTCCGAAGTAAGAGTAATTTCAGGTGTGCCGCAGGGGAGTGTCATAGGACCGTTGCTGTTCACAATATACATAAATGACCTGGTGGATGACATCGGAAGTTCACTGAGGCTTTTTGCAGATGATGCTGTGGTGTATCGAGAGGTTGTAACAATGGAAAATTGTACTGAAATGCAGGAGGATCTGCAGCGAATTGACGCATGGTGCAGGGAATGGCAACTGAATCTCAATGTAGACAAGTGTAATGTGCTGCGGATACACAGAAAGTTAGATCCTTTATCATTTAGCTACAAAATAGCAGGTCAGCAACTGGAAGCAGTTAATACCATAAATTATCTGGGAGTACGCATTAGGAGTGATTTAAAATGGAATGATCATATAATGTTGATTGTCGGTAAAGCAGATGCCAGACTGAGATTCATTGGAAGAATCCTAAGGAAATGCAATCCGAAAACAAAGGAAGTAGGTTACAGTACGCTTGTTCGCCCACTGCTTGAATACTGCTCAGCAGTGTGGGATCCGTACCAGATAGGGTTGATACAAGACATAGAGAAGATCCAACGGAGAGCAGCGCGCTTCGTTACAGGATCATTTAGTAATCGCGAAAGCGTTACGGAGATGATAGATAAACTCCAGTGGAAGACTCTGCAGGAGAGACGCTCAGTAGCTCGGTACGGGCTTTTGTCAAAGTTTCGAGAACATACCTTCACCGAAGAGTCAAGCAGTATATTGCTCCCTCCTACGTATATCTCGCGAAGAGACCATGAGGATAAAATCAGAGAGATTAGAGCCCACACAGAGGCATACCGACAATCCTTCTTTCCACGAACAATACGAGACTGGAATAGAAGGGAGAACCGATAGAGGTACTGAAGGTACCCTCCGCCACACACCGTCAGGTGGCTTGCGGAGTATGGATGTAGATGTAGATGTAGATGTCAGATCGGTAGCTTCTGTCTGACCACATTTTAGGACAAGTGAGGCAAATCTTGGTTAAAAATGCTACAAAAACGACCCGGTGCACCTCTCGTGTGAGACATTTGGGTTTTAAACAGTACAAATTAACAATAACCCAAGAAGTAAAAGACACTGACACGTTTCTTGTTGAGGAATTTTATGAGCAAATGTTTCATTAAAAAAACGGTTTTCAGATACAGTCGACTTTTCACTTAAGTCGTAAAGTCGGTAAACGGAACTGCGGGATTTAAGGCAGCGAAAATACACAACAAATCTTGGAATATGTTCGTGACAGCCCAAAACTGAACGTCTTCCGCGCGTTGAGCAAGAGCAAAGAGTACGGCCCCTTGTTTTTCCAGAAGAAAGCAGTCAGCGGAATAGTATACTTAGGTATGCTGGGAAACTTCTGAACTCCGCTGACTGGCGCGGTTGACAAGAACCCAGCCTACACTTCATGCGAGATGGCACATCGTCGTACTAGTTCACCGAAGCGTCAGGATTTCTTCAATAACCGCTTTCCAGACAAATGGGTTGGTTGAGGTGCACCAGTAGCGTGACGCCCACATTCGTCGGATATGGTAGTTTTTGGTTTTTTGCGGTAGGCTTCGGCACGGATATCGTGTTTTCTCCACCCTTAATGGATTCTCTAGTAGAAGTCAGAGCAAGAATCTACACTGTAACTGAGCAAACTACATACCCACAAACACAGTACAAAATATGCTGTAGTCTGGTTAGTTATAGGGTAAAAGACTTGACGTACGTATTTGTTAAAAAGCGGTATGATTACATCTGTCTTGATTTTCAAAGTTGTTAAGATATTTTAGATACAGCCTGTATTTCGGCAATCTATCACATATATGGAAGATTCGTATAAGAATTCTGTCACTGGACTATTAAGAAGAGTCTTCTTCAGTACTTCCTCATTTAAGATGGTTCAAATGGCTCTAATCACTATAGGACTTTACATCTGAGGTCATCAGTCTCCTAGATTTAGAACTACTTAAACCTAACTAACCTAAGGAGACCACACACATTAATGCCTGAGGCAGGATTCGAAACTGCGACCGTATCAGCAGCCCGGTTCCGGACTGTACAACCTAGAACCGCTCGGCCACAGCGTCAGGCCTTATTTAAGAGCTTTTGCTGACACGAGATTATATACATTGACAAAAAAAAAGAATGCAACACCAAGAAGGAGTACGCAACATATAGTGGGTAGCCGTGTTTCTAAATCTGAAAGATGATTCCTACTCATATTTCACTCCGGTCGCTGATATGGCTATATCGGAAAGTATATATTCAGTACTGTAAGAGGTGTTCTGCTACAAAGAATGTTAACCTCGAGGTCTCCGCACGTTGCGCGCCAATTTTTGAGAGTAACAAGCGAAAAAATTGATTTTCATGACATATGAAGTAAGGCATTCGCCTCCGTAGCCAGTGATCACGCGAGAGACCCTCCCTCATGCAGGTGACCTGGGTTCGATTCCCGGTTTTCCAGAGATTTTCCCTTGGTAAGAGGACTGGTTCAGGAGGAGGTACATGACTGGCAAATCAGACTTACACCCACTCTGTAATAAGAAAAGTTGCCTGTGGCCTGGAGTGTGATTTACTGATCCCATGCCTTCCATCTCTCATCTAGTGATGTCAAGCTGATATGGTGGTTGGCCGACTATCGCGAGGTTTTCAGTACCCGATCGAGGTGTTCTTTTTTCCCCTTTATAAATGGAGATCCTGAGCATACGTTTGGAGTAACGTCTAAATTATTTCGTATAGTCTCCTCCCTTGGACACCACACATAGATTTAACATTGGACCGTTTTGTTAATGAATGGAAGGCTTTGTGGAAAAATATCAATTAAGGATTGACATTATTTATTCTGATGACCTACATAAATCATTAATAATGAAGGAATAATACGTCTCCATAGTTTCAGAGTCGTTTGCATGCAGTTCAGAGCAGAACAGTGCAATACATTGTTTTGCATAAACTGGGAATACTGCCGCGACGGCTACCGAGTGATTATTTTGTCTGTCACTTCGTGAATGGGCCATCAGTAAACAATTATTTTACCTGCACTCAAATCAGATGCGTCACTGACATCTGGCAATTCTGGTCTGATGTTTAGACAGTTGTGGCTGCACATATGGCTCAGTGCCTAATTCAGTCTCAGATGAATCCACATCTTATGACTGAATGCGAATGCAGCAATCTCACTTTCCAAGCCCATTTAAAAACATTGTTTCCCGTCAGACAGGACTGGCCTTCGTTTATAATCGTCTCTATTGGGTTCGTACTGGCCTAAGGCTCTAGCATCATGGAAAACAGCCCAGAAATCAGGTATCAGCTGTGGTCTGGCACCAGGCAAGCCTCCCCCAGATACTGCAATTCACCAGACGCAAATACTTTGATATTTTATCATCTGCAGACCAATAGCTGGACGTGGAACAGCCTTCAGGAAGCTTCAGTAATTTGCCAACTGCTATATAGACAACAGCCGGATCCAGGTCATCAGCATCCATTCCAGAGGTTTCCAGGCAACACAGAAATACGGGCCGGCCGCGGTGGTATAGCGGTTCTAGGCGCTCAGTCCGGAGCCACGCGACTGCTACGGTCGCAGGTTCGAATCCTGCCTCGGGCATGGACGTGTGTGATGTCCTTAGGTTAGTTAGGTTTAAGTAGTTCTAAGTTCTAGGGGACTGATGACCATAGATGTTAAGTCTCATAGTGCTCAGAGCCATTTGAACCATTTGAACCAGATATACGGCTCTTCCACAATCTCAGTATTGGGTCATGGTATTTAAACCCCAGATCCAGACCAACTGCGAAGCACAGCCCTTGCCAGACTGTAACGTGCGCGCATGGGGCACACAATACTTGTTAAAGCCTGTGCTATGGTAAGTGAGCGGGGTTCACCTTATGAGAAACGATTTTCGTATAGACATCGACCGCGTGTACCTGAATGGTGGCAAATCAGACTTACACCCACTCTGTAATAGGAATGATCCGTTAAGTAAGTTTGAAATGCAATTACACGTCAGTATGAACCAAAAACAACACTGAAGATGCTAACAATTTAATAATAATACGGTCGCCAGCCTATTTAGGCATTAACTGAGTTTCTTCCCTATACAAGTTGGTATATATTCATGCAAAACAACAAGTAGTAACACTGCATAACATAGTAGAATTTTGGAACCAGAAAACCTATTGAACTGATAGTTTCATGTTCTGTACTGATATGGAAAAAATCCATGAATACATAACACTAGACTATAATGTATACTACAAAACTTTATACTGTCTATTAATCTGATTAAAATCAGGCATAGGTTACCCTAGAAATGGCACTTTCGAACCACACACAAAATGTCAATTTTTGATAAAGATAAAACACTGATAAATTTTGGCTTTTATATTGACTTTAACTTTTGCTGGTCAAACCAGTTTAGAACACTTCAGAATTCAAATGAACAAAATGGGGGGAGGTTCCGGAAACTGTTATGATCACTGTATTTAAAAAAAATTGATTACTGAATTTATTATGCGTTCAAGATTTCCAGTTTGTAAGTTACTACTCTTTTCATCTTATTTACTGCTCATTTAAATACCTTTATATCTGTCTCGAAATAATTAAACTTCATTACTATATCAATATTAAAGTTATCTTTCAACTTCGTTAGACCTTCGTTATTCATTTACTGGTACATTAACAAAACAGTTTTTTAAACACCATTCTAACATAGCTAGGACTGCAAATAATTATTATTAACACAAAATTTAATTTTTCATTTCGGGACACTCAGATTGCACAACATTTGGAAAGGACCCTGTCTAGGTTAGTTGTGAGGATAATTAAATGATGGAAAAATTCTGGTAAAATTTAGGTTATTATTGAACAGTTCACTCTATGGTCCATACGAATACAGCACTAAGAGTGTCAACCTGCTTGTATCGATGCGGTGGTTGGCGGGCGGCGAGATGGCGAGGCACGGAGCACACATACAACCACAGCTATGGCTCTTGACGTATCGGCACTTTAATTCTTCTTAGCGACGCAATACTTTTCCATTTCGTGCCTATGGAATTTTGCCATGCTGTGTGGGCGTTGGAACGGCATACCCGAGGCTCAGTGAAGCTACGTCTTCCAGAAGAGTCTCCTCGCTCCAGAAGGTATTGCTCAGACCAATGCCAAACTCCAGCTAACTGCTGAGGGCATTGTGCCGTGCAGCGCCCGTGCGCTTTTTCCCGCGCTCGCCTGCCATCCACCTTTTACCACTCCCTTACAAACTGGATATTCACCCAATGGTTTGCATTCTACATATCCTAACACATTGCCTACGTATGGACCAGACGCACAGTTACAATTTTAAACATCTTACAACAGTCTCAACATTTGTTACATTTCAATTCTATTACAATATTGCTTGACATTTGACATAAACATTAATATTCACATTGAAACTTGTTTATAGTTTTCTTAACACAATGACATGAAACCAAAAAAAAAAAAAATGAAATCAGATCATCAATTACACTAGTTTATCGAAAAATCAGATGGATAAATAATTACTAATAAGTACAATAGTACAGCGTCGTTGTTGTTACACATGCCCCTGTTTCCAGTAAAGTTCACTAAGTGCAAATTTGATGGGTACACTGAACTTTATACTTATACAGGGGTTCGGAATCTTTTTGTGAATGTGCCCTCATAAAATTTTATATCACAAAACTTCCTTTCACTCACATCATATAGGTTTATACTTTTTAATATATCGAGAACATTTACCTATAATTTTCTTAAGTGCATTTGGCACAGTCCAACCTCCTATCACAACATGATTTAAAAAGCAAATTACTTATCATTATTATGTTTCTCAGAGGAATAAAATCAAAATCTGGAACTCAAAAACACTTAATTACAAAGCATGTACAAATATCTATATACACTATAAAACAGTTTTTTGCTGCTTACATTGAATGGCAGTCATTTCCTTATTTACTAATAAAAACACAATACTATTTAGAAAAATCACTACACATATTTGCTGCCCATTATTCAGATTTGGGCAGTCCATTTCGCATCATTTTATCGCATCACCTGTACCACACTTACAATTCTCCTTTGACTATTTATCTGCCCTCTTTGGTGTTTGGCAGTCCTTTATATTATGACTCACATACTGCCCTCTTTGGTTTTTGGCAGTCCCATCTCATATTTGGCTTGCAGCATTTGCTTTTTCTTTTCAGCCCTTTTTTCCATACACCTTTACATTTATAGTACATTTGGTAATCTGAAACTTATATAAGTACATTAACACACTGACAATGGTATACATACATTTACAATTACTTGTTACATTTAGAATAAAATAATTTCATCATTAGATAGAGCATATTTACTCAAGATTGCTTTCTGAGTGTACTTAGGTCACTCACTCCTAGGAATATACAGTTTCAGATCCACAACGTTTCTTACACCTAAAGGTCTCTTGTATTTTGGGTAGATCAGGTAGAAAGCATTATCGTGTGGAATGTTCTGTATTATATACGGTCCATTATAAATATATTTAAATTTGGAGATTTCATGTTTCAGTTCCCTAGATTTTTCGTGGGTTTTTAAAAGAACATAATCCCCAATTTTAAATTTTGAAACTTTCAGGTTTTTATCATGTCTTTTACACCTGGATTTAGCTTTTTGCTTTGCCTTTTTTCTGACTAATTCTTTCTTTTGACTCAATCTCAAGCTTGTACAAGGTGGAAACTCTAGTTTTTCCTCACTTAAACTTTTACTTCTGCTGCCTAACAAAATTTCTTCCGGTGGGAACCCAGTAGTTTCATGATGTAAGGTGTTCATGATATTCTCAATGTCCAATATAAATCTGCCCCAGACTCTAAATCATGCCCCTTCCTGTTTTTTCCACAACACACCTTGGTCGACTGTGACATTGTCCCAAGATACGTTCCTGACCTGTGAACCATTTATATCTGGCGGCTTTCTCGGTTTCTGGAGTTCAAAGTCTTTGCTTACTTGAACTCTTTGCAAAATTGACATTGAGTCGTCAGGTGGCTCTTTTCTTCTGTGCTCAGTCTCAACATCTGGGTTTTGTTTTGAAACTTCATCATCAGTAGGTACAATATCGCAATTAGCTGTATTCCCATTATTTTCACTAGTACTGAAATCCTCGTCATCTGAACTATCGTCAGAGTCCGAGCATTCTGGATCGCTTTCAGGTTCTAACATAAAAGCTTTTCTGAGACAGGCACTAAGTTCTTCGTCTGCATTTTCGTCAGGCTTTGATTTAAACTCAATGTCCTCTTTTGGCAAAACGACCTCTTTAGCAGCTTTACTCACATCCACTGTTACTTCATATTTAGTGTAATCCTCGTGGACTTCAATTACTCTTAGGTAATTACCTGCCCCTTCCCCAAGGTGCCTTTCGGTAACAGCTTGTACTGTTGGCGGATCATTAACAGAAGTTACTTCCTCGTCAATGCTTAGGTTTTCATCCTCCAATCCCATCCTGTCTTTAACCATCGTCCTATCGGCAGCACGCGTATTTTGCGCAGCGCTATTTACTCTCTCCTCTTCAAATTTGGGGCACGTCACCTTATCTACGTCCCTACTATTTCCTTTTTCGCTAATTAACCTCCTTGCCTCATATTCCTTCTTAAAATCCTCCCATTCACATTGATCGAGGCCCTTGTACAGATCGTCGATCTGCACACGCCAGTCAGTTACTTTACTAATTCATTCTTGCCATTTACTTCATTGCTAACACTGCTAACCGCACCTATCTTTGTATCCACTGTTCCATCCACTATTTCCTTCACCACTGAATTACCACTCGTAATGTATTCGCCAGCTCTTACGGCAATGTTTGTGCCTAATTCTGCCTCCTTGCTAGCGGCTTTTCTCTGAACAGCTGTTCTGCTAGGCTGGGCCGTTGCCCTCTGATGCTCCACTCGCCTGTTAACATTGTGCGGCGAAGATGAACCATCTGCGCACGCACCTGACACTTGTTTCGCAACAACACGCTGCGTCGTTCCACGCCTGTCCCTAAGCTGTCTGATAACTTCACTATCAGTCTGGTAATATTTCTTAAATCGGGGCCGATATGTCCTGTCCGCTTCCGTTTGGCCCGCAACATTCGCGGAAATCAGTTTCCCGCGTCGTTATTATTTTGCACGGTGTATCCTCTACCGCAACCTGGATAACCTCTCTTCCTCTTCCTCTACCTCTCTGTATCATGTTGACGCGAAAACCATCGCCGTCATTTCTCTCGTCATTATTGCGGTTATTCCTGTTACTAAAATTCTGATAATTGGCACGATTTTCGCGCCAGTGGTCTTCGTCTTCGACCCTTTCGAGAAACGCTTGGAAGCTGCGATGATTGCTTCCCACGTATCTCTTTGAATCTTCTGGAAGCTTTTTATATAGCTCCCATACGATTTCAAAATCGGATCTCGTCCCTCTTAAATGTGTCAACTTTCGGTAATAATATTCGCAGAAACCTTTCAAAGAATTCCTGACCCTGTTATCATGAAGTTTGGCCATGATAAACTCGCGCCACAAACGATCCTGTTTTTGTTCAGACCAGTATTCTTGTGTAAACTTTTGTTTACACTCTTCGAACGTCATTAGTACTGTGGATTGGCAAGACAGCCAACCCACTATGAGAGGAAGCCGAAAGGCACGCGTTAAGCTCACGCAGGCTTGCGTGAGGTCTGGAACAGGACAAGGTAATGAGACTAGCAAAAATAGTACGTAGCTGCTGGAATACTTAACTTTAATCCATAATTAGTGAACAACGCTCTTGACGGTACATGTTTTACATCATCAATAGTAACTGGTAATGGCGCCTTGCTAGGTCGTAGCAAATGACGTAGCTGAAGGCTATGCTAACTATCGTCTCGGCAAATGAGAGCGTTATTTGTCAGTGAACCATCGTTAGCAAAGTCGGCTGTACTACTGGGGCTAGTGCTAGGAAGTCTCTCTAGACCTGCCGTGTGGCGGCGCTCGGTCTGCAATCACTGATAGTGGCGACACGCGGGTCCGACGTATACTATCGGACCGCGGCTGATTTAAAGGCTACCACCTAGCAGGTGTGGTGTCTGGTGGTGACACCACATTTAGTTCGGTATTCAAGTTAATTCCCCAGCTCTTAGCATCACCTGCTAAGGCGCTAATTACTACGTCTATCTTTTCCTGACCAGACAAGTGTTTAGGAAACATCCTCTCGCAATTTTTGATGAAATCTAACGGATGCCATCCGTTATGTTTTTTGGCGGTATCGAAGCGTTCTTCACCTTCCAACAGCTTTGGAAGTGGCGCGCCATTACAGACAACACCAGGCCTATTTTTGATTTTACTCTCGAGATTGAAAATTTTCCCTTGAATTTTCGATGTATTTGGTTCACACTTTTGTACACACCCGATAACTTTTTCGCCTAAATTTCTGTCAGTATCTGAAACTGCCTATTTCAACTGTGAGATTCCATGTTGGCATTCGTTTACGATCTCAGTTTTAAGACCGAAAACTCTTTCGTCTTCTTTTGTTTCAACTAGAGTCTCTACTTTCTCTTGGATGTTGAGAATTTCAACATCAGACCTACTGTTAATGTCGTCAATTTCCCCCTGCATATTATTCATATTTTTATTAATTGTGTCAATTTCAGACTTCATAATATTTACTGTAGAACTTAAATTACCCACTTTTTGTTCTACCTGTTCTATTTCTTTACTAATTTTAATTCCTTGATCTTCGACCTGTGCTTTAAGCTGACCAACATGTGTTCTGAGCTGATTACTTTGTTTTTTAAGTTGTCATCCTATACTTCCTGTTTTATCCCTTGCTGTGTTCGAGGTGATCTCGACATTTCAATCTGTTCGTTAACATGTTAGTGGTATTGTATGTACACCAATTGTCTACCGCTAACGCCATCTGTTATCTGGTCGCGTAAACTCCTGTCATTGCCAGCCGCATCTTCCATTACGCTCGGCCCATCTACTGTGTTTACGTTTTTGTCCATACCGAACGCAAATTACACCCCACTACCGTACTTGACGTTCACTGCTACTACACTGAATAATAATGCAATTCGTGCCACTGAACATCCACTGTTTGGTATTCACGTTAATTTGTGACTGACAACAACTGGATGTCCTGTCACCGGGAGCCACTTGTAACAATACTTGTTAAAGCCCGTGCTATGGTAAGTGAGCGGGGTTCACCTAATGAGAAAGGATTTTCGTACAGATATCGACCGCGTGTTCCTGAATGGTGGCAAATCAGACTTACACCCACTCTGTAATAACAATGATCCGTCAAGTAAGTTTGAAATGCAATTACACGTCAGTATGGGCCAAAAAGAACACTGAAGATGCTACCAATTTAATAATAATACGGTCGCCAGCCTATTTAGGCATTAACTAAGTTTCTTCTCTATACAAGTTGGTATATATTCATGCAAAAGAACAAGTAGTAACACTGCATAATATAGTAGAATTTTGGAACCAGAAAATCTATTGATAGTTTCATGTTCTGTACTGATACGAAAAAAAACATGAATACATAACACTACACTATAATGTATACTACAAAACTTTATAATGTCTATTAATCCGATTATAATCGGGCATAGGTTACCATAGAAATAGCACTTTCGAACCACACACAAAATGTCAATTTTGATAAAGGTAAAACACTGATAAATTTTGGCTTTTATATTGACTTTAACTATTGCTGGTCAAACCAATTTAGAACACTTCAGAATTCAAAGGAATAAAAAGGGGGGATGTTCCTGGAACTGTTATGATCACTGTATTTAAAAAAAATTGATTACTGAATTTATTATGCCTTCAGGATTTCCAGTTTATAAGTTACTACTCTTTTCATCTTATTTACTGCTCATTTAAATACCTTTATATCTGTCTCGAAATAATTAAACTTCATTACTATTTTAATATTAAAGTTATCTTTCAACTTCGTTAGACCTTCGTTATTCATTTACTGGTTCATTAACAAAACAGTTCTTTAAACACCATTCTAACATAGCTAAGACTGCAAATAATTATTATTAACACAAAATTTAATTTTTCATTTCGGGACACTCGGATTGCACAACATTTGGAAAGGACCCTGTCTAGGTTAGTTGTGAGGATAATTAAATGATAGGAAAATTCTGGTAAAATTTAGGTTATTATTGAACAGTTCACTCTATGGTCCATACGAATACAGCACTAAAAGTTTCAACCTGCTTGTATCGATGCGGCGGTTGGCGGGCGGCGAGATGGCGAGGCACAGAGCACACACACAACCACAGCTATGGCTCTTGACGTATCAGCACTTTAATTCTTCTTAGCGACGCAAAACTTTTCCATTTCGTGCCTATGGAATTTTGCCATGCTGTGTGGGCGTTGGAACGGCATACCCGAGGCTCAGTGAAGCTACGTCTTCCAGGAGAGCCTCCTCGCTCCAGAAGGTATTGCTCAGACCAATGCAAAACTCCAACCAACTGCTGAGCCCGTTGTGCCTTGCAGCGCCCGTGCGCTTTTTCCCGCGCTCGCCTGCCATCCACCTTTTACCGCTGGCTTACAGGCAGGGTAGTCACCCGAGGTTTTGCATTCTACATATCCTAACACATTGCCTACGTATGGACCAGACGCACAGTTACAATTTTAAACATCTTACAACAGTCTCAACATTTGTTACATTTCAATTTTATTACAATATTGCTTGACATATGACATAAACATTAATATTCACATTGAAACTTGTTTATAGTTTTCTTAACACAATGACATGAAACAAAAAAAAAAGAAATGAAATCAGATCATCAATTACACTAGTTTATCGAAAAATCAGATGGAAAATAAATTTACTTATATGTACAATAGTACAGCGTCGTTGTTCTTAGAAGTCGTCACTGTGTTCATGACACAGTCTTTGGCCTGCGACTGCGACTGCAGTCTGACTGCCCGACCCTGGTGCTGAGAGAACCTGCTGCAGGATCCATGGTCCAGGCCAAGTAACGAGTTCTGGAAAGACCAGGAAGGGCCACCACCCGCGGCCACTCAAGAGCCAGCATTTCCGTGCTGACTGTAGTCATGCTAGACTCGTCTGCCTAGCCCTGACATCCCTGTGGCTCGTAGCTGTCCATGGATCTGCTACCTGCATGCTGCAGATGCATTGATCGACTTTCATGAGGGATTGTTAATAAAGAGTGTAAGGTATCAGAATAAATGTCAGATTCGCACCTTACATGAGAGCTTTATACATTGCAATGGGAAAGTGAATATGACACCTACCTTAATTCGGCGGTAATAAGAAAATTTGCCTATCATTATGTAATGCAAAAGCGATGACACTCAATTGACTGTAATAAACACACTGTTCCTGTAATGTACATTTGAGTCGAAGATGAAACAAGCAGCGAGAAGTGTTTTAGTTTGGAATTCAGAGGGACGAGGGCAGAGGCAAGGCCGCACTACAGGGGTACCACATAAACCACTTAAAGTGGTGTCCCAGGCGGAAAGTCAGCGACTGTCCAGGTGACTCAGATGGGGAGAGCGAGTATAATGGCCCATCTGAGAGAGGACAGGAAAGAAATCTTTTATAATTTCGGAATTCCAAATGAATACGAAACAACACTAGTGACGTATTTTCGATCACGTGTCCAGCGAGTGGTACATACGAGAGAATGGGCACAAAACGTCCGATTGGGCGAAACGCGCTAGGACGGAGAAAAGAGCCAAAGTTTCGATGGAATTTAGTGGTAGGGACCTTGTGATTGGTAGAGAGAGTTTCCACAAGATAAGAGGAACGCTCCTATTGGTCGAAAAAAGCCGTGACGTGAAGTAAGAAAATATCCAGGTGGGGAAACAGTTTGGCTGTGAGTAAGACAAGACGGAAATTTTCGACGCGACTCTTCTCTGAACTGGCGTCAAGTGCAGAACAGAGCACATAACGCTCTGTACGACGCAGAGGAGTAATTTGTGTGAACACTGCGTTCGCAGCGGCTGGTATCCAGCTATAAATTAGCTGTATCATCGTTTAGCTCCACCTATGGAGAAGCGAACCAGCCAATTAGTTAACTGTTCTTAGAAGGACTGAAAGGACATTATACACTCCTGGAAATGGAAAAAAGAACACATTGACACCGGTGTGTCAGACCCACCATACTTGCTCCGGACACTGCGAGAGGGCTGTACAAGCAATGATCACACGCACGGCACAGCAGACACACTAGGAACCGCGGTGTTGGCCGTCGAATGGCGCTAGCTGCGCAGCATTTGTGCACCGCCGCCGTCAGTGGCAGCCAGTTTGCCGTGGCATACGGAGCTCCATCGCAGTCTTTAACACTGGTAGCATGCCGCGACAGCGTGGACGTGAACCGTATGTGCAGTTGACGGACTTTGAGCGAGGGCGTATAGTGGGCATGCGGGAGGCCGGGTGGACGTACCGCCGAATTGCTCAACACGTGGGGCGTGAGGTCTCCACAGTACATCGATGTTGTCGCCAGTGGTCGGCGGAAGGTGCACGTGCCCGTCGACCTGGGACCGGACCGCAGCGACGCACGGATGCACGCCAAGACCGTAGGATCCTACGCAGTGCCGTAGAGGACCGCACCGCCACTTCCCAGCAAATTAGGGACACTGTTGCTCCTGGGGTATCGGCGAGGACCATTCGCAACCGTCTCCATGAAGCTGGGCTACGGTCCCGCACACCGTTAGGCCGTCTTCAGCTCACGCCCCAACATCGTGCAGCCCGCCTCCAGTGGTGTCGCGACAGGCGTGAATGGAGGGACGAATGGAGACGTGTCGTCTTCAGCGATGAGAGTCGCTTCTGCCTTGGTGCCAATGATGGTCGTATGCGTGTTTGGCGCCGTGCAGGTGAGCGCCACAATCAGGACTGCATACGACCGAGGCACACAGGGCCAACACCTGGCATCATGGTGTGGGGAGCGATCTCCTACACTGGCCGTACACCACTGGTGATCGTCGAGGGGACACTGAATAGTGCACGGTACATCCAAACCGTCATCGAACCCATCGTTCTACTATTCCTAGACCGGCAAGGGAACTTGCTGTTCCAACAGGACAATGCACGTCCGCATGTATCCCGTGCCACCCAACGTGCTCTAGAAGGTGTAAGTCAACTACCCTGGCCAGCAAGATCTCCGGATCTGTCCCCCATTGAGCATGTTTGGGACTGGATGAAGCGTCGTCTCACGCGGTCTGCACGTCCAGCACGAACGCTGGTCCAACTGAGGCGGCAGGTGGAAATGGCATGGCAAGCCGTTCCACAGGACTACATCCAGCATCTCTACGATCGTCTCCATGGGAGAATAGCAGCCTGCATTGCTGCGAAAGGTGGATATACACTGTAGTAGTGCCGACATTGTGCATGCTCTGTTGCCTGTGTCTATGTGCCTGTGATTCTGTCAGTGTGATCATGTGATGTATCTGACCCCAGGAATGTGTCAATAAAGTTTCCCCTTCCTGGGACAATGAATTCACGGTGTTCTTATTTCAATTTCCAGGAGTGTAGTATGCACGCTGCTCCAGCCATGCGCGTGTATATCGCCACTATCTAAGACTAGGAATGAGTACATGTTCTCTCGCATAACGAGAAACATCGGGAAAGCTTATGCTGGTAAATTCAGCAAAGGTGTAATTAGTTTTATAGGAATGTCAGCGGAAGAGAGCGGCCTAGCAGACGACAGCTCATCGCATTTTAAGGTAAACACCGCGTCCAGAGGCGTAAACTTGTTGGGTCACCAGCTTGTGTCCACTGTAAAACTGAGTGACCTTGGGTAATCATTTGCTCAATTTGTCACATAACTAACCAACAACCATAGACTTGACTGTCATCCTAAAGATAGTACCGAACTTTGAACCGGAATCGGACGATTTTCGTAGTTCTGACCAACATCATAACGTAAGTGTAGGAACAATTTTGTAAAGAAACTTCTGGTTAAAGTTTAATAGCGTCATGTTTAGGATAATTTAACCTTTTGAAAGTTAATATTTAATATTGTTGCGTTTAGGATTATTTCACTTTTTGATGTAGACGAGATGCATTATCCTGACGACTGTTTTTGGTCGTCACATTGAAACTGTGTAAAAGCGAGTATTTTTGTGTTAATATTGCTACATTAAACATGTCATTTCAACTTACACAGTTGTCTTAAGCCCTAGAATAAGTAAACCAAAAGTATTGCACCATACAAGGGTTTTGATAACAGGTTGGCTGCCTGCCTTCAGCCATAGCCAGCCCACAAGTACCCACAACAACACCTCATTACAGTGGAGTTCGTAATTTATACCCGCCAATAACCATCATTCCAACAACAACTTATTTTCCTGTCTTTTTTCATTATTATTTATTGTCTTAGTTTTTGTCGACAACATACTGTTACGTACGAACCCTGAATCACGCTGCTGGCTGCCGAATTTCATAACTGCGAGACTTCGTTCGCTTTGTGTTTCTTGCGAAAGTGTCAACAAGCGCGAAACTAAACGGCATCATTTCATCACATTAGCAGGTCAGACGGAATGCAGGACATCAGCGCTTTGTGCGAACTGGGTAGTTAGCATTAGCAGAAACTTAATAAAGCAATACGACTGAGGAGTATCATGTCACCTTGTTACGTGAAGGAAGAAGCCTCGTCGCTAGCCCAAGAAGGCGTACTGAATTTGGTTACGGACCAGTCTGTTGGTATAACAAATGTATGAAGCAGATAGGGCGCAATTGGAATCGCTGATACATTCGTATTAGGAAAGTCTATGTGGTAGTTACAAGTGACGTTGGGTCAACACCAGCCGATATTTCACATAATAGATACTCCAGCATTTGAGTTCAGAGGAGGGTTGGTCGGAAGGATCGATGGCGTACAGGACGTGCGTACTCGATTCCCTGACACGTTATTAACACTGGGTATAAGTCTAATGTAGATTCGCTGGAGAGATGTCTTCCTCTCTGTAAGCACCAGTCACGATTTGGGCGCTGCTCACAGCTTCCAACGCAGATGGGAAGGCCTGAGGGTCTTCCGTGTCGACTTGGGCCAGGACACCAGCGCTCCTGACACTTCAGCGGAACCACAGGGTCTACCTGCAGGGCAGGCCAGGGTCGGCGCAATTGTCGACCACACGACAACTAACATTGGGGTTGAGAGGGCAGAGCTGAGCCACATTTACGGGAGGGGATCGAGGACCTGCTAAGCTGGGGTGTGCCACATATGCACGTGGCACCTTCATCGAGTGTGGAGGGTGGAGACGCAGCATCCATTTCCTGAATAGCTGCCAGACGCTTGTGGCTTACCTGGACAAGCAGCGGCAGAGGACGGTCGTAGCATCGCTAAAGGAGAGATGTATTTGCAGAAATGAATGGTTAAAAGTCACTCTTCGTTTGCTGCGCTCACCGGCGTACACCTGTTACAACCACCTCTTCTCCCCTGAGGAACCGGAAAATGGCGAACTAGGAGAGTGTTACCTGACACACCATCCATCTGCCACGCCTCCCAGTAGTCGCCACCTACAATACCAAAAGTGCTTATAAAATAACGTTATTTCACAGCGTCTTCTGCCTCCGGTCACTACAACGAATTGTGTAGGCGTCGGTTCGTCAATCTCTGAATGCTGCATTGTGTTGTTGAAAGTAGCCGTGAATACATTAACATGTAACCGAGCATAATTCAGCGTCCGTCCCAAACAGACTTTTGAATACAATGCGTTGATAAAAGTAATGGAACAGCAATAGGCGCATATACAGACGACGGTAGTATCGCGCACACAGATTCTAAACGGGCAGAGCTATCCTTTGTACTCAGGTACCTCTGTGAAAATTTTCCGATGTGTTTATGGCCGCACTTCGACAATTAAGAGACTCTGAACGCGAAGTGGTAGTGGCAGCTAGACGCATGGGTCATTTCATTTCGGAAATCGTTAAAGAATTCAATATTCCGAGATCCTCAGTATGAAGAGCGTGCCGAGAATAAAACATTTCAGGGATTGCCCCTCACCACGGAGAACGCAGTGG
Organism: Schistocerca cancellata; assembly: GCF_023864275.1. NCBI lineage: Eukaryota > Metazoa > Arthropoda > Insecta > Orthoptera > Acrididae > Schistocerca > Schistocerca cancellata. The sequence continues at coordinate 343,719,331 of NC_064631.1, read as the reverse complement.
CCGATGGCCTTCATTTAACGACCGAGAGCAGCAGCGTTTGCGTAGACTTTACGGTCCTAACAGACAAGTAACACTGCGTGAAATAACCGTACAAATCAACGGGGACTTGCGACGAACGTGTCCGTTAATGCAGTGTGTCTAAATCTGATGTTAATGGGCGATGATAGCGGACGAGCGCCTCTCTTGCGCTCATGATGAGGTTGACTGAACCATAGACGACTGTAAAACGGTGGGCTGGTCAGCTGAATACCGAATCCTATTGGTAAGAGCTGACGGTAGTGTGTGGAGACCCTGCGACGTCATGGACCCAGGTTGTCAACAAGGCATTGTCCAACCTGGTGGTGGCGGCTCCATAATGGTGTGGGCCGTGTTTACATGGAATGCAGTGGGTCCTCTGGATGTCCGGCTACTTGGAGATAATTTGCAGTCATTCATGGGCATCCAGTTCCCAAACAACGACGGAATTTTTATGGATGACAGTGGGCCATGTAACGGTGCCACAAAATTGTTCGCTGTAGGCTTGAAGAGCACTCTGGACAATTCGGGCGAATGTTTGGCCACCCAGATTGCTCGAGATGAATAACATCGAACTTTTGTGGGACACAATTGAAAGGTCAGTTCGTGCACCAAATCCTGCAACGGCATCACTTTCGTAATTATGGACGGCTACAGAGGCAGCATGGCTCAATATTTCTGCAGGGGCCATCCAGTGACATTTTGAGACCATGCCACGTCGTGCTGCTGCACTACGCCGGCAAAAGGAGGTTCGACACGATAATAGTGGGCGATTTTTTTCACCTCAGTTTATACTACGCGGCAAGCTGCTTTACATATTTATTTATTTTTATTTTTATGTTGCCGTGGGATCATGCAAACCAAAGTTCATGGAACGAATCAGTGCACTGTTTACAGAATGCCAATAGAAAATGTACTAACAAAAGAATTTAAAGACGAAAAGTAGACAAAAAATATTGTGAAGAAGTATATGAATAAATGGCTCATTATAGGGAGAAGTTCTCAAGTACTGCCACGAAGTTGTGTATTTAATAAGAGGAATGTGCCACAAGAAAACTAGACTTGGACTTCAGTACTTGGATGTGTTACCCAGTTGCAAATGAAACCTGTTGATCAGTGCGCGTCTCTTTTGTACAATGCTTAAGCAAGTGTTATCTAAATATATATTGTTTTCGAGTCTAGTGTTTACTGAATGAGCGTTGCATTTTACCCGATAGAGTCAATACTGTCACAAACATATCCGATGATGGAATAAATGATCTGGAATGGCAGAGTGGGAGTTCCAAGACATCTGTGTCCAATTCGCGAACTGACACCGGACATGTCGGTCGCCTTATATTCCATTTCTAAAACAGGCAAGAATTGTGCCTCTGCTAAAGAAAGGTAATTGTACAGTGCTAAATGTTTGTTTAATTAGTAATTATTAGTGTCTGACATTCACAAAATAATTTAAGAACAAGAAAAAGTCTGTGACTTATGTCCCTAGTGAAACTAGTTTCTGCACTTCATTGAATATTGTGCATATCGTTTGTGAGCCAAGTTTCCAGGAACAGTTCCTTGCTATGGTTCGTTTCGTTGTCCATGTAATTATTCACAGTTAAAGTACTCGCTATTTATGTTTCCATACTTGTTGTAGGATAGGTTTAGTCAGTGCGAAGTACGAAATCATCCTCTTGACATCCCCAAGTTTATCTCTTATAAAATGATTATAGTAAAAGTATCTTATGTTAGCCGGCCGCGGTGGTCTAGCGGTTCTGCCGCTGCAGTCCAGAACCGCGGGACTGCTACGGTCGCAGGTTCGAATCCTGCCTCGGGCATGGGTGTGTGTGATGTCCTTAGGTTAGTTAGGTTTAAGTAGTTCTAAGTTCTAGGGGACTTATGACCTAAGCTGTTGAGTCCATAGTGCTCAGAGCCATTTGAACCATCTTATGTTATTCATTAAATTTCCTTCCAGGAGGTTCTAAGCACACAATGAATACTGGCGGTTTCTTCAGCAGATATAGCCGTGTGAAGTATTTCAGCGCACCCTGAATGGAAGGTCTCATTCATCGCAGTTATGAATCTTCTGTATCATAAGTATCAAGTTCATCTGTTTGTATTTTCTTTAAGTTGTGTGTTACACGAACTGATTATATAGTAATTATAACGACTTTATAATTTCTATCGAGTATCTCGTACGAGGGACATCCCAAGTTTCTCTTTCTTTAATATGTAGGAGGGAATATTACGCATGCACGACAGAGGTACCGTATAACAAACTTAAGACGGTCGGGCAAGTCTCATCTGTTGTCTGTATCGCTGCAGAAATTGATGAAAATGGTGGCCCTTATTCCGCTTCCCTGGTGACCTCGAAGATCAGTCTGTGATAAATGCACAGAAGGTGAGCCCGATCGAAATTCATCATTAGCTGTTTCATGTTAAGGGGCAGAAGGTCACGAGCCAACAGATGATGCGTCACCGTTGTAAGCAATTTTCCGAAAGTCGTCAAAGTGTCCATATAGAAGAGGACTGTGGATGACGGGTCCTCATCAATGACGGCTCCTTGGTACTAGCGCGGGAGCACTTTATGGAGAACCGTCGCCCCACGATTATGAATCTCAGCTGCCATTTCCTGCAGATGCTGCGATCCTAGTTGCCCTTGCCCCGTTCTTGAATCTGAAGTACATGAACTTTGTTCATTACTGACTTCTCTCCCATATGTAGCAATGAATGACTGCGACTCTACTAGGTTGCTGAATAATAATGCATTGCCGACGGGAAAAACCATGACTTCAGCAATGACTACCCATATAGTGATTTTTTCCTTTCACGCTGTTCACAAGAAATTGTTTATTACTTAGCACGGTTCCAGTTTCTGCGCTATTTTGCAATCAAGGTGGATGATGCGAAGCTTTGCAAAACAGCCCTGGAATAGCGTCCTCAATTTATTCTTTGTCTCTTTCTTTTACAACACTTCCCGAACCGTCAGAAGGACCGGTCCATCATCAACACTCGAGTATTCCCAGCCCAACATAAACATGGCAGCAGTATGCATGTTAATTTTGCAAAACAGTCCTGGAACATTGGCTCTAATCTAATCTCTGTCTCTTTCTCGTACAGTACTCTGCGAACTGCTAGAAGGACCGGTCCAACATCCGGACGCGGACAACATAAATATGGCAGCAGTATGCACATACCCACCATCTGTGGCCAGTTTTACCAACAACGCTGGGCTCACAGTTTACTAGTTTACCAGGGGACCCGCGGGGAACTTTTGCACTTTTATAGTTTTAAATGATGTTTTGTTTGATGATGTTTGGTTTGTGGGACGCTCAACTGCTCGGTCATCAGCGCCCGTACCAAGTCCTAATTTTCACACAATCTAATTTTTTAACATTCCAATTAAACCACTGCCTCGAATGAGAATGATAATAATGATGAGGACAACACAAACACCCTGGGCAGAGTAAATCCTCAAACCGGCCGGGAATCGGACCGGGGACCACATAATTCAGAGGCAGCAACGCTAGCCACTAGACAACGAGCTGCGGAAACAGTTTTAAATAATAACAATAGTTGCAATAAATGTTGTTGCTGGGATAAGAGTAGTTCTTAGAAACAAGAGGAAACGTTTTTAAAAATCAACTGAACAACGTGAAATAATAATCATGAATTTACAATAAATCTTTGTGTATACAGTTCCATGCAAACAATTTTAAACCAAATTCTTTACAGAGCGTTGCAATATCTCGGTATAAACGATATTTGATATAAGAATGTACTCTTCACTTATTTTCTCGTGTCCATTTTCTTCAAGGGGTACAAAAATCATAGTTGCAGTTACAGAAAACTTGAAGATGACGTCTGAAGCTCTACCACAGGACAATAGGTTCGCCGCATTTCTTGTCCAAGCTACGGGTAAGATAACCTTACTTTCACCAAGTAAGACAGGGGAAACGTTTTGCCGATTATGCCAGATCCATTAATGAACATTATTATCTGTGTCTGGCTTCTGACTGCTTGTTCGAAGAGCTTACGGGATTCTAACAGGTCGTCGTAAACTTCATTCCACGATGTTTCAACTGGGCACCTGCCAGTCATCTTCAGGTGAGCCATGAAGATGAGTGGCAGGCACACCTGAAGTTGCCTGGCATGTGCCCTGTTGAAATATCGTGTAGCGATGTTTACTACGGCCGGGTGCAATCCTGAAATCTCTTCGAACATGTAATTCTCTGAGAAAATTATAAATTTAACTTCTGGCTGCTTGTCAGATATCGTCTACTGTTGTTCGTTACTCGGTGTGAGTTCGCTGTAAATGTCTATTCCATTTTGCCGTTGCTCATCCACTGACACTATATTTCCACGGTTGTAAATATTTGCAGGTGTTAGGCCTGCGTAATCCTAAGTCCTGGAAGTTCCGGCCTTGTTCTCTGAAAATATCTTGCAAAGTATTTAATGCCAGGTTATTGCTAGTTTCTTGGTCCTGTGTTTCGCTGAAATCTTCTGACAAATGGTCTCGAAACTTTTCCCAGATTTGGAGACTGTTTTTTGTAGTACATAAGCAGGCAAATGATGGCAAATAGTTCCCATAGTTGCTGGAACATCTTGAAAGACGTAGTTTCTTGCATACAATCCAACCACTTATCATCATCAATTAAATGAAATTTTTCCGCAGCCTCGCGGAAAATATGCAATTGACCGTTCTGAGGTGAGAAGGGCACAGAGACAATGGGCTACCTGAGTGGTCATGGTTGTTAGCTATGACGGTGCTGTATACAAATTATCCAGTTAATAAGTACTTTAAAACAAATAAAGTGTTATTTGTCAGAACGTTAATGAAAAGGGAGTATCTTATTCGTGATTAACATGTTCTTTCGTACATAGTAGCTACGAAGCTGGGCATCCATGATGCCATTTTGCTTATGTTAAAAGTCTCTTTTATGTAATAATTTTCCACAAATAGTTTTATCGCAAAATCGATATGCACTGCCAGAAGCCGATAAAAATCGCTTCTAACGATACCTTATTAATCCTTGTACGATTAGTATAAATTGAGGAAAAGTGATGTTGACTTGGGAAATAATATGTATTGAGTGTGGATGAAGAAGACCTATGTTGACCTCCAAATTCTACATTCAGTTTTACATGGTAGAGCTATTGCAGTAGACTCAGAAGAACAAAGCAGTCTGCACTTAATCTATGAGTCCAAACGCGCAGGTGAAACGAAAAATCCCATTTTATGCGCTAGAAGAGAGAAAATGAGCTGCGAAATTTCCTCTCCAAGAGTTGGAAGATCCTCTACGGGGTTTTGCACGGCAGAACATGCAGTGATACAGATACGAATTCAGCAGTCGAATTTGGCTGCACAGTAATGCACAAACTGGAGAGACGAGGACTGTTTCGGTTCAGTTGTGCGCTGCGAAAGTCGACTCCATCGGCCTAATTGATGATGGTTTCGGAGAATTTGTCACGTTCACTTGTCATTTACTGGCCCTAGGCTCCACTTTATGTACCCAAGCCGAAAAATGTAGTTTTCCAAAAACATTTTCTTCAATTTTAGCTATTCTCGCACCATCAAAAATAGACAGCATGATAGCGTTGAAATAAATTCATTAGCGTGTTCTGATGCATTTTGTAAACTAAGAAAGTGTTGTAGATGAGCTCAAATTTGGAAGCTTCTAGTCAAGGTTCGCTGCCTGTTCCTTCACTTGTTTTTGTTGATAAACAACATTTTCTCAATAGTTCTGAATTTTTTCTACTACTGTTCGTCTAAAACCGTATTATGTGCCTGTAAATATTATTCTTTATAAGTATTAGCTAGCTTTATTTCTTAACTCGTTGGGTACGCTGTATTTAATAATACGGGGATGAAACTGTAAATCTTTGACCCATAAAGGTGGCATTAGTATTATTAACAACGTAAAAAGATGTACTTTGCAAGTAAAACTGCATATAGGCATTATTACAAGTATCAAAGAAAGTATTTTATAAATACTAACTGGATAACTATCAATCGTTTGAGGCACAATACACTTTGTGTAGTTCTTGTGAAATTTTGTTTCCGATGAACGACTCGTTTTCAGGCTCACGGAATCAGTTACACAGGATATGACAAATTCAGAACTTTTCTCCCTCTTAGAAAAACATCTGCGTTCGCCGAAACTTGTCGCAAAAAATTATCACTAAGCATTTTGTGTTCAAGAATGCGTGTGCCAGTTTGGCTCTCAAAAACCTGACACCCAAATCAAAAAAATCGCTTAGATGCAGTACGGACCTTGCTGAAGCGGTACCACGATCACAGCGATCAGCTCCTTAATAGGACCGTCACCGGCGGTGAGACGTGAGTGGCTCACTTTATAGCGCAAACCTAACAGCACTCTACGCAGTGGCGTCACAGCGGATACCCGATCACGACGAATTTCCTACTAATCTGGTACGAAACGTGGAGTGCAGGAGGGCGCTGTGTCCTGAGGCGACATCAGGACACTCTGCTCATTGAGCTCCTGCCGAGGTGAACAGCTAACACCGACCATCGCTGTGGAACTGTGGAACGTTGAGGAATTTGCGAGTGGTCTTTCAAAACAAGAAGCTTGGAAATGCATAGTACTGGGACACAGCGACTGTTGGGCAATTGACCGAGGGGGAGGGCGAAGGGGAAAAAGGGAGGTGGAAATCATCCATCGTACAGTTCTTTCTTGCTCCCAGCGATTTGTTCCACCTCAAAAAATTCCTATCCTCTATTCAGTATTTTCACAAGGACGAAGAAATGAAAATGATTGTCACACGCAGGTCCCATTCGCAGGTGGGAGACTTCTACGGCATTGGAATACAAAACTTCATGCAATGACGGTCGTGATGATGAATGGGTCAAGAAAGGTACTTACAAATTTGCTGTATCTGTTGCAGTTAATTTTTAGGATTTAATTCTTTTTTAAGAAAATGAGAAAATTTATTTACCGAGTAACCCTCGTGTCTTTTTGTCAGTTGTGTTACTGGTCAACATTTGTTATTAGTTACAATATCACATATGTTACTTATGATTTGAAACAGACAAAGAGTATACCTATAAGGTAGACGAACCACTGCGCCACTCCAGTCAATCATGCATTTAGAAAACTGATGTATACATTTTCCTATTCCCACATTAATTTTTACTGTAACTGTCATTTGAAATATAACGTATTACTCGGTGACGTAGTGGCCACTCTATTGCTATCTCTTTGCAAGAAATCGTACTGTTTTCTGTCATTTATATTTTGAACTTTGTGTTATAGCTGAGAATATAACTTTGGCATCAACTTATTTGATTACTTTTTGTTCGCAGTGAACTAAATATGCTGACAGGCTTCGATATTTGTAGGCTGAGTGACAGCGGACGTACGCTGCTGGGATCAACCCTAGCGAGTTACTTTAGTGATATCAAAAGTGGGAGGGAAAGAATCTAGATTAGGCCTGAGGTACCGACACTACTTGGTCTTTTCCTTTACTCAGTTATACGATGCTTTCATCATCATTATCACCTTCGTTTGAAATATTAAATTATCACCTGTTCTGAACTCTCAGACAAAATCGTTCCCATCTTTGCCGAGTCCTTTCAATACCTCTTTTCCCATTCGATTTGTGGTTCAGTAATATTGGAGACAGCAGCTCATGAGAATCCCAGAGCAAAGAAATCGTTTGAAGATTTCATTACGTATTAAATTCTCTTAACTATTTTCAGAGAGGAAACAAAAAACGAAGGATGGAGTTTGACGCCCTATCGACGATGCGGTTATTAGAAACCTACGGCTGAAACTGGTATTGAGGAAGCACAGATAAGGAAATGGGTAGCATCGGCCTTCATAGGAAACTATTGACAGAAAGCACGGCGTACACAATTCTGGAGGGGGAGACGGTAAAGTGAGCCCAGCGATTCTCGATTACCAGTCCAACGTCACACCGTTACGTCTCCCCGCTAGGTGAAAGAAAAAAAGATAATGAATGTAGAACGGTCAGTATCTAACTGTGGAATACATTGTGAGGATGCAAAGGGGGGAAATATGTAAGGGAACTTCATAGAGCAGATAATTAACACGTGAGGAAACATAACATACTTCTTATAACATATTTACAAGGGAATACACAGAGTTCTGTTCTCTGTTTTCGAGACATTTGCGGAGAGGAAAGATACTCGCCTTAATATTTCTGTTTACAGGCGAAGTTAGTTTTATAGACGCCGCTGCACCACCGAGTTCAGATACATTTAGCTGCACAAACGTGCCATCCAATGGGCAAACACGGCATCTGTCATGTCTGAATGGCCCTTCACTAGTTCCGATAAGGAAACTTTATATCCAATGTCCAATTAGTTTTTCTCAAACTGAAATGTGGTTATGGTACTGTCAGAAGTTATGAGAAATAACGACCAGCACCGCAGCCAGCGCTGTGTCTTTATGTAGGACGTCCGAGTAGAGCGGCATGTTGTTGGCGACCGTAGCCTTATCTACAGAACAAAGCAGTCGGTGCAACAACAAAGGTATTTATCACATTTTTCAATACGGTCTGATAAAGCAAGAAACCTATGCAGTGCCATCAGGTAAGGTTTAACTATTGCAGACCTGATGAAACTGGGCGTTGAACACTTTATTAACAATAAAATACACGAAACTAATTTACGATGTTTGCCCTGCGCTATTTAGTTTTATAAATTCAAATTGCCCAAAGCTTCTGAAGACAGTGTAATGGGTTGTCACACACGTTTAATGCAAGCTAGATACTTATTCCGTTTATGAGTGCGTAGGACTACGGTTAAAACCGAAATTCTGTCACGGCTAAGAAACAAGCATACTACAGCACTTAAACTCTGTCGAAACGAATTAAGTGATAGAAAATATTAGAATAATAATACTGTCTTGAATTCGTTCAGAAAAAGACACGAGACACTGCATTTTATACTTCAGGTTAGTGTATGGCGTTATTAGAGCAAATGATTAATGTTCTGCAACGAATAATACACAGTCTCAATGGAATGGACACAGAATCGAAATTTATTACAGACGACTGAATCATACACCTACACTGTGATACAGTATTAAACTACAATTTTTTCTGAACCCCGTAATTCCAACCCATTGGGACGCTTAAGTTTGAATTTTGGCTCAGAGATGCGTACATAAAAGGCATTGCCCCCCGCAGCGTCAACCTCGGGCTCAACGGCACTTCAAACATCAAGACGTCGACACTTGCGAAAAAAAAGATGACTAAAGTTTCTGTGACGAGCAATGTGGGTTAATGGTGCATTCGAACGAAATTTCGCCACGATTCTGCTCAGTTCCACCGTGGACATGTCAGACAATCGGAAGGTCGTCACACCCCCTCGTACATACAGTGCACTGCTTCCCATGACGCCTCTGTGGTGAAGATCAGAACCGCGACGCCCAAAGCTGAAATCACGCAGTTTCCTCGTGAGTGGCCGAGAAAAACATTGCAGTTATACTACCGTTCAGAATAAACACAAAAGTAACGCAGGGGGTACGCATAAAGAGCGTCAAGGAAACTGTTTCTTTACGTGAGGTGCTGATTGCCACACATTTCATTTGCGAAAACGACAGTTCGCAGTTTGATCATCAACAGAAAGACAGTCTTCACTATCTATGACACTGCTGACAACCTCTGGCGTTTCAACCCTTTTATAAAGACACTGTTGCTCTGCATTTGTAGCAAACATGATACACTCCTGGAAATGGAAAAAAGAACACATTGACACCGGTGTGTCAGACCCACCATACTTGCTCCGGACACTGCGAGAGGGCTGTACAAGCAATGATCACACGCACGGCACAGCGGACACACCAGGAACCGCGGTGTTGGCCGTCGAATGGCGCTAGCTGCGCAGCATCTGTGCACCGCCGCCGTCAGTGTCAGCCAGTTTGCCGTGGCATACGGAGCTCCATCGCAGTCTTTAACACTGGTAGCATGCCGCGACAGCGTGAACGTGAACCGTATGTGCAGTTGACGGACTTTGAGCGAGGGCGCATAGTGGGCATGCGGGAGGCCGGGTGGACGTACCGCCGAATTGCTCAACACGTGGGGCGTGAGGTCTCCACAGTACATCGATGTTGTCGCCAGTGGTCGGCGGAAGGTGCACGTGCCCGTCGACCTGGGACCGGACCGCAGCGACGCACGGATGCACGCCAAGACCGTAGGATCCTACGCAGTGCCGTAGGGGACCGCACCGCCACTTCCCAGCAAATTAGGGACACTGTTGCTCCTGGGGTATCGGCGAGGACCATTCGCAACCGTCTCCATGAAGCTGGGCTACGGTCCCGCACACCGTTAGGCCGTCTTCCGCTCACGCCCCAACATCGTGCAGCCCGCCTCCAGTGGTGTCGCGACAGGCGTGAATGGAGGGACGAATGGAGACGTGTCGTCTTCAGCGATGAGAGTCGCTTCTGCCTTGGTGCCAATGATGGTCGTATGCGTGTTTGGCGCCGTGCAGGTGAGCGCCACAATCAGGACTGCATACGACCGAGGCACACAGGGCCAACACCCGGCATCATGGTGTGGGGAGCGATCTCCTACACTGGCCGTACACCACTGGTGATCGTCGAGGGGACACTGAATAGTGCACGGTACATCCAAACCGTCATCGAACCCATCGTTCTACCATTCCTAGACCGGCAAGGGAACTTGCTGTTCCAACAGGACAATGCACGTCCGCATGTATCCCGTGCCACCCAATGTGCTCTAGAAGGTGTAAGTCAACTACCCTGGCCAGCAAGATCTCCGGATCTGTCCCCCATTGAGCATGTTTGGGACTGGATGAAGCGTCGTCTCACGCGGTCTGCACGTCCAGCACGAACGCTGGTCCAACTGAGGCGCCAGGTGGAAATGGCATGGCAAGCCGTTCCACAGGACTACATCCAGCATCTCTACGATCGTCTCCATGGGAGAATAGCAGCCTGCATTGCTGCGAAAGGTGGATATACACTGTACTAGTGCCGACATTGTGCATGCTCTGTTGCCTGTGTCTATGTGCCTGTGGTTCTGTCCGTGTGATCATGTGATGTATCTGACCCCAGGAATGTGTCAATAAAGTTTCCCCTTCCTGGGACAATGAATTCACGGTGTTATTATTTCAATTTCCAGGAGTGTAGTATTCAAGAGAAAACCGCTTGACTTCATCTCTGGGTGTCGTGGTTCGGCCCTTCATCTCAGAGGCATCATGGGAAGCAGTGGAATGTGGGTATGAGCAGGTGTGGCGACATTCCAATCGTTTGTCACACCAACGTTGGGACTGGGCAGAACTGGGGTGAAATTTGGGTCCAATTCGACATAATTAACCCACATTAAACGTCACATGGACTCTTGAGATGTGGCCTTTTCTTTTTCAGCAAGAGTCGGCACCTTGATGTTTGAAGCATCATCGTGTCCGCGAGTGGCATCGTAGGGCACCACCCTTTTGCATCATCGCAGAGGAAGGTTGTACGCACCTTTAAGTACGCAAACCAATGGGTAGGAATTAGAAGGTTTCCAAACATTGATCTTTTAATTCTGTTGCACAGTGTATTAAGTTATTGAGTTGCCGTTCATACCACGAGCTCAGCCTTAAACTGAAGGTCCTCTAACATGTCAGGACTAATGTCTAACAATATCAAGGGATAAACACATGCCAGAATTTGTGAATTATGGTGAATTCTGTGGAATATCTTAATCGATCTACCAAATGACGTGCTTACACTAACCCATAAAATGCAATATTTTCCATGAGTCTTTTAAGGATATCATTAAACCTGTCGTTTCCGAGAGTTCCATTGCGATACAGTGATACGAATATAAGTTTGTCTCTAGTACCGTAGCTGTTTTTATTTAACTTTTGTTTGTCTATTCATGTACATTCCTTATTTAACATTAAGTGCATAAGTAGTTACTCTGTTATTTCATGACAGTGTTTCCGGCGAATGGCCAGCAATAATCACGTAGCATCGATTCTTCAGTTTACCTGATCTCTTTCGTCCATGTTCGCAATGTCGTAATGAAAACATTACATATGTTCATCGCTTACGGAAAGCAAGAAGAGAACTGAATTTTATAAACTCCATAGTTATAATTATTTTACTACTTCTAAGGAAATTTATTATTTGAGGGATTGTAGCCAAACAAGTCGCAGAACGATAGGTGCCAGAAAGTCATAAAATAATTTGTGAAATTGAGTTGCAAATGAGACAACCCCATATTTGGTACTAAAGTATGGTAATCTAATTCCAAAGTGATAAAAACCTGGAGGCACTGAGGTTTATTATTATTGTTATTCACGGATAAGTTGTTGTTGTTGTTGTGGTCTTCAGTCCTGAGACTGGTTTGATTCAGCTCTCCATGCTAATCTATCCTGTGCAAGCTCCTTCATCTCCCAGTACCTACTGCAACCTACATCCTTCTGAATCTGCTTAGTGTATACATCTCTTGGTCTCCATCTACGATTTTTACCCTCCACGCTGCCCTCCAATGCTAAATTTGTGATCCCTTGATGCCTCAGGACATGTCCTACCAACCGATCCCTTCTTCTAGTCAAGTTGTGCCACAAACTTCTCTTCCCCCCAATCCTATTCAATACCTCCTCATTCCTTAAGTGATCTACCCACCTAATCTTCAGCATTATTCTGTAGCACCACATTTCGAAAGCTTCTATTCTCTTCTTGTCCAAACTATTTATCGTCCATGTTTCACTTCCATACATGGCTACACTCCATACAAATACTTTCAGAAACGACTTCCTGACACTTAAATCTATACTCGATGTTAACAAATTTCTCTTCTTCAGAAACGTTTTCATTGCCATTGCCAGTCTACATTTTATATCCTCTCTACTTCACCATCATCAGTTACTTTGCTCCCCAAATAGCAAACTCCTTTACTACTTTAAGTGTCTCATTTCCCAATCGAATACCCTCAGCATCATCCGACTAAATTAGACCACATTCCACTATCCTCGTTTTGCTTTTGTTGATGTTCATCTTATATCCTCCTTTCAAGACACTGTCCATTCCGTTCAACTGCTCTTCCAAGTCCTTTGCTGTCTCTGACAGAATTACAATGTCATCGGCGAACCTCAAAGTTTTTATTTCTTCTCCATGGATTTTAATACATACTCCGAATTTTCCTTTTGTTTCCTTTACTGCTTGCTCAATATACAGATTGAATAACAAGGGGGAGAGGCTACAACCCTGTCTCATTCCCTTCCCAACCACTGCTTCGCTCTCATGTCCCTCGACTCTTATAACAGCTATCTGGTTTCTGTACAAATTATAAATAGCCTTTCGCTCCCTGTATTTTACCCCTGCCACCTTTAGAATTTGAAAGAGAGTATTCCAGTCAACATTGTCAAAAGCTTTCTCTAAGCCTACAAATGCTAGAAACGTAGGTTTGCCTTTCCTTAGTCATTCTTCTAAGATAAGTCGTAGGGTCAGTATTGCCTCACGTGTTCCAACATTTCTACGGAATCTAAACTGATCTTCCCCGAGGTGCTTCTACCAGTTTATCCATTCGTCTGTAAATAATTCGCTTTAGTATTTTGCAGCTGTGACTTATTAAACTGATTGTTCGGTAATTTTCACATCTGTCAACACCTGCTTCCTTTGGGATTGGAATTGTTATATACTTCTTGAAGTCTGAGGGTATTTCGCCTGTCTCGTACATCTTGCTCACCAGATGGTAGAGTTTTGTCAGGACTGGCTCTCCCAAGGCCGTCAGTAGTTCTAATGGAATGTTCTCTACTCCCGGGGCCTTGTTTCGAAGCAGGTCTTTCAGTGCTCTGTCGAACTCTTCACGCAGTATCGTAGCTCCTATTTCATCTTCATCTACATTCTCTTTCATTCCTATAATATAGCCCGGAAGTACATCGCCCTTGTATAGACCCTCTATATACTCCTTCCACCTTTCTGCTTTCCCCTCTTTGCTTAGAACTGGGTTTTCATCTGAGCTCTTGATATTCATACACGTGGCTCTCTTTTTTCCAAAGTTCTCTTTAATTTTCCTGTAGGCAGTATCTATCTTACCCCTAGTGAGATAAGCCTCTACATCCTTACATTTGTCCTCTAGCCATGCCTGCTTAGCCATTTTTCACTTCCTGTCGATCTCATTTTCTAGACGTTTGAATTCCTTTTTGCCTGCTTCATTTACTGCATTTTTATATTTTCTCCTTTCATCAATTAAATTCAATATTTCTTCTGTTACCCAAGGATTTCTACTAGCCCTTGTCTTTTTACCTACTTGATCCTCTGCTGACTTCACTACTTCATCCCTTAGAGCTACCCATTCTTCATCTACTGTATTTCATTCCCCCATTTGTGACAATTGTTCCCCTATGCTCTCCCTGAAACTCTGTACAACCTCTGGTTTAGTCAGTTTATCCTGGTTCATTCTACTTAAATTCCCACCTTTTTGCATTTTCTTCAGTTTTAATCTACAGTTCATAGCCAATAGATTGTGGTCAGAGTCCACATCTGCCCCTGGAAATGTCCTACAACTTTAAACCTGGTTCCTAAATCTCTGTCTCACCATTATATAATCTATCTGATACCTTTTAGTATCTCCAGGATTCTTCCATGTATACAACCTTCTTTTATGGTTCTTGAACCAAGTGTTAGCTATGATTAAGTTATGCGCCGAGCAAAATTCTACCAGACGGCTTCTTCTTTCATTTCTTAGCCCCAATCCATATCCACCTACTATGTTTCCTTCTCTCCCTTTTCCTACTGTCGAATTCCAGTCACCTATGACTATTAAATTTTCGTCTCCCTTCACTACCTGAATTAATTTCTTTTATCTCATCATACATTTCTTCAATTTGTTCGGCATCTGCAGTCCTAGTTGGCATGTAATCTTGTGTGGGCTTCGTGTCTATCTTGGCCACTATAATACGTTCACTATGCTGTTTGTAGTAGATTACCCGCACTCCTATTTTTTTATTCATTATTAAACCTACTCCTGCGTTACCCCTATTTGATTTTTTATTTATAAACCTGTATTCACCTGACCAGAAGTATTGTTCCTCCTGCCACCGAACTTCACTAATTCCCACTATATCTAACTTTAACCTATCCATTTCCCTTTTTAAATTTTCTAACCTACCTGCCCGATTAAGGGATCTGACATTCCACGCTCCGATCCGTAGAATGCCAGTTTTCTTTCTCCAGATAACGGCGTCCTCTTGAGTAGTCCCCGCCCGGAGATCCGAATGGGGGACTATTTTACCTCCGGAATATTTTACCCAAGAGGACGCCATCATCATTTAACCATACAGTAAAGCTACATGACCTCGGGAAAAATTTCGGCTGTAGTTTCCCCTTGCTCTCAGCCGTTCGCAGTACCAGCACAGCAAGGCCGTTTTGGTTAGTGTTACAAGGCCCGATCAGTCAATCATCCAGACTGTTGTCCCTGCAACTACTGAAATGGCTGCTGCTCCTCTTCAGGAATCACACGTTTGTCTGGCCTCTAAACAGATAGCCCTCCGTTGTGGTTGCACCTACGGTACGGCTATCTGTATCGTTGAGTCACGCAAGTCTCCCCACCAACGGCAAGGTCCATGATTCATGTCTATCATGGCCACAATAATGCGTTCACTATGGTGTTTGTGGTAGCTTACTCGCACTCCTATTTTTTTATTCATTATTAAACCTACTCCGGCATTACCGCTATTTCATTTTGTGTTTATAACCCTGTACTCACCTGACCAAAAGTCTTGTTCCTCCTACCACTGAACTTCACTAATTCGCACTATATCTAGCTTTAACCTATCCATTTCCCTTTTTAAATTTTCTAACCTACCTGCCCAATCAAGGGATCTGACATTCCACGCTCCGATCCGTAGAATGCCAGTTTTCTTTCTACTGATAACGACGTCCTCCTGAGTTGTCCCCGCCCGGAGATCCGAATGGGGGACTATTTTACCTCCGGAATATTTTACCCAAGAGGACGCCATCATCATTAAACCATACAGGAAAGCTGCATGCCCTCGAATAAGTAACCAGTGTATAATGCAAAGGTCAGTATGCATGGGCATAGACAGAACTTCGTAGTTGGGGACCCTCGTCTGAACACTCGGTGGAGTCGGCATTAGCTGCCAGTGCGTTGTCGGTTTACTGTATCGATCTCCTCTCATAACATGTGACTGCTTGCTAGCATGTGGCAGCCCTCATCGTCCACTTCTGTAGCTCTAACCGGACGCCCTGGGTTTCTTAATTCCGTGCCTCCTGCCTACGCTTTCTCCTTCCAGAGGGTGGCCCAGTGAGAGACGCGATGTTGTCCGTGCACGGCGGTCATTATTTGCGGCGTTTATCACACAGAAGCGAGGTCTGTATGAATATTTAAAACTTCGAGAATAGACTGAAAGATAGTCCATCTGACACAGAATGGAAAATGTCACAAAGTTATAAGACATTTCATAATGAGGAGATCCGACTCAAAACCTAAAAACTGAGTCGACAATAAGCTAACGTGCCTGCATCATTTAGAACTCTTCATGGAGATCAGCACGTGATTAACTTCTTCTCAGTCAACAATGTGTCTTCCTTTCACTGATCAATCATTCATTACATACGTTTAGTGACCGTCTTTTACCAGCTGCTATTGCTCGGCAGTTTAGTTCTACTACGCCGCCACCCTTGCCCTTTCCCCCTTCCCCCTCCTCTTCCTTCCCCCATGTGTCCTTGAAGGCTCTGAATTTCCTGCAGTATTGTCATTGGGACGAATTTGCTATGCCTCCAGGCATTTGGGATCTAACGAGTGTCGACTTGATTGCCTGCGCTAGAGCAAACAGCGGAACTCAACTCCACTGAATGTCTGTCGAATACTCCATGAAGAATAATTTTTAAAATTCTCGGCAGAGGTGTGCGGGAGGCACCGAGGTTGTTGCCGAGCCAGGAGACCTTAGAGTGACTTGCTGTATTATTCATGAATGTGTCAATGTTGCATCCGCCCCTTCCCCTTAATCATGCGATACTAGGGCACGAAGTAGTTTTGAACGATCCCTAGTGCTTCCACCTGGCAGACCAGGATAAAAACTGCGGTGGTGCTACACGCTAAGGGGGGTTAGATCACGTTCCGTGGGGTTATAGTCCCACGATGTCCTTAGTGTATAATCGTTCGGGGATGTCACCAGTGTAGAACTTTGTCAATGAAGTCTTTCTGTTGGTCAGCACACTGTGAACTGCCCTGTTCGATCCGGAAATATGTGTGACTCAAAACCACAAGGGAAGGAGGCATTTTCGTGTCTGAGATGTTTTCCTCGGTCATCCTTAGAAAAATCGCCTGATTGTAGCATTGGGTGTCACTTATCTCACCTCTATCACAGAAACATCAAAAGAAGGGGTGAATTGTGGGTATTAGCTGGGATGATGCCTTTGTATCGTGTGACATGTCCATAGTAGCGCTGGGCTGAATTAGGGTGAAATTTGGTACCTATATAACATCATTAACCCACCTTACAACTCACATGGACATCTGAACTAGGGCCTTTTACTTGCATTTGTCCAGCTGTTTGATTCGCCGCTGAGGCCCTTGGTGACACCACAGGGCCCCAAGCTTTTGCGCCATTATAGACGATCATTGTAAGCAATTTTGAGACCAATTTCAAACCCCTGCGTCGAAGTGGGAGACAATTACGGGTTTAAATACAGTGACCCTTTGATTGTGTTAGTCAGTGCACTTTTCTTAACACGTCAGTTGTCCGAAACATCACCAGATAACGTTCATTGGTTACGGTGGGCAGTGCTAGTGTTTTGGTTTAACAGAGTACTTTAACTTCACGTTGCATGTCCACATATGAAGACTACTAGTATATTAGTATATCGTGCATTGTATAGATCCTGAAAAGTTCTATGTTCCATATATTGACGGAGAAAACTCTGCAAAACCGTAACGTTATAGTAACATAAAGTGTATATCACGGATGACCTATACTACTGCAAATAAACTATTAGTATAGGACCAATGCAATTACATTACCTACCAAAATCACGGTACGCAGTAAAGCCAAATACTGAATGACCCTATCGCAACGTGCTACCATCCACACCCCAATGCATCATTCTAAGATATACTATGTCTGAAGTGATTCTGCTGTTTCCTTGTCTGACTCACAGAACTGCCTAGATAAATTAACTGAGAAAATTTCTGATTTTAACAAATAAACTGCTTCGGCTTTCTTTTAAGTGCAACGAGGCTTTGAATTGTGCTTAGAGCGCAGGGTATGGATAGCAGCAGCAGAAGAGTTTACGAGATTTTGTATTGTTCTATGGATGATTGCAGTTACAATAATAGATAGGTGATATCTTCTGCAGCTATTGACACGATAACTACTTGATATCGATGTACTGGGATGCACGTGTACTGAGCAATCACTGAACTAGATATAGCATAGAGGGTGTATCGTAATTAATGTTGTAAACGCACTGAGCCGCGCGTGGCTCGTGTTCATGCCATTTATTGCTTGTCAGCTTGTCTTTACAGTACCGCTGCCTCGTTTCTTATTCGATTTACTGGCGTCACTAAGTTGCTGGCTTGCCTGTCCGTGAGTGGCACCAGTAGCGCTTATCAATAAGAGCACTGTCGTATTATCTTTGGAGCAAACGCTAGTATTTCCGGGTCGTGGTGTGTCGGGAGTTCCATCGGGATGGAGCAGCAGTGAGTTCCATACAGCCATGACTCGCCAGACCATTGCCCACACACACATGACTTGAGTGGGGACGAACTTCGCTGGACGTTCGGTCGGTCGTCTTATCGGACGACGTGTGTTTGATTGCCGATCGCCGATCGCCTCTGGGTTCTCTGTGTGTGTCGACTTGTGATTCGTCCTGGTTGTTCCCCAGTGACTGGTTTTAGTACTGTTGAAGATGTTTGTGGAAGTGTTTCCACGGAACCGTGTGTAGAATGTGGTTTTGACTGACCAGTTATTGTAACGCTGTCTGCATGTTGGATGCAGCTGGTCGGTTGGGACAGGGCAGTGAGTAAGTCTCCGTCTTGCGGGGTCAGGCTGGGACCACTGACAGCGTGCACACGTGGTCGGATTGTGAGGCGCTAGCTGTGACAGCTACAAAGTTCGTTGCCCACCAAACGTGGACACTGAAGCTGAGTGATCAGTTAACCTGTTATGAAATCTCAACTGCTGTGACGTCTCTTCGTTCATTGTCGGTTGTTACTTCCTGGGCCATTCCGGCTAGCAGCAACATATGGTGTGTTGGAGTCAGTGAAATTTTGCTGGTATTTTCCTGTGTGGTCTTTAACTATTAAATTGGTTGTTAGTTATCAGTGAAGTACACGAGTGGTATTTTCTGCCTGTTACCTGCCCTGGTCGTTAGTGTAGTCTACTGGCAGTTTGTCATTCCTCGCCATGTTCATGCTGTCCAGCACGGCGTGTAGTTCAGCAGCATTTTAGTTGTTTGTTCATTTTTTTGTTAAAAGTCGTTATTGTGCCTTGGCTGTTTTTAGACGCCAATTTTGAAGACGTAATGCAGCTGGTATCTTCGTCCTCTGGTGATATTTTTCGCTGTCGTACCGTTGGTCGGGCAGAAGGGAATTTATTCGGTTGTTGGTCGGTCCTTCAGATATCCCTTGGTCAGTTTACTATCCAATTATTTAACCTTACTCTTGGCTGCCTGTCTCACATCACCTTATGTTAGAGCTACCTCCTCAGGCCGACCCTTGGAACACTTCTGAGCACCACTGTTCATTTTAGATTGTGATTTTCATTTTAGTTTGATGTACTGTGAGAGGCCTTCAGCTGTCTATTAATTTAGTTTGTTTTAATTTCAAGATAAGGCCTTCAGCCAATTAAATTTAAAATTTTGAAAATTGATTTGTTTGAATCTAAGTTTTTAAATAAAATTTGTCTATCTGAAATTCTTGTTATCCAGGCCCTAAGCCCTGAGTTGTTCTATGTCTTGTGTGTGGCCTTCAGCCGAGTATTTGCGTGAAATGTTTTTCTTAAAGTAAGGCCTTCAGCCATATGTATTCTTTACTGCAATTTTAATAACTTGTCTTCAGGCCTTCAGCCGTTCTTTTTTTTATGGTGTGGTTTTGGCCCTTCAGCCCAAGAGGTATCCAAGTTTTCTTAACTAGGGCTTCAGCCGTATTGTTTTAATTGGATCCTTTCAGGCAATGTGTAATTAAGTGGTTCTTATGAAAATAAAAGTTTGTGTGTTTTTTGCAACTAAAAGTAACTTATTATGGGCCCCTCCACAACCATAACCTAATCCACTCTGTCCTAGAAAACCAGATTTCACGCATACAGTTGAAAGTACATGATACTAGGAGCAAAAATAGTCTATGTTTACTGGACTTTTTTTTTTGTCCATACTACCCGTTCCGAAAATATGGATACCAAAGAACTTGCAGTAGAAAAGATTTGTTTCACAGTATCGAATATGAAAAGTTGCTCGTAGCTCTTAAGGTATGCATTTTCGACCCTATGTTTACTGAGACTATTTTCCTTCTATCGTGTACTTTCAACTGTATGCGTTTACGCCATTAATTTTGATACACCCTGTATAATAGTGATGTAACTTTTCATGCCACAACCATCCTTACTGGGTGAAGCACTGGCATGGTAAATTAGATGGATTTGGCAGATATAGCGTAACAGGTATTCATGGTTTCTCATAATCATAAGGAATCTTAACTATTCGTGCAGTGTTGAATTACATCAAAATAATGGAGTTTCAATAGAACGAGTGGTTGAGCAAATCTACATTTACATGATTACTCTGCAATTCACATTTAAGTGCTTGGCTGAGGGTTCATCGAACCACAATCATACTATCTCTCTACCATTCCACTCATCATACTATCTCTCTACCATTCCACTCCCGAACAGCGTGCGGGAAAAACGAACATCTAAACCTTTCTGTTCGTGCTCTGATTTATTTTATTTTGATGATCATTCCTACCTATGTAGGTTGGCTTCAAAAATTTTTTTCGCTTTCGGAAGAGAAAGTTGGTGACTGAAATTTCGTAAATAGATCTCGCCGCGACGAAAAACGTCTTTGCTTTAATGACATCCATCCCAACTCGTGTATCATATCTGCCACACTCTCTCCCCTATTACGTGATAATACAAAACGAGCTGCCCTTTTTTGCACCCTTTCGATGTCCTCCGTCAATCCCACCTGGTAAGGATCCCACACCGCGCAGCAATATTCTAACAGAGGACGAACGAGTGTAGTGTAAGCTGTCTCTTTAGTGGACTTGTTGCATCTTCTAAGTGTCTTGCCAATTACACGCAACTTTTGGCTCGCCTTCCCCACAATATTATCTATGTGGTCTTTCCAACTGAAGTTGTTCGTAATTTTAACACCCAGGTACTTAGTTGAATTGGCAGCCTTGAGAATTGTACTATTTATCGAGTAATCGAATTCCAACGGAAAACCTCTGGCTTTGTGTTCTGAAATACGTCTGAAGGGTATCGGGTAAAGTGGATGTCTTCCTACGCTTGGCGACAGTTTTGTCAGTCCTACCGAAGTGTTTCATCAAAAATAACACCCAGCTTTTCACCACTTGCTGATACATTATTAGGACATGCTGCGAAAAATTCAAGGCAATTATTCGTGAAATTCAGGAGGCAACAATTTCTGATGAGATATTAAAGTTCCTTGAGATTTCTTACCATGTAAAATATCCTATATATCCTAGCCCAAAAAGACTCTGTGACATTCCTTAGGACATATGCTGACGGAAAGATTTTTGTTTATCACAGACAATACGCTGCTGTCTGTTCCTCAAGTAACTCTTAAATCTTTCAGGGCACTACCTAAATATTTAAAGTGGCGCATTTTTCTCTGCAATATGTCATGATGGTCTCAGATACTTTACTGAAACCTAGTAGTGCCATTATGGTGTATCACGTTTGCGTATGGCACATTTTTGGTCCTCGGCTGCCATGACTGGTACATGGTTTTATGAAAATCGGAATGGTATTTGACATTCAGGTTAAGTTTTACAGTACATTTATCGTGAGCAATACATTCCACAGCTTTGGATACAGCTGCTACGATGCTGATTTGCCGGTTACCAGTTGGGGACTGCGGTTCAGCGTTATTAAGTGCTGGTAGGACTATGCCCTTTTCTTACTGTCAGCGGAATGTATGTGATTCGTGAGAGACAACTGTCCTTCATCTACCGCTAAGTTCTTCTCAGTAGTTATGGTGAAGATGTCGTTGCCAGTTGCTTCGACCGCGGATATGGTTCGTGACATTCTCGTTTAGTTCACTGTGATATGCTTTACGTGTCAGATTAGTTATCTCGTTGAGGGGTTCTTGTGGACGATCGTTCATTGGAGCATGGCTTTCAATGTTGCTGGTATCTTTCGATATCACTGGCTTATATTCAGATATACATAGTTGCGTTAGCAACCCATCGGGCCTGAGGTCAGAACCTCATATCAGAGTCATAAAGTTCTGAAACAGACACGACCAGCTGCTAAAGCAGCTACGTGGATCTGAAGATGAGGTAGAGATATCGAGATATGTCATGTAGTAAAAAATGTGCAGCTGAGATTTAAGTGCAAATTAGATTATTTTTAAATATCAATACACTAACTGTTCTCTTGCAATGAATGTGTCGGCTACAGTGAAAAGTCGTTCATTTCGTCAACTGAGGATATATTAGATATCATAACATTTTTCTTATAATATTGCAACAGTACTCTATTGCTTAACAGCCAGTATCAACACTTGTAGGTAAGTGATATTTGATCGATTATTAATGTACAATACTCTCCATTGCTAATTAGGCTGTTGTTCACGGTAGGCTGCCTGACATCATCCTCTTTGATGCATGCCAACGTCGTACACGGCTTTGTGCTCACCACATCGGAAGCAACGTCTGCGCAAATGTTTGCCGAAGTGCCTGTTCGGTAGTGGTGTAAGGGCAATACGCTATATTGTGTATACATTGCTTTCTGGGCCAACCTGAAACCCAATTACACGCGTCCAGCGCACTGTAATTATGGGGCTGCCAAGATTTCGGGGAACTGCGATATTGCGTTTGCACAGCAGCACGTCGTTTATCATAGAGTGGGTGAGTTTACTGGCAGCTTCCGCTTTCAGTCACCTGCGCAAGTTATACAGGAACTCTGTCGATAAGTTGTGCAAATAACCAGTGCATCTCGAAGGGAATAATTTGAAATGAAGGTGGAAATTGTTCAGTATCTAACGTTCGTCTAACATTTCCTAATATTGTATGAGTGACAATTCTTGTATACTGTAACTTAGAAACGGAACTTACTTACTGACACGTGCCGCTTGTTCTGTGTTTCATCACCAATTTTATGTGCTTAAGCCAAAGATTAATTTAGCACTGGAGCAGATACTGTTTTCTATTACTGTAGTACCTCCAGCACTTAACAAGGTGCAACTGTTCGAAAAACAGTTACTTGATAAAACAGTATATATAATCTGCAGCAGTACTCCGTAAGCCATTGTACTGTGTATGTCGGAGAATACATCGTTAGGATGTTAAACATTTCGTTTCTTACTCCATTTTCGTACAGAACTAAGGGAAAAATAACTGTTTAAATGATTTACTTCTACGGGAGACAACTCTCACGTAGAACGTTTTGAAGGGAAATTCCGCCATTTGTATGTAAATTACTATTCATTTAGACGTATCAGACGATTCTGACATTGGAACTTAAACTTGAGAATGGCTACGTAGCAGATATCTTGATTACATGAAATAAAGGAATAATAATTTAAAGTCAAAGGGCGGAAATCCCTTTCCAAAAGACTGTCTAAATGCTACTGTAATTATTTTAATATGTGTCGCCTATTCCTCATTATCCCTAGATAGATATGTGTTGGTGGCAGTATAATGATCACGCAGTCATTATCGAATACGTATTCTCTAAAACTGGCCAACAGGGCTTCACGAAAGTTACGTTGCAACTGAAGTGCAACTCAGCATTTTTAGCACTGTAAGAGGCAAAGGAAATGGAATGGGACAGATTATCCTTAAATATAATTTGACGTCATAAGATACCACTAATTTTGGAATCAGATGGAACATTGTTCTGCCCTGAGAATAGTGGTTGCTTTACTCTCAGCAGAATCATTAAATTCGACTAACAGACGTCGTACAAAGTGAATCATAGTTTTTCACTTAGGCAGCCCACGTAGCATGTGCCAGGGAGGTCTCTTTTATTAAGCCTGCCTCGAAGAGATTTCCTGGACTGGCACTCGCATGCATTTACTTACAAATTAAATCATTTCATTGTGAAAACAGACAAAGTTGCGAATTAGCTAGTTTTCTTACTTGATGAGGTGACTAGTCTTGGGTTTTTCATTTGTAACATATTCGCAAAACATCTATCTAGTGAGAATAAATATTACTCCACATAACAAAATTCATTATAATCATTATCCATAGAACAGTGCAAGTGATCATGAAATCAGATACAAACGGAAACATTTAAATGTCCAGTCCCCATGCAGATGAAGGGATGACGGGGAGAAACTATGGGCCTTACATGTAAATTAGAGATATGATGTGTCGAGAAACTTCCACATTGTTGAGGGATCTGAATTGATGCATTACTTCCTAGAATTTAATGATTGTTGCGTTTTACCTGCTCACAACCTTAAGTGCGCAGCGCAGATTCTGTCAGAAAATAATTAGGTGTGCTGCAACGGCCTTTGTAAACCGAGGCTTTGGGAGAGATTTCAAATTACTCTTGATATTTAATAAAATCTTATGTATATCCATGTAATTAATTTAAAACACTGACTTAAACACACAGTGGGGTAATTTAGACAGTGTCTTCGAAGAAATCCGCAATCATTTATAAAAATTGTGACTGATTTCCGATCCACTTCAACCATCTTCAAACCTGCAGATAAAAATAAAATAAGTAATTAACGTAAAATCTATTATATACACAATATGCAGAATAAAATGTACCAGAACGTACCACTTTGTGTTGGTTACTGGAGTTACACGTACATGCCAAATTTGCTGATTGTTTGAACGGGTAGACTTTGGATATGGTGTAACAGTAATATTGTGTGTCGAACATTTTGTGTTAATTTATTTTTGTCCACAGATGATGTGGAATCGAAACCGCCCACAAATTTAAAATATGAGCGCAATCTAAACGGACAATAGGATCTGCTGTCAGACATGCAGTGGTTCGGCTGTCATCGAGCATATGTGCTACAAAGATATTATTTGCGAAATTCCTAAGGTTTCCTGAGTGAATCGCACACGAAGAAAAAACTGGTTTGTTGTAGCCGGCCACGATTTTCTGTCCTTAGCGAACCCTTTCCTCTCAGTGTAGAGCACGCACCCAGTTCCTAAGTTTTTTGTTACGTGTTCCGGAGCCCTGATGTTGCATGTATGCTGTATTCGACTTCTTGTATTTTTTCAAAGCAAGGAACTAACCTAAGAGCCGAGCGTTTCTAGACGCTACAGTTTGGAACCGCGCGACCGCTACGGTCGCAGGTTGGAATCCTGCCTCGGGCATGGATATGTGTGTTGTCCTTAGGTTAGTTAGGTTTAAGTAGTTCTAAGTTCTAGGGGACTGATGACCTCAGACGTTAAGTCTCATACTGCTCAGAGCCATTTTTTTAACCTAAAAGGAATCTTGTACACAACACAAGCATAGAAATCTATATTTGCAGGCCACAAGCTGCCATCGTCCTGCACAGTGCTGTAGTGTATTACGTACGTTAGTTCATAGAGCGCGTATGGTATCTGGTCGTGTGAAATCCAACATTTGAAGACGGTGTTTCGACAAAACCGTTAAACTGTGAGAGAGGTACATAATGAATTCAGGCCCAAGCGAGTTCAGTCAATGGAGCACAATGATGAAATGAGACACCCACCACTTTGTCCTTTTTGCCACATTTTGGTGTCATGTTGTGAAGAATCGAAAGAGTCCTCGGGGGATACGACAGTAAGTACGTTTTTCGGCAACCTACAAAACTGAGGAACCTGTTGGGTTCGGTTAAGGTTGATCTTGGCCTGAGGTAATGTTGTGTGTATCAGATTCCGCGTCAAGTTGGCGCAGCATATGTAGGCCAGACGTGTCGTACAGTACAAGAACGCTACGATGAACATCAGTCATACACACCTACGTCAACCGGAAAAGTGGAGCACTGTCTGAATACAGGACATCGAAAGATTTGTGAAAAGACAGAACTTTTACCCCCGGCATCATCAATGTGGGACTGTGTCATTAAGAAAGCAATACATATCCGTACAGACGATAATCTCACCTTCAGAGGTGCGCGGTTTCAACTGAGCACAGCCTGGAACCCTGCAGTGGCTGCTATTAAATAGCGAAGAGGAAACTAAGATTTTTTTCTATAATAGACCCGTCAGAATATTGGTCTAGCGTAGATTTTAGTGACTGACGTCTGGCCGCGCTTTTATTTAAACATAGCGTATAGCGCACACACAGGAGGGCCGCTCTGTGATTTTCGGCAGAGGGCGTTTAAAAAATGGTTCGAATGGCTCTGAGTACTATGGGCCTTAACTTCTAAGGTCATCAGTCCCCTAGAACTTAGAACTACGTAAACCTAACTAACCTAAGGACATCACACACATCCATGCCCATGGCAGGATTCGAACCTGCAACCGTAGCGGTCGCGCGGTTCCAGGCTGTAACGCCTAGAACCGCTCGGCCAACCCGGCCGGCACAGGGCGTTTAAGTATTGCACCATGTATCTGCAAATCATTCCACACGCGTGAGTTCCGTGTCTGCGCATTCTTTGCGCGTATGTTTAACAATATTAATGAAATGATAATAGTTACGCCACGGAAACAAAGTTTATTTATTCTTAATAACACGATCCCTCCTAAACGCAATTTAAATTGAAAAGTACATTCTGAAGGTTTAAACAGACTTACTGCCACACAATAGAACGTCTTCCAAGGTCCGATAATATCAATGGTAACTTTTCTAATGTTGAAACACACACTTGACATCAGTAGCGACGATTCAAGTACTATTCGGATATCTCACTTACTCATAACTGTCGGTTCCTTGCATCATGCTGACAAAAAGTCTTCTATCGTTATAGAATTACTTCCTCCGTTTACTAAACTCCTCAAAATCTTAATCATGCAGATATTTCTTCAAATTATCATAAACCGGTGCAACACTCGGCCGCACACTGGCCTTCATCATTGACAAATCGTTCCAGACTGAAGTGTTTTCCCGCTTCTACGGAAATGTGTGAGATGTAATGAGAGGACTACCCGCTTGTTGGTGCAAACCATGTGCCCATACAGGATGTATTTTGTTGCGTCTAGTTCAATTCAACACTTCAGATAGAACTTCTTGTTAGTTTCTCTTTGGAGACGTACTTACAAAACTATTTTGTTATCTGATTGTAATGCACTCTATTTAACGTTATAATATTTTTTGTTTAGCATTTTTTACCGGCTTCTGTGAAATTAAGCCTATCTTGAGATACATCGTACGAGACGTCGGTTGCCAACACTCCGTGTCATGGAGTGTTTCGTTAAAATTTGAGTTCGAGTTTCTTACATCTCTCCATTCGTTGCCATTGATGCATTTTGGATTCACTACAGCTTTATAATCTGCCACTCCGAAGCAACTATTGTTGATAATAATCTTCTTTCCACTTTGTGGATGTTTCCATATTTCACTGACATATTTTCATCTTGATTTCTGTTCTAATACTGACTTTCAGTTACTTCATTTTTCTTTATTAGTTTTTAGCTTGTTGCTAAAGCAGGAGAGAAAGTGCTGCCACTTTGGTGGGAATTATGTTTATAGAGTATTCTAAAAAGAATAATTCGATTTCACTAGGTCATGTCTTCTACAAGGAAGAATAAAGGAAGTTGGGGTTAATTGTCACTTACTCATTAAGCTAAAAATGTGCCTTCACCCCAGCTGTAAGTCAGCGATTCATGTGGTTACCGGTTGGCGTCATACTGGTGCAGACACCTCGCTCATTGCTTATCCCACATGTGACCCATCGTAATGGCAATAACACAGCGATAAAAGGCGTTTTCCATTTCAACAGGCGCAATACAGTTACACCTGTGCGGCTATATTTTAGTCGAGAGTACGACCCCAGCGATGGATCGATTGCAAGATTCTTGAGATCTCGCGTTACACTGTTGGCGGTCAAGTTCACCTGATGTCACGGTATGTCACATTTTTGGTGAGGGTGTACGGAAGACTACGTGGTGCCTCTCCATCCAAAAATTTTGGATGATGCTCGACGCTTTATAGCAACACCAGAGAATGCAGTAAAATCAGATTTGTTTCGCAGAAGTTTGGTACGAGTTTGACTGTCATCTGGATGTTTGTCCTGTGTTCGATGGAGGACCCACTGAACATGTGTGAAGGGTGGGTGAAAACTTTGAGCGTAAACGTGATTGTAAAAATTACTCAAGACTGTATGTCGTTCCATGTAAAATATATACTCATACTATAACACTCCCTCTCTGCTACTACCGTACCATAACCTCTATGCTAGAAGCAGGTTGTAACATAAAGCAATTTTGTAAAAGCAACTATGGCACAAAGCAACAGAGCAGTGTTACCCTCTGAGAGGAATTTTGTTAATTTGACCGTGTAGTTCTTAACGGAGGTGGCTTATCGGAAATGAAAGTAAGAATTACGTAAATGTTGGAATAGTGACAAACAAAATTTTGCCTAGCTATACTATTTCTAGAATAAGGGAAACGGTCGCCAGCCTAATTAGGCAAGAGAAAGATTAACATTCTCGTTTATGAAAGTAGGTATAAGTAACTATAATGGACAACACGACAGACACAACCTAGACTTAGCAACACGCGAGTGCAATGAACTCTAACACACATATGTTTTAAGATTGAAGCTAACAGTTAGAGCAGCAGGAACTATTTTCAAAATTATAACAGGTACAGAAAAACACTATCACTTTCAGGGTTTACACAAACTGAGTGGTCTTTATACTGTTAATATGCACACAAGAGAGATAAACACTTGGCATACATGAGAATGTAACGTTTCACAACTGCAGCTTTCTCACTTTTACTACAACGAAACACAATGTTGACAAAATTGCAAGAAACTGACTCTCCTTTTTAGAATTTGCTACAGACAACAACGTGATCATTTACTTTATAAGACTCAGCCTAAAGTTTGAGTTTGGTAACAGCACTTTAAATAACAGTTTCAATAGGCATTATTTAACAAAGCTCTAGGCTTCAACGTACTTTCAGTAAGGGCACTCGGTAATCACTTTACTTCAAACGGAGAGGACCCTGAGAGGTGTTATAATGAGGAGTAAAATCAAGGTAGGTAAATAAATTCCGATATGAATTACCTTATATTTCAGCACACTAACACATCCATTAGGCTGATCCTTCACTGTACATCAATATAGTATTACGTTACAGTGATTGCGCAATGTGGTGGCAACTGCATGTTGGTAGGTGGAATTACAGGTAGAATTGCCGGACTTTATCGTATCTTCATGGCGATGATTCATACAAATTCCAGAATAGATCCAGCTATTTATCCACCCATCCGAGGCATTGGAAAGAAGCAGTAAAAGCCTCTCTCTGAATCAGCATGAAATGCACCTTTACATTGACAGTGCACAGACTGGTGGCTCGTCTCCGACTGGTGGCTCGTCTCCGACTGGTGGCTCGTCTCCGACTGGTGGCTCGTCTCCGACTGACTATCAGTTCCACCTTTTCCACCTATGCCAACCACAATTTGTGCGCTCTGCACATTTCCGTTCCCGAGGGGAACCACTACACCTTTTACATACAGAATAACTAAGAGCTCTAAGTGAGGATCAGCAATTTACATAACAGCAAACAAATACATTAAATAGAACATAACATTTTCACATATTGACACTTCAACAAAAAATTATTCACACAAAATTACAATTACATATAATAATTTCTTTTCCCTCCAAATGGGACAAAGAATATAAATTGCAGATACACTACTTTGCATAGAATCAAATCACATCAAAGGTTTGACAAAGAAAAGAATACACAATTTTATGTTATCGATTTAAACACATTTACAGAAGATCAACAATGGGACCTTAAATAAAGCAAAAGGAAAATAAATTCATACAGCATTAAGAGCTGTGGTGTTACACATGCCCCATGTTTCGTCGAAGTTTCCTGTAAGGGATACTTCAAGGAAACATCTATAACACCTAAGTGGTGCTGGCTGCAAAAAAAAAAAAAATTATTCCATCCAACTTCAGTTGGAAAAAAAAACATATTACAAACATACAGTATATACACTAAGAAATTGCATACATTTCTTCCAAAAGATTTTCAAAATAAGACATTTACATAAATTTTCATATTCACACTAGTTTAAGGAAACTAATTTTTATCATTACACAAAATATCTTTAAGCATGTTCATTTCATACACACACAGTTCAATTAATAGGCAATCAGTACACAAAATAAATCTGCATATTAGTAGAATATGGTATAGCCTTCAAATAAAATAAAGAAAATACATATACAATAGCACAGAACATTTTAACTTAAAAAAACAGAAGTTTGTCTCTCAATAATTTTAGAGGAATGTAAGTTTCACAGACACACAAGCATATTAATGATCACAGTACATTTTACAAGGTTCAGCAATTAATGAAATATTGAAAATATCAGTTTGCATCCACATATGCACAAATATTTGCACAAACAACTATGAGAACCTTTTTCCAACTGACTCTTTAAATACCAAAGTAACTTTGCAAGGTTGTTTCAAAATAATTAACTTTAAAGCTGCTCTTCATTAATAGCAGTCCAAAATATTTGTTGCACATAAACACACTAACATATTCAGATCCTATCTTTAATCATCACTGCTGTGTTTTAAAACAAGGCAGTCCAAAACTTTAATTTACACCAGAAAACCTAGTCTCAAAACATCAATAACTATTTGAACAAGAATACATACACACTTTTTTAATAACTTTTCACTGACTTCAATAAGAATAGTCAGTTTATAACATATTGCTCAAAAAACCTAACTTAATTCACTGCTTGCCTCAGCACTAGCAGTCCATGTTACACATTCTGCCCATTATTGGTTTAGCAGTCTTTTTACATACAAATTTAGGCACAAATGCACAATTTAGATAAAGAACACAAAAAAAACCTTTTTAAGTTGACACACTGCCCCATCCTCTAGGTTTGGCAGTTCGTGACCACTTATCAACTTCTTGCCCCATAATGGCAAGTCCTTTGGCTACTGCTCATATAGTATATTTGGTAGCCCTTAGCTTCAGGACCGCAGAAGTTTTATTCTTTTGTCTGTTTTACTGCCCATCAACACATTTTTGAGCAGTTTATTGTCATCATCTTTAGGTTTTTTCATCTTTATGTCACATCTTTGGTAAAATTTGCATTAATGGTATAAAACATTAAACCTGCAACTTTGAAACAGCAATTAGACACTGGTAACAAAACCATTTCTTTTCAAATGACACAACCAGGTAACATATACATTAATCGAGAAAAATTAAATGTCATATTCAGGATCAAGTTAGGATAAAGTATTTCTTACTACTCCTTTATCATTGCTTTTCCACACACATTTAGGTCATTACATATATCAAGATCAGGACAATAATTTCATATCCTATTGGAAGTGATTTCTGCCAACCCTTTTGCTGGCACTAGACACATACCTCACACACCTATTTCACATACATTAGCCAGGTTCATCTCCTCAGTTTTAAATACATAAAGTTTTTCAATATCATATTTGCCCCTATTTTCAAAAACATTTACATTTAGTCATATTATGGCATTCATTTACCTTTTCTTTTCAGTAAGCTATTCTTTTCTCATCTATATTTCTCTTCCCAATTACTTTACCATTACATTTTTCCTTTACGGTACCCACTATACTTTCATTATTCTTGGTCATTTTCCAGTATACCCACAGTATTCTACATTATTTCCACACTATTCAATACACTCTGATAGAGAAGAAGGAAAGAAGATAGTAAAAGTTCTGAATGATGAAGAGGAAGGTTGGCAGCACGAAAAGAAATGGAAGTAGTGCTGACAACAACTCGGGTCCCTGGTGCTCGTCAGGCACCTGACAATGCAAAGAGTGCATGTCCCCTGAGGCTTAACAACCCTCATCTGAGGACATGTACCTTCAAATACACAACATGGTGCAAACATAAGCCCTTTATGGTCTTTAAGTATATTAGAAATTAATTATTATCTTGTGGAGTTCTTTGCACTCTCGTGTAGTTACTATAAGCATCATTAGTCATAAAGTTTTCAGGTTTCTCACACTACATTGCCCTGTCTTCATAATTAGACTGGCAACAGTAAGTATTCAATTGAAAATAAACAGTTTCTAAGCAAAGTTAAACAGTACACTACAATACAGTACAGTAAATAAGCAACACCCTGCCACAGGCCTCACGATCAACAAAACAATAATTCATTTTCAGGTAACACTCAGATACAATAATACTAAAGTCATGCACTATATTAACAGTGTATGTACATACAATGTCCTGCCCCAGTCTCTTTATTAACAAGGCAGTCTTTTATGGTTCATAAAACAGTTACTAAGTCTGGTGGCTTTTTAGGCCTCCTGTTTTCTACATCTTTTACTAATTCATTCAGATCTTGCCAACGTTTTGTTTCAGCAGGTGGCTTTTTAGGTTTTGGAATTTCAAAGTCTTTAGCAAGGTACAACATCTCCTGCTCTGCTATCATTTTAACAAGTGGTTCTTTTTGTTCCTGTGATTCACACCCCTTCAAAACATTTGTTAAGGCTTGCCCCAGTATAGTATCTTCTGGAGGTTCCTGCAAATTATGCCCCTGTGTTACATTACTGAATAATTCATTCGGTTTTGGCCCAGTTCTACTTTCTGTATCTTGCTTTGGAAAAATGTCACTAATTTTCTCATACCCTCTCTTGGTAAAAGTATATTCACTTTCGTCTACACCTGAGAATTCATCTTCATTGGAGTCATCACTACTCTTTTCCTCACTATCAGATTCACTTAAGTACTCCACTTTTGAACAATAGGGAAAGTTAGAATATTCATTCTTATCTGTATTCATGTACCCTTCATCATCTGAACTATCACTAGGTTCTATTTCGTTATCAGATTCGAGCAGGAAGGCTACTTTTAAACAGTGAGGCAGATTATTACTAGATGTTTCAGTCACTTCGTTTTCCGACTCATTTTCTACACAATTCACATCGTTTGGACAGTCAGGCACTTCTGTTGTATCACTTTGAACGATTTCAGCCTTAACTTCATACTTAGTATAATCGTCACATACTTCGATAACTTTCATTTCATTTTCCCCTTTGTTGTCATTCTCAGGTAATCGTGCGAAATTCCTACTAGACTCTTCTGCATTATAATCACAGAACACCTTTCCATTAACAACAATTTCGTCTGCACTGCTTATAATGTCATGATTACTAACGTCCTCCTCTACCTCTTTTTTACCTATTATTAATTGTGCACACGTCTTTTGCGTGGCATATTCTACCTCCCTTTCCTCTTTATTCATCACAATCTCCCCCACATCTACGTCGTTTACCTCATACACATCATTAACAGTACAAATGTTCTCCTTTTCACTCGCATTTTCTGGCTCCCTTTTATTCTTTAATAAAGTCTTTTCACACGATTCCGATACCGAGTTATCTTTATCATATGACATATTAACTTTATTTTCATTTCTACATTCATTTACTATTGAAACCGGCCATCGGAAGTGTCCGATCCCGCCTCTTCTGTCTCTCTCTACGGCAGCCATCTTGTTCTGACGTCTGCCATTTGTGTCTGCTGCCAAGTGTAATGTATGCTGTTCCGGCAACAGCTGGCCCGAGCACGAACGGTCACGTGACTTCGCACTGGGAACGCCACTATGTATCACTCCGCGCCCGTCTGCTATAGGCGCGCCCTTAACCTTCCTGCCCCGTATTTTACATCTTTCCTTCTCGAATCTAATATTTGGCATCTTTTCTTTGGGCCCAAAACCGGTTTCCGCGTGAATCCGGCCCGTAACACACGCGGTTTTCAGTTTTCCATTTCGTTTCTAGTTTGGGAATTACGTGCTATGTATCCTCTGCCGCGCGTCGTATAATTTCCCCTGCCTCTCGCACGACCTCTTTGAATCGTGTTTACACGAAATCTATCGTTTTCCTGTCGTTCAGCTTGGTCATTACTTTCTCGCGAATAATTATTGTTATTATGGGGACGGTACTCGCGATTTCTTCGCCAGTGATCTTCATCCTCTACCCTTTCCAAGAACGCAGAAAAACTACTGTGTGTACTTCCAACATATCGTTTCGAATCCTCAGGCAGTTTCTGCCAAAGAACCCAAACGATCTCAGCTTCAGTTCTTCTAGCCTTCAAATGTATCAGTTTTCTGTACCATGTTTCGCAAAATTCTTTCATGGTTTGCCTACCTCTGATGTCATACAACCTGGCCATTAGAAATTCACGCCACAACTGGTCTTGTTTTTGTTCTGACCAGTATTCGTCAATAAATTTTTGTTTGAAAGTTTCAAAAGACATCTGGTTAGTATCAAGATTCAACCCCCACCTTTTTGCTTCTCCCGTTAATGCACTGATTACAACATTAATTTTTTCCTGATCAGACAAATATTCAGGAAAATTTCTTTCGCAGTTCTTTACAAAGTCTAGGGGGTGCCATCCGTTATGCCTCTTTGCAGGGTCGAATTTCTCTTCGCCCTCTAATATTTTACTGAGAGGCATTCTTTCAGTAAAATGTGTAGGTCCGGTTTGTATTT
The DNA here is from genome assembly GCF_023864275.1 of Schistocerca cancellata. Lineage (NCBI taxonomy): Eukaryota > Metazoa > Arthropoda > Insecta > Orthoptera > Acrididae > Schistocerca > Schistocerca cancellata. Next base: position 343,684,555 of record NC_064631.1, on the reverse strand, counting down.
TTCTTTCCAAGTCATACATTTTGCCTTGGATTTGTGAAGTGTTATGTTCACACTTCTTTTCGCAATTAAGAATCTGTTTGGTTAGAGCTCTGCTTGTTTCTGTTACAGATTGTTTAATCTGTGCAAATTCCGCGTTACATTCGGTTTGTATTTCGGATTTAATACCGAATACCTTTTCGTCAACCTTAGTACAGACTAAGGGTTCAATTTGATCTTGAATTTTAATTACTTCAGAGTCAAATCTTTCGTTAATGTCATCAACTTGTCCCTGTATGTTGGCAATATTGCCATTGATGACAGTAATTTCGCTTTTGAGGTTTTTAATTTCATTACTCACAATGTCTACTTTTACATCAACTTTCTCAATCTGTTTACTAATATCACTACCCTGTGTTGTAATTAACTGCCCCTGTGCTGCAATTAGCTGTCTTTGTTCTACATTTTGTTGTCCCAGTGCTGCGATTTGTGCATTAATATTGTCACTGTGTGCTGTAATTTGTGCCTTAATATTGTCATTGATATTGTCATTTTGCGCTGCAATTTGTGCAGACAACATTTTTAACAATTCTATCATATCTGGATTCTTTCCACTTTTAGGTTCCGCTACAATTTTGTGTTCGAGTCCTACTTCCCTTTCAGTTTTTGGTGACTCAAACATATCCCTCGATTCCTCAGCATAGCCACTGTCTTCGACAACATCGCCTACATTGTCTTGCTTAGTACGCGCTACACACATAGCTTCGATCTGTTTATTAACGTCTGCGTGATAACGTACGTAATTTAACTCGCGCGTCATGCCATCTGTTGGTGTGCTGCCTGAACTGCTCTCGGTTGCATTCTGCTCTCGTGTGTCTACATTTATTTCTAATTTCCTGTCCATTTTAGCTATTATTAAGTACTAATACCTTTTATTTTTTTATTTAATCTGAACTTTCACTACTAGTTCTGTCAAGTAATGTACAGGTTCGTGCCGCTGGACGTTTTATGTTCACTCAATGTTTGTAAGATGCTAACTACTTATAATTTTTTCCGTCTGTAGGTGCAAACTGAACAACGTCCTGTCACGCGGCGCCACGTATAACACTCCCTCTCTGCTACTACCGTACCATAACCTCTATGCTAGAAGCAGGTTGTAACATAAAGCAATTTTGTAAAAGCAACTATGGCACAAAGCAACACAGCAGTGTTACCCTCTGAGAGGAATTTTGTTAATTTGACCGTGTAGTTCTTAACGGAGGTGGCTTATCGGAAATGAAAGTAAGAATTACGTAAATGTTGGAATAGTGACAAACAAAATTTTGCCTAGCTATACTATTTCTAGAATAAGGGAAACGGTCGCCAGCCTAATTAGGCAAGAGAAAGATTAACATTCTCGTTTATGAAAGTAGGTATAAGTAACTATAATGGACAACACGACAGACACAACCTAGACTTAGCAACACGCGAGTGCAATGAACTCTAACACACATATGTTTTAAGATTGAAGCTAACAGTTAGAGCAGCAGGAACTATTTTCAAAATTATAACAGGTACAGAAAAACACTATCACTTTCAGGGTTTACACAAACTGAGTGGTCTTTATACTGTTAATATGCACACAAGAGAGATAAACACTTGGCATACATGAGAATGTAACGTTTCACAACTGCAGCTTTCTCACTTTTACTACAACGAAACACAATGTTGACAAAATTGCAAGAAACTGACTCTCCTTTTTAGAATTTGCTACAGACAACAACGTGATCATTTACTTTATAAGACTCAGCCTAAAGTTTGAGTTTGGTAACAGCACTTTAAATAACAGTTTCAATAGGCATTATTTAACAAAGCTCTAGGCTTCAACGTACTTTCAGTAAGGGCACTCGGTAATCACTTTACTTCAAACGGAGAGGACCCTGAGAGGTGTTATAATGAGGAGTAAAATCAAGGTAGGTAAATAAATTCCGATATGAATTACCTTATATTTCAGCACACTAACACATCCATTAGGCTGATCCTTCACTGTACATCAATATAGTATTACGTTACAGTGATTGCGCAATGTGGTGGCAACTGCATGTTGGTAGGTGGAATTACAGGTAGAATTGCCGGACTTTATCGTATCTTCATGGCGATGATTCATACAAATTCCAGAATAGATCCAGCTATTTATCCACCCATCCGAGGCATTGGAAAGAAGCAGTAAAAGCCTCTCTCTGAATCAGCATGAAATGCACCTTTACATTGACAGTGCACAGACTGGTGGCTCGTCTCCGACTGGTGGCTCGTCTCCGACTGACTATCAGTTCCACCTTTTCCACCTATGCCAACCACAATTTGTGCGCTCTGCACATTTCCGTTCCCGAGGGGAACCACTACACCTTTTACATACAGAATAACTAAGAGCCCTAAGTGAGGATCAGCAATTTACATAACAGCAAACAAATACATTAAATAGAACATAACATTTTCACATATTGACACTTCAACAAAAAATTATTCACACAAAATTACAATTACATATAATAATTTCTTTTCCCTCCAAATGGGACAAAGAATATAAATTGCAGATACACTACTTTGCATAGAATCAAATCACATCAAAGGTTTGACAAAGAAAAGAATACACAATTTTATGTTATCGATTTAAACACATTTACAGAAGATCAACAATGGGACCTTAAATAAAGCAAAAGGAAAATAAATTCATACAGCATTAAGAGCTGTGGTGTTACAATACAAAACTGGATGGTTCTTGTCGAAACAGAATGTATTTCGTTGTGTGGATACGTTAAATCAGTGCCAAGTTTGTATCTTCATTAACGTATAAGATATAGAGTACTGTATAATTGTACTAATATTTTTGAAGTGCTCTGCACTTTATGAATATTGTTCTTGTGCTTTTAGGTTTTAGAAAACTTTCCTCTTGAGGCAGCTCCAAGATTAAATTCAGCATTTGCGTAGGAGATGGCGTGAGGTGTTTGAAACATTACGTTAGTATTTGTCACTTTGGGTCATCTATTTACACTTAACTTGCCTCACACGTTTCACCTTCATTATGTGAAAGTCCTCTTCAGTGGCCTGGAACGTATACATATTCATTTTCCATATCTTGCACTTTGTACATTGAGGCTATAAACCGTTCTGGAACTTTCAGATTTTTTCACGAAGAAGTAATAGTTTATATTTCTAGTAACAAATTTCGTAGATGTTGCTCTACATTCACACTTTTTCCCCGTTTTATAGCTGTTATTATCATTGTGATCATCCAACATTTCATTTGCACACTATTAGGAAAGGAACACTCATTTACTTTATGATTTTTCGGAAGTGATTAGCAAATTGTGAAAGTTATTGACAAATGTCGAACGTGTGTGCGGGATCTCTCTCTCTCTCTCTCTCTCTCTCTCTCTCTCTCTGTGTGTGTGTGTGTGTGTGTGTGTGTGTGTGTGTGCTCGCGCACATGTGTAACAATTTTCTCTTGAATTATTTCTTTCATTAATATTGAATTTTCTTAAGTAGGTGAATCAGCGAGTTTTTGTTGATATGTGAACGTTCATGTTTATGTTTGTTCTGTGTAATGACATGGACATGGTAGTTTCCCTGCAGTGGGAAAAGGCACTTGTTGTCGGTTGTAGCCCATAATTTTCATATCCTCTTCTGCGCTGGTAGGGTGCTTGTTCTGGTAGTTACACTGTGAATTTGGACTAGTTTGTATCATATTTTCAAGCCCTGACGTGTCTTTGTAGGATGTTTCGAAATTCCTTCATGTCATGCCAGTGTATACTGCATCACAACTTTGGCATTCAATTTTGTGTATTTATGATCCCTATAATATGTTCCTGTCGGTTGTTGGTTGGGTTAAGTTTGTTTGGAGAGTTTGCACAGTTTTATATGCAATATGAAGGCCTTGCTTCCTTAGTTTGTTTGCTACCCTGTGTACTGATTTATGGGTGTAAGTCTTTGTGTATGTGTGTTTTTGTGTTTGTAGGTTTTGGGATTGCGACTTTCCTGCTGTCTGATTATGTTGCATTTGTTATGTTGGTTTGGTATTAAATTAATTTTTTGATTTAGTTTTAATTAGAGGAGCCCTAGGTGATAATTATTAATTTACTACAAGTAACTGGAGACGACAGGACAGAAAGTGTTATAGAATAACAGATATGTTTTTAGTTAAGCGGTGAACCCAGTTTAAGCCTCTGGCACCAATTTCAAATTTTTTTCTGTCTTTCCGAATGGGGTTTTACTGCAAATTACTCTGAGTGGCGGTAATTATTACTTGACTTTGACATATTACAGTCCAGAGTACGGACGTCTTTGAAAGAACGCCAATAGTAGAACCAGGACAATACTCAATTTCACTGTAAGATTGCCTGTCTTTGTCTGAATGCAATGAAATGACGAGTTTATGAAGTATTCGTAACTACTTGAGACTGAACAACTGTCTGGAGAACGTGTTGTCGCTGTCGTCTTTGATGTTTCCCTTGGTTTGCTAAACAAAGGGCTCGGGGCATGGGGGAGCTCCGCCGCTTTGATCTACCACAGCCGGTGTATCGCGTTCCGCACAGCACCTGAGCCACCTCTCGATTCCGAGGCAATCTCTATTCCAAACAGCGGCAGGGTTGGGTGCGGCTTGCCGAGGCACGAGGACACCTCCTTGCGCCACGCGAGCAGTGCTCTTTCTTTTATTGCCTCACAGGCAGCACTTCCCCCGCGCCGATCCTCTTGTCTCTCCATTTCATTTCCAGGTCTTTCTCGCGCGCCCACGCATCAGCTGTCGCTCGAGACAGAAAAAGCGGCGCCGTCTGTAAACGAAATCTGCTGGGCCTACGCTGACATGGTGCTTCGTGTCGCCTGCTTCTCCCAAGAACGCCTGCGCTAGAAATGAGCCAGATCTGTACCCCATTCTCCTGCATTTCTCGGAAAAGAATTCTTCCAAACTCCTCCGCGTTTAAAAGGTGAAATAAATTTTTTTTCGTCCTGCTTCTATTCATTTACAAGATGTTTCTGCTGGTTGGTTCAGGTAACATATTTTATTTCCAATTTAAATAAAACTGCGCTAGATAATATCGATCATTGAAACTGACGAAGGTAACGTCAGCTAGGACGTTGTTATTTAGCTCATTGTCTCTCATCTTTGAAACGAGAGGCAGGGAGCCACCTGCTCTAATTAAGCGTAGCAGGGAAAGATAAAAATTGGAGAGAGTTAAGTGAATAGTAGCTGTAAATTGCTGGAAATATACAGAGTCTCGAAATGAAACACCCACGATCTTTAAGGAAATGTTCATTACACCAAAACAATGAGAAAAATGTCTACTAAACAAGGAATCTGGCTCATACCTTAAGAGATATTGCACTCTTTCATCTCAGAAACTATGAAACAGATGTCTTCTTCTGCAAGATCTTTGCTGTACATTTTTTGGGAGACGGAAATATTGACCAAAACAAGAAGAAAATTCTAGTAACCATGGCCTCTAAAATGCGTACCTTAAGAACTATGTGCACTAGTTCATCTTCGCTAACGTGGGAAATTTCCCTTCTACTGAATAGTTGGTCATAGCTCTTCAAGTACGCGTTTTAGACCCCATTTTAACTAGTTACTTTCTACCTATTTCTGTATAAGGAACCCATCCGTATATTTTGTCGGTGGTTTTTTGGGAGATTCTGTATATTATCGATTTGGGAGGTGTTGGGGTTCAATAATATGAGAGTTTAGCAATGTTTCTGAGGGCTTACGAATGGAAAAGCAGAAGTAACAGATAATATACCTACCTAAATACTAAAAACACTGTGGGAAAAGAGAAAATAAACAATTATTCAACTTAGGTGTAGAATTTATGAAACTAGAGACATACAGTCGGAGTTTCGAAAGACATTATCCAGAGAATCTAGAAAATACCGAAGCAGATACCTGTGACTATTATCGCATAATAAGTGTATATATATATATATATATATATATATATATATATATATATATATATATACTCCTGGAAACTGAAATAAGAACACCGTGAATTCATTGTCCCAGGAAGGGGAAACTTTATTGACACATTCCTGGGGTCAGATACATCACATGATCACACTGACAGAACCACAGGCACATAGACACAGGCAACAGAGCATGCACAATGTCGGCACTAGTACAGTGTATATCCACCTTTCGCAGCAATGCAGGCTGCTATTCTCCCATGGAGACGATCGTAGAGATGCTGGATGTAGTCCTGTGGAACGGCTTGCCATGCCATTTCCACCTGGCGCCTCAGTTGGACCAGCGTTCGTGCTGGACGTGCAGACCGCGTGAGACGACGCTTCATCCAGTCCCAAACATGCTCAATGGAGAACAGATCCGGAGATCTTGCTGGCCAGGGTAGTTGACTTACACCTTCTAGAGCACGTTGGGTGGTACGGGATACATGCGGACGTACATTGTCCTGTTGGAACAGCAAGTTCCCTTGCCGGTCTAGGAATGGTAGAACGATGGGTTCGATGACGGTTTGGATGTACCGTGCACTATTCAGTGTCCCCTCGACGATCACCAGTGGTGTACGGCCAGTGTAGGAGATCGCTCCCCACACCATGATGCCGGGTGTTGGCCCTGTGTGCCTCGGTCGTATGCAGTCCTGATTGTGGCGCTCACCTGCACGGCGCCAAACACGCATACGACCATCATTGGCACCAAGGCAGAAGCGACTCTCATCGCTGAAGACGACACGTCTCCATTCATCCCTCCATTCACGCCTGCCGCGACACCACTGGAGGCGGGCTGCACGATGTTGGGGCGTGAGCGGAAGACGGCCTAACGGTGTGCGGGACCGTAGCCCAGCTTCATGGAGACGGTTGCGAATGGTCCTCGCCGATACTCCAGGAGCAACAGTGTCCCTAATTTGCTGGGTAGTGGCGATGCGGTCCCCTACGGCACTGCGTAGGATCCTACGGTCTTGGCGTGCATCCGTGCGTCGCTGCGGTCCGGTCCCAGGTCGACGGGCACGTGCACCTTCCGCCGACCACTGGCGACCACATCGATGTACTGTGGAGACCTCACGCCCCACGTGTTGAGCAATTCGGCGGTACGTCCACCCGGCCTCCCGCATGCCCACTATACGCCCTCGCTCAAAGTCCGTCAACTGCATATACGGTTCACGTCCACGCTGTCGCGGCATGCTACCAGTGTTAAAGACTGCGATGGAGCTCCGTATGCCACGGCAAACTGGCTGACACTGACGACGGCGGTGCACAAATGCTGCGCAGCTAGCGCCATTCGACGGCGTGTGTCCGCTGTGCCGTGCGTGTGATCATTGCTTGTACAGCCCTCTCGCAGTGTCCGGAGCAAGTATGGTGGGTCTGACACACCGGTGTCAATGTGTTCTTTTTTCCATTTCCAGGAGTGTATATATACAGGGTGAGTCAACTAACGTTACCGCTGGATATGTTTCGTAAACCACATCAAACACTGACGAACCGATTCCATAGTCGGAACGTGAGGAGAGGAGCTAGTGTAACTGTTTAATACAAACCATACAAAAATGCACGGAAGTATGTTTTTCAACACAAACCTACGTTTTTTTAAATGGAACCACGTTAGTTTTGTTAGCACATCTGAACATATAAACAAATACGTAATCAGTGCCGTTTGTTGCATTGTAAAATGTTAATTACATCCGGAGATATTGTAACCTAAAGTTGACTCTTGAAACCTCCGACGTTCAGTTGCGTGTTGTAACAAACGCGGGCCACGGTCGGCGAGCAGCATCTGCAGGGACATGTTTACAATGACGACCGTGTTTACGAGTGTGGCTGTAGTGCACTGTTGTTTGGTCTAGCTGTCGCAGCGTCCGCATGTAGCGCTTACTGCTATTGTTATTCTGCATTCGTCTCCGCACGTAGGCCAACTGTAGTACACCGTGTTACCAGACGACTGTGATAGTGTAGTGTTGTAGGAACTGTGACCATGGTGTATTCGAACTCTGAAAAAGCGGAGATGATACTCATCTATGGCGAGTATCGACGAAATGCAACTGCAGCCTGCAGGGTGTATGCAAAACGGTACCCGGACAGAGAGCATCCAATGTGCCACACATTGCAAAACATCCACCGCCAACTGCATGCAACAGGTATGGTCGTAGCACGCAAACGGGTCCGTAACAAGCCCGTCACAGGAAAAGCGGGTGCAGTTGGTGTGTTAGCTGCTGTTTCCATGAACCCACACATGAGTACACGGGACATTGCGAGAGCCGGTGGACTGAGTCAAAGTAGTGTCATGCGCATACTGCATAGTCACCGCTTTCACTCGTTTCATGTGTCGCTACGTCAGCAATTACATGGTGATGACTTTAATCATCGAGTGCAATTCTGTCAATGGGCATTAACAGAGAATGCGTTGCAGTTCTACCTGTTTACCGATGAAGCGGGTTTCACAAACCACGGGGCAGTGAATCTACGGAACATGCATTACTGGTCCGTGGACAATCCTCGCTGGCTCAGACAGGTAGAGCGACAGCGACCGTGGACTGTAAATGTATGGTGCGGAATCATTGGCGACCACCTCATTGGTCCTCACTTCATTGCAGGGGCCCAAACAGCTGCAACATACATCGCGTTTCTACAGAATGATCTGCCAACGTTGCTCGAAAATGTCCCAGTGGAAACGTGTCGACGTATGTGGTATCAGCATGAGGGTGCACCTGCACATTCCGCAATTAACACTAGGCTGACCCTTGACAGGATGTTCGACGGGCGTTTCATAGGACGTGCAGGACGCATAAATTGGCCAACCCGTTCTCCTGATCTTACACCTCTGGACGTCTTCCTGTGGGGTACGTTAAAGGAAAATGTGTACTGTGATGTGCCTACAACCCCAGAGGATATGAAACAACGCACTGTGGTAGCCTGCGGCGACATTACACCAGATGTACTGCGGCGTGTACGACATTCATTACGCCAGAGATTGCAATTGTGTGCAGCAAATGATGGCCACCGCATTGATCATCTATTGGCCTGACATGTCGGGACACACTCTATTCCACTCCGTAATTGAAAACGGAAATCACGTGTGTACGTGTACCTCACCCCTCATGGTAATGTACATGTGCGTCAGTGAAACAGACCAATGAAAAGGTGTTAGCAGGTGGAGGTTGTGGTGTCACCGCCAGACACCACACTTGCTAGGTGGTAGCTTTTAAATCGGCCGCGGTCCGCTAGTATACGACGGACCCGCGTGTCGCCACTGTCAGTAATTGCAGACCGAGCGCCACCACACGGCAGGTCTAGAGAGACGTACTAGCACTCGCCCCAGTTGTACAGCCGACGTTGCTAGCCATGGTTCACTGACAACTACGCTCTCATTTGCCGAGACGATAGTTAGCATAGCCTTCAGCTACTTTTGCTACGACCTAGCAAGGCGTCCTTACCAATTGATATTGTGATTATAAAGCCTGTACAGTAACGAGAGATGTTCTACAAATGTGGATTAAAGTTAAGTATTCCAGAAGCTACGTACTTTTCTTTATAGCATTCATTACGTATCCTGTTTCAAACCTCACGCCAGCCTGCGTGAGCTTATAGCGTGCATTTCGGTCTCCTCAAACATCTACATCTACATCTATACTCCGCGAGCCACCTTACGGTGTGTGGCGGAGGGTACTTATTGTACCACTATCTGATCCCCCCTTCCCTGGTCCATTCACGAATTGTGCGTGGGAAGAACGACTGCTTGTAAGTCTCCGTATTTGCTCTAATTTCTCGGATCTTTTCGTTGTGATCATTACGCGAGATATATGTGGGCGGTAGTAATATGTTGCCCATCTCTTCCCGGAATGTGCTCTCTCGTAATTTCGATAATAAACCTCTCCGTATTGCGTAACGCCTTTCTTGAAGTGTCCGCCACTGGAGCTTGTTCAGCATCTCCGTAACGCTCTCGCGCTGACTAAATGTCCCCATGACGAATCGCGCTGCTTTTCGCTGGATCATGTCTATCTCTTCTATTAATCCAACCTGGTAAGGGTCCCATACTGATGAGCAATACTCAAGAATCGGACGAACAAGCGTTTTGTAAGCTACTTCTTTCGTCGATGAGTCACATTTTCTTAGAATTCTTCCTATGAATCTCAACCTGGCGCCTGCTTTTCCCACTATTTGTTTTATGTGATCATTCCACTTCAGATCGCTCCGGATAGTAACTCCTAAGTATTTTACGGTCGTTACCGCTTCCAGTGATTTACCACCTATGGCATAATCGTACTGGAATGGGTTTCTGCCCCTATGTATGCGCATTATATTACATTTATCTACGTTTAGGGAAAGCTGCCAGCTGTCGCACCATGCATTAATCCTCTGCAGGTCTTCCTGGAGTACGTACGAGTCTTCTGATGTTGCTACTTTCTTGTAGACAACCGTGTCATCTGCAAATAGCCTCACGGAGCTACCGATGTTGTCAACTAAGTCATTTATGTATATTGTAAACAATAAAGGTCCTATCACGCTTCCTTGCGGTACTCCCGAAATTACCTCTACATCTGCAGATTTTGAACCGTTAAGAATGACATGTTGTGTTCTTTCTTCTAGGAAATCCTGAATCCAATCACAAACCTGGTCCGATATTCCGTAAGCTCGTATTTTTTTCACTAAACGTAAGTGCGGAACCGTATCAAATGCCTTCCTGAAGTCCAGGAATACGGCATCAATCTGCTCGCCAGTGTCTACGGCACTGTGAATTTCTTGGGCAAATAGGGCGAGCTGAGTTTCACATGATCTCTGTTTGCGGAATCCATGTTGGCTATGATGAAGGAGATTTGTATTATCTAAGAACGTCATAATACGAGAACACAAAACATGTTCCATTATTCTACAACAGATTGACGTAAGCGAAATAGGCCTATAATTATTCGCATCTGATTTATGACCCTTCTTGAAAATGGGAACGACCTGCGCTTTCTTCCAGTCGCTAGGTACTTTACGTTCTTCCAGCGATCTACGATAAATTGCTGATAGAAAGGGGGCAAGTTCTTTAGCATAATCACTGTAGAATCTTAAGGGTATCTCGTCTGGTTGGATGCTTTTCCGCTACTAAGTGATAGCAGTTGTTTTTCAATTCCGATATCGTTTATTTCAATATTTTCCATTTTGGCGTCCGTGCGACGGCTGAAGTCAGGGACCGTGTTACGATTTTCCGCAGTGAAACAGTTTCGGAACACTGAATTCAGTATTTCTGCCTTTCTTCGGTCGTCCTCTGTTTCGGTGCCATCGTGGTCAACGAGTGACTGAATAGGGGATTTAGATCCGCTTACCGATTTTACATATGACCAAAACTTTTTAGGGTTCTTGTTTAGATTGTTTGCCAATGTTTTATGTTCGAATTCGTTGAATGCTTCTCTCATTGCTCTCTTTACGCTCTTTTTCGCTTCGTTCAGCTTTTCCTTATCAGCTATGATTCGACTACTCTTAAACAGTGTTGGCACTTCTGCCGACACTTCAGACGTAATGTGCTGTTCCAGTCTCTTCTGTACCTAAGGTCCATCACCGTTCCCTTTGGATCCCTACGTAATTCGGTGCTCTCCGATACACACGATCGAACAGCGGAGGAGTCGTACTCAAGCGTCAACTTTAGGTTACAATACCTCCGGATGTAATTAATCTTTTACAATGCAACAAACGGCACTGATTATGTATTTGTTTATATGTTCAGATGTGCTAACAAAACTAACGGGGTTCCATTTAAAAAAACGTAGGTTTGTGTTAAAAAACATACTTCCGTGCATTTTTCTATGGTTTGTATTAACCAACTACACTAGCCCCTCTCCTCACGTTCGGTCTATGGAATCGGTTCGTCAGTATTAGATGTGGTTTACGAAATATATCCAGCGGTAATGTTAGGTGACTCACCCTGTATATATATATGTGTGTGTGTATCTATAGGTATATATAACAAGTAAATAATAAGTATAAGCCCCCCTTCCCGCTCACCGCGGTGGCCGAGTGGTTCTAGGCGCTTCAGTCCGAAACCGCGTGACTGCCATGGCCGCAGGTTCGAATCCTGCCTCGGGCATGGGCGTGTGTAATGTCCTTAGTTAGGTTTAAGTAGTTCTAAGTTCTAGGGGACTGATGACCTCGGATGTTAAGTCCCATAGTTCTCAGAGCCATTTGAACCATATAACCCCCCCCCCCCCCCCCCTGAACCATGTACCTTGCCGTTGGTGGGGAGGCTTGCGTGCCTCAACGATACAGACTGCCGTACCGTAGGTGGAACGACAACGTAGGGGTATCTGTTAAGAGGCCAGGCAAACGTGTGGTTCCTGAAGAGGAGCAGCAGCCTTTTCAGTAGCTTCAGGGGCTACAGTCTGCATGATTGACTGACATGGCCATGTAACACTAACCAAAATGGCCCTCCTGTGCTGGTACTGCGAACGGCTGAAAGCAAGGGGAAACTACAGCCGTAATTCTTTCCAGGGCATGTAGCTTTACTGTATGGTTAAATGATGATGGCTCCCTCTTGGGTAAATTATTCTCGAGGTAAAATAGTCCCCCAGTCGGATCGCTGGCTGGCGACTACTCAGGAGGACATCGTTATTAGGAGAAAGAAAACTGTCGTTCTACTGATCGGAGCGCGGAATGTCAGAATCCTTAATCGGTCAGATAGTTCAGAAAATTTAAAAAGGAAATTTGATAGATTAAAGTTAGATATACTGGGAATTATTGAAGTTCGGTTGCAAGAGGAAGAAGACTTCTGGTCAGGCGAATACAGGGTTATAAATACAAAATCAAGTAGGGGTCATGCAGGAGTAGGTACAATATTGAATAAAAGAAAAAAAAAACAGGAGTGCGGGTAAGCTGCTACAAATACAATAGTGGATGCATTATTGTGGCCAAGATAGACACGAAGCCCACGCGCACCACAGTAGTACAAGTTTATATGCCAACTAGCTCCGCAGATGACGAAGAGATTGATGAAATGTATGACGAGATAAAGGAAATTATTCAGATAGTGAAGGGAGACGATAATTCAATAGTCATGGGTGACTGGAATTCGATAGTAGGAAAAGGGAGAGAGGGAAACGTAGTAGGTGAATATGGATTGGGGGGAAGAAATGAAAGAGGAAGCCGCCTGGTAGAATTTTGCACAGAGCATAACTTAATCATAGCTAACACTTGGTTCAAGAATCATAAAAGAAGGTTGTGTACATGGAAGAAGCCTGGAGATACTAGAAGGTATCAGACAGATTATATAATGGTAAGACAGAGATTCAGGAACCAGGTTTTAAATTGTAAGACATTTCCAGGGGCGGATGTGGACTCTGACCACTATCTATTGGTTATGTAGATTAAAACTGAAGAAACTGCAAAAAGGTGGGAATTTAAGGAGATGGGATCTGGATAAACTGACAGAACCAGAGGTTGTAGAGAGTTTCACGGAGAGCATTATGGAACGATTGAGAGGAATTGGGCAAAGAAATACAGTAGGAAATGAATGTGTAGCTTTGAGGGATGAAGTAGTGAAGCAGCAGCTCAAGTAGGTAACAGGACGAGGGCTAGTAGAAATCCTTGGGTAACAGAAGATTATTGAATTTAATTGATGAAAGGAGAAAATACAAAAATGCAGTACACAAAGCAGGGAAAAAGGAATACAAACGTCTCAAAAATGAGATCGACAGGAAGTGCAAAATGGCTAAGCAGGAATGGCTAGAGGACAAATGTAAGGATGTAGATGCATATCTCACTAGCGGTGAGATAGATACTGCCTACAGGAAAATTAAAGAGACGTTTGGAGAAAAGAGAACCACTTGTATGAATATCAAGAGCTCAGATGGAAACTCAGTTCTAAGCAAAGAAGAGAAAGCAGAAAGGTGGAAGGAGTATATAGAGGTTCAATACAGGTGTGATGTACTTGATAACATTATTTTGGAAATTGAGGAGGATGTAGATGCAGATCAAATGGGAGATATGATACTGCGTGAAGAGTTTGACAGAGGGCTGAAAGATGTAAGTCGAAACAAGGCCCAGCGACTAGACAATATTCCGTTAGAGTTACTGGTAGCCTTGGGAGAGCCAGCCCTGACTCTACCATCTGGCGAGCAAGATGTATGAGACAGGCGGGATACCCTCAGATTTCAAGAAGAATATAATAATTCGAACCCCAAAGAAAGCAGGTGTTGACAAATGCGAAAATTACCGAACTATCAGTTTAATAAGCCACGGCTGCAAAATACTAACACTAATTCTTTACAGACGAATGGCACAACTGGTAGAAGCCGACCTCGGGGAAGATCAGTTTGGATTCCGTAGAAACGTTGGAACACATGAAGTAATACTGACCCTACGAAATATCTTAGAAAATAAATTAAGGAAAGGCAAACGAACGTTTCTAGCATTTGTAGACTTAGAGAAAGCTTTCGACAATGTTGACTGGAATGTTCTCTTTCAAATTCTGAAGGTGTCAGGGGTTAAATACAGGGTGCGAAATGCTATTTTCTATTTGTACAGAAACCATGAGGGGCAAGAAAGGGAAGCAGTGGCTGGGAAGGGAGTGAGACAGGGTTGTAGCCTATGCCCGATGTTATTCCATCAGTGTATTGAGCAAGCAGTAAAGGAAACGAAAGGAAAATTCGGAGTAGGCATTAAAATCCATGGAGAAGAAATAAATACATTGAGGTTCGCCGATAACACTGTAATTCTGTCAGCAAAGGACCTGAAAGAGCAGCTGAAAGGAATGGACAGTGTCTTGAAAGGAGGATGTAAGATGAACATCAACAAAAGCAAAACGAGGATAATGGAATGTAATCGAATTAAATGGGGTGATTCTGGAGGTATTAGATTAGGAAATGAGACGCTTAAGGCAGGAAATGATTTTTGCAATCTGGGAAGCAAAATAACTGATGTTGGTCGAAGTAGAGAGGATATAAAATGTAGGGTGGCAATGGCAAAGAAAGCGCTTCTGAAGAAGAGAAATTTGTTAACGTCGAGTATAGATTTAAGAGTCAGGAAGCCGTTTCTGAAAGCATTTGTATGGAGTGTAACCATGTATGTAAGTGAATCGTGGACGATAAATAGTTTGGACAAGGAGGGAATAGAAGCTTTCAAAATATGGTGCTAGAGAAGAATGCTGAAGATTAGATGGGTATATCACATAACTTATGATGAGTTATTGAATAGAATTAAGGAAAAGAGCAATTTGTGGCACACGTTGACTAGAAGAAGGGATCGGTTGGTAGCACATGTTCTGAGGCATCAAGGGTTTACCAATTTAGTTCTTGAGGGCAGCGTGTAGTGTAAAAATCGTAGAGGGAGAGCAAGAGATTAATACACTAAACCGATTCAGAAGGATGCAGGTTGCAGTAGGTACTGTGAGATGAAGAATCTGGCACAGGATAAGGTAGCATGGAGAGCTGCATCAAACCAGTCTCTGGACTGAAGACCACAACACTACTTTCTAAACTTCACAGAAGCTCTCCTGCGAAACTTGTGTGGAGTTTGGAACGTAGGAGACGAGGTACTGATGGAAGTAAAACTGTGAGGACGGAGCGTGTGTCGTGCTTGGGTAGCTCAGATGGTAGAGCACTTTCCCGCGAAAGGCAAAGGTCGCGAGTTCAAGTCTCGGTCCGGTACATACTTTTAATCAGCCAGGAAGTTTCATATCAGCGCGCACTCCGCTGTAGTGTGAAAATCTCATTCCACTAAACGATAGAGCTCAAAAATGGAGGAGGCGGAGATGTTAAAAAAGAGATAAAACAAGTAAAATTACATGTAAAACAATTCAAACTGCGAAGAAAAGAAACATGCAAAATAGTCCAGCAAATGAAAATAACATTTAAAAATTTCACATTATGGAATTTCATTAAAAAAACTTGTACCCCACTTTAAACGTAATTAAAGGGTAACAAACATCTAGTATTTGTTTCTCAGACCTCTTTCTGGATTATCATTGTGTGTTAATAGCTGAACCACAAGTTATTTTAAACCTACTTGTTGTAAGCAAACACGATGTTGTAATTTAAAGTTGTTTGCTATGTGAATGTCTCACTTCTGTATTTATTCATTTAGAAGAAAGTAACATGTGATTTTGTTTAACACCACATGTGTTAAAGCCGCCAATCGTTTGGCAATGTTTCTTTCTCTTCAAATTGCTGTAATATTTTTACTTAAATTCTGAATTATTGCACAAATCTGTATTGTTTGGTTGAAGTTGGTAAGGGTTTCGTATGATCTACTGGCATACGATTTGTGGTTATGTAATTTAATATTTGCACTGTGTTTGTGTTTCAGATTTGGAAAGACCATGTGAAGTTAGAGCTACCTCAAACTGGTAACCTCATGTTAACGCATCATTTGTTTTCAGTTCTTTTCTGATTTATTCTTTCGTACTTGTTACTTTGTTTACATTGAGATTCTTACTGTTTGTTGCACCTGGAAGTTATGTGCAAAAATTTCAAACATTCTAGTAAATGTTTAGTCCATTTCATTGCTGTAACTATTATAACAGTTATAACGCCTATTTTGACTCTGTTTATGTCAACATTTGCTGCTAAGCTTTTTTAAATTGGTTTAGCATCTTTCCACACCAAAAAATAAGTAAGCTAAGTGCCACTTCACAGTTCAATCTCTCAAAAACAACTAATGAAATGGTGAAGACTTCATTAATGTAGAAGTATTGAAATGGTTGGAACTGAAGTTTATAAGTGATCTGCCCATTCATTTTGAGAACATTTGTGAAATAAGAAAGATTCCACAAAAATGGAATATGTCTTGACCCACGCACTTCACAAAAAAGGAAACAAGCAAACACCAGAAATTTGAGAGAAGCATCATTTCTGCTAGTAGCTTAGAAAATAGTAAAAAATTCTGCTGAACAGAGATGAGGAAACTTTACACAAACAACTTGGCGATTATTGGGGTGGTTTTTGCGAAGGGGAAAATGCCCCACAAAACAGATTTCTAAGTTAAAATCAATAATTCGACACAATGTTAGTCAGAAAACCTATAACGGTACCATTTATTAATTTCAGGAAAGCATTTTATTGAGTACAAAGAGGAAAATAGATAAAATCACTATGGAAATTGATGTTAAAGGCAAAATTTGTGATCATAATTAGTAAAAGTCTAACAAATACGATATCTTCAGTCAAATTTTTGGGAGAAGTATCTCAGTCTTTTGAAATTAGAATTGGTGCCCTCTTCCCAGCAGAAAGTGCAAGATCTATCTTTAGTCGTGCACTTGACTCTGAGTGGCGTGTCAGTGGTATGGCTGAGTGTTCCGTGCTGTTGAGACAGGAACCAGGGTGAACTCAAGGTGATATATCGATTGACCTAACGAAGAAATTCGAGTTAATGTCTTTCACTGAAACAGAAACAGAGCCAGTGAGGCACATTTCAGCTGCTGCGGAACCTGCTATCAAGTAGAGGCAAACGCAAAGTAGTAGAGGTTGCATAATCCCTACCCTACCAACGTAATGTGCAGTACTAGAGGATGGGGTACTTTGTACTCATCATAAAAAAATTTTGTAATTCAAATTGCTTCAATTTTGTTGACCTTTAATAGCAAAATAATGTAGAAAAAGAGCTAATGATCACTTTCTCATTACTTAAGTTTAATTAATCTTAGTTTCTTGACCAATACTTCTTTATATTGATAGTAAAAGTCACTGCAGAATTGTTGAAGAACGCTTCATTACAATTCAAGAATATTACAGATTTTTAAGGTCAAATACAGCAGTTTACTTTACATGGTTTCTGGGATCACTTTTTCATCACTTTCTTTGAAAATGTCTGCACACTACTGTTTTCTTCCTATATTTATTTTGTGTGCATTTCTTACAGTTGTTATAGATCATTGTTGTTTCGTTCACTTTACTGCACTTCAATGCTTATTGTCTTTCACGAGAATGCAAATGACATCTTCCCCAATCTGCTTCAGCTTCCTTTGCAGCGAACTTCTGCTTGTTATTTCTTTCGATAATACCTCTCATTGCTGAAACCACACACTTCTGGAGACCTCTAATATTCGTAGCGCTTTCTTCAATGTTTGGTTTCGTAACCTGTTGTCCTAGGTCTTGAAGGAGAAACCCTCGCTTATTAGATTTTGTCTTATTCCACTCTAGGAACTTGAACCGAAACAATGTATACTCATTTAACGCTGCTATGTCCACAAGAGCATAGAAAATTGATAGCGGTCATCTTCTTGCTGAAAATTTCATCACAATTTGATCGATTGTGCCAAGGAAACCTTTCGTCTCATTATAACATAAATTTACTTTTTCTTCTTAATGACAGTAGGTGAAGCAACTGCAGTGTCATAATGTTGAGTCGACAGCAGAAGAGGTTTTTTCCTGGGTTTTTCACACGGGATGTAAGAAACAACTGTGACTGGAATATTTCCAATACTACAATCACTGAAACCAAATTTACTGATATAATCTTCTGTTCTTGAGATGTCTTTTAGTTCCTGAGTTATAATCTCCCAACTGAATGTAATGTTCCCACGATAATGAGTTTGTGATTCTTCTACAAATCTTCAGCCAAATCAACTGAAGTGTAATATGCGTCTGTGGTGCCATTGCACCCTGAATTATGCGTGGGAACAGAGGGCGTTTCACTAAAACTGCAGCTGAATGTGATTGTTGTGGAGTATCATAGTTCTTCACTGCATACGGTATAACGATATGTTTACGTAATGTGTATACATAAACATACAGTTATAAATGTCCCCGTTCGTAGTCACTAATTATAACAATATGTTTACTTTTGTGCTGTAACATATAGCTATAATCAGCGGTGGAAACATATTTGCGAACGCCGACCGTGTGCGGCTGTTTCTTGTTTGATCGTCTGATCAGTCGGAAGTTGCATTGCAGAGGAGAGTAAATACCTATTTAAAATATAATTATTTTTGGATAGCTCAACATGAATTTCCTAAGGGACCGTAGTTTATCATGCATTTACCAGTAGAATATGGCGCGGAGAAAATATTTCGCCGCATGCAACTTCCGTCCGAACTCGACGAAAGAATTCGTGACTGTGAACTCTCTATTTGGCAAAAACATAAAGAAAATTAAATAACTTCATGAAGGAGTGAGACATAGATTCTATATTAAATAAATAGTCCATACACCAGTTCCATTTAAGTCTGAATTTATGGCAATTAATAGACGAACTTACACTGCAATGAAGGATTTAACATGGATGCCGTTTTGACTGGCACTTCTCGTAATGAAAAAAATTCCTTCGACGTTTTGACATACACGTCGCAAAATAAATCTACTGCTAGGCACTGTTAGTACTACACATTTACTTTACACTATAACAATATCATTTTTAACGATAATAATACGGCGGCAAGACATGCGCGTCCGACACAAGTTACAAGAGACAAGAGAAGAATGAGTAACTAACTGTTCATCGAGATTATCTCGTACATAAAAAAAAATGTGTAAAAGTGTTCTTCTTCTGTCCGTTTTTCGCGTCGCAGTTTTCAAAGTCAATAACTCACTGCATCTCTGACGGCGCTCCGACAATAAACAAGTTACGTCACAGGTCGTTCACCTTTTACATTCTCGCAACATTATTTGCTAACTGTAGCTGCTGCCGAGTGACTGCTCGATTAGTGAATGATTTAAAATGATAAGGCGATCACATAATGTTACATTGCCTTCCATAGGAATCTTGGAAATCTAGGAGATTACCAAGATTCACATGTCGCCGTTAACATTATGGGATTGAGTACTTCACAGATTTACATTGATCAAACACAGTATTCCTGTCATTTGATTATTAGGATTACACAAATATGGTGATCTCTCATTCATAGACAAAGACAGTTCTTATGGTTAATATACACAAAAAATTAAAAAAAAACTAAGAAAGTAAATCTACGAAGTTTACAATGGACATTATACATTATGCTCATTACAGTCCTTTTTTTACAGAGTTCATACCGACCATCTTTGTGGGCTCAAGTTATTGTCCAGAGCTCATAGGCTCTTTGCTCCTGAAAGAAAACACATAGGATTCATCTTTTTATACACACATCATTCTCACACATGGAGTTTCTCACACGTGTCCATTTTTATACACATATAATTCTCACACATGGAATTTCTCACACGTGTCCATTTTCCACTGCTCACTAGTTGTCATGATTTTTACGCTTTCATTGTTTGTGTATTTGACAGGTAAGTTAAAATTTGATTCTTCTCCAGGTGAAGATTATCCCTTGAGAAGTTGGATCGCTACTTTGCGTTCTCCGAGTAGAAAACTTTTCATCAGCTCTGGTCGGCGAGTCTCGCTCGCGCGTTAGGTACACACGTTACATGTAACAAAAATATATATACACATTAGTCTAAGAACTAAGCTTAAATCTAATTTTAGGACTTGGGATTCGTAGGAATTTGACTTTGTCACTATTCGCTTGTGTTTTTGGCTGTTCGCATTTCATTCACGGGATATAACATTAGCATAGTATGTGATATGTTGTGAACTCATATAAGAGTCTTTTATTTTAGGAGCGGCTTTCATGGAAAGTCCGTTTCGTCGAACTGCAGCGGGAGTGCTGTGCTAGTACATCACTTTAAATTTAACGCGTTTGTTGCGTCGATGGACGTTGACAAAGGCTGATTGTTAGAGCTGAATCGCAACTCGAGGCGCTCACTACCCTCCACGCGGTATTTCAGCTTTTCCGCGCACGGTTCAGTGAACACGTTGCGTCGATGGTGTTGTGGTATTTTGTGGTTTGCTGAGCTGGTGCGGAGGGACGAGGATTACCAGGGACGGAGACTCCATTGAAACCATCCCTGTCTCCACATTTTCCAGCCGATTTTGAAGATTTTGAGGTAGGCTAGCGCTCGCACTTTGCAAAGCAGCTAACACACTTGGTTTCCGATGCACTGCACGTAATCACATCACCGCCTTCGGTTACACAACCGGACTATCATTGTCCGTCGGCCTATCTGCACGTTTAACACTTTTTATCTTCATCGTGAATGAAATTATCACTTACTTATAACAACGATGCATTGCTTCGTGTCTGTGGCAGACATCCACACGATTTTAAGCCTTCACTTATACACTACTATGTACCCATTTTTTTACAGTTTATAATCAAATAGTTTGTATTACTTTGAAGCTTGCTAAGTCAGAGCTCTGATTATCATGTTGATTTCAATTTCTGTTATTTTGTTGGTAAGTACCTTAACATTTCGCTTTACATTGTTCCTCATCTTTCTCTAAGACTAATTATGCTTTTAGTTCACAGTCACAATACATTAGTTTCTCCGATCTGTTAGCAATTATTACTATTATTATTTTAATTCATTTGAATCGTTCTTTTTATTTATTAGATTCATTAAAGTTATCACTGTCATTTCAACAAAAATTTCCCTTTTACTAGATGTGAGGATCAATCAGTCACATTTGATCGCCCTCTCACATGAGAACAGAGCACCATTCAATAAAATATTCAAATTCGTTATCGCGATCTCGGTTTGCGTCTCGGATTGACTTTAAAAGGAAAAATAAAGACATTTCAAAACTAGCTTTTCCCGATTTCGTTCACGCGTCTCCTTTTGAAAATCGTCTGCCAAACCAACCTTCCACGTCAACCGCATTTCTCAATCTGTGACGTCAAGTCTACGGAACAGGTTTAGGCGGGTTAGGATATTTACACAAATTCAGAAGAAAGACATAGATATAATAGTACGTAGAAGAAGAAATCTAGCAAACAACTCCTTGTTCCTTATGACTCAGAAATTAATTTTCCTTTGCGCCGTACGTCTGCGTACGCGCTCCAATTACAAACTAACTGCTTTGTTTTGCCGGCGGTTTCATTGTCATTTTATTCTCGCCTTGACACCTGCTTGCGCTACACTGCATTGACCTCTATATATGACCTTAAGTCATTGCTTTGTTCTTGCCACTTACGCTCTTATACTTGGTATTTATTTCACTTATGGCTTTGAATGTATCTGACCTGCGTATTTCAATTACAATTAATGCTACTTTGTTTATCTAGCTTTCGTGGTCATGGTGGTACTTATAAGTAACTCACATGCTTCGTGAACATTACGCTATTTTATTGCAGAGATGAACCTGTTCCAGATTTTTATGTACATTGGAACTTAATCTAGACATAGCTGACTTATAAACTAGTTACTTGTTTTCCTTTTTAGTGCGATCAGGAACCAATAATTGTCAAGCGACCCTTGTCCTTGACGAAAATAAATTTCATTTCTCGATCATTGCTCCTTGAACTTAAAAAAAAATTTCTTACGTAGTATGTTTTATTTTCACTTCTTTAGCATTTCATATCGCAGAAATGTTAGGCACATCCTTCGCTTTATATTTCATTTCTCTCTCTTAAATATTATCTCCTTAAAACTAAATCTTAAAACTAGAGTTCTTGGAGTTTATCACTTTCTTTGTTAAACAAGAATTATTTTTATTATTTATCAGCTTGTCTGTACTTAAATTATGGCTCAAGATAACATATTTTAAATTCTCTGCTGTATAGCAAGATAGACTCACTGTCGTGTAATTTATTCATACGAAGGATCTCGTAAGGTCCCTCAAAAAGACTTTGCCATTTTCGATTTTTGCGTAAGAGCAACTATGGTTTAAAGTGTGTTTTTAGCAAGATCTTTTCGCCTACTTTATAAGTTAACACCTTATTAATATGTTTGTCATGTGCCTTCTTGCGTAAATTGGCTTGGGTGGTCAACGTCGTAAGAGCTTGTCTTATTCTGGCGTCTAAACTAGCGCTTGTGTTGTTACACTTAGGAATTGAATTGACCTTGAACATCCTTGGACGGGTAATGTTGGAATTTTAATTAATGTACTAATTTGCTTATAGAAACATAAGAACATAGCATTAATATTTGCACCTGTATCCTGGATTACAGTCGTCAAAATTCCGGCTATAGGAAGTTTTGTCATAGCTTGCACTTGGTCATCCATAGGTTCATCACCGTCAGTCGTCTCTTCCTCTTGTAATAATTCTTGTCTCATGTCAATCGCGTCATTGTATCTCAGTACAAGTACGTCATGGTTAGTCTCTCCGCCGAAGTGGTCACCCCCATTCTGTCTCACAGCATCACTTAGGGAGCTTTCAGATGCTGAACTTAGTTTTTCTGTTTGTGTGGTTTTGATTGGCCTTCATCATTAGAAAGTTCGACCAATCTGACATTATGAGAACACTGAGGAACAAAATTACTGTTATGCACAAACCTTGTGTCAAAATGTTGCTGCGTTTGTTCTGGTGTCCAATACGTGTTACTGTCTTTCGCGTTTGCGAAAAATACAGGGGGATTGTAATGCCTTCGCGGGGTCTGATGATTTTTATTACTATTATGATCTCCGGAATTGTTACTGTGAAATCCAGCTTCACACTGTGGTTTGCCGTTAAACTGTGTGTTTTTGTACATTCCCTGCGCTTGATTTTTACTAGGCGCGGAGTTGTGTTGGTATGAGTGGGCGTTATCAGCTGTTTGTTGCTGCCCGTAATTTGAGTGTTGGCTGCGCGAGTACTGTGCATTCCATTGTGATCCGCTCTGCTGTTGCCAACCTTTTTGACTGAAACCATTTCCAAACTTCTGCTTGTACGATTGATTGCCGTACTGGTTACCAATCGTGTTATACACGGGATTGAATCGGTTGTGTTGATTATGTCTATTCCTTTTGTGCGCATACCCATTGCCTTTATTTCCGTTTTGCCAATCGTTACTATGTTTGTAACCGTTCCCTGGCTTTTCATAGCCGTTACTCTCGTAATGTTGTGGCCAAGAATTGTGCGGAGTATTCCGCGGTTTGTTAGCTCTCATGTCCTCATAGATCAGGTCTAGGGAATCTAATATCGACAGAAAAGTATCTGGATCATCATCTGGTACGGCTATCACCTTTTCACGAATCGAAATGGGTAATTTAGACTTGAGAATCATAATTACATCTTTACTAGAGATAGGGTTATCCCAATACCTGATTTTCCCAAGATACTTTTCGAAGTACTTTCTCAGGCTACTATTCCTGGGGTCAGATTGTTCTGCATTATAGACTTCTTTACGAAGGCGCTTCTGAACACCTTCGCTCCAAAATTTGCTGAGGAAACAGTGCTCAAACTCCTCATATGTTCGACACTTATCAACCATTTCTGTTCCCCATATTGCCGATTCGCCACCTATATATCCGGTAACAAATTGGATACGTTGTCTATCAGTCCACGAATTTGGAAAAATGCCAGAGAATCCACGAAGAAAAACAATTGTGTGGATATTTCGTTTTTCCGGTTTAAAGGTTTGAAAAACTCGATGCTTTATCATGCTTTCTTCCTTTATCATTTTTACTACTGAGTCAGATTCTTGGTTTCGGTGACTAACTGGAATATGTGGTGGTGAAGTGTGTTCATTAGATGCAACAGGTATTCGGAATTGCTGAAATAATTCATCTTCTTCCTCTGAGGCTAAAGAGTTAGGATAATTCGGTCTCTGTATTCGGGAACTACTACTCACTTGTGCCTTCAGGTTATTTAGCTGTTCCGTTACCTCTTGCTCCCAATTTGATAATTCTTGCTGAAGGGAACGCCTAATGCTACCGAGCTCAGACATTACAGTATCTCCGGAGCTTCCAGGAGCTGACAAGATACCAAGAGTGGTTGCTTTCACAGTCTCTACTAGGTCTTTGTTAATTTTATCTTCGACAAATTTGTCCTTTCCAGCAATCCAGTTCTCATACTTTTCTCTAAATTCTCTCTCATGACTATCTAGCCTCTCCTTTACTTTACTTTCCGTTTCCAGAGTTAAGTTTGACATTCCCTCGGTTAGTTTTTCTACCTGCGTAGTTACTCTGTCCAATCTGTGATTAACCGTGGTTACGGTGGAGTCAAGATTCTTGGTTGCGTTTCGGATGTCAGCTGTCTCGCTTTGCATGGTAGCTAAAGTGTCATTCAGTTCGAAAGTTATTCCACTTCGCATTTGAGAAACAGCATCCTTAACTTGCTTTGCTACTTATTTGGCTACGTTTTCTCTAACAGTTTTTATTTCTTCGCTTACTGGAGAAAGTTTATCTTCAAGCGAGGCTAACATTTGTGTATTTTCGTCTTTCAAATGTTTTTTAATGGAATTCATCATTTGGCGATTTCCGTCCTGCATCATTTGACTTATTTGACTCAGTAGCTGTTTGAATACATCGTCTGTCACTACCCCTGAATTGCTTTCACCTGCCTCCCTTGCAACCGGTATATGGCTACGACTACCAGTGGCAGAAACTATGCTGGCATTGTCTAGTTCAGTACCAGTAACATTATGGTGTGAGGCACTAAAGTCCGTAAGATTTCCCACTTCATTTTCTACAATTGTTTCGATTGGTGTCTCAGCCCTACTAATTACCCTGCGGGACCGTAAGCGACGCGACAATTCACTCGTTTCATTCTGTTCATTTGAATCTAGTGATGACATTTTATCGTCTGCCATAGCTCACTTATTTACAAACAGTAAGTGAATGAAGTTCGTTTGAGCTGCGGCCGTCAGCTGTCGTTAGAGATGTAATTTATCGGTTGCGAGTCAGTTGTCACTGCTACGTCACAAGATCGGAATGTCGGGAGATGCACATCACGAGAACAAGAGACTATTCTGTACCGTAAAGAAAGTATGGCTGCACACTGTTCAAAACAAATGAAAACTAAGGCTGGTCAGCTCCGTGAACAGGCAGCGGACATTTAAAAACAAATGATATTAAATACACAACAATGGAATTTAAATAATACTTGAAGAAATTACTAATGTACTAAATGCAATCTACTGAATTCAAAGCAAATTTTACTGCAACTAATAAAGATCGTCACAAATTGATTAATGTCGGCTGACATTAAGGAAGCTTGGGTACGGCTAACAAAATTTTAACTTACGTTACTGATGACTGCCCTCGGTGTTGCAACTAGATTTTCGCACAAATTCGGTTCCCAAAAAAAATAATCTCTGTTCCGTAATTTACTCTGAATATCTCGTTTCTTTCGCTCCATGGAAATTTTATTGGATGGTGTTTCACGCCATGTAACAAATAAAAAGCATAAGATTAGCTACAATTCCTTATGAATATTCGCACAATGCGTATCTTATATAAATTTTTATTCTTTTGAGTTTTTTTTTTTTTTTTTTTTTTTTAAATTCGCGTCCCTGTTCGGGCGCCAATTATAACGATATGTTTACGTAATGTGTATACATAAACATACAGTTATAAATGTCCCCGTTCGTAGTCGTTAATTATAACAATAAGTTTACTTTTGTGCTGTAACGTATAGCTATAATCAGCGGTGGAAACATATTTGCGAACGCCGACCGTGTGCGGCTGTTTCTTGTTTGATCGTCTGATCAGTCGGAAGTTGCATTGCAGAGGAGAGTAAATGTCTATTTAAAATATAATTATTTTTGGATAGCTCAACATGAATTTCCTAAGGGACCGTAGTTTATCATGCATTTGCCAGTAGAATATGGCGCGGAGAAAATATTTCGCCGCATGCAACTTCCGTCCGAACTCGACGAAAGAATTCGTGACTGTGAACTCTCTATTTGGCAGGAACATAAAGAAAATTAAATAACTTCTTGAAGGAGTGAGACATAGATTCTATATTAAATAAATAGTCCATACACCAGTTCCATTTAAGTCTGAATTTATGGCAATTAATAGACGAACTTACACTGCAATGAAAGATTTAACATGGATGCCGTTTTGACTGGCACTTCTCGTAATGAAAAAAATTCCTTCGACGTTTTGACATACACGTCGCACAATAAATCTACTGCTAGGCACTTTTAGTACTACACATTTACTTTACACTATAACAATATCATTTTAACGATAATAATACGGCGGCAAGACATGCGCGTCCGACACAAGTTACAAGAGACAAGAGAAGAATGAGTAACTAACTGTTCATCGAGAATATCTCGTACATAAAAAAAATGTGTAAAAGTGTTCTTCTTCTGTCCGTTTTTCGCGCCGCAGTTTTCAAAGCCAATAACTCACTGCATCTCTGACGGCGCTTCGACAATAAACAAGTTACGTCACAGGTCGTTCACCTTTTACATTCTCGCAACATTATTTGCTAACTGTAGCTGTTGCCGATTGGTGTTTTAGGGCGCACAACAGCGAGGTTATCAGCGCCTAGCTGTTGCCGAGCGACTGCTCGATTAGTGAATGATTTAAAATGATAAGGTAATCACATAGTCTTACAACGGCTACCTGATAAGAACATACCTAGTTTTAGAGTCTGTGAGCATTCCTGTAAGTATACCATACTTCTCAGAATTTTCTCTCATAAACACCTTCAAGGGACATGTGTATATCCAAACAGAATAATATCGTGGCAGAAATTCATTCATTTTAATTATATTTCTCGTATTGCGGCAAACTTGTCATGTTCCCTGCGCTAATTTCGGTATCTCTGTTATCCAATCTTTTATTTTAGTGAGCTGATGGAATTTAATTCTACCCATAGTAGCAGTGTAAACGAACCTGAAGTGTTGGATCATAAATCTAGAATGAGCGACTTAGTATTGCCCTCCTTGCCCATAACAATAAGAAAATCTATGAGGTGCGATAATAGAGTAATGAGACTGATATTTGTAGCAAGATGTGGCAACCCTGCAGGCTTGTGTAGGCACAATATCTTTGACCTTGGTCTATAAGCTGCTTCTAGTCCAAGTGCCACATCGATGCAACGGCCCACTCGTGAGTTGTGCTGTAATAAGTTAACACGTGTTCGTTTCTCTCGACACGGAAATGGAACCGCATAATATTGGGCAATGGTATGCCATTTTTTTGCGTTAAACTGGATGAAAATGCGACGAAAGCTTACGGTAAGCATTAGAAGGCTTTTGGAGAGGAGGTTATGTCAAGAGCTCAAGATTTTCGTGGCATAAAATGTTTAATGAAGGCAGAACGAATGTTGAAGATGAAGACCGCAGTGGACGACCATCAACCTCACGGACGGATGTCAACTTGGCCAGGGTGTGTGAACTCGTACGATCTGATCGAAGATCCGTGAAAATGATTCCAGAAGAACTGAAAATCAGTCGAGAAACGGTTCGTCTAATAATAACTGAAGATGTTGGTACGAGAAAGCTTTCTGCAAAAATTTTCCCCAAAAATCTCACACCTCAACAGCGAGAAACACGGAGAAATGTGGCAGTCGATCTGTTAGAGGAAACGGAAATCAATCCAGAATTGTAGAGCCGTGTTATCACTGATGATGAAAGTTGATTTTTTTCAGTGCGATCCAGAGACAAAACGCCGAAGCTCTCAATGGTGCTCAAAGGGATCACTCAGACCAAAGAAAGCTTGCATGTCAAAGTGTGACGCGAAATGCATGCTTGTGTGCTACTTTGATTCCAAGGGAATTGTTCATAAAGAGTGGGTGCGTCCTGGACAAACAGTTAACCAATATTACTACAAGGAAATTTTAGAAAGACTTCGTAAAAGAGTTCTTCGTGTCTGTTCCGACATTGCTGGTAACTGAATTCTGCATCACGATAATGCGCCATCCCATCTGCTCTGTCAGTACAGCAATTTTTAACCTCAAAACAAATTTCAGCACTACCACAGCCACCTTATTCCCCACATGTCGCTCTGTGCAAATTTTTTCTATTTACAACAGTCAAAACGGCGGTCAAGGGACACCATTTTCAAACAACACAAAATGTCCAAAATTTGTGACGAGGGACTTGGAGGATATTACGGAAGATGAGTTCCAGAAATGTTACCATCAATGGCAGAAGCGCTGGAAAAAGTGTGTGTAATCAGAAGGAAACTACTTTGAAGGAGACAACACTAAACTTGATTAAAACGGTATGCAAAAATTTTTTTCAGTCTCAACACTTTTTCTCGCACCTCGTATATACGCCTTGAATTCAAGTCTGTCTGTTGTGGGTAAATTCTGTCTCAATGTTTCTTAATTGTTATGCTGCATTATGAAGTTAACAGTTTCCGGAGAAAATTTTTCAAATGATTCTCTTATAGTTCCAACTATAAATTAATTTCTCATCCCTTCTCGATATTCCACTATGCTTTGTGCCACATGGCGTGTGGTATGAGAAGGTTTTGATGCAAAAACTTTTCCAGTGGTTGCAAAACATTTCTCACTGACCTCACCAGCTGTGTCACCATCTGCTGCATGTATCCGGAACTAGTCTTCATAGCCCGTTTGTACACCATCAATGTCCACATCCTCGCGCACAACACATCCATCTTCATTTTCATTCACCATTTAATCACTATCAACAAATTTAGTTCAGAATCAGTAGATTCTTCTAAAATATCTAATAATTCTCTCTCAGTGAGAGACCGATGGTACCTTCTCAATCACATTTGCCTCTGACACCGGACAAAATGACACTGAATATGAAGGAACAAGAAAAAATCAGAAACCAAAGAGAAATGATTCACTTTTGTGATCATTGTTGCTATTCACACAGAGAATTTCAATGCCCAGGGCGTCTGCACAGCTATATTGTTGTAATATATGAAGTAAGACATTCATTGTCCAATAACATCTACTGCTAAGGAGGTAGACTTTATGACAACCACCGTTAGATTTAAATTAACGGGTGAAGTTTAGCTGAAAAATTTATGTATTTGTATAAATATGGTCGAAATTTATATTTTTATCGAATTTTAAAACATGACACATCAATCTAAATTATAATATTTAGAAAAGGTGGGAAGAAATTACCCTACCTCCCCTTGCCACTGTAAGGATTATTTGTCGGCAGGTCAAGCATACAGCGAATAAAGGTAGCCCTTAAGAAAATGAGAGCAAGGGATGACAAGGAACACCCAGCGAACCCTGTGGGACTCATTCAACATGTTGATGCGGTTATTGCGATATTATGGCAGCCATGGAGAGAACAGAGTCTAACAAACTGTAAGTTGAGGCGCACACTGAAATGAAATAATGCATATCGTGTGGGTTCTGTGGTCGTACCTGGACCATAGTGGCAAATGGCAGAGGAGGTTGGAAAGACAAGTCCTGCTCACAGAGTTTCAACGAAGCGCACAGTGCGCGCCATTTTCCTCAGAACGTATCGTGGCACTTTGGTTTTGAGTAGAATGTATGGATTGTACCAGGGATTTAGAGGGCTCTGTGACAAACTAGGCTGTGACCTGCTGAACGTGAGTGATAGGGTTTGGTACTGTACGGTCCCTCTAAGTGTGAGGGTTTGCACTATACATCAGGGACTACTACCAGGTAGCTGACTGTTTCTCGGGTGCACACAAGTATTTTCTAGATTAGGCCACTCTCCATGCCGCCCAGGTAGCGACAGGTGTAGTGCAACCGGACTCTCAACATAAAATCTAAAAAATCGCCAACACAGGCAAGAGTATGAAATTGCTAGTGGTTAACTGTCCAAGGATTCGTAACAAAGTACCATAGTTTCAAGCGTTCCTGTAAAACTGTGGAGCTCACATTGCAATACGTACACAAACCTGGTTAAAACACGAATTTGAGAGCATGAAATATCTGGGGAAAATTTTAGCGTGTATCGAAAGGATAGGCTAATGGTAAAAGGAGGTCGTGTATTAGTTGCAGCAGGCAAGAAATTCTAATCAATTGAGATGGAATTTGAAACTGCGTGCGATTTTGTCTGGCGAAGACTCAGTATTAATCGTGTGCATAAACTCTTAATCGAGTACTTCTGTCGACTATCAGACTCACCTTCATATATTACCGAAAACTGAAGACAGAATTTACGTTCACTCGTATGTACGTTCCCCAATCACACTGTCATCGTTGGAGGAGACAGTAATGTCCTAACAATCAACAGGAAAAGTGGCGGGTGTGGCAACATATTCTGAGAAAAATTACTAAAAGAGACATCCGATATATGTATAACAGATTGTTCAGAGTCTGCCCCATGGCTGATGTATATAGGATATAATAGCAACAAATGTAACTGACTCTCTGAGGATGCCAATATAGGAACTGGTATCACTGATCATGAAGAAGCAGTAGCTAAATTTATTACTCAAGTACAAAAGGCAATTAAGTAAAGTAGGATTTACATTTTCAGCAAATTAGTTAAAAAGGCAATATTCTCTTATATCAATGGGTAAATCGAAACATTTAGCTCTAGAGACGAGCATATAGAAGAACTGAGACCCATATTCGAAAAATAGCTAACGATGCACTTGACAGAAAAGTACCTTGCAGAAACGTAACTTGTAGAACACTGCATGGTGGGAGAGACCCTCTACGGAATACTGTTATTGCAGAGAAACGTCTAAGGGGTCAGTGATCCCTGCATAATAAATAAAAAGGGAAACATAGGATTATTAATAGCTTTTGGGTGATATTGATCTGGCTGGATGTCTAGAGGGTAATGCGTAAATCCTTTAACGACTACCATGTCCGAAACTAATCGACGAATCTCCCAAAACAGATTATCCTCATATACAGGGTGAGTCACTAACTGTTGCCACCAAGAATGACTCCGAAAGTATGATAGGATCTAAAAAGTTTGTGGTGCAAATGTTGCATGGGACAACGAGGGTCATAATACGACGTTGGTTTTTTGTTGCTAAGTCGGATCGCGTCAGAGATATGAAGGTCAACTTTTTTTTAATGGGATGCTATAGTTTGGTACTTATTTTCTGATATCGGCTATCGAAACGAATCAGATGATGTGTAACAGGATGGTCTTTTAAGGCCCACGAAGGTCACAAACGTGGCATGAACGTCCATTTACAGAACGTGTTCGAAGTGGTGATCAAGTACCAATGCGGTACTGCCAATCTTCTTATCATTGATTGAGTGGTATTCCTTATCACATCGGCACTTATCGAAGCTCATGCTCTGACAATTCTCTCTTGCATATCTTCAGGTGTAGTTGAAACGTCTTTATAAACAATGTGTTTTACGAATCCCCACAAGGAAAAATTCAGAGGCGTCAAGTCTGGGGAACGAGCCGCCGACGACACATCTCCTCCGCATCCAATCCAACGATTTGGGAAATGTCTCTGCAACTCATTTCAAGCCATCAGCGAAAAATGTGCCGGACACGCATCGTATTGATACCACGTTCTGCTCCTTGTTCCTAAAGGTATTTCTTCCAGTAACAGACCTAATATTTCTTGCAGGAATGTGGTGTACTTCCTACCATTAAGATTTCCTTCGATGAAATAGGGGGCTAATAATTATGTCCTACAGAATCCCACACCATACATTCACCGACCACGGTTGTTGGTGTGCAACTTTCCGCAGCCAACATGGATTTTCAGTTGCCCAATAATGCATGTTATGCAAATTAACATTTCCATGGTTCGTGAATGTAGCCTCGTCAGTAAATAAAATCAAATTAATAAATGTGTCATCCCTCTGAAATTGAAGTTGAGCCTATCGGCAGAGTTCAATGTGACGCATACAATCTGTACCAGTTAGTTCTTGGAGAAGGCTGATATGGTAAGGATGATATTTATGGCGATGCAGAACACGAACAACACTATTCTGGCTCATGCTAGATTCCCTTGCGAATTGACGCGAGCTAACACAAGGACCTCGAACCACAGTGGCAAGAGTAACGCATCGGAAACATATCCCGCAAAGGAAAGTTACTAAAGAGGAAACGGAAATTGGTAAAGATCCAGTTGTTCTCAATTTAACATACACATATTTAAATGTACTGCGTGTAGGGTGAATACGTTGAGGATATCCTTCAGCGTATAAGTCTCTAGCTCTCACTAACTTTCGTAGGCATTCTCCATAAATGAGAAGCATATTGACTTATTCTTCAAGGGATACATCATTCACATTCAGTTGATTCGACGATACTAGTCTTACCGTTCCTATTAGTGTTGTATTGCGAAACCGTCGAATGGTATTTATATGTAAATGGCTCTTTAGATTGATACGCCGTATTTGGCGGATATTTACTATTTGCACGATATACGAGAGAGAATTGTCAGAGCATGTGCTTCGATAAGTGCCGAAGCGATTAGGTATACCACTCACTCCGTGACAGGGAGATAGCAGCAATGAACTAATACCAACGGTCATCACTTCGAACACCTTCTGCAAGTAGACGTGTATGCTACCTTTTTGACCTTCGTTGACCTTAAAAGACCTTACTTTTACACATCATTGGATTCGTCTCGATAGCCGCTATCAGAAAATAAGTACCAAACTATATCATCCCATTAAAAAAAAGTTGACCTTCATAACTCTGACGGGACCCCACCTAGCAACAAAAACCAATGTCATATTATGGCCCTCGTTGTCCCATGTAACTTTTGTACCGGAAACGTTTCAGCTACTATCGTACTTTAGGAATTATTCTAGGTGACAATAGTTAGTACTCACCCTGTATAAAGGCATTTAGTACTACCAAAATAACCAAAATAAGTGACCAGACACTCAAAGACGAGACAGCGAAAAAATTACGGGTAGCAAAACGAAACAAGAAAGGCTGAACTCTTTTTTTTTCAAATTCTTCTTTACAACTTATAATCCAAGGTTACTGTTTCCATTGAATTCTTGCACCGTTACAAAGTGAGTGGTATGGATACTAGGGTTCAGTGATGTTGAGAAACTGCTGAAATCACTAAAACTGTACAAAACTTCAGGAAGTGATGTACTACCCAACAGATTCTGTAGGGTGAACCAGAACTCCATCGACCAACTTTAAGATACCCTAACTCATTTTTCGTTGTGGGAAACACATTTCTTTTACTGAAGAAGAACTCAGTCCTGTTAAAGTATGAATCTGAGTTATCTGGGCTTTACTAGCCTTTCCTGGTTTTGGTCCATACTGTCACCAATGAAATTTTTTCTGGTTCACCCTATATACAGAATTTTTGGCTGAGTTATACCGTCTGTTAACTATAACCTACAGCAGATGTCTCGGATAGGGAACCGTGCTCACTAGTGGGAAGAACGCACAGTTTACATCTATCCACAAGAAGGGTAGCAGAAGTGATCCACAAACCTACTATCTATTTCCCAAGACATCCATTTGTTGTAAAATCTTAAATCATATTCTGAACTCGTACAATATGTGATCAAACGTATTCTCACACCCCCAAAACATACGTTTCTCATATTAGTTGCATTGTGCAGCCATCTGCTGCCAGGTACCTCAGTAGACACTACACATCGTGAGAGAGCAGAATGCGGCGCTCTGCGGAACTCACGAACTTCTAACGTGGTCAGGCGATTGGGTATCACTTGTGTCATACGTCTGTACACGAGATTTCCACACTCACAAACATCCCTAGGTCCACTGTTTCCGATGTGATAGTGATGTGGAAACGTGAAGGGACACGTACTGCGCAAAAGCGTACAGGCCGACATCGTCTGTTGACTGACAGAGACCGCCGACGGTTGAAGTGGATCGTAATGTGTAGTAGGCAGACATCAATTCAGATCATCATGCAGGAATTCCAAACAGCATCAGGATCTACTGCAATCACTATGTTAGATACGCGCGAGATGAGAATACTTGGATCTCATGGTGGAGCGGCTGCTCATTACCCACACATCCCGCCGCTAAACGCCAAACGATGCCTCGCTTGGTGTAAGGAGCGTAAACATTGGACGATTGAACAATGGAAAAGACGTTGCGTGGAGTAACGTATGACGGTACACAACGTGCCGATCCGATGGCAGGGTGTGGGTAAGGCGAATGCCCGGTGAACGTCATCTGTCAGTGTACGTAGTGCCAACAGTAAAATTCTGGGGCAGTGGTGTTATGGAGTGGTCGTGTTTTCCATGGAGGGAGCTTGCACACCTTGTTGTTTTGCGTGGCACTGTTGCAGCATATTCCTTCATTGATGTTGGAAGCACCCTCTTGATTCCCACTGTTGAAGAGCAATTCAGGGATGGTGATTGCATCTTTCAACACGATCGAGCACCAGTTCATAAAGCACGGCCTGCGGCAGAGTGGTTACTCGACAATAACATTCCTGTAATGGACCGGCTTGCACAGAGTCATGACCTGAATGCTATAGAGCACCTTTGGGATGTTTTGGGACGCCGACTTCATGCCAGGCCCCACCCACCGACATCGATACATCTCAGCGCAGCACTCCGTGAAGAATGGGCTGCCATATACCAAGAAACCTTCCCGCACCTGATTAAACATATGCCTGCGAGAGTGGAAGCTGTTATCAAAGCTAAGGGTGGGCCAACAACATACTGAACTCCAGCGTTACTAATGGAGGCTGCAACGAACTTTTAAGTCATTTCCAGCCATGTGTCCCGATACTTTTGATCAGATAGTGTACGTAGTGAGAAGTATCTCAAACAGAATCACCTCCAGTGCGTCAACCGGCATGGACTACGGAAACCCTTGCCTGCTGGTGTGGCCGAGCGGTTGTAGGCGCTACAGTCTGGAACCGCGCGATCTCTACGGTCGCAGGTTCGATTCCTGCCTCGGGCATGGATGTGTGTGATGTCCTCAGGTTAGTTAGGTTTAAGTAGTTCTAAGTTCTAGGGGACTGATGACCTTAGAAGTTAAGTCCCACAGTGCTCAGAGCCATTTGAACTGTGAAAACATCGATCATATGAAACCCAACACACTATTTTCTCATAGTACGTCCTTAAAGTCATTCATTAGATCTATCAAGTCTGAGGTTTTTTGTTAGGGAAAACAAACCATGTTATCGTGGATGGAGAATCATTGAGAGATGAAGAAGTAATTCAGCTGGTCCCAAGAGAATTGCGTTGGGTTCGCTTGGTGTACCCGTTTTACTTTAATTAACCCACAGACAAAATTACTAATAAACACAGATGTTTGGCACTAGATGCAGCTGAAGCACATCAAGCCCTTTGGTTATCCTCTTTTCATTTTTGTTCACCTTTAACTATACAAGTGTAGGGGAGTTGGTTTAACTTAAAAGTAGTCATGATATCACAGGAACTGTAAGAGCTGATTTCACTTCCTCTTTTTAACCTCTCGTAGTCTAACATGGTTTTTGGTACACTCATTGGCGTTATGGGACAAATTGTAAAGTGAGTATTTCTACGAATATGAGACATTGCAAGGTCCAGCGCAACGAAACAATTGTGCACTGGCCTTCATAGAAACAGAGGGAGAAGAAACAGCCTCCTTGGCAGGGGATGGAAGCTACTTCGCTCCATGGAGAGCAGGGTGGCAGGCCATTGTCCATTTATATAATGGTCTGCAGGTGGCCGAGACAAAATGCTTTATTATAAAAAGTGGAACTCAGTAGGTGGGTAGTAGGCGCAATGACTTTTTAAGTGATATGCTTGTGCTGATAAACATCTCCTAATTTTTCTAAAAACTTAGCAAAACAGCACTGATCTACTTAACAGATGGGCACTGGAGCAGTTTTGGCTACTAGTTTCGTAGCAAGCTTTTTAACATTCCAAGGGAGGCTAGCTGTCGGCTCCTTGCCCCAGTTGGACTCTTTAGTTACGTCATCAATACATAACACCAAGAAGATTTTTAGAATATTGTGGAAGGAATTCGATCCCTTGGCTTGTTGACATTTGTCTTTTTCTGGGTGCTAAACGTTGTCAAAGAAACAATTACACCACTTATGAGCTGTAGTAACTTTTAAGAGGACTGGAGGACGCATTTTGGTGGCCGGAAGACAGGAGAAATCTGCTGGGAGGAGACTATAAAAACTGATAGATGCACAGAGGATGTAGAGAAGCGGAAGTTGCGGAGTTCTGGCGCAGAAGCAACAGACAGGTGGCGGAGGGTAAGTTGTGGCTGCGTTCTCGGCTTCTGGGTTGCTACTCTCCACTCTGCTCGCTGTACAATGAAGATTATTGTAAACATCGTTTACTGCTCCAGAATATTAAGGCAAGTAAAAGTATTGTAGTTCAGTAGTAAAATAGCTGTCTCTGGCTCATATTTATCAGTGCTTCCTCAGGTTTCTTGAATGTTCGTTCCAGGCTAACTGGCAACGTGATCGTCTTTGTCGTGTTGCTCTACCTCGTTCTCAGAAGTAGTTCCGATATTTTATGCAGCTTCATCTCGTTCAGTAACTTTGCCAACTCGGAGCTTCTGTTGGCAGTTGTCATAGTAGGGTACAACTTTGTAAGCTTCTTGTTCAAACCATTGTATTTAGTTCCCAATATTATTCATACGCCACTTATATGCAGTAAATCGTAGTGTTAATTTATCTGCAACAAATCGTAGTGATTTTTATCATAATTTCCTCTAAATGATAAATATTATGTCAGTGCCCACCTTCAGATTCGCAACTAGGGCCACTAGATTAATTAATTAGTAATTCTGCTGCGTACATTAAATTCTGCACTGGATTTCAAGGGTGTGCTGTTTCCTTGCTAATTTCAGATTCAGTTAGATTTACATTCTCACATGCATGGTATGAGAATAGAAGCTTTCGAAATGTGGTGCTACAGAAGAATGCTGAAGATTAGATGGGTAAATCACATAACTAATGAGGAAGTATTGAATAGGATTGGGGAGAAGAGAAGTTTGTGGCACAACTTGACCAGAAGAAGGGATCGGTTGGTAGGACATGTTCTGAGGCATCAAGGGATCACCAATTTAGTACTGGAGGGTAAAAATCGTAGGGGGAGACCAAGAGATGAATACACTAAGCAGATTCAGAAGGATGTATGTTGCAGTAGGTACTGGGAGATGAAGAAGCTTGCACAGGATAGAGTAGTATGGAGAGCTGCATCAAACCAATCTCAGGACTGAAGACCACAACAACAACATGTATGGTATTTTGCACGGTGACCATTATCAATCAAAGTTTGAAGAAATCTGCCTCACTATTCAGTCAGATGTGTATTAGATTTCAAAATGGAGTAAAGGTTGGCTACCTACTTCAAATGTTCAACATTATAAAATTGTACACTTAAGAAAGCGATAAAACGTAGTAAACTAAGTCTACAGTAATCAACGTAGAGAAACCAGGTGGCCAACTTGATGTTATATGAGGGAACTCTCTACAAAAGAGATTTCTTACCGATCATTCGTGTCTCACATTCTAGAAAATTGCAAAAGGATTAAAAGGAGACAGGGGGCACTGAACGTACAGAGAGATGGCCACCACCAATATTCACAGATCAGTTTGATCCGTTGGAGAGAATTGCAGAGATGCTAGTGAAACAGAACTGACAGGCTGAAGATAGACCCAAACTGTCCTACATACAAAGCTTGAAGGACTGGCATAAAGAGATGACTCACAAAATATGCCCAAGCACCTACGTAGCACTCCCGTAAGGATCGTGAGGATTATAGTACGCACAGACGTATTTGAGAAGTCATTCTTCCCGTGCTCCATACGCGAGTGAAACAGGAAGAAACCCTAAAGACAAGTACTACAGGAAGTATCAACTACACTTTACAGTGGTTCGCAGAGTATCAACGTTGATAGAGAGACAGGTACAAAGATGTGCATATGAATGTAGTTAGTCAGGGGATAGATATATGGTGCTTATGGCAAAATTTAAAAAAATCTGTGCAGGGCAGAGAAGCAGCTGTATGGTTATCAGGAGCTCTGATGGCAAGTTGGTACTAACCAAGAAAGATAAATTGAGACCCGAAAGGAATATGACTATACAAAGAAAAATTAACTTGGAGACAATAAAATAGAGGGACAGAAAAATTAGGTGAAAATGAGATATGATACTGAGAGGAGAATTCGACAGAGCACAGAAAGGTCAAAGCCTAAACCAGACGTATGGAGTAGACAAAATTTCCTCAGAATTACTGTGATCTTTGAGAGAGACAGCCATGACGAAACTCGTCCACCTTATATGCAAAATCTATGAGAACCTAAATACCATCAGACATAAAGAAGAATGTAATAAGTCCAATTCGAAAGAAATAAAGTGTTTACGGTTGCGAATACTACCGAACTATCGATTTAATAAGTCATAGCCGTAAAGTACTTACACGAATTATTTACAGAGAAAGGAAAATCTGGTAGAAGCCGATTTCATGGAAGATCAGTTTGGTACCTGAAAAGTGTAAGAACTTGCGAGTGAATACCGACGACAAAGACGCATCCTCGAAGACGGTATGTAGAGAGGAAAACCTGCGATTGTCGTAGTTGATTTAAAAAAGCTTTAGGCAATGCTCACTGTAACATAGATCTTGAAGGTATCAGGGATAAAACACAGGGAGCGGCAGAATATTTGCAACTAGTACAGAAACCAGACTACCGATACAAGAGTCCAAGGACATAAAAGAGGAGCCGTAGTTGAGAAGAGAGAGAGAAAAAGTTGCATCCCATCTGCTGTGTTATTCAATCTGTACTTCGAACAAACAGTAAACAATAAGGAAGGAGATATTTGGGAAGGAAATTAAAGTTCAAAGAGAGGAATTAATAACTGGCGTTTCTGATGACAACATAATTTTGTCAGAGACTGCAAATGAATTGGAAATTTAGCTGAGTGGATGGATAATATCCTGAAAAGATGTTACAAGATGAACATCCACAACTGTAATACAAGAGGGGAATGTAGTTTACTCAAACAAGGTGACAATGATGGAAGCTATTTGGGACTAAAAGTAGTAGAGAGTCTTGGTATTTGGGCAGCAAAATACCAGATTTCTGGGGGGGTAATAGGTACAATATTAAATGCAGACTAGATTTAGAAAATAAATCACTTCTGGAAAAGAGAAATTTTTGAACGTTTAATCCAATTTAGACAATTAGGAAACATTTGTTGTGGGTATTTACCTGGAATGTAGCGTTCTATCGAAGTAAAACACAGACGATAAGAAGTTCAGACAAGAAAACGATAGAATCATATGAAATATGGTGCTCTAGAAGAATGCTGGAGATTAGTTGATTAGCTCGTGTAATTATAAGCAGGTATTGAATCAAACTGGAGAAAAATGAAATTTATGAAACGACTGAAGGAAGGGCCCCCTGATAGGACGCATCCTCAGGCATATAGGAGTTGTCTGTTTGACTACGGAGAAAAGTGACTGGAATAAAAATTGCAGAGGGAGACCAAGGGTTGAAACAGTAAGCAGACTCCAGGGGATTTAGCTTCCAGTAGTTATGCAGAGATGAAGTGACTTACACAGGATAGATTAACGGGGAGATAAGCATCAAGCCAGTCTCAGAACTAAACGTGACAACGTCAATCTTGTGTAATTTCTTAAGACTAGCATATAAATGGCTACCGTTACTTGTTGATATCGCGTTAGAGCCTTGCATCCTGAGCCAGTTTACGATTGCTGTGTTTTTTTCTGTTCAGTTTAGCATGCTACGTACAAATGGTGCCCTAAGAAAACTCGTGACAAAGATGAAGCACCACCTTGACGTCAAGGAGTCCTTGTTAGTCCTTTTCTTATCACATTATGCAATTAACTATTTTTCTCCTTTACTGCATTGCTTCATTATTAATCCTAAGCAATAACGTGCTTATCTAATAACTTTGCATCACCATTTAGAACTATGAAACGCTCCCTTACACCCTTCCCAGTTCATACCCCTTCCCACCCCGCGCATTTTCCTTCTCCTGCTCTATTTACAAGCGTTCCAAACTGAAATGTTTAGGACTCGTTTTACTCGTGAACCAGGGGTAGCACCTTTGATTGGTACTCAACCCGTTCTCGGCCCTGGGTTCGACCCAGCGACTGCAGAGGAGAGGGCAGATGGTCGGGAAGAGAAAATTGAAGGCATCTCTGAAGGAGAGGACTTTCCTGATGACTTGACAGAAGAAGAAATGAGAGACGATATGGATGTCATAGGGAATTCAGCATTAATATTATGAGGCAGAAGGTGTAGATAATATTCCATCAGAGTTTCTAGAACAATTGGGAGAAGTGGAAGCCAAATATCTATTTAGGTTGACATTTATAATCTGTGGGACTGACGAGGTACCGTCAGACTTTCGAAAATAACATCATCCACACAATTTCGAAAATAGTAAGAGTGGGAACGTGAGATAAGTATCGGATAATAAGCTTAAAATCTCAATAATCGAAGTTGCTTACACTAATAGTATATAGAAAAATGGGAAAGAAATCTGGAGATATGTTAGATGACGGGGGAGGTAAAATCACCAAAGAAGCAATTCTGAATTCGCATTTGCTAATGGAAGCAAGACTGAAGAAAAGATATGTATATAGCTTCCGTCAATCTATAAAAAGTGTTAGAGACCGTAAAATGCTGCAAAATGCTTGAATTTCGGAGTAAAATGGGAGTAAGCTATACAGAATAGGCGGTAATATACCGTGTGTACGAGAAACAACAAGTAACAATAAGACTGGAAGACGAAGAGTAAGGCGCTCAGATTAAAAAGGTGTAAGGCAGAGATGCAGTCACCCCTGCTTTTAAGTCTACACGTCGAACAAGCGACGAGGGAAATAAATAGGTTGAAGAGTGGAATTAAAATTCATTTCACATAGGAAGTCCATGTACGCCTACGTGCAGGGTGTCTATTAACGAGGTGGTCTGCGAACAAAAGGGGGCGGCCTCTCCTTTGGCTTTGGAAGCGTGCTTGTCAGATGACCGCCAGGTGAATCCCCAGGTGTGCATATTCTTTGAGAGTGTTTTAACCCAGGCTCTCTATTGTCGTCACTTTATCGCCAGATCAAAAGATTTCCTTACTTTATTCTCGTCGTCTAACGGTTTGTTACTGTCTGTGACCATTTTACAGTACGTGTCCTCTATTACTACCACTACTCAGCATTTCGATCAAACCAAATATGTCAGACCGGTTACGAAAGTCCAAGTACTTAATTTCGCGTACTTGCAAATTTGTCATACCGATTATTTTTAAATACCACAATAACTAATAGATTTTATATGATTATTAGTCCTCGCTCTACATAGCATTGAGCCAGTAAATTAACACATTCTTGATTTATAGAGATTTTATATGGAAGCATAAGCACAAACATATTATATTAGCATATCTTTAGTGTTATTTCTTATCGTTATTTAAGAAAGTATAAAGAATTCCGCAAATATATCAATAAATTCATATTGAAGTCCCGCAATGATGTTACCTACTGATTGTACTATACCTAGGTCAAGATTAAGCAATGCGGAGGTGTGGCACTGTCACCTGTAGTCCCTGGAAATACTCCGAGTGAAATGAGACAGGCGAAATATCCTCGAACTTCATAAAACATTTAATTATTCTAGCTCAAAAGAAGACAGGTGGTGACAGCCGTGAAAATTCCCGAATATCAGTCTAATACCTTATGATTGCAATAAGACGACATGAATTATTTAAACATGAATGGAAAAACTGGTGGAAGCTGATCGCGGCAAAGATTAGTTTGGGCTCTGAGGAACGTAGGAACACATCGGGCAATACTGATACTACGCCTTATATTAGAGAATAAGACCCTGGGAAAACAAACAAACGATTATAGAGTTCATTGATTTAGAGATAGCTGTGGCCAATGTTCACTGGAATACACTTTGAAATTCCGGGGTGAGCAAGGATTAAGCGCAGGGAGTGTAATGACATTTACAACGTGTATAGTAGCACACTGCAATTATGAGAGTCGAAGGCTATGAAAAAGAAGAGTGGCTTAGAACGAAAGGAGAGAGGGTTGCGACCTGTCCCCAGTGTTATTCAGTCTTTATAGTGGGCATGAAGTAATGGAAACCAAGAAGATACGTGGAATTGGAATTAAGGTTTTGACAGAAAAATGAGAATTAAGTCATATGCCGATTACACTGTAAATCTGTCAGAGACAACTGGAAGAGCAGCTGTACTGATTGGATAATATCTTGAAAAGAGCTTATAAAATGGGTATCAGCAAAAGTGAACAAGGGTAATGGAATTTAGTCGAATTAAATCTAGCGATGCTAGAGTAATGGATTACAAAGTAAGACAGTAAGAAGAATTGGTGTATTTTATTATTTGGACACCAAAAGCTAAGGATGACACAAATAGAGAATGTGTAGAGTACAGATTGGCAGTAGCACGAAAAGTATGTATGAAAAAGAAAAATATGTAAGAATATAACATAAATATGCTCGGAAGTATTTTCTGAAAGTGCGTGTTTGGAATGTGGCGATGTACGAAATCGAAACGTGGATGATAAGGAGTTCTCACTAGGAGAAAAAAGAAAATTTTGAATTGTTGTGGCACACAAGAATATTGTATATTAGCTGTTTAGATCGACTAACTACTGAGTAGTTAGTGAGCTGAGTTGGGGGTAATGAAAAAATATGGTGAAAATTGATTCAAATAACGGAACTGTTGATAGGACAAACGCTGAGGCATCAAGGACGTGTCATTTTAGTCATGGAGGAAAGCGTGGGAAGTTAAAATTTTAGAAGACCAATGGCTGAATAGAGTAAGCAGGTTCAAAAAGGAGTAGGTTGCGTACTTATTCGGATGTGAAGAGGAATGCGGAGGACAGCATGGGGATATGCCTCAAAACGTCTTAGGACTGGACATCACAACCACTACCACCACAACCACCACCAACAACAATAACAGCTAAATCGTCTAATGCGGAGGTGGTATTGGAACATTGTTACGTCAACTTTTTTGGCCTCTAGCATACAATG
This sequence comes from Schistocerca cancellata, assembly GCF_023864275.1. Taxonomy (NCBI): domain Eukaryota; kingdom Metazoa; phylum Arthropoda; class Insecta; order Orthoptera; family Acrididae; genus Schistocerca; species Schistocerca cancellata. The sequence goes on along the minus strand of NC_064631.1, from coordinate 343,641,115 downwards.
ACATGCTGGTCACAGCACCATGTTGTTGTTGTGGTCTTCAGTCCTGAGACTGGTTTGATGCAGCTCTCCATTTACTCTATCCTGTGCAAGCTTCTTCATCTCCCAGTACCTACTGCAACCTACATCCTTCTGAATCTGCTTAGTGTATTGATCTCTTGGTCTCCCTCTACGATTTTTATCCTCCACGCTGCCCTCCAATGCTAAATTTGTGATCCCTCGATGCCTCAGAACATGTCCTACCAACCGATCCCTTCTTCTAGTCAAGTTGTGCCACAAACTTCTCTTCTCCCCAATCCTATTCAATACCTCCTCATTAGTTACGTGATCTACCCACCTTATCTTCAGCATTCTTCTGTAGCACCACATTTCGAAAGCTTCTATTCTCTTCTTGTCCAAACTAGTTATCGTCCATGTCTCACTTCCATACATGGCTACACTCCATACAAATACTTTCAGAAACGACTTCCTGACACCTAAATCTATATTCGATGTTAACAAATTTCTCTTCTTGAGAAACGCTTTCCTTGCCATTGCCAGTCTACATTTTATATCCTCTCTACTTCGACCATCATCGGTTATTTTACTCCCTAAATAGCAAAACTCCTTTACTACTTTAAGTGTCTCATTTCCTAATCTAATTCCCTCAGCATCACCCGACTTAATTTGACTACATTCCATTATCCTCGTTTTGCTTTTGTTGATGTTCATCTTATATCCTCCTTTCAAGACACTGTCCATTCCGTTCAACTGCTCTTCCAAGTCCTTTGCTGTCTCTGATAGAATTACAATGTCATCGGCGAACCTCAAAGTTTTTATTTCTTCTCCATGAATTTTAATACCTACTCCGAATTTTTCTTTTGTTTCCTTTACTGCTTGCTCAATATACAGATTGAATAACATCGGGGAGAGGCTACAACCCTGTCTCACTCCCTTCCCAACCACTGCTTCCCTTTCATGCCCCTCGACTCTTATAACTGCCATCTGGTTTCTGTACAAACTGTAAATAGCCTTTCGCTCCCTGTATTTTACCCCTGCCACCTTCAGAATTTGAAAGAGAGTATTCCAGTCAACATTGTCAAAAGCTTTCTCTAAGTCTACAAATGCTAGAAACGTAGGTTTGCCTTTTCTTAATCTTTCTTCCAAGATAAGTCGTAAGGTCAGTATTGCCTCACGTGTTCCAACATTTCTACGGAATCCAAACTGATCTTCCCCGAGGTCGGCTTCTACCAGTTTTTCCATTCGTCTGTAAAGAATTCGCGTTAGTATTTTGCAGCTGTGACTTATTAAACTGATAGTTCGGTAACTTTCACATCTGTCAACACCTGCTTTCTTTGGGATTGGAATTATTATATTCTTCTTAAAGTCTTAGGGTATTTCGCCTGTCTCATACATCGTGCTCACCATATGGTAGTGTTTTGTCATGACTGGCTCTCCTGAGGCCATCAGTAGTTCTAATGGAATGTTGTCTACTCCTGGGGCCTTGTTTTGACTCAGGTCTTTCAGTGCTCTATCAAACTCTTCACGCAGTATCTTATCTCCCATTTCATCTTCATCTACATCCTCTTCCATTTCCATAATATTGTCCTCAAGTACCTCGCCCTTGTATAAGCCCTCTATATACTCCTTCCACCTTTCTGCTTTCCCTTCTTTGCTTAGAACTGGGTTGCCATCTGAGCTCTTGATATTCATACAAGTGGTTCTCTTCTCTCCAAAGGTCTCTTTAATTTTCCTGTAGGCAGTATCTATCTTACCCCTAGTGAGACAAGCCTCTACATCCTTACATTTGTCCTCTAGCCATCCCTGCTTAGCCATTTTGCACTTCCTGTCAATTTCATTTTTGAGACGTTTGTATTCCTTTTTGCCTGCTTCATTTACTGCATTTTTATATTTTCTCCTTTCATCAATTAAATTCAATATTTCTTCTGTTACCCAAGGATTTCTGTTAGCCCGCGTCTTTTTACCTACTTGATCGTCTGCTGCCTTCACCACTTCATCCCTCAGAGCTACCTATTCTTCTTCTACTGTATTTCTTTCCCCCATTCCTGTCAATTGTTCCCTAATGCTCTCCCTGAAACCCTCTACAACCTCTGGTTCTTTCAGTTTATCCAGGTCCCATCTCCTTAAATTCCCACCTTTTTGCAGTTTCTTCAGTTTCAATCTGCAGTTCATAACCAATAGATTGTGGTCAGAATCTACATCTGCCCCAGGAAATGTCTTACAATTTAAAACCTGGTTCCTAAATCTCTGTCTTACCATTATATAATCTATCTGAAACCTGTCAGTATCTCCAGGCTTCTTCCATGTATACAGCCTCCTTTCATGATTCTTGAACCAAGTGTTAGCTAGGATTAAGTTATGCTCTGTGCAAAATTCTACAAGGCGGCTTCCTCTTTCATTCCTTCCCCCCAATCCATATTCACCTACTATGTTTCCTTCTCTCCCTTTTCCTACTGACGAATTCCAGTCACCCATCACTATTAAATTTTCGTCTCCCTTCACTACCTGAATAATTTCTTTTATCTCGTCATACATTTCATCTATTTCTTCATCATCTGCAGAGCTAGTTGGCATATAAACTTGTACTATTGTAGTAGACATGGGCTTTGTGTCTATCTTGGCCACAATAATGCGTTCACTATGCTGTTTGTAGTAGCTAACCCGCACTCCTATTTTTTTATTCATTATTAAACCTACTCCTGCATTACCCTTATTTGATTTTGTATTTATAACCCTGTAATCACCTGACCAAAAGTCTTGCTCCTCCTGCCACCGAACTTCACTAATTCCCACTATATCTAACTTTAACCTATCCATCTCCCTTTTTAAATTTTCTAACCTACCTGCCCGATTAAGTGATCTGACATTCCACGCTCCGATCCGTAGAACGCCAGTTTTCTTTCTCCTGATAACGACGTCCTCTTGAGTAGTCCCCGCCCGGAGATCCGAATGGGGGACTATTTTACCTCCGGAATATTTTACCCAAGAGGACGCCATCATCATTTAATCATACAGTAGAGCTGCATGTCCTCGGGATAAATTACGGCTGTAGTTTCCCCTTGCTTTCAGCCGCTCGCAGTACCAGCACAGCAAGGCCGTTTTGGTTAATGTTACAAGGCCAGATCAGTCAATCATCCAGACTGTTGCCCCTGCAACTACTGAAAAGGCTGCTGCCCCTCTTCAGGAACCACATGTTTGTCTGGCCTCTCAACAGATACCCCTCCGTTGTGGTTGCACCTACGGTACGGCCATCTGTATCGCTGAGGCACGCAAGCCTCCCCACCAACGGCAAGGTCCATGGTTCATGGGGCACCATACACACGAAAATACTGAGTTGCACAATGAGCTTTTCAGATATTTACTCCTGTTTAGTGTATGTGAGTAGGGAAGTTTCCTTGAAGGAAGAACAACTTTATGATAGGATCCACGGTAGGTGTCTACTGCATCACACGTCCCGAAGCCATTGGCGTCTGTTTTCCCACTCGCCCTTGCTATAAGCTCAGGGTTGTGACCGTATGCATAAGAATTGGTAGAGAGGTAGTGACCGTTTGTTATAAAATCTTATTTGGCATAACACAATTTTTTTTTCATTTATTCAGTGGTTCATAACTATCGAGAGCTTTCTTGTAATCTCCGCACACCTCCACATTAGTGCTCTTCGATCTCGCGTCGAGGATGAATTGTGCGCCCTAAAACACTCATCATCATCCTCATCATCGAGGATGAAAAATATATCTGTTGCGCGCTGGAATGGTATCAAAAGCAACTTTGATAACAAAGAGAAACAGCATGCCAACACATAGCTGTGCATTCCACTATAACCTTGTTTTCTAAAACAGTCTAGTGAATAAACGAGAATAAGATTGCAGCGTTGAATCCGTTACACACATAAATCATATATGCTTCACACGTTTATAATAGTTCCTCCTACCTCGACATTGTTGATGAGCCATCTAGCTCCCATTGCCCCTTTAATCGGTCGGGCACTCTGAGTACCATTTCTTCTAGATTTATAAGTTGTCATTCATCATATGTCAATGAGGTGTAAGGAATCTTCGCAATCTAGTGAATCATCTATGCTTCTGGCTCATGGGATACGAAATTATATAGCCGAGGTTCCAAAAATCGTATACAGAAATCCGTAAAAGAAAATTTACGGTCGTTACGCATTTCCACTTAATAATTTTGCCACCTGAACCTATGCGATTACAGAGTAGTAGGAACTTACTTTCGTCTTCGTGTTCTAAACTTCATATCAATTTCTGAGAGCTCTCTATTCCATATTCATTCTACTTGCTGGATTATCCAGAAGTAAAACACGGTTCCATTCTTCGTACACGTTCTATCGAAAAGTATGTGGCATCACAAATTCGGGTGAAATACAATTTAACCTCTAATCTCTGTATAGATAACGGATATTTTGCTGGCAGATTCCCACCTGTCATACGTGCACCACCTGAGAAGTTGCCTCAAAATCGTTTAGTCGACTAGCCATGACGGAACTTATTCCACACTATACGCTCTCTTCGAAATTTCTCGGAAACCAAAATCGTGTCCATCAAGCCGCTCGAGGATAGCACTCCCAGTTAACGCTAAGTTGCCTGCGAGAGCGTCTCCTAATTACTTGACATGCATAAACTGTAAAATTTTATCCTGAAAACCAGTGAATACTTTTGATCCTCATGCCCCAGTACCCAAAATGGCACACATGATTTGTTAGTAAGTGTTGCATGATCCATACACCATTTGAACATATTTTATGGAGAGAAGCAGTTACGTTGTTAAGTCTGGTGATGGAGGTATAAGGAAAGACTTAAGAGTTATCAGGGCTTTTTAATAGATTAAGGGACCTCTAAAAATTATTTTTGACAATGTAAAACGGTCTATAAAATCACCTATTAGCTACAGAGAAGATAGGTGTTACACAGTAAATTCCATGAACACAAGGTAGAAATACAGTATCTGATCAGAAGTACACTGATACCTGCTGCTGGACCTAAATCTGGGGTGTTTTCGTCCTTCTCCATAACGACGCATTGATCTCTGCTGGAGACACTTACAATGAAGTTTCTCAATGTCTACGAACGAATGGCAGTCCATTCTTCCTCAAAAGCCGAAACCAGAGAAGGTACTGAAGTCGGACGTCGGGTTCTGGAGCGACGTCGACGTTCAGTCACAAAGGTGCTTCACTGAGTTCAAGTCGTGACTCTGCGCAGGACAGGAATTTTTTTTATCGTTCACAAGTCATTGCCTCACAGATGCTGCTTTCTGACAGGGTGTATTGTCATGCTGATACAAACAGTCATCATTTCCAGACAGTTTCTCTGTTGTACACGTTACACAATGCTATAAAATGTATTCATATTGTTCCACATTTAGAAGGTTGTTAAGACGATAAAGGGGTTTCACGAAAAGCCCTCCCATACTGCACGCATGACGGCAGGTTACGTTGTCCAGGTATTCGTCAAGCCGAAAACCTCCCACCGAATTGCCACACAGCATAGCGTGTTTCTTAACTCCTAGTCACTCGATTCCAGTCGTTTACTGACCAGTTGGTGGTATTTACAATACATCAAGCGTCGTTTAGTATTGTGTACATACATGTGTGGGGTATTTGGAGCTGCCGGGCCACTGTACCCCATTCTGTTTAACTCCCTACACAAATTCATCGTGCAAGGTGGAATACAGGTAGCACTTCGGAACTCACGAGCGATTTCTTCCGCTTATTTCATGTGATTCTCTCCATTCACCCTCAGCAGTACTTCTATCGGTCACTGTCTGTGATTACTTGACATATGTCTGGTATCGGGGGGGTAGGCGGAAGTTGAACTCTTGCCGAAGCCAACAGACCTCGATGGATGACAGAGACGAGTGTTGACCCAGTACTGCAATCGCCTAGTGAGTGCGCCATCATCTCTCCACGTGAAGACAAGGTCAATAGTTTCCCTCGCGGCCGGCATAAATACCGCCGCACTTCGACCGCTGACTCAGTGGTTTACATTGTCTGATAGTGTTCGTTACTATCTCCACCGTTCTACTGACATCTCAACGACGACTTCACTTTGGTATTGATTTTCCACTCTTGGTCTCTATTTGGACTGTGGTTCGTACTTGACCTGTTGATAGCGTTGTGTCAAAAAAGTTCATTGCACTTTGTTGTTCCATGGGTTGCTACTGACTTGCTCCCGTTGTGTCGGGCCCACCGTTCGGTCAGCCCTGGTGCTCGACTCCAGCGTGGGTTTGGATCCCGTCCGCAGGCGGTCTTCCCTGCTTGTATCGTCATCGTCTCTCTACCATTTTCCTGACGCGCGCGCCGCTATCCGGCTACTCACTGACGTAGCAATTTGCCTGGTTTTGATTTAGCTGCAGTTGTTTCTTCGCGTTTTCACTTTACAAGCTCTTCACAAACAAGCGACTTGGGCAGGTTGAGAATGGCTAAAATGTTCCTGATGAACTAGTTAGTCAGATAGCATCAAATGACTAGTCTACGTTAGAAGTCGCTGAGCTAACCCTGATCGACACATTTTGTTATTCCTGTTGCTCCGCTGGCAAAACAATGCACCCCAACTCTTTTTATACATGCAGGTTGGCTTCTAGTGAAATCTAGGGGCTGATTTCGCAATATGTTCGGGGATGGGATATGTTATGCACCAAACAGTCTTCGGCCCGATAAAAGCGTATCACTTGTTTGCATCATCTCAACATTTTCTGTGCTAGGAGAATGAAGAGTTTAGGTTGTTCTTATGATTTTCTTACTTTTTTCTTTTTTGTTAAAATGTTGTAAATATGTGACATCTGATAGTCGAGAGAAGTTGTGACCTATCAAGTCAGCGAGTTTGCTACGACCAACCGAATGCTGAATCGCGGGGTGCTGCAAAAATAACAGCTATGATGCAGCTGGCCACTGAAAAAGTTTGCCGGCGACAGCTAAGAAGAAACACTTATTGTCAAAGAGAGAATTAGCGTGATACATTTGTTCACAGAGAATGATTCTTGGCTTGTTCTTTTAGAATTACAGTAGTGTTGTTAGAGCAGTGAGCCGCTAGAGAGATTATCTCAAGAGTGTGATGAAACCGGCTCACACTTACGATACGTGAATTAGCCTGCAATGGGGATAGAAGTCAAGTGTGTCCAAAGCAGCTCTAAGTTGTTTAGAAAGAAATTTTGAGAATATTATCGGCTTGTATGGAAAATGATTATTTAGGCGATTCTGGTAAAGTGTAGCTTCGCCAGCTCCGATTTCTCGAAGAGTGAGATTAGTTTCTAGTATCTGTGATTAATGGTGCGTTGTGCTGCTTAACAGCCGCGTGATGGTAAGGAACCCTATTTCAATATTTTTTGGGGTTTTCCGTTGAATGGTGTATTTGAAGAGACGTGTTCACGTGAAGTCTTCTAATTTTTTTGTGATTGACGATTAAAGCACGCCTAAGGGACAGTAGAGCTGCATTGTGTTATTGAGGTTGTCAGTGTACGCAAGCGCTGAGGAATAACGACTTAGCGTTATTTGGTTATAATTTATTGTGTGACTTCAGCACGAGCGTCTTGATATAATAAATTTCGGAAATGTCGTTGGATGCACTGAATGCGTAGTCTGCCTTAAAGAGAACGGTCGTCTTACGTAATAGCTATTTATTGAGAAACAGTCGGAAGTTGACTGAGAATTTCATAGCTTTTCCCTTTCTCCCTAAATAACAAATCAAGTACCATTTATTAGAGAACATGCCAATTCTCTCTGAACTCTTCATCGAGTGCTGTGTTTTGAGTTTTAAATAATAGTGGGTCGTAGAAGTCGACGCCTGATGAGGTTGAACTTTGATTATCTGAAGTTCATAAGCTGAAAAGTGGCGGTGACATTCACTTTTATGTTTTATTTATTTTTATTACATTTCCTCTTAAATGTTTTCGAACCGAGAATCAGGACACTAAAATAAAACGCAGACTTCTACCTGTCCATGATTTAACTGCAAGAAATAAAGAAAACGGGTTTAAGGGGAGATAGAATGGAATTTTTTTTTCACATTTTCGGATTTTTATCTCATTACAAAATTTACAGTTATAGAATCAGCACTCTATGTTCGTCATCGCGTCTCTACTATTTTCCTGACGCGTTGACTTCTACGACCCAATAATATTTAAAACTCAAAACACAGCACTCGATGATGAGTTCAGAGAGAATCGGCATGTTCTCTAATAAATGGTACTTGATTTGTCATTTAGGGTGGAGGGGAAAAGCTATGAAATTCTCAGTAAACTTCTGACTGTTTCTCAATAAACAGCTATTACGTAAGAGAACCGTTCCCTTTAAGGTAGACTACGCAGGTATATATAATTTTATTCGGAATATATATCACTTATAAACTCACATGGGAAATATTTTATTTTTGTAAATAATCTACACCAATTCAAAATGTTAAAATTGTTACGTGCATCACTACAAGATCTAATGACATCTCCTTTTTTTTTTTTTTTTTTATACCGAGTGCTGTGAATTGCTGTGTTGTAAAGGTTAACAGTGTTGGACATATCCAGAAGAGGATGGGCACCAGGTTGAGCAGGTTGAAACAATGTTTGAGAGACAAGAAACTTTCTGATGTTAAAACCGTAAGAGGCAGTCTGACAGACAATATGATTGATGAACTACAGCAGTATTATGGGATGGCCATTAGAAATAATACTGAGGATTTGTTGAAAATGAAGCAGGCAATATGGGATACCTTCTTCCATGGGCTGTCAACTGATGAAACACCAGTACAACATCTTTGCCCTCCTGAACCTGATTCATGGTTCAATTATCGCAATGCTCAGTACTCAGACAGTTCATACAGCCATAAATATTCCATCCCATGGACGTCATAATACCTAATTACAGAGACCTGGCAAATCTTAAACTATTGCAGAAATGCGTGCATGGTCAGACTCAAAATCCCAATGAATTGTTCAGTAATCTTATGTCGACTCACTTACCAACAAATGTTTTTGTTGGAATGAAGACACTAAACTTGTGGGTCGGTGATGCTGTAATTGCTTTTAATGATGGCAACATTGGTAGGGTAAAAGTGCTACAGCATAAGGGAATTAACCCTGGAGCAAACTGCATCATAAGACTTGAACGGATGAACATGGTTTGCAGTACATGTGGCCGCTAAGGAGACCAGAAAGAAGAAAAGAGAAAAAATGGAAAAAGGTCAAGAGGATTATATACAGTATGGTGCAGGGAGCTCCTCAGTGAGTAAAAATAAAAATATAAGCATATATTAAGTGAGTTACAGTCTTTTGAAACTTTAGAAGCCGTTCCTGAAAATTTACATTTTCTGTTGCATTTTTCCCTACTTCTCAAAAACCACTCCGAATAGAGTATTCAAATTTTCAGTGTGTAATGACATGTATAAATAAAATTATTTAGGATAACACACAAAAAGTACCCAAAATTTGAATAATGTAATTAAAAATTATATTTCAGAAATCAGCGGTTGAAATGCTATTATTGTAGTTCGGTATACTCAGAACATACAGTTTAATTCCGTGTAAAAGTTTCATGTCAATGGCTACAGTGGTTCCTGAAGTACATAGAAGCCAAGTTACTAAATTTAACATTGTCGGAATAGGGCGTTGCAACTCCCCTTAAAATGAAAGAAGCGGTACCCGACTTGTCCTTCAACCCCAAACTATCACGAGGCTTATCTAAAAGCAGACTAATATCTTGAACGTACCTTTTCGTAACAAAGTGAATTCCAGGGCCTATAAAGTAAAAGGCTGGAATATAGGTAAAAGCAAAGCTCAGAGAAATTAAAGTGAAGGAATAGTATTTTTAATGAACGATTTGCAACGAAAAGAAAGATACTTAATATTTACATAGGGAAAGTAAGTTTGCGTTTTGTTGAAAAATGATGACGACCAACCAACAACAGTAGCAGGAATTTCAACCAATACCCCTTTTCCAGTGTAAGTGTGGAATAGTGGCTTTCTATCCTGTGACGATGGGGCGCCAATGATATCCACAGGAGACTAGCCAACAACGCCCCTTCTTCTGCATCAGAGCGGGAAAATTACCCTATGACTATGGCCCACCATTCGTAGCCATATGAATTTTAACCAATACTGTCACTTCTCCACCACGAGCGTGAGAAAGCTCCACTTTATAGTAGGACGTGACACTCGTCTCTGACAGTGTGCTAGCAATAGTAGACACCATAAGATCCTGAGGAAGATCCCAGAAGAGAGGAGATAATAACAAAGAAGAGCTACGAGACGATGTTAGGGCTGCCTTGTCGAAGAATTTCTGACTGTCTTAGCCATGACACGACAATTAAGTTTCACATCCAGTAAGGCACTGCTGTCAACCAAACACATTCCTCACTAGTCTTGTCGATGGCCTTTGAACGTTATCAGTTCGTTTTCGTTTTCTGGTTTGATTAGGAATGCAAGCTGAGAAGCATTACTCAGCACTATTCTTAAATGTAAAATTATTAGATTACATTTTTCGTAGAGGAACTTTACGTCTTCAGAATTCCCTCATACAAACATAGTCTAGCAAATTACTTTCAAAGGTTTGGACGATCATGCCAGTAAAACTATCACTATAATATTTGCAGTACGTGCAATTCTCGGTTTGATATTGCCATGAGGTTACATTTTCTTATCTCTCGACTGTGATTTTCAACTCAGAACACTTCAGAAACTACCTTGTAAGTCATTTTCACCATACCCTCGTGTCTGCCTTTCGATGTTCGTCAGCAGGATCCGTAAAATCACTTAACAAGTTATGGATATTATTAGATCTGTTTCGTGCAGATTGAAATGTCATGTTTAACTGAAAGATATTGTGAGGGTTATATAGAATTTTGATAATGAGTTCGAAAATGTTGGCATAAACACAGCTGACTGTAATTCTGTTAAGTCGTTCTATAAGGGAATAAAATGTCTTCCAGAAACCCACAACCCAATGACAGTCTACAGCTTCAATCTTATGTTATCAGTTGTAACATTGCTTCCTTCCAAATATTTACGGATGGACATTATGACAATCGCATGATGAAACGTTGGAAAAGTATTTGTGTTCTTCTTCTATCATCATGATTTTCTTCCTTATTACTAAATACAGGGGGACAGCATCGGTAGAGAGTATTGTGACACAGTCTGAGTACGTGTGTGTGTGTGTGTGTGTGTGTGTGTGTGTGTGTGTGTGTGTGTGTGTGTGTGTACGTGTATGTGTGTGAAGAGGGGTGAGAGAGAGTGCAAAATGTCATAATGAATATGAATGAGTCATAGAGATGCCCTCTCCACCTTAGTTCTGAAAGCTCTGCCGAGCTCCAGGTCTTTTTTTCTGTTTTCTTTGTTCTTTGCTTTTTCACTGCAACCATGCTGCATTACTCCACAGGATCTGTTCTACAAGCCTTCTGTTTCTCTACAAATGCACGATATACTGCCTTGGTGTTTCTGGTATGTCCATTGTACATTGGGAATCCGACGCCGGTGTGATGCTGTTTTAAGCAAACTCGCTATTGCTAAAAAAACCATTTCCCTTCTGCCAACCGAAATGGGAAGTATCGAAGAGCAATTTCACCACAGCCAGTATCGTACATCAGTTCTCTATGGAACATGTACAGTAAATATTTCATATTATGTACAAGACGTAACATAACATCACAATGTTCAGCTTTTGAATTCCTCAATATGTTAAATGCATTCCCAGCAAGAAGTTTCAACGTACTTGTGTTAATTCGTAGCAGTGAAATGAAATGTAGTGTTGCCGCAGTTACAGGCACAGTAACAACATTAAGAGGCAGATGTGTGGTAGACTTGATCTTAATAATTTTCCGTGAACACTTATATACATTTCATCAACAGTAAATGTTCAGCTGCAAAAATACCGTTTATAAAATAAGCGAAACACATATGAGAAAGAGCATACAATTCACTTACTGAAACATATTACTGATGTGAAAAGCTATGAAAAATTAACAACAGACTGAATTACGCTTCCGAATGTTTCATCATAATTATTCAAATGGCTCTGAGCACTATGGGACCTAACATCTGACGTTATGAGTCCGCTAGAACTTAGAACTACTTAAATCTAACTGTCCTACGGACATGACAGACATCCATGCCCGAGGCAGGATTCGAACCTGTGACCGTAGCGGTCGCGCGGTTCCGGACTGAAGCGCCTAGAACCGCTCGGCCACAACGACCGGCAATGTTTCATCAAATATTTAAACAAACACAACTCCCTTTCCGCAACAGTCGTGTAGCTCTTCAACGAGCATGACACAATGCACTGTCCATGTCACATGAGATCGATTTGTCTCATTTAGCTTATTTTCTTGCTACTTGTCCTTTTATAACTTTGGCCATAGATGGTTGGTTGAAATGGCTCAGAGCACTATGGGACTTAACATCTGAGGTCATCAGTCCCCTAGAACTTAGAACTACTTAAACCTAACTAACCTAAGGACACCACACACACCCATGCCCGAGGCAGGATTCGAACCTGCGACCGTAGCAGTCGCGCGGTTCCGGACTGAGCGCCTTAACCGCGATACCACCGCGGCCGGCGCCATAGATGGAATTCTAATGGAGCAAACTCTGGCGACCTTCTTGGTCACCAGATGTTATCGGGGCGACTGATGCAATGATCTTGAAAGAGCGATTATTTTACATTACTTGGTTAGTAAAATTGTAAATAGGCTGTTTATGGGTTTGTATGTTGACAGCGATACGTAGCGCTCTGCAGTAATAACTCTGTAAGAGACACTGTTGCTTACGAAGGTTCTCTTTTACAAGCCCCATAAAACACTCAGCTTTTATACACAGATAGTACATACCTTCTGTGATTTATGATGGCTCGCCTCTAGTGTCAGAAGAAAAAAACAATGCTTCATATTTTGATACGCTTACAACAACTTCCGTCGAATTATGGTATTATATCGAAAACCATAAAATAGATTACCCGGCGAAGGAAATATTATTTCAATCTTAATTGTATGTCAATCGCATTGGAACGAGTGAAGTCATTTACATAGATACCAACGGCAATCCGCTAAATTTCGGTTGTGCGATAAATCAGAGATAACTAAACGCTGTCAATTTAATTAAATACTTAGGGATTACAGTTACGAATAACTTAAATTGCAACAATCACAGAGATAATTTTGTGATGATAGCGAAACAAGAACTGCATTTCGTTGGAAGAACACTTAAGACATGCATCAGCTGTCCTAAAGAGACTGCGTTCACCACGCTTGCCTGCCATTTTCTGCCGTAGTGCTGAACAGTATCGGATCCGCATTAGATAAATTTGACGGAGGACATAGAAAAAGTTCAGGAAACGACAATTAGTTTTGTATTATCACGAAATTTTGCACAGTGTGGAATGTATATGAGACTCGATTTTGGGTGTCAATCAATAAAACTAAGGCTTTTTTCTGTGGTATAGTATCTGTTCAAAAATTTCAGTCAGCAACATTCGACTCCAAATGCGCAGATATTGTGTTGGCGCTCACCTACATGCAGAGAAACAATAGTCTTAGTAAAGTAAGAAAAATAAGACCTCAAAACGGAAAATTTGGCTGCTTGTTTTTTTCCCTCACTGTTCGAAAGTGCAACGGTAGAGAAATAGTTTGAAGGTGGTTGAATGAACCCTCCACGATGCACTTAATTGTGCATTGCGGAGTAGTCATGTAGATGTACCAATAAATGTAAATTCGTATCCTTTCGAGTTTAGCCAACTGGGTACGACTGAAGTATTATTAAAGCGATAGTTCAGTGGTTCCAAATGAATATTATATACACAAGATGACTCCATTTTTGTGAAGGAGTAGTGCCTGACTCTATTTTATTCCAGTCTACCTAAATAGATATGTAGGTTACCAAATGAAGTACAGTAACTTAAAAAGCACGTTTTACAATTTAGATACAATATATCTTCAGAGTTTTAGAATCGTATGTAGGGCGCATGGTAGACTAGCATGGAGAGATATTCCATGAACCAAGCTTCAGACTGAAGACCAGAACCACATGCAATACATTTTCAAGAGGCGTAGTGACCCAGCACAGGTGATACATCACAAATCAGACAGAGAGAACTGTTATGTAATTTGTATATGCCGGTAATGGTCTGTTTTATAGCATTGATTATCGTTCATAAATACGTAACTAGTGGAATAACGGCAACACTTTACTGTCTACAATTTCCTGACGATCCACCTATGTGACAACTGAAAGCAGTAGTTGATTAGAGCTCCATGTGAAGTTCTCACGAATTTAATTGGTAGACAAAGTGAACGAACTAGTTGTACTTACCCTCTGAATGTGATTGTACCAGAATTTACAGCATACCATTTGGGTACACTGGTGACCTGTATGTCAAAGGAAAGACAAGTTTTCCAATTTTTACAATCATGTTGTAAAATTAAAGACCATTTTCCCAGCATTATTTTATATCCTACAGAAAACCTTCACTGCTCCGTTGAACCTCCGTATTCATGTCCTCCTTGACATCTGTGTACAGTCTCTGCTTTGTTTTTATTCTTCTTCGCGGAAGCTTTTGAAGGTGACACTGTGTCAACTATGCAACTATTTGATTCTACAGCAACAGCCGCATCCACATCTGTACCCTGCAAACCACCCAGAAGGGCATGGAAGGTGGCAATTCCCGTTGTACCACGCATTCATTCACGTACGGATCCCGGGGACAACTTTTGGTTAGATGCTTCTGTGCGTATCGTAATTAGTCAAACTTTGTCTTCGCGATCCCTAGCAGAGCGATACGAAAAGGCTGTTTCCTGGAATATTCACATAATATTTTGTAAGTGGATTTTCGTATTACATTTGGTGTCTATCTGCAGGTGCCGCATCATATTTCAGTGACTTAGTTATGCTGCCGTGGGAGAAAAGAAACCTGTATTCATTCGTGCTGCCCTTCCTTTTATATGTTTAATGCCCCCTGTTCTACACTTGTACAATATTATAGGAAGGGTCGCATGAGTGTATTTCATGCAACAACCTTAAATGTTTCGCGTAATACTTCGAAGTGACTTACTCATATTGTACGCAAAGTATATTGCGTTTTTGCGATTTGTGTGACGCATTTCGGAACATTTAACGCGAGTTATCAGTCTTTGCACCATACTGAAATTTTTTCAAGCTTTCACAATACACGTATAGTTTTTTTTTTCCAAACAGTACTTCATTGTACATAACTAACCACATCCAAGGAAGTCTGACACTTGAAACTGTTTCTATAAAACTTTTCTCGTCTTATCTGGATGCTAATATGTCTTAATCCATTCGGAACAGTTTGTCGAAAGTTAACAAATTTTTTTTTATATGTCTGTTCGGATACTGTGTGTACTTTACCCTCCGATGTTCGCACGGGTTTTGAGGACACAGGTACTCGCGAGGGGTACAAATGTACTCCCCTTTTTTTGTTAGAAATACGTTTCTTCTCTATTTAATCATCTTATTTGGTTTTTACGTCCTTTACGATGCATGAGTAAATTCGTTACTAATAGTTTTGAAACGAGGGAAGGAATTAAATATTTTATTTTTTAAACGCAAAGTGAGTTTCTGTCACTCCACCCATTTATTACTCACAACATGCTACATTACACAAGAAGTAATTAAACTATTCAAAATAACTTTAATGATGAAGTTCATAATACAAAAAAAAAGCAATCACAGTAGATACGTACAATAAGAAATCACGTACAACACACACTATTCGTGTTGATTTATTTCTTGCTATGCCACATATTTTACAACGTCCATTGGCCTCTTTTCTCTTAGTTTAGCTATTTTTTCTTCTGAGTCCTCTTCTAACAACTTCAGTCCTCGAATTTTTAGTTGTGTGTGTATCAAGGACTATTACATGCGTTCATGAATCTGCGGTTTCACCATTTGGCTACTAATTTCGTCAAGGAGATCAGCTCGTTACACTTTGACATAGGTTTTGTTTGCTTATTAAATACATAAGGCATTGAGATAGGTGATATTTAAAATATTGTAAAAAAATTGCTGTTCGCCACCTTTTGCCGGCCGGTGTGGCCGAGCTGTTCTAGGCGCTTCAGCCTGGAACCGCGTGACCGCTACGCTCGCAGGTTTGAATCCTGCCTCGGGCATGGATGTGTGTGATGCCCTTAGGTTAGTTAGGTTTAAGTACTTCTAAGTTCTAGGGGACTGATGACCTCAGATGTTAAGTCCCATAGTGCTCAGAGCCATTTGAACCATTTTGGCCACCTTTTAGTAGTTCTTGATGTATCATAATTTGAACAAAGTTGTTCGAGTACGTCAGGTCCAACTTTTGAGCGATTACAGAATTTAACAATCTATGGTTTGTTTATTGAACTGGAGGACTCGTCAATCACTGCATCATTGTGCATACCTGAAAGTAAATTTGCTGCTTTCTTTTTTCCTTTCTGACTAGGACACAAGTGTTGCATCATGTCTAAAGCAGAAAACAGAAGTGTTTATTTCTCGAGATTTGCTGGGAAAAGATCTGAGGTATTTCTTTTTTAATTTTGTCTGATTATTCCAACATAAGTTTTCTTTTTCTCAAACAGTGCTGGAAGCGGTGGATATCTTGTAAACTAATTACCGCCCGTGATGTTACGTCCTGTGCCTAAAATAGGTTTCACAATTCTCATGACGACCTCGTTTCCTGCATTGCTTACATCAAAAAGCCCCGCCGGCTGTTTTCCACAATAAATTTCCATATTCACAGTATAGATTATTCTACAATCCACTAATGCAAACACCTTCAGTCCCTTACAAGCATGTTTCCTAGGTATAAACTGTCTGAATGGACATCTTCCAAGGAAAACCAACCAGCTGCTCATCAATTGTGAAGTACTCCCCATGAGATTAGTACTTCTGAAAGTTTTTAAACTAAATCCATAAGTTATCATATTAGTGTCAATTTGTTGAACTTTTTCCTCTCATTTCTGGTAATTACGTCATCAAATCTGAGGCAACGAAGCAATAAATGAAATCTATTTCTCGACATAGTCAAATACACTCTTTCAATACCACTGCCTTTCTCATTGTCCCATAATTTGCAAGTATTCAACTTGGAAGACTTTAGCATACTAGTGAAAAAAAAATACCAAGAAGGGCACACATATCACATTGATCTGTAAATTTTGCATCTCGTTCTCTACAAAATTTATGCCTCTTAGTTTCTATATAAAATTGGCACTTTTCACGATCAACTCAACTATTCTGTCAACAATAATCAAGTTAATGCAATCGATTTCAGATTTTGCATTTTTTGCCTCTCCTTTTGGACCAGGAACACGAAGAATGATATAGCTGAACTTTGTTTTAACATTAGGACGAGGCGGTAATTTACTCCATTTTGTATTATCTTTTCCAAAATAAAAATCAAGGTCTTCACTTGCCTCGTTGAAGTTCTTCCTTGTCGGCATTATTTTCTTCCGATTTTTCTTCACTTGCCTTGTTGATGCTGTCTTCCATGCCCAAATTGTCTTCTTCCGATTCTTCCAAGACGTTGTTTCCAGTTTGCTCGTCTGGTCGATCATTACCCTTGCTTTTATAACCCATCGCACAGATCAGAATCACAATCGGAAAGCTCATCAGTGTGCATTTCTTCCTGTAGCTATTGCATCCAAATCCTTTCATCAGAAGTGCGATATTCTGTTGTACGTAAATAATAACGATAAATTAATACTACAATAGCAATTCAAACATATTTCAGATATAATGAGAATTAAAATTTTTACTTACCATATAAAATATGTTCTGGTGCCTCGATACTCGCGTGGAATACACGTGTGCGCCAAACACGACAAGCAACACTCTGGACTATCCTATGAGAAGATCCGTGCAGGACGGCGCACGCCACTTACTGTAGGTACAGGTTCGAACAAGAACGCCAGACTCTGAGAATTTCAGTTCTGCCACTCTTGCCAACAATAAGAAAATAGCGTTTAGAAAGACAATGGAGTACATCAGCACTCCGCGCGAGTAACCGAGGATTAATGAATGTAGAAAATCAGAGCATTTACACCTGCACCTACATACCTACTCCGCAAGCAGCGTACGGCGCATGGCGGATTGTGCCCTGCACCAGTATTCACTGCAGTGAACCGCTCTGAAGAGGTCCTCAGTAAATTTATCGGAACACTTTCCCAAAATTCTTCAAACAAACAGAATTCGACCATTCGGTTTCGCTACTACATTCCTCAAATGCTCGTTCCACTCCGTATCATTTTGCAACGATACGCCAAGAAATTTTAACGACGTGATTATGTCCAGTGGAACACTGCAAGCATCAACGTACATCAACTTACATCAACGTACACCTACTTCGACGCCTTTACGAACACCACAGCATCACCAGGAAACCGTGGGAGAGCTCTGCACGCCACGTTCATCAGATAATTCACATTTTATAACTGTTACACTTTATGTTTTTCTTTAGCTTTTGTTTGCTGTAAACAATGGATTATTTTCCTATTCTTAAGTTCATGTCTATTTGGTGATCCAGAACAATGCAAGTGGTGTGATAACGAAAACCCTATCCGAAAAAAAGGGTCACAAAATCAGTTTGAAACAATATAACTGTGTTGCAATTAACTTTACCGAAATAATTAGAGATCGTAAAACTGTATACCAAATAAACTGTCCTGAGAAGTTCTGAATTACAGTGTGGTGAACAGCACCGTAATGCGTGACGTAACAGTACGTGAGCTGCAGTTCCAATACAATACCCAAATAAAATAGAAGTTGTACAAAAAATTACAAAACGAGTTTTGCAAGAATGACTGCCTAAAATGCTGCTTTTCAAGTGCCCTGTAAATTTACGTAGTCAGACTTACTAACTAAATTCGAAACATTAAATGATGCACACCCATGTATAACACTGCACTGTAAGAATAAAAATGTCTTACTAAGAAGAGAAATCTGGATTGTATTTTACCCAAACTGAACCTGATAGCTATTTAGAAATGTGAAGCATAACTGTGAATGATCATACTATTTCGTGACTGATGTTTAACTGGCCCTAACAAATTTTGTGACTTACCTGTGGCAACGGAAACTCGGTACTGCCCGAAAGTGATGAAAATAAAAACACAGCGCAGCAGCAAACTGGCTGAAGTAGAGGAATCCTCACGCAAGTGCCGGCGACACACATTTACAAAACAAAATTTTCATGAGGAGCCTTAGCAGAAACTCGACACCTTAAGTGCCTTAAAAAGACTAGCATTCAAAAACTATACAGAAACTCTGATTCCTTACTAACCACGATAATCTTTACAAATATCACGTACACCTTAATATAAAACGCTGCTATGAAATAACATACTGGATTGGTAATGGAGTTGTGCGTGTATAAGAGAGGAAGCCATGTAAGTAGATCATGTTATTTGATCGTGTCTGGACAATCAAGCTAACTGACCCAAACCAAATAAGAGATAATCATAAGAAGTCGCTTTTCACAAATTCATCATAAATTAATCGCAAGCAAGCAACGGAGCGACATCATTACCTAAATATCTTCACAGTTCTCAAATAAATCCGTGCAAAATTATGTTTCTAAAATTCAGCATCTTCTGGATATGCATCTCAGTGCTGCGCTAGCTATTACCAGACCGCACAGCAGCGAAACCAACTCCCGACAGCCTCACTTACTTCTCAGTGATTGCAACTGGCAAAGACAATGCTACTGACGACCGAAGATCGCATTGTTTGTTCTCAGAACCTCTGTGGCTATTGATGACTTATGATCGAAATCTAGCTAATATATAAATATGAAGTACGACACATCGAATAAAAATAGAGCTCACAGCACTTTCATTTGTAACACTACATACTCTTTGTTGATTCATTTAGCTTTCTGTTTTGTTCAACTTCCCATCGTTGAACTTCTGTAATTAGTGTATGATTAATTCGATACTGTAATGAAGTGTAATCTCTGTAATATGCACAATATGAGCTAATGATCTTTTGTCTTCCTCTTTTTGGTTATCTTTAAAATTAAATACTTTTAATTAAATAATTTTTTGTAGAACTACCAATATATTCAAATGTTCTGTTTTATTTAAAATGTTTGTTTGCTGTTATGTGAACTGCTGACCTTCACTTAGGGTTCTTAGTTATTTTGTATGTAAAAGGTGTTGTGGTTCCCCTCGGGAGCGGAACTGTGTAGCACGCGCAAATTGTCGTTGGCCTAGGTAGAAAAGGTGGAACAAAGAGTCAGTCTGGGACGAGCTACCAAATAATCAACTGCTGATGTAAAAGTTGTGTATTGTGCTGGTGCCGAGAGAGGCCGCTTTCCAATGCCTCGGATGGATGGATAAAGAGCTGGAACTATTCTGAAATTGGTATCTATCATGGCCATTAGTAATGTATAGTGAAGGATCAGCTCATAGGATGTTATAGGGTACCCAAATATAAAGTAAAATTTGACTGAACTCTTGTACCTACCTTGATTTATCCTCAGCCACATATTCACTTATGGTCCCTCCCACGCTTGAGTGTTTACCGTGTGTCCTTTATTGAAGGCATATTAAAATTAATATGGCAATAGAGTGTGCAAAAATTAATACTGTTTGTTGAAAGGATCTTACAAATATCTCAAATTTGTGTTTTACTGCAGAAAAAGTTCAGAACTGCAACTGTTGAGTTATGTGTTCATGCTTGCTAAGTACTTGCTTCTCTAGTGTATTGAATGTGTGTTTAGTTTACTCTGCTACAGTGGTCAAGATTAAGGGCCCCCCTCCATTGAAAGTAGTTCAAATGCACCAAGTTACTTAATTATAGAAAGTCTTAATTACTCTTGCTTTTCAAGTCAAATTCTGTACAATATTGGGTTCCTCTTGTGTATTAAAAGTGCATATTAAGGTTTAACAGGATTCACTACTTGTCTATTATGCCCATGCTAGATAATGATTAATAGAAAGACCTCTATCTATTAAAACAGTAACTTATTTATTCAGAATTCAGTGAGAAATTGTTTGTTAGTGAAATGCATTTAACTTTCATTCTACATAGAAAAGTATTTAGCTGACAGAGATTTAACCTATGACCAGGTCATAATTTTGCTGTGAAGTACATTTACAATTTTTTGTCAGATAGGAAACTGTTTGAAAAGTAATATTGAACCTATGTCCAATTTATGATTCTACAGTGAATATTAATAGTAATGTTGTAGAGACCATTCAGTTTGAATAAGCCCTGAAAGTAATAGTGTGTATGGTTATCTGTTATATTTATGCAGATAGTTTGTTCTGCTCTGTCAGATCCAACCTTACCGTGAACACATGCAGGTGTCAGAGTTCATTGCACTCTCGAGTGACAAAAGTATAGGCTGTGTTTGCCCATTGAATTTACTTATTTTCAGTTCTTGAACAACACTGTCAATCATTCTCTTGCCTAATTAGGTTGGCGACCGTTTTCTTTATTCTTTGAACAGTCTAGATATGTAAAACATTGTTTGTTATTGTTTAAATATTTACATAATTTGACTTTCACTTCCGATAAGCCACATCGGTTAGGTACAACACGGTCAACATAACAAAATTCCTCTCGGAGGGTAACAGTGCTCTTCTTCTATATACTATAATTGTTCGAATAAAAATAATTTCATTATACAAATTGCCTCCAGCTTTGAGGTAATATTATAGTAATACCGGACGGAAGTGTTGTACACTGAATACCAAAAAATATCCTAGTGACATTATAGTGTACAGAAAATAATAGTGATTGTGTCACGCTTCCCTGGGACACTCCTGACACTAGCTTTATCTTTGATGAGCATTCCCCGTCGAGAACAACATAGTAAAGTGGTGTTGATGACAATGGAAGGCGCTCACATATCTGGGAGACTACAAATAGTCATAGCCACTAGGTGTGTACTTGTCTCCCCTCCCCCACGCGGATCCTGTATGATCTTATCCCCTTCCCTCACCTCCTCCTCTTCCTCGAAAGGATACGAATCCTCTACACCTCCCGTAAACTCGATCCTCCCCACCCGCTCGTCTCCCCGATCCTCTCCCACCCCCGCCCGCTGCCGCGCCTGTACTCTCATGTCCCACCCGGTCTCCATCTCTCCACCCTCCTTACCCTCTCCCAAGGTGGCTTCCGCCAGCTCCCCCTCCCTGATGATGCCCTCCTCCCCTCCATCTACCCCTCCTACCAACTTTGATCCTCCCGCCCTCCTCCCGTGCTTGCTCCTCCGGGCACCCTCCCTCCCTTCTCTCCCTTTTTCCCTCCCTCCTCCTTTTCTCTCCCCTTCTCCCCCGGCCCCCCCTCCCCTGTCCCTCTCCCTCTTGCCCCCGTCTCCCCCGCCGTTGGCATCCTATTCTCCCCTCTCCCCCCACCTCCCCCCTGTTCCACTCTTGGCAGGTCCCCGGACTCGCACACGCTACGTGGACTTTCGCGCGCCGGAGATCGCCGCCATCAGTGTCTTGTGTGTGCCGTCGTGTTTCGTGTTCAGTGTTTCCCGTCACGCTCCGTTGTTCACCAGTGCCATCGTCTTCTTCAGTGTCTGTGCGTCGTCTCAACAGTTTGCAGTGTGGTTTATCGTCAAGTGTGAACGGCTCCGTGTTTGTCTCTCTGTGTCTCCTATTTTATCGCCCACCATTTTGTGACTTTTCTGTTTTTCTCCTGTTTTTTTTTTTTTTGTGCTTCTGTCTCATTTGGCTGAAGAGCAGCGTAGTGTGCTGCTGCCAGCCTGCTTATTGTATAGGCATTAAAATGACAATAAAGTAAAAAAAAAAAAAATAGGTGTGTACTTGAAGACTGCCGTCAGTTAGGGCATACAGCTATTGAGGTATCAGCGCTGCGTTGAAACCGACGCCTGCTGTTGACGGCGTCAGCCCAGCTCGGCCACGCTGCAGGTCAGAGCCATAAGCGTTGTCCCCGCTTCCCCGCCCCGGCCTTGACGCAGGCGCAAATGAAATGCGCGGCTATTGTGAGCCGGTAGCAGCTCCAGCTAGCCAGCAGGTTAATCAAGGCCTTCTCAGCGCAGCCTGACGCGTGTGTGGGTCGCTTTGTCCTGCACCGCCTCCTTTGTCCACTGCGGCTCTTTATAATGTAACACGGCGACGGCTTCACACGCAAAAATTAATGAGCAGACGTTTCTGAAGCCCACGGTGCTGCCAGGTTTCACTCTCACAGCGTACTGTGTGTGGAAAACATTGTGGGATCACGCCCCTTCCACCCCAGTTACGTCCACTCTTTCTTGCAGAACGTAGCCGCAAACCATTATAATGTGGACGCAGCGCTCAGCCTACAACAGCTAGTATCTGTCCGTTTTTTTTTGTAACATAAGAATACTACAGTAGTGGAAATCAGTATGAAGGCAGGGTTCCACGAAAGTAAGAGTACAACGTCTGAACCATACATGCATCAGATTTAGTATGAAAGTAGTAGATACACGTAAGACAGAAATAACCATTAAGGAATTATAAAGTTTCTTTCGCAATGAGTAACAAGGTAAGGCACTTGCATATCCTCCGTGAAAATTGGTATAAATGCACTCCCTGTCCTGATACGTTACTATATTGTTAGCACATTGTTCAACGTCCGTTCTTCCTAATTACCTCAAAAATTCTCTTCGACACAGATTTTGCCAGGGTTTGAGTTTCTGCAGTGAAACTATCAATTGTCGCCCACTCTTCCTGTATCGCTCTTTTCAATTCACATACAGCCTCAGAACGCGTTCCATTGTCATAAACGCGTCTTGCAAGTAGTCCACCACAAAAATTTGTCCTCGCTGTCACCTGCTGCTCTGTTCTCAGATCATGCTAGTAATACTGAAATCCATCCTGCCCATCTAAATCTAACTTCTTCTCTTCACTGAAGAATAGTTTATCCCATTCTGAAGTTCATAACATCTGTTTTCCAGCAAACTGTAATTTAGACAGTTTATGTTTGAGCGTTAATGCCTGTTTCTGCAGTCGCTTCCTGAATACAACGTATTTGTTATGTCACAAAATTTGTTGTACATGTCTGGCACTTACTGGTAACTATAAATTAACACAATAAGTTGAGAAGAATCACTGTCTGTGGTCCTTGATTTGTGGTAAAGTAACCCTTTCTACGCCTCAGGTAATTTTCTACTTAGCCCATATTTTCCGTTCTGTCCGTATCGTGCGTCCAGTCTCACGAAACCACTCTACATGAACAGTTCATCTACTTTGGAAAGTGACGATTAGTGAGTCCCATTTCCTTGTAACTACCGATTTTTGCTTTTTGATCACATGATAACGGTTTCCCGCGAGGCGTTGTCACAATTGTTTTATGTACAAAACATTCACTATCGCTAATGGCGTCTGTCTTCTATCACAATGAAGCCACCTATGCACTAACGAACAATGCACACAGGCGACTGCCTTTATATCGCGTCCCTCTCACTACCACCTGAATCGTCCATGTCTTGTTATGTACTGTACTTGTCAAATGAAATGCTCTACAATTAGACTGCATTTGCTGGCATTCTGGATGTTGCACTATTGTATAAAAGTTGTGCATGACTATTCCAACCGGCAATAATAATTTTCCTGCAGATATCCAAGCCTTAATCCTGATTTCCGCTTCTGCATTCTTGCTACAAGTAATTTCGTGTCGTTCAGTGCCCCAATGCAAGTCTTTCTATTAAGCGCCACTTCGGCGACTTGATTGTCGCTAACCTACCCAGCAATCCAACTTTAACTATAATGTGGAATCTGAATGTCGTGTTGTTCTTTGGCCGCCTTGGAGACACTTCACTCGTTTTGAAGTATTGTTTGATTTTCAAACAGCTGAGCAGAACTGAACGTACTCAGACATTTCGCTCTTTACTTATTGTGATCAGCACTAAACTGACACACAATATTTTTAGCGCAACGCAATCTGACTTTAAATAATCTCTAAAAAAGAATGGCCCTGACTAACAATAACCTATACCTTTCATGAATCACTTACCTCACAAAAATCTTCGTTACTCGAACTACAGCAATACAGCGAGCGCCAATACTGCCAGCCAAGTAAAAGATTCTAACTACTGAACGCACTAACTACTGATAGGCATAGTTAGAAAATGAAAGATTTTAATAGAGAACAAACAACGTATTTACCTTAATAATGTTCAAAAGTCATTACCCAGTCTTACAAATTTACTGTCTCTGATGGTCACACGTCCAGATCATCCGCTCTCGAACCTCTGCCATCTCTCTTCCCACACCACCACTGCTGGCGGATCACCTCCAACTGCACAATGCTACGCGCTGTTCACATCCAACTGCCCAACACTGCAATAGCGAATATTCCAACAATGCCAACCAGCCACAGACTGCACACAGCACAGACAGTGATTTTCATACGTAGCGCTACGTGACGTTACCAATATAAAAACCTAAACAGCCTATTTACAGTTTCAACAACTTTAGTAAAAAGGGTTCAACTTCTCTTACTCACATAAACGCGTTCTTCTATCGCTGCTTGGTAACTAAGTGTAATTATAAGTACAAAAACAGATTGCATTCTATTCTACGATATGGAACCTATGTTTATAAAGACTTTCGAGTGAGACGGATATAACCAGGAAATCCACCAGCGTGCTAAAGTCGAAAGCAACTTTCGCGTGATGTCACTACCTAGTGAGACAATTCAATGAAACTTGGACCATACGAAGAAAGAACCGCTGCAATGCAGTACAGAAAGTAAATGAAAAATATACACTATCAGACTAACAGAAATGATATATTTATTCAACGATAGTGATTACACTGAAGCCACCGTGATTTATGGTGGACTCCTAGACATTACAATAGGCGGGAGGTGGTCCTTTATAGTGCGCGCTCTGCAACGTGCTCCCATGGTGGCCATAATGTTGGTAACTAGTTCTTGTGGTAGGGCGTTTCACTCCTCTACCAGAATAGTTGACAACTGCTGCGTGGTCGCTTGTGCACGTGGACGAGCTGCAAAACGTCTATACAGTGCATACCACATGTGATAGACTAAGTCGGGAAGAAAAGCATGCCAGTCCATTCACAGAATATCCTCTCCATCCAAGAGCTCCTGCACCTTCACGGTTCGATGACGTAGCGCACAGTCATTCACAAAAAAATGAAATCTGAGACGAATGCATCCCTGAAAAGGCGCACATGTGGAGGAAATGCTGTGTTACGTTGGTGACTGTAATGTGTTGAAAGACATGCATATGTAACATTATGACACCCCACATACAGTTGGACGACCAAAACGATCATCTTCGACCAACTATCTGGGTGTGTTACGTCTTCCTACCACTTGCCACATAAGGGTAAGTTCATCAATGTCAAAGACGTTCGTCTTGGTTGTCCAGGTGTTACGGTGTGGGGCGACATAATGTGTCATGGTCGTGCCAACCTCCAGTCTACCCCGATAGCTGAGTGGGCAGCGTGACGGACTGCTCTCCTACGGGCCCGGGTTCGATTTCCAGCTGGGCCGGGGATTTTCTGCGCTCAGGGACTGGGTGTTGTGCTGTCTCCATCATCTTTTCATCCCCATCCGGTGGCGCAGGTCGCCCAATGTGGCGTCGACTGTAATAAGACCTGCAGCAAGGCGGCCGGATCTGCCTCGCAAGGGACCTCCCGGCCAATGACGCCAAACGTTTATTTCCGTTTCCACCATCCTCCAAATCTTTAAACACGAAACAATCACTAGGAAACGCTATCGTGACAATGTGCTCCTCCCTCGCGCGTGTCTTCCACGGGAGCGTTCAACCCTGACTTCATTTTTATGAACAATGAGCGACGGCGTCGAACTGCGTGGCTGGAGGAGCTCTTGAAAGTTGAGGATTTTTGATGACGGGACTAGCCTGCCACGCCCTACGGAGCATGTGTTGTGAGAACTTACTGCAGCATGTCAACATGCGACAATGAACATCCAGCAGTCGGCATCCGTGCTACTGGAGGAACGGAACCGCCGTATCTTACGTGTAGATCATGAATGGCGATCACTTCAGTGTAAGTATTGCCTTCGAGTAAAAGTGCCATTTCTGTTCGTCATATTGCGCATTTCCTTCAGTGCTCTGTACTACACTGCAGCAGTTATTTCCATGTATGTGGGCCGTGCCGCGTTCGATATCTCGCGTCACGCTCTCGCGTTCATTCATTATTCAGCCGTGTGCGGCTCGCGTTGATGCCGTTCACAGCATGGCATCTTGTAAAAGCGATAGTGGCGTCTCGTTTTCTTAGTGTGTTCACTGGCGCCACTACGTTTGCTCGCCTTGTCTGTCCGTCAGTGGCAACAGCAGCGGTAATCGATGGCGCGTACTGTGATACCATCTTTGGAGCGGCCTCTAGTATTTCCGGGTCGTCATGTGTCGAGCGAGTTGAGTTGGGACGGAGCAGCAGTGAGGTCCAGACAGCCAGTACTCGCCAACAGCTGGCAACACACACACACTGTCCGATGGAAGGATGTAGTCGCGAGAGAGCACGACCACGACAAGGAACAAATTCAGTAAGTTTTAGTTGAATGGACCACGATATTCGAGTAGTGCAACTTTCATCTGCTCTATCTTTGGTGTGGTGGATATGGTTTCCGGCTGGGCGGTGTGTGACCAGTCGGTCGGTTAGCGTGGAGCAGCAAGGAAGTCTCCGTCGTGCGGACTGGCCGAGGCCGCTGGCTGTGTGCAAGCGCGGTTGGAGTGTGAGGTGCCGCTTGCGAGTGTTTCCAAGTTCGTCGCCCACCGATCTTGGAAATGAAAGTTGAGTCCTCACGTAGCCTACTATCGAGACACAACTGTTTACATTTCTTCGCTTGATCCTGGTTGTCACTTTTTGGACATTCCCGCGAGCAATAACGTGTGTGTATTCAAGTAAGCTAAGATTCCAGCCGTCTTCGTGTGGAGTTTAACTTAATTTATTCCCTGTTATTGGAGTTGACCAGCGTTATCTTCTGCCTCGTGGCCGTTGACGTTCTGGTTACCTGTCTTGGTCGTTGACGTAATTTTCGGCAGTGTATTTTCCTCGTCATGTTATTGCAGTCCAGCGCAGCGTGCAGTTCGACAGCTATGGTGTTGTTCGTCATTGTGGGCGCCAATACTCTGTGTGTCGATGTATTGAAATCTTGTGGTCGTTTTGCTGGTTGCGTGGAGAGGAACTGATCTTGTTGATTGGTAAGTCGGCTGCCTGTCGGTTGTGTTACCTTCAGATTAAGAAATCGTTGGACCGGCTGCCTGTCTCACCTTAAAAGAACGTTTGTGTTTCAACCCCGGCCGACCCTTGGAAACTTCTGAACGCTGTTCCTTGTGTGTTACATAGTAATTTCCCTGTTTGGGTTTTAGTTATTTGGTTGTGTGGCCTTCAGCCGCTTATCAATATCTCTTAAATTAATGTTCTTGTCTTGCCCTTAAGGCATGAGATTGTTATTCTTTATAGGCTTTTGACAATGTTGACAATGTTGACTGGAATACTCTCTTTCAAATTCTAAAGGTGGCAGGGGTAAAATACAGGGAGCGAAAGGCTATTTACAATTTGTACAGAAACCAGATGGCAGTTATAAGAGTCGAGGGGCATGAGAGGGAAGCAGCGGCTGGGAAGGGAGTGAGACAGGGTTGTAGCCTCTCCCCAATGTTATTCAATCTGTATATTCAGCCAGCAGTAAAGGAAACAAAAGAAAAATTTGGAGTAGGTATTAAAATCCATGGAGAAGAAATAAAAACTTTGAGGTTCGCCGATGACATTGTAATTCTGTCAGAGACAGCAAAGGACTTGGAAGAGCAGTTGAACGGAATGGATGGTGTCTTGAAGGGAGGATATAAGATGAACATCAAGAAAAGCAAAACGAGGATAATTGAATGTAGTCGAATTAAGTCGGGTGATGCTGAGGGTATTAGATTAGGAAATGAGACACTTAAAGTAGTAAAGGAGTTTTGCTATTTGGGGATCAAAATAACTGATGATGGTCGAAGTAGAGAGGATATAAAATGTAGACTGGCAATGGCAAGGAAAGCGTTTCTGAAGAAGAGAAATTTGTTAACATCGAGTATAGGTTTAAGTGTCAGGAAGTCATTTCTGAAAGTATTTGTATGGAGTGTAGCCATGTATGGAAGTGAAACATGGACGGTAAATAGTTTGGACAAGAAGAGAATAGAAGCTTTTGAAATGTGGTGCTACAGAAGAATGCTGAAGATTAGATGGGTAGATCACATAACTAATGAGGAAGTATTGAATAGGATTGGAGAGAAGAGAAGTTTGTGGCACAACTTGGCCAGAAGAAGGGATCAGTTGGTAGGACATGTTCTGAGGCATCAAGGGATCACCAATTTAGTATTGGAAGACAGCGTGGAGGGTAAAAATCGTAGGGGGAGACCAAGAGATGAATACACTAAGCAGATTCAGAAGGATGTAGGTTGAAGTAGGTACTGGGAGATGAAGAAGCTTGTACAGGATAGAGTAGCATGGAGAGCTGCATCAAACCAGTCTCAGGACTGAAGACAACAACAACAACAACACATAGGCTCCTTCAGCCGAATTTTATATGAAATGTTTTAAGATATGGCCCTCTGTATTTTAAAATTGAAACTTCTTTCTAGGGCTTCAGCATTAAATTATTTGCTAATGTGCGTCCTTCAGCAGAATTTGAATATCTCTTAAATTAATATTCTTGTCTTGCCCTTGAGGCACAAGATTGTTACGCTCTTGTATTGGGCCTTCAGCCGAATTTTGCATGAAATACTTTAAGATAAGGCCTTCTGCCTTTTGATTGATACTCTTCTGCCTGCTTAATACGTGGCCTCCAGCTAAGCTAAATTAAAATTAAATTGCTAAAACCTTCGGTTGTTTAGACTGAAGATTTAGAAAATATTTTTGGGTGAAACCTCCAGAAGAACCTTGTATTTCAATTTCTTGCTTAGGCTTAGCGTCTTGGATTTTGAGTGTAGTCTTCAGCCGATCTAAAGTTAATTAAGGGAGGTCGATTAAAGTTTTGAGTGTTTGGCACCCTTGTTGATAAATAAGGCTTGTATGTTGAGTGCTACTGACAGAAAATTATTTTGGCCCCTCCCACAACCTAATCCGCTCTGTCCTGCTAGGCCAGGCCTTTCAGTCAATAAGTTGTCAGTTGACTATTTATACTGGGATCTTTCCTATGGCTGACTTGAGTAGGACGACCGTTCGTTGGTCGGTCGGTCGTCGCAGCGGGCGACGTGCTGGTGGTCTTCCGGCCGCTTCTGGCTTCTGTGTTTGTGCCGACTTATAATTCATCTGTTGTTTAACAGTGACTGGGTTCGGTATTGTGAGTTGTTGGTGGAATTGTTTCCCAGATCAGTTTGTATCTCGTGGTTTTGAATGAGCAGTTATTTTAATGCTGTCTGCGTACTGGACTTGGTGAGGAGTTGCGAACGAACATCAGTTCGGGTGGGGTGCAGCATCGAGCAGGTCTGTGCAGAGCGAAGGCAAGCCGGGGCCACTGGCGGCGTGCTGCCACTGCGGGATCGAGGAGGGGTAGCTGCGAGAGCGAAGACTTCGTTTCACACCGAACCCTGGACGTTTAAGTTGAGTGAAGAGTTAACTGCTAATACAACCTCGACTATTCTGTGATCTTTTCTTTGGTCGGTGGGTTGTTGCTCCCAGGGCCACTGAGCTTGGCGGCAGTGAGTAAGGTGTTTCGAGGCAGTGAAGTATTGCAACTGTCTTCGTCTGTTATTCATCATTGAATGTAGTATTTTTCTTATTAGTGAAGTGCAACCAGTGGTATTTTCTGCCTTGTGGCCGCTAACGCCCCAGTTACCTGCCCTGGAGGTTAGCGTACTTTTCCGGCAGTGCACCTTTTCTCGTCGTGTTGATGCTGGCCGACATGGCACGTAGTTCGACAGCCTCTTGTGTTGTACTGTGCATATTTTTTGGGAGGTCTACCTTTGCTCTACTGTTTCCTTCGGCATTGGGTGTTTTCTGAAGACGTAGTGCTGTATTTCTCTGCGCCCTTGCCTAAAAATATTCCATCGTTGTACCAGTGATCAGCCGTTAGGCGGAATGGTTAGTCGGTCGGTCGGCGCTTAAGCTGCCGTAGTTTGAGTTTCCATCCTGTTACGTGAGTACAACTCTTGGCTGCCTGTCTCACCTTCCCTTATGTTTGAGGTACCTTCCCAGGCCGGCCCTCGGAACACTTGCTGAGAACCGCTTGTCCTGATTCCTTAGGTTGTGATGTTTATTTTAAGGATATTTGTAATTTTCTAATTGTTGGTTTGACCTTCAGCCGAGAAATAATTTCACTTCTTTCATAATAAGACCTTCAGCCGTGTTCCAATAAGTTTTTAAAGCAAACTTGTTTTAAAAGCAAGGTATTTGTTGAGATGTGTGCTATTTGGAATTGTTTTCCTGACTTCTAATTCAGGCCTTCAGCCGTTTGTTCCTCGAAATTGTTTGTGGCCTTCAGCTGAGCAATAATTTCATTTCTTTTATAATGATGCCTTCACCCGTCTTACAGTCCGTTTTAAAACGAAGTATTCACCTTAAATGTGCTATTTTGGATTGTTCTTCTGACTTCTAATACAGGCCTTTATGCGTTCCTTGTTTGAGGTTATTGCTGGTGGCCTCCGGGCCGAAAACTCTGGAATTTTTTTCTGCGACAAGGAATTCAGCCGTCAAACAGTCAATTGTTTTTTTAAGAGTTTCTTTTAAAATTTTAGCTTCTTTAAACAAATCTTAGTATTTGTTGTGCAACCCAGAGTAACTGATTACGACTCCATCCAAACGTAACCATATTCTACCCCATCTTGAGAAACCAGCTCTCAATTATCTTTGTCCAGAAAAGAGGGCGCAAGGTATGGATGGAACAAGTCGAGAGAGATAGAACAACTTGGGCAGCGACCGGTATGGTGCGTGGAGAGAGACGAAGAAGATTTTTGAACACCAAGCAAACACGATGCAATCACCAGGCAACGCTATTGTGACTCTGTGCTCCTCTCCCGAAGTGTCATTTCACGGGAGCATTCATCCCTAACTAACAGTAACGATGGAGTAGGTCAGTGTTGTGGCCCTATCGACCTCCTCTTGGGTACGTAGCCTGATGTTGGCCCGAGTATACGGAGCGTGCTTTGTGGGCGATTGAGGAAGGCAACATAAAAGGATTGTATCGGCGCCGTCTGTTCAGGTGGAAGACATCCTACATTGTTCTGTGGATTTTCTGTGGAAATTCGACTTGGGAAACAGTTGGTTCCCTAGCAAATTGGAGCACGTTTGGATTCTGCAAGCTTCTTCGTCTCCACCGTTACCTTTCAACATTACGCCGCGTGAGCAACTTCTGGAACACTCTTCCTTGTAAATGTTCACGTTCAGCGTTAAGCCGTGTGGCGCGGTATGGTTGTGCGCGTGTGTGTATCCCTCCGCGAGTGGTTGTAGTATCATCGGCACACACTACCTCCCGTTTAATTCTCAAATTGTTGATTCCGTGTTTTCTAGAATTAGAGAGTAAAACATTATCAGTCGAAGTGCAGTCACTGCTCAGCATTCCTAACTTGAAGCCTATTGATATATGTATTTGCAGAATGTTGGTTTTCTATTTCCTTTTTTAAGAGAGGAAGCACTGATATTTGGACTGTTTATTTTAGACGATTGATTGAATACAGGAAGTGCTTTCTGTGTACCTTAAATTTTGTGAGATCTTGCTGGCAATTATATTTCGGTAACGGTTCCGTAAATTCTCAGCCGTTAAAATTGCGTTACGAACGGCTCCTTCCCCCGGCTGAAGTTATTATTGCCGTGACCTCATCCTTTGGGTGTACGTCGTGTCGATCCTCGAGATGATCTTTGTTTAATGAGTTACTACATTTTGAAATATTTATTATTCTATTTTTCCTTTATCACGTGCGGGTGTTACGTTATTTCCGTCACTGCGTGTCTCGTAATGTTCAGAAGTGAAGCCTTGACGTTGTAAATAGTTCAGATTTAATTAAGTCGGAAAAATGTATTTTGTTTCGGTCTGGAGCTTAAGAAAACTTTCCGATCTGATAGCTTTCATTGGTTGTTGTCACATGAAGATAACTGGACCTCGGGACGATTCGCACAGTGACTGTAAATGTCCGTGTGTGTGATCTGTTGGTATTTATGTTTCATACAGGTGGAGTCCGTGTACTGGGAGAGACTATACGTAAGAAGGGCATGTTATTAGCCACTGAGTGGCTTAATCGCTTGCAGAGTTTACTTATATACATATTTTTCTTGTTGTTACTGTGTGCTGTGCTAAGTTCGACAACGTGTTTTAACCAGTAGCGATTTCAGTGACTTTCCTTAAGTAAATGTCAAGAACACTAGTTGCTCATGCAAGTGTTAACTTTTTCAATAATTTTCCTTTAACAATTGTTTCAGATAAGCATTAGTTTTCTGATTTGATGTGAAACATATTTTCTTCATTCTATATTTGAGGTCCATACTGTATCAGTCCTTATAATCATTGTGGAGAAAAGTCTAGTGTTTTAACTGATTTGATTGATGTATGTTCAATATATATTTCCTTAAAACCTGTTCGTGCCACGACCGTGTTGAATACTCGTTTGATCTGGTCCTTCCGAACCCAAGACAATCCATGTAATAAAATGGTAGCAGAGTGTGGTTGCCTTTGGTTGTGGCGGCTAGTTACCTTGATCTGAGAATCATTTTTGTCTTGCTAATTGATAGTAAGATTCTCTCAGAAAATTAATAATAGTGTTTCTCATTTTGTGAGAATCTATCCTTGCAGTATGTTTTCAGGTATACTTGGCAATACCATGGGTGCTCAAGTTGTACTGGGAGTGGGCTGCCTGAAGAAGCAGCTACTGTACAGACGTCATATTCGTAGGCAATCTGAGGAGTGGCACATTGTGGAGCTGTCGTTGCGGCTGTGTGGAGCAGCAGAATGTCCGGTACAGGTGACAGTGACCCAAAGCGGGCAGGTGAGTTCCGCTGTTGAATACGGCGTGAGTTCCCTTTCCGAAATAGAGTGAAATATTGGGTTTCTAGAAACCAGTGGTTAATCTCGCACACGGGTCTATTGTGCTGAGGCTCAGACCGCTCATTGGTTTAATTGCATAAAGGATTTGGATTTGATAGTCCATTATTCAAAAGAGAAGTCGAGTGCAAGTGAGTTGTGGTTCCAGGTAAAGCAGTTGCATTTTATGTTAAGTGCCTTTGAGGTGGGTGAGAAGCCGCGAGTGAGAGGAGAGGAAAGACCTCTGGTATTAGGAAACATTAGTTGTTCTCTGCGTGCAAGGGATAGCAGTTCACATAATATATTGTTCCACTTTTTTAAAGTACAGGAATCTCTCGTGACCGTTTTTAAGGGAATAGCTACTTGCGCTATTGACACCTTACAACAGCTAGTAAGACATTTGTGGATTACTGTGGACGTGGAAAGGCAGATTAGAGTGTTTGAAGTAAAACAGGAAGTCATTTATCGACTTTCATATCCGTTACGTCACGGATTCTTAGCCGGGATGGTGAGAGTCCCTTTGAGCGAACGGGAATGTTTGGGGAGTAGCTGGTTCAAATGGTTCAAATGGCTGTAAGCACTGTGGGATATAACATCTGAGGTCATCAGTCCCCTAGGCTTAGAACTACTTAAAACTAACTAACCTACGGACAGCACACACATCCATGACCAAGGCAGGATTCGAACCTGCGACCGTAGCAGCAGCGCGGTTTCTGACTGAAGCGCCTACAACCGCTTGGCCACAGCGGTCGGCTGGGGAGTAGCGCGCCAGAATTCTGAGAGTGTCAGCTAGAGTCAAAGGAGATTTAATGAATTATTATTTCTTTTGCGTACAACACCCGCAAGGGTCGTTAACTGATTACGCTAGCCACGTACGTAAGGCAGCAATTGCTTTTGACATGGACTTTTCGGAATAGGAAATAGTTTCCACAGTCTCACAAGGGGTGAAACCAGCGAACAATTTCAGTATTTTGTTTGGAAATGTGCCCCGTAATTATAGTGACTTAGATCAGTTGGTAAGCAGGTTGACCAAAGGCGAGAGCGCGAGGTACAACAAAAAGTTCGGTCCAGTGAGGCTGAAGACCCAATTAGAAAAATTGGCGCCGTGAAAGAAAGTTGTTACCGTTGTAGGGTGCCGGATAATTTCACCAGCCAATGTCGGTCTCGTTGCACCAAACATTCGGACAGATGATGCCAGAGGTGGCGGGCTGGACGTCGACCATCCACCTTGCCGCATGCTTTCAATGGGGTGAGGGGGGGCAACAGGTGATTCACTCCCGTGGGTGTCAGTAAACATTAATCATCAGCCTTTGTACACACTCTTGGACTCGGGTTGCAGAATTTTCGTCTTAAGTCACAACTAGTGCTGCCAGCACAGTCATATATGTAATTTTCTAATATTAAGTATGGAGTTAAGAATTTTAGAATTGTGAATGGTGAAGTGCTTCCCTCGGTGGGACTGTCGAGAGTGTCTTCTAGAATTAAACATTTTTCGGGGCAAATTGATGCATTTGTGGTGAAGGGTTTACGTTCTAAGCATTCTCTAGGGCTAAAAGGTTTATGTAACAAGCTTTTGCGAGCATGTGATTTCATTAAAAAGAGGGGGTTAATTTTATATTATTGTGAAGAAAAATTTTATTTTGGGTTTTGGCCTCCACTCAAGTTTAGATTCTGCAAGCATGGCAGGTGGTCAGGGGCGTGTAGGATTGACGTTGACTCTGGTGAGTTTGAAGTATGGCAATTGTCTCCAGGCGAAATAAAGGATTTACTGAAAGTCTTTCAAGAGATTCCCGAGGTATTAGTTAACAAGCTAGCGGTCACCAATAGGATCTAAAATCGTATCCAAATCTTGGCTCAGATGCCTGTTATGCAGTCACCCGATTGATTATCCCCACCTAAAACGAAGATCTTGTGTGGGTTGATAGATCTGTTGTTAAAGGATGGAGCTATCCGCCGTATTATGCATCCCTGATTTTTTTGGTTGCTAAGGGTAAGGGGACATTCATAGGCCGGCTGTAGATTACCATGCACTAATTCACAAGATGATTTTGGGTTCTGTTCCTCTCATAGGCCCCCAGACTTTTCTGGCTTCTGGGGGCTCAGCATTTAACAGTATTTGATAACAGTCAAGGTACTACCAAATCCCATTAGCAGAAGAGTCCCGTAAGGTTACGGGCTTCACGACGGACCGGAACTTAGGAGTTCAATCAAGTTCCATTCGGCTTATCCATGGGACTGGGGTACTATCTAGAGTGCTTGATTCCATACTAGTGGAAATTAAAATCTATACGTCGAAAACTATCTGGATGATGTAATATTATACAATATATCAGGTCGTTTTCCAAAGATTTGGAACACTTGTGGGAGCTACTGAGGCTCAGAGAAGGTGGTCTGACTCTCAAGCCATCAAAGCCATCAAGGGTAAGGCGGGAAATCTCCTTTTTGGGCCATCTTTTCTCTGTGAACAGAGTCCAGTAGACGAATCTAGCACTCTGGCCGTTAACAAGTTCCGTCCGCCCAAGACGAAAAAGATGATAGCCTGTTTTACCGGCACGGTAAATTTCTTTCATAAACTTGTGCCGAATTTTTCTCAGCTAGCAGCACGTCGGAAAGCCACCAGGTCGTATTTGGTCCTCTTAAAACAGCTCTGAGCAGAGCTCCTGTTCAGGAATAGGCATTTATTACCCAGTCTGACACCTCCTACTCGGATGTTGCTGCAGTCTTGCTCGAAGAAGAGCACGGGGAGCAGCAGCCACTAGCTTGGTCGTTTTTGACCCTGTTCCCAGCAGAGAATAATTATTAGACTTATGAGTCGGAAGATTTAGCGGTATTGTTCGCCATTGACTAATTTAATTATTATTTAGAACATCGGGAGTTTACCCTGGAGACGGACAAAGCAAGCCCATAGTTTGGTTCTAGCGTGGCGTCGTAAGACTGAGCATATTGTGGGCTGTCCTGTGCGAATCTCGGCGTTCCGTTTTTCGACAAACAATATAAGGGGCCCAGGTAGTATGGTTGGTTACTACCTTAACATCTGAGGTCATCAGTCCCCTAGACTTAGAACTACTTAAAACTAACTAACATACGAACAGCACACACATCCATGACCGAGGCAGGATTCAAACCTACGACCTAGCAGTAGCGTGGTTTCTGACTGAAGCGCCTACAACCGCTCGGCCACACCGGCCGGCGCACTCAGGGTCGGCATTGGTACAGTTTGGTCATGGTGGATGGATTCTTGCGGTTCACTTCATTAGTGCGAAGCGGAGAATTAACGGCGAGACGAAGCATCCAACATCCAACGAAGATAATATCCTTGTGTGGTCCTCTTAGGGTGACGATTACTGGCAATGTACCTGCCCTTGGGTCGAAGGAATGGCTCAAGTTCTGCTTTCAGAATGGAGTCAAACATGCAGAAAGAATCCCGTATTACGGTCAACCTTCCTTCGGAGAGTGTGTTAATTGAGACTTAATGCTGGCCTTATTCATTTTCTGTGGTGAGTCCCAGAAGAAGTGGAATCGTTCCTTACCCTGGCTAAATCTAGAGTTCAACATCAGTATCCATGAAAGGCATAAGGTGACCCAGGCTTCCTTCATGTTTGCGTACCCTCTCAATTCCCTGTTATGTAAAGTCTGGTCTATCCAAGATCTACTGCCTGAGATAGTTTCTCCCATGACTCTGAGGGATAACTAACGTAGGGCTATGACCAATTTAGAGCGGGTGCATAAAAGGGAGGCGACACAGTATTACGGTGCAGGTGTCCCAGTAATTATAAGGTTGGCGACTTGGTAACGTCAGGGATTGTGGCAGACGTGGACCTAGTGTCGAGGAGTTGGGGAAATTGGCTATACGTTTCATGGGGCCCTGTTAAGCGCTCCAGGTGACTACTCCGATCAGGCTTCGGTCCGCCATGAAGAGGCCAGGTGTGATTACAGATTACACCTAAGTTAAAGTTGACACTTCTGCGTAATACATCTAGTGTTAGTGAACCCTTCCCATGGGGAGTTGGAGCTCTGGAGGGGTGGTGGAGGAGGAGGGGAGGTTGGAGCGTCAGTTATGCCACCTTCGACATTATGCGTCATGCACTCGCACTCGGTATCCTTGGCCAGAGAAGAGAATGCGATGAGTAGTGGGAGTGAGTCAAGAGAGTTAGAGCAACTTGAGCAGTTACCAGCGTGCAGCGTGGAAAGAGACGAAGTTGCTTAACGGAGACAGTAACGGTCGAATCGATCAGTGTTACGTCCATGTGGGCCTCTTCAGTAGATCCGTAGATATGTTGCCTGGTGATGGCCCCAGTAAACGGGGCGTACTTCGTTGGCAGTCAAGTAAGGCAAGATAAACGGAATGAGTTAGGGCCGTCCGGTCAGCAGGAAGATATCCGCCGTTAGTCTGCGGAATTCCTCTGTGGGACATCGTTCTGGAAAGCAGTCTGCAGCGTCATCGTTCAGCATTACGCCACATGAGCAGCTTAGAGAATACTATTCCTTGTAAATGTCCATATTCGGCGTTAAGCGAACTGGCAAGGTATCGTTGTGAACGAGTGTGTATCCCTCCGCAAGTGGTAATTTGCAGTACCGTCGGCACAGACTGACTTCCGTTTAGTTTTCAAACTGTTGATTCTGTGTTACCTAGATTTTGAGAGTACCACCATTAACGGGCGAATTGCAATCACTGCTCAGCCTTCCTAACTTGAAATGGCATTGATATACATATTTGCAGAGTGTAAGTCTTAGAGTTCCATGTTTTAAAAGGGGAACAGTTCATACGTGGATTGTGTATTTCGGCCGATTGTTCGAACTCAGGAGATTTTCCTGTGCTCCTTAAGTTTTGTGAGATCTTGCTCGAAATTATATTTTGGTAACGGTTCTGTAAACATGCTTTGGTCTTACTTGCGAGTTGCGTGTGGTTACTAAAGTTATGTTCGCACGTGCCAGAGCGCAAGTTTTATAATTGTTTGATTGTCATGCATACCAGCTTAGGTGGAATTGTACAAGGTTATTAACAAATGCTTTAAGCTTTTGAGTGAGTGAACTATTTTCTTGTGTTGTTGTATTGGCTTATGTCGCCATATAAGATTGTAACCTTTGACGACAATTTAATATAAGCGTATGGTCTGTAGTGGAATTCTCTGCTGTTAAAATTTCGAAACGAACTGCTTCTAAGTTAATTATTAACGCCATGATCTCACCTTCTGGGTGCATGTGACACCGAACGTTAAGCTTGCCTTTGTTAAATGAGTTATTACATTTTGAAATAGTTATTATTCTATTTTTCCTTCATCATATGCCAGTGTTGTGTTAACTCTGTCGCTACGGGTTCGAAGCCATGTCGTTCCAAATAACTTAGTCATATTTCATTAGACCCTAAATAATTCTTTTGTTTCGGGTTTGAGCTTACGAAAACTTTCAGATCAGCTGGCTTTCATTGCTTGTTGTCATTTAAAGGTAATTGGACATCGAGAAGGTTCCTGCAATTATTGTAAATATTCATGTATGTGATGTGTTGGTATTTGTCTTATACAGGTGGCGCCCCCCCCCCCCATACGCACACACAAACACACATACATGAACCATGCATGAACCTTGCCGTTGGTGGGGAGGCTAGCATGCCTCAGCGATACAGATAGCCGTACCGTAGTTGCAACCACAACGGAGGGGTTTCTGTTTAGAGGCCAGACAAACGTGTGGTTCCTGAAGAGGGGCAGCAGCCTTTTCAGTAGTTCCAGGGGCAACAGTCTGGATGATTGACTGATCTGGCCTTGTAACACTAACCAAAACTGCCTTGCTGTCTCGGTACTGCGAACGGTTGAAAGCAAGGGGAAACTACAGCCGTAATTTTTCCCGAGGGCATGCACCTTTACTGTATGGTTAAATGATGATGGCATCCTCTTGGGTAAAATTTTAAAGAGGTAAAACTGTCCTCAGTTCGAATATCCGGGCGGGGACTACTCAGAAGGACGTTCAAAAATAGTTCAGATGGCTCTGAGCACTATGGGACTTAACTGCTGAGGTCATCAGTCCCCTAGAACTCAGAACTACTTAAACCTAACTAACCTAAGGACATCACACGCATCCACGCCCGAGGCAGGATTCGAACCTGCGACCGTAGCGGTCGCGCGGCTCCAGACTGTAGCGCCTAGAACCGCTTGGTCACTCCGGCCGGCCAGAAAGACGTCTTGTCAGGAGAAACAAGACTGGCTTTCTACGGAAGGGAGAGTTGAATGTCAGGTCCATTGACCGGGAAGGTAGGTTAGTAAATTTAAAAAGGGAAATGAATAGTTTAAAGTTAGATATAGGGGGAATTACTGAAGTTCGGTGACAGGAGGAACATGACTTCTGGTCAGATAAATTCAGGGCTATAACACAAAATGAAATAGGGGTAAAGCTGTAGTAAGTTTAATAATGAACAAAAAAAAAAAAAAAAATAGGAGCGAGTGATAGATACTACGAACAGCATACTCAACGCATTATTGTGGCCAAGATAGACACGAAGCCCACACCTACTACAGTAGTACAAGTTCGTATGCCAACTAGCTCCGCAGACGACAAAGAGGTTGAAGAAATGTATGATGAGATAAAAGAAATTATTCAGATAGTGAACGGAGACAAACATTTTATGGTCATGGGGGACTGTAATTCGATAGTAGGAAAAGAAAAAGAAGGAAATGTATTAGGTGAATATGTAACGGGGTAAGAACTGAAAGACGAAGCCGCCTGGCAAAATTTTGCACAGAGCATAACTTAATATGGCTAACACTTGGTTTGAAGTATAATGAAAGAGGGTTGAGTACGTGGAAGAGTCCTGGAGACACTGGAAGCTTTCAGATAGATTACATAAAGCTAAGACAGAGGTTTACAAACCAGGTACTAAATTGCAAGACATTTACAGGGGCAGATGTGGATTCTGACCACAATCTGTTGGCTATGAACTGTAGGTTAAAACTGAAGAAACTGCAAAACGGTCGGATTTTAAGGAGATGGGACCTGGGTAATCTGAAAGAGCCAGAGGTCGTAGAGAGTTTCAGAGAGAGCATTAGGGAACTATTGAAAAGAACGGGAGAAAGAAATACAGAAGAAGAATGGATATATTTGAGAGATGAAATAGTGAAGGCAGCGGAGGACAAGTAGGTAAAAAGACGAGCACTTTTAGAAATCCTTGGGTAACAGAAGAGATATTGAGGGTCTATACAAGGGCGATTTATTGAGGGCAATATTTTGGAAATGGAAGAGGAAGTAGGAGAAGATGAAATGGGAGATGTGATCCTGCGTGAAGAGTTTGACAGACGACTGAAAGTCACGCGTCTAAACAAGGCCCCGGGAGAAGACAACATTCCATTAGAACTGACAGCCTTGGGAGAGCCAGTCCCGACAAAACTCTACCGTCTGGTCATCTCAGTGTAAGAGACAGGCAAAATATCCTCAGACTTAAAGAGGAATATAAGAATTCCAATGCCAAAGAAAGGTGTTGACAGGTGTGAAAATTACCGAACTACCCGTATAATAAGTCACGGTTGCATAATACAAACATGAATTCTTTACAGACGAATGGAAAAACTGGTAGAAGCTGACCTCGGGGAAGGTCAGTTTGGATTCCGTAGAAATGATGGTTCACATAAGGCAATACTGACCATAGACTTACCTTAGTAGACAGAAAAGCAAACCTACGTTTCTAGAATTTGCAGACGTATAGAAAGCTTTTGGCAATGTTGACTGGAATACTCTCTTTCAAATTCTGAAGGTGGCAGGGGTAACATACAGAGAGTGAAAGGCTATTTACAATTTGTACAGAAATCAGATAGTGGTTATAAGAGTCGAGGGGCATGATAGGAAAGCATTTGTTGGAGTGAGTCAGGGTTGTAGCCTATCCCCGATGTTATTCAAGCTGTACATTGAGCATGCAGAACACGAAACAAAAGAAAAATTTTAGTTGAATTAAAATCCATGCAGAAAAAATAAAAACTTTGAGGTTTTCCGATGACATTGTCATTGTGCCAGAGACAGCAAAGGACCTGGAAGAGCAGTTGAACGGAATGGACAGTGTCTTGAGAGTAAGCTATAAGATGAACATCCACAAAAGCAAAACGAGGATAATGGAATGTAGTCTAACTAAATCAGGTAATTCTGAGGGAGTTAGTTAGGAAATGAGACACTTAAAGTAGTATATGAGTTTTGCTATTTGGGGAGAAAACTAACAGATAATGTTTGAAATAGGGAGGATATAAAATGTAGACTGGCAATGGCAAGAGAAGTGTTTCTGGAGAAGAGAAATTTGTTAACATCGAGTACAGATTTAAGTGTCACGGAGTCGTTTCTGAAAGTATTTGTATGGAGTGTAGCCATGTATGGAAGTGAAACACGGACATTAAATAGTTTAGACAAGAAATGATTAGAATCTTTCGAAATGTGGTGCTACAGAAGAATGTTGCAGATTAGATGGGTAGATCATGCAACTAATGAGGTGGTACTGAATAGAATAGGGGAGAAGAGAAATTTTTTGGTAGCACTGAATTATTAATTTTATGTGAAATACACTTTCATAATTTTATGTTTGAGATTCGTATTGTGTTAATGCTGATAATAGTTGTTTAGGAAAGCCTAGTGTTTTACCTGTTTTCACTGATGAACGATAACTAAACGTATTTTAAAACGACGACGTTCAATACCCCTTTGATCTAGTCCTTCCGATCCTAAGGCAATCAGGCGTGGGAAGCCGTGTAACAGTACGGTCAAAGCTTTGTGGAGCTATATTACTAGGTAGTGAAAGCTCATGCGAAAGTTACTGCCGTTCATAAGTTTTGCACACCAGTGCAACTAGTTAACGCTCTCAAAGACGTTAACATGCCATTGAAATTACTGGAAACGTAATCACCATTGAAAATCACGAAAATGTTGTAAATATTAGAGGATACTTAAGGTGAAAACCTCGCTTATACACTACTGGCCATTAAAATTGCTACATCAAGAAGAAATGCAGATGATAGACGGATGTTCACTGGAAAAATATATTACACTAGAACTGACATTTGATTACATTTTCACGCAATTTGCGTGCATAGTTTCTGAGAAATCAGTACTCAGAACAAAAATTTCTGTCCGTTTTAACGGCCTTGATACGCCCGGGCATTGAGTCTAACAGAGCTTGGATGGCATGTACAGGTATAGCTGCCCATGCAGCTTCAACACGATTCCACAGTTGATAAAGAGTAGTGACTGGCGTATTGTGACGAGCCAGTTGCGCGGCCACCATTGACCAGACGTTTTCTATTGGTGAGAGATCTGGAGAATGTGCTGGCCAGGGCAGCAGTCGAACATTTTCTATATCCAGAAATATCCGTACAGGACCTGCAACATGCGGTAGTGCATTATCCTACTGAAATGTAGGGTTTCGCAGGGATCGAATGAAGGGTAGAGCCATGGGTCGTAACACATCTGAAATGTAACGTCCACTGATCAAAGTGCCGTCAATGCGAACAAGAGGTGACGGAGACGTGTAACCAATGGCACCCCATACCATCACGCCGGGTGATACGCCTGTATGGCGATGACGAATACACGCTTCCAATGTGCGTTCAGCGAGATGTCGCCAAACACGGATGCGACCATCATAATGTTGTAAACAGAACCTGGATTCATCCGAAAAAATGACGTTTAGCCATTCGTGCAGCCAGGTTCGTCGTTGAGTACACCATCGCAGGCGCTCATGTCTGTGATGCAGCGTCAAGGGTAACCGAAGCCATGGTCTCAGAGATGATAGTCCATGCTGCGGCAAACATCGTCGACCTGTTTGTGCAGGTGGTTGTTGTCTTGCAAACGTACCCATCTGTTGACTGAGGGATCGTGGCGTGGCTGCACGATCCTTTACAGCCATGCGGATAAGATGCCTGTCATCTCGACTGCTAATGATACGAGACCGTTGGGATCCTGCACGGCGTTCCGTATTACCCTCCTGAACCAATCGATTCCATTTTCTGCTGACAGTCATTGGATCTCGACCAAAGCGAGCACCAATGTCGCGATACGATAAACCGCAATCGCGATAGGCTACAATCTGGCCCTTATCAAAGCCGGAAACGTGATGGTACGTATTTCTCCTCCTTACACAAGGACAGGCAACGCCAGTCAACTGCTGTTTGTGTATGAGAAATCAGTTGGAAACTTTCCTCATGTCAGCTCGTTGTAGGTGCCCTCTGGCGCCAACCTTGTGTGAATGCTCTGAAAAGCTAATGATTTGCATATCACAGAATCTTCTTCCTGTCGGTTAAATTTCGCCTCTGTAGCACGACATCTCCGTGGTGTAGCAATTTTAATGGTCAATAGTGTATAATAATGTACAGATGAGTTAATGCAGAAGAATTATTGTTTTTCGCCTTAGTCCCTATGACATAGACTTTATACCGTCTCAGATGTGCATGGATATCTTGAGACAAGTTTTAGTTTCTAATGCAGCCACCCACGCAACACTGTTTTGACCGGCCGGCCAGTGTGGCCGTGTGGTTCTAGGCGCTTCAGTCCGGAACCGCGTGATCTCTACGGTCGCAGGTTCAAATCTTGCGTCGGGCATGGATGTGTGTGATGTCCTTAGGTTAGTTAGGTTTAATTAGTTCTAAGTTCTAGGCGACTGATGACCTCAGA
The DNA here is from genome assembly GCF_023864275.1 of Schistocerca cancellata. Taxonomy (NCBI): domain Eukaryota; kingdom Metazoa; phylum Arthropoda; class Insecta; order Orthoptera; family Acrididae; genus Schistocerca; species Schistocerca cancellata. The sequence goes on along the minus strand of NC_064631.1, from coordinate 343,596,592 downwards.
AATTAAGTCGCATAGTGCTCAGAGCCATTTGAACTGTTTTGACCACCTCGTCGTTTCTGATTTTATTGTCCCCTAACGCTTCTTTTACCCATCACTCGCGTATTCGTGGCAAGATCCCCCAAGTGAGGTGTGTGTTCGAGACACTGAAATTTCATGAACTGCAACATGTTGCAGTTGAAGGGACAATATTAGGACTTGCAATGTCATGACGTAACAACAAAACATGGGCAGTAACAAGCAGCCGTTTTTTACTCCTTATTACAGGCAAATTTTATTTCGTAGGAGATCTTAATATTCTGTCCATGTAATGCTCCAAAAGTACCCCTTAATCATCCAAAAAGAGATTGAAGGTAAAGTTTCGTGGCCATGACTGAATGTGAAATTGTTTTGAGTTTGACGAAGAGCCCTGTCGCTATTCCTTGCCCGACTTTTCGATTCAACTCCCGTAAGACTTCTACCCTAAAAAGCGTTACCTTCGACCTAGAAACGACGCAAAAGTTACTCAGATGCATCGTCGCAACAATTTATCGATCCTACATTTAACTGACTTCTCACTCATCGTGCACTCACTTAACTGAATCATATGAAAATTTTTACGAGCGCTGGGTAGCAGCTCATAAACGCATCAGGAGTTAGCTGAACGTCTTGAGTACTTTACGCGCTTCGGACATGTCCCATCATCGGATAATTTGTACAGAAAATGTTTTACAGAATAGTTATTAGAACAAAAGTAATCCAGAGCAAGACGTGATACAAAAGTGTTCGTCACACATTTCAAGGTAGGTAGTAGAAATGATATGTACCAAGTAACATAGTTGATCAAATAGTTTTAAACAGAGCGAATGTGGAACCTACGAAATCGCAATTGTTAAGTTAGTAGTGTTAAGTGAACAAGAACATCAATACACATTTGAACGAAAAGCTGCCTCCAAATTTAGGTTTAACAAACGTACACACCAGGTGGGGAGCTGACCAGTGGCGCTGCATAAGGACATGGAAAATTTTGTAATTTTATTGTGATTTATTCGTTGCAATTGACTGCAGAGCCAACGGTCTTGCCGCAGTGGTAACACCGATTCCCGTCAGATCACCGAAGTTAAGCGCTGTCTGGCTGGACTAGCACTTGGATGGGTGACCATCCAGTCTGCTGAGTGCTGTTGGCAAGACGGGTGAACTCAGCTCTTGTGAGGCAATCTGAGGAGCTACTTGACTGAGAAGCAGCGGCTCCGGTCTCGTAAACTGACGTATGGCCGGGAGAGCGGTGTGCTGACCACATGTTCCTCCTTATCCACATCCAGTGACACCTGTGGGCTGAGGATGACTCGGCGACCATTCGGTCACGTTGGACCTTCCAAGGCCTGTTGGGATGGAGTTTAGTTTAGTTAATTCACTGCAGAATGTCACGATTAATTACAATAAAAACAAGAAAACAAACTTACAAGGTAGAATGGCAATCAACACACAGATGAGAGAGGCAACTAAAATGGTAAAAGCACGGCAGAATATCAGAAGAAATAGCAGTTGATGCAAATACACATTACAAAGGATTACTAATGACAGCAAATACAATAAATTGCCATACAAGACACAATACATGGTTAGACATTTAATGAAGACTGATGCAATAGTAACAAAAATGCTATTTTATTTGTAATAGAAGGAAACAAACAAAATATGGTCATTATCTAATAGATGTAGAAGCAGTAAGAGCGAGAGAAGACAGTTTCATGAACTAGCAATTCGTCAAAACTATTGAAAAATCCTGTGTCTACTACTTACCGCTTGCTCATTGATGAAAACCTCCATATCGGTTTTGCGATGCACGTAAACTCGTTATTCCTCCAGAATGTTGAGATAACTTAGGTTTTAATGCAAAATGTCCAAACCGTCATTGATGGGCGCTACCAGATGACCATTCTGTCACAAATAACAACCTAGAGCACTGTTATTTTCGTAAGTATGCTCCCTAAATCGTATTTCAGAATCTCTACGCGTGTGGCCCACTTCAATTCTATCGGAAGAACAGGACCTGATCCAGTAAACACCTTAGTGGTTAAACTTAATTCAGTCGCGACACATTAAGGATAATGTTGTGTACTGGACGAACACTAACATACAAAATTGTGGGTATTTCGTGTACAGTAATAGGTTATTCATTACCATATTCGGGGATTGAGGCGACAACTGTGGGAAAAATGTAAGACACACAGAAAGTAGATACGTGTAAGTGGACACAGCGTCTCTCGAAGTTTTCATCTCACATTTTAAATGCTCGATATGAGCACTATTTGCCACATGGGAAACGTCAGTACTTGCGTGCAGTTCACTGAAGTCTCTGTCGCTGCGGCTGCCTCGGAGAGCACAACGGCAGCAGCCCGCATTGGATATCTGTTAACTGGGTTACCTATCTGCAGGTGCCCGCTTCGACGTGACAAAATAGAGTGGATGCTTTGTCTATATGTTGTGACACGGTACTCCCACTGGGGTATGCTCTGTAATTTGTTACGTCACTTGGAGAGTTGCTCTATCAACTTTTTGTGGAACGGAACAAGGGGGGAAAAGGTCGAACTAGTGAGAGAGTCATAATGTTGATCTTATAATTAAGCTCTTCTTACACACTTTGTTCAACATGACAGCCAGAGATGTCGCCGAGATGTTGTACACCACCAAGTTTGCACATGGTGGCAAAAATTGTAAGTAGTTTTTTTCTAGCTGTAACGGGTTCCTTGTCAGCGCATTGGCGTATTTACCAAGTGTCGCCGCCATACGATAAATATAACCCACACTACACCTCCGTGAGTAGCTGCACTTTAATTATAACCAACGAGTGCTTTGCGAATAGCATTGTTCACTTGATTTCGTTTGCGCGCGCTTCCACTGTTGCAATGTTTCCGTTCGTTTGTATGCAGTGCGCATGTCCCAGGCACTACATGTCTTCCACAAAAGTTGTGCTTCTTTGAATCTTTCTGCACCACTCCTACGCTAATTTCAGTAGCATAAACTACCCACTGCGTTGTAGTTTCATCCTGCGATGCCTTTCCATATATTTAACAACTTCACAAAGGGCTTATCGCAGGTCGCTGCTCCAACACGGTTCAAGTCGATAACTCGTCGGCCACCTTTGCAATGATATAGCGTCCTCCTCTGTTTTGCACCAACAGGCTGCCAACTGTTAGTCGTTAACCAAAACACAAGAATAGCTCCCGCCAACTTCTAATTCGACAGAACAATTTTACGAGTTTTGTTGCACAATTTCGATAGAATGTCCCTCGTAATATTTATGTTGACTTTCTTTCATTGACCAGTGTTCAGAATGGAATATATTTTGGAGCAAATGTTTTCGTCAGTTTCCCATCTAATATAAAATAAGTAATTTGAAATCCCTAGTAACAAAAAAGAAAAATTCCATAATTAATTAACCACTGCCACTACACATTGTCTAGAGAGAAGACTATAAATTGTCTTTAACTACAAGGTAACGTAAAGGAGAATTTAACAGTTAAGTGTAAACTGGTCTTCTTTATTACAGTAGAAAGTATCTACTTTCTTCGGAAAATACCAACGTATTATACTATCTCCAGGCGATGCGCATCAACTTCTTAGTATCGGATTAGCCAGTTATATTAAGATGTTGGTCTTCTACATCGTGTGCCAGTTAAAGATATGAATACCTCTAGCGCTTGCACAGAATTTCAAAAGACATTCTGTGACTATGTTTTTGTTATTATGGTAGACAGAAAAAAATGCGTATAGAGACAGAGTAAATGCGCAGTTCTATATTTACAGTCTATTATCATCTACATTGCGTCGAAGGTCGGAGGGAATATTCAGAAAACTTCTCAAAGACAAGCTAGAATCTGGTGACTGACAACATAATAAACCAAGCTCACCTAACGCCTTACCTATGTTTCAAATGGTGAGTCGGGAATGAGTAAAAGTGATGAAATTAATTTCGTAATTATTTTTATTTGGTAACCCTCTTGAGACATCCGAAGAGTTCTTAAATCGCTGACAGTGTATACTTGGTATTAAGTTCAAGACGTGTCAAGATAGGAAATACACTTCAAAAAGTAAGTTACACATTATTTTGGAAGGCCAAGTAACTTTTATAGAATGCTCCAGTACGCTGCAAAGTGACACAGATGTATGGGCTTTTCGACGTAGGCACCAAATCTCTGTAAGCAACGGTCGGAAAGTACGACCAACCGTTCATTCCGTTGCTCGACGACAGAAATTCGCTACTTTGTCACGAGGCATTCGAGAATCTCAGTGAGAAAATCTCTTCCCCCCACTGACGTTCTTCTGGCTTTCCGAAAAGATGGAAATCGTACAACGTAAGATCTGGAATTGCCGATCGGCATCATTCACTTCAGCATTCACGTCTGTGCTGCACTGGTCAATTTGGTGGTATCGTTTCTCTATGTTGCATTTCGTCCAGATGTAGACAGAATTTAAAGTTGAATGTGTATCAAATTCAGACGTTTTGCTCACAAGACTCGTACTTCAGCTCTGGAATACGTTTCCAGTTGCCACAGCATTCGAATCACACACTGGGATGCAACTTTATTCATGCCACAGCAGAACTTTGTATAAAAACCCTGAACAATGGCGATTTTCTAAAATTATGCCAGTCTTGTTCCGGAAGCGCTTAGCGAGGAACGACATGCGTAATTCACTTTAAGTCCCTAAGTATCAGCAATTCTATGAGAACGTTTTACATCAATACCGACACACTGCCTCATATGTCTCAATACATTTCCAGTCTTATGATACATACAACTACAGACGGAGAACTGATAAATTGTACCTCATTTAATTCTTCTGGATAAATGTGGGCTCCCTAAATAGTGGAAAGCCACGAATCGGGCAGCCTAGTAGAGCTGAAATTCAAGCGTACCTAGGGTGGTTACAACTAAACTTTCGCCGCGGGGAGTGGCCACGCTGTTTGAAGCGCCATGTCACGGATTGCACGGCCTCTCCCGCCGGAGGTTCGAGTCCTCTCTCGGGCATGGGTGTGTGTGTGTGTGTGTGTGTGTGTGTGTGTGTGTGTGTGTGTGTGTGTGTGTGTGTGTTGTTCTTAGCATAAGTTAGTTTAAATAGTATCTAAGTCTAGGGACTGGTGACCTCAGCGGTTTCGACCTCTAAGAATTCACACACATTTCATTTCTGAACTTTCTTTACTTGAGAGGGCCCCCATAAAAACGAGTGATCATAGGACAATGAAGCTTTGAGCAAACTTTTGTAAAGACAAATGGAAAAGAAATTAGTAGTAAACCAATGACATATATATTCATTTTCACACGACAGGGCAACATTTGTTAACTGAGCGTCATGTATACATTCCAGGTTACAAGCGTCACTCAGTGTGCCGATTACGTGCGTCCATGGAAACATGGAACCCCACTAGAGACAGCTCGACTTCTGTTCGAACCATTGCTTTCCGTAGGTTGGACCATGGATTGTTGAGTTGTCGTGGCGCAGATCTTTCACTGATCGAAGATCACACATTTTGTCCAGCATCCTAAGCCACAGCAACGGTAACTTATTCAACTGTTTGTGGTGCAATTAGCCGTCGGCCTCTCACAGGTGCAGTACTCAAATCGCCTGTTATGGTCTTCAACCCCTGTGCGAAATGAAGATCTCACCGCATTCCTTTAATGCATCGATACTCGCGAAGGACGTTGATTAAACAGCTTTACGATTAAGGCGCTACTCACCTTGACCAGATGCATATTCACTCTCTGCATCTGTACTGCACACTGGTGCTTGCGTTTCAACTATAACTCGCCGTACCAGTAGCGGCGCTTGACAGCAAGGCTGGACTCTAAAACAAAAATCCTGCAGCACACAGATTGAACATCGTAATTAACTTTCCGTCCAAACTGCCTCAATTAGAGAAAGTTTAATTAAAACCACCCTGTACTTCTCGAGATAAGCTAAAAAATCGGAACGATTTAATGGAACAAAAGAAGGAGTTAGTATAGGTAATCCACGAACTTTTGTATTTGTTGAGATTTTATTTACATTGTTTGAGACGAAGATTAATGACAAAGATAAGAAGTAGTAACTCTTAGTTACACTTCCTTCTAAGTTTCCGCATTTCAGTCGGCAAAAACGGTACCCTTACAGGGCCACATTCGTGTCCATCGGTCAGTCTGTCCTACTGTCAAAAACTGTTTTTCTCAGGAACGAGCAGACGTATTAAGTGCAAATTTATGACTCATACTAAGGTGCAGACAACCTTATAGGTAGGGCAAACACATCTATGAGTAGTCATCTTGGGCATGAACCGCTTTAGCTGTATTTAGTCTTTATTATTAATTAGATCAGTGCCGGTTTCGTGGCTTTAAAAGCCACATCTTCACGTGAAACGACGAAGGTTCGAACTTTAATAATGGCAACTATTTATTTACAGCTCGTACAAAATAGGTACGTGTTTGAAAGTTTTACTGACCTTCAAAGTACTTGCCAGCATTGTGTATAACCCGTTTCCAACGATGTGGAAGTCGTAGGATACTCTCAGCAGTGCCAGTTGTGTTGACAGTTCGAGCGGCACGGTCTATTGCCCGACGAATTTGTAGCAGTTCTGAAGCGAATACCGTGAAGTGTTTGCTTCAGTTTAGAAATCGAGTTGGAGTTACGAGGGCTTAAGTCAGGGGAGTGCATTAGGTTGTGTAGCCCTTAGCAGACCCATAAGTCTAACAAATCAGTAACAGTTTGCAATGTACGTGCTTGAGCATTGTCCTGCAAGATGATGGTCAGGTCCTGCAGGAAATGCCATCACTTCTGTGTCTAAGCTGGTCGTAGATTGTGTTCCAACAACGAACAGCATAGAGACAGAGGTGATGACACTTTGTGCAAGACCTGAACGTCGTTTTGCAGGACAATGCTCTAGCACGTACAGTGCAAGCTCTTACTGATTTGTTAGACTGATGGGGATGGTAACTGCTATACCGCCTACTGCACTCCTCTGACTTAAGCCCTCGTAACTTCGACTCTATTTCTAAACTGAAGGAAACACTTCACGGCATTCGATTCAGAACTGCTACAAATTCGTCGGGCAATAGACCGCGCCGCTCGAACTGTCAACACAACTGACACTGCTGAGAGCATCCTAGTACTTCCACATCGCTGATCGCTGGCAACGGGTTATACACGATGCTGGTGACTGCTCTGAAGATCAGTAAAACTTTCAAACACGTATATATTTTGTACGAGCTGTAAATAAATAGTTGCCACTATTTAAGTTGCAACCCTCGTATAACTACAGCATTAGACTAAAAAACCTCGGAACTTTGTATCCGTCGGAACCGCTAAAAGGAGCTGTGTCATAGAATAAAACAGCCAGATTCCAGTGTCGTGGGTGGGTCAGCTTCTCCGGTCTAAACGCAATCGGCTGCGTCCCCTGTCCGCGACTGCGTATAGACTGGAGAAGCTGACCCATCCACCATATGGGAATCCGGCTGTTTTGTCGTACGACACACAGCATTTTGGGGATGTTTGGCTCTGACGGGGAGCTAATGGTACAAAGCTCCGACCTTTTCACGTTTAATGTTTTAGTCATGTGTTGAAGATGCTGCTGTTAGTGCCACAGATTCGGTCGTCACCTAACAATAAAGGAATAAATACAGCTGAAGCGTTTCTTAATACCCAATATTACATACAAACGTCCTTGGCGCTGTAACACACAACCCTCTAAATTAAGGCAATCAAAAGATAAGGCCATTTAGATACTCAAAAGCTGCCTCATTCAAACCTACAGCGTTCTTCCCGTTGGCCTAGACTTACGAAAATTGGCAAGACGCAAGCTTTCACAGTAAATTGTAACTAAACCAAACTTTTTTTTTTTTTTTTGAGTTTGTTACCTGGCTGTCTGTCCATCCGTCTCTTTTCCTCAAGCACGGGTGGACGTATTAAGTCAAAATTTATGTCACATACTAATGTCTAAGGGATCTTGACAATGCAGTAAATGTAAGCTTTTAAGTCAACGCAATCAAAAGATACGGTCTTTCATGTTACACATTTTGATACCCTCGAACTCACTCATTAAAACGATATTCTACTTCCCTTTCTCATACAATCATGAAACTATTCAAGAAGCAACGTTTCAAAATTCAAATAATGGGAATAATCTGAAATTTGTTTAATATTATTTATATCACATAAAAATTATGTTGTTGGCAATGGAACTTACTTTGCATTCCACATCTGTCAAATGCATAACACAAAAATTATTACCTCAGGACAAACATAAAATGTTTTATGGTTATATTTAATTCGTAAATAAAAAATATTTAATGAAATCTTTTCTCTCTACGCATATAAAATGAAGTCTCGTGATCGCTTCTTTTCGTATGCCTGGTCTAGTTTCTGGAACTACTTAGAGATTTTCATACACAATTTGAATTATTGCGAGTGACATTTCGCCCTCACCGATATCTATAAAATACAAAAGTCGTAGAGACTGTCGACTCCCAGTATGGATGAACTATCCGTATACATAATTAAGTTTGTACAGAACCCTTGGTCCGCGAGTTCTACTCTCTTGACCAGACTTTGTTTATTTGCTAGGATGGCTGTATTTTCGTTACATTTTCTCTTATATTCGTAGTTCCTTGTGTTTATTCGAAAAGCGTGATTTAAAATGCAATGTAGCTCAGGCAAACAGCACATTTCTGGCCTAAAGAAGGCTACAAATATCTAACATCGAGCTTACTTCCAGGAAGACAGTTCTGATAATGGATTTTTGCAACACAACGTTGTACGGAAGTGAATAATAGATCGTGGGAAAACCGGAAAACAAGAGAATCGAGTTGTTTGAGAAAGAGTACTATAGTAAGATGTTGAAAAATTATGTGAACTTATAAAATGAGAAATGGGGTGATTTCCACAGAATCGAAGAAGAAAACAACTTATGGGAAACGCTTACAATAAAAAGGGAGAGGATGATAGGATACTCGTATGTGTTACGATACCAAAGCAATAACTTTGGTGGCACCTAAGGGAAATGTAGAGGTAAAAAGCTGTAGAGAGAGACAGACATTGGAACAAAAAATTGGTTCAAATGGCTCTCAGCACTATGGGACTTAACTTCTGAGGTCATCAGTCCCGTAGAACTTAGAACTACTTAAACCTAACTAACCTAAGGACATCACACACATCCATGCCGGAGGCAGGATTCGAACCTGCGACCGTATCGGTCGTGCGGTTCCAGACTGAAGCGCCCAGGACCGCTCGGCCACACTGGCGGTCTCGGTTTCAAGAAGCAGTAGCTAACAATTTTTACGGATTTCAAATTGTGCTTTCCGGGTTGTGTTACGAACGTGGAAGTATTGCAGTTATTACCATTAATACTTCTGCCTCTTCCTTTCACGTCATCACTGGAAATTTCACTAATTTCTTTCGTTTGACGACTGAGGAAATGTAATGATTTATTCAGGTACACAAAAGATACGTAATATCGCTAACTGATGAACTCTTCTCCATCAATCAAGGAGTCGTTCGGCGGTAACGTTTCGACAAGTTTCCTACTCTTCGTCTGGAGATGATGATTAGGGAACTTGTGGAAAGTTTCTACAGAACGATGCCTTGACTCGGCTGATAACCTGAGAAGACTTCGTCATCGAAATTCGCCCTAGAAAAAAATGTATTCTCATATACCGTAAATTATCTTAGTTGCCTCAGTCTAATACCGACTCCTGTCAAGTACGAATAGTCTGGTTACAAACTCTAAAACAAAAAAAGGACACACCACGAAGGATTTATCTGAATAGGACGTAAATCGGTACATATGATGTACATGTACACACAAACAATTTATTACAGTTTCACAAAACCTTTATAATTAATTCAACAGGAAGCGCTTCACAAACAGAATATGTCAATGATGCGTTGTTCCACCTCTGGCCATTCTCCAAGCAATTATTCGGTTTGGCATTGATTGAAAGAGCTGTTTGATGTCCTCCAGAAATATATTGTGCCCATTGCTGCACTGCCGGTGCGTTAGAGCTGGTTGGAGGGCCCTGGTCATGAGAGCCGAACCTTTTACAATTGGGGAACAATCCAGCGACTTTCCTGGATAGGTATGGTTTGGCAAACAAGAAGATAAGCAGTAGAAACTCTTGCCTTATGCGGGTGGACATTGTCTTTAGAAATAGAAGCCCAGGATGGCTTGCCATGAAGGACAACACAACGATGCGTAGAATATTTTCAATGTAGCTCTGTGCTATGAGAGTGCCACTGATGACAACCAAAGGATTCCTGCTATGATATGATTTTGCACCCCAGATCATCGCTGCTGGTTGTCGGGCCGAATGGTGGATGACAGTCAGGTAGCTCATCGGGGCTAATTTTGAAGCGGAACTTATCACTGAAACTAACTCTGTCAATGAGATTCCAGGCAGACTATGTGTTTGGAGACATCCTAGACAGCAATGGGATACCAATATGACTCTCGCCGGCCATAAGGCTGGTATGCGGTTCCGTTTCATTTCACAGTAGTGCCCCGTTTGGTGCATCTGTGACACTCTTACAATACAGCGGTACGTCGACGATCTCTTACGGCACACTTGTTGCCCTTCATGGCATGCCATCCTGGGCTTACATTTCAGCAAGATAATACCCGGCTGCTGAGGGCCAGAGTTTCTACACTTTGTCTTCGTGCTTTCCAAACGCTATCTGGCCCAACAAGAACGTCGCATCTCTTCCCAAATAAGAATTTTTGGAGTGTTCGATCAACTAACCCACCAATTTGACAGAATGTGGCAAGATATCCTTTAGGAGGACATCCAGCAACTGTCTCAACCAATATCAAACGCAATAACTCCTTGCATAACAACCAGAGTGGGAGCAACGCATTTTGACCTTGTTTTTACGTAAAGCTTGCTTAGCCTCTATGAATCAAAACCCACTGAACTCACCTTATAGAGGAGTTCGGTCGAAATCTGCAACAAGAAACCCAGATATAGGGACGGTGGGAAGATCTTTTCAGTAATACCACAACAGCCGGAACTCTGTGATAATTTGCATACGGGCTAGACCTTCTCCAGTGCCCTCGTCACCTTCCAACTTTCACTTAATTATTGATTTCCAATTATTTCAGTCGTAAATAAATTTCCAAATAGAAAATATTTCATTCATTAAAACTGTGAGAGCGGTAAGGTCCTGTATCCGGCGTACGTGTTCATCGGAGTTTATATTTCCTAGTGGTAGTCGACTATCAGTTTAAAAAATGGTCACTGAACCGATTCTGATTCCACCATCTGGCGGCGCCGAGTCTACGGAGGAGGTCTGGATGGCTGATTCAGAGAACTCACGGGGAAAACTAGCCGTTTCTGAGAAGGAGGTGATCCATCTTGTTGGAACGTCCGCTGCAGGGACAAATCTGTCCTGCGTCTCGGAGATGTTTGTCCGCTCCCTGTGACAAATGACGCCTGTGATGGACCACGGTTCAACGGATTCCACTGCCGCCTACACAACAAGTTGCTTTCGTTTCTCTGCGAACTCTGTGGCTGGGAATACTTTCTGTTACTGGTCTCCCCCTTCCCCTTCCAACGTCTCCCTTTCTCAGATTCTCTTACTCCCTCTCTCTCTCTTTGAGTCTCCCTCTTCGTCTGTAAAAAGGGATTCGATCCTCCTCTATTACTATCCATTTCAGGTGTGAACTCTCTCCAGAATAACATTTTGAAGGTCTGTGACTTTCACAAATATGTCAACTTATTAAAAATTGTTAATAAATATTGTCGAAGGCAAATTAGAAATCCTAAAGGTGGAAAAGTATTCATCATTTTGTGACTGTGTATTACGTCGAAATTAATATACGTTTTCACGAAGTCTACTTTTACATTAATGAACTGACCTCACTTTCAAAACTGAACAATTAATTTCATGAGTTCTGCGAAAAGATGGAGGACTGGGGGTGCCAAATCTATCGAACAGCGTGATTGCTCAAGCAGGTCGTCCTTATCTTACATGTCTGCTGACATTTGGGCCATAAGTTTTGGATTCTATTCCTACATTATCATTATACAATCTTTGTCTCAGTTGTACACCGCTTTACTTAAAACAGCTTGACATCCAAATATTAAATCAAGTGACTTTTAAAGGTTAAGCTAGAATGTACAACAAACGTCAAAACATTTTTACATAACGCACTGAAAATACGTCGGGATTGTGTGTCGGTCGGAACTAACAGTTCATATTGCCATAAAAGCTAATTGAGACATTGAGATCACTTCTTGAATTAAACTCAGTACATCTAAGGAAAAGCGGACTTTTATCATTGAAAACTAAGCAAATATGTGGAAAGTGAACGTTTAATTATCTCCGTCACAGCATGACTGTTTCCGTCATAACTTCATAGTTGCTGCTAACACAAACTTCTAGTTTAAGTGAGAGATATATATAATAGTTTACGTTGAATCTTTGTGTAATACATTCGTCAACTTTTGAAGAATTACTTTGTTCATACGAACTATGCGTAATTGTAAAAGAGAAACCACGTTACTTTGCCTTTGTGGCAGGTTAACCTTGTGGCATACTTCGTTTATGATCAGCCTTCTAATGACTAACTATTCTACGTTGACGTTTAACACTAGCCACTATTGCTTCAATTTAATTTCCATATTACTTAAAATCTCCAAATTTTTGTAATGAAATTATTATATATGTGATGCGCCATCTTTTGCCATCAAAAGCTTTGACGACAAATATTGCGTTTGTCAAGATTAAACTTGCAAGGATTGTTTTAACTTGCTTCAGTACCATTTTTTCTTGCAGAGATTAGGCCATAAAAATTCGTGTTTCCCACTTGACAAACACCTCTGGACAGGCGTGCAGTGATGTTAACATTAATATTTTTTTGTTCTTTTCGTTCAACAATCAAAAATTTATCAGAAATTTACTTCTGAATTTCCAAGTCTAAATCAAGTACTCCAGGAACAAAGATTTTTCTTAGTCAATTCTTCAGAAGAAATTTGCTATTCTGTTACTTTCAGATATTCGTATGGTGTCAGCTATTTCAAACAATTTTAGTACACAGTCGGTCGATACTAAATAGTGAAACTTCTACCGCGCACTTTTTTTTAATCTGTGACTAGATTTTTGGGAGTTGCTTTACCTAGGTCATCTTCAAGTGAAATGAACTGACCTTTGAGTTATGTAATCGATTTATAATGGTTGAGAATGATGTATGTTGTAAACGTTAACCAAATTTGGAATATGTCGCTCGGTGATATGTCATTCAGAATAAAGAATGTCATACTTTCCAGCTTATCCATTTGAAAGACAAATATACAACAAAGCGGTAAAAATATTAGTAGTTTTCGATGACAGTCCATTTCATAGAATTCTTCTTGCTAACTGACTGCGTCATATATGATGCAACTACTAACAGCTCAGCTGCTGTTGAAGAAAGCCTTCATTGCTGAAGGCTGTCTTTCAGTAGCAGCCGAGCCGTTGGTAATTTTATCACAACTGATGCAGATACAGACCCAGAACAGTTTTATTTAAAAAGAGTCAGTTTAGGGGTCTACTTCACACTTGACTTAAATTATTCCACCACAAATATTAAAAATATTGTTAAAGTTACGTTAATAATCTACTTCACATATATTAAAAATATTGTTAAAGTTACGTTAATAATCTACTTCACATATGTTCCGGGCTGCTAACATTTTTATTTGGCTTCATATTTGCTCTATAGCTGAATAGAAGCCGCGAAGATTGCCCGCGACCTGTACGTAATGATTCTACGTTAGTCACCCATACTTACACAGATCTGAAGACATAAATATATTTATAGTGCTACTGGATCTCAATCTTGACATACAGACTTTTTTTTTCATTTTTGGAAAAAATTCAAAGACCGCCACATATCTCGTGAGGCCAACTGAAGAGCTAATTGAGCCAGAACAACCGAATGCGTTTCGAGGACCGAAGTGAACGATTTACTGAGCTCTGTGGTGACTACATGTTCCTCTGATGGTGCTGCTCAGTAACGCTATAAGCGCATAGCAGGGGAGCGACTACGTCCCAAAGAGTGGAAGAAACTCGCGGTTAACATGCTTAATGAGTTCATGGCAAGGCATTGCCCACCCAGTCGCAAGCAGGCTACTTGCTGCACTAGTCGTTAGCGGACTCCAACGCGACGGAACTTCTCTAGTCCTAGTGTGTCGTGATACATGAATAAAAAATATATTACGACAAAATATTGTGTTACGAACAAAGAATGAAAGATCCGTACCTAACGACTGGAAAATTGCTCAAGTCACACCAATAACCGAAAAGGTAGGTAGGAGTAATCCGCTAAATTACAGGCCTATATCACTGACGTCGATTTGCAGTAGTGTTCTGGAACATATACCGTATTCGAACATTATGAAGTACCTCGAAGAAAACGATTTATTGACACATAGTTAGCACGGTTTCAGAAAACATCGTTCTTGTGAAACACAACTAGCTCTTTATACTCATGAAGTAATAAGTGCTACCGACAGGGGATGTCAAATTGATTCCACATTTTTGGATTTCCAAAAGGCTTTCGACACCGTTCCTCACAAGCGCCTAGAAGGCCTACGGAGTATCGCCTCAGTTTTGCGACTGCATTCGTGATTTCCTGTCTGAAAGGTCACAGTTCGTAGTAACAGACGGACAGTCGTCGAGTAAAACAGAAGTAATATCCGGCGTTCCCCAAGGAATTGCTATAGGCCTCCTATTGTTCCTGATCCATTTTAACGACATAGGATACAATCTGAGTAGCCGACTTAGATTGCTTGCAGATGACGCTGTCATTTACCGTCTTGTAAAGTCATCAGACAATCAAAACGACTTGCAAAATGATTTTGATAAGATATTGTATGGTGCGAAAAGTGGCAATTGACCCAGAATAAAGAGAAGTGTGACGCTATTCACATGAGTACTAAATGAAATGTGCTAAATGTTGATTACGCGGTAAGTCACACAAATCTGAGGGCTGTAAATTTAGCTAAATACTTAGGAATTGCAATTACAAATATCGTAAATTGGAACCATCACATAGGTAATATTGTGTGTAGAGCAAACTAAAGACTGCGATTCATTGACAGAACACTTAGAAGGTCAACAGGTCTACTAAAGAGACTGCTTACACCACGCTTGTCCGCCATGTTCTGGAGTATTGCTGTGCGGTGTGGGATCCGCATCAGGTGGGACTGACGTATGACATCGAAAAAGTACAAACAAAGGCAGCTCGTTTTGTATTATCGCGAAATTGGGACGATATTGTCACTGACATGATACGTGAATTGGAGTGGAAATCATTATAACAAAGGCGTTTTTCGTTGCGACGAGATCTTCTCATGAAATTTCAATCAACAGTTTTCTGCTCCTAATCCGAAAACATTCTGTTGGCACCCACCTACATAGGGAAAAATGATCATCACGATAGAATAAGGGTAATCAGGGCTGGCGCAGAAAAAATTAAGTGCTCGTTTTTCCTGTGTGCCGTTCGAGAGTCGAACGGTAGAGAGACGGCTTGAAGGTGGTTCCTTTAACCCTCTGCCAAGCACTTAACTGTGAATAGTAGAGTAATGACGTAGATGTAGGTGCGGAGTAGGTCAAGTTCCAACGCACTGAGAAACTTTCCCTGGTAGACGCTTGTTCTCAGCAGTCAATTATTGGCGAAAGCACACTTCCGGCATCACACAGTGGTGCCAACTAATTGATATGCTTCCCTAAACTCTTCCAAAGAATTTACAAATATATTAATGGATAAATTCCACCTTGTAAATATTACTTCATATATACATTAATGTGGAGATAAACGTGATATGAATAATCAAACTTACTACAATTTCAAAAAAATATTGTTCGAGTCACACGTATTACAGAGAGAATTTAGAGTGAACCACGCGTGCTGTTATTCTAGTGTGCTACTGGTAACTCAGCTTATAACATCACTGCACTTGTTACATCTGTGGTGAGTACAATGCAAATTTTTATTTCAGGAAACAGTTCAGTCCACTATCTTCTGATGAATGATTACGTCAATTATTCAGGTAGCTCTTACGCTTTTACAAACTTTCTTTTATCATAGGGATCAAACCGATGTTACGCCACTGAAACTCATTACAAAGTCTAGTAGACCACCTATTTTGAAAATTACTTTTTCTTCAGTATTGACTTGAAAAAACTTCATGGACTTATGAAACTATTGCTTTCGACTATAATGAGTCTTCAGAAGCATTAAAATTTAAAAAAAAAACTAAAAATTAGTATTAAATATAAAACGATGTAGAATATAAAAACTGAAACAGAGAGAAAATCAAAATAGGCCTATATCTTGTTACGAAAGTGAAATGTGAAATAATCATTAAGACCCCACTGTGGTCGCTTAAAATCAGCTGCCGAGTCCCATCGTCCGTAGTACTTATCAGATGGAGCAACTGGAGTGTGCTGTTAGTCGGCGCGGTAAGCATGCTTGGTACTTACGCGCGCAAAAAGAAAAAGAGAAATTTGCCAGCTGTCTGCACGACTCACGCACTGACTGTTCCGCACAAAATTATGTAGACATTTCCTTCATAATAGGACTCAAGGATCTCGACGGTTTATGTGTTATCAACACTGACGCGACAAGATATCGGCCACAGACGTTCCAAGATTTTAGAGAACGTTTTAATATCCAGTTTGAAGTTGGGTAACGAATTGTAAAAGAATTTTTTTTCGCGTGAGATAATATAAATTAACAGTATCAGATTTTTCTCTTTACTTGTACCGTTAAACCTTTCTTGTTGCCAAATTTCGCTATTCTAAACGAACAGGAAGTAACCTGAAGATATCGATGAGTGAGCTGGCATGTATCAAAATATGTTACCCAAATGGCCGTATATTTTGATTGCATTGACTTAGAAGCTAACGTTTATTATACCTCCAAGCAGCCATAGACGTTACTATGTGACATGAGTTTCAGCTTGATATATCCATCCCTTCCTGAGAAAAAAAAGGGTCTTCACAGGTGAACAGACAGAAAAGTATTTTGATAACAATGACAATTTCTTTCGTGTTAAATTATTACAAATTCTGTGTTTTCTGCTTTCTCATTAACTTGTGCCGCGAAATATTACTACCTGCCAAATTTTATGATTCTAGAGCAATGGGAAGTACACTTTAGGTTTTGATGACTAAGTTTACCAGTATCAAAATATGTAACTTAAAAAGTCGTATCTTTTGGCTGCATCGACGTAGAATGTAACGCTTATTACACCACCGGCGGACCATAGACCTTAACATCGGACATAAATTTCCACTTGATATGTCGATCCTAATAGGTGAACGGACGGACAGTCCGTTAATAAACCACAAAAAATTTTTTCGTGTGACTTGTTACGTAGTAACAATTTTCGGAGTTTTTTTCTTTTGGTTCTAGAGTGAAACCTTGCTTCTTGCCAAATTTCGTAGTTATGGGTCAACAGGATTTATCCCCGCAGCCATGACGAGTGAGATTGCGAATATTAAAATAAGTGACATAAATGGCCGTATCTCTTGACTGCATTAACTTAGAAGCTTTACCTTTTTACATCGCTACGGAATCGTTGACCTTAATATATGACATAAATTACAGCTTGATATGTCCTTTCTCAGAAAAAAATGTATTGAAATATCGGACAGACAGACGGACAAGAAAGTGATCGTACAAGGGTTTCGTTTTTACCTATTAAATACTTGCAACTATCCGATTATACTCCATATCTCCTGGCAACGGGACACGTGAATCTAGGATTTTATTAAAATATCTCATGCTCTCTTCTCTTAAGTTCTGTCCCGCTGCAACTAAAGTACCTTAACAACACACTTTAAAGTGTACTACAAGTCAAGGAATGGAATATTTTTCGATAGCGCCCTTTGAAGAGGGCAACTTCTGTATTGACGGCGTATCGTAGCTCAAATATTCCGAGCACGGCCACCCATTTGCTTAGGCTGTTGCAGCACGGGGGAGGGGGAAAGGGGAGGCGAAATCACGCCAGCCAATTTATACCAGCATTAAACATGCTTATTGCGCGCACTTCGTGTGACTGTAAACACACACATTCTCACTCACTCTCCTGCCCCACCCTCTTCCACACCCACCCTACCCCGTCTCTCTCTCTCACTCTCTCTCTCTCTCTCTCTTTCTTTCTCTCCCTTCTCTTCTCCCTTTCTCTATTCGTACCCGTCTGTTATGCTCGCAAACGTACACACACACACACACACACACACACACACACACACACGCACGCACGCGCGAGAGCGCACGTGCACGAGAAGTTGTAGCGTCGCTAATGCAGAACCCGTGTACGATGCTTGGGAATATGTGCTTGATTCAGAATCTGATGTAATACTTCTCCAACCCTTGGTCTCTCCCAGTGTGAAACCCCTTTAGATTAACGTAATCCGGATCTGCATTCACAATTCTCTCCAGCATCCTACTCTTATGCGTCCCCCACCCCAAATTCCGACATTAAAGTACTCGGAAATGGGGAGCCACTAATAAACAGCATGCAGTGCGATGAGGTATTCGAAGCATTATTACCAAACTTGTCTTTAGAGCTATCAACGGAGGAAATGGCCTTAATCAAATCGGCTGGCGCTACGCGTGCCCTTCCACTACGCCACCGTTACGTTACTGGAGTCGCATTATTTTGGAGACAGCTTTAGAATGTATGCTAAGAGTTGTGGGGTGTATTATGTAAGCAGTAACTCAGCTGTGACAAAGGAATGTTTCTAACGTCTTTAATGTGATGTTGAGGTTAGTGGTGTTTCGCAACAGGCGAAAGTAAACAATTGGCAACAAGGTAAGGTATAATATTTAAGGTATCAGTAACTGATGATGACATTTTTCCGTACGATCACCATTTTGGAGTCTTTAGATCTCGTCCTAAAAATCTTAAGAGAAGTGAGTGGTTAACAAAATAAAAAATAACTCCTTCTAAGTACTCACTTACTATCGCACTTTCTTTGCAACTCTCTCTCTCTCTCTCTCTCTCTCACACACACACACACACACACACACACACACACACACACACACACACAAACTAAATGGACAAAATATTATTAACCACCATAAAAGTGTACACTGTTAGCTTTGGTGTGCTAAAGATGTAATACTGGTAACCGGTGGTCAGGTCACCCTCCAACACGGCTGTAATCTGCAATGTGTATGTGGCTCTGAGCACTATGGGACTCAACATCTTAGGTCATAAGTCCCCTAGAACTTAGAACTACTTAAACCTAACTAACCTAAGGACATCACACACACCCATGCCCGAGGCAGGATTCGAACCTGCGACCGTAGCAGTCCCGCGGTTCCGGACTGCAGCGCCAGAACCGCTAGACCACCGCGGCCGGCAATGTGTATGTGCCAGGTGGTTTTATGGAATCAGCACAGTAACATGGGTCAACATGTATGTGCGTCAGAATGGTGCCAAAAGAATTACTTCGTTTGAACGTGTCCATGATTACAATGTAAATGAATATCTTCAATTTTTTTATCAGCGCAGACTACAATAAATGGTTTACCACTAGAAAGTACATACAACGGTCTAAGAACTGTGTTCATAAAAAGCTGCTAAGTGACATTACAATGGCTGTCAATTTCAAGCCGACTGTAATTACTGCTGCCAGTGAATGCTTCAACCATTTACCAGTCGAAGGTAGCTATGCTTCTTGAGTCTAGTACCTAACAAAAGGCAACTGCTTCCAGTGGCACGTATAGTAACACGTCTTCACTAGGTCACACAATAACACTAGACAGCAAACGACGGCAGTCGTATGGTGTGATCCGACGAGTCGACGTTTTCCCTATTTTCAAATGATAGAAAGCACTGAGCGGACCGACAGCCTAATGAGGGACTTTATCGAGTGGAAAGTGGAAGCGCAGTCAAGCCTCGGATTTGCAATACGTGTTTCCTTTCACCATCACGATTGAAGGAACGATGTGACTCGGCTAAACTGTTTCGCCTGTGGTCGTCCAGAGGAGCCACCAGACGGAGCCGCACTTTGTTAGACTAAAACTCACAGTATCTCCTTTCAAAACTTGTGACTACTGAAATGAAAAAGGTTCGTAATCAATAACTCCTCATTACAAACGAAAAATTGTTTAATATAATGTTTCATAAGAAAAATAAAGCAATAAGTATCGGCTGTCGTAATACGGTATATTGATAATTTTTACTTTATGGTCCGTCTGAGCCAACTGGTGTGGCCGAGCCGTTCTAGGTGCTTCAGTCTGGAACCGCGCGACCGCAACGGTCGCAGGTTCGAATCCTGCTTCGGGCGTGGATGTGTGTGATGTGCTTAGGTTTAAGTAGATCTAAGTTATAGGGGACTGATGACCTCAGATGTTAAGTACGGTAGTGCTCAGCCATTTGAACCATAGTCGGACCGCCTTACTGGTGTAAAAATCGGCTGTCTGCTGCACGGAAAGGCAGCTTGAGTCTCTAGTCCAGCATGTCTCTCCGAGACAGTGAGGCTATCTTCCATTTCAATGCTGCAGTATTTTGTGAAATAATTCTGCACATTTGGGGGCTGTAAACGCAAAAAAAGACTATCACCAAGTCTCCTGTATAGTTTCAAGGTCAGATTTCTTATTCTAAATCGTCATCATGCGAAAGTTCTGCCACGGTTGACGCGATATACCACACGATTAATTGCAAAACTTGCATTTGTGAGTCGAATTATGCCACATTCAGCAGTGCGGTATTCCAACCGTATAGAATTCGTCTCAGTAACTTCCAGCAATCTCATAAAATAGTTGAGTCCCACTCAGGTGACACTCTGTGCACCCAGATACAATATACCCCTCTTTTGGTGTTAAACTAGCCTAGAGTGTCAATTGGTAAGAGTGGTACCGCCGTACCCTAATGTTATAATGTTAGTTTTGATCAGCCTAATGCCTTATTAGTTTGGTGGTAAGTTCCTATGGGACCAAACTGCTGAGGTCATAGGTCCCTAGGCTTACACACAACTTAATACTACTTAAACTAACTTACACTAAGGAGAACACACACACTCACGCCCAAGGGAGGACTCGAACCTCCGACGGTGGGAGCCACTCGAACCGTGACAAGGTGTTACGGTGCTAAAACCCCGCTACAAACTAACAACTCTGGTTATGCTAAGAGGGTTACCATCCTGTTGGTTGAATATTATGATAAATGCCCACTGGTATAGTTTTAAGTGACTTTCAGTTAATAGCGAGAGCACTTGCTTAACTAGACTTCGCCGGCCGGTGTGGCCGTTCGGTTCTAGGCGCTTCAGTCTGGAACCGCTAGACCGCTACGGTCGCAGGTTCGAATCCTGCCTCGGGCGTGGATGTGTGGGATGTCCTTAGGTTAGTTAGGTTTAAGTACTTCTAAGTTCTAGGGGACTGATAACCTCAGGTGTTAAGTCCCATAGTGCTCAGAGCCATTTGAACCATTTAAGTAGACTGAGTATCGCTCAGACAGCAACCGCTTCTCCCTACTAAAATGAAGTGAATTTTAGTACTAGCTGGATGCAATGAAGTCTCTGTTACGTTTGAAACTATTCTGTTGTCTGGTTCTTAATCATAGTACGTGATGCCCTCGCATTTCATAATTCATGAGGCCAGAAATTTTAAAGCTTTTATTGAATGTTCAATGCGTTTTAGCTGCCCATCTGCCTAGTCTTCACTATCTTAGCAGACAATCATTGCCTTTGTTCGTCGCCCCTAGCTGGCACAATGTGTTGTTGTCCACCACACCACTTTTTGGGCACATGCCACAGCCATCTTCCATGCCTGGAGAGTAGTTTGATACTGACAGACCCGGTACACTTTGTGCTGAGGAACAAGGTCCGAACGGCTCTCTCAGGCCATGCATTCTTCACCTGAAGTGTGCCACATGGCCCTGGTTCTGATTGAGTTCCGCTGCCACCATTATGAGAGCAGCATCTCAGCAGATGCCGCCAACGCCTGAGAAAAGATGCAGCTCTCGGTCCTTCTGAAGGGATACTGCTAAGGCCAGAGATCCTCGTAAAGAGAGGCCACTCTTGTCACTGAATGCACTGGCCACCTCCCCATTACCACTTTCGCTGCTGTACTTGTTATTCAATCAGTACTGCCACCACACTACTACAGCAACGACCAGTGTAGTTAACTTTGAGGGATTCTGATCTGAAAGCCAGCCCCACCCCTACCACAGTGGACGTCGCATTCTTCACTCTATGCTCCAGATCATTCAGTGATCGTCATGCAGCCAGAATCAAGTATTCTTGAGGCCCGTGGCTCCCAAACTTCTTTTACAATAATACTAGCGAACCGCCCCGGCTTTGCACGGGTAGAACTAAGTACCTGTTGCCACACGATCAAAAAGTAAGAGCAAACGAACTGCGACCATAACGGATTGTGCTATTTTTTATATTGGCAACAGTGAGTTGTAGAGGGTATGGGGGATGATCTGAACAGAGCTAGTATCGCAAAAACACAGCAGTTCATTAAGTCACGTTCTAGTGTCCAAAAGATGTTCGTAAGATATACGCCAAGTGCGAGCCACGTGCTGTGATCCAATTCCTTATGGTGGAGGGAATAACACCTGCCGAATTTTTTCGCGAATCAAAATGTTTACAGCTGAGGTGTTATGAATAACATGAGTGTGTCTAGGTGGTGTAGTGAGATAGAGAAAATGTTGATGTCGAACAGAGGATTGGAAGACCTTTCATTCTGACTGGTGAGATGGTGCAAAAATCGAAGAAACATCGTGAAGACAGCTGATTGACAATTAATGAATTTTCTGTGGTGTTTATACTACTCTCCAGAGTTATCTTATATGAGTCGCTCACAAAAACGCTTGGATAACCAGAAACTGTCCGCGAGAGGGGTTCCAAAACAGCTGAGAGACCATCACAAGAAAAATCTGGGCAATAGCGTCCACGAGTTTCTTCGGCGACTCTTCTGAGGCCTTTTTTGCCTGGGAATGAAACGTGGGTGGCTCATTACACGCATGAGACAAAAATACAGTCGTCACAGAGGCGTCACGCCACTTCCCCATCGGCCAAAATATTGAAAACTACATTTTCGGGCAAAAACAATTGCTTCATTGTTTTCAGACCGACAATTCATCATTTTGGTCGAATTTCTGCATAGGGGGACCATCAAAAGAGGGAAGGCCGCTGGACCTGATGGGATACCAGTTCGATTTTACACAGAGTACGCGAAGGAACTCGCCCCCCTTCTTGCAGCGGTGTACCGTAGGTCTCTAGAAGAGCGTAGCGTTCCAAAGGATTGGAAGAGGGCACAGGTCATCCCCGTTTTCAAGAAGGGACGTCGAACGGATGTGCAGAACTATAGACCTATATCTCTAACGTCGATCAGTTGTTGAATTTTGGAACACGTATTATGTTCGAGTATAATGACTTTTCTGGAGACTAGAAATGTACTCTGTAGGAATCAGCATGGGTTTCGAAAAAGACGGTCGTGTGAAACCCAGCTCGCGCTATTCGTCCACGAGACTCAGAGGGCCATAGACACGGGTTCCCAGGTAGATGCCGTGTTTCTTGACTTGCGCAAGGCGTTCGGTACAGTTCCCCACAGTCGTTTAATGAACAAAGTAAGAGAATATGGACTATCAGACCAATCGTGTGATTGGATTTAAGAGATCCTAGATAACAGAACGAAGCATGTCATTATCAATGGAGAGAAGTCTTCCGAAGTAAGTGTGATTTCAGGTGTGCCACAGGGGAGTGTCATGGGACCGTTGCTGTTCACAATATACATAAATGACCTGGTGGATGACATCGGAAGTTCACTGAGGCTTTTTGCAGATGATGCTGTGGTGTATCGAGAGGTTGTAACAATGGAGAATTGTACTGAAATGCAGGAGGATCTGCAACGAATTGACGCACCGTGAAGGGAATGGCAATTGAATCTCAATGTAGACAAGTGTCATGTGCTGCGAGTACATAGAAAGATAGATCCCTTATCATTTAGCTACAAAATATCAGGTCAGCAACTGGAAGCAGTTAATTCCATAAATTACCTGGGAGTACGCATTAGGAGTGATTTGAAATGGAATGATCATATAATGTTGATCGTCGGTAAAGCAGATGCCAGACTGAGATTCATTGGAAGAATCCTAAGGAAATGCACTCCGAAAACAAAGGAAGTAGGTTATAGTACACTCGTTCGCCCACTGCTTGAATACTGCTCAGCAGTGTGGGATACGTACCAGATAGGGTTCATAGAAGAGATAGAGAAGATCCAACAGAGAGCAGCGCGCTTCGTTACAGGATCATTTAGTAATCGCGAAAGCGTTACGGAGATGATAGATAAACTGCAGTGGAAGACTCTACAGGAGAGACGCTCAGTAGCTCGGTACGGGCTTTTGTTAAAGTTTCGAGAACATACCTTCACCAAAGAGTCCAGCAGTATATTGCTCCCTCCTACGTATATCTCGCGAAGAGACCATGAGGATAAAATCAGAGAGATTAGAGCCCACACAGAAGCATACAGACAATCCTTCTTTCCACGAACAATACGAGACTGGAATAGAAGGGAGAACCGATAGAGGTACTGAGGGTACCCTCCGCCACACACCGTCAGGTGGCTTTCGGAGTATGGATGTAGATGTAGAATGTACACTAGACAGCAAAAAAAGTGGGTCACGCCTGAATTCCAATGTGTAGACTGCACCTGAATGTATGCAGCCAACATAGCATATATGTGTTGCACATCGTTGCAACCTCCACAGTACAGTCGTTGCAAGATACACAATGGATACCGCTAGAGACTACTAGAGAACACCGGTCTTTATGACAGTCTGTCCAGATGTAAAGTAACACCACGATAGTACAGAAGAGATCAGACAGTCCTTAACGTTTGTAAACTAAACTTAATTACAATAAGTGACATTTCAAATGTTATGGGACAACTAGTTTTGTCACATAAATCGTTCAGTAATCCTTAGGCACAATTAAATATTTGAGACAGTATATGGATTTATAAAGTTGTATGGCAATTGGAAACAAGTTCTTTGCTGTCTAAAAGGTTTACCCAACACATCCTGAACGTCGTTCAACGTTCAACGGGGACTGGTTTCGCATCAACTTTATGGAATACTAAGCAGTTAAAAGTAAACGTGATTAACGGCGGCAACCACTCTACGGAAATCCCAACAGCGAATCACAAGTAATATCATTGTTCACATTACTCATCAACAGTTGCTTGTACACGAAGTTGTACTTTAAATGACATGACCAACGTCTTTGTTCTGGAACCGGATGCAAACCCAGAACGTAAAACCATTGTTAACCAAGCAAAGCTTTGTGCCTTATCGAGACTCGATCACTAGGCAGAAAGAGACGTCAAATATTGACGTTTGGACCAGTATCAGTTATCAATTCTCAACTTGAACGTAAATGACGATAATGTTTGTACGAAAGCAGGAACCCTAACATGACAATTACCTTCTTGGTAATTAACCTCGAAAGACTTTGTATAGTGTTGCATTGTCAAGGAATAAAGGATGCACATGTTTAAAATTGAAATGCTATCATGTAATGCTGGGGACAAGGATGCGAACCCAGCACCTAATCGGATTGTTGAATAAGTACGTAAAATCAGAATGTAGATATCATAGTTTGTCACTAGTAGTGGGGTTGGAACCTTAAATGACGACTGAAGTTGTATTGCCTGACCGGGATTCGAACCCGGCGCCTACCGCCGTCGTTGTCTAACCAGGAACAGACGAGAAATGTCCAATGTTGGTCCACCATCAACGAGATGTGCACACGTTTAACTAGAAATAAGGTGACGAAAACGTCTATGCTGACTGAGAGTTGAACGCCGCACACATGGTTTTTAAAGACACATTAATAATCAACTTCATATTCAGTAATAGCTAGGAGTAGCATGTTTAGTTGCAAACGTTAAGGCCTTTCTCATCCCTAGTAACGTGTTGCCTAATACCTGCGATATAATGATGTTAATTTACAAGTGGATTGACTCCCGTAAAGAGCAATGTTCTCTAGTAGTCGTGTATCATTGAGATGTAAATGAAGTGCCTCAGCAGAAAGTAATTTCCGTCGTGCAGCACGTATTCTTTCAGAGACACTGAGTAAATGTTATAAGTGCACAAAACGTGTATTATATACTAGGTATATACAGGGTGTTTCAAAAATGACCGGTATATTTGAAACGGCAATAAAAACTAAACGAGCAGCGATAGAAATACACCGTTTGTTGCTATATGCTTGGGACAACAGTACATTTTCAGGCAGACAAACTTTCGAAATTACAGTAGTTACAATTTTCAACAACAGATGGCGCTGCAAGTGATGTGAAAGATATAGAAGACAACGCAGTCTGTGGATGCGCCATTCTGTACGTCGTCTTTCTGCTGTAAGCGTGTGCTGTTCACAACGTGCAAGTGTGCTGTAGACAACATGGTTTATTCCTTAGAACAGAGGATTTTTCTGGTGTTGGAATTCCACCGCCTAGAACACAGTGTTGTTGCAACAAGACGAAGTTTTCAACGGAGGTTTAATGTAACCAAAGGACCGAAAAGTGATACAATAAAGGATCTGTTTGAAAAATTTCAACGGACTGGGAACGTGACGGATGAACGTGCTGGAAAGGTAGGGCGACCGCGTACGGCAACCACAGAGGGCAACGCGCAGCTAGTGCAGCAGGTGATCCAACAGCGGCCTCGGGTTTCCGTTCGCCGTGTTGCAGCTGCGGTGCAAATGACGCCAACGTCCACGTATCGTCTCATGCGCCAGAGTTTACACCTCTAGCCATACAAAATTCAAACGTGGCAACCCCTCAGCGCCGCTACCATTGCTGCACGAGAGACATTCGCTAACGATATAGTGCACAGGATTGATGACGGCGATATGCATGTGGGCAGCATTTGGTTTACTGACGGAGCTTATTTTTACCTGGACGGCTTCGTCAGTAAACAGAACTGGCGCATATGGGGAACCGAAAAGCCCCATGTTGCAGTCCCATCGTCCCTGCATCCTCAAAAAGTACTGGTCTGGGCCGCCATTTCTTCCAAAGGAATCATTGGCCCAGTTTTCAGATCCGAAACGATTACTGCATCACGCTATCTGGACATTCTTTGTGAATTTTTGGCGGTACAAACTGCCTTAGACGACACTGCGAACACCTCGTGGTTTATGCAAGATGGTGCCCGGCCACATCGCACGGCCGACGTCTTTAATTTCCTGAATGAATATTTCGATGATCGTGTGATTGCTTTGGGCTATCCGAAACATACAGGAGGCGGCGTGGATTGGCCTCCCTATTCGCCAGACATGAACCCCTGTGACTTCTTTCTGTGGGGACACTTGAAAGACCAGGTGTACCGCCAGAATCCAGAAGCAATTGAACAGCTGAAGCAGTACATCTCATCTGCATGTGAAGCCATTCCGCCAGGCACGTTGTCAAAGGTTTCGGGTAATTTCATTCAGAGACTACGCCATATTATTGCTACGCATGGTGGATATGTGGAAAATATCGTACTATAGAGTTTCCTAGACCGCAGCGCCATCTGTTGTTGAAAATTGTAACTACTGTAATTTCGAAAGTTTGTCTGCCTGAAAATGTACTGTTGTCCCAAGCATATTGCAACAAACGGTGTATTTCTATCGCTGCTCGTTTAGTTTTTATTGCCGTTTCAAATATATCGGTCATTTTTGAAACACCCTGTACTATTATTTGGAGAAGCTGCCGCCAAACCTGTTTACTTTTACATTCCGCTTAGTTGTCGTGGTTGAACACAGGTTTTCTTAAGGCCACATCTAATGCACAGTGCTTACAAGAAAGTATAGTTTCCTGCGCCATGCTATTTCTAGCTAGGTGAAATATTTTGTGATAGCTATGTTTAAAATGAATGTATTTTTGAAAGTATTGTTCGTCAAATATTTGAATAAATCGTCACCTGTAGATGTGCCTGCACGTGATATAGCATAATAGCTGTAGCTGCGTTAGTTTGTACTACAGATTTGGGTAGGTTAGGTATAACTTTTGATCCTTGAAGGGGTGATCGTGGACATGCGTCCCGGGTCTGTACTAGCCGCGGCTCGCGAGCTACGGGCCAGCCAGGCTGGCCGAGGCGAGACGCCAGTGAGCGAGCTGGCGGTGGCGTTGGTGGGCCAACAGCCCGGGACGAGGCAGCACGGCTGCGCCGCATATCTCTGCCGCTCCGTTTGACGTAAATATGTTTACCTCCTCTCCTGGAATCAGTATGAGAGCGGCAAGCAGAAATACACATCAGGCTGTCTGCCGTAATGGCTCACTGGGAGAGGTCTATTCGAGGTAGAGTCAAAAAATGGTTTAAATGGCTCTGAGCACTATGGGACTTAACATCTGAGGTCTTCAGTCCCCTAGAACTTAGAACTACTCAAACCAAACTAACATAAGGACATCACACACATCCATGCCCGAGGCAGGATTCGAACCTGCGAGCGTAGCGGTCGCGCGGCTCCAGACTGAAGCGCCTAGAAATGCTCGGCCACTCCTGCCGGCCGAGGTAGAGTCGTCGCTCTCATTGAGGAAGGAGGATGATCCATAAGTGAACCTGGCAGACGGTATGGCGTACCACATACCACTGCAACGAGATGGTGGAGGATCTGCCTTGAAAGAGGCACCACTAACAGGGCTCCTGGCTCGAGCAGGAAGAGAGTGATCTCACAGCAGGGAGACAGGGACCTAGTGTCTAGGAGCAGAGAAAATCCCTTTCTGAACGCGAAGCAGTTGCGGCGGGAGACCAACTTCACCGGCTCCAGTGACACGATTCGCCGAAGGCTGAGGGACGCTGGACTGCATGCCCGACGATTCGCCTTGAAACAAGAGCTGAGCGAAGACAACGTTTTATACCGGCTAGCATTTGCGGAGCTCTATCTGAGGGCGTCGAGGGACAACGTCTTTTTCACTGATGAGAAGGTCCACGAATCGTTTACAGGCCACAAGGAACTCGCCATCGACGCGAATAAGTAACCACGACGAGAAGAAGTGGCCGGCTATCTTTACCTGCTGGGGTTGGATTTCTGCGAGAGGGGCGGGAATTCTTCGCGGGATAGAAGGAACTCTGGACACCGTGCAGTATGCCCACATATTGGGAAACGTGATGCTTCCGTCAGTGCGAATGCTGTACGCAGAAGGGGACGTCACATTGGAAGAGGACCATTCCCCCATTCACAAGTTGCATTTGTTCAGCAGCGGCTCTCCACGATTGGCGTCAACGTCATGGACTGGCCGCCACGGGCGGCTGATATGAGCTCCATGGAAAACATGTGGGCTGAGGTCGCCAGAAAATTAACAGAGAACTGGACACGAAACCAATCAACTACAGCGGACGCTCTTTGGGACTGCGTCCTCGAAGCATAGGAGGAAGTTGCTTCTTACGTCCGACGGCTTATACATTCTATGCCAAGACGCGTGATAGAAGTAAAAAATAAAGAAGGATTCTGGATAAAATATTAGAGTTCCTAAAATGTTTTGTTATGTCTTCTTTTTCGTAATTTTTCCTCATTCGGAGCTAGTGGAAGATCGCGTGGCAACAGAAAAGATACAATATGGGTTATCCTTCCTTTGAGTTGCCCTTTTAATTCAAGTGGGTTTCTTTTGAATATACAGTTTGTTATGTATCCTATTTGGATTTCATTTATACCTTGTCTACAGACTTACAAACTAATCAGCGTAGATGGACTCTGTCACAGTAGTTTTTGTTATTTCAAATACGTCTCTCTCTCCCCTCCATCCATGAATACACCCTCCGCCCTCCACACAATACGCAAACGATTTCCTATTATGTTTACTCGCCGCGCGGGATTAGCCGAGCGGTCTAGGGCGCAGCAGTCATGGACTGTGAGGCTGGTCCCTGCGGAGGTTCGAGACATCCCTCAGGCATGGGTGTGTATGTTTGTCCTTAGGATAATTTAGGTTAAGTAGTGTGTAAGATTATGGACTAATTACCTTAACAGTTAAGTCCCATAAGATATCACACACATTTGAACATTTATGTTTACTCGTTGTTAATATCTCTTCTATTAGACACTATCGCCGCAAGTGACCTTCTATTACACTCCCACAAAACTTTGTAAACAAATCTAGCGGTTTCCAATGACGCTATATTTTCTCTTTTAATTGCTGCTGTCTTTACTCCCTATCATTCCTCTCACCACTATGACACCGTATTCTTTGATCTCCCCTTCCCTATAACCAATTCTTCGTTCTGAGAACAGTCCTTCCTTATATCTCGGTCCTAAGATAAAACGAACTGTGGCACACGTCTAAGTAAGCAATATTTTGCACTTCTGCACTTCTATCCATTCCCAGATCCCGCCCTCCTTCCTGTTACGCATCCCTTGACATCTGCATCTACATCTAAACGAATACACTGCAATTCATAATTATGTGCTTGGCAGGGGGTTCTGTGGTCTGGTGGATTAATCTTGTATTGATGTGTAAAACGTGTAGGTTCACATCTCACGTCAGGCGTAGATTTTTAACACACACAAGTAGCTCTCCTTCACCCCTAGTAACGCCAAGTGCAGAACGCCAGTAAGCTCCGTAGTTCAATATCCGCAGTAAAGATAACATCCCTTCGCTGCCGACTGGGGCAGAGTGGCATTCGTTTGAGCTGTGACAGATGGAGAAACCCCGTAAGGCAGAGACTGTGTCACCAGCAAGCCGTCGTAAACTAGAAAACGTATTTCATTTAATGAACCAAGGGCCATGTAAGTTCACAAGGCTCTTACTTTGTTTGAAACTGAGACATTGAATATTTTGGTGCTGGACTGGGATTAGAATTCGATTTCACTGTGTTCCCGAAGATCGCAAACTCTTCTAGGCGTCCTCGAAAGGCACCTATCTGGTTTCTCTATCATAACACCGTTGCGGCACACAAGGTCGAAGATAAGAGGGTTTGGTGATCTGTTGGACTGATGATAGTTTCATATGCTGATGGTCTGGGTTCGATTCCAACTTCTGCCGATGTTTTTTGATAGGGAGAGGCAGATTCTATTCTCTTCTGGCTACGCAAAGTGAAGAAGGTATAATGGCATTGTGGTATGAAAATCACATTAAACATGATATTCCTTCTCTACCAAGTAGACGTTAGGTGCAACCACAATAAAGTAAGGAGTGGTGACATGTAGAAACTCTATCACCAGTAAACTTTCTTATACTAGTTATTTATTTTTAGTGACGAAACAAACCATGTGTATGGTCACAGGACACTTATTCCATCTTTTATTTGAGATTCTGTATGTCGATAAAATTGGTTCTGAACTGGGAATGCAAGTCAGACTGCCCTTAACTCGGAATTTGATCCCTTCGTGACAATACAGCTCGCCTACAACTTGTTGTTTGTTCAAAAGTGCAGATTCCTCAACATCTCCACGTATTGCGCATGAATGGGTTGGAATCCTGGCCCAGCACTGTAGTTTTCACTATGTATTATCAAGCTCTGGCATGAGAACACCTATCTGCTGGTGGATAATAATTTTTATTTTTAATGGATTTTCATTCGTTGTCAACACTAACGATATCTGACGTTTTTTACTCCCAGTGAGACGCAGAACTATTTGCGAGATCACTGTAAGTTCAAGGATGTTATTCCGAGCTGCTGGTGGAGAAAAATTCGGTAACTGACGTCTCTTTGTGTGTAGTCAACAACGATATGTGTGGGGTTCGATTCCTAGTCAGCACTGAACACTTCGTCATATCATTTCTAGTTCAAACATGCTCACATGTCGCTGCTGGTGTAACAAACCCATACTCAACATCCATTTTCTCTAGAATATAACAGCGATATGTGCCGGGTTGGAGTCCTGGGAAGGAAAAAATTAATGTTCCGTCTCGTCATTTCAGTTAATACATCTAGCTACTGCCCAGAAAATCCGATATGTCAAAGTTGGTTGTGCTTCGATAACAATCCGATTAGGTTCTGGGTTCGAATCTCAGTCCAACACAAAGCTTTACCTCACTGCATTTCTAGTAAGTTACTTGTGAAGAAGCAGTATTTAACATCTCTCGTAGTTCGTTAACGGGGACAGTATATGCTGGGTAGGAATTCGCGACCGTTAAAAATGTTTACGTTATATACAATAAAGTTGATATTTGTTAACTGATACTGTCTAAAATCGAGGTATATCACTCTCTTTATGTCTAGTCAGGAATGACTGTTAATTTGCGTCAGTCACAAAATCTTAGTTTGCATGACCTGGGTTTGAATCCATATGCAGAACGAGGCGGTTCGTCGTGCCATTTGAAGTTCATACATACTCTCAACTAGCTGCTCGTGAATAACGTAGATTTTTAATGACATTTTGTGTTAAATAATAAGTATGGTATGTTACTTTGAAGACGGAATCATGAATATGACGAAGTTACCACGTGCATTACCTATCTGACGTAATAATGAGAGTGCTAACATTTCAGGTATGTCATTTATTGCAATAAATGTGTGCTTACAAACCTTAAGGACAGTCTTATCTGTGATGAGGTGTTCCCTGATGTTTGTAATATCGTGGTATTACTTTACATCTTGAGTTACTGCGATACAGAGCAGTGTTTTCTAGTGGCGACTTGTTGGAACCATTTTCAATAGTCAAGCGACTGTATCAAGGAGCGATTAAAGGACATGCTAGACAGCTACGTTATGTGGGTTGCATGCGAATCAGGCGAAAATCCGATTAGGAGCTGGGTTCGCATGCCTGTCACAAGCTTTATATGATGGCATTTCAATTTTAAACATGAGCATACCTTGTTCCTTGTGAATGGCACCATATTAAACATCGTTGGGGGTAGTTCCCTGTTATGACAGGATTCCCAGTTCAGTACAAACATTTTCGTCATTTATTTTCAGGATTTGAATACTGGTGCAAACGTCTATACTTCACGTCTCTTTATGCCTAGTGATCGGGTCTCAAAAAGGCACAAACAAAGCTTAGCTTAGTTAGCGGTGGCTATAGGTGCTGTGTTTGAATTCAGGTCCAGAACGACGATGTTGGTCATGTCATTTAAAGTTCAAATTTGTGTACACGTAACTGTTGATGTGTTACAAGAACAATGATATTACTGGAGATTCGCTGTTGATGTTGAGATTTCCTTAGAGTGCTTGTTGCCGTTAATCGCGTTTTTCTACTGGTTTGTCCAATATCCAGTTTCCAGAGCCAATCGCCGTTTAGTGACCTTCAGCACGTAGATGGAAAACCTTTTAGAGAGCGAAACACTTTTTTCCAATTGCTGTACAGCTTTGTAACTCCATATATTGTCCCGAGTATTTAAATTTGACTAAGGATTACTGTACGACATATGTAAAATAATCCTTTTTCTCAGAACTTTTGGAATGTCACCTGTTGTAATTAAGGTTAGTTTATGAGTGTTATGGGGTGTCTCATAGCTAAGAACGTGTTTTCTAATATGTTGTGTATGGCGATATTAGTTGACGCTTAGACTGACTGCCATAGAGACCTTTGGTCTCTTAGTAGTCTGTTGCAGTGTCCATTGTGTGTAGTCAAACGACTGTACCCCACGGGGTTTTGGTGTTTAAAGGACCTGCAACACAGCTACGTTATGTTGGTTATATTCGGCAGTGACCCACTTTTTTTGCCGTCATGTGTACAACGATATTGTGGAACGCTAAAAAAACTCAAAAGGAGCATTCAGAGCAAAAGAAGGAGAATGCTGATGCGAGGAGTGTGCTTGTTGCACGAGAACGTCCACCCTCACAAAGTATTACTAGCCACCAAGGTGCTCTTGGACTCATTTGATGGAATGTTTTGAACCCCTCTCCCAATATTTCTCAGACTTCGCGTCTTTAGATTATCTTCTTTCCACACTGCTGAAGGCACATATGAGGGGAGTAAATTGTCAACTTACGAACAAGTGCAGAAGGGAAGAAAATGGTGCGAGAGTTCTTCAAGGCGGGCATAAAGTAAACAAGCCTGCGATACGACTAACCACGTGAATAGAACGGGATGGCGATTACGTAAAGAAAAGAAAATACAAAAAAAAGGTCATGGACATTATCCTGTCTTTTTCAAATACAGTTCTCCTAAAAAAATTTAAAAAATATATAGTAACCCAACTTTCTGAACAAGTCTCGTATATATGCATAGATTCTTTTGGTGATAATAATTTCGTGTAGCTCGATGTCCCCGTGCAATTCTTTGTCACGTCTGCGTCTTGTGTCTCCCTACACAGTTATGCAACTGGAAAGGCAACCTACAGCTGAATGCGGACTCCGAAACACGTTTAGTTTCTGGCGAACGTCCACGATCACTGAGACGTGTTTGCTCTTTAATAAACAATGACAGAAGTTCGTGGTCCTACGAGGATTCTATCGCACAACTTTTTGGTTGCCAGGAACGTGCTAAGCCTCCAGGTCCTAGTCTGATTCTGCTCAAGCTTCCCTGCTCTCATGAGTTGCAGCAGCTGTACCGCTAGATTGCAAGGCCATCGCTTTCACAGCGGTGTTGGAATTCAATTCATCGGAGCTTAATTAATTTACAAGTAATATTCATAAATTATACGCAGGAACGTTCTTCTTGAATCAGTGTCAAAAGTAGATCAAAATTCGTACGGCGGTTTCCAAGTTTGGCCCACACAGAGACACAAGCAAACAAGGAAATTCAATTTATATCTACTAAAGTTAAGAAATTCCTGCTCAGCAATTAACAAAACACTTACAGACACAATTGTATTTCAAGATGTGCTTAATTTTAACTGCTGTTGGTTAATTCGTCAGAGAGCTAAGTGAGGTTGGCCACTTGCCTCAGGGGCAGAGGGTTAAGTGTAGCGGTGATAGAGGGATTAAGGGACGTGAGAGGTGGATTCTATTGTCGTTTCCCTTCGAATTCTGAGAACTCACAAGAATGCGCGACACGTACGGATCAGCTGTTGTGGTATAAATTTTGGCACGGATGTAACGTGGATTCGTGAATGCGCATTGTAGATGCGGTCAGCTGAAAATGTGTTGTACATTTGTAGCAAGGAACAGGAATTAAGGTACTGCAGTACAATGCAATGCGTAGAAGACAAATGACTGCAAAACATTTAGTAAACATTTGAGAACTTGTCTCACGTTAATAATGCATTTAAATACAAGAATCATTGCTGTCATTAATCAAGTAATCATCCGCTCACAGAGACAACGCACGATACTTCGTCAGGCAATTACAGCGTCACAGTTTTAGAGTCGATGAGGGAAGTAATAATATTAAACCAGAGAATACTCAAGACGAAGTTTTCCGTATTGTGTCGACTTTTAACGATTAGCATATCGAGGTCAACGGAAAGCCTATCGCTCTCTTATTATAGCTAGTCTATTGGGAGCTCATAACATACTAATTTTTGTAGGATACCAATTCGTAATACGAGTAAAATCTGTGCATATGCAGCTCGAGATGCCGCTCCACAATGGCAGTATTGGCTTTGAGCAAAATAATTTGACGACCACTGTTCTACGTAGCGCCTGCGAGATTGCTATGGGATGGGCTTGAAGGTGGAACTAACTGTATTAAAGTGGATTGTATTGAAGACTTGTTACAGCACAACGAGAACGCAGATGTAACGGAAGTCATTTGGGACAATAGATTTTTGTGTCGACAGGTTGTGAATCTGTCGGACTAAGGAATTTGGCAGTAAATGTTCGCAATAAATTTCAGGGGTACAGGTGAGGTTTGTTTGGGAATGCAACGTCGATGTGTTTGCTTGACCACTCCTATTGTGGTAGCGGACAGCAGATTACTTCAGTGAGTAAGTGCTACAGCATTACGGAGACCTATAAAAACGCCGTTAGCAGTCCTCAAGAGAGGGCCTTTGTATACGTCGGAAAGGCTTGCTGTTGAAATTCCATTTGTCCGGCGAAATGACCAAAAAGAGAAAAATAAGGAAAATTAGACATAACATGGAAGTTTATCGACGATCGTTCTTCCGATGCATCATTATTGAGTGCAACAGTGAAGAGAGGAAATGGTAATTTTCAGAGAACTAGCCGCCGCCACACGCCTTAAGGTGGCTTGCATAGTGTGGAGGTAGATATGAGAGATGGGTGAAACACATGTGTGAACTTCCGGTAACATGACCATAGTTCGGTGTCAGGCTACTTGAGCTTTGCAAGTTTATCAATCCATCATCACAGCTTCTTAGTGCGTGATTTAAAGTCGCCCATATTTGTTTTCATTTCACAGTAAATAGATGCTGGTTTAATTGCACTGTATTCATCATTACGATTTTTTGCGTATGTTGAACTCTTTGAATTGTATCATGCATATGTTTTTCGTATTCTGCTTGACTTTTTGCTCCAATCCGTAAAACTGGACAGTATATTATTCCAAATTTGTTTTTGTTTCACATAAAAGAAAAGTTTGTTTTTTCGCTAAGTGTTCTATCGGCATTTGTTCCTGCCTGTGAATCCACATGTGAACTTCTCGACATAATGGACAAATGTTTCCTATTCTACCTTTCTTTAGTTCACATTTGGTTTTCATGCTTTTTCGCATTCAATGAAGAACTGTGTACTAGCAGTTTTTGGATGAACTGGTATTCAATTTTATTACAACTTGTTACGTAATGATTAAGTATTTCTGCTTTCTATGGTGTTATTTCTTACCACTGAGTATGGCTTGAAATATGAGTATTGTAGTTATTGTGCCGGGAAACTATTATGCAAGAAAAATATTCTATGTCGAAGTGAGTATTTTTACATGGAATTGTGTTTGGTGTGAACACATTTGCATCGTTCTGAATGCTACTGCATTTAGGAAACTTTAGTTACACGAATTCATTAATAGATCCAATGATGAAAGTACGAGAGTGTGTATTATTTGCTTTTAAGTTTTTCATTGTAGTGGTGGGATGATAGTATTATATTGATTTTTGCTAGACTGTATTGTTCGTAATAGCAGTCAATAATGTGTCGATACACTTTGCAACTGTTTTGTTTTGTATACAGAACTTCTACTTTTAATTTCCGACGGTGTATGTATCGTAATTAAACGTTCTTTCAACTGAACAGTGTAAATGGCGTGTTTATGTAAACGCTGTCTCATGTAAGGAGTCGCCAAATCCATCGTAAACTCTGTAAATATATTCCAATTAACTTCACTATAAATATTTAAAAAACTTGCAACTGTATTTTAAGGAAGCGTTTCTATTAAATTCTGTATTTTGCAGAACAGTAAACAGTGCTACAATGCGTGATGTCACAGTAAACGTCTTGCAAGGAGCTAACAGAGTGAGAATTCTGCACAAAATTACAAACTGAAATTTGAAAGAACTAATGCCCAAATTAATTCTGTTAAATGTGCTAAAAATTTATATATCATAACGGACCAAGTAAAACACTGAACACTGAATGACACACCTGCTAATATGTAACACTGCACTCTCAGAGAAAGAATGTCAGGCAAACGAAACGAAATCTAAGTTGAACATTAAATGAACTGCCCCTGATGACAATTTTGAAATGCAACGCCTGAAATGCCGGCCGGTGTGGCCACGCGGTTAAAGGCGCTACAGTCTGGAACCGCGCCACCGCTACGGTCGCAGGTTCGAATCCTGCCTCGGGCATGGATGTGTGTGATGTCCTTAGGTTAGTTAGGTTTAAGTAGTTCTAAATTCTAGGGAACTGATGACCTTATAAGTTAAGTCCCATAGTGCTCAGAGCCATTTGAACCATTTGAACCAACGCCTGAAATAAACTATCTTACTGTTTCCAAACAGTGATGTTAAACAGGCCCTAAAAGTTTTTCGTGTCGTACGTTTCGTGACTTGCTACTGCTCGAAAGCGGTGAATGTTAGAATACAGTGCAGCAGCAAACAAGTTAAAAGAAACCTCGCCCAAGTGCAATGCAAGGAAAGGCAAATAAGCTAAGCACATCACACAATTAACTTTGAGCAACAGTATTCCGCCAAGTAGAGTGCAGTACACACAATTATAGAGTAAGACAATACTTATGGGACAGAGGAAAAAAACTGAACTTTTGAATGATAAAGAAGAGACTAGCATTTAAGAACTGTATTACGAAACAGTTACAACAATATTTACAAATTTAGCTTCTCTCAAAACAATAACTGTGCCGTGTGAGGTGTTACGGAAATTGTAAAGGACTTGTGAATCGATAACTGTAAGTCCAAGCCATGTAAGCAATTGAGTTCTGCGTAATCTCGATAGACAAACTAACCGTCACCAATCAATAACATCATAAATCACACACGAGCAAACAGTGCAGTGGCAACATTATCTGAATACTTTTACAAAACCATATTTCCAAGAATCAACGTCCTCTGCGTTTGTAACTCTGTCCTGCCAGTTACTCTTAGATCGCTGAGCAGTATAACAAACACCTGAATCTCTCACTTAATAGTCTCCAGTGCTACACTGGCAACAACAAACTTCTGGGACGAAGGAGCACATTGCTTGTGCACAGAACATCTGAAGTGTAAAATATAAACTATTAAGGACTTCTGTTTGTCAAAATTCATTCTGTCATTAATAAATATGAGCCATCGAATAAAAAGAGGACGCACATCACTCTCACGGAATACCAAAACTAAGCTAGAAGCCTTACAATTTACTTAACTAATGTTGCAGCTTTAGCATTTGCAAGGAAGGAAGCCATTGTCACGAAGACTACAAAGCATACTCAGTGGCACGGAGCAACGTTGGTCAACGTTGAATTACACTAATGGCCGTCAAAAATGCTACACCAAGAAGAAATGCAGATGATAAACGGGTATTCATTGGACAAATATATTACACTAGAACTGACATGTCATTACATTTTCACGCAATTTGGGAGCATAGAACCTGACAAATCAGTACCCAGAACAACCAGTTCTTTCCGTAATAACCGTCTTGATACGCCTGGGCATTGAGTCAAACAGAGCTTGGATGTCGTGTACAGGTACAGCTGCCCATGCAGCTTCAACAAGATACAACAGTTCTTCGAGAGTAGTGACTGGCGTATTGTGACGAGCCAGTTGCTCGGCCACCATTGATCACACGTTTTCAGTTGATGAGAGATCTGGAGAATGTGCTGGCCAGGGCAGCAGTCGAACATTTTCTGTATTCAGAAAGGCCCGTACAGGACCTGCAACATGCAGTCTTGTATTATCCTGCTGTAATGTAGGATTTCGCACGGATCGAATGAAGGGTAGAGCCACGGGTCGTAACACGTCTGTAATGTAACGGCCACTGTTCAAAGTGCCGACAATGCGAACAAGAGGTGGCCGAGACGAGTAACCAATGGCACCCCATACCATCACGCCGGGTGATACGCCAGTAGGGCGATGACGAATTCACGCTTCCAATATACGTTCACCGCGATGTTGCCAAATACGGATGCGACCATCATGATGCTGTAAACAGAACCTGGATTCATCCGAAAAAATTACGTTTTGCCATTCTTGCACCCATGTTCGTCGTTGAGTACACCATCGCAGGCGCTCCTGTCTGTGATGCAGCGTCGAGAGTAACCGCAGCCATAGTCTCCGAGCTGATAGTCCACGATGCTGCAAATGTCGTCCAACTGGTCGTGTAGATGGTTGTTGTCTTGCAAACGTTCCCATTTGGTGACTCTGAGATCGAGACGTGGCTGCACGATCCGTTACAGCCATTCGGATAAGATGCCTGTTATCTCGAGTGCTAGTGATACGAGGCCGTTGGGATCCAGCACGGCGTTCCGTATTACCCTCTTGAACGCATCGATTCCGTATTCTGCTAACAGTCACTGGGTCTCGACCAAAGCGAGCAGCAATGTCGCGATACGATAAACCGCAATCGCGATAGGCTACAATCCGACCTTTATCAAAGTCGGAAACGTGATGGTACGCTTTTCTCCTCCTTATACAAGACATCACAACAACGCTTCAGCAGGCAACGACGGTCAACTGCTGTTTGTGTATGAGAAATCGGTTGGAAACGTTCCTCAACTCAGCACGTTGTAGGTGTCGCCACCGGCGCGAAGCTTGTGTGAATGCTGTGAAAAGCTAATCATTTGCATATCACAGCATCTTTTTCCTGTCGGCTAAATTTCACGTTCGTAGCACGTCATCTTCGTGGTGTAGCAATTTTAATGGCCGGTAGAGTACATACGGTGACAAGATCTAATAAAGCTGAATACCAATTACATAATAAGCTGCTTATATGGCGTTGTCGGTTACATACGAGAATGTACGAAATAAATGATGCGAACCAAAATAAGGTACAATACGAATACTGTACTTCCAACGCATTTAAATCGTGCGTTCCACACACGGATTCTATCTAGGAATAAAATGTACAGAGTCGACCGAACAACATGTGATGAGAGCAGCTTCTGTTTTGTGTGAAGTAAAAAGAAACATGGAATGAGTTATTCCACACAACATTAGGAATGCTTGCCAAAATGAAGCAGAATGCGAGCAACAACTTCACATTACAATTCAAAGAGTGTGCATTGCGCTACGCGCAAGAAGTTGTAGTCAGGAACATAATGCGATGAACCAGCTTCTGTGGCATATCATGTCAGACTATTTCTATATTTTGGAGTGTGATAAGGTGCAGTTATGTTCACTTGACGATGACCTCACAGTCTAAACTGCAGTATCGAGTCCTAGAAATAAATAATTTTATAGTCAAAAGGCGACCACTATATGGTTTACAAAATTTTCGTGACGGTAGTCCCAGCTACAAGATGTTAATCTTAGTGTTTGATTGAGATTTCTCGAGTAGATTTGTTTACAAGGTAGCAAAAACTTTCCGGTTTGCAGGCGTACAGGCACACACTTTAATGCTGTGGAACAAGGCTCACCATTAAAGTACAAATGAAAAATATTGTCATCTAGATAGCGTATTTCGAATTAAAAACATGGAACTGCGAGACTTATTTTCTTGTATTCTGAATTCAGGCCACTGGTAGCGCTGCTGTTTTCCAGTGCTTCCGTATCGTAACGTGGACAATGCATTTCTTATATTTTGGAATTCCGTGGAAATACAACGTGATCGACAGGTGTGGGCTATGTAGATGTCTCATAATAATGGAGCAATTAACAAATGTTTATGTTGTAGATATGATACAGAAATCTCTAATATATTACGGGGAACCAGCACATTTCCTGTGCAAGGCGATTTATATCTTGATCCCACTGTCCAACAAAAGGGTATCCTGCCTGCCTACGTAATCGCAGGACCTTAGTTCGTCGAATTTTTCCGTTTTAGGATATACAGTATTAAATATTTTATCATTGACGCAGGAGTGTATCCATCCACGGTGAACAACGTAGATAACTATGGGACTGGATAGCTCGTATGGCGGACTTGATGTGACAGAAATGTTGGAAAAAGGAGGTTCGTAAAATGTCAACGCACTTAACATTTGACACCGAAGAAAGAAGATGCATCGATGCGGAGACCATGGATATCGTACGTTCAGCGGCTCTGGACCACGGGGCAGTAACTGCTCCACGTCACTGCCTCCCACGCCTATGAGTAACCAGGGGAACTACGTAAGCAGCAAAACAGCAGCTGCAGAACAGACGGAAGGTAGTTCTCTTCGAGTAGCCCCCTCAAGCATATTATCGCCATCTGCGTTACGCCACCATTTCCTAATGCTTCTGCTGTGGAACTTTGTCATCAATGTTCGACAACAGATGATTGAGTCTTCGTCAGGGAGTTACCCGTAATTCTTATTTGCAGCAAACACACGAGTCTATAAATATATGACAATGATATTCACAGTCCCCTTAAGACTAGTTGCTCTGAAAATACGAGAAATGATCTTGACTTGGCTAACACTGACCTAGACCAGTAATCTTGAAAAAATAGTAACGGGTTATCGACAGTCGGAAAATAAGACTGTTTTCGAGGTTATAATAATCATTCAATGGCTAGTAATTCCTGATAAGTGTATATTTGCACGAAATTTCTTTAAGTCATTTGACACATGAGCTCTGCCAGCAGCAGGCAAGTGAAGGCCCGATGTAGCGATGTAGTGATGGAGGTTCCCAAAGACGAAGATGAAGTACAAGTTCAGAATGGAGTCTCTTATTTAATTCAGATTAGCTGGCTTTTGGATCTTCTGAGTGTCAACTGATACAAACGCTCCTCAGAAATGCTATTCCCCGTCCCTGGGCTCTCCTGTACTTGGATAGCCAATAATGTTCGTCCATCTTACAGAGGACTAAGTCACTTCGCTCCCTCTCCCTCTCTCTGTGACCAATTAGGGGGTCTTCGTCAGCACAGCAAAATTTTTCGGTCTGAATTGTAGTTTATTTAAGTGAGGCCTACCTATGTGACCTTTCCGTAATGTAAACCTTTGTTTTGTGAGGACTAAAAGCGTCTGGCAATATATCACATTTTTAAAGGCCGGTTCTGTGGGTTCCCATTCCATATCGATATATTTTTCTGTAGCTTCCGCTGCTGTCCGGAGAAAAACTCTGCGCTCAGATTTTGCGCAAAATAGTGCTTTCTGTCAAAATGTTTCTCTCTTTCCACGTTGTAAAATTTTAGCGGTGGAAACTCCTGATCCATGGGGTCCTATTTGTGTGTCGAAGAAAGCCATAGCCCCCCCCCCCCTTGGCGTTACAAATAGATGGCAGGCTGATGTGAGACAAAATAGACAAAATGTAGTTCACACACACACACAGAGAGAGAGAGAGAGAGAGAGAGAGAGAGAGAGAGAGAGAGGGAGAGAATTATCCGAATGAGATACAAATTGGTAGATGTAATATAAATGTACAGATAAACAACATATCAGACTTTTACAAAAAATAGATGATTTATTCACGAGAAACAGCTTCACAA
Organism: Schistocerca cancellata; assembly: GCF_023864275.1. Taxonomy (NCBI): domain Eukaryota; kingdom Metazoa; phylum Arthropoda; class Insecta; order Orthoptera; family Acrididae; genus Schistocerca; species Schistocerca cancellata. The sequence continues at coordinate 343,553,825 of NC_064631.1, read as the reverse complement.
AGTCCAAAGCGAGTAAGTCTGTAATGTGCTGATCCATCTCTAGTCCTTATCCAAGCAATTATTTGGTTTGGCATTGACAATGTTTCTGGATGTTCTCCTCAGAGGTATTGTGCCAAATGCCGTCCAATAGGCGTGTCAGATCGTCAAAAATCTGACGTCGTTAGAAAGCTCTGCCCATAATTTTCCAAATATTCTTAACTGGGAAGAGATCCGGCGATCTTGCCGGCCGAGTTACTGTTTGACGAGCAGAAAGACAAGCAATAGCTGCCGGGCCTTATGGCTGACGGGAGTCATGTTGGTATCCCATCGCTGTCTGAGGTGTCTCCAGAAACATCTTCGCTGGTCGTTGGGGCTCAGTTCGAAGCAATAAACATCACTGAAAACATTTCTACATCTGTTAAGAAAGCTCCTGGCCAGAGAAGTGTCGGAGACACTGTGGGCAGTGCTGGGATACCAACGTGGCTCTCGCTCGCAGTGTAACCCGACAACCAGGAATGATGGTCTAGGGTGTCATTTAACTTCTTCGCAGGAGTCTTTAGCTTGTCATCTCCAGCACTCTTACAGCACAGCGGTCTATCGACTACATTCTACGCCTCGTTTTGTTGCCCTTCATGCCAAGGCATCCTGAGCTATTACGGAAGGAGTTTCTATTGCTTGCCCTCAGGCTTGCCAAACACTACCTTGGCCATCAAGGTCGGTGGGTCTCTACGCAATTGAGAACGTGTGGAACGTTATGATGAGGGCTTTGAAATCAGTTCGGGACTACGACGGTTGTAACCTCCCAGCAAAAAAAAAAAAAAAAAATAGTATCAATATAATAAATGGAAATGGAAATGGAGCCAAGTGTAACCTCCCCGCAGAAATTTAAAAAAATATCTATGATAATGAAAATGAGCCAAATGTTAGCTCTCCACAAAATATCGTTAAGGAATGAAGATAGAACATTAAACCCACCATAATATTAATTAAATAATGAATCATGAACTGAATGTAACATCTGAACAGAAATAATCAAACCTGATAAATTTTATAAGGGCAGCAGCGCTGACCTTCGGCCCTGTATTCAGAATAAAAAAGCAAAAGATACTTACCTCAATAAAAAAGAAACTGCATCTATATCTGCTCTTAATTGTAGATTCTACTACACAGCTTCGTGCAATGCTGGCTTATATTTAATTTTGATTCTTGGAGGAAATGCATAGGAAATATTCTTTAAATTGAAATGAATGTTTTTCTTTAAAAAAGTTACTTTATAAAAAATTATAATTGGGGCATTTTTTTAACAAATTAATTACAATTAACATACATTATTAGATTTGCGCAATGCTGCTTCATTACCCTCTATAACAATATACATCGTCCCGAACCGTGACCAGAGTCGCGAGAAGAGCACGCCGCCGACGCATGCCGACGCCCGCTCAGTACAATCGTCCACTCGCTACTACAGTCGACTGACTACTACTTCTCCCGACTCGCTGCATATAACAACTGTTCCTGCCGACTCGCTACGTGCTACTGTTCTTGCCGACTCACTACACGCTACTGTACCTGCCGACTCGCTACACACAACTGTCGTCTCGCGCGGTCAAGTGCAGACTAGCAGCGATAAATAACTCTCTGGTCAGAGATTCTGTCATGCCTCGCCATCGCTGGTAATGAATACATACGCGTTCACGATCTAATGCGCCATTTGGACAGAATTTGGTCCAGTATCACCCATGAGGAGATCCAACAATTCTTTCAATTAATGCTGAGCCGAATAACTGATTGCATCAGATCCATATGTGGACCAACGCGTTATTGACTTCCTTAATTTGTGAATATTTTTCTCTTCAATGAATCATCAATTTTTTTCGGAAATTTTAATCATTTGAACATGTACATCAAATCTACGAATATTCGTCCCAGTCGCTTGATTCATTCAAGGTGCGTCATTTCGTTTGTCATAGAGTGTGCCGCGCGGGGTAGCCACGTGGTCTAGGGCGCCTTGTCGCGGTCCGTGCGTCTCCCCGCGTCGGAGGTTCAACTCCTCCCTCGGGCATGGCCGTGTGTGTTGTTCCTAGAGTAAGTTAGTTTAAGTTAGATTAAGTAGTGTATAGGCTTAGGGACCAATGACCTCAGCAGTTTGGTCCAATAAGACCTTACCACAAATTTCCAATGTCATAGAGTGTATTCCGATCAAATGGGACTTTCATTATGAATCTGCATACGGTACGTGAGAGATTCCCAAAGAACAGTAGCGTAACACCTGACATTTCTGTGTGTTATAGCCCTTGTCGCGCGCGACCAATTCTGTAAAGAACTGAATAAAATTGTAAAATGAATTCTTCGTCTGAACCCTCGAGTAACAGCTGAGTTTACTGATAGCCGTACTGACGCTTCTTTTGGGCCAGCGTTTAAGTAGCTGCAGTTGTAACCGGCCAGAACGGCTTCTGCGGGGTGGCGCAGTGCGGCAGGTGTCTCCGTTAATTCGGCGGCCCGAGTAGGCAGTCCGCCCTGCGGCGGCGGCTGTGGCGCTGCCCTGGACTGGGCTCCTTTTTCCGATGGCAGTCACGGCGCATCCGTCCGTGTCACGGCGCCCCTAGGAGGACAACGCTAGTGGCCACCGTAATTACCGAAAGGCCGCACCGGAGCGACCCCGGCAATCCATCTTGCTGAATCCCGCCTGGCCTGCAACTGTCCCTTTCCCTGCCGGCCGATAGATTACCGCTAATTATGTAGCTACCAAGACACCGCGGCCATTACCCAAAAACCAGCGGTACCTGCGGTTCGGTCCTACCGTCTACTGAAGAACGTCTAGATGCCGCAAAGACGATGCAGGTGGATCCCTGATGTAGGAAAATGCTCGTTCGTTCCCAACCTCTGACAGAAGCATGTTACCCGTCTGAAATGACCTGTCCAGTAGCACTGCGGTGGCATATCGAAAATTTCAAAATTATTTTTCGTACTGTACAATTTAACTGTCACAATGCTCAAAACTATAAATTATGGCATTTTAAATATCTTTTGGCAAATGTAGAATCAGTACACATGTGACAACATGCGCTGTCTGTATGTTTCAAGATGTCGCACAGAAAACAGGATTTTTCCGGGGCTCTTTTCTCGGGTTTTATTGGCGCTTCAAAGGTATGATTCAATATTTTGAATAGCTCTTGGGCTACGGACCATTTATATTTCCAACATAAGGCTCACCATACTTTCATTATCCTACAGTATAGTCAAAGTATGAATATTACAGGCTTTGTACAGCATAGGCAAATGTAAAAAATTGGTTGGTCCTTTTTGCATTTGATGTGGTCTACGGCTTATCTTACGCTGTTCGTGGAGGCACCGTTAGTTAATTCCTTAGAAAATGTAAAAAAGTAAAGCTTTTTAGCATTTTTCCTAGCAAACCTCAGCCCCGGATTTGAAGACGGCTGTGCACAACAAATGGCTGAAACTTTTACGACGATGTATTCCTAAGGTCCCGGTCTCTACCAACTTTGAAAATTTTCTTCATATCTTTATTCGTTTTCTACATTCATAGGTTCAAATTTACCGTACTCTCCGTTATTATCGAGAAACACCCTGAAAACATAGTATCTGGTTACCAAAACCGAGCCGGGGATTCGAAACCGACTGTGTACGGAAAATATCTTTAATGCTTAGGATATGTTCCTAAGACCCCGTTATCGAACCACCTTAATAATTTTCTTGATCTCTCTAACCGTTTCCGAGATACACAGGGTCGAACTTACTCTACTTGTATACGTATAATACGCACGTGACATCCGATGTGAGGCGAAAACGTAGTTTATAAAAAGACGCAGGAAGGAGAAATATGCTCTAAAGTGTCTCCATTATATGATGATATTCGGTATTCCATACTTTAGTATTGTAGCACAAGCAAAATTTTTTTTCACGTACAGTCGGTCTGAAGCATTAAATTAATTTTGCGCTGTTTCTATTTCATATAAGTAAACTATCAAAATTTTCATAAGCGATATACTTCTTTCATATGAATTGCATCCTCTGCTGCAGCAGGAAAAGAAGGGAACGCTCCTATGGGAGCACAAAAAAGGCGAATCCTTTCCTGCTTATTTAAAATACTGAATAGCTGTATATCAGCTGGCTCATCCTACCTGCCTCAGTACCGTTAAAATTTTCCAGAAAAGTTTGGGATTCGAATATATTCGCGCTTTTTTATGCTGAGAGAGAAGAAGCCAGTGGCAATTAGAAAGATATGCAAAATCAATAAGTACATGTACTAGACAGTGGTTGCGGTGTATAAGAGCGAAGTAGGCAATGTCAGTGTGTGAGAGAGAGAAGAACACAGTGGCAGTAGAGCCTACTTGACAGTGACAGATCAGTATTAAGAAAAGAGTAAAGGCGACAGTGCCAGTGGGAGAGGAGTCAAGAGGAGAGAGGGGAGGTGGCTGAGAGCTAGTGATAATGAGAGACAAAGTCTATGACAGTGACAACAAGGAAGAGAGAGACAGCGAGAGTCAGAAGAGACAGCAGCAGTAGGATTGAAGGAACGAGATGTTAGGAGCAAATGAGAACAAGAGGGAGAAAGAGACAGTGATAGGAGACAGCAGTTGTAGGACAGAACGAAGAAGACTATCTCTGTGAGACAGCAGACAGTTTCAGAGAGACACAAGGAAATTATGACAATGAGTTGGTCTGAATGCGTAAATGAGAATGGACAAGTGGGAGTGGATGGGTATGTGCGACTCACAGCGATGGACGACTGGGTGTGAGCGAGTTACAGTTGTGGGAGCTAATGGGAGAGGTAAGTTGCATGTTACAAAGAGCGCGAATATGTCCGCATGCCAATATTTTGGGAAAATTTTTAAAGGTGTTAAGGAAGGTAGAATGAGATACTTGGAACCCCAGTTTTCAGTCAGAGTCTTTTAAATAAACAGGAATATATTTGCATTATTGTGCTCTGATAGGAGCAATTTTTCCGCTGGTATAAATGTTCACATGGCGAAACTAGACAAAGCTATTGTTAGACTATGAGGGATAATTTTTTATGTCGGCCCTTCTGATGCGCCTCTGAAAGTGAACTAAGTCCAGTACATGATTATGGACCAAGTTGCAAACGGAAATTCATATCATTCAAATGAAAATTATGATGACTGAGAATGGTTCCAATGACGACTGTGTGACAACCACACGTCAGTGAAGTATTAGAAGTAAGTTTCATACTTCCATAAACTTAGTTTAAAAAATAGATGTAAGAAGTTCTCTTCTCGTATATATTATATGAGGCTATCTATGGTCACATGCGAAAGTGAACCACTAACTTCAGCGTGCGCTGTGCTGCCATCTAGGGCTTAAAATGGGTATTATGTGTTAGGATACATATAGTGTATTCATATAGACTTGTCCTTTGATCGTTTATTACAGCCGTTGATAATCGAGAACGTTGTGAAACTCAGGAACTTATTTGATAAACATTTGAAAAATACAAAATAGCGTCGTCTTATGTGTTCATCTGTTGTCAACTTTATTTTTCTTATGCTACGTCAACACTAGTTTCCTCTAACGGATGTAGTCCGTGCTCAATAAGCACAGGACGCTCAAGTTCATCGCCCTAAGGTCTGCCTGTGTGTACAACCATTTCAGATTCGCATTCATTTAAGAACACTACTAATGGAATGTTCTGGGCGTCCGTCATGTTGTCCTGTTCACGCACTGTTGCGCTCTTTTCTGTAGACTTCGAGTTCAGCTGTTTCCAACAAGTTATTGTTTAAGTGGAGTTTTTCCATTTTGTATTAACAGATGTCATGTTGGGAGAAAGACTGTATTAGTGTGAATTACACGCATAGTGAAGTGCGATGAAGATGGACTAATATTAATGAACATTAAATATGGCATTCCAGTTCGTTAGAAATACATGTAGGCACAACCTGAATAGCAAGGAACAGTAACGAATTATTGCGTCTATTTTTATATCCCAGTTGAACAAACTGCCGCATACCTTGGCCTATATAAAGGACCTGAAGCTTTACTGGTCTGCCCATCTGACGAACATACTGCAAAAAAAGTAAAAACGCAATATATTACGTTAATGTACGGGAGTTTGGTGGGCTACCTACATTAAATTATGCATTTGTCTAGTACACGCAAATGCGGACGCATGTGGACTACGTGTGTATATGCTGTCTCTTGGCCATGGAATCTGTGCTACAACTGGTTGAAAATGCCTTACTAGTGCGTGCTGAAATGTAAAGAAGTTTCTCATTTTTAAATTGGATGGCAGTCGATTCACCTTTTCTATGCAGATGGGTCATGTGGTTAAAACTGGTTCCACGGCGAGTATTTAGACGAGAAAATACGTCGCAGTAGCCACTTCCAAAGTTCACCGGAAGCGTCTAAGCTTATAGAGGACCTCGCTTCAGTACTATATTGGTTTAAATGTACTGACAGCTTCGATAAAAACTAAGATGTCGCATTACAGATTGTCGATCAGCTTTATTGCTTATCCAGAATCGGACAAGATCTGCTAAAGCAGCTTGGTACACCAGGTAATACCATGGAATGTAAACTACACTTCAGCAACAAGATGGATACCATTCTAAGGGTGAAGGTTCGCTATGGATCAGAGGACATGAAGAAATGAACGCTATCAATGAGAACCAACCGACGGACAAGACTGTGACCTCGTTCCGTACACAGACCTTCTCCAAGAGGAACGATGGTGAATCAGAGCCAGCGATTATATGAACACAAGGGACGACACTATACAGGGTAAACGTTAATGTAAGCAACAAACTGGAGGGATGGATTCCTGACAGGAAATGGAGGAAGAAAAGTCCTATGAACGTGTGTCCGAAAATGCATCGTTGCCAAGGTAGGTAGTGCTGAAGAATAACAGTTCCTCTGACCATGTGCCGTGTGTTCCTTGTATGTTGCAGGCTGTGTGATTGACGCAGCGTACTGTAAGTAGCAAAATGGTACGGTATTCATCCCGGGAACAAGCCGAGATGGTGTTTGTGAACGGCCAAGGGAAAAGGGTCGAGGGGCAGCATGGCTATAGCAAAAATAGTACCCTCACAGACATCAACCATATCACACAACATTTCAGGTCCAAATCTGGTGTACACACAGTCCACCACCTGCCTGCAAGTTCGTGTCTGAAAGGACCCATGGTCATAGAAACGCAAAAAGAGGCTTTGAAGTGTTGATGCTCTCGACCGGTTCCCTATGCTTGACCATTCACAAACACCATCTCGGTTTGTCAAAAGAAGTGTCATTTATCAGCGCCATCTATCGTGTCAATGATCCATTTCCGGGCATGTTCGTAGGACTTTTTTCCTCCAATTCCAGTCAATAATCCCTGTCTGCAGTTTGTTGGTTTTATTAATGTTCACCCTGAACGCATACATTGTAGAACAATCATGCGCTACTGTGGTGCACCTTAGAGACACAGGGTGACAATTAATTGAAGTATTTGAAATAAAATCGTCATAACTTCTGAACAGTTTGCGTTAGGACGTTCAAACTGAACGGTTGACGGCGGGGCATGATGGGAACTAGTATGTGCACGTGTGGTTCGGTTTAGCAACGAAGCCCACTCTCATTTGGATGGGTTCGTCAATACTCAAAATTTGCGCATTTGGGGGACTGAGAATCCACATTTCGCCATTGAAAAGTCTCTTCACCGTCAGTCCGTGACTGTGTGATGTTCAATGTCCCATCACGGAATAATCGGTGCGATATTCCTTGATGACACGTTGACTACCGAACGGTATGTGAAGGCTATGGAACATGATTTCATTCCAGTTATCCGAAGTGACCCTGATCAACAAGATGTGGTTCATTTAAGACGGAGCTCGACACTATCGAAGCAAGAGAGACAATTATGTCCTGGAGGAGCAGCACTTTGGGGACCGCATTCCGGCTGTGGGACACCGAGAAGCCACTGGCATGGTCCTTGATTGGCCGCCATATTCTCCGGATGTGAACAAATGCGACTCCATTGTTGAGCTGAGAACAGCCATTCAGGAGGTCATCGACAGCATCGATATTCCGACATTTCAACGGAACACGCAGAATTTCGCTATTCGTCTGCGCCTCATCATCGCCAATGATGGCAGGCATATCGCAGATGTCATAATCTAAATCCGAATAAATTTAGTGACGTTCACATGTTGAATGAAGTACGCCGTAGTTTGTGGCTAATTTACGTTTTTTTCTTTATATAGTTCAATAATTGCCATCCTGTATGTTATATAAAATTCCTTGCCACAGAATTACTTCTTTTCTTTAACCATCGAAGATTCAGACTGCACCGATATTGTCTACAACTGATTGCACTCATCTCTGTGTCCGCAACTCCTAGAAAAACTCCGATAAAATACTTTTCTGCTGCCCAATGCCGTACCATGTGGCTATAAATTCTCTCGAACATTGCCTTTTCCTTTGCAGAAAAGAAGTACCTATGAGCATGAAGTGATAACCTGCATTAAATGTTCATGTATTTATTATTTAGCTTTTGACGTATTAGAATTCAATCAATTTCGTTTATATACTAAACGAACACTTTTGTTACTTGACTGGAATATGTGTATATCTAAGAGCACGAGAGAGTGAGAGAGAGAGAGAGGGAGAGAGGGAGAGAGAGAGAGGGAGAGAGAGAGAGAGAGAGAGAATGGGTGGGTGGTCGAACGGTTAAGAGTAAGAAAGTTGGTGCGCTAAGGTTATAGACAGTGTTTAATATTAGCGTTCGGAGTAATGCAGAGCGGTATCCCACAAAGGGCTACGAGCGCCGTACATATTGCCTCATTGGCCTTTAGAAGTTATGGAACACAGAGGTATCTGCATGAAGCGCGATCCAAAAAGCGTTCCTTCACAGGGTGCCTGATTAAAGTTGACCACGAGAACGTCTGCAAAGCATAGCAGCGAAACAAAGGCATGAAATAATCTAATAGGTTCTGTCATTTTGCGCAAGAAAGGAAGTGCTAAAAAACATTTATCAAGGATGAGCTGCCGCTAGCAGGCATGTAGTGACACAACGAACGAGTGTGCTTGAATTTCTTCGAATGAAACAAAAATCGAATTCTGTTATTAATAATATCGTATGCATAAAAGGGTAACATGTCAGTCATAGCTGGTAGTAAGTTAAGAAATTTTTTCAGATAAACCTTGTAAACGAGATTCGGCTTCCTTCGTTGTGAGAAATTAACTGAACATGATATCTTGAGAACAGTATCACGGAGTGCAAGAATCTTATCTCCGGGCAATGCTCCACACTATTATCTGCACACTGCCACTATCAGGATGATCTCTATGTCCTCCGAGGCGGCATGTGCAATGTCCAACTCGGTACTGTTCAAACTGGAGCCACAACTTCCTCGGTACTGGGCCAACAGAAACGTCATCTTGTGAGCCTCCGTCCTAGTTTTCATACTTTATCTGTGATAGTTCTTGTTTTGATCAGACCCATCTTGTAATATTCCCTCAGTTTCATCGTACATAGACTTCCATGATATCAGTCGAATCGGTGGTACAATCCTCAGATGCACCCATATGATGATAACATCGCTAATCAAGAAAGTAGCGGCAATAAAACTGTACTGCAACACCTCAGCATGAACGATAACATGGGAGTGGACAGTTCTACTCAACAGAGCAATTGAAGCGGTAGGCGTATCCACTTCCAAAATATTCACGTAAACTTCATGTCGAACTTGCCTTGGAACTTCAGTTTAGTGGCAGTATTTTACACATGGTTTCCATATATGAATTAATTATTCTTAAATAGCACCAGATATTTGATTACCTTATTGTTTCAATTCAAGTTACTTTCATTTTTGGAAACCTCCACCGCTTCCTGGACTTATCTTCTGTAAATGTAGCATTCTTTGGCTAGCCTTCAGACGTTATCTAAATTCAGTATATTCCATAATAAATATGAATCGTTATTTGAAATAGCTTCCCTAAAACGTTGTCCAAAATGTCCACTAAAACAACAAGTAGGTAATGGATACTTAAGTGATAAAGTATCGTGGAGAGGAGAAGGGAAATCTATGTAAAAGAATAAATCACGATTCGTGGTTACATGCATTAAACATAAAAATTGTGATATTTTAAGCAAATTCGTTAAAAATACCCAAAGAAAGGCGCATTCTGATAGAAATTAGAAACGGAGATAATAAGATTAAAACCATATGGGATATTGTGAAATATAAAGCAGAAGATGCAGTCATTGAACAAGATATCATAACAATTGAACTAAATGACTATACTGCGACTGGCAATTTACAAGTTGTGAGCATGTTTTATAATAATTTCCTAAATGTGGTCACAAAAATAGGATTAAATAGTTCAGCTCCAGAAGAAAGAGAATGTATTAAAAATATCATCACACAAAACTTTAAGCAACTGGAATCCTTCACTGCAATTAATGAAATTATAAATATCCTAAAACATCAAACCAAATATGATGTTGATGGAGTTTCAAATGGAATTCTAAAAAGTTGTTCAAATAAGTAATGTTCCCAGGGATATGTGTGTAATCTATCACTTGTATAGGTAATTCTTCCAGACAGAGTAAAATATAGAATTCTTAAACCTCTTTATAAGGAAGATGACAAGAAAGGTAAATTATTTTCGTTAGACTCTAGCGGTATCTTTTTCCAAATCCCACAGTGTTCAGTTTCAGGTCCCCACCTATTCTTTGTGTTAATAAATGATCTTCGATTTAAAATTCATCAAGCGCAATTCGTAGCTTAAAGACCATCCTTGTATTACAGCAAACCCCATTACAGGTAAAGCAACAAAAGAGATCGTTAATAGTATTTTCAAAAAATTTTTAAGTGGTTCTCTTCCGACAGAGTGTCCCTATATTAAAGAATACACAGTACAATTAATTCCTTACAATAAATAAGCCACAGCAACAATCAATGTAGCACATGAACTGCGTCAGTAACAGGTGTAGAATACTCAAAATTTTTTGATGTTCATCCAGAGTAAACGGTACGTTGTGCCTGGTTGCATTGTAGCCGCAGCCAACTGCAGCCCTACAGTTGCGCCACCGCTGTCCCAGCAACCAAGACGCGGAAGTAGGCGGACTTCTTTTCTATTAAAGATTTAATTAAAGAAATATTCAGCTCAGTCGACCAATTAATTAAAATTTTTCAGTATATTTTGAAGCAAGTACACTTTCCTAAAACACTAAAAAGACTGCCCTAAGTAACATAATTCAGTCTCTGATGGACGACGTCCTTATGCAATCTCTGAAAAATTTCCCGATCGGCACGCGCAGCCACACGAACACACACACAACAGATGGCAGCACAAACTGATAATCAATGCACATTTGACAAGTCTTAACATAGGACTAAGTACCGTTCAATTGACAGAAATGCCTATTAACACTTAAGTTTTACTTAAGCTATCGGACATAATACCGATGTGGCACTACCTGTGATACTGATTGTACGTTAGACAAAGTTGCCATTTCTTCTCACACAGGTAGTGGTGTGAGTCCGTTATGTGGCCTGTTGCATTAGCATGATACCGCACACAATTTTCTTTTTGAAATCTTTAACAGAACGCAGACTGCTAATATTTTATGGGTAATGAGAAAGTCGTGGTATAGTGATATGCACATACGAGGTGGGGGAAATATCGCGTTACACAAAGTGCGAAGGGCAGTGCATGGGCGGAGCTGTCATTTGTACCCAAGTCATTCACTTGAAAAGATGTCCGACGTGATTATGGCCGCACGACGGGAATTAACAGAGTTTGAACGCGGAGTCGTAGTCGAGCTAGACACATGGACAGTCGATTTCAAAAATTGTTAGGCAATTCAATATTCCGAGATCCACAGTGTCAAGAGCGTTCCGAGAGTACCAGATTTATTGCGCTATCTCTCACCAAGGTCAACGTTCGAGAAAAGGGCATTTCTGTAATGTTTTCAATGCTAACACACAACCAACACTGCGTGAAATATTTGCAGAAATCAAGATGGAATGTACGACGAACGCATGCGTTAGGACCCTGCGGCGAAAGCTGGCGTTAATGGGCTATGCCAGCAGGCAATAGACACCAGTGCCTTTGGTAACAGTACGACATCGCTATTTTTTTGCAGCCTGACATGACTCCTTCTCCTTCTTACTCCGTCCGTCATCGGCTATTTTCTTGCCTAGGTAGTAGAACTCCTTAACTTTGTGTATTTCGTGACCAATTGTGATTTTCAATTTATCGCTGTTCTTATTACTGTTACTTACTGGTAGTTCTCAATACTTTTGTCTTTCTTCGATTTGCTATCAATCCATACACCGTACTCATTGGAGATTGGATTGTTCATTCCATTCAGCAGATTGTATAATTCTTCTTCACTTTCACCCAGGATAGGAATATCATCAGAGAATCGTATCATTGATATCCTTTCACCTTGAATTTTAATTCCACTCCTCAAACTTTGATTTATTTTCATGGCTGCTTCTTCGATGTTGAGAGCGAACAGTCTTACAATCTTTTTAGTACGATTAATTCGTTCTTGGTCGTCGTCCCTCTTGGCTCTTGTAGGTATTATATATTACCCGTCTCTCCCTATAACTTACCACAATTTCTCACATGATTTCGAACAGCTTGCGCCATGTTACGAGGGCAGTTCAATAAGTAATGCAACACATTTTTTTTCTCGGCCAATTTTGGTTCAAAAAACCGGAAATTTCTTGTGGAATATTTTCAAACATTCCCGCTTCGTCTCGTATAGTTTCATTGACTTCCGACAGGTAGCAGCGCTGTACGGAGCTGTTAAAATGGCGTCTGTAACGGATGTGCGTTGCAAACAACGGGCACTGATCGAGTTTCTTTTGGCGGAAAACCAGGGCATCTCAGATATTCATAGGCGCTTCCAGAATGTCTACGGTGATCTGGCAGTGGACAAAAGCACGGTGAGTTGTTGGGCAAAGGGTGTGTCATCATCGCCGCAAGGTCAAGCCAGACTGTCTGATATCCCGCGTGCGGGCCGGCCGTGCACAGCTGTGACTCCTACAATGGCGGAGCGTGCGAACACACTCGTTCGAGATGATCGACGGATCACCATCAAACAACTCAGTGCTCAACTTGACATCTCTGTTGGTAGTGCTGTCACAATTGTTCACCAGTTGGGATATTCAAAGGTTTGTTCCCGCTGGGTCCCTCGTTGTCTAACCGAACACCATAAAGAGCAAAGGAGAACCATCTGTGCGGAATTGCTTGCTCGTCATGTGGCTGAGGGTAACAATTTCTTGTCAAAGATTGTTACAGGCGATGAAACATGGGTTCATCACTTCGAACCTGAAACAAAACGGCAATCAATGGAGTGGCGCCACACCCACTCCCCTACCAAGAAAAAGTTTAAAGCCATACCCTCAGCCGGTAAAGTCATAGTTACAGTCTTCTGGGACGCTGAAGGGGTTATTCTGTTCGATGTCCTTCCCCATGGTCAAACGATCAACTCTGAAGTGTATTGTGCTACTCTTCAGAAATTGAAGAAACGACTTCAGCGTGTTCGTAGGCACAAAAATCTGAACGAACTTCTCCTTCTTCATGACAACGCAAGACCTCACACAAGTCTTCGCACCCGAGAGGAGCTCACAAAACTTCAGTGGACTGTTCTTCCTCATGCACCCTACAGCCCCGATCTCGCACCGTCGGATTTCCATATGTTTGGCCCAATGAAGGACGCAATCCGTGGGAGGCATTACGCGGATGAAGAAGAAGTTATTGATGCAGTACGACGTTGGCTCCGACATCGACCAGTGGAATGGTACCGTGCAGGCACACAGGCCCTCATTTCAAGGTGGCGTAAGGCCGTAGCGTTGAATGGAGATTACGTTGAAAAATAGTGTTGTGTAGCTAAAAGATTGGGGAATAACCTGGTGTATTTCAATGCTGAATAAAACAACCCCTGTTTCAGAAAAAAATGTGTTGCATTACTTATTGAACTGCCCTCGTACATTGTCGAATGCTATCCGAGGTTGAAAAATCCTACGAACGTGTCTTGCTTTTTCTCTAGTCTTGCTTCCATTGTCAACCGCAATGCCACAATTGCCTGTCTGGTGCCTTCACGTTTCCTAAAACCAAGCTGGTCGCCATCTAACACATCCTCAATTATTTTTTTTAGTTCTTCTATATATTATTCTTGTCAGCAGCTTAGATGCATGAGCTGTTAAGCTGATTGTGTGATAATTCTCACACTTGACAGCTCTTTCAGTCTTCGGAATTGGGTGGATGATATTTTTCCGAAAGTCCGACGATATGTCGCCAAAGTCATACATTCTACGTATTAACGTGAATAGTCGTTTTCTTTTGCCCCTTCCCACAATGATTTAGAAATTTTGATGGAATGTTATGTATCCTTTCTGTTAAGGGGTAAAGTCAGCACCAACACGCCAGTCGGGAACGACAGAGAAGAGACGGCTGTGAGAAGAGGTCAGCCAATCGCAGACCGACCGACCTCCCTCCAAGACGACAACGCGACAGCAGCGGCCCTTATGTGAAGAGGACATAAGACCCGCGCACGACTGGTGGCAGCCCACTTGGACAGCAACTTCAACGTTAGCCACTTCGTTAGTAATCTCTATGTAGCACAGACTTGTGTTTGTCTATTCTGAGGAAGACTGATTATTCTGCATGTAGCCCTTTAGTTGCGACACATATCAAAGGTTAGCAAATGTTATTGTATTTCGTAAAAAAAACTCATTAATACTAAAATGAAATAATAATTAAACCAAAACCCTTAGCTGCCGGACAGGTGTTGTTGATAAACATAAATGGGGACAGCTGAAAGTGTGTGCCCCAACTGGGGCTCTAACCCGGGATCTCCTGCTTACATGGCAGACGCTCTATCCATCTGAGCCACCGAGGGCACAGAGGATAGTGCGACTGCAGAGACTTATCCCTTGCACACTTCGTGGAAACCACATTCCCAACTATCCACAACCTACATTCATAGTGTTCCTAATAGATATTTGCCCATTCACTCATTACCCGCGCCAGACTAATCTGACGAGTCCCGTAAGAGTTCGAGCAAAGCGTGCGCATTCGCACAGAAGAAGGTCAATGGCCGGGTAGCCTTTAACTGTATGAAGATGGTATATGTCTCCATGAATTGCCGGCAGCTGAGTGTTTCGATTTAATTATCATTTCATTCTAGCGAAGCAGCACTGTCATCAATGGTATCTGTTCTTTCTGGAACAGATACCATCTTCATATAGTTAAAGGCTACCCGGCCGTTGACCTTCTCCTGTGCGAATGCGCACGCTTTGCCCGAACTCTTACGGGACTCAACAGATTAGTCTGGTGTGAGTGATCAGTGAATGGGCAAATATGTATTAGGAACACTACGAGTGTAGGTTGTGGACAGTTGGGAATGTGGGTCTCATGGGAAACGTGCAAGGGATAAGTCCCTGCAGTCGCACTATCCTCTGTGCCCTCGGTGGCTCATATAGTCAGCCTTCAGCGGCGCAGCGGTTCGGACTGTGTACGTCCCTGGCGCACGTCTGCGCGAGAAGTGTTAGCATTAAGTTCAAATGGCTCTGAGCACTATGGGACTTAACATCGATGGTCATCAGTCCCCTAGAACTTAGAACTACTTAAACCGAACTAACCTAAGGACAGCACACAACACCCAGCCATCACGAGGCAGAGAAAATCCCTGACCCCGCCGGGAATCGAACCCGGGAACCCGGGCGTGGGAAGCGAGAACGCTACCGCACGACTACGAGATGCGGGCTAGCATTAAGTGTGTAACGGTGTGCCGCGGTATACATAGAACGCATCGTGGCCTTGTCGTTCCGCAAATCTACACTGAAAGTTAGTTTTGTTAACGAATATACTCGACCTAAGGCTTACGAGATCGAGCGTTATTTACGGGACGCAGTGATAATCGAACTTGACGTTCTAGATGGAATACACTTATCTACGGTCAGCAGCGTGGTCTATGTGAAGCTCATAAATAAAGCGGCAGGTGACGATCTACTACTCCGACACCGACAAGGACTTCGTTTCTGTCATTCGGACGGGAATGTTGGAGCGGTAACAGTAGAACACGCCGGCATGGGACTCCGAACGATCCGCGTCTTTGAGCTTCCACCTGAAGTGCCAGAAGAATTGGTGACAGATGCCCTGCGTCCTTACGGAACGGTCCTATCCCACGTGGCTGAAAAATGGGCGAGTTTCAGGACGTATCCTGCCCTCAATGGCGTCAGACAAATACGGATCGAACTCCGAAAACACGTTCCGTCATACTTGTACATCGCTGGTTGTAGGGCGGTTGTCGTCTACTACGGACAACCAAGGACGTGCTCTGGGTGTGGGAAAGAGGGACACGTCCGTTCTGAATGTGCCCAACGAAGATTGTTACAGCTACCACGGGATGATCTACCCCTCACACCGCATCCGACTGTGCTCCCCATGACTTATGTCACCGCATTACGAGATGACGTGGGCCGCGAGAGAGAAGCGTACCAGAAGACACAGACAGAGGCAGATCGTGGCGAGCCACGGAAGGAAGACGTTGCGCTGGATCGCCTGCAGCAGTCACAGCGCTCCCTCTCATCGGTGCCGCTTGCGGCCCCTTCAGATAAGGCACTTGCAGACGTCGATAATACGACGGCGCACGATTCCGACGTCCACCACGAACAACCGCAGATCATGCTGACCTCTGATTCCGAGGCCCGGCAACGAAATCAGCGATCACCAAAACGCCGGAAGAAGCGCCGCCTCACGGTGGAGAACGACCAATCTGATCTAGCAGGCAATTCTGAGACGTTTTAGAGTACAGAGCAGACGACCATGGATACAGAAGAACTGCCTAGCGTAGATGCAAGGGTGGTCAGCGGGACGGCGACACGACCTTCCGCTGACGATGCTCCAGACACAGCGAAGGAGTTCGATCGACGGCAACGGGCTACTGAGGTGGCTACAACGCCTACAACGCACGACAACGATTGGACGCTAGGGGACTGTCAGAAGAACCACCCCCGTGGAGAACAGATGATGCCGGAGGAGCTGCTCCCACACACTCTCCCGGTGTAACACCGGAAGAGTGCACGGAATAACGGCAGACCATGTGAGGGGACGGCGGGGGACGTTAGTACGAAAGCAGCCCGTGTACAGAAGAATTACAGACCGTAAGGTGCCCTGTCTACGTTGACAGCCGTGCAACAAGTTTATCGGATAGGGTCTGTTAACAGCAATAGAATTGGGACGCCGGTAAAAATGAAGATGCTCAGTGACATGATAAAGGCTGCAGATTTAGACATAGCACTATTACAGGAATTTCGGGTACTTCCCCCTCGGACTTTTACGGTTACGACATCTACTGTTCCCCGTGTGATGAGAGAGGCGTTGGCACAGCGATACTATTAAAGGAAGGGATATGTGCAGACGAAGTAGAGTAATTGCCCTCTGCCCGTGGTACGGCCGTGACCTTAGGTGGAATACGTTTGATCAATATATACGCACCGTCTGGCTCGGATAAGAGGAGGGACAGAGCAGATTTTTACACCCATGAGGTTACACTGTTGTTCCAGGGACGATATGATGCTTGCATACTCGGCGGAGATTTTAATTGTGTACTCGACAGAAAGTACAAACATCCCAACTATACTCGTAGCCCAGAACTTCAGGAGCTGGTCAGCGGGATGGAATTAGTCGATACATGGGACCTGGAGTATCGCAACCAACCAGGATATACTTTTTTACGAGCCACTCCGCGAGCCGTTCGGATCGGATCTACGTTTCAAGGGAGTTAGCAATGTCGACGGTGTACGCAGAAATACGGCCGACAGCGTTTACAGACCACGAGGCATATATTTTTACGATTAACCCAGGTATGGAGAAGGAGAGGTAATTGGAAGATGAACGTCTCCCACCTACGGGATGCAGAATGCCGACGCATGGTGGAGGACGCGTGGCATGGCTGCCTCCGTCGACGAAATTCTTTCGGTTCTGTCCTGCTGTGGTAGATAGAGTGCGGAGGACGTTAATAAGTTACGGGAAGGAGGTTTCTCCACGGCAGCGCACTACCACTGAGTTTTGCTTTACGGCACTACGGGAACTGTTAGCTCAACCACCTACACCAGAACGCAAGACATTCCGTCCACCGAGTCAAGGTGAAGGTGGTACAACTTGCGGCGCTGAGGACGGCGGCTACGATGATACGCGCGAGGTCGCGGGTTTGCCTGCCCAACGAGGTTCCCTCGATGCATTATGTGATAAAGGAAAGACGAAGAGACGAAGGACGTTAATACACGAGATCGAACTCTGCGATGGCCGTCATTTTACAACACTACTCAAGGGGCATAGCACAGGCGTTCACGGATCATTTTAGCTGATTATATGCTAGCATCGGGGAGGGTCAGAGGGAGCTGGGGAACGTCCTGGAGTGAGTTTTTTTTTTAAATTATTTTTTTAAGGAAGGTAGGAGTAAAGAAATCTTTATTATTCAGAAAATAATAATAGTATGTCCTTACACATTACAACTGTCCTGGAAGGAACCTCACAGCCGTCCTATCATGCAGCATGAAATATTAACTTTATTGTTATTTAATGCTGCATGATAGGACGGCTGCGAGGTTCCATCCAGGACAGTTATAATGTGTAAGGACATACTACGGTTATTTTGTGAACAATAAAGGTTCCTGTTTCTCCTACCTTCCTTAAAAAATAATTTTAAAAAACTCACTCAAAAAAAAAATTGATGGATGGAGTTTCTGCCATGTAAGCAGGAGATTCCGGGTTCGAGTCCCGGTCGGGGCACACATTTTCAGCTGTCCACATTGATATAGATCAGCAACATCTGTCGGCAGCTAAGGGTTTCGATACAATTATCATTTCATTCTGGAGAAGCTGTACGGCCATCAATGGTATCTGTTGTTTCGGGAACAGATACCATCTTCATATCATTAATACTAGTTGTTCGATTGTTTGTCTCACGAACCGAGTACGCAGGATTCCTAGACACAACACTTATGCTTTATTTGATCTTAAGTCCTCCAAAGCTCTCTTAAATTCTGAGTCTGGTACTGGATCCTCTGTTCCTTCTAAATCGCCTCATGTTTATTATTCTATGACAAATCATCCATCCACTCTCTCCTCAGCATTTAACAGTGAAATTCCCATTGCACTCCTGATGTTACCACCTTTGCTTTTAATAATTTCACCGGAGGTTGTTTTGCCTTTCCTTTATGCTGAGTCAGTTCTTCCGACAACCGTTTGGTTTCCGATTTCTTCACATTTTTCAAGTAGCCATTTAATGTTACTTCCCTGCACTTTCTGTTTATTTCATTCCTCAGCGATTTCTGTTTCTAAATTCTGCATTCCTTCATCGGACAACTGACGCATTTCATCTGTTATCCGTGGTTTCTTCGCAGTTACCTTCCTTGTATCTTTTTTTTTTTCAACTTCTGTGATTTCCCGTTTTAGAGATGTCCATTTCTCTTAAACTGTACTGCCTACTGAGCTATTCCTTGTTGCTGTATCCATAGCCTTAGAGAATTTCAAGCGTATCTCGTCATTCCATGGTACTTCTGTTGCCTACTTCCTGACTAATCTCTTAAGCTTCAGCCCTCTCTTCATCACTACTATACCAAACTCCTCAACACATCCCTCCTCCCACAAAAAGTTGCTCATAGATCAATGCTGTCCAGAGCACACAAGTTTCCACTTCAACATACAGAACTCCAACAAGAAATAGAAACCGTAACATATACTGCGTACGCCGTATAATCCAGTAGCTGATCTCGTCATCTCTGTTCGACAATAATGTAATCTAACAAATCTTCCCGTATCAGTTGGCCTTTATAAAATATACCGCCTCTTTTTGTGATTCTTGAACAGAGTTTTCGCTGTTACTAGTTGAAATTTGTTACAGAACTCAATTAGTTTTCCCCTCTCTCATTGGTATGGTTGGAGTGTGGTGCACACCCTACGATGCCATAGTCCAATGTTGTCACAAGCCATTGAGCAAGATGGTGATGGGTTGTGTATACATGTAACTGACTGGTTGCTCTGATCCATCAGAATCGGTTATTGACTGTAAGTGGTTATATTCGTCTAATTGAAGACAATTTGCAGCTATTCATGTGCTTCATGGAACTTCTATGTTACTCGGCCACTGTTGTTCTCGATTGATTTGAAAAATATTCTAGATAGTTCGAGGGAATGTATTGGCCATCCAGATCGCTCGACGTGAATCCCAACAAACGTATGTGGGAGACATAATCGAGTTGCATCGGCAACACTTTCGCAGTTTTGTATGGCTATATAGGCAGCATGAGTCAGTGTCTCTGCAGACTACCAGCGACTTGGTGAGCCCAGTGCAAAGATGCTGCTCTACGCCAGGCAAACGAAGGTCCTACACGATGGTAGGAGATATCCCATGACTTTTGTCACCTCAGTGTAAATTACTTCCTGTTTATATCTCCATTTTCAGACTCGATAATGTGAGGGAGTAATCCAGAAATTGTTGGCAATATACCTCAGTATTTTGCCAATAAAAAAAATGAAAATAAAGAAATGCATCAAACAAAATTTAATTATATCAATGCATGAACCTAATAACCAAAAATACCTTCTTTACTTTTACCCATCATCTTCACTATACCATGAATTTTCTCACTTTCAGTCTGAGTGTGTCTTTGTTGATGCCATTTTTGCTGTCGTTGCTGCTGCTCTTCTGGTTGTTCATCAGTTGCCTGTCAACCCCTCAGGTAGCATGGCGTGGGCACTTCGCTCCTCAGTCACGCATCAAATCCTCGATGTTCTTCAGGTATAAATTGACGCAGAATCCTCAGATCGTTTATTTTAGCTGCATTGACTGGTAGGTGGTATTTACAGGGAGTTGTTAGGCATGTTCTGGGTATCTTGTCTCTCTTTGCAATATTTACTTATTTGTTTTGTTACATTTATGGAATGCACTGTAGTATATTACTGGTTAGTGTTATGTAATCATGATGTGTGCAGCCTTTAGTATTCTCACAAATTTTTCTGTGTCTTTCTTTCAAAATATAGGTTAGTTCCTCATATTTTCAAGTGACACAAAGTCTTCGTGGGACATCCGTTTCACATTAAAAGGCTATTTCTTATTGCAGTTTTCTACTAATCTGTACCAACCTTCTGGTGTATACACAGCAGGGACTTTTCTTCTTTTCTATAACACCGAAGTTGTGGTCATAAATTATTATTCATGCCCAGGTACAGGAACTTTATGTTCCACTATATGGAGGAATTTCCGTATGTAGACAACATATTACCAGAAGGATACCTAATTTACATGTTTGTTTTGATCTCCACATGAGTTTGATCAACCGATCGAGTGCATGGCTTCTGTTGACCCTTCTAGTTACTATAAGCATAATTGCAAACATGATAGTAATTCTTGTGATCCCCGCCCAGCAACATCCTCTGGCTCACATAGGTGTGTACTATTCTGCTTTAAAGTCATAGACTCCAAGATTTTGTGTCCACAACTATTTGGAATGTGACACTGGAATATATGTATGTATGGAGATGGTAATCTTCGCTGTATATCAAATGCTATTGTGAAAAGTGTTTCAACTGCAGCATCATTCTCAAAACCACTTTTCATTTGCCTTCTACTGTCTTCAGCTTTACGAAGCTGCAATTCATTGTCCCTTAGGTTGCTCCTTTTCACTGTTTCCAATTTAGTACTTCTCACAGTCATTTCCAGTAAGTCACATTGTTAATTGTGTCCAAACTGAATTTACCAAAATGTAAAATAAATTCTGTTCTGAAAATGTTTTGACGAAGGTGAAAGTGGTTCGTTCTTTTACATTACTAGTACAGCTCTCAATATATAAGCCATTTCCTAAACGTTATCAAGTTTTTACAGTAAAGAATGCTTAGTTACAAATACACACAACCAATACTGGCCTCTGTGGGTCAGAACAGAAACAGATGGAAATTTCACTATTTAGCATACGTTAACAGATGGCATTACCAGTCACTCAGTTCTATTAACTCTTTAAAAAAAATAAAAAAGAAACATGTACTAGTAGGTTCATGCACTACGCCACAGTATTATTAAAGTAGAACCTTAATTTGGTTTAGATGATGGGCACGTACTAGCTCTATTTGCCACAGACAAACAACTTACGCTGCTGCGCCTATTCCTTAATACCCAGTTACATCTATAAATGACGAATTCACCGGACTAACTAATATATACCATACTTAATAGCCAACCTTCACTGAATGACAAAATATCCACCAAGATGAAAAATGGCAATAGACCAAGCCGTCACAACCAGACAAACGACAACAACTAATTTCTCACCCACAGGTGTGCAGCCAATCTTAAGAATTCTCATGCAAACGAAAGTAGGCAAAACAAAATCGAACCAACCAAGTAACACATAAAAAAATCTGATCTAAGCAACTTC
The DNA here is from genome assembly GCF_023864275.1 of Schistocerca cancellata. Lineage (NCBI taxonomy): Eukaryota > Metazoa > Arthropoda > Insecta > Orthoptera > Acrididae > Schistocerca > Schistocerca cancellata. Next base: position 343,531,434 of record NC_064631.1, on the reverse strand, counting down.
AAGTCTCTCAGACGTAACTGTCACTGTGAGCCTCGCCCAGAAAACGGACTAAAGCACACTTGACTGAAAAACTGTTTAGCCAACGATGCCTGTGACTACACTCACTACGCTGCTACCTTTCCAAATAACCAACAACAAACTCATTAACAATGTTACCGTGTCCAACGTGCAGAATACCTCTTCATCGATCTACTGCCTGCACCGAATAGAGGTATCCACGAAGCTCTAATGCCACTTACCTAATTCAACTACATCAGTCAACAGTACAGAGAACACGAGAACCGATATATGCAATTGTTGACTAAGCCTCCAGTCTTGCTTGTGGCAATATAGGTACATGTCCAAAACATCCAACTAATAAAACACCACCAAGCAAAATGCGTTTTCCCTAGACGTGATGTCAATGTGCACTGAAAACGTACTCACTCATACATTGACAGCCTTCCCATAGAGGTCATCTAGTCAGTTCTTAGCGTAGAGGTAAGGTCTAAACAAAGTGGCCGACTTTTCCTGATGCATGTGACTCAAGGCAGTCCGCAACCACCAACAGATTACTAGGCACGCAAGCACTGCTGACTTTGGCTTAACGTGTTACTAAGTCCACCATGGTACGACACCAAGGACAATCAGCCCGACTTCCGTACATGCTGCGGCTCACATCAGTTAATTAACTGGGAGAGTACACTTTTCCGCAGACTTGGAGTGTTGATACCGACTGGTGACCTTTTCTACTCTATGCGGTGACACTATAGGGACTCCTTCTTGGTTGAAATCGGGCACAACTCTGGAGAAACAGCTGCCAAGGCGCACCATAACGGTCAGCAATGCTATGCGCGATTAGAGGTGATGGTTCACATTTCCACTGAGCATAACATGTTGGCTCAAGTCCAAATATAAGTTTACTGTTTGCTTTAAAGCCGACTTTGTCAAAGACAGAACACTAGCTTAAAAGGACAGGACGGGGGAAGAAAATGAACTGTAATTCTTATGGGGAAAAAGGACAATGTACCAGCATAGTCCTAAATTGAAACCGAAAAGGTTGTATTAGAATATTAGGGCGTTTCAACCAACTTCATCCACAATCTATCGATTGACTAGTTAGGAGCACTACGTCGTAAATTGAAATGAATTTTATTCGGAGTCTCTAGTTGTTGCCAACGGACTGAGATGCGGTGGTCGAAGTGTAAAACTATTTACAGAAGCTTCTGCCAGATCTGCGGGAGACATCCTCAGAAATAAATCGGTATAGCATCGAAAGCCACCCTGAAATTTCGAAACGGCTGTCGATTTATTAATGAAGATTCTCCCGCAGATAGGGGTAAATCTTCAGTAAATAGACCCAGCCTAGAAGATTTAACTAAACACTGTAAGTAGGTTGTTTAGGCTTTTATGTTGGTAACGCCACGTAGCGCTCTGAATGAAAATCACTGACTGTACTGTGTGCAGTCTGTGGCTGGTTGGCATTGTTGGAATATTCGCTATTGTAGTGTTGGGCAGTTGGATGTGAACAGTGCGTAACGTTGTGCAGTTGAAGGTGAGCCGCCAACAGTGGTGCATGTGGAGAGAGAGATGCCAGAGTTTTGAGAGGTTGCCATAATCGGACGATCTGGACGTGTGTCCGCCAGGAAAAGGAAATTTGTAGAGATGGGCGTCATGAATTTATATATATATATATATCTCTATATATATATATATATATATATATATATATATATATATATATATATATACATTGTTTGTTCTCTATCAAAGTCTTTGATTTGCCAACTGTTCCTATCAGTAGTTAGTCCCTTCAGTAGTTAGAATCTTTTATTTAGATGGCAGTATTGGCACTCGTTGTATTGCAGTAGTTCGAGTAACGAAGATTTGTGTAAGTGATTCATGAAAGGCATAGGTTATTGTTAGCCAGGGCCATTCTTTTGTAGGGATTATTGAAAGTCAGATTGCGTTCAGCTAAAAAAAGTATTGCATGTCAGTTTAGTGATAATCAGAATAAGTAAAGAGAAACCTGTTTAGTACTTTGAGTTTTGCTCAGGGGTGTTTGAAAATCAAATATCATAGAAGTTTACCAGCACAGTCATTCATAATTTTTCTAAGGGGATGTTTCAACACCCAAGGTAAAAGCGTACTTTGTACTCTATTTAACAGAAGATCCAGGCACGTTATGGAAGAACAGAAGATCTAGCCACGTTATGGAAGCCATTATCAATGCCTAAATTTGCCGGAGAAATGTTGTCGGTTTTCACATTATTCAGCGCATCTATGCTGCACACACTTTTCTTATCGAAACGAATGCTGTTCCTAAATACGTTGCTTTTAATGCTGCGTAATTCAAGTTCACATCAAGGAAAAGAGGTCGTTATAAACAGTGTGCACTGCTGCCCACCAATGTAGAAGAAACTTGGCGATCAGATGAATGATTTCAGAATTTTTCTTAAGGGGAGTCGTACCGCCTTATCTCGACAACGTTAAATTGGGTATATAAATGCCACGTTTTCTCAGGAACTGTTGAGTATATGTTGTTGTTGTTGTGGTATTCAGTCCTTAGACTGGTTTGATGCAGCTCTCCATGCTACTCTATCCTGTGCAAGCTTCTTCATCTCCCAGTACTTACTTCAACCTACATCCTTCTGAATTTGCTTGGTGTATTCATCTCTTGGTCTCCCTCTACGATTTTTACCCTCCACGCTGCCCTCCAGTACTTAATTGGTGATCCCTTGATGCCGCAGAACATGTCCTGCAAACCGATCTCTTCTTTTACTCAAGTTGTGCCACAAACTCCTCTTCTCCTCAATCCTGTTCAATACATCCACATGAGTTATGTGATATAAACATCTAATCTTCAGCATTCTCCAGTATCACCACATTTAGAAAGCATCAATTCTCTTCTTGTCTAAACTAGTTGTCGTCCATGTTTCACTTCCATACATGGCTACACTGCACACAAATACTTTCAGAAACGACTTCCTGACACTTAAATCTATACTCGATGTTAACAAATTTCTCTTCTTCAGAAACGCTTTCCTTGCCATTGCCAGTCTACATTTTATATCCTCTCTACTTCACCATCATCAGTTACTTTGCTCCCCAAATAGCAAAACTCCTTTACTACTTTAAGTTTCTCATTTCCTAATCTTATTCCCTCAGCAACACCCGACTTAATTGGACTACATTCCATTATCTTCGTTTTGCTTTTGTTGATGTTCGTCTTATATCTTCCTTTCAAGACACTATCCATTCCATTCAACTTATTTTCAAAGTCCTTTGCTGTCTGTGACAGAATTACAATGTCATCGGCGAACCTCATTGTTTTTATTTCTTCTCCACGAATTTTAATACCTATTCCGAATTTTTCTTTTGTTTCCTTCACAGCTTGCTCAACATACAGAAGGAATAATATCGGGGAGAGGCTACAACCCTGTCTCACTCCCTTCCCAACCACTGCTTCCCTTTGATGTCCCTCGACTCTTATAACTGCCATCTGGTTTCTGTACAAAATGTAAATAGCCTTTCGCTCATTGTATTTTACCCCTGCCACCTTCACAGTCTGAAAGAGAGTATTCCAGTCAACATTGTCAAAAGGTTTCTCTAAGTCTACAAATATTAGAAACGTAGGTATGCCTTTCCGTAATCTAGCTTCTAAGATAAGTCGTAGGGTCAGTATTGCCTCACGTGTTCTAATATTTCTACGGAATCCAAACCGATCTTTCCCGTGGTCGACTTCTACTAGTTTTTCCATTCGTCTGTAAATAATTCGCGTTAGTATTTTGCAGCTGTGACATATTAAACTGATAGTTCGGTAATTTTCACATCTGTCAACACCTGCTTTCTTTGGGATTGGAATTATTATATTCGTCTTGAAGTCTGAGGGTATTTCGCCTGCCTCATACATCTTGCTCACCAGATGGTAGAATTTTGTCAGGACTGGCTCTCCCAAGGCTGTCAGTAGTTCTAATGGAATGTTGTCTACTCCTGGGGCCTTGTTTCGACTCAGGTCTTCTGTGCTCTGTCAAACTCTCCACGCAGTATCATATCTCCCATTTCATCTTGATCTACATCCTCTTCCATTTCCATAAAATTGTCCTCAAGTACATCGCCCCTGTATAGACTCTCTATATACTCCTTCCATCTTTCTGCTTTCCCTTCTTTGCTTAGAACTGGGTTTCCATCTGAGCTCTTGATATTCATACAAGTGGTTCTCTTTTCTCCAATGATCTCTTTAGTTTTCCTGTAGGCTGTATCTATCTTACCCCTAGTGAGATAAGCCTCTACATCCTTATATTTATCCTCTAGCCATCCCTGTATAGCCATTTTGCACTTCCTATCGATCTCATTTTTGAGACGTTTGTATTCCTTTTTGCCTGCTTCATTTACTGCATTTTCTTATTTCTTCCTTTCATCAATTAAATTCATAATATCTTCAGTCACCCAAGGATTTCTACTAGCCCTCGTCTTTTTACCTACTTGGTCCTCTGCTGCCTTCACTGCCTCATCCCTCAAAGCTACCCATCCTTCTTCTACTGTATTTCCTTCCCCCCATCCTGTCTATTGTTCCCTTCGCTCTCCCTGAAACTCTGTACAACCTCTGCTTTAGTCAGTTTATCCAGGTCCCATATCCTTAAATTCCCACATTTTTGCAGTTTCTTCACTTTTATTCTACAGTTCATAACCAATAGATTGTGGTCAGAGTCCACATTTGCCCTGTAAATGTCTTACAATTTAAAACCTGGTTTCTAAATCTCTGTCTTACTATTATATAATCTATTTGAAACCTGTCTGTATCTCCAGGCTTCTTCCATGTATACAACCTTCTTTTAGGATTCTTGAACCAAGTGTTAGCTATGATTAAGCTATGCTCTGTGCAAAATTCTACCAGGCGGCTTCCTCTTACATTTCTTACCCCCCAGTCCATATTCACCTACTACGTTTCCTTCTCTCCCTTTTCCTACTACCGAATTCCAGTCACCCATGACTATTAAATTTTCGTCTCCCTTCACTATCTGTATAATTTCTTTTATTTCACCATACATTTCTTCAATTTCTTCGTCATCTACAGAGCTAGTGGGCATATAAACTTGTACCACTGTAATAGGCGTGGGCTTCGTATCTATCTTGGCCACAATTATGCGTTCACTATGCTGTTTGTAGTAGCTTACCCGCACTCCAATTTTTTATTCATTATTAAACCTACTCCTGCATTAACCCTATTTGATTTTGTATTTATGATCCTGTATTCGCCTGACCAAAAGTCTTGTTTCTCCTGCCACCAAACTTCACTTATTCCCACTATATCTAACTTTAACCTATGCATTTCCCTTTTTAAATTTTCTAACCTACCTGCCCGATTAAGGGATCTGATATTCCACGCTCAGACCCATAGAACGCGAGTTTTTTTTTTCTCCTCCTGATAACAACGTCCTCCTGAGTAAACCCCGCCCGGGGATCCGAATGGGGGACTATTTTACCTTCGGAATATATTACCCAAGAGGACGCCATCATCATTTAACCATACAGTAAAGCTGCATGCCCTCGGGAAAAATTACGGTTGTGGTTTCCTTTTGCTTTCAGCCGTTCGCAGTACCAGCACAGCAAGGCCGTTTTTGTTAGTGTTACAAGGCCAGATCAGTTAATCATTCAGACTGTTGCCCCTGCAACTACTGAAAAGGCTGCTGCCCCTCTTCAGGAACCACGTGTTTGTCTGGCCCCTCGACAGATACACCTCCGTTGTGGTTGCACCTACTGTACGGCTATCTGTATCGTTGAGGCACGCAAGCCTCCCCACCAACGGCAAGGTCCATGGTTCATTGGGTGGGGGAGGGGGTTGAGTATATAAATGTGGTGTTTTTATCCCATGTTCTCCCACGTTTTGTGACTGTATTGCTCTACAATCACTTTAAAATAAAACTGGAAATAAAGCTATGATTTTTCCCCTAAACATATAATTTTTTGATGTAAATTCTCACAATTTTAATTCCTTGAATTTTAACTATTACAGTAAATACTACTAAACTAGAGCTACATCTTTGCACTATCTATGTTATGTGGTAAATATTTCATTGATGTAGATTCAGAAGTTTCTGAGAAGAAGGGTCTTTTATACTGAAAAATGTCATGTTGAGAAAATTGCCTTTAAAGAAAAAAATTTAATATATAGAGACAACTGATACATAAAAAATATGTTACAATCCTCCTGGATGGTAGTCCTCATCTCCTCCTTCACCTTCGTCACCCAGTGCTGCCCTCCTTCTCTTGGACCTGGCTTCTTTTGACATATTGTTTGTTGCAATCTCTGTCTTCATGATTCGCAATTGGTTCAAGTCCATCACACTGTTAGTGGTGTTGGAACCTTTATGAATGCGAAGATATTCCAAAACCTGTAATCTTCCTGAATAGCCATCATTAAAAGTAAGAACAGCATCCAAAACACCAAGTTCAAAGACTGACCTTTCAAGAAACACATTTTTTGGTATCCTTGACCATACAACATTGTTAAACGATTCATCCGCATTTTGGGTTTTGCCCTTGAGAATTTTCTACAACAGCTCTGGTTGGGATAGATCCTGAAACACGGGTTTCATGGCAAGCATAACAGCATTTGGTATAGTAATTTTGTTTGAGAAAGTGTCCACTTTCCCTCCTCATTTGCCTTCTCGTATTTACACCATTCAGTGGAACACAGGTTGTGTATTGGTTCAGAATCTGTAGACAGCTTTTGAAAATAAATTGCCCAAAGAGCTCTCTTCATACCATCTAAACTATCTCTGTTACTTCTGATACCATACCTTAATATTGTGTAATCTGATCAATTTGTTTATCAGTCAGTCGACTTCTTATACTTAGACCATCAGATAACTTGGTACTTCCCAACTGCTGTTTGAGTCTATGTAGTCTCGTGCCCATCCTCTTTTGCACATAATTAAGGCACTCTAGTTTTGTAATTGACAAATCACCATAAGGTTTACTCTCCACCACTGCCTTATACGATTGTGAGTCTCCATCCCCAAGAAAACTCGTGTAGCGAACAGCACGGTCATGCTGGGAACATTGGAAAATTTTCATTGCAAAAGCAACCTCCATCCCTCCACTAGTTCCTTCATAGTTTCTCTGACAATTTATTTCATGCTTAGTTTGCTTTTCAGTACTCTTGCCTGCTTGCCTACAACCCTGACAGTACATGGTCAACAAATAAACATCCAACACTTTCCCATTGTCGTTGCTGATAACAGATGCACATGAATTCTTTGACAGGAAACCACTTTTTTGTCAGGATCCGTCGAATGATATTGCTACAGCCTGCTCTGCTGCTGTAGTCATTGACTCCATAGCATAATCCTTGACACAACTTTTTACAGTGGAGATGTATTTGATAGATTTTGTAGGGGGACTAGTGTCTTTTGGCTTTTACAGTTCAAACACATTATATGTAAAGTGCACACCAAACCATTGCGTTGAGATAGCTTTTCAGAAATTTCAATTTCCCCTCCACATATACAACACACTGTATCACACAAAGCTGAAATAAGTATATGGAGATTAATAATGATATTGCAGTTTGTTTCACTGTCTGAAGCTGCGTTTTATTTTACATCATTACCGAGCAGTTTTTTCTTGGAAGCACTCGGAGGAGTAGAAGGAATGTCATATTTACAAACAAATTATCACGCCCTTCGGCGCTAACCACTCTTTTTACAGCTGCTATATTTGTTCTGTAGAATCTGTTTGCTTTGTTTCGTATTTTTGTAAACCCTTCTTTTGGTTTAGTCATGACGAAAACTGTCACAGGAAACACAGAAACTAAAACGCGGCTAGTGGATAACTGTTGTTAACAAACACAAACAAATGTACAATTAAAAGAGTTTACTGCGAAGTACCGCCAGCGTAGGCAACTTATGAAACGGACAGTTCTCTACAAAACAAAAGAAACTACAGCCTTCTAGACTATATAGTTTCAGAGAAAAATGCCAATATCCGAAATAATGGAAAACAAAATTCTCGGAAATGTCACTGCATGACAACTTTCAAATATTTATCTAAAATAGTAAATAATCAAATATTTCAATAAAACCGACACCAAATTAAGCATTAACAGCCATATTTTCATAATTTCCATAAAAGTAAAAATGTCAGATTCTGTCATTTTGGGCGGTACGACTCCCCTTAAGTGTTACGCTTCGCAATTTTTTCATCACTTTTCACAAGGGAGTGATATCCTTCTCTGAGTATGGGACTGTGGTCAAGTGTCGTCAGAGCGGTGTTGGATGCCGTTCCTCGCAACTAAAGGAGACGAAAGCCTTGGAGGAGTGGACGACTATCTCGAGGTGCCCTGCACAAAGGAAAGAAGCGAAAAGCAGTAACGACATATGATTGGTCCCTGCGGAAGCAATTTAGCCACGCTCCCGCTTCCCTGGCTGTTCTCTGACTTCATACCGTAATACTTCGAATGGCATCCCCTCCACTTCCTACTACAGACATAAAGGGAAGCACAATTTGCTAGAAAATTACGAAGGGTGTTTTTCGTTCTCGTATACTGTATTGATCTGCACTCTAGACCTGAAGAGGACGGTTAGAATTCCTCAGCTTCAGAATTTCTCTTAATATCTCTTCTTATGAGGAAAACATGAAAATACAATATAGTTTGTGGTCCTCTGTGGGTACGTGGTACGTCTTTGAATCATGATAGCTCCTCGTTCAATAGAAAACGTTAGCCTTTTACACAACGACAGTCACGGCGAATGAGTATTCTAACTAATTGTTAGACGATTGCACGCAGTGTCGACGATCTCTATAGCCACGTGGAAATAGACGACTCTTACTGAAATAGTCGTGCAAGGCTTAAATTCACAAAAGCGATATGGTCTATAACGATCGGGTGTAAAAGTGTTTGAGGAGCGTATGCAAAAGCTTTACGGTAAGAGCCTTAGTACCAAGCATCCTTCGTTCATATTAACGTGAAACTATTCACAATCACCTTATTCTCAATAATTCTCACTCATTACTAGCAATATTTCTATAAATTTTCTCTAAGTGTTTACTTCTCAGACTAATTATCCCTAAAATGATGTGTAAAAAACAGTAGGTATGAAATATATTAAAGAAATTAAACTGTAAATTTAAAACAATGTTCATTTATTCTTCAGTCTCAGTTGCACATTTTGAATTGCAGGACATGTTTCGAGCATTCTTAATAATTTCAGAATTCTAATAAAGTTAAAATAAATATGCATCGTCTAATATTTTACAAAAGCAGAAAATTATTGTACATTAAAGTAGAAGTTACTTAATTAGATGCATGATCAACCCGTATTACTTCTTCATACTGTGTTTTACAACTGTGGTCAATGTTTCGAATAGATGTCTAGTGGAAGCAGGGGAGAGGGGAATGGTGAAGGGGAGGAAGAGAAGGAAGGGGAAAAAAGGAAGCTAGGGTAATAGAGGAAAAAGAAAGCTGCGAGGAGCACTTTCAGGACTGTCACGAGCTCAACAAAAAGGCATGCTGGAATTATAATAAGAATAATTATGTAAAAAATCTTTTTAAGGTATTAACACTGCAGAACAATGGGTGTTTAAACTGTAAATTGCATAACACAGTAAAAGTACAAAAAGGGACGATGGGTAAAGAAGTTGAGGGAGGGGGGACGCGAAGGAATAGTGGTAAGATGTAATGGGTTAAACTAGAGAGGGTCTTATACTAAAACTGCAAAAAACAATTACGTAAATATGTTCCTTTAAAATATTAAAAGAAAAGCTGACTGGATATGTAAAGGTGTAAAATAAATAAAATAGTAAATTGTAGAAGTGGAAAAATGTAACACAAACTGAATTAGTGTCTGAAAATATAAAAATCGTGAAGCATTGAAAGTATAAATCCATAAAGTCTTGCTTTGAAAGTATAAAAACTGATACAGTACAAAAATTGTCGACATAATTTTAAAAGTATAGAATAATGAATGATGACTAGTTAAAAGACATAAAGAATGTAAAATTATTGAAATGCAATTATGTAGAAAATCTAGAGCTCAATTAAGTGTCACTAAATATTAAAAATTTAAAATACTAATGGTACAAATCCACGAAAACTGTAAAATAATAAATTTTAAAAGTGAAACTATGTGCTACAACCTAAGTTACAGTTAACACTGTGTGACAGATACAGTTAATTCCTTTCACTTCAACTTAGTGACGTTGTACGGCATACAGTTTTGCTGTTAGTACAGAAACCAGTCTTCACGCTAGCCTGCTGCTAGGACGGTGAGTGAGACGATGCGCTGTCGGTTTGTTTTCTCAGTGTGAGGGGCAGTTGCTCCTAAGTGCGCTGTGTTAGGGTTGACGACTGGAAGAGGCCTTAAATGTGTCTAAAGGATGTAGTGTTAACAAAATCGTTCTGCTGATTTAATGTGTTGCCACGGTCTTACCACTTCCCCCTCCTCCCCCTCCCAGCTCAGCTACTTTCCTATCACCCACAGATATTTATATAAAACACTGATGACTGGGTGTTGCGTGCTGTCCTTAGGTTATTTAGGTTTAAGTAGTTCTAAGTTCTAGGGGACTGATGACCATAGCTGTTAAGTCCCATAGTGCTCAGAGCCATTTGAACCATAAAACACTGACCGCAGTTGCAATTCGCAGTTCTCTGATATGAAGTTCGGATCACATAAGTCGGATTGCTTAACCAATTACGTAGGTGAATTCTACATTTATGTGCAAATCTTTTTTACTTATTGAATAGTATTTGACAGTACATGTTTAGCTTTACTTTTTTTTAAACTGAAGATGGCCTAAACTGAACGAAACATGTTAGGTAATGAAAATGTGCAATTGGGAATAAAGGTTAAATGAGTTTAATTTAAAAAGCAGTACAGTTCTTCTTGGGACGAATATGTCGGGTATAGTCAAACTACAAAAGTCCTATCGCTTATATCAGCTATTCAAATGTATCCAAATACTGTTAAACCTTAATATAGTAATAATTATCACCTTAATCTGCACTGTCGAGGTAGTTTGTGAAGCCTACGTTTGAATTTAATGTATCTATTTTTGTTACAAATATTCAAATAGGTACAGATATCTCCTGATAAGGCTGCTACTTACCTGAACTGTCACTAATAATCAATATCTGAGACTGTAAATTTATGAATGGATATAAACGGCACGCCAGCATGTGTGGCCGAGCGGTTCTAGGTGCTTCAGCCTGGAACCGCGCAACCGCTACGTTCGCAGGTTCGAATCCTGCCTCGGGCATGGATGCGCGTGATGTCCTTAGGTTAGTTAGGTTTAAGTAGTTCTGAGTCCTAGGGGACTAATAACCTCAGATGTTAAGTCCCATAGTGCTCAGAGCCATTTGAACAATTTTTTATAAACGGCACGTTTTGCTGTCTGTAGTGTACTGCGATCGGCAGGAAAGAACTAACGATCAAGTCTGAACACACTTTATTTAACTAAAACGCCCTCGTGGGGGGCACTAATTTCCAAACTCAAGAGGAACAAGAAACACAATTATTCTTGTAGTAGCAAAAGCCAGATAAAAGTTACAAGACAATGAAAAGAAATAATAAGAAGCAAAATACTACGCTACACAAATCCCAAGTGGCGTTACGCACAACGAGATACAAATTTCTGTGGAAGACTACGGCGAGTGTCTACTGGGCTAGAACCGGCGTAGGTATTGGCCGGAGCTGTCCTAGCTGTAGGTACGCACTGCCGGTCTGACTCTTAGTCACATCAGTTCCAGTTGGTGGATCTCTGTCACTTGGATTTTCACAAAGTAGTGCCGTGTTTATCCGGAAAGCCTGTTGATGTTTATTTTCACCGACGATTATTTTGGTATGAGCTCTCGAAGGGAGGTCGGCAGCCAACCTTTCTTGTCTATTGTGGGGGCCCTGTAACTGATAAGCGGCCGCTATGACACTGTCGGTGATTCATTACGGTGACGCGAGCACCATATGTGAGTGGTAACGGAGTGCAAGGCACAGAGCGTGTAAAGCAACAGTCGGTGTGAGCGAGTGAACTAGTACTGTTGCGAGGACACAATTATCGTCGCCTGTGGTTGACTGCTTTGTCTATTGATGTGCAGTAATGGACTCCAATTTGAGAAGAGCTCCAGATGCTAGTGGCACTGAAATTTGTATTAACTCCCATCTCGAATGGATTGCATTCGTTAGCGACAAATTGAAATAGAGCCTGAATGATGATCTGTCAAAGCATAAATATTTTTGCATACTGAAAAGATACTCCAAGATTAAATTGAACGATATGTCATTTGTCTAACTAAAGTGATTTGGATAAAACCAGACTGGGTTGGAATATAGTAGTGAAGTTCCATGTTAACTCTTCTTGTAACGTGACAATCCATGTGGCTCGCTTAATTAGAATAATATGTCACAGCTCGTGGAATTGACTTGAACTAGTGGTTCTAGTGCTAAGGCTACTGGAGAGATGCCGCGCGGGGTGGCCGCGCGGTCTTTAGCGTCTTGTCACGGCCAAGGCGACTACCCCCGTTGGAGGTTCGAGTCCTCCCTCCCTCGGGCATGGGTGTGTGTGTCGTCCTTAACGTAAGTTAGATTAAGTAGTGTGTAAGCTTAGGAAGCGATGACGTAAGCAGTTTGGCCCCGTAAGACCGTACCACAAATTTCCAATTTTCTACGAGAGAGAAATTGAGTTGGTCTGTAATGTGCGACTACCACTTTAGCGGATTTTGTTAACATGGTGCCTTCCCGGAGCGTTATCTCTGCCACTTTTATATTAGTAACCTTGCTGTCAGTTGCATTTCCTGCTTGAATATTATACCCTATACTTGTGAGCGGTTGTTGTATAGTTTCAATTCTGTATGTTTCCTTTTGTCCACTCAGTGTTTTGTAGTATTTGTTGGGTTCTCTGGATGTCTCGCGTGTATCTGATTTATCTCTGTTTCACAGCTATTGACTCACGTAATTGTTTTACGTCTTTTAGTTAAAGGATTATAAATTAAGCACTTGGTTCCAAACTGGGTTTTGTTATATGGCGCATGCGCATCTGTGTAAAGAGTACCTTGCGTAATTAGGTTATCATTTATTTAAGATTATTGCGGAATCTGCATTCATGTAAACGTAAATGTGTTTGTTTCGAAGGCCATACAGCGACGAAATGAAGGTTGTTTAAGGGATCCGATGCGAGGCAGTGTAATTTGTAGTATTCCCAAACGCTAATATTGTTCTCTTTTCAGATAAGCAGAACCTATTCGTACGTAACTTGTGTGTGGTGGCCTACCTGGAGGTAAGTGATATCCCGCGGTACTAACTACCTCGCTCCAAACCATTGTTCGCAAGCGTGTTGAGCGGCCTACTGGAATGTTTGCGACATCATCAGGCTAGCCTCTCAACTAACGAAAATAATTTTTCTTTAAAGGTTTGGTTGTTAAATGCTACTTATCAATTGACTGACTACACGAAAGTATTATTTACTGGTTTATCCAATGTATATTTTGTATGAATTTAATTAATAAAGCTTTTTAGTCCGACGCAGGTCAGGCAGCTGCCTACAGCGGCGGTTCTTAAGGATCGTCGGATTCGAAAGAGTGGCTTATAATTTGTTACTGTTTTTCAGCACATTTCATTCACAACTCACGAAAAGAGAATGCGAACGTGATTCAGAACGAAATCGATATGAGTAGCACTGGCAACAATCAGCTCAAATTCATGAACGGAAAAGGGGCAGGTTTTGTTTTAGGAACGGCATTACGTCGTGACAATGTACCTTCTCGCGTGACATTGTGTATGGGAGGCACATCTACTTCCCCGCAGTTAACCTTTGTGATGGGAGGCGATGCTAATGCTGTCATAGGAGTAGCCAGTGTGCACACTCAACAATGCCCATTCAAACTTCAAATTCGAATAAAATACCACCAGTTATTCTAACAGCCGGCAGCTTAACTGGTAGTTACGTTTAATTCGACCACATTAGGTGCTGCAATGGTTAGCTAAATGAACTCGTTTTCGGCCGGACTGCGGTTCAAATCCGCGTCCGGCCATCTAGATCCAAGATTTCTGTGATTTCCCTTAATCGCCCCAGGCAAATTCTGGGAAGGTCCGTCACTAATGACCTCCATGTCGACGACTCGTTAAATCCTATCATCTTCCTTTAGCTTAATTTAAAGTTGTAAAGAGTGCAGTGTGGTTCGTTTGTGATTCGTATTTTAGTATTAAATAAAATGAGTGGCACTCTGAATACGAGGTTGTAGGTACCGGGAACTCGCGAAAGTTAAGGCAGTAAAGAAAACGGAAACTGTGAATAGATGCGCGCAAATCGATGTGCTATTTAAAAATCAAACACAGTCAGCTAGTTCTAGCTCGAGCTCGAGCCTAGAAACATCAGAGTCTAATAATGTGGAGTGTAATACTGTGGTGCAGTATCGAAAATAGTGCAGCGTGTCGTTTATCTGTGTCAGGCTTTCAGATACTAGGAACCAGGATAATGGCGCGGAAACAATATTTCAGTTGACCCAAATGACGTATATAAAGCGAATGATGGTAGTGATTCAGTTTCTAGCGCTCCCTCGAAATGGATAATAAACGAATCCCTTCGCGATCACATTGCTAAACAAGGTCATGTAGCACATAATGTGGATTGCGGTTTCAGTAAATCATGAAGCAATATACTGCCTTTCCGAGGTACTTAAATAAAGGTTTGTTTATCAGAATCATGAGGAATGGAGAGAAACAACAAAGACTATTTCTAATGTACTCTTAAAGCAAGGGCAGTTTATTATGTGTACCATTTTTATTGTTCGGTAGAACATTACAGTCTGCATAACCGAATGAGTGAATCAGTTATTGGAAAAGGCCAATACGGAATAACTGCCCATGAAAATTCAGCAGGAATTGTGTTAACTTCTAAAGTTAGAGGACAAGTCACATGGAGAACAGATAAGAAACTAACATCTCAGCGTGAGACAGAAGTAACATATTGGAGTGACGCGTTAAGTAGAGTTGTAGCTGGGGTCCAAAACTTGTGAATACAACGCCTGTCTTTCGGGGAGCACTACTATGGGCTTGTGTTAAACACCGCGGAAATTTCGAGACAGCATTACAGTTTATAGCAGAATTCGATCTCTTTCTACTTTGACATGTAGAACTTTATGGGAATAAATGGGAAAGGAGAACCTCATTTCTTTCTTTTAAAACGTAAGAACTCTTTTCAGTTCTAGCGAAAAGGGTGCTGAAGATAATTGTAGATGAAGTGAAGGGAGCTATATGTTTTTCCACCATATTTGACTCCACATGTGATATTTCAGATTTGGATAAAGTGTCCTTTCTTTTAATGAGGTACTTATCAAAAGGTGGATTTTCTGTTGAAAGACTTATCTGTTTTGAAACAAATTCTAGGCACAAATGAGAAGAATTTGTTGATTAATTAGTAAATTCATTAAATAATTATAATACAGACATTCATGTATGCAGGGATCAGTCATACGGCAATGTTGGCAATATGCCTTCGTCTCGTCCCAGAGCTAGAATTAAACAAAATCAACCCTCTTGCTGTATGTATTCTGCGTACTCTCCCTTAACCGTGAGATGGTGTCCAGTAAAGCGTTGTCCTCAAGCGGCTTCAGTTTTCCGTTTGTTGTAACAAATATCCACTTTCTTCTCTGATCCGACGAACCGATGGGATATTTAACAGTTAAAATTGAGCAGAAACATGGTACCTGTTGGAGTAGTTTCATTGTTATTGGGTAGAAATAATATCAGCTGTGGAAGTTATTCAGGGTGATGAAACCCACAAGGCTTCGCTAAGATGTAAGGTGGCTGGAATGCTGAACAGACTGCAAAGTCTGGAAACTGCGATAAGAGTTCTAATGCTTCAAAAATTGTTGCAAAGTATTGATACCGATATTGGAACTAGAATAAAGTTACGTGGTTCCTTTACTTGAATACGTTCGATATATTCTTTCTATGTACAATACATACGAGAACGTTGTAATCGGAAAGAGTAAGGTAAATATGTACAAAACAGCCACAAAAGGAAAAAGTCAAGAAAATTTAAAGTGGACGAAATAGCCCGGTTTAACACTATTTTTGAAGAAAAGGAAGATTTTCGGGTGAATACATTTCTCGGTATTATTGACAGATTTATATCTGAAATGGAGAAATGAAAAAACATCGTCTGAACAACGTTGGGTTCCAAAGAAATTTTCCTGTGCGAGACAGCACTGATCTATTGAAATGTGCTGGACAACTGTAGCATGATTACGAAGACAACTTGGAAGCATTTTTGGGTGATGAAGTTATTTATTTTAAAGCATACGTGAAGAGCAACGCAATAAAACCTCTTCCCTAAGTAATTTGCAAAGTGTTGCATCACAGCCACGTTGAAGAGCTATTTCCTAATTTTGTGAGTGTACTAGGAATATTTCTGTCAACCGCTGCAAACAACTGTTCTGCTGAGTGGTGTTTCTCACTCCTCAAGAGACTCAAGAATTATTGGGGCCACCAAAGTCGTAAGATCAAGCCAACAGTCTTGTTACTTTCTCAATGAATTTTGATACACAGCAACTAGACTATAAAGACCTGATCGACGAATTTGCTACGAAGAAAGAAAGCATTCCGTAAACATCTTTGCCTGACTTGTGTGTGATGAATTCGATTTCCATCTATTAATTATCATTATTATTATTATTATTATTATTATTATTATTATTATTATTATTATTATTATCAGCAGCAGTAGAGCCACAGTACTCAGTTACATAGAGATGTAAGCTGTTCGGTGTTATATTTATTTAGAAGTGAGGGGCGGAAATATTTTTCTTTACCTAGTGGCGGCAAATAACTAAATCCATCCCTCACTGCATTCATTTAATCCAGGACTTGCTCCACACCACCCTTCATCCTTTGGTACAATACACTGACAAATTTCACTCTATATGGAGATGGTATCTGTTCCTTCGGACATGTCCGAAAGAACAGATACAATCTTCACATATATTACAGGCCATTAGAATTGCTACACCAAGAAGAAATGCACATGATAAACGGATATTCATGGGACAAATATATTTTACTAGAACTGACATGTGATTACACTTTCAACCAATTTGGGTGCATAGATCCTGAGAAATCAGTACCCAGAACAATCACCTCTGGCCGTAATAACGGCCTTGATACGCCTGGGCGTTGAGTCAAACACAGCTTGGATGGCGTGTACCGGTACAGCTGCCCATGCAGCTTCAACACAATACCACAGTTCATCAAGAGTAGTGGCTGGCGTATTGTGACGATCCAGTTGCTCGGCCACCATCGACCAGACGATTTCAATTGTTGAGAGATCTGGAGAATGTGCTGACCAGGGCAGCGGACGAACATTTTCTGTATCCAGAAAGGCCCGTAGAGGAACTGCAACATGCGGTCGTGAATTATCCTGCTAAAATGTAGGGTTTCACAGGGATCGAATGAAGGGTAGAGCCACGGATCGTAACACATCTGAAATGTAACGTCCACTGTTCCAAGTGCCGTCCATGCGAACAAGAGGTGACCGAAACGTGCAACCAATGGCACCCCATACCATCACGATGGGTGATACGCCAGTATGACGATGACGAATACACGCTTCCAATGTGCGTTCACCGCGATGTCGCCAAACACGGATGCGACCATCATGATGTTGTAAACAAAACCTGGATTCATCCGAAAAAATGACGTTTTGGCATTCATGCACACAGGTTCGTCGTTGGGTACACCATCGCAGGCGCTCCTGTCTGTGATGCAGCGTCAAGGGTAACCGCAGCCATGATCTCCGAGCTGATAGTCCAAGCTGCTGCAAACGTCGCCGAACTGTTCGTGCAGATGGTTGCTTGTCTTGCAAACGTCCTCATCTTTTGACTCAGGGATCGAGACGTGGCTGCACGATCCGTTACAGCCATGTGGATAAGATGCCTATCATCTCGACTGCTAGTGATACGAGACCGTTGGGATCCAGCACGGCGTTCCATATTACGCTCCTGTTCCATTGAATCCATATTCTGCTAACAGTCATTGGATCTCGACCATCGTGAGCAGCAATGCCGCGATACGATAAACCGCAATCGCGATAGGCTACAATCTGACTTTTATCAAAGTCGGAAACGTGATGGTACGCATTTCTCCTCCTTACACGAGGACAGGCAACGCCGGTCAACTGCTGTTTGTGTATGAGAAATCGGTTGGAAACTTTCCTCGTGTCAGCACGTTGTGTGAATGCTCTGAAAAGCTAATAATTTGCATATCACAGCATCTTCTTCTTGTCGGTTAAACTTCGCTTCTTTAGCACGTCATCTTCGTGGTGTAGCAATATTAATGGCCAGCAGTAATATAGGGCGAGTCAAAAGTCCTTGGACAAAGTTGGAAGATTGAAGGGAAAATTGAAATGTGATGATCTTAACATGGGTTTGATGTGGGACAGCTACTTTTGGAGTGAATGTCATTCATGGACGCCATCTTGAAATTTGCCATTTTGGATTCAAGTCATTTTTTTAAATGCGAAGGGGGGTGTATGAAACATCAAATAACACTCGTTGAATTCTGGAATTTAGTGGTGTAAACTGTTTTTGTCTATCTTGTACAATTTAGAGGTTATTCATGTTGAAAGTTGGGACATTGCCTTCATACCGAATGCTACAACACATGTTCTACGTGTTGTCCATCCCGTGCAATGCACAACCGTAGTCGGTAGTCGCCGCAACCACATTAATAACTTCTAAACTGTACAGGACACACAAAAACAAATTACACCACTCAATTCCAGAGCTCAAGCCCGTGTTATTTATTGTGTCATACACCCCATTCCCATTTTGAAAAATTTCTTGAATCCAAAATGGCGGATTTCAAGATGGCGGCCATTAATAACATTCACACCAAAAGTTGCGGCCCCACGTCAAACCTATGTTCCCATCATCACATTTCATTTTTTTCCCTTTAATCTTCCTACTTGTGAAGGTGTCCAAGGACTATTGACTCACCTTATATATATATATATATATATATATATATATATATATATATATATATGTATGTATGTGACATACTATATGTATGTATGTGACTTTTCGTCACCAAACGAAAGACGAAAGAATCAGCATCATCACAGTGAAATCAGCCAATAAATCCTACACAATAATCAACGCACATGCACCGACTAATGACTACAACAGGAAAAATCCGGACGAAATTGATGACTTCTGGACGACGATGGAAGAAACTATCAGAAAAATTCCTGCACATAGAGTCAAAATAATACTGGGAGACTTCAACGCCAAAAACTCGGAAAAGAAAAGATATACAGACATATCACAGGAAAACATACTCCACACAATGACACCAACAAAAACGGAAAACATCTGATAGACTTTTGCAAAAGCCACGACCTCGCCATTATGTCAACAAAATTCAAGAAACCAACATGAAAACTTACCACATGGAAATTCCCCAGCGGAAAGCAAGAACTACAAATCGACCACGTAATAGTGCAGAAAGACTCACAAAAAGAAATTTTGAACATAGACACCCGTAAAGGCTACTTCGACTCAGACCACCACCTACTACAGATCAGGATTCGTCTTTTGCCCAAGAAAAAGCTCCAGAAGAACAAAATTGTTAGATCAGATCCAGAATACGTTACTTTAAACCAGACACAAATATTACACAAAATTAAAATGGAGAAAACGACAGACTGGACACAACTTTCACGAAGAATCCGAGAGGCCATGAAACTAGCACAAGCACCACGCACACGGAAAAGCCGTTGGTGGAACCACACATGTGACCAAGCTATTGACCAACAAATCAGTCCATGGAAAAAATTTAGTAGCCATAAATCCCAAGAGAATTGGATGAACTTCTTGAAAACACAGAAGCAATCAAGCAATATCATTCGCAGTGAAAAACGACAGTATGACAAACGTCGACTGACAGAGATCGAATCGGACTTCATGAAGAACAATACAAGAAACTTCTACAGAACGTTCAGAGAAAATATGACTGGATATCAACCACCCAACTTGTGCTTCAGAAGACCGGATGGAACCCTAGAAACCAATACCAAAAACAATTGTGACATTCTGGCAAAGTACTTTGAAAAACTGCTCAACACGGACCCCCCCCCCCCCCCCATGGAAGAAATGATGACAGAAACGAGCACATACAATCCAGATAGTGAACCTCCTACTCTAGAAGAAGTTAAAGAAATAATAAAGTCACTCAAGAATCGTAGAGCACCAGGAGAAGATGGCATCATCGCGGATATCTGGAAGTTACAAGACCCAGAACTCACCAAAGACATCCACAGGATCTTCGAAGACATCTGGAAGACCATGAAAATTTCTGACGACTGGAAAACTGCCCTGATACACCCACTACACAAAAAAAGGTGACAAGACTGACCCGAACAACTACAGAGGAATATCCCTACTACCGGTCACATACAAGATCCTCTCTAAAGCTTTACTGAACAGACTAGAATGCCAGACCGACCATTTGATTGGGGATTACCAAGCAGGCTTCCGTAAAGGGCGGTCTTGTGCGGAACAAATTTGGAACCTGAAAATGATTTTACAACACAAACAGAACCTGATCATTACCTTTGTTGACTTCAAAAAAGCGTACGACTCTATCGACCGGAAAACTCTCTTCAAAATTCTAGCAGAATACAAAGTAGACAACAAAACACGGGCTATCATAGAGAAAACTTTAACCAACACGGTCTCCAAAGTAAAGTTCTGTGGGGAACTATCAGAGCCCATTGAAATTCGCACAGGTGTCCGACAAGGCGATTGCCTCTCACCTCTCCTTTTCAATCTGGTGTTAGATAAGGTCATAAAAGAATGGGAAACATCACAACAGGGGATAACCTTAGGAAACCTACAGATTAAATGCCTGGCTTTTGCAGACGATTTGGCGATTGTCACGAAAGGTATAAAGGAAACAAAAGACGCTATTGAAAAACTGCACGAAATCGCTCCCAAAACTGGACTACAGATCTCTTACGAAAAGACACAGTTTATGAGCACAAAGAAACTCTCATCTCTGAACACAAAGTATGGCACGATTTACAAAACGGCAAACTTCAAATACCTCGGTGAAAAACTTCAAATGAGTGGACATAACAGAGACTCAAACGAAGAAAGAAAGACTAAACTGGGCAAGGCATACAAAGTAGTGTGGAATCATTACAACAAGAAGTCTATCTCACAAAAAGCCAAATTACGACATTACGACACGGTGGTGCTCCCCGAGGCACTATATGCAGCAGAGACTACACTAATCCTAGGGCATACACGTATCAGACAATTTGAAAAAGTAGAACGGAAAATACTTAGGAAAATATTTGGCGCAACTAACAACAATGGAATATGGATCACGAAACCTACAGAGGCACTGTACGAACATACGGAGACAATCACAGAAAAGATTAGAAAACGCAGACTACAATTCTATGGACACCTATACAGAATGCCATCACACAGGCTGACAAAACAGATCTTTGACTGGGTAACCACTAGAAACAACAAATGGGTGGCAGAGGTAGAAAACGACCTGAACCAACTCAACATAACAGCAGACACAATAAATGACAGAATAAAGTTCAGAAACATCATTAAGAAAAGTAAACTACATGAGGTACAATGTGACAAACGAACAGGCATAAAATGGAGCGAAGAACGCAGCAAGATCACAGCCAGAAGATGAAAGAAATATGGGCAACCAAAAAGGCAATCAAGATGAAGCCGAAGACACAAAGCCGACAAGAAGCATGGACAGAGGACCGGAAACAGAAACACAGCGAGCGAATGAGGGAAGTTTGGGCAGCAAGGAAGGCAGCAAAAGGAACTGGCCATGTAGTTTAGTCCAAATGCGCTCTTTAAGGGCAAAACACCAATAATATATATATATATATATATATATATATATATATATATATATATATATATATATATATATATATATATATCGTTAAGTCTCGCCGGACATTTGACCATCTTCTTCTGTGCACATGCACAAACAGTGCCAGAACTCTTACGGGAATCGGCAAAAAGCCACAAGTAATGAGTATAATGGGCAGGGCACTGTGAATATAGTGCGGTACAGTAAGTAGGGACTGTGGGTCTCACGTGAGGCGTGCCAGAGATAAATCCCTGCAGTCGCATTATCGTTTGTGTCCTCGTTGGCTCAGATGGATAGAGCGTGTGCCATTAAAGCACGAAATCCCGGGTTCGAGTCCCGGATGGGGCCCAAATTCTCAACTGTCCCCGTTGACTTATATCGACACCTGTATGCAGCTATGGGTATTTATTTCATTGAAATTTCACTCTATCTTGTCAGGATAATGGAAAGAATATATGTAATAGGTAAAAAGTCATAAATTTTCCAATATCAAAGGGGATAGTAATAAAAATGGTGTATGGAGACTGAAGTTCCTAAATCTTTAAGACGTTCGTGTCTATTTTGACCCACAAGGATTTTTAATGGTCTACAATTCTGAAAATATTTCATTTTAATATATTGTCTTCATTGAATTTGTTTTCACCTGAGTGAAGTATATTCTAACAAAGACAAGAATTGTTTTGGAGCTATAGTTTGGCAATATCAGGAATAGTACCTCTCAAGCTGTTCAGGTCTTTTCAGACTCTGTGTATTTTAACCATCATTATTACAGCAAATTCCTTCAATATTAAATTTGCCAGGAATGGAACGTGTGTGGATGCCGTAGGGTGCTGCAAAGAAGTGAAGTCACTTTGCTCTAAACAGTAGAATGTGTATTTCTGTGGGAAGAAGGGAAGGAAGAGTGTGAGACTGTTTTTTCCTGTAACCAAATCAGCTTCTAAAGGGGTTTCCTTCTACTCAGGTCACTAGGTTTCTATCTTTATAATAAACTTTGTATGTTTTTCTTCAAGATAATGGCCTTTTTGTAAGGTGATAAAATAGTAGACATACTTGTGAACATACCTGATAGTGATGAAGTATTTCCGGAGTGTGAAGATCTTGTTCGGGAATGCTGATCTTTAACTTCACTATAAGGCGCAGATGATACACTAGAACAGCAAATGGTAAGCTGTGCAGTTATGATGTCAAAGGATAAATTAATTGACGAAGAGAGAACTCCATCCTCAACTGGGACGGCAAGAAACCTGTAGTTCACCCGACTGCAGGACCAACGAGGTATGCCACTTGTCGCATTAGATAAGATTGTTCCTTTATCCAGCTGAAAACACAAATGTATTCTAATTTATATCGAGATAATTGGAAAAAAATGTGATGTTCTTGAGATACATGCTTAATAAGTTTGTTGCTAGTATCAAGAGGTTATAAGTCACGTGACGAGTCTATGAAAGTTTAGGGGTTGAGTAGTCTACAAAGTTAGCCAAGTTTTCAGAGCTACAGTGGCACTCGAAACGTTAAGAAACATGTCAGAGGTAATTCGATTTGATTACTATGAGAAGAGGCTACAAAGACGTGAACAAGATAAGTTCGCACCTATAAGGGATTTGTGGGAGAAATGGGTAGAGATATTACCTAAATTATACAATTCTATTATGTTTCTTACGTTAGACAACAACTTTACGTATTCAGGGTAAACTGCCCTTTCCTCCAGTATGTGCCAGGTAAACTGCCAAAGTATGTCATGAAGTTTTAGGTATTTGGTGACGGTGAAACAAGTTATATATGGAATGTTCAAATGGTTCAGATGCCTCGGAGGACTATGGGACTTAACTTCTGAGGTCATCAGTCCCCTTAGAACTACTTAAAGCTAACTAACCTAAGGACATCACACACATCCATACCCGAGGCAGGATTCGAACCTGCGACCGTAGCGGTCGTACGGTTCCAGACTGTAGCGCCTAGAACCGCTCGGACACTCCGGCCGGCTATGTACGAAATATTCAGCAATATACTGCCAAACGAGCACGTAGTGCCCTGAAGAGAACCAAGATCAGAGGGTTGTAACTCACTTGTCTTACGGCTTGAAAATACGTAACATTACCGGCTTCAACTTTTTCACCTCCTATTAAATAAGACAAATGCCAATGAAGAGAAGTATCACAATCATTGGAACTGTGCGGAAAACGAAACCCTCCATCCCACCAAAACGATTGCGGACCAGGGG
This sequence comes from Schistocerca cancellata, assembly GCF_023864275.1. Lineage (NCBI taxonomy): Eukaryota > Metazoa > Arthropoda > Insecta > Orthoptera > Acrididae > Schistocerca > Schistocerca cancellata. Next base: position 343,507,329 of record NC_064631.1, on the reverse strand, counting down.
GTTTCCCAGTTACAGATCAACATTAGCTTTCTCAAAGGACACAAGGATTGTATCGTACGTCGCAAAGAAAGACCCTGCGCTACTGAGCTGAGCCCCCTGCCTCACGATGCAAAAGTAAGTGATGCCACTAAGCGAAAACATCTAAATATTTTAGACTACGAACCTGCGAACCCACTAGACAAGTTGGTGGTGAATTATTCAGAAAACAGGAAGACAAACAGACCGGCATCAGGCTGTTTTTGGCAGGAAGCACAGTTCCAAAGAGAGACTGAACGTCATTCGTATTATGAACTATTTCTTTGTTTAACGGAACACACTACGTTCGATTTATTAATCTACCGGAAAAAGACCTACACTAGTGCTGATTACTAAGAAACAGCATAATTTATAATCGTAAAACTGCACCAGACTGATTAATAGCAAATGATTAAATACAACAATAAAAGAGCTAAAAATAGTTTCTCGAAAGAAATTTTAAGATTTACAATCCAAAATAGAAGTGTACCCCCCAAATAAGAACCATAAAAGAAAATTACTATACCACCAGATAGCGGAGATGCGCAAGGTGCACTAGAGAAATATTGTGACAAAATTAATGTTAGATACTGCGTCCTGAGTGGAACAAATAGTCGGTGAGAACCTTCATGAAATTAACGAATCTTATATCTGCTAGTGTTTGGCTACTTCAGAAACCAGCAGTGTATACAAGGAGTAAGATTCATATCCATTCATATGACCCAACGACTCTTACATAAACACATTTAAGTGAATAAATCTAGTAATTATACAGTTGGGAAATTAGCCGTTAACACTTCAACAATTTACATGAACCACTAAAAAATTAAAAGAAGAGCTGTAGCAGGCAGGCAGTGATTAAGGCACAAATAAATACATCGACGTGCTGTACGACCCAGTCTTTGCAAGTCTTCGTGGGCTCAGAAAGATTAAGTGGTGCAGGACCACCTGCATTCGGCTCTCCGTTCGGTCGAGCGCGGACTAGGCTCCGTTTTCGGCCGCTGCGCCTGTTCTATAAACCAGGCAGATCTAACCCAAGTCCCACCAAAAGAAACACAAACGGTAGCCTAATTAACAGATGAGTACAGAAATAAGGTCAGGGGCTACCATGGGTCTAACGCCGCCACACGGCAGTCAAAATTACAGCAACAAGTGAAACAAGTAAATAATTTTTCAGTGAGTTCACGGAGTCAATGAAACTTGTAAGGCGGCCGAAATCTAAACACATTTCAAAATACAGTTACCGAGCAGGAAGTTCGACTGCCAACCACAAATCGTACGAAACTCGCGCCGCGTGGGGAAGGGGCTACTAAATAAGCGCCATGCCCAGCGGAGCACTAAATCCCTCGCAAACGCTTTCGGTTGGCTAACAAACCTCAAAACATCTGCAGGCAGAACATAATATTTTGAATAACTTTACAGCCACATATAAAACAGTAGCAACAAACGCAAAGTAAGACAAACAATAAAAGAAAACACAGTCAAACTTGGTAGTATAGACACCCAATAAGACAGTGAATGAAACTGTGCTCTCCAGTAGTAGTACATGCACGGCGTGGAACTTGAAATGCAACCACTTAATACGGGGTGATTATAATTAAAGCTAAACTTTCGCAATGCTGTAGGAATAACACCACTGGTCAGAATGACGTCAAATTGCAAAAGAATATTATCGGAGAAGGGGGAAAACATATGGCAGAAGAAATAAAATAGTGTGAAAATTGATCAGTAGATGGCACTGTATGTGTCAGAATACGTAAATGGAAACATCTATCATGAGTACGACTCATTGAAGTTGGTATGTCAAGAATGATGACTGTGCACATGTCGCTCTGCAGAAGTTCCGGACACTGAAGGGTTTGAAAAAAGGCGTTGGTCCGATGACTGCTGTGGGTGTGGAGAAAATGATTGGGAAATTCAAAAAGACAAGTTCTTTGGTGTGCAACCTGGTAGATGGAGGAAACGAATAGATTCGACGTCAGTGGAAGCAGTGGCCACACCAATGCCGGAGGAGACGAGTGGTGGTGTGCAAACCTGTAATGCACGTAGTGCCCTAACATTGGACATGCCCGTGAGCATGATGCGTAAAATCCTACGAAACATCCTTCTTTGTATCCATTCATAATTACCCATGTGCACGAGTTGCTTCCTGTTGACCTGCCAGCAAGAGAGACCTTTGGTTTAGAATTACTTGCTCGCATGGAAGTGGACAATGACTGGCAGTGGAAGATTTTGTGGACAGACGAAACCCACTTCTATCTGACAGGATATGTCAATACAGAGAACTTTCGAATATGGGCAACGAAAAATCGACACGCAAATCAAACACTACCACTTAATTCTGAAAAAAATCAGTGTGTGGTGCGGATTTACGGCATCATTTATCATAGGCCATATTTTTTCGAAGAGACAGGTTCTTCCAGTCCTGTTACCTGTACGGTCACTGGTAAGAGCTATGAGTGTCTCTTGCGCAACTACGTCATTCTAGCTCTGCGAACAGCGTGGATGTGTAGATGGGATCATTTTTATGCAAGATGGCGCACCTCCGCACATTGCGAATACAATTAAGCAGCTGCAGAAGCGCCATTTAGGAAGTGCTAGAATTATTAGCCGCCATTTACCTAGAGCCTGGCAGTCCCGATCACCTGATCTTAATCCGTGTGACTTCTGGCTGGGGGGCTGTGTGTGAGATGTTGTTTCAGTGTTCCGATTGCAAACTTAGCTGCACTGAAGGCACGCATTGCGCAACACATTCTGAACGTGACCCTGGAAACGCTTCGATCAGTTGTGGAAAATGCTATTTCTCGATTTCAACTTGTTGCAGAAAACGGTGGCAACATCCTGAACATATTTTGCGCCAGTCACATGAAAATTAATAACCCGGTCTGATTTTGATTGATGCTTTTTATGCTATTTTGGCCTCAGGAGAACCAAAAACCGATGTCAGTGATGCTTTTTATGCAGTATTTGCCCTTAGAACAATTAATAACCAATATTTCCCATCCGATGTGATATGCCGTGGTGGATGGGCGTACGTAACTATCACACATTACACCTATGCCCATTGAGTAGTACAGTTTGTTTAACGTCCTACGTACACATTAGGCATTGTAGTATGCTATATTTTTGTCATTTGTAATCGACCACTATTAAATTATGATGCTTACAGCTCCATCTATTGCTACATTTTGTAAATATTGATTTTCCTCCTGCCATAATTTTTCCCCCTTCTCCGATAATATTCCGTAGCAATTTGACGTCGTTCTGACCAGTGGCGTTATTTCTACAGCAGTATGAAAGTTTAACTTTAATTCTAATCTCCCTGAATAAAAATGCAAACCGTCACAAATCCGACGCCTTACGCAGTCAACTAGGAAGTTGAGACCCAGTTTCGCAAATACTCACAATGGAACATTAAATAAAGAAACAATTTCAGCAGTTTTATAGGAATACACACACAGCTCTCCTGTCTAGAGAAAGAAGCGGGCTCATTTATCAGAAGTGTGGTATGGAACCGGACGTGAACCTCTAACAAACGAAGAGAAAACTACCGATCTAGACGGTCACAGTACTGGTACGGGAAATGGTATTTATAGCTATGGTTACGGCGGATGATCGGCTCACTCATATCCAATAAACCAGACATATCGGTACAACCATCCGGAAGGACAGCGTGGAGCCAACACACAACTTCAACAAGCCTCCAGGTCCAGTTGGTCGCTGAAGTACGCAACAATTTCTTCCCACTGTACGCGCCTCACACGTAGAAAGATTTTCAGCCAGCCACAACCCAGGTAATAATGGCCCGCAATCCAGTATCCAGCCTGACCGTCTCTTTCTGATATTGCTACAACGCTCAGAGCCGGTGACTGTCAACTATCAAACGTCTAATAACCATCAACCGCCGTCAGGCTACTCGCCTCGCCGCCAGGTTCGAACTCGACAGCCTCACCCCGGACTCACTGTCAGTGCCCTCACGCATCCGATCTCCGCCCTCCTAAGGCACAGATGCTCCACTAGAGACTGTGGCGCGACCTATCGATAAGGCAACGGTTCAGGTTTATTGTTGTGTTCTCAAATATCATCGACGTATCTGTGTGTAACTCTTACACAAGGCAACTTAAGCGCATTGGAAATCAAACACCCTACAGCAAAGAAGACTATTCATAGAAACTCTTGGCGAGCAGCTTATTTATGGGGATATGAAACGACGATGATATTTTCCGAGAGGAAATGCTGTAATAGAAGGTGTAGTGAGGAGAATACTACCTGAATCCACAACCTTCAAATCGGGAGGAAATGATACTAGGAGAAAGAAGAGAGGAAGACGTCATGTATGTTGAAAACACTGACAACAAAAGTTCAGTGAAATGAGTTAAGTGTAAAAAAATTCACTTGTAATAAACATCTTACACACACATGTAAAATCTTTTGGTTGAAGTTAGACATAGTGTAGTACGATAAACACTCACATAATTACAATATTCAAATATTGTATTGTTGCATTATTCTATTATGGAGTTTGAACCATTAATACATTAAAGCACCCTTATTATAACATTATTTATGATCTCAGTATGCAAATGCGTAAAATCATACCTACAGATAGCAGAAGAGCACGGGTCTTTTTGACCCGAACATCTTGAGTGTATGTTGGATACGAACACCGTAGTAGGGTTAGGGGAACATACAGTATTTCTCTTTTCCTGCCAAAAGAAAATTTCTTATTGACGTAACTGAATCAATCATAACAGAAACAGACATATGTAGAATTTGCAATTTATCTTAACCATCTAAAATAACTTTCTGTCCAAAAGAAAAATAAGAAAATATGCACAGGTGTGCAAAACTTAGGGATGACAGCAATTTCAGAAGGTGTGTTAAAGGTAAGTGACATAGCTCAATGCAATCTGCGTCCATACAAAGAAGGAACTTATATAGTATTGTACACAAGGTAACTGAAAAAATGCTCTGTCAGGCGTACAGAAATGACATTTTTATGTAAAGAGAATAATGAAACTGAACCTACCGCGATTTATATGGTGCCTTGGACAGTACAGAAGGCAGGACGTGGTTCTTATTGAGTGTGTGATCAACATGGACGGCAGTGCACGCTGCGCAACGTGTTCCCGTCCTAGCCATGAGGTTAGCATGGGGTTCTTGTCGTAAGGCCTTTCATCCCTTCATGAGCACAGTTGACAGCTATTACATGGTGATTGAAGCATGTGGACGTGTTGAAATTCGTCTTTCCAACAGATCCCACACGTGCTTCATGAAAACAGGTAGGCCAGTCTATACGCCGAATGTTATTAAGGTATTGTTCTTCACAAAAGCAGTTATCTTCATGTAAATTTGTGGCGAAACACTTATGAAACCAAAACGACTTCTCACGTGACTGAAAAATACAATGTTACTATGACTGAGACAGTCACAGTATCTTTGATCAATGGAACTTTGCATTCAAGGAATTCAGGTAATGATGACACTACCATAGTCAGTAAGAAACATATGCTTTGTTAAAGATGGAGAAGTTGAGCCATAGTCAATTTGTGGAAGGTATGACAAAGTCTAAGTCTGACAAAATATTGTGGAGCCCGATCGCTGGTGACAGCGATGGTGTTCGCATCTTCTGCCGGGAAGGCCACATCATAGGTCCAGGTTATCAGAGATTAGCACAGATAGTAGTGACCGGTGGTGTAAGGTTCAATGGGACCAAACTGCTGAGGTCATCGGTCCCTAGGCTTACACACTAATTAATCTGACTTAAACTGACTTACACTAGTGACAACTCACACATCAATGCCCGGGGGAGGGCTCGAACCTCCGACGGGGGTAGCTGCGTTATCCCTGACATGGCGCCTCAAACCGCGCGGCCACCATGCGAGGCGATTACCAGTGTCGTGCTGGCTCTCAGTGAGTTTCTGATAGATGAAAAGCATTTGACACCTGCCCAGGAGCTCACTCTGAGTGGTCTCTCAGGATCGTCCGTTAGCCCAAGTGCAGCCCCCTGCCCAGGATACTGTCGGTCTTACTTTCTGTCACGTGGCCGGTATAAGAAAGAGATCTGTTGCGCCAGTGATGTCGGTGGCAATTAGGTCACCGCCTCATGGCCGTCTGATGCGTTGTCGTCTGATAGAAGGCCGGCTCCTCCTGTAACGTGGTTATAATGTGTGTTGCTGGGGGAGTAGGCGTAAGCCCACGAAACAGCAATCCGTTCACTGCAAGAGCTCGTCCAACAGCGCTGTTCGATGTGGTCGTGCAGTGTGGTCCATAAAAATTAGGTCAGTGCTGAGTGCACTACTGAAAAGACGCACGTGAGGGAAGCAGTAAATGAAATGAACATGTGGCATTCATGTGTGGGAAACACCATACGGGCAAGTGCGGCCGCCGCGTTGCAAGTCTTATTTCAGGTGACACCTTACTGGGCGACTTGCGTATAGGTGATGATGAGAGGAGGACGACAACAGCACGTCACCCAGTCCCAGAGCGGAGAACAATCTCCAACGTGACCGGGAATCGAACCTGGACCCGCTGCGTTGGAGGCAAACACATTACTACTTAGCTATGGTGAAACGATGGGTGCATCGCTGCGACCCAATGCCAACACGTGGTAAACTTTGGAACCAGGTGAATGCAGTATGGATGGTTGCACCACAAGATGCCATTCGCCCCTTGTACGCGTCGATGCCATCACACAGGGAACAGGTTATTAGGGACCATGCAGACCCTGTGCCCACTAGGCAATGGGACACATGCTGAGACGAGGTGACTGAAATACTAATCATTTCTGCAGAACATACTAATGTACATTTCCTACGAATATGAACGTCCTATCTCTAGTGGTTCAAGGTTTTCTGCTTTTTCTAAACATTAATGTATTTATTGTGCAAATGGAACATCACACTAAGTAAATAATCTTCGAATTTATCTTACATCCTAATGGTATATTTCCGGATGTATGTTTCTCATAAAAATATTGGCTGCGAAGACCCCTCTACAACCCATAGAAATTTGTAACAGGAATTGTGAAACACCCTTATACATACGTAACCATTCAGCTATAACAGGTGTGCTCGTTTACTATAACCAGTTCACAGTCATGTGAGGTACTACCAATTTACATCCGGTGGCTACATACGTTATCAGTATCAAGGGTGTCTTAAGGGTTCCAATTAGAATTTACAGGCAAATTGGGCCCATACAGGTCACCATGTATTTAAGTCAAAGTATATGTGCGTAAATTGTTTTACAGGTTTTTAGTTAGAATTTATAGGCAACTCAGGACAATACAGGTTGGCATGTACTTAGTTTCAGCTAGAGTTTGTTAGGTATTTTTAGGTATACAGGGTGTACATTAAGTTCGGGAACACTTTCATTGCTGGCCGGTGTGGCCGAGGGGTTCTAGGCGCTTCAGTCTGAAACCGCGCGACCGCTACGGTCGTAGGTTCGAATCCTGCCTCGGGCATGGATGTGTGTGATATCCTTAGGTTAGTTAGGTTTAAGTAGCTCTAAGTTCTAGGGGACTGATGACCTCAGATGTTAAGTCCCATAGTGCTCAGAGCCATTTGAACACTTTCATTTATTCATTGCCCAAGAACCAAATATTTTACAGATATCATACATATGTCATTTTGAAGAGAAACCCTGAAAGTCTTTTTTAATGTATACCGCCACAGCGAAATTTGGTAATTTGCCGATAGTCAGTGCCGCATCGATGGATCAGCCGTGTCACAGAAGGGGACAGCTGTTTCATGAAATGGGCTCCCCGATCACTGCTTTTCTGAATGTCATTATCCAAGTATTATGCCATTTATTTGCCTTCCAGGGGAGCGTAAGAATCCCTCGGTAGAATGCTAGTAGTCTAGTACCACTATGTCAAACAATTTTTACGAATCTTGTTCACTCCAGTACTTCACGGGAAGTAGTCCGTTAATAATGTGAGCAGTCTCGTTTATTTTATGTTGTGGGGACGTCCATGGAAGCTCCAGAAGTCGTAATCTAGATTTGCTCTTCCAATTACACTCCAGCTTTGATGCAGTGTGAAATGGAAGTTTCCTCTGCTTTACACATGGTACTACACGATACTGTGATACGGCACTGTCACTTGGCGTCAAAGAGTGCGACTGAAGTTCTTACAACGCTTTTTGTGAAGTGGTGTAAGAAGACCTGAAATATAATCTTCCATACACTCAGTCCATATTCGATACAGCTCCGAAAAAATATTGACAGAAGCATGAAACAATACTCTCTGAACTCTGCAATGATTTTAACGATGAGAAAAAGAAACAATGTATATGGATGCCTATGTTACATATTCCTTTTACGCTCTTTCCTTTTGACCTAAGAATTATGAGTTGCAAAGCAATACAACTTTCGAATTCTTCGCTCATTTGTTACCATGCCACCCGATAGCATGGAACAGCTACAACGAATGACGTGTCTACGAAAAATCATAAATATGAGAAACTTTCTCGACAATTTGAACTCCGGCATTGAAATACCCAAGCTTCCCTTCTCCTGAGCACGTACCACGTGTTTGTGGACCAAACAACGTTCTTGTGGTATGTCACCTCAACAGAGAATTATTGATACCTTAGGGACCAAAACGATGACCCTTTAAAGCAGTATTATTTTAATATGTGCTGTGTACAGAGTTATTCATTTCCTGTTGCCTTAGCGACCTTTGTAACTATGGCATTATTCAAAAGGAATATTAAGCGTACCAAAATGTGGAAAAGGATATCAGCGATTTTTAAAGCAAGCCGCACGAGGTAAGGAGACTTACATTTGTAAACCAGAGGTTACAGCGGCAGCTGTGGAAACTAACAGCACTAGTAGTAAACTATTCAGAACATCGACAGAGCTTGCAGGACCCACTTTCTGCAACTCCGCCGTGGGAGTGCAGCAGAATGTAAGCCGGGAGATTACGAACAGTCGTGGCCAAACGGTGGTGCTGTAGCTAGCCCCGCCTACGGCAAGTTCTCCTTCGCAGTGTTGACCATCGAGAGTAAGGCGTCGCACCACTTGTGGAAACACGCCGCGGCAGTGCTAACAGCAGACCAGAGTAGGGCTTCAGTCTCACAGACCCGTCTCTCTGGCAGTCACCGGGTAGGGAGAGCCCTTCCAAAAAGTGATACTTAGTTCTAGCCGCTGTGGGAACACTTGCAGTCACTCATAACAAGAGATTTATGTAGTGAGTATGACAACACTTCTTAGCGAAATTATTACTGAATGTCGCAATGGCGAAAGACTGTCGTTTTATAGACAAGAGCTAAATTTTTTAATTTTCTGGTAAGACAATAGGTATTACATATTGCAATTTTGTCATATGATGACATGATGGGGACCGTGGCTGTTGTTTGAAGACAAATGTTGATGGTGTTAGGATAGCAACCAGCCACAAATTTGCTTTCAGTTCCTTTATTCACAGGATCCGTTACCGGTTTCGAATCGTTGTGATTCATCCTCAGACGGTTTACACGCTTTCTGTTGTGACTTGGCAAGACAGCCAAGTCACTATGCGAGGATGCCGAAAGGCACGCGTTATGCTCACGCTGACTGGCGTGAGGTCTGGAACAGTAAAGTAGTTGGGTCTAGTAAGAAAAGAACGTAGTTGCTGGAATACTTAACTTTAATCCATAATTGGTGTATATCGGTCTGACGGTACATAAGTGCAATCTCAATATACACTGGTAATGGCGCCTTGCTAGGTCGTAGCAAATGACGTAGCTGAAGGCTATGCTAACTATCGTCTCGGCAAATGAGAGCGTATTTGTCTGTGTAGTTCGCTAGCAAAGTCGGCTGTACAACTGGGGCGAGTGCTAGGAAGTGTCTCTAGACCTGCCGTGTGGCGGCGCTCGGTCTGCAATCACTGACAGTGGCGACACGCGGGTCCGACGTATACTAACGGACCGCGGCCGATTTAAAGGCTACCACCTAGCAAGTGTGGTGTCTGGCGGTGACACCACATTTTCTTTATGATATGTGGTGTGTTTTTACAGATTAATTGTCCTAAAATATAAATAATACATAATTATAAACACGCCACACACAGATGGTTGCGTTACAGATTTTCGTTGCATGTGACTTACATGAGACGTCGGTTTCGAGTGTTTGTTTTCATAACATTCGTCCAACAGATGTAAATGCATTCCCACTGCATCCTCGTTGTTGCACACGTAAATAGTTCTCACTGAACACTTTAGATTTGTCGTTGAGATCATTTCTACCACGCACCAAATGTTTTGATACATACAAAGAGCTTCAAAACTTATGAGTATCACAGATGGTATGATATACCGTAACATTTGACGATGATGTCCTATGTTTGGAAAGGATCATATATTCATTTACACAACTGTGATGCCTTTTCCATTAGTACAGAGACATTGAATTTTTGAGTTGATATTGCTAAATTAATTATAAAGTTTTTTATATACATTTAGAACTGTATATGTAAAATAGTATACTATTTAATTACATTTAGCATCATGAGAATTATACTAACATATAAATTTGCTACTTGATCTGCAGATAGGTGTACCAATATTATATGCTTTGGAGGCTAGAAAGCAATTTTTTAAAATTTTTCAGGAAAGTGGTGTTAGGTAACTCTGTTTGTTCGTTAAGGTCTGGGGTGCTGTTTTTGTGTGTGTCTGTATTTCTAATTCTTCTAATATATTCATAGTGGATCCTTTTTCTGCTAGATGCAAAATTTTTAAGTTGTCCTCAATGTTTCCCACTGAATGGTGTTCTTCAGCAATACGGGCTGCAATTGCTGATTTGTTTAAGTTACCAAGTCATATGATACACCTGCACCCATTACATATGATACACCTGCAGCCATACTCCACAAGACACCGTACGGTGAGTGGCGGAAGATACTTCGTGCATCGGTGTACTTCCCCCTCTTCCTGTTCCAGCCGCGAATGATTCGCGGGGATTCCAAATGCTGAGTCTCCGAGTACCTAAAATTTCTCCCATTATCATCTTCATGTTCTTTTTTGCGAGATGCACGTGGGAGGAAAGTGACATTTCTCGGAATTTTAACAGCGCAGCACACCGTCATGCAGAACCCTTCTCTTTGAGTGTGTATCACTGGAATAGGAATACGTTGATCATCTTCATGACGCTTTCGTGGTAACTAAATGAATCTGTAGCGGAACGCCTTTCTCTCTGTTTCTTCTTTCAGTCATATCTGGTATGGATCCTTTGCGACGAGCGAGGGATTGGTAAGCTATCTCCACTGTTGGCGAACTAATTTCCTGAGGATTTTTCCAGTGAAACTCAGACTGGCATCTGCATAAACTGCGATCAGTTTTATGTGGTCACCTAATTGCTCCCGTGTTTTATTTTCCGTTTTTCTGTATATTAGTCTCGTCAGCATCTTGCATGCATGAGCTGTTAAGCTGGTTGTGCGATGGTTTTCTGCCCTTGCTATCTTTGCAACTGTGTCGATGGTACTTTTCCGATGGTCTAATTGTAGGTCGCCAGGCTCATAGACTCTACATACCAAACGAACGTAATATATATTTCACATTGTACGCTGTGTGACCGCAAAGAAAGATGCCTGGCATCTGGTCACTGGTAAAATTCCCCCCCCCCCCCCACCCCAATCTCAGACAAAATGGTTCAAATGGCTCTGAGCACTATGGGACTCAACTGCTGTGGTCATAAGTCCCATAGAACTTAGAACTACTTAAACCTAACTAACCTAAGGACAGAACACAACACCCAGCCATCACAAGGCAGAGAAAATCCCTGACCCCGCCGGGAATCGAACCCGGGAACCCGGGCGTGGGAAGCGAGAATGCTACCGCACGACCACGAGATGCGGGCTATATCTCAGACAAAAACTGTTCACTCATGACGACATTAACTTAATGTTCTTTTGTTACCATTCACTAACATTTTATTTGTTATTCATATAAACAGACTACTGCAAGGGTTTATTTGATCTAATATTTTGTATGTGTCGAGTCGTCAAGAAGTACTGTGAGATAGCACTAAGGATGGTACACCGTGTACATCCATGAACTTACTAGTGCCATGACGATGTTTTTGGTGGGCTAAAGTCGAATTATCCGAGAGTTTTTACACATGGCGTCCCATTTTCGCAGAACACGTCAAATAATCTTTTTTACCGGAAGCAAAATATAGAACACATCAAGAAAATATTGTTAAGTTGCCAAGGGACTGAATTTTTAGTATCTTTGTTCTCTACGTAGACATAAACAGCGGTATATCTTTTGTAAATGACTCCGTTCATTTTTCTTATTCGTCAGCCCACTTCCTCCCCTCAAGAATATTCAAAAAAGTATTACAGTGAACGATTCGCGTGAATATTAGAAAACATTATTTCAGTTGCTGTTCTATTGTCTCACATTTTACACAGAAAATCAGAAATTCCACCTTTACTTCGTCAGTGTTCACCGTACTCACACAAACCTTGTACAGAAGACGGCTGACTAAACGACCGATTTGCATCGTTTATTGTCAACTCCAGAAAGTGGACGAGCTACATTCCCTCAGATGCTTGAAATGGGTACGAGTACCAGAAAGCGAACTTCAAATTTTGTGCTACTTTTTGCAAGGTCACCTTCAGGTGAATGGTACACTGTGATAGATTTTTGAACATATCTTGTGTAAAGGAAGTGGATTAACGATTAACAAACTTAGTGTACTATTTAAAAAGTCGCAATCCTGTACATATTTTCGAGACGAACGAGCTGACGAGAAAAGCAATCGCACTGTCTAATGTCCCTCTGGCAGCTAGCCGGTCGGACTAGCCAAACGGTTCTAGGCGCTACAGCCGGGAACCGCGCGACCGCTATGGTCGCAGGTTCGAATCCTGCCTTGGGCATGGATGTGTATGATGTCCTTAGGTTAGTTAGGTTTAAGCAGTTCTAAGTTCTAGGGGAATGATGACCTCAGCAGTTAGGTCCCATAGTGCTCAGACCCATTTTTTTCTGGCAGCTAAGAAACGCTTGCTTGTTGTATACTTCCGTGGAAAACATGAGGGGAGGTTTACTATCTTTTGGTTAAAAAAATCATTTTTTGAATTGCATTTTTTAATCCATAAAAGTGTTTAGAATCCACCCTTGCTACGTTTTATCCAAATACGGAACGGAAATGTTTGTTACTCGTGATTAAACAAAAACTGCACCTGCCTGAAATCGGCCTTTTTCACGCACTAGCTTTTTCTTTCGGAGAACGAGTTATTGTATCGGTGCTTGGGAGGAAACACACAAAATTCACACGAAAGTCTGAAAGCTGTGTTTGGAAGTTAGCCCCTAAGCATTTGCATTCTGGTGCGAAGTCCGTGGAGGTTGCGACTTTCCTGGAAGTGAGCAGCTTCAACGAAGGGTATTCAGCAATTCTGAAGACCATGACAGCTATGGAAAACACCCTGAGAGTCTATTCGACGCTCTTCGCCAAGCATTCGGGCGACCACTGGATTCAAGCAGCCGAAAACCGCTTGTCACCGGCCGTACGGTCGGCTCTGGAGCAGCGCAAGATGGCACAGATCGAACAGAACGCCCTCTATGAGGAAGTAGAAGGACTAGTTTATGGACCTGGGATAGCAGATTGAACGTATATTGCATAATATTGCATTTATATGTAGTCAAAACTTCAAACGAGTTTTTCTCGAGATGACTTTTTTTATTTTTATTATCTTTTTATCGCTCGGTATGGTAACTTCAAATCTACTGAACCGATTGGCATGAATCGTTGTTACCGACGAAGCTAATGAAATTGTCTAGGAGTTGTACCGCTTTTACTCCGTTCCATCAATTATAAATATTTTTACTTGGCCGACGTCGAAAAATCGATGACAAGTCCCTATTTTATTTTCAAACGGCCGCCATTATGTTTCCTATGGTCCAAATAACTTTAGCGCCGTACAGCTCCTAAAGAATCTTATATAATTCGCTAACGTCAACTCAGTTTTGATTTCAGACAATCCGGCTGACCTGTGGCATATCGCGCGTGGAGGTCTACATCCAAATCTTGTTTCGTTCCGACGGCACTTCCGCCTGTGCTCTTCGACATTTCCGGTCGAAAAAATTTCAGTTTGTAGAGAAAATATCAATAAACATTTAGACCAAATTTGACAGTAGTATCTACACACACCAAGAGAAAAAATTCTCAAAGAGCATGCTTTTTTTGGGCCAAAGATATTAAACCTCCCCTTTAAGGCCGAAGGTAACTTCCGCCGCTTGATGTGTCATGGACAAGTTAATACACTGAAGGAAAAAAATTGCAACATCAAAAAATAATTAATGCATAGTAACGAAATTTCGGGAATACGTTTGTCTAGGAAGCGTATCAAGTTATTATCATAGTAGGTTTGCTAGTCAATGTAAGCGCGAAATTATTCATTGCAAATGCGAAATGCGGGTACATTAATAACCGGTATAGCCGCCACAATGTTGAATGCAAGCATGCAAACGAGCATGCACTGTGTTGTACAGTGACGGATGTCACTTTGTGGGGTGGAGCTCCATGCCTGTGGCACTTAGTCGATCTATACAGCGACGGATAACGCAGGTTGTGGCTGACGCTGGTGTTGCGTCCGATGACGTCCCATTTCCACCCTATCTTAGACAGATATGGTGTTCAACGGGCCAAGGCAACAAGTGGACACTCTGTACAAAATGTTGGGCTACAATAGCGGTATATGGGCGAGCGTTATCCTATTGGAAAACAATGAGTGGAATGCTGTTCATGAATGGCAGCACAACAGGTCGAATCACCAGAGTAACGTACAAATTTGCTATCTGGGTGCGTGGCATAACCACGAGAGTGCTCCTAATGTCGCACGAAATCCCACCCCAGACCATAACTCCGCCGGCCGGTTCTAGGCGCTACAGTCTGGAACCGCGCGACCGATACGGTCATGGGTTTGAATCCTGTCCAGAGTATGGATCTGTGTGATGTCCTTTGGTTAGTTAGGTTTAAGTAGTTCTAAATCCTAGGGGACTGATGACCACAGAAGTTAAGTCCCATAGTGCTCAGAGCCATAACTCGAGGTGTAGGCCAATGTTTCTAGCACGCCAACAGGTTGGTAGCAGGACCCCAATTGGCTTTCATCTATCCAACACAGGCCCATCACTGTCATCGATGTAGGGCACCTTTCGTCATAAAACACAACAGATTTCCACTCTGCCCTTCAATGAGCTTTCGCTTGACACCACCGAATTTGTAGCTGGTGATGGTTTGGGGGTCAGTGGAATGAAAGCTAAGTGGGTTCGCTCAAGGCTATCGTTTGATTGATTTGTACAGTTCGTTATATTACTGTGGTGTTAACTGCTGCTCGGATTGCTGTTGCAAATACAGTTCGCTTTGCCAGAGTCATACGGCCAACACGAGAGTCTTCGCTCTCGGTAATGCCACATGGCCGTATGGAGCACAGTCTTCTTGCGACCGTACATTCGTGTGTCTGCCGCTGCCAGTAGTCTTGTACAGTGGCTACATTCCCACTAAGTCTTTCTGAAGTATCGCAGGAGGTACATGCTGCTACTCGTAGCCCTAATACATGATCTCTCTCAAACTCAGTGAGCTGTTGATAAAGGCGTTTTTGTCGCCTTATAGCATTCTTGACTCACGTCCAGTCTCAAAGGTGTATTTAAGGCAAACCTGATGGGCATTCTCATGGTGGCGCTACTGCCGCCGTTCTTACGCGATTGGCGTGAAATTTGAAAATAGTTTTTCAGATGTGAAACACGACTACCAAATTTCGTTTATGTCACACAACTCCTCGTTGATGTTGCAATTTTTTTGTCGGTGTAGCTGGATGAAACTTGGGTCATACAGGGAAAGAATTGCTACAGTAAAGTTCCGAAGGTAAGTCAAAGAAATATACAATGACATGAAAAGAAACGACACTAATGCTCAAACAGAATAATTATATTGTAGTCATCACGATTTATGATCTTCCTTTAGGCAATAGAAAAGGCAGGACATGGCACTTGATAGGGTATGTGAGCAACACAGGCAACAATGCTTGCCCTGCAACGCGCTCTCGCGCTGGCCACAAGTTTGGAAAGGAGTTCTTGTGGAAGGGCTTCTCATTCCTGTACCGTCGCAGCTGACAACTCGTGGATGGTCGTTCGTGCATGTGGACGTGCTGCAGCTCGTCTCCCCAAAGCATCCCCCACGTGCTCGAAGGGATTTAAGCAGCGGAAAGCGTAAGCCAGCCCATTCGTTGCATATCTTCAGTTCAAGAGCTCCTCTACTGTGCACTTCGAAGCTGTCACAGATTGTTATCTACAAAAACGGCAAAATGCACCCCTGAAACGGCGAACATAGGGAAAGATTACAGTGTCACTATAAGGCTGACTGATTCTAATCCATCGAATGATTTGAAGTGCAGTACGTTTATACTTCATCATGTCGGCTGAACTACCAAAACGATCATCTTCGACAGTGTTCCTGACTGCGTTAAATGTTTCCAACTCTCGCGGTGTGGTTAGCGTTGCTGCCTCTGGATCACGGGTATCGGGTTCGATTTCCGGCCGGGTTGGGGATTTTTCCCAGCCCGGCACTGGGTGTTTGTGTTGTCCTTATCAATTCATCATCATTCGTGAAAATGTCCAGATAGGACTATGTAAAGATTGGGAATTTGTATGGGTGCTGGTAACCGCGCAGTTGAGCACCCCACAAACCAAACATCATCGCCATTATCCTCTCTCGCTATATGAAGGAACTTTCATAATCATATCGAACATGATCGATTTATTAGCCCATGAGTTATGGTGTGTGAAAGTATAATGTTGCGTGGGCGTAATGGCCTCCAGTAACATACATTTGCCCGTGTATGTTATTGTAACACGATCATGTGGTCGTGTGTTATCTTGCTCAAAAATAGCGTCTGAGATGTTGTGCAGAAGGAGTATGGCTACGGGTCGCAGGATGTCATTCACGCAGGTCACACTGTTCACGGTGTCCTGGACACGCAATAACTGTGATTTTGGGTTGTACCCAATAGCACTCCACACCATAACGCCCTGAGTTAGCACTGTATGTCTTTTGTGAATGCAGTCACTGCGATGCCATTCCATCTGCCTGCGGCGAACGAAAATGTGGTCTTAATTCTCAAAGAAACAGAACCTGGTTTCGTCTCAAAAGATTTCTAATGTTATTCCTGTCCCCAATGACGTCATTCCATGCACCATGGCCGCCTAGCAAGTTTCTGTACATTCTTCAAAGATAAGCAAAGAAGTGGACGACGTGCACATACCCATGCTCTAATAAAATGCGATGGACGGTCACCACTGATAGTGTACTTAGAATGGCACTGTTCCATTAGAGCAGAGAAGCACACAGATCTGCCCTGAAATGCCATTCGGATGTGATGTCGATCTTCTCGGGGGTGGTGTGGTTCGTACGACCCGACTTCTCGTTGTGTTCTACGGCCTTCTGTGAACCATTCTGCACACACCCGTTGCACTGCCGAAACATTTCATCCCACGTGAGCGGCAATATCAGGACTGGATGCAGCACATCATTTCATGCCAATAATGGGCCTTCTCTCAAACTTGCTGATTTGACTGTACGGTTCGCGCATATGTCTTCGAGGTATTCAGCAAGTCCGCTAAAGTCACACTGATGCTTTATCTTCGGTTTGTAGCAATAACTACAGTCGCACGCACATTTTACCGGTAGGTGGTGTTGCGCCACGATATTGATATTGACCTCGAACCTTCGGTCCGACAAGATTCAAACGATAATCATTTCTGCAGAACATAATAATATGCATGTCCTCTAAATATGAATTTCTTAGCTCTAGTCGTTCACCGTGCCCTTTTTTTCTGACTATAGGTGTGGTAGTGATGCGGACCAAGTTATGTTGCATATACATCGCAATGGCTACACGCTAAACATTTATAAATGTATTTTCAACTATGTACAGATGTGTGTTAGTGGTTACTAATTTTACAGTAAAAAGCTGCAGCATTGTACCCTGTAACCTCCCCCCCCCCTCCCCCCCCCCCCGTTTGGCGCTAAAGACAACCTCAGGGTAGAATAATGGATGTCATTTTTCCTTCTGCCATTGTAATATGCACATTATTGTTCCTTTTGGATCGCAGCAGAATATTTCCAACAAACTACATGAGAGAGTAAACTGACTGTGAAGCAGTAGTCAGAGTGCGCACTCCTTAAACAGACGTCTACAATTACGTAAACTGTTAATGGAGGCGGTAGAAAGGAGAGCGAAAGGAAGGAACTGATGACTGCAGCTGCATCGGGATTTTACGCGGAGTCAGCGGCTCCGAGCGTCAGACCGTGATTTCAAATCGGGCTCTCCTGCTTACTTGACAGGTGCGTTAACCACTGACCATCTGAAGACAGGGTTTATCGCATATGAGCGGACTTCCCGGTAGCCTCCTCGGCCGACCCACACTCCCGCCTTGAACCACCTATCAGGGGGATCCCCGTCCGCTATCCAAGTTTGGCCGAGCGGTTCTAGGAGCTACAGTCTGGAATCGCGAGACCGCTACGGTCGCAGGTTCGAATCCTGCCTCGGACATGGATGTTTGTGATGTCCTTAGGTTAGTTAGGTTTGAGTAGTTCTAAGTTCTAAGGGGCTGATGACCTCAGAATTTAAGTCCCATAGTGTTCACAGCCGTTTGAACCATTTGATCCCCGTCCATGTCCTTCTTGTTCGTTCGTTTGTGACTCCCACAGGAGGTCGAACGTGATTGTGCATTCGCGCTGAAGGTAGATTCATAGCCCATTAAGATAACACGACGACATCATGCATTCGTATAAGATGTTCACAAAATGATCGTGGGTGTTCAATGCATATTATTATCACAGCACGTTTTTGAGAAATGAAGACTTTCTTTCTTAATGATGAACTATCCCAGAGCACTATTCTGTATGACATTATTGAATGAAAACAATGACAATATGTCAGCTTAGTGAGTCGTGATTTGTCTCTCCCTGAGAGTTTCAGTGATTCTAAGTGCAAAGGTGGCTACACCAAGTTGTTTTGAGAATTTGAATATTTTGAACATAGCTGTGATCAGCAACCGTAATTAATCACTGTGTCATAAATTTCCTGCCAACCCGTTGCAAATATAATTTAAAATTTTTTAACTATTTTTCAACGTCAACTAGGGGCGCCTTCTTCAGAAGGAACTGTTACCTTACCTAACAATATCACAGGAAATTCATAGCAAAATAGGCATTAGAACCAACATCAATTTTTACAAATTAAATTGAATAAAAATACTCACATTACCGATGTCATAAATTTACTACATATCGCGTTGAAATATAATCCTTTCGAATTTAATGGACAGTTATACCAACAAGGTAACGGACTCGCTATGGGCAATACTTTAGCAAGTGTCTTAGCCGATATCTTCATAAATTCCTTAGAAGAAAAATTCTTTAAAAACTTTTCAGCTTCAACATTAGGTGTTTTATCTTATTGCCGATACGTTGACGCCATTTTGATTATTTACAAAGGGCCTGAATCTGGTATTGACTATTTGTTTAAAATCTTCAATGAACTGCACGAAAAAACTACGTTCATATGTGAGCGCGAAAATGAACATCGTCAGTTAAACTACTTGGTTTTAACATAAACGATAACTGACGATAGGATATCCTTTAACTGTTTTCACAAAGAATCATACACGGACCAGACTGTTCCAGCCTTTTTAGCGCATCCTGAAACCAATAAAAAAGCCTTTTTTCACTCAGCTATCCATAGAGCTGTTTCCACACCACTGTCCGCCGAAAATCTTGCAACTGAGATAAATCTGTTAAAAACCATTGCAGTTAATAACGAATATAAGCTGTATGATGTTCACGTCGTCATTTGCTACGGCCCGCTCGCGCAGTCGCTGTAACTTACTAGTGTCCAATTCTACAGTAGTGCCCTTAGCTGCATATTTATATATTTTTCTAATATTTTGACTATACCTGTTATGTATTCAGCTGGAATATGTTTTAATTGTGGTTTTAATGTTTTGACTAGGGCGATGTTGCTAAAATTTCCTTTTAACAACATGTGAGTATTTTTAAGAAATTAAATTTGTAAAAATTAAATGTTTGTTCTAATGCCTATTTTACTATTAATGTACCTTCCTGTGATATTGTTAGGTAAGGTGGCAGTTTCGTCTCAACAGGCGCCCCTAGTTGGCGATGAAAACTAGTTAAAGAATTTTAAATTATATTTGCAACCGGTTTGCTGGAAATTTGTGACATTGTTGTTTTGACAAAATACAAAATGGACTTTTTCCAGTTTAAATTCTGACCAAGATGAACATCTAAGAATTTTAAATTTCCCACGCTGTTTTTGTGTCCTCGTCAGGTACTACACTTATCACTGATGTAGTACTCATAGAAGTGCAGAACTGAATATGTTGTATCTTTTTTAAGTTGAGAGCGAGACCATTTACGGAAAACGTGTCAATGATACTTTTAATAACACTTTACTATTTCTTCTGATTCTGTGTATATGCTTGGCTTGATTACTATGCTAGTATCGTATGTAAAAGGAACTAATTCTGCTTGTTGTGTACATGAGGAACAATACATGAGGAACAATAATGGATCTAGGATTGAGCTTTGGGGAACCCTATTTGTGATTTCTCCCCAGTCAGAATAAAATCTCTGGCCTACATCTTTTGAATTACTGAACACAACTTCCTACGTTCTTCTGGTCTGATCTGCCGTTATCCACTGGCTGACTATACCATCAGTTACATAAACTTCAATTCATCAAGATAATATTTGATTCATACAGCCAAGTGCTTTAGACAGGTCCCCGAAAATACCAACTGCCGCTATTTTATTAGCTAGTGCTTTACAATTTGGTGAGAACATATAAAAGGCATTCTCAGTAGAACAACTCTTCTGAAATACCATCTGTGATTTTCTGAAGATATTATTGTTCCTGATGTGAGATACTATTCTGGAATACTAAAATATTTTGAAGAAGGATGTCAGGAGTAAAACAGTTAAGTGGGTATTGACTAGTCTTCTATCACCGTTTTTGTGGTGGGGTTTGACAATATTTCAGCTTCTCAGGAAAAATACCTTGAGTTAGTGAGTCAGTACATATTTCAGATAGGATAGCGCTTATTACAAAAGAACAAGACTTTAGTACTCGAGCGAAAAAATCATCAAAACTAGATGACCTTTTATTTGAGAAAGAGCAGAAGGAGAAGCTGGTGGTACATTCATTTGGTTGATTTGCTGTTTTTGAAACATACTTTTGTGATTTTTCCTTTGAATACTTTGAACATAAGCTTTCTACTCTGTATAAGAAATGATGGTGAATATGTTTGCTTCCTATGATTAATCATTTATAGCCCTGTCTCTCGTTCCACTGTATTCCACGTAGCCCTAAGTCAGTTACCGGAATTAGAAATTTCTGACATAATGTGCATGTTCTTTCATTTTATAATAAGGTTTCTTAGAAATTTTGAGTAGCTTTTGTAGTGTACAACTACTACATGATCTCTGCTTATTTTTGGCAATAGATACATCTCCCTTTTCTTTTCACAAGGTATTTTAATCCTTTGGTGACAATAGATTTTAAATGGCTGTTTAATGGCCTTTCTGATTAGATTTTGTGGAAAGCTATTTTCAATAATGATATCAGTATTTCATGATATAGATTACATATTTTGTTATCCTTTCGTTCACTATTAATTTCATCCCTGGTCATCTGCAAACTGTTCTTAAAAGAATTTGTCCTGGAGACATTGATTATTATAACTGATTTCCACAGAGGAGTAAGCATACTGAAAGGTATTATGTTATTTATTGTAACTAACGTTCCACCATGAGCAGAGAGAGCATTTGTTACCGAATAAACAGTTTTTGCTTGTACCTATCTTCACCCATCTCACTCTTCAAACAAATCGGCCATACCTTTTCTCATCTTCATTGTTGCTTTCTGCCTTCCATGTAACTCCTTGATTAGCGCTTTGCTCTTTCAGTTCATTTTCCACAGTTTCGGAATTAGCATCGTCTTGTCCATTTGCACTCGGTCATAGGCTCTTTTTAGATCTATAAAGTACAAACGTATTCCTTTTCTCTTTTCTATAATTCTTTCGTCAATCAGTCTAATTAGTCCGATAGCATCCGTTGTATCTATTTTTTCTTTAAATAAATTCCCTTTCCCACGTTATCTTTCAATGTACGTACCAACCTAGGATTCAAAACCTTAAACAAATTTTGGCGGCGTAAGACGTTATACTTATAGTTCTGTATCCAGTGCATTTCTTAGTACCCGACTGTTGGCGATGGAGCCATCACTACCTTCACAATGTCTTCTGATCATTTACCAATTTTGTATAGCAGATCGCACAAATATGTTTTTACTGTTATCCCATTTCCCTCCAGACAGTTAAATTATTCTATGAGAAGGACATCCAATCCAACACATTTACCTCTCTTCATATCCTTTATGACCTTTTCTACTTCGAATGTCAGAACTGAAGCTAATTTTTCCTCTTCGTGTATCTCCCCGTACTTAAGAAGTTAATCGGTCATGTATGGTTTCTCGTTTGCTGTATGTAAGCCTTCCATGTACCCCTTCCATCTCTTTCTTGTTTCTTCCTCCATATGCAGTATCTTACCACATTGCTGCTAAAATTCTCAACCCATACAATTCGTTGTCCGTATATCCAAATTAACCCTTCGCTCTTTCTTATAAAGTAGGTCATATTTCCCAATTCTATCCTGGGCTTGTATGCCACCACATGCTTCTTCTCACCGATGTTTCCTCGCTTTCTCTGCCTACTTTCTCTTTTAATTATTCTGGTCTCCTCTGGCTTTGATTTCGTCTTTCACCCATTTTATTTATCGTCTCTGTTGTTATGCTTGGTTTTTTTGCTACGTTTACTTTGAAGTATCTTGTTCATTCTTCTGCTGTTTTGCCTATAGATCTTTTTCATTTTAGTCTCTCTATTCTCTACTTCATCCGTCCTTATTTCGGTTTCTTTTATGGTTCCAGCTATCTTCTCTCCCAGTGTTTAAATTGCTTGTTCTCTTCTTCTTTCTAAGTTACTGTTGTGACTTGGCAAGACAGCCAAGCCACTATGATTGGTAGCCGAAAGGTACGCGTTTAAGCTCACGCAGGCTGGCGTGAGGTCTGGAACAGTTAAGGGAATTTATAGTAGCAAAGAACGTAAGTAACTACTGGAATACTTAACTTTAATTCATAATTGGTGAACATCGGTCTGACGGTACATGCATCACAAGATAAATAGCAACTGATAATGGCGCCTTGCTAGGTCGTAGCAAATGACGTAGCTGAAGGCTATGCTAACTATCGTGTCGGCAAATGAGAGCGTAATTTGTCAGTGAACCATCGCTAGCAAAGTCGGCTCTACAACTGAGGCGAGTGCTAGGAAGTCTCTCTAGACCTGCCATGTGGCGGCGCTCGGTCTGCAATCACTGACAGTGGCGACACGCGGGTCCGACGTATACTAGCGGACCGCGGCCGATTTAAAGGCTACCACCTAGCAAGTGTGGTGTCTGGCGGTGACACCACAGTTACATGTTTCACTTTGTAATCTTTCTCCATTATTATTGATATTACGTGTACTTCCATGATGACTAACACGTGAGAGTTACTAATGGCAGCTTCTGGTAGACCAGGTACATTATCCATCAAAATATAATCAGTTTGGCATTTACGTCTATCTGCTGGTGCGATCTATGTATAAGGCTGTGTTTCGTGGTCTGATAACCATGTATTTTCAGTCAACATTTCTTTTCCCCCGACCAAATTCAGACAACCTTTCACCTCTCTCGTTTCGTCTTCCCTCTACATATTTTACTACACTACTTTTTTCACTACCTTCTGTTATCACAGTATTCCAGTGTCCCATTACAATCCAGTAGGGCTCCAGTATGTTCGTACTTTTTTATTTACTGTTTTATTAACAATTTCTAAGTGCTTCAAATATATTATTTCTAAAAGTAACAAAAACTGTATAAAATAGTAATATTACAACTATTGATTTATGATGTTCTTTTTGGCTAAGTTGTATGACTCCGAGATTTATGCGGTTGTTTGTAATGTTTACTGTCATAAAAAATATGATTAGGTTAATTCACAGCCACAACACAAATTCAACCCCCAATAGTAATCATATGTCGTGTAGTGAAGTAAAATAAGTAATTCGGTAAACACAGAACTAATACAAATTAAATAGTGTCGTAATATACTATTCTGTGTTGATTGTAAAATTTAACTTTGTTTGCGATGTTTTGACATATTTCTCACAGTTTATTCACACATATATTTATGTATAATCATGCTAATGTTATTAAAGCTCTAGACTTAGTATGAGTAAACGCTTGTGCGTAGAATGTAAATTGTTAATTGAGCAGATTTTATGAGTGTCTTAATAACAGGGCTACTGCGAATAATAATCTACAACCTCCAGTCGCTCCTAGAACGTTTATCTATCACTCTTCACCTTTTTCACTTCTGGTAATGTTTGATACTGTGAAAAATGCCAAGCTGCGCTGTTTCTAGGGCTTGGTGAGGTATCGGATCCCTGTTAACTGACAAAAAAAAAAAAAAATTCAAGTGGCTTTGAGCAGTATGGGACTCAACATCTGAGGTCATCAGTCCCCTAGAACTTAAAACTACTTAAACTTAACTAACCTAAGGACATTACACACATCCATGACCGAGGCAGGATTCGAACCTGTGACCTGCGACCGTAGCGGTCGCGCGGTTTAAGACTGAAGCGCCTAGAACCGATCGGCGACTGCGGCCGGCCCCTGATAACTGAATGAGTAAGTCAGTTCAAAGGTCGGAGGAAGAAAATATTCTCAATAAATTCATTAAGACTAAGCAGGCAGTTGAAGGGTCTCTATGCGAGCCTCTTCATTAGCTTTTATTTGCAGTAACCTCATCTCAGTATCTCTGGAACCTGAATTTACGGCACAATTGGCGAATTTCTTCCGGTACGAAAAGAGTGAACAGCTGCGTGCTTTAATATCAGCCACAGTTTACATGCTTTTCATATTTTATACTAATATTTTCTACTAATTGCCTAATTCAGATACACTTGTGAAAAAGCCATTAGGTTTGACTACTTCTGTGAGATCCACGATTATATGTGTTCTTCTTTTTCCTTCTCGGAATTATAAAACGAATGAATGGGTGTGTTCAGGGAAGGTCTATTAGCAACACACCGAAGATTCTCGATTGCATGAAGTGCCTTGTAACGTGGGCTTAATGTGGCATAACACCGGATGAAAGAGGTCTGTTAAGAAAGATCGAGGATTCCCGAAGGCATGAAATGCTTTACAACATGAGCCAGTGCTGCCATTAACTCCATATGAAATCCAACGTGCAATATTGGTTCTCCAGAATTACTTGATAGAGTTTAGTCATACTCGAAGTCAGAATTTTGAGCACTTAGTTCGACGGCAGTGATAATAAACATACGAATCGTAACTGAGTTACCTGTTTGCTCACGCCGGCTGATGTGGCCGAGCGGTTCTGTGTGCTTCACTCTCGAACCGGGTGACCGCTACGGTCGCAGGTCCGAATCCTGCCTCGGGCATGGATGTGTGTGATGTCCTTAGGTTAGTTAGGTTTGAGTAGTTCTAAGTTCTAGGGGACTGATGACCTCAGATGTTAAGTCCCATAGTGCTCAGAGTCATTTGAACCATTTTTTTTTTGTTTGCTTACATTTTGTATAACATGTTAGTCGTTCGTTGAACCCCTTATGCTAACGACTGGAGAGTGGTTTGCTGTGCTGTTATCTTGATACTATTTGGTATAGTCTCATCATTCACGTTATATCATTGAAATTTTCTAAAAGCTTCGATGAGATGCCACAGAAGAAAATTCGCAGTTCCGTTGCAACAAAACAATGTTGAGGTGCTAATTCGTTGACTACAAACGATAAAAATTATTTACGAACAGCAGTAATTCGTCATATTACCTGCTATAACTTGGCGAAAACCGCACCTCGAAGTATATATTCGTTCTGGATACTTTTAAAGTGGCTTTTCATAGCTGCCTTACCCAGTATATAGGGAAACAAGAGATGTATGGATCTTTCATGACATTATTTCTCAAATTGTTGGTCGAACAGAATATAAACAAAGAAGCGCGCTCTGACATTAACGCCCGAGCTAGTTCTTTAGCATTTGGTTTCCTTATTACACTTTCAGTATCCTTCTCTTCGTTGTGATTTCTTCCAGTGATCGCCTGTAGGGGTGCAAGAAAGTGAGAGGTATTGTTATGACAGTAGTTCTAATCACATTCCAATGGCTGACGTGCTAATACAGAGTACCTGACAGCTATTGCCGTCGCTTTGTGTACGCCTGTTCACGAGCGAATGCCGCGCGGTTAGCCGCCACCGCTCTGCACACAGCGCCGTGGCTACCGCAAATGGCCGTGCTGTCCCGTCGCCAATAAAAGCCGCCGTGTATCTGAACAGCAGAGCAGCAGAATGGTCCCCTGCGGCCTTCGACCGCAGCTGTGCCAGTCGACTGCCCCTGCAATACATTATCCGAATGCTGCACGCGCTGAAGTTGCCATGTGAAAAACACAAGCATCGTGTTTTGATTCAGCCGCTACAATACAAGTATACGCAACATACGAGTACATACAATATATAGGGCGCAGCCGGTAATGTTTGAAACGTACCACAGTGGTGTAGAGGAAATCTAGACGATAATGAATACTCATCTTCTGTCAACCTAGGAAACAACCCCGAATTGGCTACGAAAGCGAAATAAGCTATAGCGCAAGCGTGCCGAGGGAGTTTTCTGTATCTTCTCGCCCTTTTACGCCACAGGCCTAGTCAGCGTTAACCATTTGAAGCTTATTTCCATTTCAGGCTAAAATCATGCCCGAATATTAAACATACTCTGACCCTCCACTTTCAAATTGCGAAAACGGAGATCGCGTAAACTACACCTCAGAATTATATAAATTTTCACAGCGTAAATTAACAGTTAAATAATTTCATTTCTCTTGCTTTCTAACAACGAGCTACTTTTCTTGTAAAGGTTCATAACGTTTACAAAAGTCTAAATTTTTTCCATAACCGTCACAGGTCAATTTAAATCACTAACGTTAACGAAATAAGAAATTTCAAAAATCTGAACGACTAAGCGAATAAATTTCCTTTAATTTACGTCTATGGTCACAAACTTTTTGTTCAAAGGTTACCGGTTTCGGTCTATAATTACCATCTTCAGATCTGCAGCAAAAAACATGGGAAAACATAAATACACTCGTAGATAGTCTACAGCTTAAAAACAATAAACAGACCATAATGAAAAGTACTACTGACATATATATGCATTTGTGCGCTTTACGTATGAAGAGGCATACCTGTGCTTTATAAAAACAATGTCCTAATGTACTGCAGCCATAGTGGCATCGTCCAATGTCAAATGCGGAGTCAGCACCAGTATCGTCATTATATATATATATATATAACAGCAAGTGTACGAGTCATGTTGTCAGTAGAACTACTGTTCAAAACAAGCTGCCGCACAGTAGCCACAAGATGTCTGTGTTGAAAGTTCACCAGATGTCGCTACTGTAGGCATACACATCAGTGATTATTGAACTGCGTACAACGTAAGGAGCTTATAAGGTATAAAAGGCAATACAGTAATAAAAAGCAATAAAACAGAACATGACAAAAGTCAGACTTTTAAAAAGGGTAAGAGTTACGAGACAGTAATTGACATATGCTCAAGTGCCAATATTCTAGATAATGACATAAGTAATAAACATTGTTTATAGTGCAGAAAATAATAAAAAAATATAAGATAAATAACTATGGAAGCCCCCAATGATAGAAAACATAGTGCTGCACGTAATCAGTTCCCTCTGTTAGCGCTAAAGCCAGTGTTACGCATAAGCGAGAAGTGGTTAGAGGAACGTGACCACTAGAGGGCCCCTCGTATCCTGCGACACTCCGTTGCAAGAAAAGAATGATAAAATTCTGTAGCAGTGCATGAACAATAACAATGACGAAAGAAAGAGGAAAGATATTCAAAATATTGCACAGAGCACCAGCGATATAGCTTAGGGACTTTTGTAGGCCAGTTTGAACTAGTTTCCCGAACAGATTAAGCGCAAGTGTCCTGTAACAGAGTCTTGGTTCCCTTCTTCCTCGACAAAACTGAAGTACTCATACATTTTAAACAGTTATCGTTTACACTCTGAACAGGAAGGTCAGAAAAACTCTGAAAAGCTAAGAGTGTTGCAGGATAGGTTATGTTGAGGAGAAATTGTTAAGAAAAAATTAGATACCTGCGCCGTTTCCCAGATAATTGCCATTAAAGTTAGCCAATCAGGATGTTGCGCTCGCAGAGACGGTATCGCCAAATGTGTTCTACGTTTGGCTTCATAAAATCTAAGGAGAATGGTACAAAAATTGGAATTGGGACGATAGTAAGGATCGAACCCGAGTCAAAGGCTGGGCAATCTCGAGCGCTATCTTCTGCTCCAGGAGAACAACTAAACTAACCGTATACGACGGGCCGTTTTGATTTGCTCGCGGAACGACCTGACTGTCCAATTTCAATGCTAATAAGCCCGGAACAGCACAACCTATAGAAAAAATTTTCTGAAGAATTATTTCTCAGCACATCTACCTTGCAACACTCTTAGCGCGGTTCCTGCTGTTTCCGACACACCTCACCGGAAGAAAATGGTGAAATGGTAGCAACAGAATGGCGTCATCCCGAGGCCCCTAATGCACGACATATTTTTATCTTATTACGGGTACACTGGAAGAGGATCGTAGAAAAATCACTGTTGTAGAGCACTCAAAAAGGGTGTAGGTAAGTGATGGAGCGGTGAACTACGGTTGAGAAAAACGGTTGTTCTCAGCCATCGGATGAGTACGACTCACTGAATAGAATGAACTTACCCATTTTTATGACTCAACAAGCACCACTTAATTACTAAAATAAATGAAGGGAAGGCGCTTTGCTCCTTGAATTCAAGTTCACTGTAACTATAATTTTACCTTATTTTACCTTTTTTGGAACAACATGGCATTACCATAAAGTCCTTAAAATTAAAACTATCAAAAGAAAATTCTGAATACATTTATCAAATTCCTAATTACCAAAATTAAACTCATTTTAGTTTATTTTTCTCAAATTTACTGAAAAACATTCATACAGCATCGACAGGAAATGCAACACTGTAAACTTTTGCGTCCGATGGATGAATGTTTGATGCTGCAGTGCAGTTTCACTGCTCGACTAGCAAGGGTACTAAACAGGTACATGCCGATTCCGGGGTATAAAGTTTTTGTGAATTCCATTCCATATACTCAGTTGGATAGTAGCTATGCCTTGCAGACAGGTACGTGAACAATGTACGCAGATGTCACTATTTCTGAGAGGATGTATACTTATTCTCAAAGAAGCCGATTGAAGTAATTGGCGAATTACTCGACATTTCAATAGGAGCGATGTCAGTATTCTTTGTTGTTGGCAGGGGTGAACCATGACAGAACGTTGTGTCAACAAGGAAGTGGTCGATTTAGAGAGACGACAGAACGTCAGAACTGTCAGAGCAGCAGTCACAGACCCGGAAGCATCGTTAACATGAATTCGATGTGCAACTGCTGCTTCAAGGACCACAAGGACTTTTAATAGGCGGCTCACAGAAAGGGGGTGCGCTCACGATGCCCACTGAGACAATCACCGTTGAAATCTATACAGCAACACGCCTGTTTCCAGTGGTATGGAGCACATTCGTCCTGGAAACTCAATTAATGCAGTATAATTGTCTTCAGTAATGAGACCTGCTCAGATCTGAGCTCCAATGACCAGCAAAGCTGTGTTTGGAGACGCCCCGGATAGCGATGGGATACGAACCAGACTGCAGCTCGCCATCTGGCCCGACAACCAGTAGTGATGGTATGGGATGACATTTCATTTCATAGCAGGACCCCTTTGTTTGTCATCCGCGGCACTCTTACAGCTCAACGGTGTGTCGACGATATTCTAGGCCCCGTTTGTAGCCCTTCGTGGTAAGCCATCCTGGGCTTATATTTCAGCAAGATAATGCCCGCCCGCACAGGGTGTGAGTTTCTACTGCTGGTTTTCCAGCTTGCCAAATCCTACCTTGGCCATCAAGGTCGCCAGATCTCTCCCCAGTTGAACACGTTTAGAGCATTACGAGAAGGGCCCTTCTATGAACTCGGGGTTTTGACGAGATAACGCGACAGTTGGACAGAATTTGGCACGATATCCCTCTGGGAGTCATGCTACAACTTTACCAATCAATGTCAATCCAAATAACTGCCTGCACAAGCGCCAGATGAGGATCAGCGACTTACTGACTGGCTCAGTTAGAGTAGATGTTTCTCTCGAATAAATCAGCCAGTTTTTCGTCTGTACATGTACATCACATCTACGGATGATTTCTTCGTGTTTCACCGTTTTCTTGTGTTTCGGGGTAAATAATACAAACATTACAATATATCTGAAATTAATTTTCCATTTCCTGGAATTATTTACGATGATCGTTCAATACATAAATTCATAAATTTATTTTTACAGCAGTGTGTATAGGAAAAGTCCTCTGAAGTACACTCGCTAGATTCGAACACTTCCGGGAGATAATACAGCTATAGTGAAACACCAAACGGACGTCTACGAAAGACTGTCACCACAAGCGACTTGCTCTAATTGTATTCTTGGTTGCGGAGAAAGAAACCACAATGAACATCCATTAACATACGCATACAGTGTATGGTAATGATACTATTGATACCACTATTGGGTGATGGGTAAAGAAAGTCAAAGCGTCGAGCAGTGCAAAACCTGGCCGGCCGGTGTGGCCAAGCGGATCTAGGCGCTTCAGTCTGGAACCGCGCGACCGCTACGGTCGCAGGTTCGAATCCTGCCTCGGGCATGTATGTGTGTGATGTCCTTAGGTTAGTTAGGTTTAAGTAGTTGTAAGTTGTAGGGCACTGATGACCTCAGATGTTAAGTCCCATAGTGCTCAGAGCCATTTGAACCATTTTGAAGTGCAGAACCTGAGCTCCGCGGTCGGTCAAATTCTGGACGTGTTTCATCCTCATACACCCTACAGCACAGACCTGCCGCCTTCGAACTTCCATCTTTTTTAGCTATATAAGGTAATAAGGTGATAAGAGCGTAATTCACGTCACATGGCTAGGACAAGTGCTTCAATGAACAGGAAAATGCGGGTCTGTACGGAAAGCTAGTGCAGGTCAATAGAACGTTATGGAGACTATGCAGAAAAGAAGTGCATATAAAAGAAATTGATATTGCCAGAAAATTCTGACCCTTAAGATTAAATAGTTTTTCATAACTGGGGGCCACTATTTATTGCCGTTGTCCTCTTGTTTTAATTGATCGTGATGATACATGTCTGATAATGAACGTAATAATTGTAGGTGGGCAAACTCTACAGATCTTGCGTCATCACTTCATTGGAACTGAATGATGGTGTCTTCGTACTCCTGGCAAATTAAAGAATTCCTCTGCATTACGGTAGTAACTTGTTGGTGACTGGTCTTTTCTTTAATCTCCTTTCATTTCAGAAATTTTTCTAAGGGCAAACTGACTATTTCGAAAACATAACTGGTCACTTGACCTAACAATCAGTTTTATTTATTTACTTTTGAATTGTGTGTTGCACAAAGACATTTAGAGAATGCGCAAAACACCAGAAACATGGTGTGTTCAGAAGCATGCCACCTGAATTCATGTATGTATTATTATCCATTATTACAGTAGAGATTTTAAGCTTACTATTACATTTTGTGGTAGCAGCTATCACCCTGTCAGAAATATTTTCTGCATTGTATCTTTCTTCAGATTGGAAGCACTCTACAAAGTGCGATGAAAGCCTTCCCATTTATAGAATATGAAGTGAGTGCATAGATACTTATATTATTTATAGTTTTCCACCTGTCATTACCTTTGCAGCAGCCAAGTCATTTTTAATTTTATCCAATAAATGGGTGTAAGGAAGTTTGGTAAAGTTTTTCAAATTAGCTGATAATAATTTGCGTAATTCTTGTTTAGATATCTTTGTAATTCTGTAGCTCTAATATCATAATTTTATTTAATTTGGTTGTGTTGATACCACTGATAGATTTATGGATACTTATAGGATTTTGCAAACGAAAATCAGTTGGGGAGAGAGTGTCACAAAAGAAAATTAATTAGGATCTGCTTTTGAACCAAATGAGGCTGGGTGACTGGAAGCATAATTTCATCTGAAGTGGAAGCTTGCGTCATGAGAAACAATTTCTCGAACTTCGGCAGGAGAATCTTTAGTTGACTGCGTTCTTGACTGAACTGATGCACACCAATCGAGAACTGTTGTGTGGTTTATTTAGGTCCCTCTTCGGGATTTATTAGGAACCAGGAAAACAGGAGTTTTTCTGCTTACAGTAATGGTATTTTCCTTCTTTTTCCCTAGTTTGGTGAAATTATGCATACATCACTTCAAGATCTTTGAGGTGAGTGCAACTTGTATCCTTCAGCAGTGGAAATCATGTTGCATGGAAAAATTAGAACACTTACTATTAATATGCACATATTAAAGGGAGAACTATGGAACACAGAATCTTTTCTACAAAATGCTGATACACTGAGATATATGTGAAGTTTAATAATGTAATATAAATCCCATTATTGTCATAATGAACAATATGCATAGCGTGTAGAACTAGAGTGGAGAGCGCTAGGTCAAGAAAGAATCAAGTCGAACAGTGAGCTGAATCAGTAAACGAGCTGAAAGTACTGCGTTTAGAATCAGTGAGTGAATTGGAAGCAGTGAGTGGTAGCAGAGTGATGAAACAATAGGGGAGCGAGAAGCAGTGAGCAGCAGGGTAGCAGAAGAGCAGTGAGCAGCTGCCAGTAACAGAATAAGTCAGTGAGCAAAAGTCGTAAAGAGCTTTGTGTTCCTGAGTCACTTCCCCCTAAACAGTTATCTCTCAAGAGATCTGCCAAGTGCACCCACTCCACAGACAATAGCCTCTCAACGTGAAGTGACGAAAGGACTGGAACCACAGCTTCTTAAAGCTGTTTCGAATCAACATCAGAAATAAGAGATGAGAAAGTGTTTTCTGCATTAATGCAGCGTTATAAAGGACTGTTCTCTCCCTGCTTTTTATTCTTTCCAAGGCTGACAAAAGCTGCTCACAACAGTGAGGCATACAAACAAACACTTCGTCTATAGCGTATTTTTCTGCCGCTTGTTTCATGTTATAGCGTCTAGCTCAGAATATTGAAGGGGACATTGTTGCAACAGCCTCTCCTAGAATCTTCGTCCTACTCACTGATGTCACTTCCCTTCTTCTGAGTCACTGATCACTCACCCTGCAGAAGACTGCGGCACTTTGAATTAGTTCGGGAACTGATCCCCGATCTCTACAGCACACTAATGGAGACACCACTCATACTCTAACGAAGTTACTGAGCTCCTATTAGTTGTGAGTCTGGTTTGTTGTGAGAGTATTTTCGAGTGAATCTTGTTGTTATTTTTCTTGTGGCCTTCATTTCAAAGGCTGATTTAAGTAGCTGCCCACTCCAGTCCGTCTTCTACAAGTCCCTGTGAAACTACCACAGCTCTTTCCACTTTAAACATCTTACTCTGCTGACCTCCCAACCCCTTTCTATAGTTTCTATACAACCACACTACAGGTCATTACCAAACTATATCTTCCTTGAATCCTCTGGTTGTCTCACATGAAGCTATTTCTTCCCTTATTTCCGCTCATTCTTCATTTCCATTTAATATCTCATCATTAAATACTCAAACATCTCTCCTAAGATTCAGCTTTTCTCATGTTCCACGGTTCTAAACCTTATACTCTCCTCTTGTCTATACTGTTTTTGTCCTCATTTCACTTCTGTACAAGGCGGCACTAGGTGTTAACATATTTCTCTTTTTCAGCAAATCTTTCCTTCCTATCACGAATCGGCTTTATATATCAACTCTTCATCGGACACAGTTACTTTGCTGTTCATGTAGGAAGAGTCGTATTCTACATACAACGTCACATTTCTTCAGCACCATCTGGCTGAATTCGATTACAATGAAATACCGTCGGTTTACTTTCGTCGATGCTCATCTTAGGTCGTTTCAAGATATCATCAGTTATGTTCAACTGATCTTCAAAGTCCTACGCCGTCTCTGCCGGAATTACGACAAAGGCATATGTTAATACTCTACAGATTCATGTAGAATAAAATACTGGAAAATGTCTCTAATGGGAGCTGTGCCGCAGTATCTTTAAGAAGTTTAAGATAACGATTTCATTTCAGTCACTCTGAATTACCTTTTAATTTCTATTTGGATTCCCTATTTCTAGCTGTGTACGTAGTAGGAGGAGTGGTCAATATTGAGACGTATGAGAGAAACAGTCATTGAAAGCAAAAATATCTGGTAAACATGACTTACATACTGTGAAGCACATCTCTTCTGCTGCAAGCTCTTCGATTTCCATATTTTGAAAGGTGGTAGTATGAACCAAAATAACAACAAAATGTTGTATGAGCATGGCTCCTAAAGTGCGTATCTTAAGGGCTATAAGCCGTTGTTGATCTTCGCTGTTGTGAGGCACATATCTTCCACTGGACAAGTGTGCCTTCAATGTTTACGCAGAGCATCAATGCCTTAGTGCCGCCTCTACTGCGGAAATATCAGCTCTACTACTGCATGTGCAGCCGACGGGCGCTGAGGCATTGGTGTGCCGATTTCATCAAAAGGCCAGTTTACCCATGACAGGGTGGCGTAGGCCACACCTCTCAGTCCTGGCGATGTAGCAGAAGTGCAGAGCATCTGCGGAGTTGGCTGGGTTCTCACTACGTCATTAAGGTGAGGATATGTTAATTCGTACACGGTTAGGAGCAAGGCATTGGCGTAACAAACGTGGCATAAATAAATTACTGTTACTGTTACAATGTTACAGTCCTGATAATTCATGCGTCGCATTTGTCATTTGTTATGACAGTAAACGAAGTATGTAATAAGCCTTTCGATTTATTACGTATTCCTGCATTCAACTAGATAAACTGAATCTTTTAGAGACATACGAGTTATGGATCTCTCGGTGCATTTCGCATATCATCACTGAAAACAAATTACACTTTTAGCGTCGTATATTATGATTCCTAAAGTATGTGCGACTTTATAGGAACTGTAACCCTTGTAACCAGGCATAATAAACTCTTCAGAAATCTGTTCAAAGATTGAAATAATATTACAAAGCGGAACCTGCCTGCATTCTGTATACGTTATTGTGCAACTATGAAACGAGTAACACAAAAATTCTGATCTCGAAATATTAACTAGACCTTTATCGCAAAAAGAATACTTCCAGAATATCAGACTCATGGTTTTCAAAAAGCTGAAACTTATGTTATATTCGTCTGCGAGGGCACTGATAAAGTGGCGTTTACCCCGACAGCATATGATGGACTTTCTGCGAAGCCCACCTGCACAGCTTGCAGCAGCATTTCAGGAGCGAGCTGAAGATTGTCCATCAAAGACTGATGGTAGGCTCTCCTATTACAGACACTGTATCTTTGAAGTTAGGCGAACCGTGTGAAATAAAGACTCTTTCTTTCCAATTCCACAACCCCGCACCTAAAGCCTCGTCTTTTTGTAGCGAGACGGTATTGCTTTTGGCGCTGGGGCACTGAAAAGGGCCGCTGATTGGACTCCAGGAGATTGGGAGCTCTGCAGTCCTTTGCTGGAACAGGATATCTGTTTTATTTTACCGTGCAGTCTTTCGGCGGTCAACGTATACTGTGTGGATCTCGTAATTCTCGTGTTTTGATATGTGGCACATGATCTCTTAGCATGGTCGAATGACAACCTCATGTTTTCAGAATCTGTTACTCACATCCACATTTTCATTTCGAATCGAAGTCACTCACGTGATTGCACACGGATGGTAGATTGACTTGAGATGATTTTTTAGTAGACACAAAATTTTGTCGAACTAGCGTGCTATATTTCCACATGCCTCAGAATTAGATAACGCGAATAGAAAAATATTACAACGCAGCTTCGTATGTAGGATTGTTGTAAGTACGGAAGAAGATATCAGAAGACTCACATGATTTCCATCGAATTTGAACCACGTTAAAGCTGTAACAATTGCTAATCGAAAAGAGAATACGTTCTGGTGCCTCATATAAGCTCTGCAGAAACTAAAATAGAAATATATTATTCCATTTGTTCAATAATAACGTAACTACAGTCCCCATTAAAACTCAAAATATTTTCTATTATGTTTTCTGTCCCTTTATTTAATAGTTATGAGGGTATGAGTGAGTTTCATTTACAATATACAGTTGTAGGGAATCTGCAATGACTGTTATGAATTAACCGCAGAAGCGGAAGCATGTAGCACCTTTTGATGTTAGGAAATTAGGAGAGAAGTGCTGAGGAGGTGAAATTCGGGCGATAGAGCATTTTCCCGAGAAGTACTAAGGTTGCGAATTCGCGAATGCGACAGACGGTATTAAAACTGAATGGTGAAGTCAACGTTCTGCAGAAACAACTGTATTACCTTAAAGACTCAACGTTGCAACATCTCAATAATTAAGAATGATATAAATAGTTTCAGACTAGTACTCGACGATGTGGTGATTACCGTGTAACGACGAATGAAACAAGTTCACCCCTTATACAAGAGCCTCGCAGCGATAGGCCAGTTTACAGAAAAGACACTTATAAATGCGGTAAGATTCCCGTCGATGGGTACTTAAGGCTCTTCATAAATAACTTCAACAAACAGACTATTTATACATTTATGGTAGTTTTACGTATACTTGTCAAAATATACAGTCTACACGACTAACATTTTAATTTAGAAGGTCACTGGGTATAGACAGTTTTGAACATCGATGGCTCCGTGGGTATATGATCGAGAGTCAAATAGCTAAAATTTAAAAGTTTAAAAATACACGGTTGTAAACAATATCGCTTATAGTCGACCAATGGCGCACTGTCACTTGTGAATAATATTTCTTTCGTCCTTATTTTGTGCGCATCCCGAAATAAAATTCCAAGGTATCACTGATTTCATTCAGAACAATATTATTAAGTGATACTATGGTACCAACTAGAGCATTTCTCTGCGACGGTACACTTCTTACGTTAACTTGACGGCTCTTGTGCCTATAACTCATGTGGTAGTATTGTGTACAGTTATAAGCTCTAAACGGCACTGCAAAGATTACAGAGTGTTCAAGATAACTAAGCACTACGATCTCTCACCTGATGTTACTCTTGTTTATTACAGAGCCTTGAACATAACAGTGCCTTCAACGACGAAGAAAATATTTAATTTCATAAACATATCTTAAAACTTCTAATAAAATTTCTATTTTTGAGTTATTAAATGATATATTTTGCTATATAAAGTAATCGGCTAGAGGCTTCCGTACAAGAGACAGATATTAACTGTCGCATTTCGGTATTTAGTCTCAAAATCGTAAGGATCGTAAAAGGACAGTAACTTTTGTGGTAAGGATAATTTTAGCAACGAGCTTCGCTACAGTTCAGGTAGCCGCTAGATGATGTGATCATAAAGTGGTATGCGACCTTGGTCGTCCATAATGCATGACGACAGGGACGCTCTGGAGATGGGAGAAGCGGGCGGAGAGCCCCACCCGAGGAGCATAAAGTGCGTAGACGCAAGTGATACTGGCATGTTACGGCGCCCTGCGTCGTGTTCAGTATTCTACGACCTTCCTCGGTGACCGGACTGTGTCTATGTGTGCACTTCCCCGTACGTATGGAGCCTCCTGTCTCTTCTTCAAAATCCCTCACAACTGATATCGCGGACTGTGTAGGCTGAAACAAAAGTTATTGTGAAAAATAAAGCAGTACAATGAAATTAATAAATGATTCAATAATTTTTGGAAGAACATGAAATCGACTTAAGGTTAACTGCCCATTGCCGAGCTTTGGAAGATGAATTTACCATACGTTCAGCAAAACTAAAGAAGAAATAACTCAAAGAAATCAGTCAGAGAACAAAGCTGACGCAACAGGTCTAAGACTTTAACCTGAAAAATCAGATTACAGGCCAGACAAAAAGATTAAATAGAAAGTTCTGTTGAAGTTAATAATCTTGGAGAAATTATACAAGCGAATACAATAAAGTGTTTCAGTGCCTGTGTTGTTCAGAAGTACAATGCAGTGTTCCTTGGGGCCCCCCTTCCAATCCTGCGATCAGTAAATACAGAATTTAGATGGTTGCGGACATCCAGACTGAAGTGAGGTGTATACCAACATGTTTCTGATTCTTAGCATGTTCTGTCACGGGACAATGTAAATACGATACAACAGCTCAACTTTATCTACAAGTAAAGCAAACAAACCTGCATCATGACTTCCTACTAACAAGGCTAGTCCTCATTGTTTCCTTGCAGAAAATAAAGGATGTACATATAAATAAAAAAGCGCAGTACACACAATACATGTAAACTTGTTCGCATGTTACTTGTAAATAACCTGAAAGGTAGCAATGATAGCCAAAGCGATAGACAAGTTTACTTCCATAACTCCTTAAGCTAGCTTCTCCTACCCCAAGTTCTCTACCTCGGATTGTTCAGTGGAACATTCTCTATGTCCTTTTGCATTTTTTCACGATCTTACGAAATCACTCTGTATGGAAACTGAAGTTGTTACGTGATTTAAAGAGGTCAATAACAACATAAAAATGACATACGATTGTACGAAGTAAGTACCTATTAGACAAAGTCTCTTCATTCAAATATGGTTCTAGTACATATTGTGTCAAAACTATGCTCCTGACTTAATATGTAACTTGTTCTAGGTAACAGGCCTTAATTAAAGTGGATTAGTTAAAAATCGTATAAGTACTTCTCACTTTAGGAGTCTTCTGCTTCACATCAAAACAACAATCAAAATTTTAGCGTACCTTTCGGAACATGTCTCATTCAGTCAATGACATAAAGCCAAAAATCAACACTCACAGCGGTCTGTGGGGTGCAGCAGTTACGGCACTGGACTCGCACTCGGCAGAGACAGGTTTCAGATCCACATCAGGCCCTCCTTATTGCGTTTTCCCTGGTTTATATAAATAACGCAAGGCAGTTGCTATAACGGTTTAATTGGAAAGACGTCCCTGACTGTCTGGCGTATCGATGCTAGTAGTCTCACCGTCCTCTATGATAACATAGTCGTCGACGTTCGCAGATCACAGTTTACCTTCTCACTTCTTCTGTAAGAAGTATTTGTTTCATGTTCAAACACTGGTTTACGTATAAGCTTCTCTTGGACAGAAAACTTACTTTAATGAACGTTACTTGGATTGGTTATCATAAGAATTTGATCTTCTATCTGACATATCAGATCTAAGTATTATGTCTAAGAAGTAATGTGTAATACTGCGTACGCAATGATAAGGTAAAGTGGGTCACACAGTGGTGCGACAACTGTTGTCGTAGGAAAGATGGACAGGAGCAGAATGGATTAGCTGACAAGTAACACAATAAACAGAAGATTTACTTAGCTCGTATATCCCAAACGGCATGAAACCTTATTACAATTAATACTGCAGGAAAGAGTGCCTAACTATCACAACGTCCACAAGGATGAGGCAAGGACGGAGGTGTCATAGCAAGGTGGCTCCAAGGCTGAGCGGCTGCCACCGGCCGTCCAATATGGCGGCAGCATAGGTCACTCATGGTACAGAGCCACTGGAGGTGTGGTGCAGCTGGTGCGCACGACAGAGTCCACCAGGTCCTATGTGACCGCTATCGGCGTCCGTTGCTAAGGTACCTGTGGAGTGGCATCGATATGTGGTACCAAAACAAAAGAAGTATTAAAAAGAAAAGGCAAGGAAGGAGGTGTATAGAGGGCACTTGCTAGAAGAAGGGAAATGTTAGTAGGACTTCTTTATATAGATATAAAATAACACTGAATAGAAAAATTTGAGGGGAAAATCGTAAAGGTGGATCAAAAGTACAATGCACAAAATGAATTACAGACGATTTCGTGTATAACAATTAGAGAGGAAAAGCTGGAGGTTGACATCATAGTTTTCGATAGTCTGATCTAGGGAACTATGTGGTTTATTGTGATTAACAATTAATGTATACAGTAACATGACCAAAAACGTTCTTGTACACTAGGGCCCACATAAATGCAAATCTGTGGCTAAAGCCCGCCACTGACTACATTTGAAATGCTAACTTTTCGGTTAAATCTCGGTCTAACTGGAAACAAATAACATTGTTTGACATCTACACAGCAAAGGAAAGAAAGTTGCTACTTTATCTCGACATGGACAGACCTTTTCCGGTACGTGAGGCTGTACTGCGTGACTACTGAGGAAATATGTAATCATTCAAATGTCTCGTTTTAAGAACGCATAACGATGGTAGGGTTTAGTGCACCGCATTTATGATAATGTACTTGAATCTAGAAGGCAACGGAAGTGACTAAGTTCATTACTAATACTTTTACCAAAAATGATAACAAGCAACTAATTTGGAAAGCTGTAGATGACTATATGACAGTTATGGCGATTTTTAGTAATAAAGCGTTTTTATTTACTACAGCTAATGAATATTTCGGAGGTAAACTGCGAAGGGCGAAGAAAGCTTCCAGCTGTAGAGGAAAGTTACTATGATCAAGAATTATCGATAAATTGTATGTGTACGTTAGTAAGTGGGGGCTAGAGAAGAGTTCAATAATTTCATTCTTAATAATCTGTTTTTCGGCATCGTAGTCCATCCTTTCTGCTGGTCCCACAAAACAGGAAATAGTCAATATTACTTAGTTGGACTTGCAAGTATCGGTGCTTCTGAAATGTTTTGGATTTACGTCTTTCGTCGTCTTTAAGCTTTAGTATTTCTTTATTTCGAATTTATCTACCTGTATCTGCGTGTAGAAATTCTGATCCTGAAATTTGAAAACCCAGATCGGTGGTAATGCCGTCTGACAAAACAAGTAATTTCCTTTCAAGAAATAAACTCAGGAAGTAATTGTAGGAAACCCATATAATTTGCAGTAAGAAACACAAATAAAACGCTTTAGAGGTTTCTACTTTTGCTTACCTGTTAACCGTTGCAATAACCTCAATGCATGTATTTGGAACATCTGTAATTTCTACTGTAAACATCGGATCACAGAGGACAAAGAAATATTTGTATGCTTGGATTACACCAGAAAGTACAATGGCACTCTGATAATCACTGTTCGAACCAAACGAAGTTCTAGGGGACTGATGACCTAAGATCTGAAGTCCCATAGCGCTCAGAGCCATTTTTTTTAACCAGACTACTGGGAGTCCTTCGTAACTGGACATCAGTTGCTACCATCCATTTTTCATGCAGCCGGTCACTGCGGCAGAGTCCCATCATATAATGATTCTTTCATCTCAAAATGATAATGAAGCATGTTTATATCAAGTGTAACTGCCATTTTCACATATTGTGGCCACTCAACTTTACTTAAATTACTACTGGATCACTATATCCATTGCTATGACATGTACATTTGTTGTGTACTAACAACAAACCAAAGTACCTTTTCTGTCGAATGACTTCCGGTATTTTATAAGTGGAAGAACTGTGTAAAGCTTACAGATACAAATTTGTGATTAATGAACGATATTTTCTAAAATTAGACGTAAAGAGATAACATTCGATCCTTCCAGATGGTGCCACTGTGATACATCTGCTATGACAGAAAAATCACGAGAGACAATCACTTGGTCTGTGCAATGCATAAAGATGGGTTTAGAGCTGTGCACCAAGCGCCTAGTCTCCGTGAGCTTTTTTCTTTTTTCTTCTCCTCACGTACGAGGCTACTTGTGATGCACTTATCTTTCTCATCCCTGATTTCATTGACATCTCGTTAAATCTGTTGCAGCGTTCAAGATGTTCAGCAACGGTCGGCGTAGCCAGTATACACTATGTGATCAAAAGTGTCCGGACTCCTGACAGAAAATGACTTACAAGTTCGTGTGCCCTCTATCGGTGATGCTGGAATTCAATATGGTGAGTCCCACCATTAGTCTTGATGAGTGCTTCCACTCTCGCAGGCATACGTTCAATCAAGTGCTGGAAGGTTTCTTGGGGAACGGCAGCCCATTCTTCACGGAGTGCTGCACTGAGGAGAGGAGTCGCTGTCGGTCGGTGAAGCCTGGCACGAAGTCGGCGTTCCAAAACATCCCAAGGGCGTTCTATAGGATTCAGGTCAGGACTCTGTGCAGGCCAGCCCATTATAGTGATGTTATTGTCATGTAACCACTCTACCATAGGCAGTGCATTATGATCGGGTTGAAAGATGCAATCGCCATCCCCAAATTGCTCTGCTACAGTGTGAAGCAAGAAGGTGTTTAAAACATCAATGTAGGCCTGTGCTTTGATAGTGCCACGCAAAACAACAAGTGGTGCAAGCCCCCTCCATGAGAAACACGACCACGCCATAACTCCACCGCTTCCGAATTTTACTGTTGGCACTACACACGCTGGCAGATGACGTTCACAAGACATTAACCATACCCACACCCTGCCATCGGATCGCCACATTGTGTACCGTGATTCGTCACTCACACAATGGTTTTCCACTGTTCAATCATCCAATGTTTACCCACCGTGCACCAAGTGAGGCGTCGTTTGCCATTTACCGGCTTGATATGTGGCTTATGGGCAGTCATTCATTCGACGATGAAATCCAAGTTCTCTCACTTCACGCGTAACAGTCATAGTACTTGCTGGATCCTGATGCAGTTTGGAATTCCTGTATGATGGTCTGGATAGATGTCTACATATTACACATTATTACCCTCTCCAACAGTCGGTCGTCTCTCTCACTCAACAGGCCTGTACATGTTTGTGCTGTACGTGTCTCTTTACGTTTCCACTTAACTATCACATCGGAAACAGTGGACCTAGGGATGTTTAGGAATGTGGAAATCTCGCGTACAGACGTATGATACAAGTGACACCAAAACACCTGACCACGTTCGAATTTAGTGATTTCCGCGGAGCGCCGTATTCTGCTCTCTGACGATGTCTAATGACTACTTATATCGCTGATATGGTGTACCTGGCAGTAGGTGGCACTACAATGCACCTAACATGAAAAACGTATGTTTTTGGAGGTGTCCGGATACTTTTGCTCAAATAGTGTATTATGAAGAGTAGATAAATCTTACATGGAAGATCAACTGCTAGGTCAGTTAATACCTTTTACGTAATGCACATATGAACATGGTGGAAGAGCTATTTCTTATTTACAAGTAATACTTCATTGTGTTGCGCCACTGATAGCGAAGGAACATACAAAACAGAGACACTGTGGTATTAGCGATAACACTTCGAAACCTTGCCTTTTTTTATCATCAGTCTCTTCTGACTGGTTTGATGCTGCCCGCCACGAACTCCT
Organism: Schistocerca cancellata; assembly: GCF_023864275.1. NCBI lineage: Eukaryota > Metazoa > Arthropoda > Insecta > Orthoptera > Acrididae > Schistocerca > Schistocerca cancellata. The sequence goes on along the minus strand of NC_064631.1, from coordinate 343,463,900 downwards.
CTCCTGTGCTAACCTCAGCAACTCAAAGTAGCACTTGTAACCTACGTCCTCCATAATTTGCCGGATATATTCCGATCTCCGTATTCCTCTACAGTTTTTGCCTTCAACAGCTTCCATGGAAGTCATTCCCTACATCTACATCTACATACATACTCCGCAGTACACCATATGGCAAGTCTTAACAGATGTCCTATCACCCTATGCATTCTCCTTATCAGTGCTTTCCACATATTGCTTTCGTCTCCGATTCTGCACAGAACCTCTTCCTTCGTTACTTTATCAGTCCACCTAATTTTCAACATTCGTCTGTAGCACCACATCTCAAATGCTTCGAGTCTCTTCTGTTCCGGTTTTCCCTCAGTCCACGTTTTACTACCATCCAATGCTGTATTCCAGACGTACCTTCTCAGAAATTTTTTCCTCAAGTTAAGGCCGATATTGGTATTAGTAGACTTCTCTTGGCCAGGAGTGCCCTTTTTGCCATTGCTAGTCTGCTTTTGATGTCCTCCATGCTCCGTCCGTTACTCATTATCTTATTGCCTAGTTAGCAGAGTTCCTTAACCTCCTCATTCCTCACCGTATCAGTTCATCCAATTTTCAACATTCGTCTGCAGCATCAGAATCTCAAATGCTTCTATTCTCTTCTGTTCCGGTTTTACCTACAGTCTATTTTTCACTCCATACAATGGTGTGCTCAAACGTTCATTCTCAGAAAGTTTTTTCTAAAATTAAGGCCTATGTTTAATACTAGTAGACTTCTCTTGGCCAGGAAAGCCCTTTTTGCTAGTGCTAGTCTGATTTTGATGTCATCCTCGCTCCATCCGTCATTTGTTAATTTGCTACTTAGGTAGTAGAGTTCCTTAACGTCATCTACATTGCGACCATCAATCCTGATGTTAAGTTTCTCGCTCTCTCGTTTCTGCAACTTCTCATTACTTTCGCCTCCTTAGATTTATTCTCGATCTGTATTCCGTACTCACTGGACTTTTTATTCCATTCAGCGGATCATGAAATTCTTCTTCACTGTCTGTCAGGATAGCAATGTCATCAGCGAATCGTATTATAGATATCCATTCACTTTGAATTTTAATCCCACTCCTGAACCATTCTATTCTTCCATCATTCCTTATTCGGTGCACAGATTAAACGGTAGAGGCGAAAGATTGCATCCTTGACTTACACCCTTTTTAATCGGAACACTTCGCTCTTGGTCGTCCTCTCTTATTATTCCCTCTATACTCTTGTAGATGTTATATATTTCACGTCCCTCCTTACAGCTTACCTCTATATTTCTCAGAATTTCGAACGTCTTTCACGATTTTACGTTGTCGAACGCTTTCTCCAGGTCGACAAATTCTATGAGTGTCTCTTGATTTTTCTTTAGTCTTGTTTCCATTATCAACCGTAACGTTAGAATTACCTCTCTCATGCCTTTCTTATTCTTAAAACAAAACTGATCGACATCTAACACATGATCAGTTTTCTTTTCCATTCTTTTGTATATTATTCTTGTCAGCAACTTGGATGCATGAGCTGATAAGCTAATTCTGGGATAATTCTCGCACTTGTCAGCTCTTGCTGTCATCGGAATTGTGTGAATGAAATTTTTCCGAAAGTCGGATTGTATATCGCCAGATTCGTACATTCTACACACCAACGTGAATAGTCATTTTGTTGGCACGCCTCCCAATGATTTTAGAAATTCTGATGGAATGTTAGCTGTCTCTTCTACCGTATTTGATCTTAAGTCCTCCGAAGCTCTCTTAAATTCTGATTCTAATACTGGATTCCCTAGCTCTTCTAAATCCACTTATGTTTCTTCTGCTATCACATCAGATAAGTTTTCCCCTCTCGTATATGCCTTCAGTGTTCTCCTTGCACCTAACTGCTATCTCCTCTGCATTTAACAGTGGAATTTCCGTTGCACTCTTAAGTTACCACCCTTGCTTGTAATTTCACCGAAGGTTATTATGACTTTCCTGTATGCTGAGCCAATCTTTTGGACAATCCTTCCTTCTTAGATTTCTTAACATTTTTCATGCAGCCACTTCGCCTTAGCTTCTATGCACTTCCGGTTTATGTCATTCTTCAGCAACTTGTATATCTATGTTCCTGAATATCTCTGAACGTTTTCGTACTTCCATTTTTCATCGATCAATTGAAGTATGTCTTCTGTTATACATGGTTTCTTCACAGGTAACTTCTTTATACCAATGTTTATTCTTTCCAATTTCTGTGAGTGCTCTTTTTAGAGTTGTCCAGTCCTCCTCAACTGTACTACCTACTGAGCTATTCTTTGTCGTTGCATCTGTAGGCTTAGAGAACTTCAAGCGGATCTCGTTTTCCTTAGTACATCCCCATCCCACTTCGTCGCATATTGATTCTTCCGGACTAATCCCTTATACCTCTTAAACTTCAGCCTACTGCTCATCAGTTCGACACTGTGATCTGAAACTACATCTGCTCCAGGATACGCCTTATAATCTGATTTCGGAATTTCTGTCTGACCACAGTGTAATGTAACTGAAATTTTCCTGTATCACGCTGCATTTTTCGTGTATAATATCCCCTCTTGTGATTCTTGAACGGGGTATTCTCTGTTACTAGCTGAAAACTATTACAGAATTCAATTGGTCTCGCTCCTGTCTCATTTCTTGTCCAAAGTCCATATTCTCCTATAACATTTTCTTCTGTTCCTTCACCTACAATTGGATTCCATTCCGCTATGACTATTAGACTGTTATCTGCCATTACATACTGAAATACCCGTCATATCGTCATATACTTTCTCTTCATCTTTAGCTTGCGACGTCGGCATGTGTTCCAGAACTACCATTGTCGGTGTTGGTTGCTGTCGTTTCTGATAACAACGCTATCAATGATCTGTCTACAGTAACACACTCTCTGGACTACTTTCTTTTTCATAATTAATTCTATTTCCGTTGTACCATTTTCTACTGTTGGTGATATTACCCTAAACTCATCTGACCACAAATTCTTCTTCCCATTTCACTTCCCTGCCCCCTACTACATGTAGACTGAGCCTTTGCATTGCCCTTCTCAGATTTCAATTTCTAATTTTACACGCCCCGACTCGTAGAACTTCACATTGCAGAATGCGGGTGACTTCTTATGCCGGAAGTCTTCGGCCCCCATTGCTGATTATTAATAGAAATTTAAGCAGTGTTGGGTTTCAAACCCGGGACAGAGCATGTTTTGATTCCTAACGAAAGATTCTAACCCCTAGTCCACACCTCCTACTTGGTTTCTATTTTACTGCCTATGACACATGACACATGTATTTTTTCTTAATGTAGAAAATAGCCATCAGAAGAGAGGGGGTTGAAAAACTACGTTCCTTAGAAGAAACTCTTTATAAATTCGGTAAGCTTTAAGTACGATTATTATGATCGATAGAAAGTACAGAGGTACACATTCTAAATACTGTTTGTTAGAGTTTAAAACACTTAAACACTCCTGAACAGTGTCAAACATGCGATATATTTACTGGTTGTTTATTGTAATCAAGAAGCTAGTAATACAATGTTCTTAACAAATGAAATGACACTAGTCTCATACAGACATGATTTTATGAATATAGACTGAAGCAGCGAGTGAAAATTTGTACCAAGTATCGAAATCGAGCCCGACCATTCACTGTATACACAAAAAATCGTACCTGTATGAGACCAGTAAAGTCTCTAAAATTGTTTCGTTTCATTTGTGTAATTTGCTGCACCTGGGACTCAGGCTGGATACCTTCAATGCCAAGTTGCTATTCCTGCGTAAGTGTGAATTTAAAGTAGGCTGTGGGGGAAATTAAAATTTGGGTCGACGTGGGAGGTGTGCAAGGGTAACACGAGCTGTTGTGTTAATCATCGTGCCAAAGGATTCTGGCTTTAGCGACCACTGGGAGTGGACGTGCCGTACTTCCGCCTGCGGATCGTGTGACCTCGTGTTTGTTTACATTGCGTGGACTTCGCACACTAAGATCATGGCAAATAAGTTCGGGAAATGGACTTTACGTTTCAACTTTCGCTGGACCCAAAGCCTTAGATGTGATACGTTTCTTCCGTGAAGACGCGAAGATCCCACCATCGGAACATCTAGGTATCCACCTCTCGATTCTGAGCAACATCGTTTACTTAAAAATGATTAATTCCGCTGAGTGCGAGCGCATTTAAAGCGAGACCAAACAGGGATCCATTTCCGTCACGCTGACAGTAACGTCGACGCGATCAAATTTGAACATGCGGGATTAGGCGTTAGAACTATTCGCGTGCTAGAGCTGTCATTCGACGTACCTGCTGATGACCTCAAAGCGGTATTCCGGCCGTAAGGCGCTTTTTATGATCCTATATCAGAATGCTGGACCCACTTCACCACATTCCCTGTTCTTAATGTGGTTTGTCAGATTACTATTGATCTGCACAGCCATTTTCCGTCGTATCTAACCACCAGCGGATGTCGGTCGTGGAAAAGTGGGACACAACAGATCTGAATGTCTGCAGTGACAGATAATGCTGCTACTAACTGTAGGAGTGGTCTACGGTATTTCCGATCACATATGCGACGACGCTTAAGTCGCCACCGGCCGCCCGACGGCTCGCGGAATCACGTGAACGGCTGGTGGATAGAGTTTCGCTCCTTAACGAACCGGCTGTGGACGAGGTGACTGACGATGTGATTTCAGCAATGTCCTCAGTTACGATGCTTGCTCCTGCTGCGCCTGTGGCAGACTTTGATGACGAACGTGACTCCTTGATCGACTTTCTGGTTGCCCCGACGGGTTCCTTTATATCTGACCGGCGCGACTCCCACCCGTCTTCGGACACGGTACGACGATTGCTTAATCAACGCTCCCCTAAACGATGCGAGAAGGAGGCGCCGTACGACGTCGGAACGGGACTCTTCGCCCTGTTCAAATGATACACTACCTGTTGCAGACATCACTGTTTCAGGGTCTGAGACCACGGGCGACGGCTTCGCCAGTGCGTCTGTGAAAAGGCAGCCTTCAGTTGCTCTCGCATCGACGGTACGGAATGTGCCTGCTTCTGAAGCAACTACCGAAGAAGGAACGATACCAGCCTATTTGGCAGAGTCAGCGGCGTGGAGCGAGGATTTTGAAGAAGTAACAACTCCCGTACAGTAGTCTCTACCGTTACGGGAGGCGACCTGCTGATGCCAACTTCTGCGCCCGGCGAGGGTCACCGGCAGCACTTGCTGCCGGGTGGCTCCACATCTTCACATTAGCGACCTGCAGGCCCCCACCGTGACAGAGCACAGCTTGACCCCTACCGTTTCGTGACACTGAATGTCAATGGCATTGCGTGCTGGTTAAGATCCGAAAGAAATGATATGGACTTCGGAACTTGACATTGCACTGTTACAGGAGGTGAATTTAGCAGCGCTACACTGGATAGCAGGAAATGACTTCTATGCCTTCCATGGAGATCACCTTGGTCGTGGAGGTCTATGTACTCGAAGGCATCCTGATTAACTTCGTCATATATCTCCCATCTGACAGGGGTGTGGATTTTACTATTCACTCCACACGTGTCATTAATGTCTGTGCTCTATCTGGTACTGGACGTCGGAATGAAAGAGCACGTTTTATGTGTAGGTGATTGCCCATTGTTCTTAGGTCGATATGAACACCCTCTCTTTGGAGAAGACTTTAATTTCGTACTCGGCCGGAAAGATCAATACCTGAATTTTACACCGTGCCAGGAGCTGTCTCATTGTTCGTGATCTAGCCCTTTGGGATACCTGGCAGGTATGGCGCGGAGACAACCCGTGCTTCACGTTTCACACGAGCCATTCCGCTAGACGGTTAGACCACATTTGTATCTTACAGAGGCTGATTGATGCGGTATTCGATGTAGAGCTCTGGCCTTTGGTGTTCTCTCACCACTGTATGTACATGTGCACATTGCTCCTTTCCTGCCAGGTGATTTGGAGGAGTCGAGCACCATGGAAATTCAACACCCAGCATCTGCTGGATCCTGATTGTCGTCAACGTATCACTGAGATGTGGACAATATGCGAACAGCGTCTTAGATTCTACGCGTGGGCTGATGTCTGACATACGTCACCGATGCTTCGGCCCACATTCATTACTTACAGCAGGGAGATGGCCGCTTGGCACAGGCTCATTGCAGACTTCTACTTCAGCGCCATCAGCGACCTTGACGGCCAGCCACCCTGCCCGGAAGTACAAACTGAAAGCAGCATGATTAAGGCGAAGCTACTAGTGATTAATCTGGTGCATACCCGCAGACCTGATGTGGTGTGGGGGACAGAATCCGTCCATGCACCATACTGTGCAAGATCGCAGACACAGTAGACAAAACTTAGTCACCCAACTCGTGGATTATCGTGCGGATCACCTTCCAAGTGGGTATAGCCGAAAGCTTTGCACAACATTATCGCCGGGACTACTGTACCGATGATGGGGCCGTCCTGGACTACGATCCTATCGCCAAGTACGTTCCTCACACCCTTACACTTGAGGAAGGGGTTACCTTAATAGAAAATATCACCACCTTGAATGTCACTACCGCTATCTCCAGGTGTGCACTTAGCAAGTCACCAGGCATCGACGGACTCCCTAGTGAAGCCAGCCGCTGTGGCTGAGCGGTTCTAGGCGTTTTAGTCTGGAACCGCGAGACCGCTACGGTCGCAGGTTCGAATCCTGCCTCTGGCATGGATGACTGTGATGTCCTTAGGGTAGTTAGGTGTAAGTGGTTCAAAATTCTTGGTGACTGACGACCTCACATTTTAAGTCCCATAGTGCTCAGAGCCATTTGAACCATTTTGAACTCCCTACTGAAATCTATCGTACGTTTTGTGGTCTCATGTTCTTCACGATGGACGGCGATGTATAATGAACTGATCACATCTGCAGTGTCGATTCCGCCAAGTCTTGTCAAGGGCATTATTGCTTCTGTTCTTAAACGGACACCTGGATTTACTGAGAGCCATTACCACCTTATAATCTTACTAAATACTGATTACAAGATTTCTGTGCGGTTATTGGCAGCGCACTGCTGACCCCTCTTACCACATGTCCTATCCACTGAGAAAACTACGCCATGCGCCACAGTTAACGTCCAAAGAGGAACTGGAGGCTGTCGCGCCGCGATTGCGCTGGCAGGGGCCTGCAGATTTCGTGCGGCGATTGTTGCCGTAAATTTTGACAGCGCGTTTGACAGGGTGCGCTATGTCTTCCTATATTCTGTATTAGAACGGATGGGCTTCCCTGGCCAATTTCTCAGTGTTCTTTTGCTGCTCTTTACCAGCGCGCGTTATTTGGTCCAGGTCAATGGGAGTGTGGCGGGTCCGATATCTATACAACTGTAGATTCGACAAGGCTACCTCCTGTCCAAGTACCTTTATGCAGCAATGCTGGAGCCGCTCGTAAGCCGGCTGACGACGCAGTTGTCTGGACTCCCATTACACTTTCCGATGTTGTGCATGCGCAGATGACCTCCTGCTGCTATTTAGTCCTCGGGAGGAGGTTGCACGTCTCCTCGACACCGTCGCGGCTCATGGGAGAGCAGCTGGAAGTGTGATGAATGTTCGTAAATCCACGGCGCTGTCTATTGGTCGCTCTCTATCCCCGGAAGATCTGGCACCCCTGTCCTGTGTCCAACACTTCCGCTATCTTGGGATCACCTTTACATTGTCGACGCGTTGTAGACCGGTGGTCAACTTTCGTCAAGTTTTGAGAATTGCCTACATGATGATCAGTCACAGCTTGAATCCTTTGCAGCGTATTACCTACCTGACTACATATGTAGCAACCAGAATAGTTCATATTGCGCCGATTCTGCCGCTACCGTTTACGTAGGACGTTGTACTCAAGCGGCATTCAGATGTTTTCTGACTACTGGATCCATCTTCAAAGTACTCCGTGACACACCCACTCGTCCCCCGCTTGCAGGAGGGCTTGGTCGGTGATGAATGTTCGCTAATGTGCGGCAGCTCTTTACATGGTCTCGATGTAGAAACAATGGCGCAATGGCGAGGCCTGCATTAAGCATCATTTACTTGCCGTTCTTGTAGCTGTATCCCACTCCCCGCCGATCCCGGTCGGTAGCGTCAGGCCAGCGTTTGCACACGTCGCGGCCTTCGTTGTGGTACTGTTATACTCGCGCCGAACTCTCACCAACGCGCCTACCTCGGGCGAAGGGTTTCTACGCCCTTTTCTTACTTGGTGTCGCTTGTAACGTCGTAGAACACAGGTTCCCGTTGTTGCGGTGGCAGTACATTCATCATAGCAACTTTCCGACACGTATCAGTTCGACTTGCTATTGTGCGAGCTGTGGGAAGCATCCAACTAAGCGGCAGCTCCATGCCATATGACTGGTGGATTTTCCCCTCTACGCCGTCTGTCGTAACGTCGACAGTGATCATCCCCGATTCAACTGTGGAGCATTGCGGATGTCTGGTTGTTGAAGTGACAAATGGTCACGTGTTTTCTACGAGAGCTGCCGCATGTATTTTACCCAGCCAGCGGTGGATTTTCCTCCAATAAACTAACGGGCAGTTCTCTGGATAAAGGGCTTGACTGTGGTCAATCTATATGGAGATGCTTCTCACACGCGACGTGATTTTTGGCAATACTTGCAGACAGTACATGCAGTGGTTGCGCGCAGTTACCGTTATCCCGCGTATTTTGTCAATTACATTAACAGCTTTTATATCACGCGCTCACTTAATTGGAGTGTTCCACGCTTGGCAGGTGCCCGCCCGATTCGGAATGAAACATGACGCGTCTACTGCCTGGACTCGGCCCGCCTGTCATCCTGTATCTCCTTGCGGGACTTCCAGAGTTCCCGATGGGTGAACTAACTTTAATTTGTTTTCCTCTGTATATGTGTACACAAAAATGAAATAAAGATATAAGTAAAACTAATATGAGCAACCTGAAGGTGCAGCACGGTGGCGGGGAGGGGGAGGCATTGTGGTCGGGCCTCGGGATTCGACCGCTGCTCACCTTGTCTCCTCCCATCTGTAGCTAACTGTGACCCTAACAAACCGAAAGCAATAAATAAATATACAAATAAAATAAAAAATTAATTAAAAGGGAAGATGATTTCCCTATTTCAAGCATTGAGAAATTGTAAAAAAGAAAAAAGAAAAAAGGGGGTAGTGTCTTTGATCAAAACGTCTTGCGTCCACGTTCGAGAAAAAAAAATTGGCTTAGTAAGCAGGAGACCTGGGTACGATTCCTAACATTAGCACGAATTCTTACTCGCCGCTGCAGTATATAGACACACAATGCTCCTTAGCTGAGGAAGTTTAGTGTAGTCATACGTCCAGACACTTTAGAAAATCTATAAGTTGGTTGCTGATGACTTTGGGGTCACATCTAAACTTGTGATCCGACGTATATAAATGTATCACTCTACATTTGATGCTCATCCACGTTAATCAAACTATTCCAGTCCTCTTGTCGCTGTATACAATTAGTTAACATTTCCCTTGTTCCCTGTGCTTCCATGTCGATTAATTCTAGCATTTCTCCTGCTCACATACTCGTTCCCATGTACAAGGGTTTTTTAAACCAAGCAGACAAGACTCACCCATTCTTCCTCAATTTTCTCTCATTTTGTTGTATTTTCCGTCAATTTATGTGTGTTTTCCATAATTTTCGTAATTTTAACGATTTGATGTCACTACTGCGCACTATTCCTCTAATCCTATCCCGAATGTCACGTATGGTGAATCCCCATACAACCTCTATCCCGGTCCTACCGTTACCTGTAAGGGCCACAACACGAAACCGATACACACAAACAATTACACGGTTTAAGTGTTTTAAACTCTAACGAACATTATTTATAATGTGCTTCAGCCACCTAATGGTGTGAGGTGGAGGGTACTTTCGGTACCACTATCTGATCCCTCCAATCCTGTTCCACTTGTGAATAGTGCGTGCAAAGAATGATTGTCGGTGAGCCTCTGTACTGTCTCTAATTTCTGATTTCTCTTCTCGTGATCAATAAGCGAGATGTATATGAGGGGGAAGTGACATGTGGTCCGACTCCTCCTGAAAAGTGCTGTCTCTAAATCGGTAGTAAATCTCGCCGTGATGCACAACGCCTCTCTTATAATGTCTGCCAGTGGAGTTTGTTTAGCATCTCCTTAACGTTCGCTCGCCCGTTAAAAGATCCCGTGACGAAACGCGCCGCTCTTCTTTGGATCTTCTCTATATCCCCCTATCTGTCCTATCTGATAGGGATCCCAGATAGCTGAAAAACACTCAAGAATCTGGAGAACAAGCGCCTCGTAAGCTACTTCTTTCGTGTTACATTGACTTAAGATTCTTCTGATGAATCTGAGTCTGGTGTCTGCTTTTCTCACTATCTGTTTTATATGGTCATTCTGCTTGAGGTCGCTGTAGATAGTTACACATAGATATTTTACGGCAGACGCTGTCTTCAGCTATTTGTCATCAATAGTGAACTATCAATGGTGCATTATAGATAGAAGGAGATATTGTGGCAAGTCATTTATCGCACATTTAAACATTTTTTCCGGTTTTCTCTCAGGCTGTATCAGTTGTGTGGTATAACATGCAATCAAGTAGTATACAACTGCGTGTTCTGGGTGTGAGATAGAGAGCTTTCTACCTGCCATCTGTACAGCAAGTCTCTCCATACCACAGTCAGCAGAGGACTTCCAACGCGTATGTGATAAGTCATGTCCACCAAACCGATGGAAAGTCTATTTCGTCACACATCTGTAGATGGTCGAAGATGGAAGCGAAGGACCCCATTTCCCTGCCACATCTTGGTCATAAGTCGAATCTTCATTTGCATAACTGCAGTGATTCTAAGTTAGTGATAAGAGTTTGTGAGGTACTGCAATCCATGTGTATACATTTGATTGGTCGTTCTGCGCGGAAGAGACTGTGTTCTGTTCTTGGAGTTTATTGCCGCGTGGCATGTAAATTCACATGTGAAGTAATGCTTCGTCGTAAGACGTCTTTGTTTTACACGTTGTCCGTTGCTGAAGATCTTTTTTCCTTTTTTTTCTCTCTTTTTGGACTGGTTCGAGCATAGCGTGATTTTTTGACCATAATCGGATGTGAATGATCTACATTTCCAGAAAGTAAGTAGTTCTTGTATCAGAAAAATATGTTTTATTTTCTTTCATGTAGACGGTAGTAGTTTAGTCAAAAAAATGTTGAAATGTATGTGAAATCGTATGGGACTTAACTGCTAAGGTCATCAGTCCCTAAGCTTACACACTCCTAAGGACAAACTCACACACCCATGGCCGAGGGAGGACTCGAACCTCCGCCGGGACCAGGCGCACTGTCCATGACTGCAACGCCTAGACCACTCGGCTAATCCCGTGCGGCAGTAGTTTAGTCATCTTAGAGTTTCTCATCATAGTCAGTGGCATAGAAAACTTACAGTACGAATGAATGTCAGGTGTTGGAAATATTTATCTTGCAACAGAGTATTAAGAGAGTTGCATTCCATGTGGCTAATATTTGAGAAACAACACTGCTTTATCACTGAAGCGTGTTTAAGTGCAGAACTGTGTAGCCTTAGGAGTGTATGTTTATGTTCTTTGATTATTTCCAGTACGTTCTTTGTATGGAACCCATACACTGCAACAATACGCCAGAACTGATAGCAGGCGTGATTTATGTAAAATATTGCAAACTCCCTCCATCTGGAACTCCATCATGCATGAACCATACTTTTCTTCTTGTTCTTCACCATCTGTTACATCACCACAACACTCTCAAATGTATCAGGCTAATATCTGCTGCACCCAAGTAAGGAATGTTAACCTTCTCAGCATGCATGCATACAGAAAGATCGTGTGATATTGGGTGGGTCACGTGAGTGAGATTTGCAAAAGTTTACAGAATGGTAGTTACCGTAATGGAATGAGAATGCCACCCACCTACATCATTAGTGTTGGTCGATTGCTCGAGTTTGAAACACGTGTTATTCAGTTTCTGGAGGCAAAACATTGAAGTTTATTGATTGCATGGAACTCAGCTCGTTCTGTTTCTACACAAGACGTCGAATGTAGCTTGCATAATGTCTTCTTGTGGTCAGATGCGAATTACATCGTAGGCAATGCCGGAGGGAGGGTTGGTTAAAGACAGAGGAACAGTGAAAAGACGCATAGGCAGACCATCCGGAGTTTTGCTCAGGTTCTTTAACTGATAGTTTCAATGAAGGGGCATTTCGTTTCGAAATAGAGGAAAAAGTGTTGCTGTGGGTGTGATTCGTTTGTTGCGGTGGTAAAAGTGAAAAGTATTGGTAAAATCATTCAGTATCAAACATTATCCTACGTATGTGCGAGTACTTGTGACTCCCATGCTCAAAGAGGGTGAGAGCAAACTGTAATAAAAGCTTACCGAATTTTAAAATGTTTCCGCTGAGGAAGGTAGCTTTTGCACCTCCTATCTGATGATGGGTATTTCCTACAGTAAGAAACAGTATCTGTGTCACTTGATACAGGCAGGATTTCTGATACGTCTCCACATATGTACTACTCTCAAAGTAATGAGTGGGTGATTTAGCAGTGATTCAGGAATTGAGAACCGATGCAATGTCATTGACTGATAGCATCACGAGACCGACGTGATGGGACGTTTTGTTAACATGACAATCCATCGAGAGTGGTTGCTTTTAACTCGAGTAATTACTTAAAACCCGTTGAAATTTGCTGAAAATCTGGTCAAATTACAATAACTGATGTAAGATACTTAAAACTGAAGAAAATATGACAAAAATGTGGAGGAATGAGGATACTTACATGCTCACTTGGGTGTATGAAAATCTTTCTATTTCTTCTCTAGCAGAATCGACAAATGGCAATGCGTACTGTCTGTGCTCTATGGGTTTAAATCCGTCATAATGTCCCCTTGTTCAACATAGAGTTACGCACTGATGGCCATAATAATGGAAGACGCAATGTCTAAGGATATGGAGATCAGAATGACCACCATCTATGTTGGTACAATGGGCACCACCAGTATGAGGAATCAAAGCTCCTGTTCCCTTCGAAAATTAAACACCAAAGACATCTGTTAACCCATCACTGCGGTAGGTGAGACTAACGTAGAGGTCATGAATTTTCGACAGCTGTTTGCAGACTCTTCCAGTTTCTGTATGTTGTAATGTCTTTCATATTTTTATCAATAAGAAACACAGCCTCTGAATTTTATTTCAGCCATCCTGTATGTTGTGTGATCAACTTACACCATGGATGTCCAGCTTTCTGTAAGAATCAATGGACTCAAACATGTTAATGTCGATTTAACACATGACGCAAACCTCATAGTCATGGCTGAAAAACAAAATGCGTGGCTGTTTACGAAGTCATATTTATACACTTCTTCGGTGTGTTACAGGGGAAAACATTATATCAAACTGCTTGTGAAACAGCTACACAAGAACGTACTACTGTGAATGATGTTCTGTGGAATATGGTCTTCTTCCAATAAAGGCGAAAAAACCTTCCACTGGTCCTAGGAAGTGACTTCAATCACTGCCTGTCTGCTCCAATAGTCCAACATATGTATAGTTAATGAGATCACCATGTGTGCTCAGTGTCAACACACAGAAAGCATTTGTTTTCGATCAGTAACAGAAAAAGTTCTTCCATAAGTTTTGTGTGTATATAAATGGTTGGTATGACATCTGAATAGGGAGACTGAATTTACATCTACATCTGTATGTGTACCTCACAAGCCACCATACGGTGCTGTGCCAGTACTAGTCATTTCCCTTCCTACTGGACCCGCAAATAGAGCGAGGAAGAAAAGGACTGTCTGTATGCCTCCATGTGAATGCTAATTTCTCGTATCTTATATTCGTTGTCCTTACGTGAAATGTATGTTGGTGGCAGCAGAACCCTTCTACAGTCAACTTCAAATGTCTGTTCTCAGTTGCGTTCCTCGAGAAGAACACCGCATTCCCTCCAGGGATTTCCATTTGAGTTCTTGAAGCATCCATCCAGTAATTTTGTGGGTGCCAATAGGAGTGCTTCTACAGCGCTTTATTCTTTGGGAGACGCAGATACACAGGTCTACAGACTCATACACATTTGGCAGTGGCAGCAGCGGCTGCTGTTTGCACGATGGTGAGTGGCAGCGGTGGGGATGTAGAAGTGAGTGAAGCACTGTGCTGCCACATAGACTCATAGATCTCAGCAGCATTAATTCGGGAGCAGTATACTGGAATTTTAAATGACTTACGTCCACCAGCTTGACAAGGCAACCGACAGACATAAAGTAATTAATATTGGAAATCTGCAGCTATTTCACGGCGGTTACCACACATTTTGGTATCCGCGAAAGCACCTACAGACGTCAGAAGAGCGCCTGTAATGGTTACCTGGCAAGTGTAATCTGACTGCAGTAAGAAATTAGTCACCATCCAAAAGAACTCTCATCATCAGTTTAATGAATTACTCAGTTAATCTGACATTAATGACATGCCACTGGGCATGTGCAAATGAGTGGGAGACTGCCACAGATATGATTCATGAGCTGTACCGATAATGAGGCGTTTCTTCGTTGTAGCTAGATCTTTTAAGAAAATGTCATCCACCCACCTACACAGGGAGAAATGGTAAGCGTAATAAAATCAGCTATATTAACGAATTTTTGGCCACACATAGTATTAATCTGATAATTACAACTGCTCTATGCCGCTACTTCTAAGGGGTGACCAGACATTTGGCTATCTTAAGAGAGTGCAATCGTGAGGAGCTATCCTATGACAGAAGAAGCGCATGCTCTTACTATCGCGTCATAAGCCAGAAATCAGTTTAATATTCTAGTCCTGCGATGCAAAACGTAGCAGATATTAAGCTGATAGGAATAGATATGTATACCTGATGAGAGAATACTTAGAGGATATAAAGGCTGTGCCTTACTGTTGTACAAGGTTTTTACAACACGTAACGATACTTCAGCCATGTGAAAAGCTTGTATGCTGCGATTTCTTCTGTCTTTGAAAACAACTCTTGTAAAAGGAATGAACCTGAATTTCGCGTGAGAAATTCGAAGGAACGTACATTTCGTGCCAGAAATTCGAGATATATGAGTAACAACATCCTCGTCTCGGATTGGATAAAGTGGATTTCTTAAACTCAGAGTTTGCATCACGGATGGAATTGCAGTTAGAACTATTCCCCAAATAACACCAGTTTGTCTCGCACTGTGCCACGGCTGATAGGTTTCGACGAACCAGAAGCTGCGGCTTAGACTCGCACGACTGCCAAGTACAAACAAAGGTGAATAGCTAACTAGCCAGTATCCTGGTTGAGCAGCATCGGAAGTGGCTATATTTACTGCATGAGAAGATTCAATATGGTGAACGTTTGCAATGAACGATCATTTCTTGTATGTAAATTGATTAGCTGGTTGCTTGCCGGTCACAGAGACAGTCTCCGGCCTCTGAGCGTTTCGTATCGTCAATTTATGGATACCTGGAGATGTGTACAAAATTGCCGATGTGGCCCATGTAGGTAGATGTCTCTAGCACTCTCCCAGTCGGCGCGGCCGGAGCTTCCTCGCAGTCAGGAAATGGCGCGCACTTCCTGACTAAGAATGTGTACGATTGGGAGGCTGCTTTCACTACATATGTTTAGTGTAAGGTCGAAACCTTTTGCTGGAAGAGGACGCTTGTGCTCTGAAAAATTGGTGCACATGAGACCTCGCACATATTTAGAGCTATGATCTGTTTCTGGAGGAATTTAATTACTTGAGTTGCCCAATGGTTGTATGAGAATATTGAAAATAAGTTCTATTATGTAGAAGAATCATTATAATGAAGTGGTGAATATTTTAAGCGACCTATTTGACCCCTGTAAATTGTCAATTTGATAGGTTAGTGCAACTGGACCATTTCCTGCCATTTTAGGTAGCTCACCTTTGTAGCTCTCCCTGTACCCACCATTAGTCAATAGAAACACAGTATTATGAGGAGAGAGGAATGCCTCTGTCTGCACGTTTGGACATGTTGGTTCACGCATGTGTTGACAAAAATAGGAAGTAACAACTTAAGAGGGACGGAGACTGGAACCAGGTCTGGAATTTCCCAGTGAATGGAATGGATGCTTTGTTCAGAGGGTAAAAGATCACATTAGGGTCCTAGTGTGGGTGGGCAAGTCTCGTTGGCCTACAGTATTTTTTTTGTTCAAGGAGTATGAGAACAAATGGGGATACATCGTCTGGGTAGGCATGTCTCGTTGGTCCACAGGTTTTTTGCTCAGGAGGCATGGGAACAAATGATGGTCCATCACATTGGTAGGCATGTCTCCTTGGTGTACAGGTTTTTTGTTCAGGGGGCACGAGAACAAATGGAAGTATTTGTGTGGGTGAGTTCTTGCTCTACACTTTTTCTTTTCATGGGGCACAAGAACAAATGGTGGTCCATTGTGTGGTTAGGCGTATCTCATTCATCTACAGGTTTTGTGTTCAGGGGCACAAGGACAAGTGAGGGTCCATCGTGTGGGTAGGCATGTCTCCTCAGTCTACAGGTTTCAGGAGAGATGTTTCAACAGGAAGTTGCCACTTGACAGAGAGCGGAAGTCGTTACCGATATATTGTCTATCTAAGGACACTGACATCCAGTTGACAGCCATAAGTACTTAGTGTCATAATCTTATTGGGACATATGGCGGTTTTCGACCTCTACGGCAAACAGATATGCATGCTTGGTACTCTGTAATCTAGATGGTCGACACTGGGTGGACAACGCAGGATGGAACCCAGTATACCGCACTTCATTCTGTTTCGTCATGCTTACATTTATTATGTCATGGTAAGCGGTGGCAGGGATTGCAGATGTGAGGTCTATCCAATTGCATGAGCCGTGCCTCCCATAAACTGATTAAATGAAGCATACGCAAATTACATTCAAAAATATATTGTCGCAGAAATGGCTGAGTGGCGCAGTCACCATGATGTGCTGATTGTGATGCTGGACTGTTGCATGAAGGGTCCTGAATTCAAAACTCACGTTCACTGTAAAATTTTAATTTCTATATTCGATTCGAGTACTTTCTACAAGTATCCACAAATGTCAAGAATCGTAGTACTAGAAATTTCTGAGACTGTATATATACTGTATGTGTTCTGGCTGGAGGCAGTTCGCTCCACGTTCTTGTATGTGCAAGTGCTGAATAAGCCTTCGTTAAGTGAAGTTAGTGTTTGTCGTTCATATAATTACACCTTCATCTATGTGACATTATTCTGGTGGAGACGCTGGGTGTTAGAACTTGTGATAGCGCGCATTATCGACGACACAGTGGCTCCCATCAGGAACCTGAGTTCGAGCCATATTCAGCAGATCGCAATCTATCGGAGAAAGAAGAAGAAGAAGAGGACGTTACGATGACATCAACTGTATGACACCACACGAGACCTCCATCTGGCTTCTCTGGTGACGATGGCCAAGATCCAAACAGTTGACTGAAGGTATAACAGCGTATAGCCAAGTTTAATAAATGGGATGACACCTTGTGTTAGGTTAACGTATTTTTGTACTTTGAGGGCATAGCCAAGCAATGGTATGAGAACAACGAGAAGTTCACAAGCTGGGAAGTATTCCAGACGGAACTGCGCAAGTATTTTGGCGACACACAACGACAGAAGTGCAAGTCTGAACATAAATTAAAGTGCAGGGCACAGCGTCCTGGAGAAACTACAGCATCCTTTATTCAAGACGTCTTGGAGCTGTGTAAAATATTGGATCCTAGAATGAAGGAGGTAAATAAGGTTCCACATCTCATGAAGGGTGTTGCTGAGGACATACATCAAACCCTACTCCTGAAGGAAGTTTCGACAGCAGACGACTTCATAAAATGGTGCCAGCAGATCGAGACAATGCATCAAAAACAATTACACGCAAGAAGCTTGAACGGCTTCCGAACGTCGTATCGATGTCTCTCATGGAGGAAAACAGTGACATCACAAGTGGTTTTCGTCAGATAGTGAGAGAGGAAGTTCAGAAGGCACTAGGATTGCACGGTGACCAAAAAACCGAGACGCTTCAAGAGGTCATAAGGAAGGAAGTGGAGCAGGCATTAACCCAATCTCTCGCCCTTCATTTCTCTTTAAAACGGTGAAAATGTCGAGACCCAGGCCGCAAAAGGAACCTATTTGGGCACCAAGGATAAACAACCAGTATGTTTCCACTGCAGACGACTGCGATATCTGGTGCTCTATTGTCGAGAAAGGCGGTGGATATTTAATGACGCCAGCGCCAGAAGGCAGTAGACAGATCTTAGCCGACGACAACGCCGGGACGACGAAGATGAACAAGAAGATGTGGGTGCAGGACGACGTAGGTAGCCATCGCCGCAAGCTAGCCGCTGGAGAGGACGCTAAACACAAGAACGGCTGAAGGCCTGGCTTAGAAATCAAAAGCAATTAAAAATAGAAAGTAAAATTAAAAAAAAACATGCAATGGAAACAATTAGCAGCTGAAGGCCTACACTACACGTCTGGGGGACAAAAGCAATTAAAGCACATTAATAAACAATTTTTCCAAGCAAGAAATTCTCTTTTAACTTGCAACAAAACAGCCGAAGCCTGGTTAATTTATTGCATGGCTGAAGGCCACAAACAATTTTGAAACTACGGCTGATGACCTGAACAACAAGTCAGATAAATAATTTAGAATAAACCCCTTCCTTCTTATAAAAAATTGTCCTTTAGAGAACACACATAAGTGAAGGACTTATTAAAGGGTTCACGCAAATCTTCAGCTGAAGGCCACACATAACACATGGAACAACCATAGGCTTAGGGCATGGATTACAAACAATTTCAGAGGGAAGACCATTTAAGAATAAAAACTTCTTTCTTAAAGCAATCAATGCACAAAATTTTAACTTAACGCAGCTGAAGGCCTTTATGTACAATTTAAAGAAAACAATTAGTACACGGCTGAAGGAAACGCACAATACTTGAACTAAAATGAAAATCACAAATTCAAACAAAAAGAACAAGTGGTGCTCAGAAGTGTTCCAAGGGTCGGCCTGGGAAAGTAGCTCAAACGTAAGGTGACGTGAGACAGTCAGCCGATTGGTTCAAATGGCTCTGAGCACTATGCGACTTAACTTCTGAGGTCATCACTCGCCTAGAACTTAGAACTAATTAAACCTAAGTAACCTAAGGACATCACACAGCTCCATGCCCAAGGCAGGATTCGAACCTGCGACCGTAGCGGTCGCTCGGTTCCAGACTGTAGCGCCTAGAACCGCACTGCCACTCCGGCCGGCAGCAGCCAATTGTTTTAGTTAAATAAACGGATGGCAAACCGTACAAGGAACGGCCCAAGAACAGACCAACAATTTAAACAATTCCCTTCCGTCCGACCAACGGCACAACGATGGAAAATATCGGCCGAGGACGAGAATACGAACAGAACTATTCCTCCAGAAATTGGCATCTGAAAACATCCAGAGGAACAATAACCACTCTAAGCAAAACATGAAGCAACAACTTAAAAGGCAGTCGAACTACACGCCGTGCTGGACAGCAACAACATGACGAGGAGAATTCACGCTGCCTACAACTATGCTAATGACCAGAGAAGGTAACACGAGCGTTAAAGGCCATAGGGCAGAAAATACTGCTCGTGCACTAGACTGATAAGTAACAGTCAGTTTAATAATTAATCACAACACAAGAAGTCGACTGCAAGATTTCGCCGACTCCAACACAACATACGATGCTGCTAGTCTGAATGGCCAAGGGGCAACAACCCGCAAATGAACGAAGAGATGTCAGAAGAATTAAGGTTTCGTAACAGATTAACTGGTCACTCAACTTCAGGGTCCAGGTTCCCTGGGCAACGAACTTTTCGATCTCACAGTAGCATGTGCACACTGCCAGCAACCCCGGTCTGGCCTCACATCCCGGAGACTTGTTTGCTGCTGGGTCTCAACCGACTCACTAGCCAGCACGCAGACAGCATTGAAATAAATGCTCAGTCAAAACCAGTCATGCTACACATGGTTCCGCAAAGACACTTCCACAAACAAATCCAACAATACTAAAACAACTGACTATGGAACAACAAGTAAGAATAACAAGTCGACACACACAGAAAACCCAAAAGTGGTCAGCGACTACGCTTCAGCCCAGAAAGCATCTCCAGTTTTCTCTAACTAGGCCATCAGCCGTATTGTTTAACTGTGATCTTTTAAGCCAGGTGTAAATAAGTGGTTCTTAGGAAAATAAAGTTTTGTGTTTGATTGCGCTACCAAAAGTAACTGTTTACGGCCCCATCGACAACCTTGAACTTATCGTGTGTGCTCTCTGGTTACCTAACAATCGGGTCTCACCCGTCATCCTCCGAACGGCACTTCTTAACAGAACTTCTACATACAAGAGAGAATGAGAATAAAAAATAATGTTGAAAAAAATGACATGTTTTTTCATATGTCTGCCCCTTACTGCGCATTCAAAATTAACCTCTTTGCCAACGTTTATGGTCGATTGGTGTTTCATATTTTTTTGTTAATAAATTTTAACTTTACGATAGCCTGGGGGTTTTTCATCATGCACCTACAAAACTGCCCCCACATTGAACGTTGACACTGTAGGGAGACGTACAGTGTTTTTTGCTTGTACACACTTACTTTTGCCAACAGGGGTCAATGTCCTTTATTTGTCCTCTTTTATTTAATGGAATGGAATGTCAGCTTATACTATGTAACTTATAGTTCTACAAGAAATTAAAATATTATATACATAAATGTAACTGTCGTGTGACTAGGGCTTCCCATCGGGTAGACCGTTCGCTAGGTGAAGTCTTTCGATTTGACGCCACTTCGGAGACTTGCGCGTCGATGGGGATGAAATGATGATCATTAGGACAACGCAACAGCCAGTCCCTGAGCGGAGAAAATCTACGACTTAGCCGGGAATCAAACCTGGGCCCTTAGGATTGAAATTCTGTCGTGCTGACCACTCAGCTACCGGGGGCGGATTTATAAACATAATATGATAGTCCATTACATATTTGAAATTAGCGCTCTAACAATAATGTTCAGTTTGCATCATTCTCGCTGCCTTGTTTCGCGCTTGCGCGCTGGGCGATTTGGCGGCAAAGAACTAGTCGCCAACAGTGAACGCGTCACCTGCTACTGTCGCAGGTGCGTGCACTCATTTTCTTAGTGTTGATTTCACATTGAGTGTCACACTTTCACCAAAGTGTCACATATTAAAGAATTACTGTGGCGTTTGTTTTCATTGTGGGTTGTGGGTGTGTGCTTATTGTTCAAAATCCGACGCTGTGGGAGGAGATCACCATTTTAATGGCCCGGGCTTCATTATTTCCCACAGTATTCGCATTTTTCAGCGGAGAGAACCCCGACCAACAGCATCCGTCGATGAAGTAAGTACCGACCCGAACAATTGTCGATCACTTTTTAATGTGTCATGCGTTGTGAACCACGATACTCAGAAATCATTTCGTCGCACTCATATTCATGTCACCCACTTGACCATCTACTTGTTGAAAGACACATAAGGCTGTCCAAAACGTAGTGTAAATTGCTTGTCTTTAAAGTTCATTTCTTCATATGGAGTCTGGTTTGATTTGGAGGAGGAGAGCAAACTGCGAGGTCATCGGTCTCATCGAATTAGGAAAGGATGGGGAAGGAAATATGCCGTGCCCTTTCAAAGGAACCATCCCGGCATTTGCCTGAATCGATTTGGGGAAATCACGGAAAACGTAAACCAGTATAGCCGGACGTGGGATTGAACTGTCGTCCTCCCGAATGCGAGTCATATGGAGTTTGGTTTCTAATGATAATTCATACAAGTATTGAGTTACAACAATATACAGAACATGGTAGCTTACACCTATTGCTGACATTCTATCCATCGCTTATACTACGAACATAAATTTCTTAAGTGTTAAATCTTCAGAAGCTTTTCTGTTACTACAGTTTGTTTGTCAGCTTCAATTCATCTTCGTTCACATCACACAGACAAATTAATTACATACACACCATCATGCTACAATACAAGAATATGATACATTTATGCTTCATTTTACAGATAGTCTTTTATCACATACGGGAGCTCATTTCTTCCTTGGGTAGGGGAGGGAGAAAAACATTGCAAGAAAGTTCAAATGGCTCTGAGCACTATGGGAATTAACATCTACGGTCATCAGTCCCCTAGAACTTAGAAATACTTATACCTAACTAACCAAAGACATCACACAACACCCAGTCATCACGAGGCAGAGAAAATCCCTCAGCCAGCCGGGAATCGAACCCGGGAACCCGGGCGTGGGAAGTAAGAACGCTACCACACGACCACGAGCTGCGGATTTGCAAGGACTAAAACATTACACATTGCCGGCCTAACTACGCTTGGCACTACCTCCTTTGTTTGGGAGGGAAGAAGGGAAATACTCATCAACTGGTTGAAGGAATTATGACGAAATGTTACTCGTACAGTAATGGACTGGTTGCTAAGGAACTTTTATTTCATGGCAATAAAGCGTACTGACTGATCATTCACGTAGCATCACCGCGCTTCTTCGTGTGCTAGTGCTGTTTACTTCAGTTCACGTGTATCTTAGTGTGAAATACGATGTTTTAACCATCGTAGACTTATCTTTCTCAAATACGTGTAAATGTCATTATCTGAGCTTTCATGTAACGCAATAAAAATTAATTCTTTTTTGCAAAATCTCATGCATAAATCTTTATGTGTACTCTGCAGCGAATAGGTATTGATAATTGTCACTGTCATACACTGAGAAAATGCATTGTTCATTTTTAATTTGCATTAGGACCTTTGTATAAATATCCTTATAACTAAATAGTGTTCGAGGTGCGGCCCGTTTCTTCATTTTGGTACCTTCTACTCTCGGCGTAATTCTCTTCTTCTGCGCCGTGACGAAGCAATGGTCGCTGAAAGGCAAAAATTAAAAGTAACTGCATTACGTAGCTCGGTGGCTACTGAAACATTTGGTCATTACATCCGTCCGCAGATGTTTTCATATTTTGTTTAAATTAATAGATATTCGTTTATTCTATAACCCATTATGATCATTTACTCTGCAAAGAAAATTATTTGACATTTCTTTCGGTATTTTGTCGTTTGTCCTTAGCTTACACATCTCGTATAATTTTTCATAATGCTCGCTTTTGCTTGCAAATATGTTGTATATAGCTTAGTGTTTAGTTAAATATCGGTGTACGTGTATCAGTGGGTTCTTTGTTCTTAGGCAGTAGACTCAATTGCGTAGTATTTCCGTTTACTTTGTATTTAAGTTAGGTCTCGTACATATTGCATTCCTATTTGATTGCGGCTTCTGCCAGTCTGTTGCACATGCGCACAAGACAATGCCTCCTTTCCTGCTACTGACTTTAGCGTGTATTGTTATGCGCGGACAGCTGAACGATAAGCTAATTTCGTTTATACACTCCTGGAAATTGAAATAAGAACACCGTGAATTCATTGTCCCAGGAAGGGGAAACTTTATTGACACATTACTGGGGTCAGATACATCACATGATCACACTGACAGAACCACAGGCACATAGACACAGGCAACAGAGCATGCACAATGTCGGCACTAGTACAGTGTATATCCACCTTTCGCAGCAATGCAGGCTGCTATTCTCCCATGGAGACGATCGTAGAGATGCTGGATGTAGTCCTGTGGAACGGCTTGCCATGCCATTTCCACCTGGCGCCTCAGTTGGACCAGCGTTCGTGCTGGACGTGCAGACCGCGTGAGACGACGCTTTATCCAGTCCCAAACATGCTCAATGGGGGACAGATCCGGAGATCTTGCTGGCCAGGGTAGTTGACTTACACCTTCTAGAGCACGTTGGGTGGCACGGGATACATGCGGACGTGCATTGTCCTGTTGGAACAGCAAGTTCCCTTGCCGGTCAGTGAATGGTAGAACGATGGGTTCGATGACGGTTTGGATGTACCGTGCACTATTCAGTGTCCCCTCGACGATCACCAGTGGTGTACGGCCAGTGTAGGAGATCGCTTCCCACACCATGATGCCGGGTGTTGGCCCTGTGTGCCTCGGTCGTATGCAGTCCTGATTGTGGCGCTCACCTGCACGGCGCCAAACACGCATACGACCATCATTGGCACCAAGGCAGAAGCGACTCTCATCGCTGAAGACGACACGTCTCCATTCGTCCCTCCATTCACGCCTGTCGCGACACCACTGGAGGCGGGCTGCACGATGTTGGGGCGTGAGCGGAAGACGGCCTAACGGTGTGCGGGACCGTAGCCCAGCTTCATGGAGACGGTTGCGAATGGTCCTCGCCGATACCCCAGGAGCAACAGTGTCCCTAATTTGCTGGGAAGTGGCGGTGCGGTCCCCTACGGCACTGCGTAGGATCCTACGGTCTTGGCGTGCATCCGTGCGTCGCTGCAGTCCGGTCCCAGGTCGACGGGCACGTGCACCTTCCGCCGACCACTGGCGACAACATCGATGTACTGTGGAGACCTCACGCCCCACGTGTTGAGCAATTCGGCGGTACGTCCACCCGGCCTCCCGCATGCCCACTATACGCCCTCGCTCAAAGTCCGTCAACTGCACATACGGTTCACGTCCACGCTGTCGCGGCTTGCTACCAGTGTTAAAGACTGCGATGGAGCTCCGTATGCCACGGCAAACTGGCTGACACTGACAGCGGCGGTGCACAAATGCTGCGCAGCTAGCGCCATTCGACGGCCAACACCGCGGTTCCTGGTGTGTCCGCTGTGCCGTGCGTGTGATCATTGCTTGTACAGCCCTCTCGCAGTGTCCGGAGCAAGTATGGTGGGTCTGACACACCGGTGTCAATGTGTTCTTTTTTCCATTTCCAGGAGTGTACTTTCGCTTCGCATGAAGCGGTGTATTACTTCTCAATGCCGTTAATTTTATGCCTACTTATTCAAATCAAAAGAATTACTTATGCCTATACATATTAATGTTTCGTCAAATACACTCCAAAAGAAAAATTACAATTTGTGTTATGTATACTATCTACAATTTTGTTTTGTGCGTATTGGATGTATCTCAGTATATTTTGATACACTGGACTGTTTTGATTTTTGACATATTGGACACTTTCTTAATACCCGTAGGACTTGCCTTCTCAAATTTGAAAAATAACAAAGTGTTGCAATTTTACAGTATATTTGCGCTCCATTATGTCCCCATACTTCATTTGTGCATCTTAAAAGTTCGTCGACATAATCTTCTGGAATACACACACATATCATTGATCAGATTTTTCATGTTCCCTATGAAACAAAGTGCCCTTGTACTCCTGATACAATTTACTTGCCTTCCCACCTTCATCCTGCTTAAGGTATTGCAACTTTCCTCCATCTGCGACCTTGGTATGGTATAATTATCAGTTGCTTACAAAACTTGTGGTAATCAGACTGTTATGTTGTATCTTGCATTAATAACGTTCTGAGTTCTGCATCCTGGTCTGTTAATTCACCAAATTCCTCTACACCTTGTGGTAACCTATACAAGCCATCTGCAATATCATTCTGAATCCCTTTAATATAAATGATCACGAAATTGAATTCTTGTAAATATAGACACAGTCTAGCTAATTGTCCTTCTTAGAGTTGTCCATTCCCGTTCAACTGTACTACGTACGGAGCTATTCCTTATCACTGCATCAATTACTCTAGATATCTCCAAGTGTACGTCGTCATTCCTTAGCTCTTCCGTATCCCATTTCGTTGCTTATAGATTTTTCCTGAGCAGTTTCCTAAACTTCACCTACACTTCATCACTACTACATTGTGATCTACTCCTGCGTACGCCTTACAATTTGATATCTGAGTTCGGAATCCCTGTCTGACCACGACGTAATTTTCCCTTTTCACCTGGCCTTTTCTAAGTATACCTTCCCCTCTTCTGAATCTTGAACAGTGTATTCAATATTATAAGCCGAAATTTATTACAGAACTCAGTTAGTCTTTCTCCTCTCTTATTCCTTATCGGAACCCATATTCCCCCGTAACCATTTCTTCCAGTCCGTCCCCTACAACTGCATTCCAGTCCCCATGAGAATTATATTTTCATTTCCCTTTAAGTACTGTATTACCCTATCAGTACCCTCATATGCTTACTCTATCCCTTCCTCTTCACCTTGAGACGTAGCCCTGTATATCTCAAATATTGTTGTCGATGTTGGTTTTCTGTCGATTCTGACAAGAGTAAGCCTTTCACTGAACTGTTAACAGTAACACACTCTCTGACCTACTTTCCTCTTCATAACGAATCCAACTCCCGTTTTACCATTTTCTTTCCATTATATTTCACTGACCCCAATTATATCTAGATTGACCCTTTTCATTTCCCTTTTCAGATTTACTAGCTTCCCCTGACATTCCCCGCCTCGACTCGTAGGTTATCATTTAGTTGGTTATTCAGATTCTTTGTCATGGTCACCTTCCCGATTGGCAGTTCCCTTTCGGAGATCCGAATGGTGGACTATTTCGGAATGTTTTGCCAATGTAGAGATTATCATGACATTTTTTGCAATTACAGGTCACACGTCCTATGGAAGACATTACGTGTCGTTAATACAGTGGTGTTCATTGCCCTCAGCATCCTCATGCCGTTGATCGTTGCTGATCCTTCCGCCTTTAGGAGTTTCCCATTCCAAGCAGAAGAAAGTGCCCTGAACCTCTGTCGGCTCCTCCACCCTCTTTCACAAGGGCATTGGCCTTATGCTGAAAGTCTTCGGCCACCAAAGCTGATTATTAATCAAAGTATAAGCGGCCGAGGGCTTCGAACCCGGGATAGAGAACGTTTTGAGTAATGATCAAAGACACTACCCCTAGACCACAGATGCCCTTTGCAACGTTTAGAACATTAATGTCTTATGAAAATAATTGCACAAATTATGTGATTATTCATTGCAAGAGAGAGGATGTGTCTACAGAAATTCAGTTATGCAAAATATATATCCAGTCTTTGATTAACAGATACATAGTTCGTCAGATACATATATCAGAATTTACAATGGACCTTCCGTGTACTGAAGACTGGGGCAGAACGTTCTATTCCACAGAAATTGCAAAATGTTACCATGGACGAGCAATGCTCAGCCCTGACGTAAGGAGAATCAGTGAGATGGAAACTTGGAGCGACCGGCAGTTGGCACCAAACGGGGAATGGTATACGAACGGCCTAGACGAGGCGGGAATCATGTGTGAACGGTGGATAGGACACATAGAGTCCGAACCACGCGAAGCTGTTTGCGTGGTGGTAGTGCTAAACGGGGCGAGCGAAAACTGGGTGTTCCGCTAAGTCTGCTAAGTGTGCTATTGAACGCACTGGGTGTGACCGGCTGCAGATAGTAGCACATGTCGGAACGAATGACGCCTGCCGCTTGGGTTCTGAGGCCATCGTTGGTTCCTTCCGGCGGCTGGCTGATTTGGTGAAGACAACCAGCATCGCACGCGGAGTGCAAGCTGAGCTTAATATCTGCAGCATAGTGCCCAGAGTCGATCGCGGTCCTCTGGTTTGGAGCCGTGTGGAGGGTCTAAACCAGAGGCTCAGACGACTCTGCGACTATAATGGTTGCAAATTCATCGACCTCCGTTATTGGGTGGAGAACTGTAGGGCCCCCCTAGACAGGTCAGGCGTGCACTACACACCGGAAGCAGCTACTAGGGTAGCAGAGTACGTGTGGCGTGCACACGGGGGTTTTTTAGGTTAGAGGGACCCCCCCTTGGGCGAAACGATAAAATACCTGACGGCTTACCAGAGAGGACATTATCATCGTTGATAAAGAACGTCCGTCCTCAGAGACCAAAAACAGGAAAAGTTAACGTAATATTGGTAAACTGCAGGAGTATCCAGGGCAAGGTTCCTGAATTAGTATCTCTTATTGAAGGAAATAGTGCGCATATAGTATTAGGAACGGAAAGTTGGTTAAAACCGGAAGTGAACAGTAACGAAATCCTAGACACAGAATGGAATATATACCGCAAGGATAGGATAAACGCCAATGGTGGAGGAGTATTTATAGCAGTAAAGAATTCAATAATATCCAGTGAAGTTATTAGCGAATGCGAATGTGAAATAATCTGGGTTAAGCTAAGTATCAAAGGTGGGTCAGATATGATAGTCCGATGCTTCTATAGACCACCTGCATCAGCAACCGTAGTAGTTGAGCGCCTCAGAGAGAACCTGCAGAACGTCGTGAAGAAGTTTCGTGATCATACTATTGTAATAGGGGGAGACTTCAATCTACCAGGTATAGAATGGGATAGTCACACAATCAGAACTGGAGCCAGGGACAGAGACTCTTGTGACATTATCCTGACTGCCTTGTCCGAGAATTACTTCAAGCAGATAGTTAGAGAACCAACTCGTGAAGCTAACGTTTTAGACCTCATAGCAACAAATAGACCGGAACTTTTCGACTCCGTGAATGTAGAAGAGGGTATCAGTGATCATAAGTCAGTGGTTGCATCAATGACTACAAGTGTAATAAGAAATGCCAAGAAAGGAAGGAAAATATATTTGCTTAACAAGAGTGATAGGGCACAAATCGCAGAATATCTGAGTGACCACCATCAAACGTTCATTTCTGAGGAAGAGGATGTGGAACAAAAATGGAAAAAATTCAGAAACATCGTCCAGTACGCCTTAGATAAGTTCGTACCGACTAAGGTCCAAAGCGAGGGGAAAGATCCACCGTGGTATAACAATCATGTACGAAAGGTACTACGGAAACAAAGAAAGCTTCATCATAGGTTTAAGAGTAGTCGAATCATAGCTGATAAGGAAAAGCTGAACGAAGCGAAAAAGAGCGTAAAGAGAGCAATGAGAGAAGCATTCAACGAATTCGAACATAAAACATTGGCAAACAATCTAAACAAGAACCCTAAAAAGTTTTGGTCATATGTAAAATCGGTAAGCGGATCTAAATCCCCTATTCAGTCACTCGTTGACCACGATGGCACCGAAACAGAGGACGACCGAAGAAAGGCAGAAATACTGAATTCAGTGTTCCGAAACTGTTTCACTGCGGAAAATCGTAACACGGTCCCTGACTTCAGCCGTCGCACGGACGCCAAAATGGAAAATATTGAAATAAACGATATCGGAATTGAAAAACAACTGCTATCACTTAGTAGCGGAAAAGCATCCGGACCAGACGAGATACCCTTAAGATTCTACAGTGATTATGCTAAAGAACTTGCCCCCTTTCTATCAGCAATTTATCGTAGATCGCTGGAAGAACGTAAAGTACCTAGCGACTGGAAGAAAGCGCAGGTCGTTCCCATTTTCAAGAAGGGTCATAAATCAGATGCGAATAATTATAGGCCTATTTCGCTTACGTCAATCTGTTGTAGAATAATGGAACATGTTTTGTGTTCTCGTATTATGACGTTCTTAGATAATACAAATCTCCTTCATCATAACCAACATGGATTCCGCAAACAGAGATCATGTGAAACTCAGTTCGCCCTATTTGCCCAAGAAATTCACAGTGCCGTAGACACTGGCGAGCAGATTGATGCCGTATTCCTGGACTTCAGGAAGGCATTTGATACGGTTCCGCACTTACGTTTAGTGAAAAAAATACGAGCTTACGGAATATCGGACCAGGTTTGTTATTGGATTCAGGATTTCCTAGAAGAAAGAACACAACATGTCATTCTTAACGGTTCAAAATCTGCAGATGTAGAGGTAATTTCGGGAGTACCGCAAGGAAGCGTGATAGGACCTTTATTGTTTACAATATACATAAATGACTTAGTTGACAACATCGGTAGCTCCGTGAGGCTATTTGCAGATGACACGGTTGTCTACAAGAAAGTAGCAACATCAGAAGACTCGTACGTACTCCAGGAAGACCTGCAGAGGATTAATGCATGGTGCGACAGCTGGCAGCTTTCCCTAAACGTAGATAAATGTAATATAATGCGCATACATAGGGGCAGAAATCCATTCCAGTACGATTATGCCATAGGTGGTAAATCATTGGAAGCGGTAACGACCGTAAAATACTTAGGAGTTACTATCCGGAGCGATCTGAAGTGGAATGATCACATAAAACAAATAGTGGGAAAAGCAGGCGCCAGGTTGAGATTCATAGGAAGAATTCTAAGAAAATGTGACTCATCGACGAAAGAAGTAGCTTACAAAACGCTTGTTCGTCCGATTCTTGAGTATTGCTCATCAGTATGGGACCCTTACCAGGTTGGATTAATAGAAGAGATAGACATGATCCAGCGAAAAGCAGCGCGATTCGTCATGGGGACATTTAGTCAGCGCGAGAGCGTTACGGAGATGCTGAACAAGCTCCAGTGGCGGACACTTCAAGAAAAGCGTTACGCAATACGGAGAGGTTTATTATCGAAATTACGAGAGAGCACATTCCGGGAAGAGATGGGCAACATATTTCTACCGCCCACATATATCTCGCGTAATGATCACAACGAAAAGATCCGAGAAATTAGAGCAAATACGGAGACTTACAAGCAGTCGTTCTTCCCACGCACAATTCGTGAATGGAACAGGGAAGGGGGGATCAGATAGTGGTACAATAAGTGCCCTCCGCCACACACCGTAAGGTGGCTCGCGGAGTATAGAGGAAAAAAAAAGTACAGGGTGAAAAAGAAAAAAGGCCGTGGCTGAAGTAAAAATATCTCCTCTGACGTTTCGTCTCCGACTGCGGGAGACATCCTCGGAGGTACAGCGGCGAACTGCGAAGAGAACTCGAGGAAGCGTTGATTATATAGGCAGCACAGCGGGCGCCACTGTCGATCACGTGGCGTCGGCTATAAGATTGTCTCTGGTAATGCCAACATTCTCGGTTGAAAGTAATCGATTGTCACGCTTGCTGTGCAACATAACATCCTAATTTTATTCAGTTTAACAGCTTCGACTTTCCTGTTAAAATTATTACGGCGTTTATCAATCTTGATGTCATCTCTATACATGCATGCATAGCAATGATAAGTTTTGGTAAGACTCTCGTCTCGCTGAATTTTATTTCATGATCACCTTCCTGGTAAACATGTTCCGCTACGGCCGATTTATCCGTGTGACTCGGGCGGCAGTTCCTCTTATGTACAACAAGACGGGTGTTCACACTTCTCTTTGTGGTACCGACATAAACCTGTTCACAACTACAAGGAATTTTGTATACCCCCGGCGTAGCCAAGGGGTGTCGTGCATCTTTTGCTGCTCTTAAATTTTCTTTTATTTTCCTGGTGGGTCTGAAAAAAGTTTCCACCCCACACTTGCTTAAAACTTTCCCAATGCGAACAGTGACCTTACTAATGAACGGAAGAAAAACTTTGCCCTTGGGCGGCTGTTTTTCGTCGTTGCTCCTGATTCTCTGCAAAATCAATGATATTTTGGTACCCTCCAATTACAAAAAAAAGTCCAGGTCATCGGGATGGTTTCTGATATGGTCCCAGTTTCCATAAAAAAATTCCCACGCAGACATTAGCTGTAAACAATAATCTTTCTTTTGAATGTGACCGTACCTTTTCGTTTACAAAAAGTCATATACACTCTGTTCCTAACTACAAAAGTTAAATATTTTACTTCACTTTGCACAACATCGTTTTTAGCAGGCTCATCTCCAGCTATCTCCAACCCAAAATAAAATGGATTGACACCTTGAAACAATTCGTTCTTACATTTACATTGATTCTCTAAATCAGTCCATGACTTTACTTTAGTTATATCGGCACTGGTCTCTGGCGTCGAAGGCGAAGCATTGTTATGTTTGCTACCTTCGGCTTGTTGTACACTACAGGTAGTTGTAGATATTAACGCTTCATCACCAATTGTAAATTCATTAGACACAAATATAACCAACCCTCTATGTTTTATAACAATTCCTAGCTTGTTTTTAACATTAACCGTTACTGGACGTCCTTCAACAATACGTTTTAATATCGAGGCATACGGACGCCACCTTACCCACTCCAATTTCACAGCAAAAGGTTCCTCGGATACATAATACTCAATAAGATTCCAAATAGCCAACACTGTATTAATAAAATGTTGTTTACCGCCAACAGAGAAAGAATCGACTATGATGAGAAAAGTTTCACTACGCCTTTAATACCCTACCCGGCTTGCGGTTCACAACTGTCTGGAACATGTCCAAGCCGGTCAGGCACGTCCTGGCCTGCACGCGGCCTTGAAAGTGTTGCGTCACTGCAAAAACGCGGAATCGGCCCACAAGTAAAACTAGGTGGGCTCGATTCGCTTTCTAAAGAGGCCCCCACTGGGGAGTCACTCGCAGGGGATGGTCCTGGAACTCCGAGTAGGTGCGCTGGCAGGCGCGACAACGGCGCCTCCCATCTGTCATCAAATTGATGATGTGTAGATTCTTCCCCAGACCCATGGTGCGCTGAATCAGAAGTTAAGTTATGTTCGATGGTTTCGGTTTATTGACTACCACTGGTTCAAAAATGGTTCAAATGGCTCTGAGCACTATGGGACTCAACTGCTGTGGTCATTAGTCCCCTAGAACTTAGAACTACTTAAACCTAACTAACCTAAGGACAACACACAACACCCAGCCATCACGAGGCAGAGAAAATCCCTGACCCCACCGGGAATCGAACCCGGGAACCGGGGCGTGGGAAGTGAGAACGCTACCGCACGACCACGAGATGCGGGCAAGGATTTTGAGATTCAACTAATGTGGCTCTAATAAGTGTACCATAGAGGCCTATAACGTCCTTGCCTAAAGTCGTAATAACGATGAGCACACCTTATACCATTTGGCATAAAAACGAACTCTCTGTATGCATCCCTGAATTGTGCGATTAGTTGTTGCAAATTAAGCTTGTAGTACCACAATTCTTCTAAAACAATTACTGCAGCTGAATAATTAATCTTGTTTCCACAGAATGTTAAAGCTAAATCGTCGATTCGTTGCTGTGTAGTAGGAACATGGAAGGCCAGGCGCAGGTCATCAGGATAGTTTCTGATATGGTCCCAGTTTCCATAAAAAAATTCCAACACAGACATTAGCTGTATACAATAATCTTTATTTAGAATGTGACCGTACCTTTTCGTTTACAAAACGTCATATACACTCTGTTCCTAACTACAAGAGTTAAATATATTACTTCACTTTGCACAACATCGTTTTTAGCAGGCTGATCTCCAGCTATCTCCAACCCAAAATAAAATGGATTGACACCTTGAAACAATTTGTTCTTACATTTACATTGATTCTCCAAATCAGTCCATGACTTTACTTTAGTTATATCGGCACTGGTCTCTGGCTTCTAATATGTAACAAATTTAAAACGATTCCTTCTACTGTACTTCCGCCAAGGAGCGCCTGACGAACGTTCAGGCCTTAAACTAAACGGACCTAACTTATTACTACAGGCAAGCCTGTAGTGACCAGAGACCAGTTATTAACTAGAAATGAATCAGTGTAATCAATATACTCGGTGCGTTCTGCCCATCTACGAAGACGAACATTAAATGATAAGGCTGAGGCATTACAATTTGATATTGGTTCTGCATCTGAGTTAGTAATATATATCAAAGCCTTTTCCTACTCCTACACTTTTGTACATCGAAGACACCATTTATACTTCCAAACATAAATTCAAGTCCACATCTAACCTCAGACAAAAGTTTACCCACAGCCAGCTTTAAATATGCATGTATATGCGATGAATTACCTCTTGCAAAAGGTTCCTCGGATACACAATACTCAATAAGATTCCAAATAGCCAACACTGTATTAATAAAATGTTGTTTACCGCCAACAGATAAAGAATCGACTGTGATGAGAAAAGTTTCACTACGCCTTTTATACCCTACCCGGCTTGCGTTTGCACAATTGTCTGGAACATGTCCAAGCTGGTCAGGCACGTCCTGGCCTGCACGCGGCCATGAAAGTGTTGCGTCACTGCAAAAACGCGGAATCGGCCCACAAGTAATACTAGTTGGGCTCGATTCGCTTTCTGAAGAGGCCCCCACTGGGGAGTCACTCACAGCGGATGGTCCTGGAACTCCGAGTACGTGTGCTGGCAGGCGTGACAATGGCACCTCCCGTCCGTCGTCAAATTGATGTTGTGTAGATTCTTCCCCAGACCCATGGTGCGCTGAATCAGAAGTTGAGTTATGTTCGATATACTGGACGTCCTTCAACAATACGTTTTAATATCGAGGCATACGGACGCCACCTTAACCACTCAAATTACTCGAAAACAATAACTTTATGAACACGAGGATCGTACCCACCGAAACCGAATTCTGAGCAAAATGGAAGACATACACCTTGCTTCCTTGACAATATTCTTTCAACAAGGGTTGACTTGCCTATATTTGTGTCTCCATATAAATACAGCTGTTTCTTACGAACCATTTGGGACCGAAAGGCCTCATTGTACCAGTGGACCACACGCCCCACCCAGCCATTGTACTTCAAATGACACTCGCTAAGTGCACGGACAACAAACTTCTTAGCCTGAAACAATTCAAAATATTTCTCTATAAACCTCACACGTGACCAGTTATTAACTAGAAATGAATCAGTGTAATCAATATAATCGGTGCGTTCTGCCCATCTACGAAGACGAACATTAAATGATAAGGCTGAGTCATTACAATTTGATATTGGTTCTGCATCTGAGTTAGTAATATATATCAAAGCCGTTTTCCTACTCCTACACTTTTGTACATCGAAGACACCATTTATAATTCCAAACATAAATTCAAGTCCACATCTAACCTCAGACAAAAGTTTACCCACAGCCAGCTTTAAATATGCATGTATATGCGATGAATTACCTCTTGCAAAAGGTTCCTCGGATACACAATACTCAATAAGATTCCAAATAGCCAACACTGTATTAATAAAATGTTGTTTACCGCCAACAGAGAAAGAATCGACAGTGATGAGAAAAGTTTCACTACGCCTTTTATACCCTACCCGGCTTGCGTTTGCACAATTGTCTGGAACATGTCCAAGCTGGTCAGGCACGTCCTGGCCTGCACGCGGCCATGAAAGTGTTGCGTCACTGCAAAAACGCGGAATCGGCCCACAAGTAATACTAGTTGGGCTCGATTCGCTTTCTGAAGAGGCCCCCACTGGGGAGTCACTCACAGCGGATGGTCCTGGAACTCCGAGTACGTGTGCTGGCAGGCGTGACAATGGCACCTCCCGTCCGTCGTCAAATTGATGTTGTGTAGATTCTTCCCCAGACCCTTGGTGCGCTGAATCAGAAGTTGAGTTATGTTCGATATACTGGACGTCCTTCAGAAATACGTTTTAATATCGAGGCATACGGACGCCACCTTAACCACTCAAATTACTCGAAAACAATAACTTTATGAACACGAGGGTCGTACCCACCGAAACCGAATTCTGAGCAAAATGGAAGACATACACCTTGCTTCCTTGACAATATTCTTTCAACAAGGGTTGACTTGCCTATATTTGTGTCTCCATATAAATACAGCTGTTTCTTACGAACCATTTGGGACCGAAAGGCCTCATTGTACCAGTGGACCACACGCCCCACCCAGCCATTGTACTTCAAATGACACTCGCTAAGTGCACGGACAACAAACTTCTTAGCCTGAAACGATTCAAAATATTTCTCTATAAACCTCACACGTGACCAGTTATTAACTAGAAATGAATCAGTGTAATCAATATACTCGGTGCGTTCTGCCCATCTACGAAGACGAACATTAAATGATAAGGCTGAGGCATTACAATTTGATATTGGTTCTGCATCTGAGTTAGTAATATATATCAAAGCCGTTTTCCTACTCCTACACTTTTGTACATCAAAGACACCATTTATACTTCCAAACACAAATTCAAGTCCACTTCTAACCTCAGACAAAAGTTTACCCTCAGCCAGCTTTAAATATGCATGTATATGCGATGAATTACCTCTTGCAAAAGGTTCCTCGGATACACAATACTCAATAAGATTCCAAATAGCCAACACTGTATTAATAAAATATTGTTTACCGCCAACAGAGAAAGAATCGACTGTGATGAGAAAAGTTTCACTACGCCTTTTATACCCTACCCGGCTTGCGTTTGCACAAATGTCTGGAACATTTCCAAGCCGGTCAGGCACGTCCTGGCCTGCAAGCGGCCTTGAAAGTGTTCCGTCACTGCAAAAACGCGGAATCGGCCCACAAGTAATACTAGGTGTGCTCGATTCGCTTTCTAAAGAGGCCCCCACTGGGGAGTCACTCAAAGCGGATGGTCCTGGAACTCCGAGTAGGTGCGCTGGCAGGCGCGACAACGGCACCTCCCATCCGTCGTCAAATTGATGTTGTGTAGATTCTCCCCCAGACCCATGGTGCGCTGAATCAGAAGTTGAGTTATGGTCGATGGTTTCGGTTTGTTGACTACCACTGGTAGCAGCTTCATTCACGCCTCTTCTGAATCTCAAAGCGGAACGCAGGTGGTACGCCATCCTGAAATATCGAGGACATAATACAAACGTGCCAACGCTTGCCACCTAAAGTGTAAACACAATTCATAATGACAGGTACACTGCCATCGTTGTTTACCCGTGGCCAACTTGTGTACAAGCCTATATTTTTGACTACCCTGGCTAGGAGACCTCACTGGACGTGAGGCCATTTTCTAGGATGGCCTACAGCTGTGTGTCTGAGATGGACTTTGAGATTCAACTAATGTTTGATATTGGTTCTGCATCTGACTTAGTAATATATATCAAAACCGTTTTCCTACTCCTACACTTTTGTACATCAAAGACACTATTTATACCTTTTGTTGACTACCACTGGTAGCAGCTTCATACACGCCTCTTCTGAATCCCAAAGAGGAACGCAGGTGGTATGCCATCCTGATATATTGAGGACATATACAAACATGCCAACGCTTGCCACCTAAAGTGTAAACTAAATTCATAATGACAGGTTTACTGCCATCGTTGTTTATCTGTGGCCAACTTGTGTACAAGCCTATATTTTTGACTACCCTGGCTAGGAGACCTCACTGGACGTGAGGCCATTTTCTAGGATGGCCTACGGCTGTGTGTCTGAGAAAGACTTTGAGATTCAACTAATGTGGCTCTAATAAGTGTACCATAGAGGCCTATAACGTCCTTGCCTAAAGTCGTAATAACGATGAGCACACCATAGCCCATTTGGCATAAAAACGAACTCTCTGTATGCATCCTTGAATTGTGCGATTAGTTGTTGCAAATTAGGCTTGTAGTACCACAATTCTTCTAAAACAATTACAGCAGCTGAATAATTAATCTTGTTTCCATAGAATGTTAAAGCTAAATCGTCGATTCGTTGCTGTGTAGTAGGAACGAGGACGGCCAGTCGCAGGTCATCGGGATAGTTTCTGATATGGTCCCAGTTTCCATAAAAAAATTCCAAAGCAGACATTAGCTGTAAACAATAATCTTTATTTAGAATGTGCCCGCTTCATCCAACGCAGACATTAGCTGTAAACAACAATCTTTATTTAGAATGTGACCGTACCTTTTCTATTACAAAAAGTCATATACACTCTGTTCCTAACTACAAAAGTTAAATATTTTACTTCACTTTGCACAACATCGTTTTTAGCAGGATCATCTCCAGCTATCTCCAACCCAAAATAAATGGATTGACACCTTGAAACAATTTGTTCTTACATTTACATTGATTCTCCAAATCAGTCCATGACTTTACTTTAGTTATATCGGCACTGGTCTCTGGCTTCGAATATGTAACAAATTTAAAACGATTCCTTCAATTGTACTTCCGCCAAGGAACGCCTGACGAACGTTCATGCCTTAAACTAAACGGACCTTACTTTCTCCAATGCACCTTGATCCTCAAATATTTTCGTATTAGCTCTGTCATCAAGTGTTTGTCTTTCTACTCTTACATTAATCCTATACACATATGTTACGATCTCATTAATAATTACAGAAGCATATTTATTTGCAAAGAAGTGAAACACGTCAGTAATGTCATAGGTGTACTAAAGTTCTGAGTATTTTCATCATATTTCTCTGTAGCACCCATTTTCCCATATTCAAATCGAAGACCATCGGACTGCGTATACTCAGTACGCCATTTACACATCATCCCGAAATATGGCGTAGTCAGAACGTTTCGTCGGCGTATCCAACGCCTCGGACGTGCACGGCGAGCCCGGGCCATCATCCTTGTCGGACGAAATGCATACAACCGCCTCCTCGGCCTCCACGTCCGACGTGTCCGACGCCACCTCCTTCATTTGTAAACAATGAATAATGTGGCAATCAGCATGAACAACATTCAAACGAGATATTAACGCTTCATCACCGATTGTTAATTCATTAGACACAAATATAACCAACCCTCTATGTTTTATAACCAATCCTTGGCTTGTTTTTAACATTAACCGTTACTGGACGTCCTTCAACAATACGTTTTAATATCGAGGCATACGGACGCCACCTTAACCACTCAAATTCCTCGAAAACAATAACTTTATGAACACGAGGATCGTACCCACCGAAACCGAATTCTGAGCAAAATGGAAGATATACATGTTGCTTCCTTGACAATATTTTTTCAACAAGGGTTGACTTGCCTATATTTGTGTCTCCATATAAATACAGCTGTTTTTTATGAACCATTTGGGACCGAAAGGCCTCATTGTACCAGCGGACCACACGCCCCGCCCAGCCATTGTACTTCAAATGACACTCGCTAAGTGCATGGACAACAAACTTCTTAGCCTGAAACGATTCAAAATATTTCTCTATAAACCTCACACACGACCAGTTATTAACTAGAAATGAATCAGTGTAATCAATATACTCGGTGCGTTCTGCCCATCTATGAAGACGAACATTAAATGATAAGGCTGAGTCATTACAATTTGATATTGGTTCTGCATCTGACTTAGTAATATATATCAAAGCCGTTTTCCTACTCCTACACTTTTGTACATCGAAGACACCATTTATACTTCCAAACATAAATTCAAGTCCACTTCTAACCTCAGACAAAAGTTTACCCTCAGCCAGCTTTAAATATGAATGTATATGCGATGAATTACTTCTTGCAAAAGGTTCCTCGGATACACAATACTCAATAAGATTCCAAATAGCCAACACTGTATTAATAAAATGTTGTTTACCACCAACAGAGAAAGAATCGACTGTGATGAGAAAAGTTTCCCTACGCCTTTTATACCCTACCTGGGTAAGAGTAGAAAGACTAACACATAATGTAAGAGTAGAAAGACTAACACTTGATGACAGAGCTAATAAGAAAATATTTGAGGATCAAGGTGCATTGGAGAAAGTAAGGCTTGCCTGTAGTAATAAGTTTGGTCCGTTTAGTTTAAGGCCTGAACGTTCGTCAGGCGTTCCTTGGCGGAAGTACAGTAGAAGGAATCGTTTTAAATTTGTTACATATTCGAAGCCAGAGACCAGTGCCGATATAACTAAAGTAAAGTTATGGACTGATTTGGAGAATCAATGTAAATGTAAGAACAAATTGTTTCAAGGTGTCAATCCATTTTATTTTGGGTGGGAGATAGCTGGAAATGAGCCTGCTAAAAACGATGTTGTGCAAAGTGAAGTAAAATATTTAACTTTTGTAGTTAGGAACAGACTGTATATGACTTTTTGTAAACGAAAAGTTACGGTCACATTCTAAATAAAGGTTATTGTTTTCAGCTAATGTCTGCGTTGGAATTTTTTTATGGAAACTGGGACCATATCAGAAACTATCCCGATGACCTGCGCCTGGCCATCCTCGTTCCTACTACACAGCAACGAATACCCTAGTATTACTTGTGGGCCGATTCCGCGTTTTCGCAGTGACGCAACACTTTCAAGGCCGCATGCAGGCCAGGATGTGCCTGACCGGCTTGGAGATGTTCCAGACAGTTGTGCAGCCGCAAGCCGGGTTGGTTATAAAAGGTGTAGTGAAACTTTTCTCATCACAGTCGATTCTTTCTCTGTTGGTGGTAAACAACATTTTATTAATACAGTGTTGGCTATTTGGAAACATATTGAGTATTGTGTATCCGAGGAACCTTTTGCAAGAGGTAATTCATCGCATATACATGCATATTTAAAGCTGGCTGAGGGTAAACTTTTGTCTGAGGTTAGAAGTGGACTTGAATTTATGTTTGGAAGTATAAATGGTGTCTTCGATGTACAAAAGTGTAGGAGTAGGAAAACGGCTTTGATATATATTACTAAGTCAGATGCAGAATCAATATCAAATTGTAATGACTCAGCCTTATCATTTAATGTTCGTCTTCGTAGATGGGCAGAACGCACCGAGTATATTGATTACACTGATTCATTTCTAGTTAATAACTGGTCACGTGTGAGGTTTATAGAGAAATATTTTGAATCGTTTCAGGCTAAGAAGTTTGTTGTCCATGCACTTAGCGAGTGTCATTTGAAGTACAATGGCTGGGCGGGGCGTGTGGTCCACTGGTACAATGAGGACTTTCGGTCCCAAATGGTTCATAAAAAACAGCTGTATTTATATGGAGACACAAACATAGGCAAGTCAACCCTTGTTGAAAAAATATTGTCAAGGAAGCAACATGTATATCTTCCATTTTGCTCAGAATTCGGTTTCGGTGGGTACGATCCTTGTGTTCACAAAGTTATTGTTTTCGAGGAATTTGAGTGGTTAAGGTTGCGTCCGTATGCCTCGATATTAAAACGTATTGTTGAAGGACGTCCAGTAACGGTTAATGTTAAAAACAAGCCAGGAATGGTTATAAAACATAGAGGGTTGGTTATATTTGTGTCTAATGAATTAACAATCGGTGATGAAGCGTTAATATCTCGTTTGAATGTTGTTCATGCTGATTGCCACATTATTCATTGTTTACAAATGAAGGAGGAGGTGGCGTCGGACACGTCGGACGTGGAGGCCGAGGGGGAGGTTGTATGCATTTCGTCCGACGAGGATGATGACCCGGGCTCGCCGTGCACGTCCGAGGCGTTGGATACGCCGACGGAACGTTCTGACTACGCCATATTTCGGGATGATGTGTAAATGGCGTACTGAGTATACGCAGTCCGATGGTCTTCGATTTGAATATGGGAAAATGGGTGCTACAGAGAAATATGATGAAAATACTCAGAACTTTAGTACACCTATGACATTACTGACGAGTTTAACTTCTTTGCAAATAAGTATGCTTCTGTAATTATTAATAAGATCGTAACATATGTGTATAGGATTAATGTAAGAGTAGAAAGACAAACACTTGATGACAGAGCTAATAAGAAAATATTTGAGGATCAAGGTGCATTGGAGAAAGTAAGGCTTGCCTGTAGTAATAAGTTAGGTCCGTTTAGTTTAAGGCCTGAACGTTCGTCAGGCGTTCTTTGGCACCTACTCGGAGTATGAAGATTTTAACAATTACCAATCGACTGGTGAAAGCGTCTTCATTCGCCTCCGATGATTAGAAGCTGCTTTGTAAAAGAGAAGCGTAACCACCTAGACTTTATTACATTTCCCACAGTGCATAGACCTGAGATCCGTCGAGGCCAATTGTCAGCTCTATAGGCGGACCAACACACGAGTTAGCTAGACACCTCGCCTCATTGCTGCAACCTTATGTTGGTAGGATGGACAGTGATATTAAAAATTCAGCTCATTTTATTCACAAGTTAAAAGAAACGAGCGTGGGCCCGGATGATATCCTCGTCAGTTTTGATATTGTGTCGTTATGTACCACTATTCAGTAAAACGAAGCTATCTTATGCATAGTGGACATTTTTCCTACCGATATTTTGGCATTATTCCGACACTGCCCCACCACAACCTACTTTCAACACAATAATAACTTTTATGAACAAATTGACGAGGTGGCTATGGGCAGTCCTCTTAGTCCTGCTGTGGCTAACTTAACATGGAGACTTTTGAACAACGGGCGTTGCAGACTGCCAATAACAGACGAGCCAGACGATATTGCTATGTCGATGACACGTTCGTAGTATGGACACACG
Source organism: Schistocerca cancellata (assembly GCF_023864275.1). Taxonomy (NCBI): domain Eukaryota; kingdom Metazoa; phylum Arthropoda; class Insecta; order Orthoptera; family Acrididae; genus Schistocerca; species Schistocerca cancellata. The sequence goes on along the minus strand of NC_064631.1, from coordinate 343,421,905 downwards.
GAGCAGAGGAGTTGGATGCCTTCCTGACACATTTAAACAGCATTAATCCGAAAATCCAATTCACTATGGAGACGGAAAGGAATGGGCCATTGAATTTCATAGATGTGTCTGTGATTAAACGACGGGACGGAACGTTGGGCCATAAGGTGTATAGTAAGGCCACACATACTGATCGTTATCCGCATAAAGATTCAAATCACCACCCTAGACAAAAAAGAGGTGTAATGGAAACCTTGGTAGACAGCGCGTACAAAATTTGTGAGCCTGTTTATTTAAAAGATGAGACTGAATATCTACGGTGATCTTTCGTGAAGAATGGCTGTACTAGCAAGGGTATAGATCGAGAACTTCGCTCTCGGCAGAGAATCAGGAGCAACGACGAAAAACAGCCGCCCAAGGACAAAATTTTTCTTCCGCTCATTAATAAGGTCACATATCGCATTGGGAAAGTTTTAAGCAAGTATGGGGTGGAAACTATTTTCAGACCCACCAGGAAAACAAAAGAATACTTAAGATCGGCAAAAGATGCACGACATCCCTTGGCTACACCACGGATATACAAAATTCCTTGTAGTTGTGCATAGATTTATATCGGTACCACAAAGAGAAGTGTGAACACCCGTCTCGTTGAACATAAGAGGAAAACTCGCCTGAATCACACGGATAAATCGGGCGTAGCGGAACATGTTTACCAGGAAGGTGATCATGAAATAAAATTCAGCGAGTGAGCGTCATACCAAAAACCTCGCATTATTATGCACGCATGGTTCAAATGGCTCTGAGCACTATGAGACTTAAATCGGAGGTCATCAGTCCCCTAGAACTTAGAACTACTTAAACCTAACTAACCTAAGGACATCAGACACATTCATGCCAGAAGCAGGATTCGAACCTGCGACCGTAGCGGTCTCGCCGTTCCAGACTGAAGCTCCTAGAACCGTTCGGCCACACCGGCCAGCTATGCACTCATGTATAGAGAGGCTATGGAGATTGATAAACACAGTAATAATTTTAACAGGAAAGACGAAGGAGTTAAACTGGATAAAATTTGGATGTCAGCGTTGCACCGCAAGCGTGACGATCGATTACTTTAAATCGAGAAAATTGGCATTACCAGAGACAATCTCATAGCTGACGCCACGTGATCCATAGTGGCGCCCTCTGTACTGCCTATGTAATCAGCGATTCCTCGAGTTCTCTTCGCATTTCGCCGCTGTACCTCCGAGGTTGTCTCTCGCAGTCGGAGACGAAACGTCAGGGGTAGTTTTATGCTTCGACCATGGCCTATCAGCCCTGAAGTTTTAAGTGAAGTACCTGTAACAACGATGTTGGATCTCCAACCATCAGATACAACTGAGTTGGTGTTTGATGGTTGGTGTTCGCCACTGAGGAATCATGTATAAGATTGGAAGTAACCTCTCAGTGTCAGTCACGGCCTGAATGCGGTGTACTGAAATACCGAAACTGGTAGCCATGTATTAAATAACACCGTAAGGATGGATGTATGCGTTCCATTTTATTACATTCTTCCACCAATACATTTGCGTGAGTAGCTTATGACAGAAATTAAACAGGATGATGAAAGATCACATCAATGTGGATATACAGTGAATTAGATGAAGGCAATGTGGATATACAGTGAATTAGATGAAGGCAAACTCCATGATATACAGGGTGGCGCAAATGAAACTGGAGATTTTTAAAGGTAGTGTTGTCAACACTGCAGTGCTGGCAGTTGTTCGGAGCCGATGCGTAGCTGTCGTGAATCCGTTGCCACCTAGGACGTCATGGACGTGACCCATCCGCTCGTGTGCTTACGTGGGCGTCTAACTTTGTAGACATTGTTTCAGCTTTCAAAATGAAAACTCCAAATGACGTTCGAAGGAGTTGGATCCTGAAGAACATTGCAGCTGTTCGAGTGTCCACCTACAGGAGCCATCAGCGCTCTGTTAGACAACATGCATCTGAGCTAGAGATTGGGCGTCGAAGCTTACGAACAATACCGCACGGATTAAAACTCCATCCCTATAAGCTAAAAAATTACATCTGCTAGTCCCTGCGTCCTGTAATGAGTTTAGCGAACAGGTGTTGGCTAAGAAAATCAAAGAAGACGCCAATTCCTTAACAAACAAAATTTCTATTACTGGGGAAAATACTTGTGAGTTTCACGAAATCTGTTACATGGCACGAACGTTACAGTATGCTGTGGTGAATCATGTCCTTGTGTCTTACCGTTCCTTTTTCGGACGTGAAGATGCCACTGTTCCATAGTCTGCGTCATCCCCTGATCTCACTGTATGGGATTTTTCCCTGTGGGACATCTTAAAAGCGTAGCCATAGCGTTACAGATTACCACGCAGGGGGCCCGGATTCGATTCCCGGCAGGGGACTGGATGTTTTGTACCTTTCATCATCATTTTTATCATCATTGACTCGCGAGTCGCCGAAGTGGCGTCAACTAACTTGCAATACGGCGGCCGAACTCCCCCGAATGGGGGCTCCAGGTCAACCATGCCATACGATCATTTCATTCATTTCATCTTAAAAGCAATGTGTACGGCACACGCCCTGTAACTATTGCCGACCTGAAACCGAATATTATTGAAGGTATCACTGTCGTTCCCCGGGACATGCTACACCAAGCATTCCGCATTTTCCAAAGACACTGTGAGAATCTGAACGCCAAAAGGAACCATATCTTCTCGATTTCACCTTTAAGAAATAAAGAGACGAAGTGGAAGCGAAGATTATTGAAGATATCAATGTAGTTCCCCGGGACATGCTACACCAAGCATTCCGAATTTTACAAAGACTCTGTGAGAATTTGAACTCCAAAAGGACCATATCTTCACGACTCACCTTTAAGAAATAAAGAGACAATCTGAGACGTAATGGAATGAAAACATAAGTAACATTCTGTATGCATATACTTTCATCAATAATTTTTGTTCTATGATTATTCGGGCAAATGAGATTACTTCAAAATATCTCGTTTCTCTGCTCCACCCTGTCTAATATAGTAACATTCCTGTTGCAGTGACGAAAGAAATTACAAAGGACGTACTGCAGTAGTCTTAAAGCTTGCGGCTTCTCTTGATAATTCCCTGTGCTCTCGTAAGGGACTTCGCAAACGGTGGAGACGATTCTGGAGGAAGATAGCATTCCTCCCGGCGGTATAGGACGCCGCGTGCTTCCCGAGAGGCGAGGCGAACAGCCCCGCGGGGGCGGTAGGAGGCGGCATCCATCAGACGTGGCCCCGCGCAGACACTGGTCGTCGTCGTCGTCGGCAGTCATTTGTCTCCAGTGAGACCCTGAGGAAACGTACGGCGCGGCAGCCAGAAATTCCTGCTGTCGGGACCAGGGATTCGGTGGCGAGCCACGGGGCACTGAACACGTTTCGCTTCACGTATACTGTATTTCTACCCCTAAAAATGTATTCTGCATATTATCCCGGACTTCCGTTCTGTTGTACCACAGATTTGTGTATTGCTACTATCTTGCCAAGATAAATCGTTGGGAAACGTGCATCTCAGGAACATCTTAATATACGAGTAGGGTTAAATACTTTGGTTAACCACTCAATACCAGAATAAATATCTACGTAAAAGAATAAAATCATAAATCGTATTTTGTGTCCAGTAATGTTCGTAGAGTACATAACACCAAATCTATGTTGTACCTGCTAAGTATAACTGACTACGTCGCAAACCTGATACGACAGACAGCTGAGAAAATAAATACTTACAACACATCATTTGGTAAAGGAAATTTATGTAACAATTCATACACTGTGACAGGATTTACATCACTAAAAATGAAAAATAAACGCTGGCGTCCATCTATATCCTTAATAGCAGTAATAATAATAATGATAAAATATAAAATTGTCATGTCTGTCTGTTTGAGCACGCTAATCTCCGAAATTATTCTACGAATCTTCATGGCATTTCCGCAGGTAACTTAACCGTAGCTTGGAGCAACATACAGCATTTATCTCACCAAAATAGAACCACGAAAAAAAGATTAATGACATACATTTGTATCTAAAACCGTCGTGTCTCACTGTTTGCATTGCTGAACAAGCTACAGGCCAGAATTACTTGACGAGATTTCTATATGTTTCCAGAAGAATGTTGAGCTTAGCTTAGGCAACATACAGGCTACATTTTATCAAAATCTGGTTAAGGAAAATAGAGGTAACTTGATTTAAATTTTTATCTAAAATCGTCTTGTCTGTATGTTGGTCTGTTCGAACATGCTTATCATAAAAATTACTAGGTGACTTTTCATTTGGTTTTCACAAGTAACTTTAGCGTAGCTTGGGTCAACATACAGACTTCACTTCATCAGATCCGGAACATGAGTTAAAGGGTATCATAAGTTAAAGTGCTAATTTTTTCGGATATCATAATATAAAGTGGGCTACACCCATGGTCTAGAGATAGTGTTTTTGATTAATAATCAAAACATGCAGGCTTCTAAACCCGCCACCGCTTAAGTTTTTATTAATATCAGCAGTGGTGGTCGAAGACTTCCGGCAAAAGATGTCACGCTCAATCTGCCAGCTGCCCTCTGAAAGAGGTTAAGGGCACTGTCCTGTGCTTGGGATGGGAAAATGCCCCTGAAGGTGGAAGAATCAGCAACCGTCAACGAGATGAAGATGCAGAAGGCAATGGAAACCACTGCATCCAAGGTAAATAACGTGCATCCATAGGAGATGTAGCCTGTTACTGAAGAAGTGACATAATGATGTCTCCATTGGCAAAAGATTCCGGAACAGTCCACCATTCGGATGTCCGGGAGGGGACTGCCAAAAAGGAAGGTGACAATGAGAAAAAGATTGAATGACCAACGAAAGGATAATATTCTACGAGTTGGTGCGTCGAATATCAGAAGCTTGAAGGTGGTAGGACGCTAGAAAATCTGAAAAGGGAATAGCAGAGGCTCAGTCTAGATGTAGTAGGGGTCAGTGAACTGAAATGGAAGGAATACAAGGATTTATGATTAGATGAGTATAGGGTAATATCAACAGCAGTAGAAAATGGAATAGGATTTGTCATGAATAGGAAGGTAGGACAGAGAGTGTGTTACTGTGAACAGCTCAGTAATAGGGTTGATCTCTTCAGACTGGACTGCAAATCAACGTCGACATAGATAGTAGAGATATACGTGCCGACGTCGGAAGCTGAAAATGAAGAGATAGAGTAAAAATGTGAGGGTATTGAAAGGATAATACAGTACTTAAAAGGAAATGAAAATCTAATATTGGTGGAGACTGGAATGCAGCTATAGGGGACGAACTGGAAGAAATAGTTGCAGGAGAATATGGGCTTGGGAGAAGGAATGAATGAGCATAAAGACTAACTGAGTTCTGTAATAAATTTCAGCTAGTAACAGCGAAAACACTCTTCAACTCTCTTCACAAGAGGGGGAGGTATACTTGGAACAGGTCACGTGATGCGGGAAGATTTCAGTTACATTACATCATGGTTCAACGGTTCAAATGGCTCTGAGCACTATGGGACTTAACTTTTGAGGTCATCAGTCCCCTAGAACTCAGAACTACTTAAACCTAACTAAACCAAGGACATCACACACATCCATGCCCGAGGCAGGATTCGAACCTGCGAACGTAGCGGTCACGCGGTTCCAGACTGAAGCACCTAGAACCGCTCGGCCACCAAGGCCGACCATCATGGTCCGACAGAGATTTAGAAATCAGATACTGAATTGTAAGGCGTACCCAGAAAGTGATATAGACTCAGATCACAATATAGTAGCGATGGAGAGTAGGCTGGAGATTGAGAGATTAGTCAGGAGGAATCACTTCGCAAAGAAGTGGGATGCAGATGAGCTAAAGAATGACGAAATACACTTGAATATATCTAATACTGTAGACACAGCAGTAAGTAATAGCTCAGTACGTCGTACAGTTGAAGAGGAATGGATATCTCTAAGAAGGCAAATCAGATAAGTTGAAAAGTGAAGCATAAGTACAAAGAAGGCAACAGCGAAGAAACCGTGGGTAACAGAAGAAATACTTCAACTGATCAATGAAAGAAGGACGAAGAAATCATTCAAGGACATTCAGAAATACTGAAATACAAATCGCTGAGGAATGAAATAAACAGAAGTATTGGGAAGCTAAGACGAAATGGTTGCGTGAAGAATGTGAAGAAACAGAAGAAGAAATGACTGTCGGAAGGATTGATCCAGTATATGCGAAAGTCAAAACAACCTTCGGTGAAGTTAAAAGCAAGGGTGGTAACATTAAGAGTGCAACGGGGATTCCACTGATAAATACAGAAAGAGAGCGGATAGGTGGAGAGAGTACACTGAAAGTCCCCGTGAGTGGGAAGAATTGTCTGCTGTGTTAGACGAAATAACAGGAGTCAATTCAGAAGAGGTAACGTGTCCAGTATTAGAATCAGAATTAAAGAGAGCTTTGGAGGACTTACGATCAAGTAAGGCTGAAGGGATAAATATCAATCCTTCAGGATTTCTAAAATCGTGCTGGAAGCGGCAACAAACTGACTCTTCACATTGGTGTGTGGAAGGCACGAATTTTGCGACGTACCAGTAACTTTCAGAAAAATATCGTTCACACAAATCCGATGACTGCAAGAGCTGACTAGTGTGAGAACTATCGGACATTCAGTTTAACAGCTCATGCATACAAGTTGCTGACAAGAATAATTTGAAGAATAGAACAGAGTGTTGAAGATAGATGACGATCGGTTTGGCTTCAGGATAGGTACAGGCACCTGAGAAACAAATGTGACGTTGCGATTGATAATGAAAGCAAGACTAAAGAAAACTAAAGACACGTTCACAGGATTTGTCGACCAGAAAAAAAGGGTTCAACAGTATAAACTGCTGCAAGATGTTCTAAATTCAGAGAAATATGTGGATAAGTTATAGGGATGAAGAGTATAATGCAATATATTCCAGAGACAGGAGGGAGTAATATGGGTGGACGACCAACAACGATGTGATCAGATTTAAAAGGATGTAAGACAGGTATGCAGTTTTTCGTCCCTACTGTTCAATCTGTATATCGAAGAATCAATGATGGAAATAAAAGAACATTTCAGGAGTGGAAGTAAAATTCACGGGCTAGGGATATCAATAATAAAGTTCGCTGATGACATTGCTATCCTGAGTGAAAGTGAAGAAGAATTACATAACCTGCTGGACGGCATGAATAGTCCGATGAGTACAGAATATGGAATTGAAAATGCATTGGAGAAAGGCCGAAGTAATGAGAAGTAGCAGAAATGAGAACAGCGAGAAACTTTATATCAGGATTGATGGTAAATGGAAATGCCTTGTGGCTAGGGACTCCCGGCCGGCAGAACGTTCGCCTGGTGCAAGTATTTCGAGTTGGCGCCACTTCGGCGACTTGCGTGCCGATGGGGATGAAATTATAATGATAAAGACAATACAACACTCAGTCCCTAAGCGAAGAAAATCTCCGACCCAGCCGGGAATCTAACGCGGGCTGTTAGGTATGACATTCCGTCGCGCTGACCACTCAGCTACCAGGGGCGGAAAGGATTGATGGTGACGAAATACATTAATTTAAGGAATTCTACTATCTAGCCAGCAAAATAACCAATGATAGACGGAGCAAGAAGGACTTAAAAACCAGACTAGCACTGGCAAAAAGGGACATTTCTGGCCAAAAGAAGACTACTAGTATTAAACATAGGCCTTTATTTCAGGAAGAAATTTCTGAGAATGCACATTTTGGTCCACAGTTCTGTGTGGTATTGATACATGGACTGTGGGAAAACCAGAGGAGAAGAGAATCGAAGTATTTGAGATGAGGTGCTACAAAGGTGGAAAACTAGGTGGACTGATAAGATAAGGAATGAGGAAATTGTGAGCAGAATCGGAGAGAAAAGGAATATGTGGAAGACACTGACAAAGAGAAGGGACAGAGTGACAGGACATTTTCAGGAAATGTTTTCCATGGTACTAGAGGGAGCTGTAGAGGGTAAAAACTTCGTACAAAACAGATTCGAATACCTCTAGCTAATAGTTCAGGACGTAGGTTGCAAGTTTTAGTCTGAGATGAAGAGGTTGGCACAGGAGAGGCATTCGTCGCGGGCCACATCAAACCAGTCAGAAGACTAATGACTTTAAAAAAAATTAAATTGTTATGTAAAATAATCTGTTCAACTCAGAAGTTTTGATGTTTGATCATCGCGGCGTAGTACACTAAACAACCAATAGCTGGCGCTGTTAGTTTCATAATACACCAAAGAACTCATAAATGGCGCTGTTAGTTTGTTTTAACTCCTTGAGACATGTATTTTCGATAGTCAGTATCAGAATTCAGTGATGCAGTTTTGTGATTTACGTATGCAAAGTATCAGCTAATTACTTGGCAATGATATGTAGAGTTATTGATTTCTCTTTATGTATTAAAAACTTTACGAGATTGTTTCGCTTCTTTCGATAAGTGTTATTTATATTTGACTTCTTTTTTTATCTCAGTGACAGAATTATTTTCAAATATCTACGTCAGTGACAAAGTTAAGCTTCACATATCGTTTCTAATACCAACTAACATTGACTTTTATTTAGGTAGGATACACAGATTTACTGATTTCGCTTTGTGTATTAAAAACTTATAGACATTGCTTTGCTTCTTCCGTTATGTTTCATTTGTATTCTTTAGTATGAGAAACAAATTTATTAAATTTGCTTTCGTATCTTGTTCCTACCCGTTACGTTTAGATTTTGTTTTGTTGACGAATAAAAATACCTAGAAAATGTTCAAATTTTTATAATACACCAGAATGGCTAAAAGGTTGAGGACTAAGAAGTATTATGAATCCAGCGAAGGCCCTGAGGCGAGACTGGCTGCAGTTCGACAACTACAGGCCTTAACTTACTGTTTCGGAACCCCTTTACTAAATGCGACACAGGATGTAACTCTGATCTAGACCGTGAAACGTTATGTGGCTCCTAAGACCAATCACCCACAGAGGCTTAAAGATGCTTCTCCCAAACGTAGCATGATTGAAGAGGAAAGTTTGACAGGAAATGGCGCAAGCGAGCTAGTTTTTATATCCACGTTCCACATGTTCCTAATAATTTACTATTGGCTTTAAATGAGTACAATTTCCGGTTAGCTTATGTTATGCCATGATCGCAGACAAAACCAAAAGTGTTATGGCATGGCCATAGATAAAGCACAAGACCAGGTGCTACGAATTGCAGACATTGACATTTGAGCCATTTGCTTTTGTATGGTTAGCTCCCTGTGGCTCTCTCCCGTGTTAGTGGAGGAAATAACCTGTTTGTTCTTGACCATAATCATACGACTTCATCTTTGTATACAAAGAATCTTTATAAATAAAAATTATGCTGCATGCATACAAAGTCTGGGAGTGGCAATAAAGAAATACCGGGGTACCGACTTTCTTATCTAGTTTTAAATAATTATTTATACACTCACGTTAAGAAAAATTAGCACATCTTGAACGTTTATAAATATGACGTTCATATTCACAGGACATGTACATTAATACGTTCTACAGAAATGATTAGCATTTCAGTCACCTCGGTTCAGCATATGACCGTTTGCCTAGTAGGCACAGGGTCAGTCGTGGGCCCTGATAACTTGTTCCGTGCGTTATAGCTTCGACGCGTGTACAGCATGAATGGCGTCTTGTGGTATAGCCATCCATGCTGCACTCACCTGGTTCCATAGTTCATCTGTGGTGCCCGGCACTGGGTCACATCGTTTCACCATATCCCACGCATTTTCGGTTGGTGACAAGTCTGGTGATTTGGCGGGTCAGGGCAAAAGACTGTCATCCTGTGGCACCAAGAAAGCAAGTGTTCGGACAGCAAAATGTGGTCGTGCGTTGTCTTACTGAAAAATTTCGTCTGGGGTGTTGTGTGGAAAGGGTATGGCTGTGGGTCGCAGGATGTTATTGACGTGAGTCACAATGAACATAGTGCCCTGGACTCGCACCCACTCTGATTTTCACCCCACACCATAATGCCTCGAGTTGGCGTTGTATATCTTGTGTGAATGCAGTCATTGCGATGCTGATCGCTCTGTATGTGACGAACCAAAATGCGGCCATAATTTTCAATAAAATATAACCCGTATTCGTCCGTAAACACTTTCTGACGCCATTCCTGTCCCCAGTGACGTCATCCCATCCCCCATTGCCGTCTAGCATGTTTATGCAAATTCGTCGAAGGCAGGCGGAGAAGTGGACATCACACACGTAACCCATGCTGTCATAAACGGCGACGGGCTGTTAGTCCTGACAGTGTCGAAATTCCATTCGGATGAGGTGTCGATCTTCTCAGGAGGTACAACCTGACCCATCTCGTCGTGTTCTACGGCCTTCTGCACACACCCGTTGCAGTGCCAACAGTGCACCGTCTTTCAAACTCACTGATTTGACGATACGGTTCACACATAAGTCTGCGAGGCATCATGCACGTCTGCTCAATTCACACTGATCCCTTACCTTCGATGTATAGCGACAACGAGAGCGGCAGCCACGTTTTACCAGTCGATGGTGTTTCTCCGAGATATCGATGCTGACCTTGAACCCGAAGGCCAACATGGTTCAAATATTAATCAGTTCTGCAGAACATACTACTGTACATGTCCTCTAAATATGAGCGTCCCATTTCTAGTCGTTCAAGGTGTTCTGTTTACTGAACATGGGTGTATAAGACAATATAGTATTAATCGTGTAATTTTCAGAAACTGTTTATTTATTCTCTTGTGTAGTCACAGATGAAGGTTACATTTACTATACATGAATACTGTCTGTCCTTTACAATTTGGTCTTTTACGTCTTTGCTTTGTGTCTGGAACCCGCGGCCAACGACCTAATACATCAGTTTAGCAGATGTACCCAGAACACGTTTTCTTGGACACTAATACTTCTTGCATAGTAGGACTGTTTCTATAGTGGCTGAAAGCCTGTCTATTTCTATTTGTCACATCGTTTCCCTACTTTTAGAGAGTTTCTGATATTCTGGTTTTGAATTGTAGCAGATTACTTGGTTTATTACAAGTAAGATTTAAACTGTCACAGTGCATATCCTCTCTTCAGGTGGTAGACGTATTCTAAAATGTCCATTTGCATTTTGTGGAGCATAAAACTTCGAGACCCGTCATAATGAAATAAAAGCCTCAGAGTATTAGCAGTTAATTAAAAATTATACATCACAATAAAAGTAAAATGTAATCAGTCAACATAATATTGAGGTCGGATGTTCATATGGATTATTGAAACTTTGTAATATATAAATACACGCAAATAGTGAAAAAAATTTAACGTCGAACTATCTGATGCTACAAATCAACAGAAATATTTGCTTTCATCTCATTTGATTTCACCTCTTGCACGCGCCCACAAAGATACAGAAACTCCCAATGAAGAGAGGTTTACACGAACAGTATTTTCGAACTGACTTGCCCATGCAACAAGTTCATCACATCAAAAGGTCGTTTACATTACATCACAGATACATTGAATAAACAAATAAATTTCTGAATTAAATTTATCTCTGTATGCAGGGTGGTCAGAAACAATATGTAAAGCTTGTAAGATGTTGCAGGGTAGGTAGTGGTTATAAATAATTGTTAAGAAAAAAATTCGAAACGTTGCTCCGTTTCCGAGTAAATTATCGTTGAAGTTAATCAGGCCATTGCGCGCGAGGACTCCAAAAGCCCGCCAGAGACTATGTCACCTAAGATGGTCTTTGTCTGGTTTCCTAAAGCCAAACACAGAGAGAAAAAACAGCTGTACGTAGGTTTGCAGTAAGGCTCTATCCGGAGCCAAAGGCAGAGCTTTCTCAGGCAATGTCATATGCACGAGGGGTCCCCTCACCGTCGCACCCCACCCCCTTTGGAAGATAAATTATTTTAAGCCCCCCGCCCCCCTTCTCATACTTGGCATGAATATAGCCCATAGCTGCTTACTTCTGTCCAGTTATTGGAACTTTCAGCTACAAATACAGTAATAGGAAGCAACAGCACTAATCAATAATCATTTGAGAACATCACAGGTAACCTTCCTTTAATATTATCATACATTTCAAAGGTGGTGCAAGAAGGCAAATACAACTAGATTATAAATATCCGTGGCTGTGTCTACTGTTATTGTAATTGAGCAGATATCTGTACTTCTCTCTCTCTCTCTCTCTCTCTCTCTCTCTCTCTCTCTCTCTCTCTCTATATATATATATATATATATATATATATATATATATATATATATATATATATATATATAATCTTTCATGTTGTCACCTCTGGTTCCTGTGTGACACCCCCGTAAACTGGAACTGGAAAAAAGTTGAAATTGGTTCACAAATTCGTTAGTTAAAGTTTTCTTAGTTTCAATACTTTTAAAGATCACGATTTAGAAACAATGAAAGAACAATACTAGACATTTAAATGCCGATTGAGTAACCGTTATATTCAAACTGATTATCTAAAAAATGAAATAAACAAGAGATAAAATGCACACCATTCAACACTAGAGAAATTTTAGAAATTTTGTCATTTACTGTGCTGTGTGATTTAATTCATAAGAAGAAATCAGATCTAATCTCGGTTCGATCTTTAAAACAGTAACTTGCAGGTTCCCTGCCAGCCGCAACCGAGACAAATGTTTCGTCTTGATTGATGCTAGTAAGTTGACGTGACGGGCAATAACACGTCCGCTGACATTGTTGATAAAAAGGTATATTAATTCCGAGTCTGTATCAACAAAATTTTCAAGTGACTAGATTTAAATTCGTTTCTAAGCATTTTATCACTTGAGAGTTATATTTACTCCTCTTGTTCAAGTGTTGACAAGTTGTAAAACCGCTCGGTATGGAAATTTCATTAACTTTATAATTAGCCCACCTCTTTAATAACTAACCTGTAAATGTCTGAGTGCAAAGTTAAATAGATAAGGCCGAAATTAGGGCCTTAGGGCTTACGCATACCTCTTAAAGTGAAAAATATGCGCAAAAGCTTATTCTGGCTAACGCTATCGGACCGTAGTACACTGATTATGAATAAGACTTGATTGCTGATACTTTCTTTCGTGTAGATTAAAAGCCTGTAACTTAGCGTATGTGAAGGGGTTAAACAGAAACAATGATTAAATTCAGTATTCACATTTGTTCAGAAACATATTTATGGGGCTAACATATAAAAGAATAATAAAAACCTATGATAGTTATGTCTGCCCAAATGTGTATGAAGATTATGTAGGAAGCAGTGTTACTCCTGTATCGATTAAATTACTTCTAGATGTCTTAAAAATTACTTTTTCCTGATGTTCAACGATAACTCACAATTATTTGATACTGTAACTCTGATCGGAACAGTGACTGGAAGATGGTGACTAAAACCTAAATTCGATATATGCATTACCAATGCAAAGAGATGAGGCAAGCGAACACCCTGGATTCTACAAGTGTGAAATCAGATTGAGCAACTCAGCGGTGGTGCGAATTACGTTCACAGTAACTAAGGCTGTGGTGTGCCGAGCTGTGCGCTGCAGACGTGCTGGCCCTGAGATTCCCAAATGTGGCTTCCTCTACCTCTCTGCTAGGTCGAGTCGATGAGGACACCATGGCGTCCTAGGCCGAGTCCACTGCGGAAACTCTCGCGTGCTACCAGACTGTGTATGTCTTGCGGCACTTACTTATGTCATTGGTATTCAAATAGTTCAAATGGCTCTAAGCACTGTGGGAGTTAGCATCTGAGGTCGTCAGTCCCCTAGAACTTAGAACTACTTAAAACTAACTAGCCTAAGGACATCACACATATCCACGCCCGAGGCAGGATTCGATCCTGACCGTAGCGTTCGCGCGGTTCCAGTCTGAAGCGCCTAGAACCGCTCGGCCACACTGGCCGGCTCGTTCGTATTCCTTGCGCCAAAAGGTGCCAGCTGTCAATCGCAAACTTACGAACCATTCCGACCAGAAGTTTTCCTTCCAACAGAGAATCCCGCGCTTCTTTTACTCCTCCCGATGGTGACATGAAACTCTTCCCTACTACCAAAAAGCATTAATTTCAATGCTGTAATCTGACGTCACATATATTATGCTAACCTCACAATCTCCCACAAATGTCCAGCTGGGTTCGAGAAATTTAGAGAAGACCACAACAAGGATTAAGTTTATTTCCTGTAGCTTGCAGTTTCTCCAAGTGGTGACCCCAACCACTTTGTGCTCATTATCCTCAGCGTTAGACGGTTCGCCATTTTATCCGTCCTACCAATATGGCGTAGGAGATTTAATCCTTAGTTCGCGACCTCCGTCTTCTTTTAGGCATATTTTACGGCCCTTCCTCCAAGAGAAAGTCCCTCTTTTTAGCCGTATTTCCTTCCATCGATTCGGCTAAACGCGTAATCGCTTTTAACTCTTTTTCCTCTTCGTGTTCTACGTTTCTGACATGGGCGCGTATGACCTTAGTTGCTTTGCCCCCTAAAACAAAACAAACCGTCCAAACCACACAGCTCGCACTTAGCTTCCTCTGATTTTCATTCTGCTCAAAAGAACAGCTGGTTGTGAAGATAACATTTTGACACAGACAAAGAGTAGCAGCCCAGCACAGAAAATTTAAAGCACAAGAGGCTGCCTTCCATGAAGAAGTGTTGGAAAGATGGCGCAACACTATGACGGATGGCTAAGTCGGAGCGCCGACTGTGTGAAGAAGTAGCTGGAAGATGAAGCTATTTGTTGCAAATAAAAGAGTTTTGACTTTCAGTTTGATTTCCATTATACGACCGATCATTCCTTACTCTCAGAACAGTTCTCCTACATTATACTCAGTGAGAGAAATGAACAACTGACCGATTAGCATTATTTTCGGGTCTAGTAAAATATGGAACTCTGTATTACTCAGATGAAGGACGTCACTATATGTATTGTCCAAAACATAAAAATATTATATATAGCGCAAGACAGAAGATAGAAATGTCAAGAGGTCAGTTAAGCTATACGATGACTGTCTCGATTAGCAGTAATTTATACTCTGTAGCAACAACAAAATGTCTCACTTGAAAAACAGAGAATTTTGCGTAGAACTGGGGCTCGGTACGTCAGACAACAGCGGCGTCCTCTAATATACGCTGCGATAAATCTCAGTGACAGACGGCGGGCTTCGTCGGTTGAAGATGCGGTCCTCTGGGCAGAGAGCTGCTTCCAGCTGGAAACACGCCGCTGGAAGGGCTCCAGGGGTTGAGAGCCCCTGAAGAGCTCTCCACGCTTCCACTGTTTTCTGCAGCCGCCTGACGTACACCAGGCGGAGCCTCTCGCGTCGACTACAGGACCGTGCATACTTTGCTGGGGTGCCCTAAATTACAAAATATACAAAGACTGTGTACCAAAAACTCGAAGGCCCAGATATTAGTTTCGTCTTTCATGGAGTACAATGAATAATTCGCGACGGAATGTACAACACTGAGCTGTAATTTTTTTCAGTTGATGAGACGGGTAAGAAAGCCAAAATTTTGTTTTGGTTATTGTCGAGGTTTTGAGGATCTTCTTTCTCGTTATGTGCTATATTTAGGAAAGATGTAAATTTCTTAGCACTATACGCAGCCAGATACAGCGTAATCCTCATTAAACGATAAAAATTATGTAATAGTTTGCGAAACATCGCTTGTAATCACCTAATAAAAATAAAAATAAATAAATAAAAATAAATAAATATAAGTAAAAGGATGTCTCAATATCTCATATCCACTGTAGCTACTTGACATATGTCACTGAATGTTTCATTGATTAGATGGCACTAGAAAACCAACGATTCTTCAAGGAATGGACCTCGAGTACATGAAAGAGCTTCACTCTTCTGATTAATTCACTTATAAGTTAATGTGTTAAATATTTGACCTTAAGCGTGTAATTGAGAAAAAAATTAGGAAATGTTTGGGATTATGTTTAAGTTTCGATAATGAGAGCACTTAGCGACTTCCAACAAGAATTGGATGAGTGAAGTCTGGGTAATTTGCACTTCGTTACGAGAAAAAGCAAGTTTTTCACGATACTCATCATGTATGACGTCACTGTGCAAAACGTGCAGTGAAAAGAATTAGCAGTAATGGCGCAAAAATTTAAATCGCCTTGCCTGACGTGGCAGTTTTGTAGCATGAAGAGCGAAAATGGAATAAGCGATAATTTCCTTTTCCCTCACCATTTTATCGGTGAGTGTTGTGGTGTCACCGCCAGACACCACACTTGCTAGGTGGTAGCCTTTAAATCGGCCGCGGTCCATTAGTATACGACGGACCCGCGTGTCGCCACTGTCAGTAATTGCGGACCGTCCGCAGCTCGTGGTCGTGCGGTAGCGTTCTCGCTTCCCACGCCCGGGTTCCCGGGTTCGATTCCCGGCGGGGTCAGGGATTTTCTCTGCCTCGTGATGACTGGGTGTTGTGTGATGTCCTTAGGTTAGTTAGGTTTAAGTAGTTCTAAGTTCTAGGGGACTGATGACCATAGATGTTAAGTCCCATAGTGCTCTGAGTAATTGCAGACCGAGCGCCGCCACACGGCAGGTCTAGAGACACTGACTAGCACTCGCCCTAGTTGTACAGCCGACGTTGCTAGCCATGGTTCACTGAGAATTACGCTCTCATTTGCCGAGACGATAGTTAGCATAGCCTTCAGCTACATTTGCTACGACTTAGCAAGGCGCCATTACCAGTATTGATATTGAGATTCTATTAATGTATCATCAAGAGCGATGTTCTACAAATGTGGATTAAAGTTAAGTATTCCAGAATCTACGTACATTTCTTTATAGCATTCATTACGTATCCTGTTTCAGACCTCACGCCAGCCTGCGTGAGTTTAGGCGCGTGCCTTTCGGCTTCCTCGCATTGTGTCTAGGCTGTCTTGTCTAGACACAACAAGTGTCATCGAGAAAAGAGTTTCGTAGGGACTTGAAATTACGTTTAACGTGTGTTGCATGCTACTAAGTGATTTTATTCTGAAATATTGGATGAATATCTGGTGCTCCATGATGTTGCCTCAAGACAGATACACTACTGGCCATTAAAATTGCTACACCATGAAGATGACGTGCTACAGACACGAAATTTAGGCAACAGGAAGAAGATGCTGTGATATGCAAATGATTGGCTTTTCAGAGCATTCACACAAGGTTAGAGCCGGTGGCGACACCTACAACTTGCTGACATGAGGAAAGTTTCCAACCGATTTCTCATACACAAACAGCAGTTGACCGCCGTTGCCTGGTGAAACATTGTTGTGATGCCTCGTGTAAGCAGGAGAAATGCGTACCATTACGTTTCCGACTTTGATAAAGGTCGGATTGTAGTCTGTCGCGATTGCGGTTGATCGTATCGCGACATTGCTGCTCGGGTTGGTCGAGATCTAATGACTGTTAGCAGAATATGGAGTCGGTGTGTTCAGGAGGGTAATACGGAACGCCATGCTGGAACCCAACGGCCTCGTATCACTAGCAGTCTAGATGACAGGCATCTTATCCGCATGGCTGTAACGGATCGTGCAGCCACGTCTCCAACCCTGAGTCAACAGATGAGAACGTTTGCAAGACAACAACAATCTGCACGA
Organism: Schistocerca cancellata; assembly: GCF_023864275.1. Taxonomy (NCBI): domain Eukaryota; kingdom Metazoa; phylum Arthropoda; class Insecta; order Orthoptera; family Acrididae; genus Schistocerca; species Schistocerca cancellata. The sequence goes on along the minus strand of NC_064631.1, from coordinate 343,404,313 downwards.
ACAGTTCGACGACGTTTGAAGCAGCACGGACTATCAGCTCGGAGACCATGGCTGAGGTTACCCTTGACGCTGCATCACTGTCAGGAGCAACTGCGATGGTGTACTCAACGACGAACCTGGGTGCACGAATGGCAAAAGTCACTTTTTCGGATGAATCTGGGTTCTGTTTAGAGCATCGTGATGGTCGCATCCGTGTTTGGTGACATAGCGGTGAACGCACATTGGAAGCGTGTATTCGTCATCGCCAAACTGGCGTATCACCCGGCTTGATGGTATGGGGTGCCATTCCTTACACGTCTCGGTCACCTCTTGTTCGCATTGACGGCACTTTGAGTAGTGGTAAAGATGTCAAGGATCTACTAGCTCAACTCGACCTTTGTCTCCTCAATACAGGTGCTCCAACTCATTTCAGTATGGCACATGGCCCATACCCGGACATTGATCAATCGGTTTGCAGGCCTGGCCTTCTCCCGTCTATCCACTAGAGAGCTCACGACGACTTGTGTCGTAGTGATCACTTTGCACTCTTCTTGTCCCTCCCCCAGCGTCGCTGACCTGGGTGCTTACCCATATGGGCTCTTACCAAGGCTGCTTGGGACGCCTTCACCTCTGCTACCTCTGGTAAATCTCCGTTTCATAGACATATCGACGAGGTGATCGAAAAATGGAGCTATATCTGCGTCTTACAAAACATTATGCTTGCGCCTCTGCATCTGACAATTACCACCCCGCCTTTTGTCTACTAAAACAGTGGATGGAACAGCAGAACCTATCTCCTGCTCCCCGCCACCCTGAGTCATACATTCCCTTCATCCTGACACATCTCCTGGACCTGACCGGATCCATTCCCAAATGATTAAACATCTGTCAGCGGATTTCCAGCGCCACCTCCTTTCTATCTTCTACCGCAACTGCAGCGGTAGTGAATTCCCGTCTCGGCGGCGAGGAAGTAACATCGCTGCAGTGCTAAAACATGGTACGAACCAGATGTGGATAGCAATCATCGTAACTGGAATGCAAGAAGGGTTACCTGCTTAGCAGACAGACAAGCTGGCTACTAAGCTTCTTGTTTTGTGTTTTTGTTTGATGTTTGTTTTTTTTAATGCTGCAGAGTCAGGTGTTGGACTACAAGCTCAGTAAAGCGTCAGGAACGTCAGTTACCTTAGCTTCAGCGTTGAAGAGTAATGTAAAATATAGAGTTGAATTACATAAGAATAAGATTTCCGAACTAGCGGCCCAATGGACGGCTTGCATAGCGAGGCCTCACTTCCTGTTATTAAAGTTAGGTGTGAAAGGCAGACCTGTTTGTGAGTGCTTTACAGTAATATATCAGATATACTCAACAAACTTCCACAGAATACGTAATGGTAGGTTCGTTATTGCTGACAATTATCGGAAAAATAAATGTTTTATGCCTCTATACTATTCCACACTGACGTATACTAGCACTAACTACGATAAGCTATACCGTGTTCGTCATAAGAATAAACCTGATGTAAACATTAGATCATGTATTCTTCTGTGTTTGCTGGAATCTCATTGGATTTCGTTTCACGTGGATCCGAAGCCAAGTTGTCTCAACTATAGTGATGTACGATAATAGGGATACGTTTTATGCTGTGCGTTATGCACACATCGACTGAGCGATAATATGGTACAAAAGCTTTACACTCAATTTAACTTGGACAGCACTGGTCAGCCAGCCGGTCCAGCTAACCTACAGTGATGTGAGCAGTTGCAGTTAAGTCGTATAAAGGAGACGAGCAGAGAAACAATATAGCTCTGAAGACGTCATTTATTTTTGAGCAGAATCCAGCAAAAATTCAGCTATACCGCACGGTTCTTGGCCAATATGGTGCCTTCATGAAATAATAGTAATAAAAATTCCGAATCGAAATATTGGGTAATTTTTCTGCTTGACCTATGTGTGGCTTAAAAGCATATCGCAGGGATTTCACCACATAGTTAAATATTGAAGCAATACCTATAGTCATTCGTCTGGTAATATTCGAACTTCTTCCATGTCCGAATCCGATAAATATATTTCAGTAACGCAAATGTCACCTGCTACGTTGAATTATGAATCGATCAACAACAGAATCCAGGAAGCCATCCAAACGCCAGTTTTTCTTCTCTTCTTTTATGACGTGCTGTTGTGTATCCCGCCAGCGTTTGGCAGTGACGTGTGAGAAAGCTTCGTGCATTAATTATAGTACGTCTGGCAGCTTAGGTATTTTATTATTTTTCACGACAAATCCCTCAACTTGGCTTCAAATCAGTTTATACTGTAGTGGTGCAGTGGCAACTGAAAAGATTCAGTATTCATACGGTACGCTGCATGCCGTGAAAATTGTTTTCAGTGTTTCTACGACACTTAACACTCTGTATAGTGTAAGACCACATCTGTGTCGTCGTAACTGCCGTCTGCTTCACGTCTGCTGTGCAGCGAGCTAACTTAATTTAAGTATTAACTGTATTTTTCTTACTTGTCACTTCTTCTTCCGTGTGTATTTGCTTTTAGGAAGCTTTAATTGTCGGGTGCTATTAATAGTGTTCCATAGATTTCGTGTTTGTTTTGAATACAGTCAGAGAGAGTCCCAATAGTCAGCCATAGTCAGTGTCAGTGTCGTCCTAACTGCCGTCTGCTTCACGTCTGCTGTGCAGCGAGCTACCTTAATTTAAGTATTAACTGTATTTTTCTTACTTGTCACTTCTTCTTTCGTGTGTATTTGCTTTTAGGAAGCTTTAATTGTCGGGTGCTATTAATAGTGTTCCATAGATTTCGTGTTTGTTTTGAATACAGTCAGAGAGAGTCCCTTTAGTCAGCCATAGTCAGTGTCATTGTCGTCGTAACTGCCGTCTGCTTCACGTCTGCTGTGCAGCGAGCTACCTTAATTTAAGTATTAACTGTATTTTTCTTCCTTGTCACTTCTTCTTTCGTGTGTATTTGCTTTTAGGAAGCTTTAATTGTCGGGTGCTATTAATAGTGTTCCATAGATTTCGTGTTTGTTTTGAATACAGTCAGAGGGAGTCCCTGTAGTCAACCATAGTGCCAGTAGTGCTAGTGTTTGTTTTCAATACAGTCCAGAGACAGGTTGTTGCTATTTTCATTGTTTTCTACAAGAAGTGGCTAGCAACCACAGTTTAGTGAATAAACAGCCGCCTTTAGTGAATTACCAGTCTAGTTGATTAACTCTCTTCAGTAAATTGATTCCTTAGGATAGATAGGATGTGCGACTGCTGTGTACGGACGCAGGAGGAGCTGGCCACTGTTCGCGAACAGCTGAGCGTGTTGATGGCCGCGGTCAGCCGTCTTCAGGCTGCTGCCTCGGAGTGTAGCGGCAGTGGGGAGTCTGGTGCGTCGCAAGGTACACCCCAGGTGTTACATGCTTCACCCACTGTCCCTGCTGTCGAGACATCTTCGCGGGTACCGGGCGCGGTTGGGCCACCCTCTCCCCAAGGGGAGTGGCGGGTTCAGCGGCGTTCGCGGCGCACGAGGCGGAGGGTCAATGTGGAGGCTAGCCGTGTGGCGTCGCCCGCTCTGCCTGTGAGTGGACATGTGGCTGCTCCTTCAGCAAGGTCCGAGCAGGCACACGGGGGGAGGGGTTAATTAGTTATTGGGAGCTCCAACGTTAGGCGGGTGATGGAGCCCCTTAGGGAAATAGCGGGAAGGTCGGGGAAGAAGGCCAGTGTTCACTCTGTCTGCTTGCCGGGGGGTCTCATCCGAGATGTGGAGGAGGCCCTACCGGCGGCGATAGAGAGCACTGGGTGCACCCGACTGCAAATTGTTGCTCATGCCGGCACCAATGACTCCTGCCGTATGGGTTCAGTTGGTTGTTGTTTGGGGAAGGAGACCAGACAGCGTGGTCATCAGTCTATGGGTTCAGAGGTCATCCTCAGTTCGTACAGGCGGTTGGCGGAATTGGTGAAGGCGGAAAGCCTCGCTCGCGGGGTGGAAGCAGAGCTAACTATTTGTAATATCGTTCCCAGAACAGATCGCGGTCCTCTGGTTTGGAGCCGAGTGGAAGGCTTAAACCAGAGGCTCAGACGATTCTGCGGAGATCTGGGATGCAAATTTCTCGACCTCCGCTATCGGGTGGAGAAATGTAGGGTCCCCCTGAATAGGTCAGGCGTGCACTACACGCCGGAAGCGGCAAGGGTAGCGGAGTACGTGTGGAGTGCACGTGGGGGTTTTTTAGGGTAGAGAATCCCCTCCCTAGGCCCGACAAGACGCCTCCTGAGACGCGGCAAGGTAGGAGTAGGCAAAATGCAACAGGGAATAACAATATTAATGTGCTAATAGTAAACTGCAGTAGCGTCTATAGAAAGGTCCCAGAACTGCTCTCATTAATAAACGGTCACAACGCCCATATAGTACTAGGGACAGAAAGTTGGCTGAAACCAGACGTAAACAGTAATGAAATCCTAAACTCAGATTGGAATGTATACCACAGAGACAGGCTGAACAGTGAAGGGGGAGGCGTGTTTATAGCGATAAGAAGTGCAATAGTATCGAAGGAAATTGACGGAGATCCGAAATGTGAAATGATTTGGGTGAAGGTCATGGTTAAAGCAGGCTCAGACATGGTAATTGGATGTCTCTGTAGGCCCCCTGGCTCAGCAGCTGTTGTGGCTGAGCACCTGAAGGATAATTTGGAAAATATTTCGAGTAGATTTCCCCACCATGTTATAGTTCTGGGTGGAGATTTTAATTTGCCGGATATAGACTGGGAGCCGCAATCGTTCATAACGGGTGGCAGGGACAAAGAATCCAGTGAAATTTTTTAAAGTGCTTTATCTGAAAACTACCTTGAGCAGTTAAACAGAGAACCGACTCGTGGCGATAACATATTAGACCTTCTGGTGACAAACAGACCCGAACTATTTGAAAAAGTTAACGCAGAACAGGGCATCAGCGATCATAAAGCGGTTACGGCATCGATGATTTCAGCCGTAAATAGGAATATTAAAAAGGGTAGGAAGATTTTTCTGTTTAGAAAAAGTGACAAAAAGCAGATTTCAGAGTACCTGTTGGCTCAACACAAAAGTTTTGTCTCAAGTACAAATAGTGTTGGGGATCAGTGGACAAAGTTCAAAACCGTCGTACATTATGCGTTAGATGAGTATGTGCCAAGCAAGATCGTAAGAGATGGAAAAGAGCCACCGTGGTACAACAACCAAGTTAGAAAACTGCTGCGGAAGCAAAGGGAACTTCACAGCAAACATAAACATAGCCAAAGCCTTGCAGACAACAAAAATTACGCGAAGCAAAATGTAGTGTGAGGAGGGCTATGCGAGAGGCGTTCAATGAATTCGAAAGTAAAGTTCTATGTACTGACTTGGCAGAAAATCCTAAGAAATTTTGGTCTTATGTCAAAGCGGTAGGTGGATCAAAACAAAATGTCCAGACACTCTGTGACCAAAATGGTACTGAAACAGAGGATGACAGACTAAATGCCAAAATACTAAATGTCTTTTTCCAAAGTTGTTTCACAGAGAAAGATTGCACTGTAGTTCCTTCTCTAGAATGTCGCACAGATGACAAAATGGTAGATATCGAAATAGACGACAGAGGGATAGAGAAACAATTAAAATCGCTCAAAAGAGGAAAGGCCTCTGGACCTGATGGGATACCAGTTCAATTTTACACAGAGTACTCGAAGGAACTTGCCCCCCTTCTTGCAGCGGTGTACCGTAGGTCTCTAGAAGAGCGTAGCGTTCCAAAGGATTGGAAAAGGGCACAGGTCATCCCCGTTTTCAAGAAGGGACGTCGAACAGATGTGCAGAACTAGAGACCTATATCTCTAACGTCGATCAGTTGTAGAATTTTGGAACACGTATTGTGTTCGAGTATAATGACTTTTCTGGAGACTAGAAATCTACTCTGTAGAAATCAGCATGGGTTTCGAAAAAGACGGTCATGTGAAACCCAGCTCGCGCTATTCGTCCACGAGACTCAGAGGGCCATAGACACGGGTTCCCAGGTAGATGCCGTGTTTCTTGACTTCCGCAAGGCGTTCGATACAGTTCCCCACAGTCGTTTAATGAACAAAGTAAGAGCATATGGACTATCAGAACAATTGTGTGATTGGATTGAGGAGTTCCTAGATAACAGGACGCAGCATGTCATTCTCAATGGAGAGAAGTCTTCCGAAGTAAGAGTGATTTCAGGTGTACCGCAGGGGAGTGTCATAGGACCGTTGCTATTCACAATATACATAAATGACCTGGTGGATGACATCGGAAGTTCACTGAGGCTTTTTGCAGATGGTGCTGTGGTGTATCTAGAGGTTGTAACAATGGAAAATTGTACTGAAATGCAGGAGGATCTGCAGCGAATTGACGCATGGTGCAAGGAATGGCAATTCAATCTCAATGTAGACAAGTGTAATGTGCTGCGAATACACAGAAAGATAGATCCTTTATCATTTAGCTACAAAATAGCAGGTCAGCAACTGGAAGCAGTTAATACCATAAATTATCAGGGAGTACGCATTAGGAGTGATTTAAAATGGAATGATCATATAATGTTGATTGTCGGTAAAGCAGATGCCAGACTGAGATTCATTGGAAGAATCCTAAGGAAATGCAATCCGAAAACAAAGGAAGTAGGTTACAGTACGCTTGTTCGCTCACTGCTAGAATACTGCTCAGCAGTGTGGGATCCATACGAGATAGGGTTGATAGAAGAGATAGAGAAGATCCAACGGAGAGCAGCGCGCTTCGTTACAGGATCATTTAGTAATCGCGAAAGCGTTACGGAGATGATAGATAAACTCCAGTGGAAGACTCTGCAAGAGAGACGCTCAGTAGCTCGGTACGGGCTTTTGTCAAAGTTTCGACAACATACCTTCACCGAAGAGTCAAGCAGTATATTGCTCCCTCCTACGTATATCTCGCGAAGAGACCATGAGGATAAAATCAGAGAGATTAGAGCCCACACAGAGGCATAACGACAATCCTTCTTTCCACGAACAATACGAGACTGGAATAGAAGGGAGAACCGATAGAGGTACTGAAGGTACCCTCCTCCACACACCGTCAGGTGGCTTGCGGAGTATGGATGTAAATGTACATGTAGATGTAGATGTAGATCTGTGGTTTAAAAAAATGGGCACAGTCTAAAGAACGAGTATTTTTGACTTTTTATCCTAAAAATTGTTACGTTTTGTTAATTTAAACAATCTTTAACAACAATCTTTTAAAAAATATGGATACTTAAGAAATTATATTTGCAATTAAAACTGAAATATTATGAGCGATGTGTAACTAGGAACAAGAAGATGGGTATTTATTATAAAAAATGGTAGTTAATTAGCGTGTATTTGACGAGTTTTTTTTTTAAAGATGTCTGTATATCAAGCTGAAGGAGAAAAGAAGACCAAACTCAGATTTGAACCAGCAATCCATCTATGTCGGGTTTCAGCTACGCATCCCATTTACGGAAATGTCTTTGCTTATTAAGTGGAGTAGTTCAGAGGCTCTATTTTTTGTAAAATTGTGAAAAAAATTGACAACAGTCTTTTCCTCGCCACTTTTTAACGGTTTCCAGCGCTTTTTTCACTACGGAGCAGGAAGCGGTGTCAGCCATTTTCGCATTCGTATTAATAGGGCAACAATCAAAACACAGCAGCAAAGACATGCGACTGAGCTTGATTTTGGAAATAAAGACTACACAGTTAAATTATGATTAAAAAGAAAAACGTTGATGGTTGTTAACACATTAGAAAATCTTAAAGTTCCATTTATCACGACAGAATAACAAGATATCTAGTACGTAAGTAAGGCCTACTTTCAAGGACATATCAACACCAGTATACTGTGCTACGACTGCTGACCTGCGGTACCGTTTGCGTTTTTTCACGTCAGGTTTATTCTTATGCAGAACAAGGCATAGTAACCGTTGTGTGAGATTAAAAGTAGTGAAATACACTCTCGTGCTGCGTCCATGAATAAAGCTGTGATAACTTGCAGTTAAATGAAAATAGGTTACCGCATTCCTGCTAAGAACCTTAGAACCTTTACGTTGGCATCGTGCGAACACTGATTCGTACCTAACAACTTATTTGAAACCGAGCAGCAAGTTCAAGCAAACAAAGCCAAACTAACTCCGTTCCCCTTCAGAGCGTGGAGTATCGAGCTGAAATAACACAGGAATGCGATTTCCGGAGCGCCACGCTGCAGTTGATTAAACCTCTAATAGCCGCCGTAACACGCATGATTTACAGCCTTCGTACTGGATTAATCTCTGTAGCTGTTCCTTGATGTGCTGTAATTTACGTACCTCCATAAAACAGGTTTCCAATTTGTTGCCTCTGACCACAAACCACCTGTCACAACTTTTCAATGAAATTACTATTTGAAGAATTTCAGTTTACGTGAAGAGGTGTATGTATACAACCGGCGTATTTTAGAACACCAACGCAATTAATGTTTCGAATGTTAAATGATGCACATACTCCTCAAGGCATGAAGCACAGGTTGCGAGTATACGAATACACAAACGTTATACAGGGTGTTACAAAAAGGTACAGCCAAACGTTCAGGAAACATTCTTCACATAGAAATAAAGAAAAGATGTTATGTGGACATCAGTTTTGTCAGTATGTACTGTACTTCCTCGATTCACCGCCAGTTAGCCCAATTGAAGGAAGGTAATGTTGACTTCGGTGCTTGTGTTGGCATGCGTCTCATTGCTCTAGAGTACTAGCATCAAGCACATCAGTACGTAGCATCAACAGGTTAGTGTTCATCACGAACGTGGTTTTGCAGTCAGTGCAATGTTTACAAATGCGGAGTTGGCAGATGCCCATTTGATGTATGGATTAGCACGGGGCAATAGCCGTGGCGCGGTACGTTTGTATCGAGACAGGTTTCCAGAACGGAGGTGTCCCGACAGGAAGACGTTCGAAGCAATTGATCGGCGTCTTATGGAGCACTGAACATTCCAGCCTATGACTCGCGACTGGGGAAGACCTAGAACGACGAGGACACCTGCAATGGACGAGGCAATTCTTCGTGCAGTTGACGATAACCTTAATGTCAGCGTCAGAGAAGTTGCTGCTGTACAAGGTAACGTTGACCACGTCACTGTATGGAGAGTGTACGGGAGAACCAGTTGTTTCCGTACCATGTACAGCGTCTGCAGGCACTATCAGCAGCTGATTGTCATCCACGGGCACACATCTGTGAATGGTTCATCCAACAATGTGTCAATCCTCATTTCAGTGCAAATGTTCTGTTTACGAATGAGGCTTCATTCCAACGTTATCAAATTGTACATTTTCACAATCAACATGTGTGGTCTGACGAGAAGCCTCACGTAATTGTGCAATCACGTCATGAACACAGCTTTTCTGTGAACGTTTGAGTAAGCATTGTTGGTGATGTCTCGATTGCGACCCCTTGTTCTTCCACCTACGCTCAATGGAGCACGTTATCATGATTTCATGCGGGATACTCTACCTGTGCTGCTAGAACATGTGCGTTTACAAGTACGACACAACACGTGGTTCATGCACGATGGAGCTCCTGCACATTTCAGTCGAAGTGTTCGTACGCTTCTCAACAACAGATTCGGTGACCGATGGGTTAGTAGAGGCGGACCAATTCATGGCCTCCGCGCTCTCCTGACCTCAACCCTCTTGACTTTCAATTATGGGGGAATTTGAAAGCTCTTGTCTACGCAACCCCGGTACCAAATGTAGAAACTCTTCGTGCTCGTATTGTGGACGGCTGTGATACAATACACCATTCTCCAGGGCTGCATCAGCGCATCAGGGATTCCACGCGACGGGGGGTGGATGCATGTATCCTCGCTAACGGAGGAAATTTCGAACATTTCCTGTAACAAAGTGTTTGAAGTCACGCTGGTACGTTTTGTTGCTGTGTGTTTCCATTCTATGATTAATGTGATTTGAAGAGAAGTGATATAATGAGCTCTAACATGGAAAGTCAGCGTTTCCGGACACATGTCCACATAACATATTTTCTTTCTCTGTGTGTGAGGAATGTTTCCTGAAAGCTTGGCCGTACCTTTTTGTAACACCCTGTATAAATATTTTTCGGGTGACAGTGTATAAAATTTATACCACAACCGGGCCTCAGCCGCTCCTCTGTTCCTGTCATAGCTAACAATAAGGATTAGCGTATGCTCCTTAAATATAATTTCACGCAAGTTTTCGTCTCTCCCTGCCTTTGTCGAGATCACGAATTCTAATACTCAGCTTCTGCCTTCGAAAACACAAACTCACGTGGCACCGTTCTTGGATAAATGTTTCACAAATTCATTGCCGTTTCACATTTGTATACAGTGTGCTCTAAAATTACCCTTAGAAACTTCTAAGATTTGTGGAGGCGACTGAGTCGATAATATTTTGAATCGGAATCCGTGTCCGGAAAGCCGTCCTAACGCCGTCTGAAAACTTGTCTGCTAGGTAGGTCTGCAACATTTGGGGGGGGGGGGGGGGATTACTTACGTCGGGTCGTCTGACGTCATTTGACGTCTATCCTAGCTCGCTCACCAGGACTGAGCCTCGTTCACGTGTCTGTGAGGGTTATAGAAACATGGTTCAGCACACGTTTGCAGAATACACCGACATTATCCTTCTGTACGGCGATGCTGACGGTACTGGGAGAGCTGCTCACCACCTTCATGAAGATCGTTACCCACAACTTCCGACTCTGACGCATACCCTTTTCGCCATGATAAGGCAACGGCATCGAGAAAAGGGTATCTTCACCGTCAGCACTCGTGACTAAGGTGCTCCAAGGAGACGTTGCACACCAGAATTGGAAGAGGCCGTACGGCACCATTCTGAAGAGACCCAATATACGAGTAAAAGAGCAACTGCTTGTGTTTCTTTGGCTATTAATGAGTGGAACTGTAAAGCAAGTGATTTACTGGGCTCACACATAGTAAATTACTTTTGAAAGTGGCCGTGTTTTCATTATGTTTCCAAACGGCTGTGGCACGATATTGTTACGTTTCTGCACGTAATTCAGAATATTATCTAGTCAGCTCCTTCCACGAGTTCTAGAAGTCTGTTAGATAAATTTTAGAGCACCCTGTATAAACGCAAGCTTTAGATGTCTTCAACCGCGTTGTACTTTCATTAGTTGGCTGAATGATGCCGGAAAGATGTGACAATGTCACAGAATTTGCATGTGCTAACAGAAACTACATTGGTACCAATGAAAAGGTAACATTAGTAAACATGTTGATTTAGTTAGATGGTAGATAGTTGAGTTTATTTGCCTCCATCTTATCAGCATGAAGGACATGTTTCTATCCATCTCTGAGAGTACACTCGTTGTCTCGCTTAAAGTAGCCTGTGTCCGGGAAAAGCACATTTGTCGAAATGGTAACATTTAGCGTGGCGTTTGTGCTGTTTGAAGCGATCTTATTTCGTTCATAGCTATTCATTAATGTCACTGCACGACATTCACAAGGAAATTTATAAATTACAAGGATACTGAGACCGAGGCAGTCTTTTACTGGGTAGATACGATATTCAAACCATTTTGCGACAAACCAAAAAAATATTACAGATGCCCTACCCTCTGTGAATGTCGTGCAGCTGCTTCAGTGTGAAGGTGGGAGTGTTGGACGAGGTTAAGTTGGTATTACTTTTGTAGGACGATATTGGGTGTTACCTTTTTATCTTTTTTAATTGTTTATTTTTTGAGTCATCAGTCTTCTGCTGATTGGTTTGATGAGGCCCGCCATGAATTCTTCTCCTGTGCCAACCTTTTCATCTAAGAGTAGCAGTTTTAAACTACGTCCTTAATTATTTGCTGGATGTATTCCAGTCTTAGTCTTCCTCTACAAGTATTACTCTCTACAGATCCCTTTGGTACCGTGGAAGTCGTCCCTGATGGCTTTACAGATGTCTATCATCCTTTCCCTTCTTGTTATCAGTGTTTTCGAGGTATTCATTTACCCTCTGCTTCTGCGCAGAATCTCCTCATTCCTTACCTTATCAGTCCACCTAATTTTCAGCATTCGACTGTAATATCACATCTCAAATTCTTCGATTTTCTTCTGTTTTTCTGCAGTCCATGATTCACTACCAAACTTCTAAGGAATTTATTACCAAAATTACGGCCTATGTTTGATGTTAGTAGACTGCTCTTGGCCAGGACTGGCCTTTATCTATGCTACAAGTTACTGAGTGAATTAACCACTTTTTATGGATGATTATGTCCTAGAAATTGGATTTACAGTCTCTGATATTTCATCTCGTTAGTTTTCAAGTAATTTTAGGGAGTCTTTAACTTGTAAGCTGTATATGTAGTAACTTCTGGAATAATTTAATATTGCCTACATCCTAGAGATTCTCATTTGACGCCCTATTTGGGCAGATTACTGTTCTCTTCTAATGTGTGTAGTTCTGAGAGCAGACGACGTCTATCTGTTTCCAGAACCTGAGGCAGAGACGTGCTTTTTTTTCTGCTGTGGTGACGTCTAGGTTGTCCCGCAGTCTGGTGCCTCTACCAGCCGCCTCATGTTGGCTCACTTTAAGTAAATTTGATCGTCTGATACGTGCCATGGCGGAGTGTCTCAATTAGTTTGGGAACTCTTGATCTATTCAGTATTGTGAATTCAGCAAGCACATAAACTTCAAAGCGTCTTCTGCAGGTTCCAAGTTCCTTGTCACTATAATTGCTCTTTAACAACTTGTTTAAACCCTGCACCCTTATTGCTAGTTATGAAGCTCGTTAAATGTTAAGGCCCTTTACTTATGAGTAGGACTGTTGAGTTTTTCGTTTCTTATCCACAGTCATTAGCTACCTCCATTCATTATGAAACTTGCCTGCTTGTTCCCTGTCCGCTGTGATAGCCGTTTGCTGTAAATTGCCACCTTTTCTTGTATTTTTGGGACTGCATATTTATTTAAGAGTTATTGTAAATCTTTTTGCTAGTGTGTATCAGTTGCGAGTCACATTTGAACTGCATCTCTTCCATGCTTATCTTACCTTTTGGGGGAATGCATATTTATCTAAGGATCATTGTCAATGTTTCTGACGGTGTGTGCCATCTGGGAATCACGTTTAAATTGTATACCTTCCCAGCTTCTTTTGTATTTTAGGGGATTATGTATTTTATTGTTTAAGAAATTTTATTAAGATAATACATTGTTAAGGGCTTTCCAGCAGCCGCAGTGATTGGCGTGACTTGTTGGCCTTACTGTACTCTGGGTGGGCGTTGTTGCCTTGGTAATTGTTAGCGCCTTTAGTGGCAGTCATTTGTAATTTACTTTACTGGTAAAATTTTGTTTGTGTCGCGTCTTACCTGTATTTGGGAACTTACGTATATTCCTGGTTTTAAGCCTTGATCTTAGTGGTATAAATTGTTCCAGTTAATGAATTGACCCTGTTCAAGTTCTCTAAATTATTGTGACCGCTGTTACTCATTTTTTGATAAGGTTTTTAATTCGTAATCATAATAATTGTTGCTAAGCAATAAAGTGTATTCCATGAAACAATAAAAGACGAAATATGTAGTTTCACCTTCCATTTGTCTTTCCTTAAAATTATCCCAATTTTCGTTGGGAGATATCACAAATTATGATATATGCCACCAACTTACTAACTGGCTTTTCCAGACATTTCAGCAATTTCTCCCGCTCGTTTTAGGTTTTTTCACTTCCATACACTTCAATGGTATACAAAATTTGTATTAGCGTACTTTTTTGGGCTTCTGGAAGAAAATATGCAATGCGAAGGTCGCATAAAAGGCTGTGAGTTTTGAATCTGAAAGGCACTTCCCAGTAACTTGTTCTTGATTACGGTGGGTCCTTCTCAGTCCTCTTCGCAGGAAGTACCTTCATTTATGCACAATTTTCTAAATCTTTTCTGCGCGTCATCTCAAGTTTCCAAATTGAACTGAATATCGTACCTCTTCTAGCGTTATTCGCAATTCTCTCCAATCTCCGTTTCCCCACCTTTCTCTTTCCATCACGCACGTTCTCGTAAATAATAAAGTACTCAATCACAGACGTAATGAAATCGTTAAAGACACGTAGCCCACTAAAATCAAACTGAACTGTGCTGTTCACCGGCTATACAGAAGGCAAGAGCGATGAGGGTAATGTTTCAGAAGTGAATGTGAAACCGGCACATTACTTAACAGCTCGCTCTACTTAAACTACCCCTCTACCCAAGAAATTAATTAATTAGTAATTTTTAGTACGTTTCATCCACTTTATTTATATACTGAGTGATTTTGCCTGATGACCACAAAAATATCGAGTGGAACGCAAAGCCAACCAAAAATAATATTTTTCATTTTATTTGCCCTTGTTTTTCTGACGATTCCGCAAATCATAAATTCGTGTTCAGTGCCACAGAAAACGTAGACGGAGATAATTTTTCAAACATCTCATCCAAAGTCTCCTGTACAGCTAGACAGGAGCATCGATAGTGACGCCACGTTGTCATTTCTGATAAGTTGTGCGTACAGTGCAACATTGCACGTACTCATGTGTGGGGACTTGGAGACAGAGGAGAAACGATGTCATCAGATTTCATTCGTCAGTGTCAGTCAGGACCTGTATCTGAGTTCATGCTGTATGGTAACATTGGATACACATCACGATCACCTATTTTTCGCTCGGTTGATAATCTGATCGGCACCTATTGTATATCTGACAAGTTAATCCTGGCAGCTGTACGTCACCTTCTATATCCTACATACAGAGTGGATCATAATTGATGGTGTAAATACATACAGCTGAAAATTCATGTTACAATAAGTAACACGTCTCCCTAAACGTATGCTGGCAAACGAACCGTTGGTAAGATTACTGCGATTCTGCTGTTACCGGCCACCACTAACCTGATTATGTGTAAACGTGCGCACTCGTAGTTAAAGGAGGTGTTCCAAGAGCCTTCACTGTACCCGCATGCAGAACTGCACCCGTCGGTGCGATGTGTCTCGAACCCTTTCAAAGATTACTGTATCGTTTCGCCATTCATGAAGAGCATTGACATATCTTTGCTCCAGTTCTTCACCGTGTGTACTGGAGAGCCGTACACTACACCTTCTTAAGCTGGCCACGAACGCTGAAAACCAAGGGGCACAAATCAGATGATCTAGGATGCCACGGTAGATATCCTCGTCCTGATCATCTTTGGCGATATCTGTGAGTTATATGTAATCGCATCACAGCAACAAAATGTGCCAGTGCTCCATTATGCGTGTACCATATCCTCTGTCGTTGATCCAAGGAACGTCCTCGAGCAATTCTGGAAGAAAATCCCGCAGAAATCTACGGTAATTCCGTCCACTGAGTTATTCGGTAGTATGTACGCCCCACGTAAGACGATCAGTTAGTACCACTATCCGTAAATTCAAAGAGAAACGTCACTGATGCGGGGACTCACGCACAGCCTGTGTGTGAGAGTGTAGATGGACCAAAATGCGAGAACTGTCATAGTTAAACACACAATCACGAGTGAATCCTGCTTCACCTGTAAATAAAATGTTACCAGATTGAATAATTCTCCTATCATATCACAAAAAGGCGAACATTTTCAGTGTCAATAAACTTCACCAATAGCCGTATGCTTTAAGATAATTTATTTTTTTCTGGAAGCGACCAGTTTCAGCATTTCATGTTGCTATCTTCAGGCTTCATACGCCTTTATCCAAATAAACGAACTTGTCGTATAGTGCCATAAATCACTGGATGTCGTGAATTCCAATCGTTATGCAATTGCTTCTTACGAAGTGGTTTATGGTGCTGTACGACAAGTACGTTTTTTTGGATTAAAGCGTATGTGGCCTGCAGATGGCAAAATGAAATACCGAAACTGGTTGCTTTCAGAATAAAATAAAATATCTTAAAGTATGCAGCTTTTGGTGAAGTTTATTGACAATGGAAATTACTTACCAGCCCCCTATGAACCATGGAATTGCCGTTGGTGGGGAGGCTTGCGTGCCTCAGCGATACAGATAGCCGTACCGTAGGTACAACCACAACGGAGGGGTTTCTGCTGAGAGGCCAGACAAACGTGTGGTTCCTGAAGAGGGGCAGCAGCCTTTTCAGTAGTTGCAAGGGCAACAGTCTGGGTGATTGACTGATCTGGCCTTGTAACAATAACCAAAACGGCCTTGCTGTGCTGGTACTGCGAACGGCTGAAAGCAAGGGGAAACTACGGCCGTAATTTTTCCCGAGGGCATCCAGCTTTACTGTATGATTAAATGATGATGGCGTCCTCTTGGGTAAAATATTCAGGAGGTAAAATAGTCCCCCATTCGGATCTCCGGGCGGGTGCTACTCAAGAGGATGTCGTTATCAGGAGAAAGAAAACTGGCGTTCTTTGGATCAGAGCGTGGAATGGCAGATCCCTTAATCGGGCAGGTGGGTTAGAAAATTTAAAAAGGGAAATGGATAGGTTAAAGTTAGATATAGTGGGAATTAGTGAAGTTCGGTGGCAGGAGGAACAAGACTTCTGGTCAGGTGACGACAGGGTTATAAACACAAAATCAAATAGGGATAAAGCAGGAGTAGGTTTAATAATGAATAGGACAATAGGAATGCGGGTAAGCTGCTACAAACAGCATAGTGAACGCATTATTGTGGCCAAGATAGATACGAAGCCCACACCTACTACAGTAGTACAAGTTTATATGCCAACTAACTCTGCAGATGACGAAGAAATTGAAGAATTGTATGATGAAATAAAAGAAATTATTCAGATAGTGAAGGGAGACGAAAATTTAATAGTCATGGGTGACTGGAATTCGAGTGTAGAAAAAGGGAGAGAAGGAAACGTAGTAGGTGAATATGGATTGGGGCTAAGAAATGAAAGAGGAAGCCGCCTCGTAGAATTCTGCACAGAGCACAATTTAATCATAGCTAATACTTGGTTTAAGAATCATCAAAGAAGGTTGTATACATGGAAGAACCCTGGAGATACTAAAAGGTATCAGATAGAATATATAACGGTAAGACAGAGATTTAGGTTGGTTGGTTGGTTGGGGAAGGAGACCAGACAGCGTGGTCATCGGTCTCATCGGATTAGGGAAGGAAGTCGGCCGTGCCCTTTCAGAGGAACCAACCCGGCATTTGCCTGGAATGATTTAGGGAAATCACGGAAAACCTAAATCAGGATGGCCGGACGCGGAGAGATTTAGGAACCAGGTTTCAAATTGTAAGACATTTCCAAGGGCAGATGTGGACTCTGACCACAATCTGTTGGTTATGAACTGTAGGTTAAAACTGAAGAAACTGCAAAAAGGTGGGAATTTAAGGAGATGGGACCTGGATAAACTGAAAGAACTAGAGGTTGTACAGAGTTTCAGGGAGAGCCTAAGGGAACAATTGACAGGAATGGGAGAAAGAAATACAGTAGAAGAAGAATGGGTAGCTTTCAGGGATGAAGTAGTGAAGGCAGCAGAGGATCAAGAAGTAGCCGGCCGTGGTGGCTAAGCGGTTAAAAGCCCCACAGCCTGGAACCGCGCGGCCGCTACGGCCGCAGGTTCGTATCCTACCTCGGGCATGGATGTGTGTGATGTCCTTAGGTTAGTTAGGTTCAAGTAGTTCTAAGTTCTAGGGGACTGATGACCTTAGAAGTTAAGTCCCATAGTGCTCAGAGCCATTTTTAGAGGATGAAGTAGGTAAAAAGACGAGGGCTAGTAGAAATCCTTGGGTAACAGAAGAAATATTGAATTTAATTGGTGAAAGGAGAAAATTTAAAAATGCTGTAAATGAAGCAGGCAAAAAGGAATACAAACGTCTCAAAAATGAGATCGACAGGAAGTGCAAAATGGCTAAGCAGGGATGGCTAGAGGACAAATGTAAGTATGTAGAGGCTTATCTCACTAGGGGTAAGGTAGATACTGCGTATCGGAAAATTAAAGAGACCTTTGGAGAAAAAAGAACCACTTGTATGAATATCAAGAGCTCAGATGGAAAACCAGTTCTAAGCAAAGAAGGGAAAGCCGAAAGGTGGAAGGAGTATACAGAGGGTCTATACAAGGGCGATGTACTTGAGGACAATATTATGGAAATGGAAGAGGATGTAGATGAAGATGAAATGGGAGATACGATACTGCGTGAAGAGTTTGACAGAGCAATGAAAGACCTGAGTCGAAACAAAGCCCCCGGAGTAGACAACATTCCATTAGAACTACTGACGGCCTTGGGAGAGCCAGTCCTGACAAAACTCTACCATCTGGTGAGCAAGATGTATGAGACAGGCAATATACCCTCAGACTTCAAGAAGAATATAATAATTTCAATCCCAAAGAAAGCAGGTGTTGACAGATGTGAACATTACCGAACAATCAGTTTAATAAGTCACAGCTGCAAAATACTAACGCGAAATATTTACAGACGAATGGAAAAACTGATAGAAGCCGACCTCGGGGAAGATCAGTTAAGATTCCGTAGAAATATTGGAACACGAGAGGCAATACTGACCCTACTACTTATCTTAGAAGAAAGATTAAGGAAAGGAAAACCTACGTATCTAGCACTTGTAAACTTAGAGAAAGCTTTCGACAATGTTGATTGGAATAGTCTCTTTCAAATTCTGAAGGTGGCAGGGGTAAAATACAGGGAGCGAAAGGCTATTTACAATTTGTACAGAAACCAGATAGCAGTTATAAGAGTCGAGGGCCATGAAAGGGAAGCAGTGGTTGCGAAGGGAGTAAGACAGGGTTGTAGCCTCTCCCCGATGTTATTCAGTCTGTATATTGAGCAAGCAGTAAAGGAAACAAAAGAAAAATTCGGAGTAGGTATTAAAATCCATGGAGAAGAAATAAAAACTTTGAGGTTCGCCGATGACATTGTAATTCTGTCAGAGAGAGCAAAGGACTGGAAGAGCAGTTGAACGGAATGGACAGTCTCTTGAAAGGAGGGTATCAGATGAACATCAACAAAAGCAAAATAATGGTAATGGAATATAGTCGAATTAAGTCGGGTGATGCTGAGGGAATTAGATTAGGAAATGAGACACTTAAAGTAGTAAACGAGTTTTCCTATTTGGGGAGCAAAATAACTGGTGATGGTCGAAGTAGAGAGGATATAAATTGTAGACTGCCAATGGCAAGGAAAGCGTTTCTGAAGAAGAGAAATTTGTTAACATCGAGTATAGATTTAAGTGTCAGGAAGTCGTTTCTGAAAGTATTTGTATGGAGTGTAGCCATGTATGGAAGTGAAACATGGACGATAAATAGTTTGGACAAGAAGAGAATAGAAGCTTTCGAAATGTGGTGCTACAGAAGAATGCTGAAGATTAGATGGGTAGATCACATAACTAATGAGGAAGTATTGAATAGGATTGGGGAGAAGAGAAGTTTGTGGCACAACTTTACCAGAAGATAGGATCGGTTGGTAGGACATGTTCTGAGGCATCAAGGGATCACCAATTTAGTATTGGAGGGCAGCGTGGAGGGTAAAAATCGTAGAGGGAGACCAAGAGATGAATACACTAAGCAGATTCAGAAGGATGTAGGTTGCAGTAGGTAGTGGGAGATGAAGCAGCTTGCACAGGATAGAGTAGCATGGAGAGCTGCATCAAACCAGTCTCAGGACTGAAGACCACAACAACAACATACCAGCCACTGTCCCCTTGGCCATGATGGACCAACAGAGAAGAGTCTAATATGTCCTGGGCAGACTTAGGGATGCAAAAGATGTTAACTCTTTTCGAATTATCTGGCAGCTTCACAGACATTTAAATCAAAACATCCTGCCATATCCGGCTTTCAGTGATACTCACTGGCCATTATTGTCAGCCGTATTTGTTGCCAGAACTGGCAGCTTAGTATACTGTATTTCACACCCTGTATAAATCCGAAACACCTACAAAATTTAACTTTGTAATTTTCCAGCTATACAGTATCTACAGTGTGTTTCAAAAATGACCGGTATATTTGAAACGCCAATAAAAACTAAACGAGCAGCGATAGAAATACACCGTTTGTTGCAATATGCTTGGGACAACAGTAAATTTTCAGGCAGACAAACTTTCGAAATTACAGTAGTTACAATTTTCAACAACAGATGGCGCTGCGGTCTGGGAAACTCTATAGTACGATATTTTCCACATATCCACTATGCGTAGCAATCATATGGCGTAGTCTCTGAATGAAATTACCCGAAACCTTTGACAACGTGTCTGGCGGAATGGCTTCACATGCAGATGAGATGTACTGCTTCAGCTGTTCAATTGTTTCTGGATTCTGGCGGTACACCTGGTCTTTCAAGTGTCCCCACAGAAAGAAGTCACAGGAGTTCATGTCTGGCGAATAGGGAGGCCAATCCACGCCGCCTCCTGTATGTTTCGGATAGCCCAAAGCAATCACACGATCATCGAAATATTCATTCAGGAAATTAAAGACGTCGGCCGTGCGATGTGGCCGGGCACCATCTTGCATAAACCACGAGGTGTTCGCAGTGTCGTCTAAGGCAGTTTGTACCGCCACAAATTCACGAAGAATGTTCAGATAGCGTGATGCAGTAATCGTTTCGGATCTGAAAAATGGGCCAATGATTCCTTTGGAAGAAATGGCGGCCCAGACCAGTACTTTTTGAGGATGCAGGGACGATGGGACTGCAACATGGGGCTTTTCGGTTCCCCATATGCGCCAGTTCTGTTTATTGACGAAGCCGTCCAGGTAAAAATAAGCTTCGTCAGTAAACCAAATGCTGCCCACATACATATCGCTGTCATCAATCCTGTGCACTATATCGTTAGCGAATGTCTCTCCTGCAGCAATGGTAGCGGCGCTGAGGGGTTGCCGCGTTTGAATTTTGTATGGATAGAGGTGTAAACTCTGGCGCATGAGACGATACGTGGTCGTTGGCGTCATTTGGACCGCAGCTGCAACACGGCGAACGGAAACCCGAGGCCGCTATTGGATCACCTGCTGCACTAGCTGCGCGTTGCCCTCTGTGGTTGCCGTACGCGGTCGCCCTACCTTTCCAGCATGTTCATCCGTCACGTTCCCAGTCCGTTGAAATTTTTCAAACAGATCCTTTATTGAATCGGTTTTCGGTCCTTTGGTTACATTAAACCTCCGTTGAAAACTTCGTCTTGTTGCAACAACACTGTGTTCTAGGCGGTGGAATTCCAACACCAGAAAAATCCTCTGTTCTAAGGAATAAACCATGTTGTCTACAGCACACTTGCACGTTGTGAACAGCACACGCTTACAGCAGAAAGACGACGTACAGAATGGCGCACCCACAGACTGCGTTGTCTTCTATATCTTTCACATCACTTGCAGCGCCATCTGTTGTTGAAAATTGTAACTATTGTAATTTCGAAAGTTTGTCCGCCTGAAAATGTACTGTTGTCCCAAGCATATTGCAACAAACGGTGTATTTCTATCGCTGCTCGTTTAGTTTTTATTGCCGTTTCAAATATACCGGTCATTTTTGAAACACCTTGTAAATAATAAGTGAATTTCGGAGTTTGCTCTCCGTTACGCTATATTACCTTACAGTTTACAATGCCGATGTACTGATTTTTTTGAAGGAAGACGTGAAAAGAAGGAGTGGCTTAGTTAACATTTTTATAAGGGTCGAAAATGGTTCAAATGGCTCTAAACAGTATGGGACTTAACATCTAAGGTGATCAGTACTCTAGACTTAGAACTAATTAAACGTAACTAACCTAAGGACATCAGACACATCCATGGTCGAGGCAGGATTCGAACCTGCGACCGTAGTAGCAGCGCGGTTCCGGACTGAAGCGCCTAGAACCGCTCGGCCATTGCTGCCGGCTATAAGTGTTGAGGTAACAATATTGGAAGATCAGCTCATCGTATACACGACTAAGTGAGTAACAAGAGCCAAATTACAACTACTGCACACCAAACGTAGCGTGCAATATGACTTACGGATAATCAATCTAAAGACCAATGCTGTGAAGAATAGTAAAAAGGTGAATAAAAAATGGCTCTGAGCACTATGGGACTTAACTTCTGAGGTCATCAGTCCCCTAGAACTTAGAACTACCTAAACCTAACTAAGCTAAGAACATCACACACATCCATGCCCGAGGCTGGATTCGAACCTGCGACCGTAGCGGTTGCGCGATTTCAGACTGTAGCGCCTACAACCGCTCGGCCACCCTGGCCGGCAAAAAGGTGAATAACGACTAGCTTTACACTACAGTAAAAATGTGGGGTACACTAAAACTAAACTCAGTCCAAACAGGCCATGAAGGCCCAATCGTACTGACAGGCCGCCGTGTCATCCTAAGCCTACAGGTGTCACTCTATGCGGATATGTAGGGGCATGTGGTCAACACACCGCACTCCAGACCGTGTGTCACTTTACGAGACCGGAGCCGCTACTTCTCAATCCAGTAGCTCCTCAGTTTGTCTCACAAGAGCTGAGTGCACCCCGCTTGCCAACAGCGCTCGGCAGACCGGTCGGTCACCCATCCAAGTGCTAGCCCGGGAAGACATCGGTGATCTGACAGGAACTGGTGTTGCCACTGAGGCAAGGCCGTTGGCCAAAACATGTTGAGGTATTCTCTTAACTACGAAGCAAGATTACGAAGGGTGACCGAAATCAGTAAAATAATAGTTTGGCAGAAGCGAAGATATCTATTGTTCAACAAACGGGCTGGGATGATATTAGGATTTCATAAAAAATTGTCAAAATGTATTCCTCTAGCACAATGTTGTTTGGCATTGAATCGTGTAGAATGGGGAGTCAAGGGAACGAACTGAAGCATTTGGAATTTAGCGCTATAGAAGGAAACTGAAAATAAATGGACAGTTATAGTATGAAATGAAAAAATACTAATCTGAACAGGAGAAGATCGGGCTATTTTAGTCCAGGCCGAGGAGAGGGTACTTGTCACTGATCCGACCCACTACATCTACATCTATATTCTGCATGCTGCATTTTGGTAAATGTGGAGGGTACTTTGCGTAGCCCTGTCACTTGCCACGTGTGTTGGTCCTGTTGTAGAATGCCACAATAATCTAACCTTGTCCCTGAACCACGTTCCTTATCGTGTCTCTGGGAAAAATTTTATTCGGTTCTTGCAGTTCATGTCGAACATTAAATGACACGTCTACAGATTCAGTATTTTCATTCTGAATACTGCAATATTACACCACGTTCTATGACAGGACCTGAGAAGGATTTAGTAATACTTCGACTTCCAGTATAGGTTCGTATAGATGTGGTTGGTGAAACTTTGATGAGCTATGTGCATTACTTGCGGGTTACAAGAGTTTACCCACAGCACCCCGGTCGATCTGGACTAAATCAGTTCCCACACTTTCCTTAGCCAACTTCACAGAATACATTAGATATTCTAACCTGGAGCTCCGATACAACTGAAACTTGAGAGGTCTCAGTATTATTTGACGACAATCTGTGTTTGACGTCGACTACGATGTTCACTCTCGGCGACCTCAGATACGTCATTCAAAGGATCTTAAGATTTCCATTTTAGCCAATACTGAGCCAAAGTTATATTGTGAAAGTAAAAAAGAAAACGCACAATGAAAGAAACATCCGAATGAGACGAAAATCGGTACATGTGATGTACGTTTGGATGATTTTTTCAAAAGGGGAGCTTCATAAATTGAGGATGTGGGTAATGCGTTGGTCCACTTCTGGTCGTTTTGTAAGCAGTTATTCGGGTTGTCATTGATTGATGGGTTGTTGGATGTTTACCTTAGGTACATCGTGTCAAATTACATCCAATTGGACCGTTATATTATCAAAACCCCGAGATGATGGTAGGGGCCTACCCAAACTTTCAACTCTGGAGGGATCCAGCGATCTGGTTAGCCAAGGTATTATTTGAGAACCAGGAAGACAAGCAGTACAACCTCTTGCCGTGTACTGACCACTACTTTCAACTGGGGAGACATCCAGCGATCTGGCTAGCCACGGTAGGGTTTGAGAAGCAGGAAGACAAACAGTGCAAACGCTCGCCGTGTACTGACGGGCGTTATATTGGTCAAATGGAAGCGCAGGATGGCTTGATGTCTTCGACGTACCGCCTTGCTGTAAGGGCGCCACAGATGACAACAAAAGAGGTCCTGCTATGGAAAGAAATGACACCCCAAATCCATCACTCCTGGGTTGTCTGGTTATCTGGCGGGCGAGAGTCAGATCGTTGTCCCACCGCTGTCCAGGGCACCTCCTGGAACGTCATCTGCCTGGAATCTCGTCAGTGAGGATTCCCGCTTCCAAAAGAGGCCTTATGACCAGCGAAGATGTTTCTGGAGGCTCCGTGGACAGCAGTGGAATACCAACCTGAAATATGCGCGCCATACGGCCCGAGAGCGACGCGTTATGGTGTGGGGTGCAATTTTATTTCGTAGCAGGACCTCTTTGGTTGTCAATGGTGGCACCCTTGCAGCACTGCGATAAGTTGACGATATTTTTCACCCCGCTTTGTTGTCGGTCATGGCAAGCCATTCTGGGCTTCCATTTTAGCGAGATAGTGCCCGCCCGTAACGGCGAGAGCTTCTACTGCTTCATAATTTATAAATTATAGAGCACAGCAATAAGTCGTCCTTTTTTGCAGGTTTTATTTCGCAAATCCAGATTTCGGCTAGTGCCTAGCCATTATCAAAGCACTATTTTCTAGTCTCAATGCATGTCAGTTCCCTGTTGTTCGGGTGTCAGTCACAGTCGCTTGAATACTCTATTTAAATAATATTCTGTTCAAAGAACTGTTACTGACGCCCGAACAACAGGGAACTGACATGCATACAGACTAGAAAATAGTGCATTGATAATAGCTAGGCACTAGGCGAAATCTGGATTTGCCAAATAAAGCGTGCAAAAAAACGCCGAATGATTGTTGCGCTCTGTAATTGATAAATCATATCACAGTCGCTAAGTGCACCCACGTTCCTAATGGAAGTTAACCTGATGCTTCTGCTACTTGCGTTTGTGCTTGACAATCCATGCCTGGCCAGCAAGGTTACTGGATCTCTCCCCAACTGAGAACCTTTGGAAGTTTATGGGCAGGACCCTCTAAACATATCGGCATTTTGACGGTCTGACTCACCAGTTGCAGAGAATTTGGCGCGATATGCCTCAAGAGAAACCGCAACATCTCCATCAGTTAATACCAAGCTGAATAAGTCCTTGTATGAGGGCCTGAGGTGGACCAACGCTTTAGTGACTTCTTCAGTTTGTGAAGCGCTTTCTCTTGAAGAAATCATCCAATATTTTCTGAAATATCCCCCTATTGGAACTATTCCTTCATAGTGCGTTTTTTTTTTTTTTTTTTGTTTCTTAGTAGTGTACAGGGTGTTACAAAAAGGTACAGCCAAACTTTCAGGAAACATTCCTCACACACAAAAAGAAAGAAAATATGTTATGTGGACATGTGTCCGGAAACGCTTACGTTCCATGTTAGAGCTCATTTTACTACTTCTCTTCAAATTACATTAATCATGGAATGGAAACACACAGCAATAGAACGTAACAGCGTGACTTCAAACACTTCGTTACAGGAAATGTTCAAAATGTCCTCCGTTAGCGAGGATACATGCATCCACCCACCGTCGCATGGAATCCCTGATGCGCTGATGCAGCCCTGGAGAATGGCGTATTGTATCACAGCCGTCCACAATACGAGCACAAAGAGTCTCTACATTTGGTACCGGGGTTGCGTATACAAGAGCTTTCAAATGCCCCCATAAATGAAAGTCAAGAGGGTTGAGGTCAGGAGAGCGTGAAGGCCATGGAATTGGTCCGCCTCTACCAATCCATCGGTCACCGTATCTGTTGTTGAGAAGCGTACGAACACTTCGAGTGAAATGTGCAGGAGCTCCATCGTGCATGAACCACATGTTTTGTCGTACTTGTAAAGGCACATGTTCTGGCAGCACAGGTAGAGTATCAAGTATGAAATCATGGCGGTGAATCGAGGAAGTACAGTACATACTGACGAAACTAAAATGAGCTCTAACATGGAAATTAAGCGTTTCCGGACACATGTCCACATAACATCGTTTCTTTATTTGTGTGTGAGGAATGTTTCCTGAAAGTTTGGCCGTACCTTTTTGTTAACACCCTGTATGTCCATTTTTAAGTCGAAACGGAGTGTTGTTGTACTCTGGTGCACCCAAAAAACGTGATTGATGAAAGGCAGATCATTCGTACAGAACTCTTTAAGTGTCATGTGCCATTTCTTTAAGTCTTCGAGACGGCTGAGAGAAACGAGATCAGTCTACAATCACAGCAGAAATTTCATATATCTTGCTTAAAAGTAGATGAGTAAGTACTGGTCCTAAAAGAATGACAGGAAAACTCCACGATCACGGGTACTAGCGCATCAACGATATATCTTGATAAGACTGTGATGTCTCATTAATAGGACCCTAAATATCAAGCCAGGTGTGTCGTTGTACTAGCAGCGTCAAGTCTAAGATGGAACTTATTCATTTTCATTGTAGCGGCAGCCGCCGAGCCGAGAGGACGCGCAGCAGAGCAGCAGCAGCACTTGTCTGATCAATTATAAATTAATTTAGTCTTTGCTTTTCGTTCACGTGCTTCGGCAAAGAAGTCAGCTTTACGTGTGTATTTTACTGTGTTGACTAGTGGTTAGAAAATCAACCGTAGCTTTTGTTTATGCGTAAGTCTTGTGAATATCCTTGTCCAGAGCGGCTTCCTAATGTAAATTTTCCGGTCGCCAAAACTCCGTCACGCCACTAAGTTTTAATTGACAGCACACTGTTTAGATCAGTGCATTCTAGCTCCAATATTTATCTCGTGCAGTAACTTTTCGGTAAACAGGATTTCTAATAACAGGTATCTGTAAGTACATCAAATTCAGTAGAGAAATTTATTTCTGTTTAGTAGCTTGCGGTCTCAGGGTAGAGTGAAAAATCTCCACAGGAACTTTTAGTGTTACTTTATTCTCCTTCAGTGTATATGACACCTTAAATCTATTTTATACCAGTACGGAATGGCTAGGGACTGGGCTTCTTGTGGACGAAGACAAGGAGACTTGGGTGCTGTCCATAAACAGATGGAAGCTGCGTTGGCTACCGTCGACAAGTTTCTAGCTAATTCTTAAAGTTGCGGTGACGTCGGGGCGCCAGTGACGAGACCTGCGACACCTTTGGTGTCACTGGAATCCCCTGGAGACCCGGACGTCACTGCGGCTTCTGATACGCAACATCTGACCGGTCCGTCCGCACTCCAGTGTAGGTGGCAGACAATGGTGAGTTCGCGTGTCACTGGCGGAAGGCGAAAGAGGGAGCACGCCGTGCGTCTGGCTCCCTACGTTTTAGCAACAGGTACGAGGTGCTACTCAGTGTTGATGATAACTGTGAGCCAGCGCGGGATGCCTCACCTGCTGGGCCAGCGGTCGATTTTCCTGCCCAGTCCGCACAAGTACAGAGGGTGGATATGCTAGCCATTTGGAACTCCAATGTTAGGCGGGTGACAGAGCCCCTCAGTGAGATAGCAAGCACGTCGGGAAAGAGTTCCAGTGTGCATTCGGTATGTTTGCCAGGAGGTATCATCCGTGATGTGGAGGAGGCCTTAGCAGCGTCTATCGAGTGCAACTGGCTACATGTAGTGAGTCGCACATTTCAGCACAAATGACGCCTGCCGCTTGGGTTCTGAGGCCATCCTCGGCTGCTTTCGGTGGCTGACTGGTTTGGTGAAGTCAACTACCAACGCACACGGATTGCAGGCTAAGCTGTCTATTTGTAGCATCGTATCCAGGGTTGATCGCGGTCCTCTGGTTCGGAGCAGAGTGGAAGGCTTAAACCAGAGGCTCAGACGGTTCTGGGACGGTATCGAATACGAATATCCCGACTTCCGCAATCGGATGTAGAATTTTAGGGTTCCCCTTAATATGTTAGGCATGCACTAAACGCAGGAAGCGGCTACTAGGTTAGAGGACCCCTCCCTTGGAATCAAATACGATATGCCTGTTTTATCAGCACAGATACTACCACAGAAGGCTGGTTGAAACCAGATATCAGTGACAACGAAATCCTAAGTTCAGATTCGAATGTTTATCGGAAGGATAGGTTAGTCACCATTGGTGGCGGCGTATTTATTGCAGTAAAAAAAATCTATAAATTCTAGCAAGATTATCACGGATTCCGAATGTGAATTAAGCTGGATGAAATTAAGAATCAAAGAAAAATGGTGATTGTATGCTTTTATAGACCACCTGGATCAGGATCTGTAGCTGTAGAACGCTTCAGACAGAAGCAGTGTATCATTAGTCATTTTCTTGATCAGGCCGTTGTAATAGGGGTGACTTCAACTTTCCAGGTATAGATTGGGACTGTTATGCCATCAATATGGATGCCAGAGACAGGAAATCGTGTGATATTGTTCTGGATGTATTGTCAAAAAATTACCTTGAGCAGATAGAGAACCAACTCGTGAGTGTAACGTCTTAGACCTCCTGGCAACAAAGAGACCTGATCTTATCGAATCAGTTCACGCAGAGGAAGGTATTAATGATCATAAGCATGGGACAGCGTCTATGACGACTGGTCCTACAAGGCATATTAAGAAAAGTAGGAAGACATGTATGCTCAGCAAGGTTGACAGGATACAAAGTTCAGAATATCTCAGCAGTCAGCATCAAATGTTCGATGATGAGGACGAAGATGTGAAGAACTAGTGGAAAAAATTCAAAGGCATCGTTCAATATGCCCTAGACAAGTATGTCCCGAGTAAGGTTTTAAGGCATGGCAAAGATCCACCATGGTTTAATAGCCGT
The DNA here is from genome assembly GCF_023864275.1 of Schistocerca cancellata. Classification (NCBI taxonomy): domain Eukaryota; kingdom Metazoa; phylum Arthropoda; class Insecta; order Orthoptera; family Acrididae; genus Schistocerca; species Schistocerca cancellata. The sequence goes on along the minus strand of NC_064631.1, from coordinate 343,375,609 downwards.
GCTGGAAAAGCACTACATAAACAGAGAGGACTTCATATCAGATCAAGAGAAGTAAAAACTGTAAGTAGGCAGTTTATATTTTCTTATTGGCAACGTTACGTAGCGCTCTGTATGAAAATCACTGGCTGTGCTGTGTGCAGCCTGTGGCTAGTTTGCATTGTTGTCTGCCATTGTAGTGTTGGGCAGCGGCAGCTGGATGTGAACAGCGCTTAGCGTTGATCAGTTGAAGGTGAGCCGCCAGCAGTGGTGGATGTGGGGAGAGAGATGGCGGAGTTTTGCAATTTGTCATGAATTGCTATATATATATTATGACTATTAAGGTAAATACATTGTTTGTTCTCTATTAATATTTTTCATTTGCTAACTATCCCTATCAGTAGTTAGTGCATTCTGTAGTTTGAATCTTTTATTTAGCTGGCAATAGTGGCGCTCGCTGTATTGCAGTAGTTCGAGTAATGAAGATTTTTGTGAGGTAAGTTATTTGTGAAAGGTATAGTTTAATGTTAGTCAGGGCCATTCTTTTGTAGGGATTTTTGAAAGTCAGATTGCGTTGCGCTAAATAATATTGTGTGTCAGGTTAAGCACAGTCGTGTATAAATGTTCAAAGGGGACGTCTCATATGTCGACCCTTAGCCGAGGATACCTCACTGGAATCTTCTGATTTTTTCTTGTAGTTTGTGTAATTAGTGTAGATTTTGTTTATTGCTAGCGCGTAATTGTAGAGAGAATCTCCTTTGTAGTTGCAGCCTTTCATTGTTGCACAGTAAAACAGTTGTGGCATGCGTGTAGATTTGCACCAAGTATTTCGCAGCTGCGCTTGCAGTTAACTAGGTATTGTTTTCAGTTCTATGTTAATGTGTTCTCTTATTTTTGCTCTTCAAATTGTGTTTTTTTGTGTTGTCGTGTGAAATATTGTGACAATAATGGCGTGTGAAAAACGTAATACTAGGCTCCAAAGTAAACTGAGAAATGACAGTGAAGACGAAAGCAGTGTGTTAGCGCCACCGAGTAATGAATTAACTAATGTTGAAAGTAGTAATTTGGTAATTGTACATAGGGAAATGGAGCGGGCTGCAAACAATGGTGTAGACAGTGAAACAATTGGTGAACAGGGAAGCATTATCGATCGATCGGTCGGCAACAGCTCCCCTCAGGAATCCGAAATGACAGAACACAATATTGCAAATACTGTAGACTTAGGTTTTGGGTCCTCACCGTTTTCTCAAATGAGTCAAGACACATTTTCTGCTTGTCAAAATGTGAATGTTGCTGGTGCAAATGCACTGCCGAAAAGCGTAGAGGAACAGATTCCAGACACTAATGCATTGTTATTACAGCTAATGCAACAAATGGAACAAAATCAGAGACAAACTCAGCAAAGGCTTCAAAAGTTAGACACAATGGAACAACACCAGAGACAAACATAGCAACAGTTAGACACAATGGAACAACACCAGAGACAAACACAGCAACAGTTAGACACAATGGAACAAAATCTTCAAAAGTTAGTCACAATGGAACAAAAGCTTCAAAAGTTAGACTCAGTGGAACATAAGCTTGAACAAACACGTGAAGATTGAACTACTGAGTTACATAACATCGAATCGAAATGTCAAAAAGTCTGTAATGACGTAAAAACACAAATTTGTGAGCATTTCCAACGTATTTTTTCGCGTCATGAAAATGCATTACAGAATCATGAAGCAGCCATAAAAGAACTGCAAACCATTGTTCATGAAAATCATGAGACATTGTGGGCTAAAATTGACTCAGTTGCATCTACCGATTCGGTTACGCAACTTGTAAAATATCAGGAAAACTTAAAGGACACAGTAGATTCGATTTCAACACAAATGGACACTCTGAAACTAGGTTCAGAAAAACACACTGAGGAAATGTGTTCATTATCGAAGAAAGTAGCCGAACTTTCGGATTAGGTCACTAACTTATCTGCAAAGGTAGATGATGATCTGAATGACACAAAACCTGTAGCCATCACTGACACAGAAGAGTATGAACAAAGTAAGAAATTCAAACAAAATCAGAATCAAATTAATACGCAATACAAAAGAGAAATGCGGGAAGTACAAGATCAGTTGGCACAAGTTATACAAAAATTTCATATTTCAGAGGACACTCGCGCTCCAACAAGGGAAGAGGAACTTAGAAATACGGAAAAGCCACAAAATATTAACACAGGGCATTTCGGAAATTATGAAAGAAATTGGCAAGGTGCACCAAATTTTGAGATGGATCCGCCGACACGACGTAACAATGACCGATATGCTACTCGCCGACACGATGATTTTGACTATAAGTTGTTCATTACTACACATAAATTCAAAACATTTAAGAATTCTGACAACGGCATTCATCCACAAGCATGGCTTCATCAATTCTCTCATTGTTTTCCTCCCAACTGGTCATTAGAACACAGATTTGAATTTATGTGTGGCTACTTAGAGAATGAACCAGCTGTGAGAATGCGATCGGTCATTCACGATTGCCACAGTGAAGGAGAATTTTAGCATGCCTTCCTCTCAGCATATTGGTCTCAAGCCACACAAGACTGAGTAAAACATGGCATCATAATGATGAAACATTTCGAACAATCTGAATTTTCCAGTCTTGTGAAATATTTTGAAGACATGTTGCACAAGAATCAGTACCTGTCAAACCCTTACAGCCCCTCAGAACTCATCCGCATTTGCTTAATCAAATTACCTGAACATTTACGACATATTATTTTGGCAGGACGTTGCAAAGACGACATTGAAGCTTTTCAGAGGCTCTTACAAGAACTGGAAATTGACACTGACAATCGCGGAATGCGATAACAGGAGCACAACAATTACAGGTCACATCTGTCACAATTCCGTGATGACAGAAATAATAAATGGACATGACAAGGCTATTCTTACAACGTAAATCGTGACCAAAACAGACACCACCCGTATGACAACCGTTGGCAGAGTAGTAATAATTACAGGGAAAGATCACCTCTCCGCAGTAATGACTATCACAGACATAATCAGAGAAACAGACAATATGGGAACCAAAATAATTATTATCAGGGGAGACAGAACAACTTAAGACGCAACGGTCCAGCGCGCAGCTACGACTCAGGGAGAAATTCTCCACCATGTGACCGACAGGAAGGAAACTATGGAATCTACCGACATGACGACAGACGATATGATCGTAACGACAGACCTGAACTGCATCAGAACTGGCGAAATTTAAACAGAGCAGAGCCCTCTCGGCAAGGCGAATTTGTAGAAGTTAGGTCTCCAAATCCCAATAACGATGCGCGCCAACAAAGGAACAGACAATGACTTGCACCTCAGGCTGCCGCGTGCGCCCGCTGGCTCAGGGAAAAATAACATTGACGCTAACCTTGAGCAAAATTCCAGTATTCTTTATGGATGAAAACCACATGATAATTTTTGCATTCAAATTGAAAATCTGCGTACTGAGAAGAGCAAAGGGTTACACCACATCTCACATGTAAAACCGTTTATTGAGAGATAAACTGTTTTTTAATTTAGTCTTCACTATAAAATTTTTCACTTCACGTTACTAGTATGCTTTAGAAACTGTTACCATGCAACAATGTTTAAAGTTAAATATCCAGTCAAGAACCAAGAGAACTTATTCGAACAGAAATTACGAATGCATTGTTATTGCGAACAGATGACACAGTGGTTAGTTAATGTGACAGTTACACGATTTTATCACGACGCTACTAATGAGTGACAATTTACAATGTTGCTTTTGCGGTGCTTCTGTTTTATATCTGCACAGTTTTTCTGTATTATTCTGGAAAGTAAAACATGTTTTAGTAGTAACTTTTGTGGTATAGCTACAATGAGACAGCCTCTTTCGTAACACAACAATACGTTACAGCACAGTACTTTCTTCATCACAACAATAAGCGTAATAACTAAGATGTATACGCAAAGCATTTCACTTTCGTTTATCATGAGGTAAGTACATTGACTTCTGCAGAACTTAGCTTTCGGAGGACAATAACTATGACACTTCCACAGAGATTATCTTACAGCAAGAAGCACATTTAGCGCCACAGGACACTTATTTGAGTGATTAATTTTGTACTTAAAACATTTATTTTTAAAGATATTTGAAGTACAATAATACAAAGGTTTTCCGTGATACATTTCATTCCATTGCTGTAATCTGTAACACCTGAGGGTATAATTACAATAAACCTCAGGGGGGTGCACGCTTACTTTTGTGTACCATGTGTTTGGCAAGCACAAGGAGCCCTAGCTAATATGGTATTTGCTTATACAATTTAGCACATCAGTACCATATTTCTCTAACACATAAATTACACAGCTCTCAGATCATTTAACAGAGAAACAAACATCTTTTTACTACGTCAGTGACACATGTTTACGCAATTACAGAGTTGGATTACTTCACACTTACGAAATTGTATTTTGTCTGTACTTTGTGCACTGTTCATATTTTTTTGGAACCATTGTGATACTATGAGAGCTTTGAATGATGTATTTGGTATGGGATCATGATTTTTAAAGTACGTTTGAGGTAGATGACACTATTGAAATGAGCAGAGAATTTTCTTTACATTTTGAAATTATTGCAGAAAGCTACAACGTTTTAGAGATTTGACTGAGGTGTTATGATGTTATTTTTACGACAACGATGTGTATTATGCTGTTGAGGTATGTTTATGATCAATAAGATGATATTATATGAGGAATCTGATTATGCTATGTAGTTATTATGATGAAATACTGAAGACATGTTGATGAACATGAATATGTACATGTGTAATAAGGTAACGAATAAGGAGTAGTGGTTAGGGACTCTGATTTATGAAAAGGATGTTGGAAACCAAGATTCGTACTTCAAGAGTTATGAAATGTGTGTAAATGCGTTAATGTATCACAATGCCGGCGAAAATTTTTTCGACACTGTTATATTCATAAGATTTTGTTTGTACACATTTTCAACGTAAATTCTCGACCCGTGAAATTTTGTATATGAGACTGTCACTGTAGCGGAAACTGCTGTTGTAAATATTTCCATAAGAAAGTTAAGTGATTACCTGCACAAAATACGTTGTGGGCACCCAGCTGAGAGGTAGTCGTCTGACAAAAGAAAGCCATTAGGTGGAGAAAAAAAAAGAGGCCATAAACCTCGCTATTGACGTTCCTTTGTAGAAAGCATCGCAAAAACGACATGGTCGAACTTGAAAACATATGATTACACTGTGGAGCTCTTAATTTATGATATTTACTGAAATGCCTAATGAAATGACGAGAAATATTTTTATGTCTATACACCTGATTATGACTACTGTCTCTCTAGTTGAGAGATTTTTCTACTAACTTATGAAATGCCTCATGACTACTGAATGATGTTCTTATGCTTTACTTTGTACATATTTGCTCATTTTCTTTAATATCTAGTTTCTAGCTGCACTGCAGCATTGGTTAAAATAAAATTTTATATATGTACTAATATAGTTATTTTATGCCTACAGATCCAGTCAATAAGAAATTTATGATTTACTTCCAAGAAAACGAGGGCACATAAATAGACATTTCCCTTCACAGGAATTGCATAAATAATTTCTTTACGATTTGCTAACTTATCTGCTAGTGTAAGTTCTCGTGATGCATCACTCTAGTGTTAAGATGTGACATAGGTATTAGACATGGCCATTTTAGTGTAATATTTTTTCTGCTTGAGCTATGTCATGTTTAGATAAAAGTTTTGTTATTTGGTGCTGCTGTTTGCCAGGCATAATGTTACAGAATTTGACTTTGTATTACGCTGTTAAGCCAGTTTTACTACGGATTTAGTTTTCTTGTTTGCTGCACAGTGCCTTATACTAGTTGTAATATTGCAATTGCTTTGCCAATTTGATTTTTTTTGTCATTGATGTTTGTGTTAATTGTTTTGTGCTGCTGCATTGCCTCGTCCCTTAGTTTAGCATCTGAGCTCAGTAGATTTAAGTTAGCTTAAGAGGGGGTAGACTATAAGAGAATGAGTTGCGATGAATTAGGAGAAATGCATTGAGAAGTTATACGAAAAAAAGTACAGAAAATAGGTTTAGGTAGAATTTTCTTGTAATAAATGATGAGGTAAGAAATGTGTGAACATATAAATACAGAAAGCATGCTTAGATAGAATTTTTTTGGTGGAAACAAAGGTTGAAATAAGACGCAAGATGTACGGAATGAAGTTTTGGGTTGGACTGCAGTACCAAATGTTACACTGAAAACAAACACTGTCCTTTCCTTTTGTGTTATCCCACTATGTGTTTGTGTACCCTTGTGTATTTATTTTCTTCCTGTCTCTGTGTAGTTTCATACAATTTTTTCTTCTTCTAATACTAAGCTATATTCACTATGATGAGGAATACTGTTATCCTCAAATATAATTGGCATTAATAATATGTTATTTACCTTGTAAAGATGCTTAGACATTATTTATTCTGTTTTGTTTTAATGCTCATGTGTAGAGTTGATGTTTCAAAAGTTATTCTGATCTTTTATGTATGAACTTATGTTATAATTCCTGTAACACTGATGTATATGTTATTTCCATTCTTTTGTAAAGCTTTTACTACAAATGTTATCTGTATTGTTATGTTTTTAATGATGTATTTTGTACCTTTGTAATTGTTTTCTTACGTTATAAAATTGTAATTGACACCAGTTCATCATATTATTAACTTGTAAGTTCCATTTCACTGCACACTTTTCTGTTGGTCATAGTATATGGACAATATGTGAGAAGTAGGGACTGTTAGTGTTTGCACATGTGTTAATAATTCAGCAAGGGACTGGATAACAGCATTGCTGGTTCTAAGGACAATTCCAAAAACTTTGTGAGTGCACAGTGGTGGGTTATGGACTTGCTCTATTCTCCGCAAGACTCTTCACTGGTGAATGTGCACCTGCACAGTCGCAACAGATGGCTGCTGGCCGTCTCTACAAGGACTACAATGGGTCTACACCTTTGCTGACTCACCAGTATCATTATTTCTACAAGGACTGCAGTGGGTCTGCACCTCTGGTGGCCCACCAATACCATACTCTCTACCAGGACTACAGTGGGTCTGCTCTGTGATGACCTACCTACCAATATTCTTCAGAACTTCGAATGACTCTGCTGGGTGTTTGCTCCATTGTGGCCCATTACCTGTCAGCATGTCAAGAGTCAGCACTGTCTTTCCGTTGGAAGGACAACACTACTTCTTCAAGACTGCATGGAAATCCACTACTTCCGTGTGCATTGTCTTTTACTGCTCAGACTTGAAAAAAAAAAACACTGTAATTTTACTGTGATGAATAATCTGGACTGTCTTTATGGACTGTGAGAAAATTTTAGCTTTTGACCAACATTGTATTAATAAGTGCGTGCATTTGATATCTTTCTTACTGTAATTATGAAAAAAAATTTCAAATCTGTATTGGGCACTACCCAAAAAAATTTGTAAAATTTTTTGTGGGGAGCTTGGGGGCTATGTAAGTAGGCAGTTTATATTTTCTTATTGGCAACGTTACGTAGCGCTCTGTATGAAAATCACTGGCTGTGCTGTGTGCAGCCTGTGGCTAGTTTGCATTGTTGTCTGCCATTGTAGTGTTGGGCAGCGGCAGCTGGATGTGAACAGCGCTTAGCGTTGCGCAGTTGGAGGTGAGCCGCCAGCAGTGGTGGATGTGGGGAGAGAGATGGCGGAGTTTTGCAATTTGTCATGAACTGCTATATATATATTATGACTATTAAGGTAAATACATTGTTTGTTCTCTATTAATATCTTTCATTTGCTAACTATCCCTATCAGTAGCTAGTGCCTTCTGTAGTTTGAATCTTTTATTTAGCTGGCGATAGTGGCGCTCGCTGTATTGCAGTAGTTCGAGTAATGAAGATTTTTGTGAGGTAAGTTATTTGTGAAAGGTATAGTTTAATGTTAGTCAGGGCCATTCTTTTGTAGGGATTTTTGAAAGTCAGATTGCGTTGCGCTAAATAATATTGTGTGTCAGGTTAAGCACAGTCGTGTATAAATTGTTCTAAGAGGACGTTTCAAAACCTAGCTGTCAAACAAAAGCTGAACGAAGTGAAAATGAGCTTATGGAGAGCAATGAGAGATGCGTTCAAAGATTTTGATAGTAAGACGTTTTCAACGGACCTGAATAAAACACTACGAAATTTTGGTCGTATGTAAAATCAGTAAGTGCGTCAAAATCGTCTATTCATTGTCTAAGTGTCCACACCGGCACCGAAACGGAAGATAACAGAAAGACGGCCAAAATACTAAATTCTGTCTTTCCCAGTTGTTTCACCGCGGAAGATAGTAACATTGTCCCTCTTTTCAGTTGTTGTAGGTACATCGAAATGGCAGAAATATGGATAGCCGATCGAGGAACTGGAAAGCAGTTACAATCGCTTAGTAGCGGAAAGGTTTCAGGACCAGATGAGATACCTGTAAGATTCTATAAAGATTATGCGAATGAGGTTGCTCCCCCTCTAGCAGTAATTTATCGTAGATAGCTTGAGCAACGATAGGTACTTACAACTGGAAAAAAAACGCAGGTCATTCACGTTTCAAGAAAGGCCGTAAGACAGATCCACACAATTACAGACCTATTGAGGCGTAGCGTCTTATAACGATCCTGCCTTGGAGGCGGTTAAGTGGGAGATGTGTCTCAGAGCTGGAGAGTGACAGATGGTGAAGCTAGTCTGGACGCGCACGTAGTTTATGTATCAGCCGATGGAGGACAATATTGGATAGAGGGACTGTGATTTTAGTTTCGATGGTTCCCACTAGAGTGCACTAAAGTGATAGAATGTTTTTCATAAACTGTTCTAGTATTTTCATAAAGTGTTATTATTTTTTTGTGTATGTAAAATGTTATAAATGTGTTTTAGCAGTATGAATGATGCGTGAGTGTGGTTTGAGGTTAATATGAATATAATTGTTTAACGAGTTATGTAGTAGGATTTAGTGTGGGAAAATTTCGAAGAAGTATGGATATGGACAAAGGAGATTTTTGTAGAATAGTTTTGTAAAGTAAGTTTATGGTAAAGGGAAAGTTAATTCAGGTATAAATAACAATAGTAAATAACTTTAAACATAAGCAAAATTTCAGCATATTAGAAAACTTACGTCGGTACAAAGTGCAGTCGTTAGGTTAACTATTTTGCGATTGGTTATTGACGAAAAGCGCGGACTGACTCGGCTTTCCTACTGATGATCTGCTGAGGCAATGTTCACAGGTAGGTGCAGTTTCGTCGTAAAGGGACGGAAAGAACCGCGCCACCGCATTATATCATTGACCTCAATCTGTTGTAGAATTATGGAACATGTTTTGTGCTCAAGAATTATGACATTTTTGAGAGATGAACATCTCCTTTATAAAAATCAACTTGGTTTCCGCTAACACAGGTCCTGCGAAATTCAGCTCGCTATGTCCCTCCATGAGATCCACAGTGCAGTGGACAATGACAGTGAGGTTAACGCCGTGTTCCTTGATTTCAGTAAGGCATTTGACACCATCCCACATTACCGTTTAATGAAAAAATACGAGCTTACGGAGTACCAGAGCGGAGCTGCGAATGTAATCAAGACTTTCTTACAGATAAAACTCAACACGTCGCTCTTAACGGAAGTCAATCGACAGATGTAAAGGTAATATACGGAGTAGCACAGGGAAGTGTGATAGGACCGGTGCTGTTTGCAATATATATAAATGATCTAGTAGAAAACTTGGGATGCTCTTTAAGGCTATTCGCAGGTGATGCAGTTGTCTATAGCAAAGTGGCAAAGGAGGAGATAGTGAGAATTTTTAGAACGACCTGCAGAGAACTGATGAATGGTGCAGTTGACCATGAACGCAAATAAATATAACATTTTGCGCATACATAGGAAAGGAATTCCACTACTGTACAGCTACGCTATTGATGACAAACAGCTGAAGACAGCGTCTACCGTAAAATACCTAGGCGTAACCACCGAGAGCGATCTTAAATGGAATGACCATATAAAACAGACAGTGTAAAAAGCAGACGCCGACTGAGATTCATCGGAAGAATCTGAAGTAAATGTAACTCATCCACCAAAGATGTGGCTTATAAGACGCTTGTTAGCCCGATTCTTGAGTATTTTTCATCTATCTGGGGTCTCTGTCAGATAGGACTGACAGAGGAGATAGAGAAGATCCAACGAAGAGAGGTGCGTTTCATAACGGGATCGTTTAGATGACGAGAGAGCGATTAAAAAAAAAAAACACTTACTGGCAGACGTTACAAGAGAGGTGTTGTGCATCACGGAGTGGAATGCGTCACGGGAAGCTTTTCAGTAGGAGTCGAACAACATATTACTTCCCCCCCAAATACCCCCACATACATCTTTCGTACCGACCACGTGGAGGAAATTCGAGAAATTAGAGCCGATACAGAGGCTTACTGACAGCCATTCCACCCTCGCACCATTCGCGAGTGGAACAGGATTGGAGGAATCAGATAGCAGTGCCGAAAGTACCCTTCGCCACACACTATTATGTGGCTTGCTGAGTATGATGTAGATGTAGACGTATATGAAAGCAGAAATCATAGCGTTCATTTCTCGTTTAACTATTTTACTAGCAGGTATGGGTAAACAGTTGTTTAAGTGTCGAGAGAAGAAGTGTTTCTACCGTCAACCAAGATTTTCTGTTCGTTCATTACGTATTGACTAAAAATATTTCCGTTCTAGAATCGTTAGAGCGTTGCAACGGTACTATGTGAGATTGGCATCTATAATTTCCTGTTTAATACGATCGTGTAAGAATTTGTATGCCTACCGGGAGCCCGAAGTTTTGTTTTGCACTTTACTGTACTTTATCAGTAAGGTAGTCATAGCGCTCAAAAATCTGAAGCCATATGTTTTTCTGTTCGTATCAGGTATCTGGAAGTGGGAAACCTTTTAAGTTATAATTTTTCGCAAAACTCGTTTCAGTACTACTGTGTGCTCAGTAATATCCCTAGGATTCTTATAGGGAAACGTTTCAAGCATTCATTACTAAAACGTGTACTGTCTTTGTGTCAAGCAGTAATTGTCTCACGAGTTCCAAGTGCCATGCGCCCTAGTCTTTGTTTTGCAAGATCTATACAAGGTTGTTGAGCCAGATAACGCTATGAACACATTCCATGTTATTTCGCTGAATAACTGAAATTTTTAATTCTAGAGATGCTGCTGAGACATTTTTGTCAATGCAGGTGTGTAAGATTTCCAAATGTAGGACGACTAAAGTATCTCCTGCTCACTCGCCTAAAATATTTAAAAGATTTCATATTCTGAAACAGGAGACTAAAAGAATGTCAGGATATTCAAAATAGGAAAGCCCATGGCAAATGTATGCTTTGCCGTACTTAACCTGAAAGACCAGTTGTGTTTATCAGGTGAAACGGAAAGACATGTTGGCGGTGCTTCCATTTCTTCTTCAACAGAACAGGTAGTTTTACAGTAATCATATGAGTCCAAGAATGAAGTTATGAGGAAAAGAGAAATGATTACTAAGGGCTTTTTCTTTTCAGTAATTTCATTTGGTTATTATTTTGTACATAATGTGTAAAATAAATGAGAAATGGTTCTCATTGTCTAAAGTTCTGCCAGTTAAATTACTACTGCTGTATTTCTGGGTATTATCGTAAATAAAATGTAGCGCCTCAGAATTAAGGGCACATAGGACGAAAACTTTAGTATTGGCACTTTTAACCAGTGAGTCTCCTGAGATGACGCTAAGACCTTTCTTAATAAATTATATGTTATTTAATTTGTCTCATAATTTTTACAACAATAGAGTGGGCAGCAAAATTTGGTGGTATCAGAACACTTTCACAAGTTTTCATATTGAAGTAAGTTATTTACAGAAACACATACAGTGTTGTGATGTGGTACATAGGACGTTTCCAGTTCCTCTGCTCAAATGCAATTTTCTCTTTATTAATATAAACATTACGGCGCTCGCTGCTCCCTACCGGGGGTTTAGCTTGGAACGTGCAGGGCAGAATCGGTGCTACCACGTCTCCTTATCTCCATGATCGGCGCGGCTGACAGTCATGTGGCGGACTTGGGTTCGACTCTCGGAACTGCTACAGAATTTTCTTCGGTGGGAGAGCTAGAACGAGTGTGCAATCAGCTTCATGATGCTACCTCAAGAGGTTTCCTAACCCAACAGCAGCCGGGAGGGCAGTGTGTTGAGGCCACAGCCCTCCATGAGGCTATTGTTCGAGGATGACACTCCGGTCGTCAGATCCGACTTTTGCCAGAAAGATCGTGCTTTCCTTCCTTCCACGTCTCTTTCGCAAAACGTCCCGGTTGAAGGCACGAAGCAGACTCCCTTTGCCGTCTAGTGCTCACTGCCGAGGACTAAAGAGTATTGCTTCTCACATAGAGCCGGCCGCGGTGGTCTAGCGGTTCTGGCGCTGCAGTCCGGAACCGCGGGGCTGCTACGGTCGCAGGTTCGAATCCTGCCTCGGGCATGGGTGTGTGTGATGTCCTTAGGTTAGTTAGGTTTAAGTAGTTCTAAATTCTAGGGGACTTATGACCTAAGATGTTGAGTCCCATAGTGCTCAGAGCCATTTGAACCATTTTTTTCTCACATAGAAAATATTTATGGTGAAAAGTTAAAACTGTGTGTGGAGATGGGATTCCATCATAGAAACTTACCTCTCGTGGGCATGGCAATACCAAATCATCTGTCCATGCTGGAATTACAGGTCGATTCAAAGTTGAACTATCTACGAGGGTATCCACATAACTCGCAAACTAAGCAAATGTTTTCTTTTTGTAAGTTTGGCACCTCCAGGGCACTAGTCATGGTAAAGAGTTTGCTCTCAAATAGCGACAACTATACCACACGGTTTGTAGGAAACAGGCGTCTGGGATCGTGTACTGATCTAACGTAGAGCTTTTACTTGTCACGGGGTCATTATTTCTTTATTTGTCGTTTAGTGCCAAGAGAACTGAAATGCGATAGGGAACTGGTGTTGAGTGAAAAGGTACTGAGCCATAATGAATTTAACGTTTCTAAAAACACTAATGAATCATTTTTTAAAAGGAAAATCCAAGAATAATACACTCCTGGAAATGGAAAAAAGAACACATTGACACCGGTGTGTCAGACCCACCATACTTGCTCCGGACATTGCGAGAGGGCTGTACAAGCAATGATCACACGCACGGCACAGCGGACACACCAGGAACCGCGGTGTTGGCCGTCGAATGGCGCTAGCTGCGCAGCATTTGTGCACCGCCGCCGTCAGTGTCAGCCAGTTTGCCGTGGCATACGGAGCTCCATCGCAGTCTTTAACACTGGTAGCATGCCGCGACAGCGTGGACGTGAACCGTATGTGCAGTTGACGGACTTTGAGCGAGGGCGTATAGTGGGCATGCGGGAGGCCGGGTGGACGTACCGCCGAATTGCTCAACACGTGGGGCGTGAGGTCTCCACAGTACATCGATGTTGTCGCCAGTGGTCGGCGGAAGGTGCACGTGCCCGTCGACCTGGGACCGGACCGCAGCGACGCACGGATGCACGCCAAGACCATAGGATCCTACGCAGTGCCGTAGGGGACCGCACCGCCACTTCCCAGCAAATTAGGGACACTGTTGCTCCTGGGGTATCGGCGAGGACCATTCGCAACCGTCTCCATGAAGCTGGGCTACGGTCCCGCACACCGTTAGGCCGTCTTCCGCTCACGCCCCAACATCGTGCAGCCCGCCTCCAGTGGTGTCGCGACAGGCGTGAATGGAGGGACGAATGGAGACGTGTCGTCTTCCGCGATGAGAGTCGGTTCTGCCTCGGTGCCAATGATGGTCGTATGCGTGTTTGGCGCCGTGCAGGTGAGCGCCACAATCAGGACTGCATACGACCGAGGCACACAGGGCCAACACCCGGCATCATGGTGTGGGGAGCGATCTCCTACACTGGCCGTACACCACTGGTGATCGTCCAGGGGACACTGAATAGTGCACGGTACATCCAAACCATCATCGAACCCATCGTTCTACCATTCCTAGACCGGCAAGGGAACTTGCTGTTCCAACAGGACAATGCACGTCCGCATGTATCCCGTGCCACCCAACGTGCTCTAGAAGGTGTAAGTCAACTACCCTGGTCAGCAAGATCTCCGGATCTGTCCCCCAGTGAGCATGTTTGGGACTGGATGAAGCGTCGTCTCACGCGGTCTGCACGTCCAGCACGAACGCTGGTCCAACTGAGGCGCCAGGTGGAAATGGCATGGCAAGCCGTTCCACAGGACTACATCCAGCATCTCTACGATCGTCTCCATGGGAGAATAGCAGCCTGCATTGCTGCGAAAGGTGGATATACACTGTACTAGTGCCGACATTGTGCATGCTCTGTTGCCTGTGTCTATGTGCCTGTGGTTCTGTCGGTGTGATCATGTGATGTATCTGACCCCAGGAATGTGTCAATAAAGTTTCCCCTTCCTGGGACAATGAATTCACGGTGTTCTTATTTCAATTTCCAGGAGTGTATTTATAAATTGCCTTCTGAACTGAAAGGACTAAATTTCAATAACACACCAGATAGCAAACACCTCAAAATGGCAAGAGTATAAAATCACTTCCTTTTAGTAAAGAATATTAAATGCAGTAAATTTTAATTTACATTACAAACAGCAAAACATATGATCAAATGAATATGTCACAAATATCAACCATCGGCTATTGCCAGTAATTATAGAATAGCCGTTGCCTTCGAAGTAGCCAAAATGACTGACAAATGTGGTTCAAACTTATGATGATAGAGGCGTTGGCAGAAGCAACGCCAGTAGCAATAATTCCGTGGTACACAGACATCTTTAATAGACCACAGTTAACAAGAGATACAGTCACCTATCATGTAACACAGGAACAACTCGTTAATTATTTAGTAAAATTTAAACATACTACAAATGCAGAAAAGTACGAATGTTACGCAGGAAACTTTGATTTGACTGCTGAGGCATAAAATTTCTCTTTAGTCTCTTTTTTCCGTAGATACAAACAAATTAATTAATAAAGAGCTCGTGCTCGTGATAGTAGCCAACAGGTAACTATAGACAAGCCTCAGAAATAAGGTAGCTGGATTAAACAATTTTCACTGATTATAAAGTACGATTCGCAAATCATAAGAATTACTTCTACATTCTATACACTTAGAGGCTAAAATCAGTTTGAAATAGTGACAGCCACAAGCCCACATACATTGACAGAACTGAACCCAAGTAGTACCAAGCAAAACCTTCATAAATAACAAATTTATGTATATAACAACGGACAACCAGGACACGCAGTCAAAGTAGCCACTACCCGACACCAAGTGACGCGCACATTAATCGGATGCTCACCGTAATTTCTCGTAAAATCCAGCGCCCATTGACAAACGCTTGCTTAGAGAGCGCCGAGAGAAGGATGTAACGCAGATTACTCGTAGGCGGAAGCCCACGGGTATCAATCCAGCAGACGCCACCGCTCCCAGTACTTGCAGAGGTCAGACCGGACTCCAACCCGGCACCACAATGGACACACACTGCTTGCAACTTCAGTAGCAGAGGACACGCCGAATATAGTGCGTCCTGCTGAAGTAGCTTTTAACGACTAATGTTCACAGATGCAACCAACACTCGGCCCCGCCAAACCCGCAGTGAGCAAAGGCACCACTCTCACCAAACGGGCCACGGCAGACGCTTGGCCACAACAACACGCCGCCTCTTCTGCGCTCTTCGCCGCCCGTATCACACTCTCTTCTTCTCCAGGTCGTCGCAGCCCTTAACTGCCTTCTTTTCCACCCTGTCCTCTACCGGCGACAGTCACGCTCCATGCTCTTAATCCGCGGAAATTACGCGAAATTAAAAGCGGGCGCACACCAGAAAGAAGCTACTAGAAACCTATTTACAACAAACATATGCATTTCTACACAGATAAATGGAATCTCAAGTTGGAATTGGGTTATTAGGTCAAAGGCAATGGGCCACAGGCAATCAATGCAACAAATGCTAAGTACAAAGTAGAATAAAACTGTTTCAACGCTGTAACTCTTGCCTTGCCAATAGGGAGCGTCTGGGTTGCCACTACGCAAAGCATATTTGTTGAAATCAGACGCTCCAGTTGCCCATTATGTAGTAGTTCTATTTACTCAACCGGTTTCACAACTCAGTTAGGAATCTTTTCTGGTGTCTGTATGAACATACAATATATAACAATGTACTACGCACATTACCACAAATAATCATTAAGAATAATTTTCTACGACTTGCGGAAGTGTGAAGGGTGAGATTCAAGAAGATTAAGGAATGAATGACCTAGCCTTACGAAGCTCTAAACGTAGCGCAAGTGTGAAATAAAAATTAAATAATAGCCAAAAGAAAGCCAGTCTCTTCTAATGCGAGCATCTTTGTTTATCTTCAAATTAAAATCTTCTAAAGGGAAACATGCAGGTCCTTGCTACTATATCTCGTTAATGATGTCACGTTCTGTTTATCCTTGGCACGCTGTCCACAGTGTAGTCGAAATTTCCGCGCTCAATACTGATCCAGTCGTCGGCGGCGGCTCTCCTGTGATGATCCGGTAAGTGGGAAGGGTTCCTACGACGACGAATTGAAAGTTTCAGCTGGTCTCAAGCGTACTCAGTCAGATCCGTTTACAGATAACGTAGATTACACCATTCGACAGATTCTTGCGTCCTGAAGGAACTATTTCACGAGGAGGACATGGCGTGTTCGTGTATTTCCGTGTTGAACAGCGAAGCCGGCCGCGGTGGTCTAGCGGTTCTAGGCGCTCAGTCCGGAACCGCGCGACTGCTACCGTCGCAGGATCGCATCCTGCCTCGGGCATGGATGTGTGTGATGTTCTTAGGTTGGTAAGGTTCAAGTAGTTCTAAGTTCTAGGGGACTGATGACCACAGATAGTACTCAGAGCCATTTGAACCATTTTGAACAGTGAATCCGTCGCTGAAATTGTTGTGTTGGCAGAAGAGCCAACACCGTGTTACGAGAGGAGGCCGAATTGCACGCGTTTTAGCTCACGCAGGCTGGCGTGAGAAGTGAAGAACTACACTGACGTGAGGTCTGGAACATGACAAGGAATTAGAATTCAGGAAGCACACGTAATTAGTTTGATACTCAACTTTCATCCATTAATGATGAACGTCGCTTTTGACGGTACATGATTCACGATATTATCAGTTCAGAATACATTCTTGAAGAATATGGCGCCTTGATAGGTCGTAGCAAATGACGTAGCTTAAGGCTATGCCAAACTGTCGTCTCTGCAAATGAGTGCGTATATAGACAGTGAACCAACGCTAGCAAAGTCGGCTGTACAACTGGGGCGAGTGTTAGGGAGTCTCTCTAGACTAGACCTGCCGTGTGGCGGCGCTCGGTCTGCAATAACTGATAGTGGCGACACGCGGGTCCGACGTATACTCACGGACCACGGCCGATTTGCAGGCTACCACCTAGCAAGTGTGGTGTCTGGCAGTGACACCACAGTAATATTGACTGCAGGTCTGAACAAAAGCTTGGACCACTCTGCCCCCAATACTGCACAGCCTTGGAGTTGATCTCTGAAGTGATCTTGACTCATAACACGGCTATCGAATTTCACTAGTGAGCCTGTGGTACTTGAGACTATATTGGTAAATGGGCAACCCCATATTCCACAACGATAATTAGGTATCAGACAATTCCTGCCCTCATTAGTGAAAATAACCAGATTCCACTGCTGAAGTTTCATTCCATAGTCCACTTTCTTCGTGCAGTTCGATGCCCTAGAATTTGTGATACTGTTGATAACTGACATGTACAGACGGTATTCATCGCACACTGAAAGCTGCGCACAGTCGCAATTGAAACAGGTCACCCCCTTACCTCCAGGGACCGTCAAGTTCTGTTGCATTTGCCAACGCAGCGCCTATAAATTATTTATGGGTGTTGTTGGCCGCAGGCGACCACTACGACTCCTATTTTCGTATCTTACAAAAGGGATTGGATGTTTGATGACGTCACTGTGGAGTAGCTAATGGATGGGGAACTATCCGCGTCGACAGCCATTCTTGCAGTAAAGTCACAATACCTGCACTGTCTAATCTTGAAATGACTCTTTGAGGAATGAGCTCGGATGGTCAGCGCATACGATCCCATTGTCCCGTTCGTGGTTGAAGTCGCAATTCACTCCACTGAATTCCGGCGACTGTTCATAGCGATTTCCTGTAGTCGAAACAATGTTGGAACGAGTTATACAATAAAAAATAAAATCAATAAAGAAATCTCAAAAGGTGTAACATGAGGGAGGGTCGAAACATTTTTGAATGGATTTGACACACGCTAATACAGGCTGTACTTCAGGCATGGAGGCAGGATTTGGTTCTGTGGTGGTCAAGCGAGGGGGGCATATCTAGTTACTGCTCGTAACCCTACCCCTCTCCCCCTCCAACTATGGCGTTCTGTTACCCTCAGATTTAGCATGCAAAAGTGTGCCTATGATTTGAATTAAATAGCAATTAACTACGTACCATATTCAAATATAATGTTAAGAATTTTCTTTGATTAGTGATTGATAGATATACATAATTTGAGAATCATTGGAGCCGAGCGACCGCTTCGGTCGCAGGTTCGAATCCTGCCTCGGGCATGGATGTGTCTGATGTCCTTAGGTTAGTTAGGTTTAATTAGTTATAGGTTCTAGGCGACTGATGACCTCGGAAGTTGAGTCGCATAGTGCTTAGAGCCATTTAGAGACATTTGAGAATCATCAGTCTGAAACACTGAACTTTACGATCAATCGATTTAGGAATGATAACAGCATCATATTCCAATAATTTTCATAGCTTCATAATTTACACGATGTAAAATCGAAGTGTATACTCACCATTATCAATATTTCACTTACAAATAGGATTGCTAAACAGATTTAGAGCTATGAGAACATGTGAATAGTGGGGAAGTGCAATTTCTTTCAGTGGATTCTGCCTATATTCGGGAAATCGTTATTCTTCCTTAGCTAAGAGTCTTTCCCTTCGTGTTCTGTGTTACTCAACGTCCTGTCTGTAAGCTTCTAGAATTCCTTGTTTAGTTCGAGGCCCACAGTTTTAATGCTACCTTATTGTTCTCTGAATGTCGGCTGAAAAATGTTGTTTATGTAAAAAAATAACGCACTGATAAAAAAAAAATCACAACTCCAAAAAGTATTGATGTAGAGAACACGGTGTGTGAGAAACAGGAATATCAATATCAGATGCAACTGCCTGAATATTGAATGGAAAAATGAAAATTGCGCATGCATTGTGTCGTACGGTGCCGGATGTCAGTTATTAGGATGGAGTTGCATGTCAGGTGCACTTGGTCGGTCAGTACAGGAACGGATAATGCTGTTTACGGATGACACTGGAGTTGTCCGTTGATGTCGCATATGTACTCGATTGAAGACAGATCTCGTGATCGCGTCAGTCAAGGCAACATGTCGCCACTCTGTAGAGTATGTAGGATTACAACAGCGGTATGTGGCCCACCGTTATCCTGTTGCAAAACGAGAATGACGTAGAAATTAGCAATCACACTACGATAGCGCTCCTGTTGTCATACGAAATCACAACTAGACCATAAATCCGCGTTAGGTCCAGTACGTCGAGGCCGCAGACAAGTTGGTTGCAGTCGCCCACCTCGCTTCGCTGTAACCAAAAAACGGCCATTAATGGCACCAAGGCAGAATCAGCTTTCATCAGGAAAGACAAAATACCTCTACTCTGTACACCAATAAGCGGTCACTTGACACTACTGAGTAACAAACGTCGATGGTATGGGGTCAGTGGAATGCTCGGTTCAGGGAGTCAGGTTCGGAGCTATCATTGAAGCAACATGTTTGTAACTGTTCGTGGTGACACTGTGGTGCCAACTGATGCTCGATTGCAGGTGTAGACGCAGTACGGTGCGCCAGAACCACACGTCGAATACGATGCTCCACGGTCTCGGTAGCTCCGCGAGGCTATACGGAGCCTGGACTCTTTGCTTCCGTACACAGTCGTGACAACCGCTGTCAGCTATCATGTACAGTGACTGTATTGCTTGCCAAGTCTTTCTGCAATATCGCGGAAGGAATATAAAACTCCTTGTAGCCCTATTACACGACTTTGTTCGCATTCAGTGAGGTGTTGATAATGGCATCTTTGTCGCCATAAAGGCATTCATAATTATCGTCAACTCACCATGTCCAATCTGAAAGGTAACTAACGCTCACGATCGTTGCATCCGTATAGTAGGGCTACTACCGGCACTCCTGTGTATGAAATCAGAATAGACACCTTCTTTCAGGCGTAGAAACGCGCCTACCAACTGCCGTTTAGTCGTACCACTCCTTCTTTCTTTTTTCTTTTTTTTTCTGCCACTGTGTAAATGCTTTCAGTACTCCGTTATTTGGATCGGGAGATGTAATCCTGACCCCATGATATCATTCCCCCATGCCCCCTCTCCCTTCCAAATGGACGCCTTGCACTGCACGCTGCTGCGGTTCCAGAGAAGGGAAACCCCCTAATTTAGGATTCAGGCAAACTACAGAATGGCTTTAGTAATGACACATGGTTAACAGCTGCTGTCAGTCCTTTTCTTACCGGGTATCTGTAGGCAGTTATGGAGAGGAAATGACTGCCTCTGTGAGTTTCGATATCTACTTCAATGTCTAGTAATGCGCTTCGAAAACTTTGTTATACGACAGTAGATGACTTAACGTTGCTGCGTGGTATACACGAGTGTCGTGCTTAGAGTGTGGAGCAGAGACCAGTGCAGTGCACCTGTGCACAGCTCTGAGACCGGCGGAAGCAGCGGATTGTGACGCGCATTGCGATGTCACAAAAGTTGTGGCGAGTTCTCGCAGCCACAAGCGGCGGTGCGGACTACAGCACAGCACAGCAGAACCCTAATAAAAGCGGCCATTCATCTGCACGCTGCCAGGGGAACGGGCGCCCCCAGCGGGTCGCTGATTTATGGCCCAACGACAAGCCTCAAAAAAGTTTCAAATGGCTGCTGCATGCTGCTGTTCTCTACCACACAACACTCCTCCGCCCTCCTGACCATTTACTTGACAACCACTTGGGAGGAACCTCTGCCACAAGTGCCGGCAACTTGCTGCACTGTTAGATTCGACGCATTTATTTTACTATCTAGTCAACTTCTAATCTATTAGCTTAGGTAAATGCAACTAAATATTCTAATAACTTTAGTTTAAACGTGAATAATTGGTTTAAGTCCAAATTGCCTTAATTTTAACAGTGGTTCCAGATTTCGATCATGCGACTATCCGTCATCAGATTACCAAATGAAAACCACCAGTTTGCTTTTGCTCTACAATATTACTTTTATAGTGTTAACCGGTTTTTTACAAGGCCATCTGCAGACATTTACTGAGCATTGTCACCAAAGAAGTTACAATGTTAGCAAACAACATTGGAAGAAAAGTAACATATCTAGATTGAAGCAGAAACACACAGTAAGTAACATCTTTGAAAGTGTGGTGGTAATGCAATGAAAAAGTAAAAAATTGAATAGTAAATAAATAACAATGCAGTAGACAGGAAAACCTTTAACACAAAACAGGAACAGCATGCCTACATAACAGTTTCTATTAATAAACAAAACTAATAAAGTAAAGTAAAATTAGTACTAGACAAGGCTACATCAGGAGGTATGAAACATGGGGAGTGATACACGAACCATTTAAAAGGAGAAACAACTATCAATGTAAATACAAAATACATAAGGAACTTAAGCAATATCAATAAGATAAATGTCAATAAGATACACAAATGCAGGAAAATGGAGGCGTTTGAGAGAACATACAGTAAATGCAATATGTGAGAGTGTGGTGGTACTACATTTTAATACTAATATTATATTCAAAAGAGTGGCTATGTAAAATTTTGCATTAAATAAATGAACAAAGTAAAATATGAACAATATTCGACGGGACAACTACAAGAGGTGTCAAACATGGACAGTAATACAAGCACCAGTTAAAACAAAGCCTTAACTATGGAAACTAAAGTCTATATGGAACACAAAGACAACGTCGATAAATGAAAAGAACTTAATGAATACAGGAAAATTGGAATATGTAGAAACAGACAGTGTGAAAGTAGTGAACAACAAAGATGATTATATGAAGTTTAGGAGAGGGGAAGTGCTTAGCTATGTATGCTCATTTAGGATAAGATCTGGACTGTGAGCGAGATGACTGTTAATTTCCAGGGCTTCCAAAGTTTATGGTCTTTGTTTGCTAGGTGAAGTACACAGGACACTGGCTGTTAGTTGTGACCCTTACTCAGTACAAACTCAGCGAATCAGAACAGGTGATTTTGTACACCCCACTGTTAGCTAATAACTGGATCTTATCTTTGCTATTAAAAACACAATGGGCTGTAGTGTTACTAACATAGTACGAAAGCCTGTACCTGCCGGCTTTCAGTGCTTTGGCTACAATCTGTGATACCTGACCTAGAAATGTTAGTGTACACCATTTCTTGCAGACGGTGAATGGGGAAGCAGGTGGGGCATAGAAGAGCGGTATAATTTTCCTCTGCAAGATGCGGTCAATAAGAACTGGACTGTAGCCATTGGCTGTGGCAATAAATTTTATTGTATCTAACTCTGCTTTAAAATCATCTCTGGACATGGGGATGGATATGAGACATTGAGTGGAAAGTTGCATGTTTGTGAGCTCAGGGGTGTTGTGAGCAAGAAGGTGCTTTTCATTTATTATAAAGTTCTTCTACCAAGAACCGACGGAAGATTCTGTTAACGTCATCAGGTTAATTTAAACTGTATACGACGAGCGAGTTACATTAACAAATGCTACAAGGATTTGCTACTAACAAGAGTTGATCAATCGATAACGGGTACCGGGCACTTTCTATTCACATGGGCTTCATATTGGTTTAATGAGGGTTGTCGTATAACCGTAATCAATTGAGACACGTTGATTCTATTAAATAAAGTCGCTTATGTTGCAGCTGGATGAGTTTTCCTTTTAATTTAATTTAGTTTATTTATTTATTTATTTATTGAATCGAAGGAATGACTCCTTTCGTAGCAGTGGTGTGCAACATGGATATAGTATATAGGAACTGCTTACCCATGAGACAAAGGAAAGGGGTAATTATTTTGTTTTGGCATTTTTATTTGATTTATTTGGGTCTTATTACCCCTACCACCAACAGGAATTCCGTGGAATTGTCGCAAAGGCTTCTGATGGGACTCGGAGTGTACGACAGTAGTTAACGTAAAGCACCTCAATGTGTTTCCAATCAATATATATTTAGTATATCTCTAGTTTACATCAGAAGATAAAAAAAAATACTTGGATGTAGTGGGTGGTGCCTTAGAGAAGTTGACTGCTGACCTCTTACTTCACTTTTTTCATAATGTTTTTTTGCTTTCGCTTGAAAGTGTGCCGGAAGATTGTGCAACGGCTGCTTGTCCGTATGATTATTATCGTATGTTGCGTCACCCGACCATCATAAATATCGCCGCAAACCTTAACGGTTAATTAATGAGTGAGTAGAATAAGTAATTCCATTGTATTACATTAATTTTGAATTGAGGAAAAATTACACGTTAGAGTTGGCCATGTGCTAAGTTCACTTACAAAGCTGTATATTTACCTACTAAAATGTACTTTAAACTACGTCAATGATTAGCTGGACTGTTATATTTATGGATGCAGTGAATATTATCGAGAGGTTTGTTACTGTTTATCTTTATGAGCAGGCAACTTTATTGTATACTAAGATAAACAGATACTGCAAAGATGTAACAACTACCAAATAAAATAAATTGATCCTAAACTTCCCTATCCTACGGGACACTGAGTCCAAATATTAAAAGAAAAAGTCACCTGCTTGTAACAGGATTTTCTTTGACCACTACAATTTGACACTTAGCCAGCTGTCATTCAGTCAAGATGGTATACTCAGTGATGAAACAAAGCAATAGGCTTCACCAGAAATATCGACCTTTAGACAATGTGTCTAATAGTGCATTTTAAATACGACAGTATGCCATTTTAGGCACTGTATAACACTTTTAAGTAAGCATTATAAATATGGAGCCTCATATGGTTATGTCACTTGTTATGTATTTCACTGTTACTGTCTAATATGCTTTCAGAAAACAGTTGATAATGACTCTTTGAACCCGGAATCATGATTGTGTAAGTGCAAAAGGAACACTGCAAATAAACAACAGTCTAATGGAGGTACTCACTTTACAAACTCATGAGAGACGTCCTAGGTAGAAACGTTAAGGATTAAGTGAAGAGGGTCACCTAAGTGAACGTCAGTTCATGTGGAATCTTTTTCTGGCGTCCAAAGCTGGCAGCAAGCAATGTGAATAACTGAATAGTTTCTCTCTCTTTTCAGAAGTTGTAACGGTGACTGTAATTTCTTCTTCCCCCACTTCAACGTTTGTCCTGTAGCGTAGTGGGGTCTCAGCTTTAAGTTGCCTGTCTCCCTTTCTGGTGATCTTATTCTTGGTCAGTTTGGACAACCACTATCTTGTAGTATGTATGGAGAGTATCTAGTCAACGTTACCCCGATCTCGCAATAGATAGTTTTCGGTCGACTATCAATGAAAACTAGCGTTCTGCTGTTGTTTCTTGATCTATTCTAGGTTTGTTCTGCGTCACTGTAGACGGTTTTCACACATATTTTCGAACATAGATGCTAGTCCGTGCACCATCTGCAAATCTCTTCTTGAAAATAAGTACCAGGACTGAAGTGCACCATAGCATTTTAGCTATCCGTTACATGTCCCGGCTCTGCTTCTCAGGTTTCTGGAGACAAAGACTCTGCATGCTATAAGGCATGTGCGCATACTGCAGAGTTGTATACAGAAATAATACTGGAAACAGCTCTAACATACAGAACATTGAATATGATAGTGATTTATGAAGCCGCGGGGCACCGACGAAGGCCGCGAGAGGCGGTACACTCAACAACAACAAAGATGGCCCATCGGATTTCAGTTCGAGAACGATTATAGATTGCTTCACACCCTTACTGGGCGGCACAGGATCCTGGAGTTACTGTGGAGAAGATGTATTTTCGTCCAGAAGTAAGCGCGTGGTGTGGAATAACGGCTGCAATTGTCATCGTCCCGTATGTCCTCTGTAACACAACGACTGGGAAACGCTACCTTCAGATGCTACAGGATAACGTTTGACTCAGGGTCTCAGGATGTGAAAATACCGACGACATTGTCTTCATGGAAGACTGACCATCGCCTCGCATTGCAAATGTCGTGCGGAGAAGTTTCCAGAACGTTGGCTGCGGAGACATGGACCTCATGAATGACCTGCGAGAGGTCCAGAACTGACACAGAGTGACTTTTCTTTATGGGCCTGGGCAAAAGATGAAGTGTACCGGGTGAAACGTTGCACACTGGACGAATTCGAAGCAGGCATTTGGGAAGTCCTTACCAGCACCCTGCATAACTTTCTCCAGAAAGCTGTGTATTCCATTCCAGGTCGTTTGAGAATTTTGGTCGACGCCACTGGTGACGACTTCGAAATTAAGTGGGCGTATGTTATCATATTCCCATATGACAGTGTACTTACTGTATTAGTTTGAAATAAATAACTCTGCAAAAGTAATAGTTGTACGCCAATTACAATATTTAGTTTCTTCTCACCCACCCTTATTTTGGACTTGAGTCTGTCCAGCATGTTACCAGGAATCAAAGCAGTCACTGTCTACCATTCAAAGCATGCACTGCTGACGTGGTTCGTGATTTCGGAAACGAATGAGTCGTCGAAAGCGATTTTTTAGCTAAGATACTTAATGATATTTGTCTCTAGCAGGTCTACATAGTACATATTAACCGTGTCCGTATTATCAGATTCTGTTGACACGCATTCTGTCTTATTCATACTGAGACCATAAGATATTTGCAAATTAGCAGATTAAAATAATAAATCTGAAACACAAACACGTTGTTTGGTTTTTGCTTGCACAAGGAACCAATAGAGACTCGTTACACCTTTAAGGCAGAGTAATATTTAACTGGGTTGCAGATTCGGCAATTTCACCGTTTTCCTGACAGACATGCATAACGAAAAATATGTTTGACTAACTGTAAACCAGAACCTTTAAACGAGATATTTTGCAACATGATTGTATAATAAGTAACGCTTTGATCCAAAGGTCAGTTTTGCTGCTTACCTCTGTCTCAAATTCATCGAAAAACAAAGTATACAGTTCCAACAACCCTCTCTCGGCGGTTAACATATTCATAAACTATTTGATAGACTATTCAGTCAACGTATTTGTTAAAAAACACAAAAAAGTTTAAGTGACAGTGCCGATACCTGTAACTATAAACATAATAAAAATTCATGTAGAAAGGTCATTTTTCGTCTCGAAAAATACCAAATTTTGTTTACTTACTATCAGTGACTCAGTCTTGACAGATATTCCTCAGGAAAAAATTGTAACACCGAGAAGGAGTTGTGAGACATAACCGAAAGTTTGTAGGTATGTTTCTACATCTGGAGGGTGATTTCTATTCACATTTCATTCCAGTCTCTTATGAGTGGTGTTAGTGACGCCATTATGAATATGCGAATCAAGGTTTCATTAAATAAAAGCTGTAACGGCCATGAGCGTTACTTATCTTTGAGGCTGAACATGGTGAGGATGTTGGTGAAGAATGTCTTTAACGTGACAGAGACGCCATTATCACAACTTCCCTGAGATTGGGCGATGCCGTATAATAGAGCTACAAGAAGCTGGATGTTCCTTCTGCAATAATGGAAAAAGACTTGGCAGCAATGCAGCCACCGTACATTACTGCTGGCCGCGATGATCACGGGACTGTACGATCGAAAGAAGACTCGGCTCCAGTCGACCACGTAGCACTATCGAGAGGGAAGACCACCGTGTTCGGCGTATTGTTCTGGGGCATCGTGCTGAATCTACAGTGGCAATCTGAGCAGCGTTTGGCTGGATAGGTACACGACGAACCGCTTCTAGGGTAGCTCCATGCCTGACGTCCTAAACTGCACATTCCACTGATCCCAAACCATCTCCATTTACGACTTCATTGGTGTCCAGCGAGAACTTATTGGAGGGCAGGTCGGAGGTCTGTTGTGTTTTCTGATGAAAGCTGGTTCTGCTTCGATCCCAGGGATGATCGTACGTTAGAAGGAGGTCGCCAGTTGAGGGCCTGAAACCAACCTGTCTGCGGCTAGACATACTGGACCCACACCTGTAGTTATGGTCTAGGGTCTGATTCCGAGTTATCCCACGCACACTGACTTCAGGTTTGTACGTCAACGTGATTCGACCCATTGTGTTGCTAATCATGAACAGCATTCGAGGGGATGTTTTCCAACAGTATAAGGCTTGCCAACATACCTGAAATTACCATTGGAAATAGCTTGTCTAGCGCTGACATTAACCTGTGATGTTGCAATGTTAAGCACTTAAATATGTAACCTAGACAAATGTATTCCCGAAACTTCATTACTCTGTATAAACTATTTTTTGGCGTTGCATTTTTCTCATGCGGCATTGTGCATAGATTGTAAAGGCTGCATACTTGCAGCAGAAGATATACGTATAATTACATTAACTACAGTTTGATGGGTTCTCAGCAAAGTATTAGTGTTTTTATACTGTAATGAGTGAGAAGACAGAATTATGGTGCCAAAATTGGGTTAATTCGTAAAAATGACAATGCAGCGTAACGGAAAATGCAAAAAGGCAAAAACTGTCAATTTTATACATAAAACGAAATTTCTTTCGGTAACGACCTCTGCTGGTCAAGAGCGAAGAAGCAATGGATTCGAGAATATGTGAACAGGAGACAGAAACACCAATGAGCACAGATGATGCTTTATACGTAACTATAAATGAAGACAAGATGTATCGAAAAAGCATTAATTTTGACAACAGGGATTTATTAACTATGCGATATAATTATCGTCTGAACACAAGCGTGTCTTCATTAAATGACTCATTAATAAACTTTAGTAGACTTGAGATGCGGAAACCAATACAAATTGAAGAAAATCTATTTTGCTTGCTGTTAAACTTCTAGAACATAATGGAAAAAGTCATTGAAGCACTGGAATGTGAAACATCATAAAATCAGTGATACTAATAAGGCTAGGTTTTGTGTGAGAATACGTGTTCGACAGTTGTGCGAAATTTTCGGCATGCATTGAGCATTAAATTTTGAAACTTGGTTTGCTAAAATACTGTAAAGTGACTTTGCTTAAAGGAATAATTCTCGATTGCATCTATCCTACTTTTCATTTCTGTTACCACGAGCATCATAACTCATGCCATGCACTATGGTACAGCATCCTACTAGAGCAAATTAAATTCTTTGTGTAAGCTTCCAAATAGACAGGTGTTACTTCAAACACGCTCGGCTATTTGAGAACTTCAGTAAAAACAGTAGCATATTGTTATCAAACGTCTTCTCTCAGTGGACAGGCACCTGTGAACGGCAGTAATCGAAAAAACAAAATAGAATTTGAAACAGTTAGTCCTGCCTTAAACGTATCTTGCAAAGGAAACTCAACGAAAGTTGCCGTAGCTTCATTTCCGTACTTCTTCTACCTTTTCCTATGAGTCAATCTCTACGTGCACTTATAATTTACTAATGGAAGTGGTTTGTTTAAGACACATGAAAATTCCGTTGACTGACGACAAAGTGATTGACATTTCCGGGTATAAAGAGTTCAGTAGTAACGTCGGGGTATTTCGTAACACGAAGTTCTTAGCTGTCGTGGAAGACAGCGAGACAGTCACGGGTCCCATTTTAGTTGTTCAAATTCAGTCTTTTAAATCAATTGCGAAAACAATCTGAGCTCGGAAAGACGTGCGATTATATTTTCATTTCTTTATTTTTTACTCGTCACTATGTATGTTGCTCCCATGCACGAATTGGATCTGAAGATCGAAGTTTGAAGTGGTTCAAATCGGTCGTCTGTGTAGATATGTATGATTACGTTGAAGAGTTAATACGACATTAGTTAAGCTAACAATCGCGTACGTCTTCAGACGATGAACATATCGCGTAGTTTATAAAATACTATTGTCAAAATTAATGATTTTTCAATACGTCTTTTCTTCACTAGCTACTACTTATGAGAATCACCGTTCCTAGATCTTAAGGGAGTCACTTTCTGTTTACAAAAATTGTTCTGTCATTTAATTGCGCTTTATTTTTGTAACAACGAAGTCAAATTGGCACCTCGCATCGCCTCTTATTAATTTCCAGTTCCACCGATAATCACGGTCATCTCGAGACGTTTTCAGCCTGGTTTTTACTGTGGTAGTAGTAGTGAATTAAGTCGTTGCGATTGGAGCTGGTTCCCTTCTTCACAGTTCTCACTCCATGCTACCGACTTCAAACGGCCACCGCCTCTTAAATATTCGTACCTTCCATGCGCGGTGGATACAGCAGTTCAGTTAGATCAGCGAAGTTAAGCACCGTCGAGTGTTTTGGCACTGGGATGGGTGACTATCGAGGCCGCCATTCGACGGATTGCACTTAGCCTCGTGATGCCGAATGAAGAGCTGCGAAAACAGGCAACGGTCGGGGAAGTGGAGTGCTGACTTCACGTCACTCCTTATCCGCATCCCACGACGCCAGTCGGCTGAGATTGACACAGCGTTGGGGCGGTTGGGCCTTCCCTAGTCCGTCGGACGAAGAGATGGAGAAGGAGGAAGAAGAGGAGCCGTAAGTCTCTACCTGCTGCTATCTTGATAGTCCTGGTTGTTTCATGGACGGTATAACCCACCACTGGAAGTAGTTCTCAATGTCGCTAGCTCTAATCTGACAGTTTAATCTGTCACTCCCTAGGGAACGACGCCTTCCTGTCTCCTAACCTGTTCTCTGAGCGCACAGTATGTCGAACTTGCGCAGAGATCAGACACTATCATTATGCACTGCTCATTAGCAGAACACCGACAAACTGCATTTAATTTACTGAAGTGTTTTTATATGCAATTAGGGTCAACACTTCAACACTGGACGTGAGCAAAGGATCAAAACAAGTCAAACAAAGAGGAAACCCGAGTGACACGGTGACGGTGGAGTGGCCTAACGAACACAGGATTGTTCAGCTGGCGACAGAATGTAAAATTGCTACTGAGAGCCGTAGCTCACAAACACTCGAGAAATACGCCACACATTTCGCGGGAATCCGACTAGATAACGTCAAGAGACGTCTTTCAAAGCAGAAATCAAATACTCTTTACCCATCAACATATCAATCCTGTAGATACAATTAGATGCACAGGCGCTTACAACGAGTCAATCTTCCCGTGTTCCACCCTTGAAATGAGCGGCAGAAAATCACTGATTGACGGAGTTTAGATATCGATGTAGGTGCACTAATACCAATAATATTTTTGCAACAGGGACGGAACAATAATTGAAAATTATCTTAAATTCTAGTTTAGAATGAGCACTTCGGGCTTTCTGTAGATGTGTAATAACTTATGCCTGAAGCTGATCCCCTTATTAAGATGCGGAAGCTAGCATAGATCAGGCATCTACAAAAACCAAATTCCATTGGCAGCAGCCATATACAGCTGGAACACAAGATGGATACACAAGCAAAAGCCCACTGTACTGCTAACTTACATTATCGGTGGATGGACAGTTACCTTCTCTTCGTTTGTGTAGACTGAACTCAACAAACATTCAATAGAAAACGGCTGACTGATTAACCTTTATGCATTTTCCTTGCGTTTCCATTTGTTTACTGTCAAATCGAGCAAGTGGACGAGTTACGTTATCCCGGAGACCTGAACTGTGAGCCAGTACAAAGAAAGGCTAAGCCAGACAGTTTTAATTACGTCATATTTACGTCAAAGGCGCACTGTGAGACGTTTTCGAACATGTCTTGACAAATCTTACGAGGTACAAAATGTAGGGTGCTATTTAAAAAAAGACGAATTGCTATTGATATCTTCGAACTGAAAAAGTAGGAAGAATCGTAATGATGCTGGTTAAAGTGCCCTTAGTCTCTCAACAGTATACTCTTAATACATTGTTAATTTTCCTTCTAGACAAAACGCAATTTGATATGGTCAAGGCAAGATGTAAACATAGTGATTGCAAAAAAATGGTTCAAATGGCTCTCAGCACTATGGGACTTAACATCTATGGTCATCAGTCCCCTAGAACTTAGAACTACTTAAACCTAACTAACCTAAGGACATCACACAACACCCAGTCATCACCAGGCAGAGAAAAGCCCTGACCCCGCCGGGAATCGAACCCGGGAACCCGGGCGCGGGAAGCGAGAACGCTACCGCTCGACCACGAGATGCGGACTAGTGACTGCAACAAAGCTGGAAGGATACAACGCCGATGTCATAGACAGTCATAGGGTTTCGTGATTCTGATTGCTGCATTACTCTCTAATACATATAGACTTTGATCCCTGTAACTGCTTACTTGTCCCGTGGCAGCTACGCTTAATTATGCGTTTCGATCTCGCTGCCTCTAGTTACTCATCGGATTGTGTTCATTAAACCCTCTCCAGACCAATGAATACGTTGTTGGAAGCTTATTGTCCTTAAACGTTAAATATATTTCTTTTTACTGTTACTTCTTTTTTCTAGCACTTGCTGGTAGTAAAATGATGGCTGACCACTATTATATTAGCTGTGATAGAATATACTGAAATATACGATTTCTTCTTGCAGGCTGATTCTCAGTTTCTCTAGCTATTGAAGCAGAGGCTACAAATTAAAAAAAAATTTTCCAGCATATCCTTCTCGAAGACTACTAGCAGGAGCCCCTTCTTCGCATTATCTGTTAAAAGACTTCATCGCCATTAAGTTGCCTTGAAAGACTACCACTTGTGCTTGAATTCTGGACATTGATTACTATCTCCCTAATCATTGTCCTCATTCCATCGTCAATGAGATGTGATACGTCTCTTTCAACACCGCAGTTGACACTCGTTGTCTGTTTCCGGCTCTGGCAGTTGTTTATGCGTCAACTAGTCTTTTCTCCCCCAACTGCCAGTACAAAGACTTATTTGAGTCAGGTAACAGCCTCCTACGCTACACGTTACACTGTCTGTTTCTCCATAGTGCTTCTGAAGATGTTTTTATATCAGAATCACAATGCTATTATCTCCACAGGCCCTGTGCCTCTCTGCTCAGATTCGAGGGAATAGTTCCACTGCATGGTAGAAGCGCTGCAATTCGTGTTTGCGATTCTCCAGATGCTTTCTCCAGTAGGGCTATATCTAAAAACTGCTGAAGGAATTGAATTATTCATCTATTCGTAGTATCAAACATCTACATTTACTTCTATATTCCGGAAACTACTGTATGCTTTGTGGCGAAAATTACTTTGTGTAGCAATATCATTTCCCTTATTTCCGTCCCAGTCGCAAATGGTGAACCGGATGGTCGACAGTTGCCAGGCTCCCGTGCAAACTCGGATGTATGTAGAGCTACCATCGTGTTATTTTCACGAGATATACGTAGGAGTATGCAGGCTGATTGACTCTTCAGCGAACCTAAGCTCTCAGAACAGTAAACCACCCGCTGAAGTGCATCTCTCTTGTAGTGCGTTACACATGGGTTGGATGAGCATCACCATGACAATATGGAGCGTAAAACACGCGGATGTCTATACGTCCACAGTACAGAAGTTCATATATTATTTACAAATTGTGTTATTTCATATTCTTATAAGAATGTTATTAATACACCTCGACCAGAACTACTGAACACCAACAGAAAGCTCCGATGCTCGTGCTGAGTAGGTGGTGTGCCTGACTTGAAAACACAGCTATAACGTAAATAAAATATAAACTTCTATGCTGCGATGATGTTTATGAACCAAAAGGTATAGTGAGAGTGAAGGACGACGGACGGCTGCGTTTGGTGCATTTCATTAAATACTTAAAAGCTGTTAGCAAATACCAGTAAAAATATTTCATCTCCGAGACGTTTTCCCCTTACTCAACCTACCTGTAGGGAAACGCCCTTCATTTCCTTCAACATTCCCTCTCTTATCATTCAGTCGTGTCATGTAATCACTCCAAAGCGACGAGCCACTACTAACTGTCTGTCGGTCGAGAGCTTTGTATACTACCTTCTTCGTGCGTGGAGAACTTCCGAAACATTCAATGAATGTTAAGCATCTGGATTACAGTATTATTAGTCCTGTTTGGTCGTTGCACTCTAAATCATTTTTACTTATATACGAAGATATTTAAAATAGTTTAGGACTTCCAGTGGTTGCTAGACAGTCATATAATATAGCATATCGTGTTTTTGAATCTATTTAAGCAAACTTTGCTACATTTGTTTATGTTGGAGGTCAACTGCCAGTACCTGCAATAAGCATCGACTCTCTGCAGGACTTTGTGAAGTTCTCTTCAAGTTATATCGTTGTGACACTAAAACATCATACGCAAGCAGCTTCATGAAGCTCAAGATTCTATCCACTGGGTCATTTATATCGGGTGGTCCATTGATCGTGACCGGGCCAAAAATCTCACCAAATAAGCGTCAAACGAAAAAAACTGCAAAGAACGAAACTTGTTTAGCTCGAAGGAGGAAATCAGATGGCGCTTTGTTTCGCCCGCTAAATGACGCTGCCATTGGTCAAATGGATATCAACTGCGTTTTTTAAAAAAATTGTAACCCCAATTTTTATTATATATTCGTGTATTACGTAAAGAAATATGAATGTCTTAGTTGGACCACGTTTTTCGCTTTGTGATAGATGGCGTTGTTATAGTCACAAACCTATAGCTCACAATTTTAAACGAACCGTTGGTAACAGGTAGGTTTTCTAATTTAAAATAGAGAACACAGGTACGTTTGAAAATTTTATTTCGGTTGTTCCAATGTGATACATGTACCTTTCTGAACTTATCATTTCTGAGAACGCATTCTGTTTACAGCGTGATTACCTGTAAATACCACATTAATGCAATAAATGCTCAAAATGATGTCTGTCAACCTCAAATCATTTGGCAATACGTGTAACGACATTCCTCTCATCAGCGAGTAGTTCGCCTTCCGTAATGTTCGCACATGCATAGACAATGCGCTGATGCATGTTGTGAGGCGTTGTCGGTGGATCACAATAGCAAATATCCTACAACTTTTCCCACGGAAAGAAATCCGGGGACGCAGATCCGGTGAACGTGCTTCGACGACCAATCCACCTGTCGGGAAATATGCTATTCAATACCGCTTCAACCACACGAGAGCTATGTGCCGGATATCCATCATGTTGGAAGTACATCGCCATTCTGTAATGCAGTGAAACATCTTGTAGTAACATGGGTAGAACATTACGTAGGAAATCAGCATACATTGCACCATTTAGATTCCCATCGATAAAATGGGGGTCAATTAATCTTCCTCCCATCTACATCTACATCGACATGACTACTCTGCAATTCACATTTAAGTGCTTGGCAGAGGGTTCATCGAACCACAATCGTACTATCTCTCTACCATTCCACTCCCGAACAGCGCGTGGGAATAACGAACACCTAAACCTTTCTGTTCGAGCTCTGATTTCTCTTATTTTATTTTGATGATGATTCGTACCTATGTAGGTTGGGCTCAACAAAATATTTTCGCATTCGGAAGAGAAAGTTGGTGACTGAAATTTCGTATATAGATCTCGCCGCGACGAAAAACGTCTTTGCTGTAATGACTTCCATCCCAATTCGCGTATCATATCTGCCACACTCTCCCCACTATTACGTGATAATACAAAACGAGCTGCCCCGTTTTGCACCCTTTCGATGTCCTCCGTCAATCCCACCTGGCAAGGATCCCACACCGCGCAGCAATATTCCAACAGAGGACGAACGAGTGTAGTGTAAGCTGTCTCTTTAGCGGACTTCTAAGTGTCCTGCCAATGAAACGCAACATTTGGCTCGCCTTCCCCACAGTATTATCTATGTGGTCTTTCCAAGTAAAGTTGTTCGTAACTTTAACACCCAGGTACTTAGTTGAATTGACAGCCTTGAGAATTGTACGATTTATCGAGTAATCGAATTCCAACGGATTTCTTTTGGAACTCATGTGGATCACCTCACACATTTCGTTATTTAGCGGCAACTGCCACCTGCCACACCATACAGCAATCTTTTCTAAATCGCTTTGCAACTGATACTGGTCTTCGGATGACCTTACTAGACGGTAAATTACAGCACCATCTGCGAACAACGTAAGAGAACTGCTCAGATTGTCACCCAGGTCATTTATATAGATCAGGAACAGCAGAGGTCCCAGGACGCTTCCCTGCGGAACACCTGATACCACTTCAATTTTACTCGATGATTTGCCGTCTATTACTACGAACTGCGACCTTCCTGACAGGAAATCACGAATCCAGTCGCACAACTGAGACGATACCCCATAGGCCCGCACCTTGATTAGAAGTTGCTTGTGAGGAACGGTGTCAAAAGCTTTCCGGAAATCTAGAAATACGGAATCAACTTGAGATCCCCTGTCAATAGCGCCCATTACTTCGTGCAAATAAAGAGCTAGCGGCGTTGCACAAGAGCGATGTTTTCTGAAACCATGATGATTACGTATCAATAGATGGTTCCCTTCGAGGTGATTCATAATGTTTGAATACAGTATATGCTCCAAAACCCTACTGCAAACCGACGTCGGTTATATGGGTCTGTAGTTAGATGGATTACTCCTACTACCCTTCTTAAACACTGGTGCGACCTGCGCAATTTTCCAATCTGTAGGTACAGATCTATCGGTGAGCGAGCGGTTGTATGTGAGTGCTAAGTAGGGATCTATTGTATCAGCGTAATCTGAAAGGAACCTAATCGGTATACAATCTGGACCTGAAGACTTGCCCGTATCAAGGGATTTGAGTTGCTTCGCAACCCCTAAGGTATCTACTTCTAAGAAACTCATGCTAGCAGCTGTTCGTGTTTCAAATTCTGGAATATTCCATTCGTATTCCCTGGTGAAGGAATTTCGGAAAACTGCGTTCAATAACTCCGCTTTAGCGGCACAGTCGTCGGTAACAGTACCATCGGCACTGCGCAGCGAATGTATTGACTGCGTCTTGCCGCTTGTGTACTTTACATACGACCAGAATTTTTTCGGATTTTCTACCAAATTTCGAGACATACATTAACCCGCCAAGGTTGCTGATGTTCTACTTGTAGCAGCCGTCGTGGATTTTCCATTGCCCAATAGTGCATATTATGCCAGTTTATGTTGCCGCTGTTGGTGAATGACGCTGCGTCGCTAAATAGAACGCGCTCAAAAGAATTGTCATCGTCCCGTAACTTCTCTTGTGCCCAGTGGGAGAACTATACACGACGTTCAAAGTCATCGCCATGCAATTTCTGGTGCATAGAAATATGGTACGGGTGCAGTCGATGTTGATGTAGCATTCTCAACACCGACGTTTCTGAGATTCCCGACACTCCCGCAGTTTGCCTGCTACTGATGTGCGGATTAGCCGCGACAGCAGCTAAAACACCTACTTGGGCATCATCATTTGTTGCAGGTCGTGGTTGACGTTTCACATGTGGCTGAACACTTCCTGTTTCCTTAAGTAACGTAACTATCCGGCGAACGGTCCGAACCCTTCGATGACGTCATCCAGGATACCGAGTAGCATACATAGCACACGCCCGTTTGGCATTTTGGTCACAATATCCATACATGAACACGATATCGACCTTTTCCGCAATTGGTCAACTGTCCATTTTCACACGGGTAATGTATCACGAAGCAAATACCGTCCGCACTGGCGGAATGTTACGTGTTACCAAGTAGTTACACGTTTGTGACTACTACAGCGCCATCTATCAAAAACAAAAAAACAAAAAAAATTATATTTCTTTACGTAATAATCGAATATGTAATAAAAATTTGGGGTTCCTATTTTTGAAAAACGCAGTTGATACCCTTTTGACCTATGGCAGCGCCATCTAGCGGGCCAACCATAGTGCCATCTGGTGTCACCCTTCAAGCTAGTCGAGTTTCGTTCTTTGTAGTTTTCTCGTTTGATGCTTATTTCGTGAGATATCTGGCCCGGTTACGATCAATGGAAGACCCTTTATATATTTGGATTTGTGAAACTGTTGAGAATCTTCATGTTCTCGTGACATGTTACTCGATTTACAAATTTTTGGAAATTTAGTGTAACCAGAACCTGTCTGCTGCTAATATTTCCGCTGTCAGATGTGGAATACGGGACTCGCAGTGTTTAATTCTCATGAAAAATAGTACTGTTCAGCTGTAGATCAGAATTAGTGGAATAACATTCTTCTCAGAAATGTCATAATAGCATATATGTCTACTGCCATTCCGGCATTCCGTTAATTGGTATTTGACATGATATGCGCCTTGCTCGCCCTACCTATATATAGCGTAGACAGGAGCTCCGAAATGGTAGGACGGTTTACATGCGCAATATGAACAGCAGATGACGTTTGGTTATGGCTGAATTTCCTACAGTTAAGGATTACATAAAAATATTTCGTTGCAGTATCGGCAGTTGGAGAAGAGGTCTTATAGTTACTCATAAGGCTGTCTAGGATGTGTCTATGTATCAAAAGGGTAAAACCGCTCCAGTAGCAACAAAAGATGTGGGTAGTTACCAGCAAGCATGAGTTATTAGACGGATATTAGTGCAGGTATAATTCCTGTTGCTACACAACAAGATTTCAGAGGTGACGGAGACAATAAAGCCGGCCCACGACACAGACGTCCACATTTACTGGGCGCATTAGGCATGCTAACAGCGGAGCGGACTGTTGGCGGGCACAAAGCCGCTGTGAGGCAGGTGCTGCGCGGCTAGAGCTATGGTTAATTAAAGTTGGAGGGTCAGACGCGGGCCGTTGGTATTCGGCGCACAGTGCGCTGCCCGGAGCGGCCGGATGCCGGCATTGCGCCTGCCAGGCAGGCTACCCGCGGTGCACACCTGCTGTGCCGTTTGTCGTGCGTTAAACAAGTATTCCTCTGATCTCCTCTCAGACGAGAAACTTGCCCCCAGGAAACAGTACTAATGCGCAACCTCAGAAAGCCACCTTTAGATATCAACTGGGTCTTGCTATTCCTGAAAGAGCGTGTTATTTTACATGTCAAGCTCAAATGATGAGTATAAATTATCATGTCTTTCATCTGGCCCAAAAAACATTCAGTTTCTCTCATCTTTTCATACGTACGGAATGATCACGTAGAAAGTAACTGTTAGCTGTTTTCCATATTGTAGTCTGTACCTGCAACAAACTAGAACTGAACGTGACCAGACAGAGAGGGGCGCCTGATGCTGCGACCCGCGTTGTAATCCTCAGCTGAATGGGATCATTGGTATTTGCTGAGGTGCACCCTGCATTGGTTGGTTCGAATGGCTATGCGCACTTTGGGACTTAACTTCTGAGGTCATCAGTCCCCTAGAACTTAGAACTACCTAAACCTAACTAACCTAAGGACATACACATCCATGCACGAGGCAGGATTCGAACTTGCTACCGTAGTGGTCGCGCTATTCCAGACCGTAGCGCCTAGAACCACTCGGACACCCCGGCCGGCCCCTGCATTGGTATACGTCTTCCACGTATACTATATTTCTCACTTTCCCTTCTGCAAAAAGTGTAATCGTTGTGTGGTCCTTTTATTTTCTTCCTGGTAATTAGCAGTCCATCTTACTGGAACGTCAGCGGCATGTTAATCGACGAAATTGGCAGATAGGAAGGAATTCCCGCACCAAAAACTTAACAGTCTAAGGGGTGAGAGGGTGGGGGCGGGAGAGGGGCAGAGAAGAGACACGTTTTCTGCTTTCCCCCCCATTCATTTACAGGTGTACATGAACTACACCGAAAGACGACGAAAAGAATAATGGTGCATGTCAGGAAAAATGCAGTTAGCATTTCAGTAAACGGTCTGATAACGCTGCCAGATCATTCTCATTATGCCGGCCGGAGTGGCCGTACGCTTCTAGGCGCTACAGTCTGGAACCGAACGACCGCTCCGGTCGCAGGTTCGAATCCTGCCTCGGGCATGGATGTGTGTGATGTCCTTAGGTTAGTTAGGTTTAATTAGTTCTAAGTTCTAGGCGACTGATGACCTCAAGAAGTTGAGTCGCATAGTGCTCAGAGCCATTTTTTTTCATTCTCATTATGACACTTCTAGCATCATCACTAGCCTATAGGAGATCATTTAGCCTCTTGTGGCATCTTTAAACTTGACTCAAATCGACAATGACTAAGTTGAAACACAGCCGTCTACTCCTTCACGTTCATCAAGACAGAGCTGGGAAAGTTTAACTTATGGATGTTGCGATACAATTTGTTTCACGAACAGTAAAAAGAAGAACTACGCTCTGTAATTTTACGTAAGATTATTGAGTCTGGAATCAAATACCTTCTTCGTTAGTTCTTCTACCATTAAGATAGTATTAATATAGAAATGATAATAATAATAATCAATTTATCTTCGGTTGATTGACAATGCGGTCTACAGAGTAACTTAACTATTGCTCGTATGTAAGGTCATACCAAGATAATGTCTTCCCAAATGTAAGATGTCCTTTTGAAGACACAGATGCCACAAAACTGGGCCCATGTTTGTGAATTTTAATATTAACTAATCGTTTCTTTTCGTAGAACAGAATAACACAGTCCAACATACTTTCTCTCACTATTGGTGTAAATGTATGCTTAATGGTTTTGCTGGAAGATTTTTTATTCACAAAACATGTAATAAGTAAACTGGTTGCTTTTCCTTACTCTGTGACACACACAAATAATAGTTGGTTCGCCACTGTTGGATACAGTTTACTTTATAGCAAAAGAACTTTACGTTACTGAATATAGATGGTATATTTACCAGTTCATGAAGGCCGTTACTAACATTCTTTAGCAACCTACACTATGTGAACAAGAGTATCCGGACAGTCAAAAATGTTCAAATGTGTGTGAAATCTTATGGGAGTTAACTGCTAAGGTCATCAATCCCTAAGCTTACACACTACTTAACGTAAATTATCCTAAGGACAAACACACACTCCCATGCCCGAGGGAGGACTCGAACCTCCGCCGGGACCAGCCGCACAGTCCACGACTGCAGCGCCTCAGACCGCTAGGTTAATCCCGCGCGACTCCGGACACTCCCAAAAAATACATTTCTCATATTAGGTGCATTGTGCTGCCACCTGCTGCCAGGTACTCAATATCAGCGACCTCAATAATCATTAGACTTCGTGACAGAGCAGAGTGGGGAGCTCCGCGGAACTCATGGACTACGAACATGATCAGGTGATAGGGTGTCATTTGTGTCATACGTCTGTACCCGAGATTTCTATACTCCTAAACATCCCGAGGTCCACTATTTCCGATGTGATAGTGAAGTGGAAACGTGAAGAGACACGTACAGTACAAAAGAGTACAGGCCTGTTGACTGAGAGACATCACCGACTGTTGTAGAGGGTCGTAATGTGTAATAGATAGACAGACATCTATCCAGGCCATCAAATTCCTAAATGCATCAGGATCCACTGCAAGTACTATGACAGTTAGGTGGGAGGTGAGAAAACTTGGATTTCATCGTCGAGTGGTTGCTCATAAGCCACGCATCATGCCGGTAAGTGCCAAACGACGCAGCACCTGGTGTAAGGAGCGTGAACATTGGAAGACTGAACAGTGGAAAAACATTGTATGAGTGACGAATCAAGGTACACAACGCGGCGATCCGATGGCAGGGTGAGGGTATGGTAAATGCCCGGTAAACCTCATCTGGCAGTGTATGTTGTGCCAACATTAAATTTCGGAGGGGTGGTGCTATGGTGTCTTCATGTTTTTCATGGAGGGGGCTTGCTCCCCTTGCTGTTTTTTTGCATGGCGCTATTACATGTCAGGCCTACATTGATGTTTTCGGCACGTTCTTGCTTCCCACTGTTGTAGAGCAATTCAGGGATGGCGATTGCATCTTTCAACACAATCGAGTACCTGTTCATAATGCATAGCCTGTGGCGGAGTGATTACACGACAATAACATCCCTGTAATGGACTGGCCTGCATAGAGTATTGACCTGAATCGTATAGAGCACCTTTGGGATGGTCTGGAAGGCCGACTTCATACCAGGCCTCATCGACCTACACCGATACCTCTCCTCAGTGCAGCTCTCCCTGAAGAAAGGGCTGCCATTCCGCCAAGAAACGTTCCAGCACCTGGCTAATGTATGCCTGCAAGAGAGGAAGCTGTCATCAGGGCTAAGGATGAGCCAACAACATACTGAATTCCCGTATTACCGATTGAGGGTGCCACGGACTTGTAAGTCATTTTCTGCCAAGTGTCCGGATACTTTTGATCACATAGTGTGTATTATGCAAATGAATTACTGGGAAAATTCTGACTGTAGATTTACGTAGCCAACGGAAATCTCTGATGATCTGCTCTGCAACTCGTGGTTATTTTCTGAGGGGACACTTAGAAAAGGAAATTGAAGACATGAGAACGATTCCATACAATAAGATGTAAAAAAGGGAAAGTAATTCTAACTTTAGGAGCAACGGAGCAGAATTGAGCAAAATTTCTCTAGGGTCCTACAACAATCACCAACAGTCTTCGCAAAATTAATGTACTATACCATGTAGAGTGTAATATAGGTCCAACGAACAACATTATTCTTTATGCACGTTGTAAATGACTGAAACACAATTACAATTCATGGGCACGCGTTACTGAACGCAAAATATGGATAATACATCAGGCTGTTAACTTGTTTAAAATACTCGAAGAGTGAAACTTCCTGGCAGATTAAAACTGTGTGCCCGACCGAGACTCGAACTCGGGACCTTCGCCTTTCGCGGGCAAGTGCAAGTGGTAGAGCACTTGCCCGCGAAAGGCAAAGGTCCCGAGTTCGAGTCTCGGCGGGGCACACAGTTTTAATTTCGAACTCGGGACCTTTGCCTTTCGCGGGCAAGTGCAAGTAGTAGAGCACTTGCCCGCGAAAGGCAAAGGTCCCGAGTTCGAGTCACGGTCGGGCACACAGTTTTAATCTGCCAGGAAGTTTCATATCAGCGCACACTTCGCTGCAGAGTGAAAATCTCATTCTGTGATACTCTAAGAGAGTGAGAAAGCTGATACGAACATAAATCAGGCAGCATGCAAAAAATAAAGAATCTGTAATTTACACGAGGGTCTGCATAGAATCTGATCCTTAAGGGGTCAAATAAATACGTGACAGATGAAAAAAAAATTAAGTAAGCTTTTCACTATGTCAGAAGTTATCGTCGTAACAGTTAACACATGTAACCCACCGTGAGTCAAGACGGTCATTGCCTTAATAAAAAAGGTTTCCAGTTTTGTCATAAAACTATAAATTTAGCCAGACGTGCACCTCTTAGTTTAAAGCAAAGACGATGGCGGCGAATGTCTTTCTTCAGGCCTATAAAAATACGGAAATTGCATGAAAAGAGATCATTACTCTATGGGGGATGTGTAAGGACTTCCGACGAAGCTGCTAGTGTCGTAGGACAAGACAATTCCAATCTTTTTCATGTGAAAGATTAAATTTATGGGATATTTGTGCACATAGATGAACATTTCACAAGCTGGTATTTTCTGTTTGCTTCCGACGTTGTCAGGCTGCGTCATGTACCTCTTGAACTCATTAAACAATCTATATTTCAGCTTCTGTTCTAGGACCTTCTTCAGAATCTTTAGCGTCTTCCTTTGTGTTCAGACGCCCGCGGTGGCCGAGCGGTTCTAGGCGCTTCAGTCGCAGGTTCGAATCCTGCCTCGGGCATGGATGTGAGTGATGTTCTTAGGTTAGTTAGGTTTAAGTAGTTGTAAGTTCCAGGGGACTGATGACCTCAAATGTCAAGTCCCATAGATCTCAGACCCATTTTAACCATTTTGAACCTTAACGTTCAGCCAACTGGAGACACCAGATGATGCCGAAGGAGATTCCAGCAGAAGCGTCGAAACATGAAATCTGTAAGCAGGAACTGAAGAGGAATGTGATACAGTTTAAAAAGTGAACTATTTTGCCTTCAGTAAGCACTGTATAACATAGAAGTTTGCATAATGTACGACCTCGGTCTACATTCCAGTATTGCTTTATATTGTAAGGGTTGAGACCGTTACGGTTGCAAGATGGCAAAGTGTTGAGCACAGAGGTGAAGGCAGTTAGCCCTCCGTGCACAAATGAAATAGCAATACCAAGAAATAAGTTTATTCGGTTAAGTATTCAAGTAAATCATCCTCTCCATGACAGTAACAAGGAACGCCACAAACACAGCACACAGAACAGAGTGCGCTGTCGTGCATTCTCCGAAGTCACTAGAGGCAATTGTTGATGCTCAGTTAATATAGTGATGTAGTGAAGGGTAGTGAGCAACAGGCGCAGCCCATACAGTGCTTGTTACTAGGGCACTCCTGTGGTTGTCGAAGGGGTGTATTGGAGTAACACCAACAGCTTTGCTTATGATGTACGTGGTAGTGCAGAGCTACGACACACCTCTGCAATAGAGGACGGCTGCAGTTGCCTATGCCTGTTCACAGATGAAAATCGGGACCAGCTAACTTAGGCTTGTGCCTGGATAGAAAAACATTCTCAAAAATAGGAGTCATATGGAGAATGGTACTTAGAACATCACAGGATAGGCATCGTAGATGGCTCATCATATCTGATTAGGTGTACGGTCTTCGAGGTCTCAGTATTTGCTACTGTCCTTCTGAGGC
This sequence comes from Schistocerca cancellata, assembly GCF_023864275.1. Taxonomy (NCBI): domain Eukaryota; kingdom Metazoa; phylum Arthropoda; class Insecta; order Orthoptera; family Acrididae; genus Schistocerca; species Schistocerca cancellata. The sequence continues at coordinate 343,331,834 of NC_064631.1, read as the reverse complement.
AATGATTTTATGTCTGGCTGAGGACGACCACATTTGTCAACTTTCGGCTCATCAGGGTTCTTTGCTACACCTTGGTGTCACAACAGTGGCTTTCGAGAACTCAGCTTGGTGCTTTTCCACCATGTCAGCAGGTTGATAAGTGTTGTTGTAGAACATCTAATTCTTCCTACGGCACAATGCTCCACAGTTAGAATGATGTTACTATCCTTCCTCAGGCATGTCATGTTTCTGACTTAACGATTCATTCTCGCTTGGCTGAATTGAAGCAATAGCTTTCAGATGTTCGCTACTGTATACACTATCAATTGTCTGCCTGTTTGTTATTCTGATTGTTACACAGCACGATGACCTGATTGAACTTGACTTGTCTCTGGCAGGAGAAAATCTTAAGAACATTTTGCATTCGCATATGATATCTTCTTGCAGCACAACAAAATATTGGGCAAGGAAATTTTCTGAGTTACGTGCTTTAAGTAAGTTTTTTCGTAAACTCACATTCATCTAGAGGTCATGTTGCCTCGTAAAACTTGTCTCTGAGACTGATATTAACATGAAAAACAAACCAACTATACACTACATCCTATTAGGCGACTACGGTCATATATAGCCAGAAATGACAAAAGAAATCGATGGAATAAATGTCACTATGATGATCCATATCTTTGTTTGTGTACATGTATTTTTTCTGGCAAATATTATAATTGTTAATCGGTATGATTACAACTTGATTTGCTTGGACTCCCATTCACTGAGAACCATCACAAGAAGTAGTCGTACCATAACAGCAGTGCATCGACCTAATAAACTAGATTCATATGAGCGTAACACTACAAAAAAAGGTTCCGTACATGACTCGGTAAGTCTTATCTCGTTCCTATGGAACAGTATCACAATTAATAATGTATTGTTTGTCCTAGGACACTGTTTCCCGTAAATTCACCTCTTATTGGAAGTAATGAGAATAGAGTATATGCCTGTTTTGTAAACATCTTTCGGGAACTAGAGTAATTAACAGTAACATCACTCGAGTTCGTAGATTACTTACTCGAATATCACAGTTGTGCTTGAAAGATAAAGCAGTAATCTCCCAGGCATTCCTTCCGAGACTCATTTTCGTGTTGTACATATAGGCTGGCCTAAACCCCACTTGCATTTTACCTTAGGTACAAGAGAGGCTACATTATCGAGAGGAAATGCGATCAACAGCCTAATTAGGGACCATTCCAGGTGGCAAACGTTAAATTGGTTGCTGTGATCAAGGATATGAGCAAAGCGAATTCTTTATGAACGCAAAGTACTATTATTGTAACAAAACGGATAGGATGAAACGATGAGGCTTGACCTTTACCTGTGACAAATTTGTAATTCTCATCCTTAAAGTAGCCATGCGACAATATCTTAGACCTTCCACAATATTTATATATAAAGATACTTGTATAAATGAGGTCAGCTGACTTTACAGTAGTTAAATCGTATTATTTACGTCTCTGAATACTACGTGCAGCAACTTTTGTAAGACGTTCTGCACGTTTATGTCTTTACCCTCTGCAATTACATTTCTTCAATACTTCACTTTCTATGGCCAAATTAACTGTTCTTGAATGCAGAACCACATGAGAAGGCACTAATCCGTTAGTCCTCTTCACAACGGATTTCATTATTGTCTAACCCTATTCGTTCGTTCTGGTGTTCTTTCATTTCTTCCTTTACTTTTACACTTAATTTTTGACGTTTCCTCAGTAGCATTGTAATTAACAAGCTCTAGGTTTCGTCTCTGCCTTTTTGCACCACAAAGCATAATGTACATATATTTCTGTGTTCCAAACTCTTTTTTCAGTTCCACTGCAGTCCAACTCATTGCTTGAGAAAAAAGTCGTCCCCTTCTGTAACTTATTTTGTGATTCTTCTTTTTATTGGTCATATTTTGTGTGAAAGTCTGTAGTTCCGAGAACAGTTTAACTGGCTTATTTACACTACTAGAACAGAAACACACATTAAAGCAATAACCTATAAGTTCGATGTTACACAAACAGAAGATTACTGGTCATTATTTAAGACCATCTGCAGTCCAAATTCAAAGTAAACGTCATTATAAGATAGCATCCACTATAGTCAACATTCTATCAAGGGAGTACACGGTGCACGGTGTACGGTTATAGCCGATCAGAGGTAATGAGAGTCAGCTCCAGGGTGCGACTTTATCCCAGACCACTTATTGTGCAGACAGCTCGTAATTTGTGGGGCCACTAGTGGTAAGGGCTGGAGTTAGGGATCGATCTGTGACAAGGAAGTTTGTCTAACTGGACAGAACTGGGTTATAGGATTTCGTTGCTAAACATCCCTTATTATCTATTCACATGCCAAAAAAATACATTTAATACACAAACGATACCATTCAAACAAAGTAACAGTAACAGCAGCAGTTACATGGTAGCCAGCATTAAAAATAATTGGATATTTGTACTGTGACAGCTCAGTGTTGCCCTCGGTGTCTGTTACTAAATCCCTCCCTTGGGGATGTGGCATTGTGTCAGAAGTATCCCAATTTGTGCCAGCTCCGCCTTAGGCGTGGGAGCACCCCTATTGTAGCTGGATCTGGAGGCGCCACCGCTGTAGCTGGATCTGCGGGTGCTGGAACCGAAGGAGGAAAGTCTAGCATCTCCCCCTCAAAAACTCCGGGCTGTGCTGGGATTGTCACCATGGAGTCCACGCCACTCGTAGAACGCAGGTCTGTGTTATGTGGGCACTGTAACCAGGGAAGGCAGTGGCGCCGAAACCCAGTCCATGATCAACAGGTCATCAGGGGCCAAGCGTTTGTGACAGAGGAGTGGGTTGACAAGGTCAGTAACATGGGTAGCATGGGCCAGAGAGCACTCTGGCAATGTTTTGGGGCACACCTGGTTCTGGTGGCATCTCCAGAAGTGACAATCTGCAGAGACTTCACACATCCGGTGGCCATATGCATCCAGGGATGACTGCTGGTACACAGGTTGGGAGACGTCAATATGATTGGGCCTACACCAGAGGCTTTGTCCGGAGCAGAGTGAGAGATGAGCAAGGCTGCCATCATTGGAGCATTTTTTTTAGTCATAAATTTTCTGACTGCTAATGGCAAAACCTAGGTACTCAACACATTGTTGGAAAAATTTACATTTTTGGAGATTACATTTGAGGCCAGTCGCGGTTAACAGAGAAAACAAAGATTGCAGTATCTGAAAGGGCCCATTTGTTGACGCACACGTCCCTATGATGTCATCTAAATAACAGCAGCACGAAGGAATTTCCTGTATTAGCTGTTCCAAGTAAGGCCGAAAGACCACTGGTCAAATGGCTCTAAGCATTATGGGACTTAATATCTGAGGTCATCAGCCCCCCTATACTTAGAACTACCTAAACATAACTAACCTAAGGACGTCACACACACACATCCATGCCCGAGGCAGGATTCGAACCTGCGATCGTAGGAGCAGCGCGGTTCCGAACTGAAGCACCTAGAACCGTTCGGCCACAGAAGCTGGCGAAAGACCACTGGGGTGCTGGAAATACCAAAGGTCAGTATATGATACGTGGTCCCTGATGCCGCACTGAAAACAAACAGCCGATCGCTGTTGGCAGAGGGAATAAGCATATCGGTGGAACCACTGAGGACAAAAAGGTAGACGAAACGGATTGGAGTTCCATCGAGACGCAGGACACGCAAAAATTTCTGAAACAGTGTAAGAGAGAGAGAGAGAGACAGACAGAGAGAGAGAGGGGGGGGGGAGAGAGAGAGAGAGACAGACAGACATAGAGAGAGAGGGGGGGAGAGAGATAGATAGAGAGAGAGAGAGAGAGAGAGAGAGAGAGAGAGAGATATCGTTCGGAGGTGCTTGAAGTGTCGTTGCCCTATTCGCGTGCCCCTAGGCCGAAGCGGCGCACAAGAGTGTGTGTCTTCTTCCTGTTGCGCCTAAGGGAAGTCTTTATCGTCGGAACGGTGCTGATGGTAGACACCCACTGGATTTAGGTTTCCTGTGTGAATGTCAAAGTCTGAGCTATTTTAACAATTTTCTCTAAAGACGATCCGCATGCTGTACAGCCTGTGAGCAGACTTCCAAGTCGGGTGAATTTGGAGATGCGAGAACCACATCAAGGAGTCGGCTACGTGATTCTTAGGAGCGCAGAAAAGTACAATGGAGACGGAGCACACAAAAGGACCTCGAAGATTAGTAACCTAGTCTCGTTAGATTTCCGATGGTTGTTCACAACGCCGGTAATATGTCAAGCGAGGAATTGCCTCACAGGATTGACATCCATAACGATCAGACAGCAGATTGCAAAGTTCAGCAAAAAACGAACTATCGGGATATTTCTTGAGGGACAGCTTATGGTGTAAGGCCCAAACACTATACGAAGATCACGAATGGGAAAATGGCCTTTTTCGATCTGTATCTGTTAGCTGTAGGCAGTACACAGATGGCGAGGAGTTGTAACTGCGTTCCCCAATCGTCAGTGTCGTCGAGAAACAAACGAAATGGTGGAACTGCAGAAGTCGTCTCCTTCCTAATAGACAACACCGTTATTACCTTCTAGTAATTTTTGATCAAGACGTCGCTGTTCCTGCTGTTGTTTGAGCTTCTGCTTCATAAATTCCTTGTCCATGAACTGAGAGTTCGAAAAGTTAAAGCACAGTTAATTTGAAACTTCCTGGCAGATTAAAACTGTGTGCCGTACCGGGACTCTAACTCGGGACCTTTGCCTTTCGCTGGCAAGTGGTACCAACTGAGCTACCGAAGCACGATTCACGACCCATCCTTAAAATTTTTCTTCCGCCAGTACCTCGTCTCCTATCTTTCATTGTGGACAGTTAATTTGGTTTATGGCACAGGCACAGAAGGAACATACAGTAAAGAAAATAATGTATAGTTCGATGACACACAAATAGAAGATTGCCGCCCAATACTGAAGCCCGTGTTTAGTCCGAGATCAAAACAAAATTTGTCAACAGATATCGGCTTGTATAGTGAACATCCCATCCAGTGAGATCACAGGGAAATGGGTCCTTTTCGAGGCAGGTGCACAGTTTCATCCCATCGGAGGTCACAGGGTCCCGCCAGGTGACGTGACGTAAGCTTCAGGGGAGTGGTCTCTTCCAAGAGGACTTCTCGCGAAGTCTGTCTATAGAAAGCCGCGCCACCGGTGGTGAGGGCTGGAGACACGGGTCGATCTTTCGACGGCGCTAACAGTTCCATGTCACTGTCGACGCCTATTGATACAGGGCGAAATGAAAGTTTTCAGTTAGGCAGTAAAGAAAGGTCGTGCTATTTTGGTAAGAAATGAACTTATTTACACATTAGGTTAATGTGTCCTGAATCCCTGGAGAATGATTCCACTGTATCTACGAATCATTTCTACACATGGAAGCAAAATGGTCTACGTTCTGTACATTTAGGGTCAGGGGCAGTTTAACATTGATAGTGGATCATCCCGCAGTTCGGACTTCAAATTCCTCAGCATCACCAATGATCCAACCATTACGTTCTTCTCAAGTGTTAATCAATAAGAGGAATCTCTTCGGCGTTACACAATGTACGTAGTCTTCCTACAGAGAAACTGTACTTTCGCTTCCTGGCTGCAGAACATTGGCTGCATTTCTCCGCTCTGATTCCTTTCACGCTGTTAGAGCCAACGGACCCGTGTCTAACCGAGAGCTAATACCTGTCGTACAAATTATGGTGAATTCTTTTTGAAAGTATCCAAACAATGCTGTTAAATTCGGTTTGTTATTTACGGTTCGTCAGCGTTCGATAAATTTGGCTGCTCATCTGGCATAAAGTATTCTGGTTTGTAAGAACGGACGTTACATGTTCCCCATTCTTTCTTTTGATATTGGTAGTGTCAGCTATTTCTTATAGCTTTAATCACTGACAACAGGTCTTCCGTAATCACACACGTCACGGTCGACTCCCTGCCGCATAGGGTACGACTGATGTCCTGTGGAAATGACGCCAGAAACGGCAGTCCACGAAAGGCGTTAAGAACACTGCTTTCCGGCGCCAGAGAGCGGCTATACGCGCAGTCCAACCTCGACGAAGAAGTGACGGCTGTTCTGAGTGCCAAGTTTATTTTCACGAAGTGCATTTTTATGTACGGTGAGCGTGCGCTAACTCTCTGCTCCTCCTGGGGAAGGCGTCCGCTCTCGCACATTCCATTAGACCTCCTTGTATCAAAGGGAGGCGGGAGCGCCGCATTCTTCTGTCGTAAGGCTTGCTTTGCGCTTCTCATTTCCCGTGTCTCTCCTACTGTGAAGGGATATGGGCTGTTTTTTCTGCCACTATAATAAAAACTTTTTTGAGGATAAGAGGTAACCTAATAGAACTGAATGCGTATGTTCGTCGCCAAGGCTGGTTCGTAGCTTTTACTCCGGGGAGAGCTGAGACGTTTACCGATGTAACGTAGTGCCAGGGCCCTCTAAAATGTGTACAGATGTATTTCCTTCCAAATTTAAAATAAACTTCTAAATAGTACCTAAGTATATAATCTGCAGTTAGCATACTCAACAGACTAAGTCATGTTTCCCGATACTTTAGCACAACAAATTGTTACACTTTTCAGACTATCGTCTTTGTTCAGCCCTGTAACAACTTTTCCATATTTAAATGATGACATTGACTATTTACTTGCTGGAACATTTCTGTGAAATTACAAAAATTATTCTGGAAGTAACATGGTTATGTTCCTCGGAGCAAATACCCAACTGCAATTTTAACGGCGTTCCAATCGGCAAAATCTTGTCAGTACTGTATGTAATCGTCCATCTGTTATATTACTGCTCTTCTACACACCAAGTTTCAGGAAGTGAGATCAAATCAAGTAGAAGTATTATCAGGAACCAGTTGCAAGTTAAGTACATTTTCAAACAGAAGTTATACAAAACTGAAACTAATTTCCATTTACAATACAGGTAAAATTATTCAGAAATTACACAAACTCTTCATTTGCAAGTATCATATCTTATGTGGTAAAATACCTTCTTCTGTTTGAACGTACAAGATGGTGCATGATCAACGAAGTGTGGCTAAACTGTCCACATGTTATAAAAATAGTTCGAAAATTTTGTAGCATTTTATTCCCCACAAAATTATATATCTTAACAATTAACAATATATTCCAAACAACTTCAATATTAGGTTGGTGCATAAATTCTTAGCATTTTTGTTTATTAGCACGTTGATATCCTGCTTCCTATAGGCTTTCTCACCGATTGTCATTTTTTTATTTGCAGTTAACTGTTGCTATTTGAGCTTAAATATTGTTATTCCGACATCTGGATATAGTCTGTGGCACTGTGGACGCTAGTAAACGGAGTGCCAAGTGGAGAATTCGGAACATTTTCGACATATTCTTCTGTCACAGTTCAATAGAGCGGTGACAGCAGCCAGACACATTTTCGCCTTGTTTGGAGATAACGCCTTTGTACAGAGCACTGAAAGAAAATCCTTTCCTGATATAAAGAGGAGCGTGTTGACATTAGCGACTCTTCCACTTTCAGGAAGAACTTCGGTGACTGATTTAAACGCATTAATCCATAAAGATGCCCGTCACTGTGCTCCAGAAGTGGCAAATGCGATGAACCATAATCATTCCACCATCCTGTGACATATGTATGCAATGTACAAGGTTCTAAAATCGGGTGTATGGGTATCGCATGCTCTAAGCCAAAATCCCAAAAACCAGCAGGTGGCCTTAGTTACTACTGTGCTTGCTCGTCATCAATTGGCTCGTGAACAACACCGACCATTCCTATACTGTATCATTACTGGTGACGAGAAATGATGTCTTTATGTTAACATAAGGAAAAGAAAGATATGGTTGGGTCAAAACAAAGGAGCACTTCCCCGAACCAAGACCTGTGCACATCCACAAAATATAATGTTATCCATCTCATGGAATTGTGACGCTGTAGTGTATTCAAACCGCTTCGCCGAGGTGTATCCATCACATATGACATTTATTGTCGACAATTGAGACGTCCTCCAGAAGCAATTCAACAACAACTACCAGAAGACTGCGTGAGGTGGTACTACTTCACGATAACGTTCTCCCGCATTCTGCTAGACTGACAAAAATCACTATACGGGAGATGAGTTGGTTAGCCATTCACAACCACCTTATTGACCTGTTCTTGCGGCCTCCGATTTTCACCATTTCCGACCACTATCGACCAAACTTTAAGGAACTTCCTTTCCGTGTGGAAATTCGCTCCGAACATCGCCCGAAAAGTTCTTCCTCTCAAAACCATGTGATTTCTACTGTCAAGGAATCGAAAAGCTACGCCAGCGTTGGAAACCTGTTGAAAATAATGAAGGAGAATATGTTTTAGATAACCAAAGTCTCTCTTATTAGTATCTGTCGCGTATATTAAACTTAAGGAAAAACGCTGCGAACTTCTGCACCAACCCAATATATTAAATAGTACTTAAATATGTAGAGCGCAAAATACTTGCAAATGCTGTAGAAAACACAACCTCATGTCTATAAACAAAAAAATTGTAGACAATATCAGAAACCGCTTATCGCGTTTCCTAGTGCGAATTCATTGATGTGCTTCCAGAATCAATGAACAGACTGATGTGCTGACCAAAAGACATGTTGTTATCCTAACTACACTCTCTTCTAGGTACGATTCTCTCCCCTAATAAAAATTACGCGTTTTGGAGAGATCTTATCTGCGTTGTGTCACTTAAACTGTACGTTTTCGTGATATGGAAGAATAAATATTAATACCACAAAATACAGCATTTTAAATTCGCTGCGTACTTAATGTTTCTCGTGTCTGCAATTCTGTAAACATCGTTTTTCGTGTGTGAATAAATTCTCTGCGATTACCAGTTGACGCAATGATGCTTACTTGACGTCATACACCCTGTGCTGTGATTGGCTTACCCAACAACGCAGTAAACCAAGCAGTGGCCACGTTGATTTAAGTGTTTACGAAGCTAACATGCCCGTTCTGGTACCTTATATATTTGTACCCACATGCAACGAAAATGTGCACTTTACACTGCATTAAAAATCTCTCGAAAAACGCGTCATTTGTAGTATGATTTGTTGTGCTGAAGTTCCAACAAATGTGACGTCGATAGATAAACATGTTACTAATTCATATCGTACAGTTTTCAGACTGGCAGTATGTTGCAGTTCCTCACGAGAAAACAAAACTCAGAAGAATCCAGGTACAATAAATTTACAAAAAGAATGTTGTTAATAACCTACGTTAGTCCGCAAACGCCGTCAGCAAACGTTTCGCACAGTTATTTCTTCTAATATTCTGAGAAACTCGGTAGCGACATGTTACGTGACTTATTCTAGTGCACTCTAGTGAGACATCTGCAAATTCTGCATGAAAAATTATGGATAAGATGATGAAGATGATGATGTTTGGTTTGTGGGGCGCTCAACTGCGTGGTTATCAGCGCCCGTACAATGACCCAATCTTTGCTCAGTCCAATTTCGCCACTTTCCTGGATGATGATGAAATGATGAGGACAACACAAACACCCAGTCATCTCGAGGCAGGTGAAAATCCCTGACCCCGTGCTCGGGAAGCGAGAACGCTACCGCGAGACCAAATTATGGATAAGAGTGGTGCCTCAGATACCACCGATATCTATAATTCTGTAGCTCCTGAAATGTTTCAGCGCACACGCACAACGAATGTCCGAACTCCTACATCAATCAGAAATCTGTGAGTAGTTGATAATGGGCGGGGGCCGCTTCGACGCAGCGTGCCGGTAGTTGAGAATTTTGGTCCGACAGGACGCGTGTCCGGATGGCCGAGACCGTTAATGCAACCGTTCTAGAGAAGCTGAATATCCGGGTGCGAATTTCAGTCCGGACCAAATATTCAATTCTCGCCGCTGTATTGCCGCAATGACCTGTACGGCTGGAAGTCATTATTTACTTCCTATCTCTTTCCAATCCTGTTTCCTTTCCATTCCTTTGATCCGAAGTATTCATGCCTAGAAATATGACGGAAATGTACAGGGAGAGTGATTAGAAAATGAAGGTTCAGCTACTCTGTTGATTACCTTTAGACATAGCAGCAGAGGCCGAAATTCGCGTGGAATAGGACACACTTAAGCTCCACAAAACCGAACCTTGTGAAAGCTTAGGTGCAGTATTTCGTAGAAGCCACGCTCCATGACCTCGACTACATACGGCTAGCCCCATTTCAATGCGCAACCTTAAGGCTAATTAAAATGACTCGATATCAGCAGTTGCAGAAACGTTTAACGACATTATATTAGTCGTGAAAAATTTGATGTTCGTCCTGATAATTTCAGTTCCGTAATACGTACATTATTGGAAAATATGTTTTGATATATTGTTTATGGAGGCTCTGTCTCAGTGCCTTTGACTGCAGGACGCACGCATGTATGGCAATGCTTCATACTTAGTACTGTGACAGTGAGTTGATGCTTCAGACACTTTTCTCATCATGTCTGCGTCTATGGAAAGACACGTCTGGATTATGAATTAAGCATGTCACAGTGATGCGGATAGACGATATACATTTCCGTCCTATAAAATGTAATATTAGCATAATCATTATGACTGCAGAAAGGAAAGAATTATTAATTTCACCGTTTTTATGTTAACGGGAAAATGAGATGGTACCCATATTCGCCACGTCAGTCCTGGAGCAGCGTGCCTCCCGTCGGACAATAAAATAGCTCTGATGTTCCCTGCAGTGCCTAGGAGGAGTAAAGAGCATCACATGGGATCGATGGTGAGAGGCAGCGGACTGTCTAACGTAGGACGAGTGCATCAGTGAAAGACTTTCAATATTAAATGCAATAACATGTTAAGGAAAGTGTGTGTACGACAGTAGTGAAGACCAGTGTTATTTGCTGTTTACAGGAAATTGTGTGTGTGTGGGGGGGGGGGGGGGGGGAGGGAGGGCGATCAATGTGCGTGTATCTGACAGAGTGACAGTAATGTACCAAATGACTGACACTAGAGTACTGATTCAAGCTGTATTTGCCACTGCCGTGGCTTGGATCTGTACTCTTGCCCATCGTCAAATCTTTTTGTCAGTATGATTTTTCAGCACAAGAAGTCGCGACTGTCGCCACCGATGCTGAGTAGGTGCTGAATGAGACCATACTGCTAAGATAATAGTATCCTTTCCCCCTCCCCTTCACGCCCCCCCCCCCCCCCCGCCTCATTCATACGACAGAAACAGTGTACGCAACTTGCCTGCGTATAGCGTAAATTCTGAGTGTAAGTTTTAGAAAAAGGTCTAAACGTTCGCGTAGCTTTGTTCTGAGGCGGAATATGGGAACTAGGCCGATATTAACCTAGTGGGATAAGGGAAACCGCCTAAAAACCACATCCATGCTGGCCAGCACACAGACTCCTAGTCGTTAATCTGCCGAACGGATTCGATACGGGACCATCTTACCTCCCCATCCCGGAAGCAGTAGCGTTGGCAATTGCTATGTTCGTCACTATCTATTGTAAGGTTACATTCTGTATTAGCTAGTATTAGGAACGGCAATTTGTGTTGTATTGTAACGATAGGCATAGTAGAAAGCGACAGTCGATACCACAGCCACTGTAACATTTTTGTAAAATAACATGCTGTCACTGGAGGCATGCTATTTCCTTCTACGGCCACACGAGATCTGTGCATAACTTAATTAGATTACGTCATGGCAGTTTAATGTTTCAAAGCCATGCAAAGCGTGATTACTTGATAATTTAGTAGTTCTTTCTTTTTAAAATAACAAACATTAACTAAACAGTACGCTATCAAACAGCAGCAACGTACATTACATTAGATCCGCATGGACTGGACAAGTAAATTTTCCCCGAGAAGTGATGTTCATGTGGATAATACTTACACGGGTATCACCACACGTTCACATTGGTCTTGAAGTTCAATACCAAGCCCCCTTCAGTGGGTGGTGTTGCTCAAGGGACATATACATCTACCCTTTCCTGCCTTCTTTCCGTTCTCTTCTTGAAATACGCCGTAATTTTGTTATTTACTACATACAAATTCACGTATTTTCTTTAAAAATACACATGACTACTGTAAGTAAATGAAATATAATGCCAAAAAAGAAATAAACGAGCACGTGATGCTGCACAGATAACAGTGCCCGCGGCCTCAACTGCGAGGCACACTTCTGCTGAGTATTGGAGGTGTTGGCTAAGAGGAATGAGTGGAGCGCTATGTCCTGCATAAAGTAATATGATTACAGGCCCCAGTAGTCATAATGCAGCTTGGAAAAAAAATTCGGCATGTAGTGAAGGTGACGACCCTTTCTTACTACAGAAAGTATTAAGGAGAGTGAAGAGAGGGTGTGAAGCTGGAGTGGCTGTAAACACAACACGATAAAAGTTCATTATAATGGTGCTACTTATATGCGAAGGCGCTCAGTTACATATTATTTTATTTGTTTCTTTATTTAACCGAATGTGGTTAGCAACGTCAGACCACTGTTACATGTGATCAGGGTTTCACACATGCAGTGCCTATTTTATATTACAGTTTCCTAAAAAAAAGGTAACTGTTTTAACACGAAAAACAGTATTACAATGGTCGGAGTGTCTGAAGTGGCAGTGTGAGTAAATAATACTCTCTATTAACTGATCAAGCTAATGCTAGCAGTGCTTTTGCTATTGCATCTGCGGTCAGTATTAATAATAAGAATAGTAATAACAAAAATAACAGTAATAATATAAAAACAGCTTATAAGTGTACAGGATAGCTGTTTTCTGATATAGCGAGTTCTGGGGAAAGAAAATTTAAAGATACTGCACCTGCTGAGAATACTAGGAAAACAGGGACATCTGGTTGTAAAGAAGGATGTACAAGAGTAACTAGTGCGTACAACGGTAATGTTAATCTTTACTGGTGATTTCGTAGGTATGTCATAGTCTTCTGAAGTTGAATATGTTATTCAGTTCTCTAATATAACGCTGAAGTTTATTCCTAGCCCGGGTTCCTGCTATAGGGAAGAAGTTACAGAAAGTGATCAAACGATTGAATGGGAGAGAAAGGTTTTTGCTATGACTGGAACGGGATTTTCTACCGTGTTGTTCAGATAAGAGCGTTAAGGTCGAGGAGAGCTATGACGGACAATGTTAGTTGCTAGGACAGTAGTTGAAGACGGTATGGGAATCTGTGCGCTTGTCTGCACCCAGCCAGGGTAGCCATACATGTAATAGTGATATATGCTTATAGACTCGTGCATCACAGGCAGAAAGACTACAGGCACTCATAACCAGTTCCAGGCGTTGTGAGATTTCCTGAGATAGCGCTTGCAGGATAATATCACCGTGATCAATAACGGGACCGAACGAGGTGGCGCTGTGGTTAGCATTCGGGAGGACGATGGCTCAATCCCGAGTCCGGCAATCCTGATTTAGGTATTCCGTGATTTCCCTAAAACGCTTCAGGCAAATGCCGGGATGGTTCCTTTGAAAGGGCGCGACCGACTTCCTTCCCCATTCTCCCCTAATCCGATGAGACATATGACGTCGCAGTTTGGTCTCCTCCCGAAGTCAACCCAACCCAAAACAGGTAGTATAGGTGTTTGTACACGTTTTTTTTCAGGTAAAGAAGGAACAGCTTTTTGTGCTTTTGAAGGACGTATAGGGACGCTGACGCCTTCTTGCAAATTGCCGTTATGTACTCTGTTCTAATCATATTTTCATCTGCTATTACTGCTAGGCTCTTTCCTGAAGGAGAGAAGTTAATATTTGTGCCATTTAAAGGTGCGCTACGCCAATTGTGATATTGCACAGAGGTCAGTACTGAGGTTCTCGATTATTGTTTTTGCACTTAGTTACAACTAGAGGTCATCAGCGTGCATGTGGTATTTGCAACTGGATAAAACTGTTGACACATCATTTACCTACAATGAAAAGAGTATAGGACGTAATACCGGACCCTGAGGAACGCATGATACTATCTGCCTCCACTTGCGACTTTATGGTGTCGGATATAACGCATTTCTAGCGAGTCGTCAGTATGAGTGAAATCATTGCACTACACTTTTCGAAAAACAATTTAGAACATTTGTTGTTTCTGAGTCTAGTTACTGCTATAATTATTTGTCTTATTTAGGACGTCTTGTGAATTATTTCTTTCGAACGAAAAAGTTACAAATATGTACGTAGTTTGCGGAAAGTGTATTACATCTACGGCTGCCGACAAGGCTAGTGACACTTGGCAGCGTTATTCGACACTATCCTCTGCCTGTGCGACATTTTATTTGTGTCTTCCTTCTTTCTTACCTGTGTCGGACTACGAAAGAATTAAGCCATGTCACATTTCAGAGGATTATGCAGCGTCTAGCCAGTGACTGGGTGACTCTGCTGCTTGTAGCACTAGATTTGTGTTAGCTACTGACCAGATTTTAAGCTTAATCGTGCGCATAAGAAAACGAGAAATGCATAAGGATATGAACACATTGTATTATTTTTGTTAGGGTGTCGTTGCGGAGACAATGTTTGTATCGGCATGACCCTGCATCCTGTCACAAAGTAGCCTCTCTGAGGCAATATTTTTTGGACAACGACAATCCTGAAATGGACTGCCCTGCCCATAGTTCCAGCCTAAAACTAACTGAAAACTTTCAGCATGAAGTCGAACGTAGACTTCGATCCAGACGACAGCGTCCAAAATCACTACCTTCTCTGGTTTGGTCACTTGAAGAAAAATGGGCTGCCATACCTACACAGACATTCAGATATCTTATTGAAAGGGTTCAAGCCAACACAAAAGAAAGGGGAAACTCATCCCATATTAATTTCCACTAATAGATTTAAGAAATCTTTAGATTACACTCTCTGTAACACATGTATTGGCTTTTGAGACACTCCCTGTTGGTCTACTCACAGATGCAGGCGTCTGAGTTTCTTTTTAGATATCTTTTCTTATGTAACATTCGTCGAAGGTGGTATGGTAAGGCATGGGGCTTCTTTCTTCGCTGCCGGCTTCGACTAAACCAGGTCTAGTATTCGTCCGCGTGTAAACACGCAGCATTCGAAGTAGTCGTCGACATTCTCCAAAGCTGCTCGGCTTACGTGCAACAAAACAAACATACACTTTTTGTCTTAAAAAGACATATAGCAGTATACAGGGTGGTCCACTGATAGTGACCGGGCCAAATATCGCACGAAATAAGCACCAAAGACAAAACTTCAAAAAACGAAACTCGTCTAGCTTGAAGGGAGGAAACCAGATGGCACTATAGTTGGACTGCTAGATGGCGCTGCCATAGGTCAAACGGATATCAACTGCGTTTTTTTCAAATAGGTACCCCCATTTTTATTACATGTTCGTGTAGTACGTAAAGTTATATGAATGTTTTAGTTGGAACACTTTTCTCGCTTTGTGATAAATGGCGCTGTAATAGTCCCAAACGTATAACTGCATGGTATCACGTAACATTCCGCCAGTGGGAACGGTATTTGTTTCGTGATACATTATCCGTGTTATAATGGACCGTTTACCATTTGCGGAAAAGGTCGATATCGTGTTTATGTATGGCTATTGTGATCAAAATGCCCAACGGGCTTGTGCTATGTATGCTTCTCGGTATCCTGGACATCATCATCCAAGGATCCGGACCATTCGCCGGATAGGTACATTATTTAAGGAAACTCCAAGTGTTCAGCTACATGTCAAACGTCAACCACGACCTGCAATAAATGATGATGCCCAAGTTGGTGTTTTAGCTGCTGTCGCGGCTAATCCGCACATCAGTAGCAGACAAATTGCGCGAATATCAAAAACGTCGGTGTTGAGAATGCTACATCAACATCGATTGCACCCGTACCATATTTATATACACCAGGAATTGCATTGCGACGACTCCGAACGTCGTGTACAGTTCTGCCACTGGGCACAAAAGAAATTACGAGACGATGACAAATCTTTTGCACGCGTTCTATTTAGCGACGAAGCGGCATTCACCAATAGCGGTAACGTAAACTGGCATAAAATACACTAGTGAGCAATGTAAAATCTAGGATGACTGCCACAAGGGGAACATCAGCAACCTTGGCGGGTTAATGTATGGTGCGGCATTATGTGAGGAAGGATAATTGGCCTCCGTTTTATCGATGGAAATCTAAATGGTGCAATGTATGCTGATTTCCTACGTAATGTTCTACCTATGTTACTACAAGATGTTTCACTGCATGACAGAATGGCGGTGTACTTCCAACATAACGTCTAATGCCCAGCTGCAGTGCAGCCGACCAAGCTCCCACTCGCGAATCATTTAATGACAGCAATACCATGGCCCTTACTTTCACCGGATCTGACGCCCCGGATTTCTTTCTGGAGGGAAAGTTGAAGGATATTTGCTATCGTCATCTACCGACGACGCCTGACAACATGCGTCAGCACATTATCAACGCATGTTCGAACATTACGGAAGGCGAACTACTCGCTGTTGAGAGGAATGTCGTTACACATATTGCATTAATGTGTTATTTACAGGTAATCACGATGTATGGTTCAAATGGCTCTGAGCACTATGGGACTCAACTGCTGTGGTCATAAGTTCCCTAGAACGTAGAACTACTTAAACCTAACTAACCTAAGGACATCACACACATCCATGCCCGAGGCAGGATTCGAACCTGCGACCGTAGCGGTCGTGCGGTTCCAGACTGTAGCGCCTTTAACCGCTCGGCCACTTCGGCCGGCAATCACGATGTAACAGCATGCGTTCTCAGAAACTATAAGTTCACAAAGGTACGTGTATCACATTGGAACAACCGAAATAAAATGTTCAAATGTACCTAAGTTCTGTATTTTAATTTAAAAAAAAACCTACCCGCTACCAACTGTTTGTCTAAAATTGTGAGCCATATGTTCGTGACTAATACAGCGCCATCTATCTCAAAGCGAAAAACGTGGTCCAATCAAAACATTCATATTTCTTTACGTACTAAACGAATATGTAATAAAAAATGGAGGTTTCTATTTTAAAAAAAACGCATTTGATATCCGTTTGACCTATGGCAGCGCCATCTAGAGTGCCAAACATAGCGCCATCTGGTTTTCCACTTCAAGCTAGACAAGTTTCGTTCTTCGCAGTTTTTTCGTTTGACGCTTATTTCGTGAGATATTTGGTCCGGTCACGATCAGTGGACCACCCTGTATGCTCCTTATGCATTGCCATACGACAACACAGTCTGCGCTACTGTTCCAATTGTATACAGCTACACAGACTGTAGCTGTTGATTTTGCCTTACGAAATCGTCCTGCCGTTGTCACACACGACCCCTGTCCGATCACGTTGAGAGTGTCAGATGCCGCTCTGGCCATCGTAGACCGGACCGCGCCCTTATTGCCTCTGCGTGACTGCGCTGTTGTGCCTGGGTTCCAGTGCATAACGGCGATCTGTTGGTTCAGTCCGTGACGCTGGCTCCTGTGCGTGCGGCAGCAGTGCCGGAGTCATTGGAAATCGATGCAACAAATAACGGCAGCCTTCCCGGGGGAGTCATCTGGAGCGTAGCGCCTGTATCGGCAGAGGCACAGCCGCAGCCAAAGGACGGTGCAGAACGGCACGCCGGCAACGACTTCCTCCCACCCACGCACCGGCCGCAATAGCTTCCGCCGGTACCGCGATCTGGGCGCGGGAACTGCCTCCTGCCATTGGCTCCTTCCGCGGACTTCGCAGTATAGGGGCGGGCCATTTGGCTGTAAACGTGGCATTAACGTCATAAGAGCTTTCGTACTAGGTTGCGATACTTAACGTTACTCGCTGTAACATTCTTTAGCTATCCTCACAGACTAACAAGCAAATAACCACACTTCACCACATTGTAAAAATACAAGATCTGTGATCATTATTTTTTGAAGCTAAAACATCTAGATTGTTAGGAGGCATCACGATCCTGTTCAGTTCGTCCTGCATGAACGGTGTTTCGGCTCTTGTGCTCGGGTCATCTTCAGTTCAGCGTTCAGCTAACAGTGAAGAGCCTGATAAACATCTCAGCAGTGGGGTCGAAACGTCAATCGTTTGGAAGAAACTGAAGAGGAACATGACGCAACCTGGCATCTTAAACATCTTATCTTCAATGAAGATCCACGAAAGCCTGCGGACTACCTTATTTTGTCGTTTTGTCATCAGTCTCATAGTTTGACAAAGCCTGACACGACCTTCTATCCTGTGCCAACATCTCGCAGTAGCACTTGCATAAAACGTCCTCAGTTATTTCTTGTGTTTATTCTAATCTCTTTCTTCCCCTACAGTTTTTACTTTTTGCCTCAAGTATCACTGAAGATAATCCATGATGCACTAACATACGTCCTATTATCCTGTCCGTTTTTCTTGTCAATATATTAGACAAGTTCGTCTCTGCACAGATTCTTTGCATGGCCTTCTCATTTCCTGTAGTGTAAGACGACGTAAGTATCAGCATCATTCTGTAACCCCACATCCCAGTGCTATATTTCAAAATGTACAGTTTGACACATTTCTTCTTCAAACTACGGGTAGCATTTGATACTAATATACTTCTTTCAGTATCACGGTATAGCTGGATATGTGTGTGTGTGTGTGTACTTATCACGGGATAATTATATTTTTCTATAATTATATATTTTATGATTTTGGTTGGGGTGGCTTTAAATATTGTGGGCTAGCTTGAGACTTTTAGTTAACTTATACCGCGATAACACTCATACTTACATCGGCGTACGTACGATATAACATTTTTTTAAACACAGCGCGCGACTTACCGCCTTCTAATAAATAGTTAGCGTGAGCGCTGCAATTTAGAAAAGAAAACATGCGTATTCTTACACAAACTGTAATTATTAATGTGGGTCTCAGAGGCTACTGGTAATTTATCTATCAAATGTCACAAAGATTAACTGAGATATTTCGTAACTTATTGAATGTAATGATTTTCAATATTTCTTGTTGATTATTTGCAAGGTAAAACTGGAGAGAATCTCATGTGCCGTTGGTAGGCCAAAATGAAACATACTGAACTCGTTCAGTGCTGTGAATTTTGGTAAACGAAATCATCACTACTCCTTTTAACTTTGAAATTAATAAAAGGTCAAAAATGAGAAGTCTCTCGCATTTACGTTTAATATTATGAAATGAAATTTTAATTAAATAATACAGTCAGCGTAATGGCCGACTAAATCATGCTAGGGGAGATGAGCTCCCTGCACTACAAAGTTCTGTAAAAATTTTGTTAGTTATAATTAATGGTTGTGATCATGAGAGATGACAACTAAGTCAACAATACACATATATACAGGTATATTATACTAAATTACAACCAAACTTACATTAAATATTATCCTGCGCTACAATGGCGGTCTACCTCTAGACAAAGAAAAAAAAGAAAAAAAGCAGGAGAGCTCAATCAAAGCATTGTTTCTGATTTTCATGGCCAATGTTACACAGAGATTATACAAAAAATGTTCTATTTTACATTGCATCGCTGTTTGTGATTTTTGTTTGTATTTAACTGTTTTTAATCTTCCTTATACATCGCGCACACGTACCCAGTCTTGAAATAATTTATATTTCACACGTCTCATAGCAAGAACTTCTTTTCCCTTCATCCAAATGCTCATTTATGTGACGTACCGTCACATCGGCCACGAATGACTTCTTCGCCTATCCTACAGTGTCTCATATAAACTTCGTCCGTCTTGTGTTATTTGACTTTCTAGACAGCGCAATTTCTTCATTTCATCTTTTTCTGGTTTCCAAAGTTCGTCACTAATCACATTTCTGCTGCTCCTTAATACTCTAGTTTTTCTTCAGTTTACGCTCAGTCCGTAATCCGAGCTCGTTAGACTGTTCATTCCATTGGACAGAATCTGCAATTTTTACTCCCTTGCTTTAAGGATTGCTGAGATTTAACAGGAGAGTAACACATTACATCCCTATATTATACACTTTCCCCATTTTATATCTTTTTGTCTTTTACGACATGCTCTATTTAAATATTTGTAATAATACATGTATGTATTATGTGTGTGTGTGTGTGTTTGTGTGTGTGTGTAATGTAGTGTGATATTTGGGTTGCATTAAGACGTTGTTGCTGATGATGATGAGAGAATGGAGACGGTGCAAAGGTGACGGGATGCAAAGGTGACATTCTACAGGCTAAAGTGGCGAAAGTTTAGGCTACTGTTTTAAATACCAAAGAGGAAAGAGTTCGTGCATTTATTTCTGTTGATGGAAGTGGACCAGTGTCTCTTCATGTAAGCATGGATTATGAATGGATGTTGAAGGATGAATGTGAAAGTAATGCTGCGAACGATCTGAAATTTAATGTCAGAAAGCCGATTATGTACTGTGTTGGTGATGGTGCAGTGCTACGGCCTGGACAAAGCAAAAAAGTGCTATCACATGAGCGCAAAATCGCCAAAAACTTTTAAAAAGGTACGACTGACTCGAAAGTTATTTGCAGTTTTCTGTGTTGATTTAGTCATTTAATTAATATGGCACAATTTTTGTAATTAGCGTTAGATCTAGTAAATGTATGCTTGTAAGGTAATATGAAATATCCCAGGAGGTGCATGAATGTTTCTTACACCATCACAAAGATACACTATTGTTCTGACACGCAAGAAGGGTATCCATTTATTATGCTATGGATGTATTTATTGTGTTACGTATGCCAAATCTGGTACTATTTATTTTGACCCACGTTAGTTGTGTAGTTAGAGGTGTGTAACGTCACGCGTATTTAGGCGAGCTAATCGGCCACCTAGTAATGTGACGAGATAAGATGAATTTGTTGTAGGACACAACATTAGCGGTCCCCGGTCTCAGGGCGCGCTGAGGTAGTACAGGCTTCCAGCTAGGTGACCGGTAGGACGAGTCCACGTACACGTACACGTACCCACAGCGTCGCCGGAAATCGGGAAAATTCCAATTTTGGGAATTTGGAAGGCTGTTAATCGTTTGGCCTTTGTGCAACCGAGATGACCTAAGAAATGTTGGAGTTTCAGAGAATCTTAAAAATAGCTAAGTTACAGCTCTGTGAGATTCGACACTAACTTGCAGTCAAATATTAGCGCAAATCTGGATATATCTGTGATCTGAGAAACACGAAGCGCATAACACCTTAACAACATTTTGAGCTAAAATTTCACAGCAATAAACATCACACAGTGAAGATGTGAATTAATAATATTTAATTGCTTAATGCGATTTCGACAGTTAGTACCTCAAATGATAGCGTTGTACTATAGCTGTCGTTGCTAAAAGCTACATGCCTATATCTGTTTTCTTTAGTGGTTTTCGACGTCCTTTATATCTGTTTCATTACACAAATGTTTGTGAGAACACTACATTCCCCACTTTTACCCAGGAATGAATACAGTATCAAATACCTCATATTTTCTCTTAATTATGGTTTTATTTAATGAACAGTTTACTATATCACTAGTAACTTTATTGAAATACAGAATGCAAGCGCTATAAAAACTGTGGGAATTTAAAAATGGTCAGTTCTATGTGTTAGCGGACACAACATATATAGAGATAACAAAAAAAGCTTGTGTTAAGAAGGCGTAAATATTGTTTAAATGGTATTTAACGACAGTATCTTGTCGTTGATTGTGAACACACTAGCACGTAGATACTGGGCTTATTTATTAATTGACAAACATTGATTTTTATATATTTTGAATGGGTTGCGTGTGTCTGAATGTTTATAACATTTTTTTATTTTAATACTGTTGTAATTTTAAAAATGAGCATAAGCAGTTTCGACACAGTGTGTCACTGTCTCCAGACATCATACCATGATAGAGGTAGTGAATGATGGTCAACTCCAACGTTGTTTAGTCTGTGCTCATTGCTAAATTTCCTTTTGCCGAGCTACTGTTCTCCACAAGAAATGTTCTCAAAAATTATTGTTGTAATTTATTAGTTTAGAGTGAGGAAGTGGCCTTGTTGAGTCAAAACATGTCTGTAGAGCTTATGGACGTGTATTTTTGGTAGGGATGGCCTTCAGTCAACTGAAAAGCAGACAGTAGCGGAACACTACGGGAATAAAGTAGAAAATGGGACTTTTCGAGTGAAGAGCTCAAGGATGCGATTTGAGAACTTTATGTCGAGTCCTTGAAGAGGGCAGACTTGCCTGCAGTAACATACACGATCCGATTACGGTGGTGTTTGATTATGGGTGGTGAGTGGCCAATATAGTACTTCTTAAGGGACTTTAGAATTCAAGAGATCTGGATGTGCTCCAGAGTAGGACTCTGAGTTATTCCATTTGTGTTAAGGAACTGATGATAGAAAGACTAAGAGTTACTATTAGTTGTATCATGTGTGTTACTTTGTGAATCATCAAGGTGAACTCTGAACTATTTTGAGCTGGTGGATCTTTTGTGTACTGTGGTCACAAGTGGACCTAGTTCTGGCGGATCATTGATGACTATTTTGTTTGGGGATTTTGCTACCATTCTCGTAACGCACCCATCTTAACTTTACTGCATTTTATAGCGGTATTTTCTGTCTGTATTTTAACTGAATATCGTTGGACCTCTTCCTGTTCACTTGAGAGATCCTTTCTTGAATAAAGATTATTGAATACAATTCTCTACCGCCTACCTCAATTATAGACGGTGGAATAAAACCTTTTTGTAAATTATTCATTTAACTTTACTTTCTGTTTTGTGTATTTCATTAATTCGCAATGATATCCAATGCGTAGACTGTTTTCCTGCAGGATCACATCTGCAGACTATTATTTGTAGTGAATAAGCTGAAGTTCAGGAAAGTAGACGTGCACGGCTCGACCTCTACATCGAGCAATTCTTTTTGAACCGTTACATGCACAGCACAAGTACCTCAATTATGTGCATCTGCAGGTAGAGACACAACTGTTTGTTCGTAAGGATTGCTGATTGCTGTTTAGAAGAGCAACTACTCAGCAGTAATCGTTAGCTCTGTTGCACCACTTCCAGCTCCTACCAGCAGACTCCACTTGTGACGGCTGCACTTCAATCAACAGGCCGCTCAGTATAGCTCCACATACTTCACACAGGGCTGCCAGCTACTGCTGGCAATAGGAGACGTTCCTAATGGAATAGACTTGTGCCATCGCTGCAGCGGTTTAGGCGGACACACGCTAGCGACCGCGCACTCCTAGCGGAGTGTAGGATGCTTCTGCCTTACTGCCATGTGATGTTTGAAATTTCATCGTAACATATTTCTATTGCTGAGTACTAATTGTTTGGTCCCTGCTTCTTCCCGGCGTATGCAGTATTCACGTAACTTATGGGAATGGAGGCGCGTCGACAACGGCTGAAATTTCAACATGCGAACAGATTGTCTTTTTCAAGGCAAATTTGCAGCAAGCAAACACTGTGCATGAAGAATCTCTGTTTGCAGAGCCTTTCAAAAAGTAACATGAACACGCACATAGTAAACACTGGCGCCACCATATAGTCCATGACCCATGTCAGGGGCTAACTAAAGAGCGGTTGAGGTAGTATGATCTCTGCCCAGTTTTTTGACAAGGGAGAGAGTAAGATCCCACGGAAAATGTAACTAAAAATTTCATTTTCTATTTACAAGGTTATTTGCTAATTTAATGTTAATTGCTTCCTTAAAGACACTATCCCAATAGCTGGAAGTGCATGCAAAAATATCCATTTGGCTGTATTCAATATAATGACGTGTTCCAAGACAGTGGTCTGCAATAGCCAATTTGCTCGGCTGCTGTAAGCGTGTGTGTTTATGCTCAGTACACTCGTCATCTATGGCCCCATTAGCCTGACGAACATTTAACATGCCACTTCTGCAAGGAATACTATAGACACTTGTCTTACGGAAACAAAGGTCATCCTTACGGAACCTAAAAGGACAATAATTTTTGATCGAGGTTGGAGTATTAGGATCGTTGCGGAGCGGTGTACTAATCATAAGCTTCACACAAGCTTAGAATGGCTGAACAAATCGTCAATTGCAGATCATTGTCTCGGCACCAGTCATTCTATGGAATACAACACGGATATTCTGGCACTCACTCCCAGCTATTGGGATAGTGTTATTAAGGAAGCAGTTGACAAGAAATTAACAAGTACTCTTTTAAATGGAGAAGGTGGTTTCTGCTTAATCTCTGCGTGGAATATTGCTATCCTCTTTGTCAAGAAGCAGAGGGACAGAGCTAATGTGTGCGTCAGTGTGTGTGTCATTTTTCCGAAACTGCTCTGCCAACAGAGGTTTTAAATTCACTTGCAGAGCGCTTACTTGCTGCAGTTTACCCTCAAAATGATAGGTGTCACCTGTCGAAATATCGACGGTTGTCAAGACGTAGAACGGCTGCGTTCCCTTAAGTTACTTGAACAGAAGTCATTGCGCAGACCTCTGAGCTGAAGGAAAACGAGGAACAGCACAGAATTATCGTGGTCTAGGCGCAAAATAATAGGGAGATGGGTATATTTTCCACGGGACTTCCAGAAGACTTGTCAAGAAGGGCAAGAATGGAGACCCCGGGCGACTTAGCCGCTGCTATTGTGACTGCTACCCAACTTGAAGAAATCGGATACAGCGAGCCGAGAACCTATATGAAGTGTCTTTTCCGCTGAGTAGAAATGCTGTAAGTGTGAGCGTACAGCTGACGTTAGGAAACAATGCCGTCAACGTCAATGCGGGCAAGTGGTGCATCGGACGCGTGACTGAATGGACAGCGTCGGTATAAGCGTTCCTAAACCGCCCGACTATGTTCCCAGTAAGGTGAAGAATCGCAAAAACGTTTGCAGAGTCAGGAAGCTGCTTGTTGGACAAGGTATATGGAACGGAACATCAACGCAAAATTACAATTCTCGGAATATACCACCGCACTCAGTGGGACGTTGATTCAGCTGGGAACGACCGGTGAAAGCGTTATATCGCCGCAAGTTCCAGCGGTCTCGAAGGCCATACGAAATAATCTATAGACGCGTACACTGAACCACAGTTCATATGATAAAATACCGAGTGGTACGAGATATTTATCGGATGAGACGTTATGTGTTCTAGAGCCAATGAAATGCAATGACGAGTGTGTACGTCACACTGTTTTTTGCGTAAGACCATAGTAGGGAGAGCGGGGCACATTGACGCGGATTTCTTTTAAAAGTATAGTTTCTAATTTTCGCTTAGATTTAACAGGTTTAAAATTGTTTACTTAATAACGTAGTAATTAAAGTACATCGTAGTATATACAGGGTGTTACAAAAAGGCACGGCCAAACTTTCAAGAAACATTCCTCACACACAAAGAAAGAAAATATGTTATGTGGACAAGTGTCCGGAAACGCTTACATTACATGTTAGAACTCATTTTATTACTTCTCTTCAATTGACATTAATCATGGAATGGAAACACACAGCAACAAAACGTACCAGCGCGGCTTCAAACACTTTGTTACAGGAAATGTTCAAAGTGTCCTCCGTTAGCGAGGATACATGCATCCACCCTCCGTCGCATGGAATCCCTGATGCGCTGATGCAGCCCTGGAGAATGGCGTATCGTATCACAGCCGTCCACAATACGAACACGAAGAGTCTCTACATTTGGTACACGGGTTGCGTAGACAAGAGCTTTCAATGCCCCCGTAAATGAAAGTCAAGAGGGATGAGGTCATGAGAGCGCGGAGGCCATGGAATTGGTCGGCCTCTACCAATCCATCGGTCACCGAATCTGTTGTTGAGAAGCGTACTAACACTTTGACTGAAATGTGCAGGAGCTCCATCGTGCATGAAACACATATTGTGTCGTACTTGTAAAGGCACATGTTCTAGCAGCACAGGTAAAGTATCCCGTATGAAATCATGATAACGTGCTCCATTGAGCGTAGGTGGGAGAACAAACTAAAATGAGCTGTAACATGGAAAGTAAGCGTTTCCGGACACATGTCCACATAACATTTTTTCTTTATTTGTGTGTGATGAATGTTTCCTGAAAGTTTGGCCGTACCTTTTTGTAACACCCTGTATACATCTAACTCAGCATAACATTTATTACTGCAAAATAAGTTGTGTTCGTAAACGCACCCCAGGGGTGGTGGGGGGTGGGGGGTGGAGGTGCTATACTCGAACCTATGAGGGAATTTTTGTGCATTTCAGACAACACAACAACGAGTGATCCATACAAACTACTAAAATTGTCAGATTGTGTTTTATTGTCAGTAAATAAAATTACAGAATTATTTATATTAACATAATAAAACACGAAAATTTTACTGGCAAAAAGTAATACGGCATACGTAGCAGATTTAATGTTAGTTAAAGGCCTATTCACCATCATCGTACGAGTTAATGCTCAAAAAAATAATGTTTTTCCTGTAGCAGAATCTTCGTGCGCCATGTTTTTCACCTAAGGCTCTGGAACCGTTCTTTATTTCTTTTTGATTGAATGTAACTTCTCACGTTATAAATAAAAGGCAATTTTCAACCTCTTCATCAGAAAGCTGCAGCTTATAAGAATGCTGGATGGGATATTGGTTGAGATAACACACGCTTTGGAAGGACAAGTTCGTGAGAGGAGATTGGGAGAAACGAGAATATACAAGACGATAAACAACATAGCGGAAACGGAAGTTACGCGGATCTGAAGAGAATGGCAGAAGACAGGAGAGTATGGTGATTTACCTTGTGCAAACCTACCTATGGACAGAACACTAATGAAGTCATCAGGAATTGGCTTGTTCACATTTTTCCTTGTTCTCGCTTTCTACAGTTTCTTGCCTTTTTCAGTCCTCACTATCATAGTATTGTCTATCTAATTGAGATTTATCAGCTTCCTGTAATAATTTTTTAGCAATTTATACATTTTATTCTGGTTTACCTTCCTTTTTTTTAAGGTAGCGTTTCCAAATGCTTTTGACTTAGTCTCCTTGACTGGTAATCAATCAGGCAATCAGGATGGCAATGCAATATAGTTCGTAGACGTGCCCTAACAGATCTATGTAAATAAGCACTACGGGCATGTTTGAATTAGTTTCGAAAGTCCGTTAGTAACTTTCAGACGTTCGAATTATTAAAATGTTTCTTGTACTGTGGAAAATCTCCTTTGAACGAAAAAATATCCATCTACTCCCAATTCTAAAACATGTGATCCTTAGGAGTTTCGATACTTCGGTACAAAATTTTTCTCACCTTGCACAAAAACTGGAATGTGTTTTTCGAATTAAGACGTTCAGTCAATTGGTGTCGTGGAGTTTATGAGAGCTCTCAGTTGATGACAGCACTAATTCTGTATTGTCGTAGTGCTCTAGTTATAATGGTTCCCTAGAAAGGTGCTCTGCGTAAATGTGTCCCTTGAATGTCCTAGGTGAGGATCTGGATAGGTCGAGTGGAGACCTTTGCCACAAGAAAACCGGCAGTGTATCTGCTTTACGAGATAAGGTGAAACAATTAGAAGGAAGAGATAAAACAGCGATGGAATGTTTCTTGATATGATTCGTTGATCTGTTTTATCCTGGTTGACAGTTAGCTCCGAGACACGGGAGAGGGAACATTGGCGCTCTACGACATTGTAAACACTTCTTACTGAGCTAGTGCTCGTGCAATGTAAACAGTAGTCATATTCGATAAACTTCCATGGGCTGTGTCAAATGATTAACATTTCTACTACGCTGTGATCATCACCACGAGTAGTGACTACTGGAGCCCTCCGGCTACACAAACTTCATAAAACCAGCAGCATAATTTCTCAATCTTCACTAAAGTAGTTCATCCACCCATTAGTGAAATGATTAGTGACGGAATCATTGCATCCCGCAACATAGATAAACACCAACATCTTCCACCTGTCGATGCACCTACAGCAAGACAACTGCGGCACTCGCAGGAATGTCAACGGGACCACACAAGGAGGAAGAGCACAACGACCAACGAGAGAAAATGGGGAAAGAACTACGTGTCGACGTAACCAAGAAGGAACCATCACCGCCAATAAGTAAGCTGCACTTCTAACTTACATACAACTATCGACAAAATGCCTTTCATATTATTTGTTCGACGTACAGACATAAATACAAGCAGGCTCCACCCAACAGCGCTAGGGAAACTTATTAGATGGAATGTGTGTCATTATTCACGCACACGATGTTACGTCTGCAGGGAAGAACAGTATGAAGACTTAGACTGTGTCATGCTTAACTGCAAATATCGTGGTGGTTCAGCATTATTCACAGACAAACCAAATTTGGAGGGCTATAATCCGAAGTCGTTCACTAGTACATGTTCTACCTATCGATGCACCTACAGCAAGACAACGGCGTCCTATTCCGAAGACGAACTGCTAACGGAATTGACGAGTTGCTGCCAAGTTGTTGCCATCAGGCGGTTTAGTAGAATTATAAACCTGAACAGGGAAAAGGTTACAAAGCGATCACAAGTTTGTGTTCTGACATATAGATCACAGTGACTCTAACAGTTTTTTTGTATGCATGGCGTTCGCTGTTAACGTGTATGTATCCTCTGTCTTCCAGTGCTACAACTGTTTGAGACTTGGACATGGCAGCAGACAGCGCAGGAGTAACACACAATATGCGGACTGCTCATGCCTTCTCAGAAGCGATGCCTGTGGGAGGGCCAATCAACCAACACGTATTCAGTGTATCGGAGGTCTCAGGGCTCTATCTCGAACCGGACACATGGATCATAAACACAAAGAAACTAACAAAGTTATGTCTCTTAATAATATTAACTTTAGAGAAGCAGCAGCTACAATCCGCTGCAACCAACCTATGTCATCACGACTACGCCGCAGAAGTAAGGAACGGTAACGGCAGCCGCCGAACCGAGAGCACGCTCAGCAGCAGTTGCAGCACTTGTCTGATCAACAGTAGATTGATTTATTCTTTTTTTTTTACTCTGTAGACTAGTGGTTAGAGAATTAGTAGTCGTTTTTGTTTTTGAGTAAGTCTTGTGAAAATCTTTCAGTAGGGCGGCTTCCTAGTGTAAATTTTCTCATCGCTAGACACTCCGTCATGCCACAAAGTTTCAATTTTGTGTTAGTGGACAGCATAAAATCTAGAACAGTGCATTCTAGTAAGAATATTTGTCTCGTGCAGTAACTTTTCGGTAAACAGAATGTCTAATAACAGCCGACCGGTGTTGCCATGCGGTTCTAGGTGCTTCAGTCTGGAACCACGTGACTGCTACGGTCGCAGGTTAGAATCCTGCTACACATTTTCCAGTCGTTAGTTACCTTTCGTTGCTGAAGCTAAAGTTAAGTGCCGTAGTGCTCAGAGCCATTTGAACCATTTTTTTTGGTCTAATAACAGGTATAAATCAACTTCAGTAGAGAAATTTGTTTCTGTTTAATAGAAAATCTGCACAGCAACTTTTAGTCTTTCTTTATTCTCCTTTCTTATATTTTTGTGTACATTTTAAACTCACTATCACCATTTGGGACGTTATTACTATATTATACACCGTACGGTATGGCTAGCGACAGTGCTTGTGACCGGACAGAAGGAGAGTTGGCTGCTGTTCGTAAACTGCTATAGGCTACCTTCGACAAGCTTCTAGCTAATGCTCGAGGTTTCAGTGACGTCGGGGCGCCAGTGATGAGTTTTGCAACACCTTTGGTGTCACTGGAATCCCCTGGTCACCCGGATGTCTCTGCGGCTTCTGTTGCGCAACATCTGATCGGTCCGTCCTCACTCCAGAGTTGGTGGCACACAGTGGTGGGTCGCCTGTCACTGTGCGAAAGACGAAAGAGAGAGTAGGTCGTGCGGCTGGCTGCCTAAGTCTTAGCAACAGGTACGTGCTGCAACCCAGTGTTGATGATAACTCTGAGCCAGCACGGGATGCCTCTCCTGTTGGGCCAGCGGTCAGTATTCCTGCCCGTCCGAACAAGTACAGAGGTTGGGTGTCCTTGAGATTGGGAGCTCCATTGTTAGGCGGGCGCTGGAGCCAATCAGAGAGAGAATAGCCAAGGCGGCAATGAATTCCAGTGTGCATTCGCTGTGTTTACCGGTAGGTCTCATCCGTGGTGTGGAGGAGCTCCTACCGGCTGCTACGAACGCACTCGTTGCAAGACCCTGCATGTAGTCAGTGGCAGATGTAGGCACGAATGACGCCTGCCGCTTCGCTTCTGCGGCCATCCTCGGATCATTTTAGCGGCTGGGTGATTTGTTGAACGCAAATAGCAACGCACGCGGGGCGCAGGCTAAGCTGTCTATTTGTATCATCGTACCCAGGATTGATCGCGGTCCTCTGGTTTGGAGCAGAGTGGAAGGTCTAAACCAGAGGTTCAGACGACTCTGCGACGGTATAGGATGGGAATTTCTCGACTTCCGCTATCGGGTGCTGAATTTTAGGGTTCCTCTTATTAGTTCAGGGGTGCACTACACGCAGGAAGCGGCTAGTAGGGTAGTGGAGTACGTGTGGTGTGCACATGGAGCTTTTTTAGGTTAGAGAATCCATACCTTGGGATCAAAGACGATATGCCAGTTAAATCAGCCACAGTGACTTCAGAGAATCTTGGTCCTCGCATATCAGAGATAGAAAAGATTAATATGATTTTAGTAAACTGCACGAGCATCCAAGGAAAGTTCTCAGAATTAGTATCGCATACTGAAAGTTATAATGCACTGATAGTAATGAGAACGGAAGGCTGATTGAAACCAGACGTCGATGACAATGAAATCTTAAGTTCAGAATGGAATATTTATCGTAAGGAAAGGTTAATCGCCAATGATGGCAACGTGTTTATTGCATTACAAGTTCGATGAAATCTAGCGTTTTTACCAAGGATTCTGAATGTGAATTAATCTGCGTGGAACAGAGTATCAAAGAACGGTAAAAAATGGTGATCGCATAGACCACCTGGGTCAGGATCTGCAGTTGTAGAGCACTTCAGACGGAATTTGCAGAATGTAATTAATACTCGTAATTTTCCTCATCGTTCCGATGTAATAGAGGGGAACTTCAACTTGCGAGGTATAGATTGGGAGCGTTATGCCATCAAAACTGGCGCCAGAGACAGGGAATCGTGTGGCACTGTTCTGGATGCCTTGTCCGAAAATTACGTTGAGAAGACAGTTAGAGAACTAACTCGTGAGGGTAACGTCTTAGACCTCCTAGTAACAAAAAGACCTGGACTTACCGAATTCGTTAACGTAGAGGAAGGTATCTGTGATAATAAGGCTGCGACAGCATCTACGACCACGGTTCCTACAAAGAATGTTAGTAAAGATGGGAGATATATTTGCTCAGCAAGGGCAACAGGATTCAAATTTCACAGTATCTTAGCAGTCAGCATCAAATATTCGGTGATGAGGACGAAGATGTGGAGAACAAATGGAAAAAAATCAAAGCCATCGTTCAATATTCCCTAGACAAGTATGTTCCGAGTAAGGTTTTAAGGGATGCCAAAGGTCCACCATGGTTTAATTGCAGTGTTAGCTCTACGGAAACAAAGAGCACTTCATCTCAGATTCAAGAGAAATGAAAAAACTAGTTGCCAAAGAAGAAGAAAGGAGCTGAACGAGGCTAAAATGAGAGTAAGGAGAGCAATGAGATAATCGTTCAATGATTTTTAAATTAACCCTAAGAGATTTTGGTCGTATTTAAAATCAGTCAGTTTGTCAAAACCATCTATTCATTTTCTCAACGACCACACCGGTCGAACGGAAGATAACAGAGGGAAGGCCGAAATACTGAATTCGGTCTTCCGGTGTTGTTTCACGTTGGAAAATCGTAACACTGTTTCTCCTTTCAATCATCATTCGAACGTCGAAATGACAGATATTGAGATAACCGATCGCGGAATTGGGAAGCAGCTACAATCGCTTAGTAACGGAAAGTCTTCATGACCAGACGACATACATGTAAGATTCTATAAAGATTATGAGAAAGAACTTGCACCCCTTCTAGCAGTAATTTATCGTAGATAGCTTCAGCAACGAAATGTAACTAACGACTGGAAAAATGTGTAGCTCATTCCTGCTTTTAAGAAAGGCCGTAAGACAGAAAACACAATTATAGACCTATATCATTGACGTCAATCTGTTGTAGAATTATGGAACATGTTTTATGCTGAAGAATTATGACTTTTTGGAAAAGGAACATCTCTTCTATAAATATGAACATGGATTCCGCAGACAGAGATCCAGTGAAACTCAGTTTTCTCTGTTCCTCCGTCAGATCCACAGCGCAGTGGACAACGGTGCTCAGATTGATGCCGTGTTCCTTGATTTCAGTAAGGTATTTGACACCGTCCTGAATTGCCGTTTAATGAAAAAAATACTACTTTATGGAGTTACGGAGCCGTCTTGCAGTTGGATACAAGCCTTTCTTGCAGATAGAAATCAACACGTTGACCTTAATGGAACTAAATCGACAGATGTAAATGTCAATCCGGAGTACCACAGAGAAGTGTTATAGGTCCGGTGCTGTTTACAATATATATTAATGATATAGTAGAAAGCGTCGGATTGTCTTTAAGGCTAACCGCAGATGATGGGAATGGCTCTGAGCACTATGGGACTTAACATCTATGGTCATCAGTCCCCTAGAACTTAGAACTACTTAAACCTAACTAACCTAAGGACAGCACACAACACCCAGCCATCACGAGGCAGAGAAAATCCCCGACCCCGCCGGGAATCGAACCCGGGAACACGGGCGTGGGAAGCGAAACCGCAGATGATGTAGTTGTCTATACCAAAGTAGCAACGCCAGAAAAGAAATCCACTAGTGTACAGCTACACTATTGATGATTGATGACAAACAGGTGAAGACAGCGGCTGCCATAAAGTATGTAGGCGTAACTTTCCAGAGCGATCTTAAGTGGAGTGACCACATAAAACAGACGGTGGGAAAAGCAGACACCAGATAATAACTCATGGGAAGAATGGTAAGGTATGTAACTCATCCACGAAAGAAGTGGTCTATAAGGCGCTTGTTCGCCCGATGTCAATCCGGATTGACATTTCCCACCTCTAATACATCATGCCCAATTACATCACCGCCAAAACGCAAATTCTCTGCACCATTTGAACCAACTATAACTCTGTCTTCCTCTTGCTCCAATGTGTCCCCACCACAGTATCAAAGACTCAAAACAACAGAGTGATGTTTAGAACTATCGTCTTGATAGCAAGTGTAATTCTGGCTGTGATGAATGGTGTGTTGTACCAGCAGGCTACTAATGGTCCCACTCAGATACTACCAACAATGTCAATTTAAAATATGTTGATCCTACTCCTCACATCCCACACCTCACCCAGTGGAAAGCAAAATTCGCTCAAGCCAAACAAAGGAACCCACGGAAATTTCTGATCGAGAGTAACGTAGAAATTTGTGCCATCACCGAAACATGATTAAAATCGAACGAACCGTTCCCTCTCCTGGGCTACTCTGTCCTTAGAGAACATAAGAGATGATGCCTGAGACGATGCATCGATGTTAGTAAAACAAGATATCCACATTTCTGTAGTTATTATTGGCACTCTGCATGATACATTGCAAATGGTGAAGGACCTCCATCTCAATTTCGTCTCAGCATACAGAGCATCTAATAACAGATATTCTAGATAACAGTTAACAACAGTAACTAACTCCATCACCAGACCCTTCTGCTACAAGGTGGCTTTAACGGCCGTTGTACACTGTGAGGATGCAGAAATGCTAAAACAATGGGAAAAATTTAAGTGGTGGTACTACATTTACAGTCCTAAACGATGGTCCACCAACACGAAAAGTCTGATGAAATGAAGTGCCTAGGCCAGTAGACTTGAGCACAGCATCGCTGGGCGCTCTACCGGAAAAACGTTTGAAGTGTCACAGTATACTTTAGATTCGTATCATCTACCAACTGGAGTCTATACGGAACACATACGGAAAAAAAATCGAACATCGAAACTGAGAATCCCAGCAGAGACTATGGCATCTTGGTCTCGCTCATCAATGAAGCAATGGAAGTCCCAGTACCTCAAAAAAGGGCATATGCGATACTCGTAGGCCGTCACTTGATTGTGGGGTTCAGAATGTTACGCAGTCCTCGTGGAAAGAAAGAGAAGCCTTAACGAAATACAAAACACTCTCTAATCGTAGAAGCTTGATTGATTTTAAGAAAGAACAAACTGCAGCTAAAAAAATATTCAAGTACAAAAAAAGAAAATCGTGCCCAAATATATACACTGCAGTTTGTAAAGAAACACCTTTAACCAGGATCTTCAATGTAATAAACAAACATAAAAGACGTTGTGACAATTGGCATACACACACAATCACCATGCGACGAACTTTCAGAATTGTTGTTGTGTATGATAGCGCTATCTGCCGTGATGCACCAAAAAGACGAGGCTGAATACAAAGACAACAACACCTTAGTCACACAACCCATTTGCGCAGAAAGAACTCCAGATTGCGCTTTCCAAAGGGAGTGGTACTGCACCTGGTCCGAATTATACTGACTACCCAGTGCTAAGACAAATCACACACAAAGGGAAACTGCTGCTGCTCAAAATTTACAACAGAATATAGACTCAAAAGATCAAAATTGGTTGGCTGAAAACACTTTCGTGTCACTCCATCCACACATAGGGAAAAATATGTGATAAACCCCAATCGAGAAAATTGAGGATGCGTTAGAACACGATCAGCTTGGCTTTGGGAAAGGTAAAGGCAGCAGAGAGGCTGTTCTGACGTTGCGGTTGATAATTGAAGCTAGGCTAAAGAAAAATCAAGACACGTTCATAAGATTTCTCAGAGTGGAAAAAGCGTTCGATAGTGTATGATAAAGATCTTAGAAATTCTAAGGAGAATAGGCGTAAGCTAAAGGGAAGGACTGGTAAATATACATGTTCAAGAAAAAAGAGGGAATAACAAATGTGTAAGAGCAAGAACGAAGTGCTCGGATTAAGAAGGGTGTAAGACAGGAACGTAGTCGTCCTTACTGTTCCATCTGTAAGTCGAAGAAGCAATGATGGAAATAAAAGGTTGAAGACTGGAAATAAAGTCCAGGCTGAGAGGATATCAATGATTATATTCGCTGCTGACATTGATATCCTGAGTGAAAGTGAAAAATAATTACTGGATCCGTTGAACAGAATGAACAGTCTAATGAGTACAGAATATGGATTGAGTGTTCATCGAAGAAAGACAGAGGTAATGAGAAGTAGCAGAAATGGGAACAGCGAAAAGTTTAACATCAGAATTGGTGGTCACGAAATAGATGAAGTAAAGGCGGTCTGCTACCTAGGCTGCATAAGAACCAATGACCCACGGTGCAAGAAAGAGATCAAAATCAGTCTAGAACTGGTAAAAAAGGGCATTTCTGGCGAATAAAAATGGTTCAAATGGCTCTGAGCACTATGGGACTCAACTGCTGTGGTCATCAGTCCCCTATAACTTAGAACTACTTAAACCTAACCAACCTAAGGACATCACACACACTCATGCCCGAGGCCGGATTCGAACCTGCGACCGTAGCAGCAGCGCGGATCCGGACTGGAGTGCCTAGAACCGCACGGTCACAGCGGCTGGCTCTGGCGAAGATAATTATCAAACATCATCTTAATTTAAGGATGAAATTTCTGAAGAAGTGCATTTGGAGAAGAGCAGTGCATGGTAGTGAAACATTGACTGTGGGGAAACTGGAGCAGAAGAAAATCGAGGCATTTGAGATGCGGTGTTACAGACGAATGCTGAAAATTAGGTGGACTAATAATGTGAGGAATGACGTGACTTTGCGCAGAATCTGAGGGGAAAGGAATATCTGGAAAACACTGATAAGAAGTAGGGACAGGATGATAGGACATCTGCTAAGATCAGAGAATAGTTTCCATGATGCTAGAGGGAACTATAGAGGGTGAAAACTGTAGAGGAAGACAGAGATTGAAATAAATCTAGCAAATAAGTGAGGATGTAGGTTGGAAGAGCTACTCAGATATGAAGGGGTTGGTACGGGAGACGAATTCATAGCGGGCCGCATTAAACCAGTCCGAATACTGAAGACCCAAAAAATACAGAAATAAATTTTTTTTTAAAAAAATAAGAATATCGAATATCGGCCAATCATCTTTTACACTGCTCGGTGACGGTAATGGAATGATTCTTAAACGGTCTTTGGACTGGCGGAGTGAAGAAAAGAAAATGTTATCGTTAAAACAGCTGGGATTTGGAACAGGAAAAGGAACAAATGAAATCGTTCTATGATTAGTTGCTGGTATACAACTAAATTTCTCTTGAAATAATTATACGAGATTGCGTTCATAGACTTGACTAAAGTATACGTTAACATCTTTTAATCTTAGGGGAAAACTGGAGAAACTTCAGATGTCAAAATCATTCCTGCGTAACTCTCTAAGCTTTCGGAATAATAGGAGACAGTCATTTTGCAACACGGAACTACAATGGGACCCACAGAACTAGCAGAGGACTTCAGCAGGCATCAGTCATGGCTCCCTTATAATTCATTCCCTATATTGCAGCCCTTCATGACTTCTTTGGCAATGAAATCCAAGTATTACTGTATGCAGACGACGTATGCATATATTCCAAGACAGTACTCTTCGATGTTGTTAGCTGAAAATGAACACCGCTCTCGTACTTCTTCATGAGTGGTTCAAATAAAGTAGCTTTGAAATCTCTGACAGCGAGCGTTTTTAGTGATCTTTACTCACCACATGAGTCCACTTGTACAACAATGCAACAATGTAACTGGAACAACGAAACAACATAGTGTCTTGGGATGACTATCGTTGATAATCTTTTTTTAGATTGGCTCATTATATAGTGGGCTTCTGATCTGTTCACAGCGATGAATTTATGCTGGTTGGTAACAGGGGCACCCTTTTACTGTGTGTCAGTATGCTCCAAAAACTAGACACAATGCAGTACAAAGTCTTGCATATCGTTACTGTGGTGCTCATGTCAACCTCAACCAAAGTATTACTGGTAGAAACGAATGAACTACCGTTAAAGGTACGAGAATATTCCTGTGCAATAAATACCTCATGCGGCTCAATTTGGACGAATTTGGGCCCCTATAGGAAAATAGACAAATAAATCCAGGAACTAACGTCTTATTGTACCTGCTGAAGATACAACCTCCAATCGCTTTGGCTGAACACGTGGAGATGTGCGCATGAAGACTCGAATTGTGGCAAAATTTTCTGCCGCAGTACAACGCATCATACGAAACGTTGACTCTGCGGATGGATGACAAGAACAATTTAATGTTTCAAAACCAGAACCCAACTAACGCAACGCAACAAAAATCCTTTGTCACTACCACAATGCGTATGTAGTGCATACAGATAGGTCCAGCTCTAGTGACGACGCTGTACGAGCTGGGTCCACACTCCACTATTGTGACAGCCGACCTGTTGGTCATTTTGGAGCCCTGCTGTTCTCACAGACACGAGAGCAGGTACGATAGTCATAATCTACGATAGTATATCAACCCTACAACTGATTAGAAGCCATCATAAGAGTTGTAAGAACTCTATAGTTGCAGCAGTTATCGATGTTGTGTTTCGGATGCAGAGTAACTATTGCAACATACTAATGGTATGGATGAAGGTTTAAACGGAAACTGTCCTATTTGCCATGACGATTTTAAGGAAATTTTGACCATAAAAGTGAATGAAGTTGCAAATTTGTTAAATACACTCAATCTCTGTAATACCTATATAGTCATATTCATTGTAAGATTGTTTGAAATCAGTAAGAGCACAGAGGAGTCAATGTGTGTTGAACAGTCTGGTAATGTACTTAGATAAAAAGGATGGAAGGTCGCCTGCCGTGTAGTGAAGGCAGCGTTATTTAAAAAGTATTTCTGTAGTAATATGTTTTGAGATAAGATATTGATAAAATGAGATTACATTAACGGAAAAATGATAAAAGCCAACTTTCTTACATTTGTAACTGCGTAGCTGCTTATTCTTGGAAGTTGCGTATGGTTGATTTTGGTGTAGAAATTTTGTAATTTAGCACGTGGCTACAAAGCTGAAAGAAGTGACAAGGAAGGCAATTGCGTATAGGAGAGTTATTAAGAAATATTTTTCTAAGTTGTCTAGGATCGACAATGGTACGAAAATATGTAGTGTTGTCGTGGCTTAGTAAAGCATAGTTAACTTTGGAGTCTTTATTATTCTTTATTATTCGTCGAGATCAGATCCGCATTTTCATTTTTACGCATTGAAAGTTGTGTATTGAAAAGCACTTTTGACAAATGATAAGATACTGTCTTAAAGGAGTTTTGCCAGAAAGGGGGATTCGTTAATTGTTATGTTCATTTCCTGTGTAATTATTCTTAAACTTCTGTTACAGTGATGGTTTGCAAGACTAAAGATAAAGCTTAGCAATATTCAGGGTTAACATTTTAATCTGAGTCAAACTGTTTTGCAGGCAAATGGCATATCTAAATTTCATTCAGACGAATTAGTTTCTCGCAGACGAATTGTTCCATATACCGGTTAGTGTGGATTTTGCACCGCGAAGCATCAGCTCCACATATTTCCGTTCAATATTAAATTTCTACGCAGTCCTGTTGCCTCGCAATTTAGATATCAAAATATCTTTAATACGTTTCCTAGAAACCAACTTGACATTTACAAAGACTCCGGGATACCTTTAAATGAACAAGTAGTTGTCCTAGTAAAGCAAACATCTCTACATGGAGCTACTAAAGATGATAAACTCCCCCTCAGAAAAATGATACCCATGCTTAGAAAGCGGTTGTCATCGTACTAGCAAAAGAAATGGTACAGGACATCTAAAATGAAAGGCAGTCCCGACGCACTACTTCATCCCACGATTCCAAGAATATCTTGATATAAAAAGACACAAACATCGAGGAGCTTCACAACAGTTATAGCACGGTTGAAATTCAAATGATGATATGTATGCACTGGGTTTATTCGGTTCTTTTTCCGTAAGTGGTAATAGTGATTTGTTACGAGCAAGGAAAGACGAAGAACATTAAGGACGGAATTGCACGGTATCGGAATGCTAATCAGTGGTACGAACTGTGACTCAATGTGCACGTCATTCCGTCTCCCAGCTGCTGTCAGTAGAATAGCTGTCGTAAATCTGATACAGCTTACGGTGCAGTGACCAGAAAAGACGCTCGATGCGTCGTCAACCGAGAACCTATTCTTTTTAAATGATTCCTTGAAACCAAACTTCCTTCATCTATCAGAGGAGTCCCTAGTGCCGCAATATAGATCACAGAGGAATAAATGTTTCAACACACGTACAGAAATGTCGCGCAAAGCAACGCCACAAAGTTATGACTGTAAGCTTCACAGTGTCTTGTGCTGTACTGGTTCTGATTGCACTCAGCGTAAGCTTCATCTACCACAAGAGACCAGTATAGCATCTTGCACTGCTGGCAAAGCAGATACCAGTTAATTTGGTAACCAGTTGCAAATAAGTATTATTTAAGTGAAGGATGGCAAAGTAGACAGCCCGATGAGTAAGTAACACTGAATAAAATTGCCAATTATAGATTTTTTATAAATTGTGTAGTGGAAAAATTATTGCAGGAACACGAACACAGTGGAATCAATGAACAAAATATCTAAGGTTTAAGAACATAGCTGATGAACCATGTGGCTCAAGCGAGACCAGAATAAGGAAGAAAGCAAGAGCATTATATATAATTACTAAGTTGTGTATGTATTTCAAACTTTTCCGGAGATTCTGTGAGCAAAATCCGGGTCGGATTTTTTGAAGGACAGGAGATTGTTGCACCACGAAATAATGTACTTGCAGCTAACCAGAAATTCAGACACCTTCCCTGACAACGTAAGAAGCAGGAGAAAGCAGGCCAAGCCATAACAGCCAGTCAGAATGACAAGAAGGGGAGTCCGCTGATATCGCGAATGTTACGGGTGCACCACAAGCTGGTTACCTCACTCTTGGCACTCCAGTGGCCATATTATGTATCCACCAAGTAGACGAATCAGCTGCGACGCGGATGGCCAAATTTCCTTTTGATGAAAGAGAAACACCGATGTCAGTTGCATGAGGGTATTG
The DNA here is from genome assembly GCF_023864275.1 of Schistocerca cancellata. Lineage (NCBI taxonomy): Eukaryota > Metazoa > Arthropoda > Insecta > Orthoptera > Acrididae > Schistocerca > Schistocerca cancellata. Next base: position 343,291,840 of record NC_064631.1, on the reverse strand, counting down.
AACTAATTCAGTGATGAAACGTAAAAATTGATGCCAGTGGCCAGATTTCTCAATTTACTCGAGAGTTAGCTCCGCTCTCCCTCCAACTCCTCCGCCATCCTCATTGCTCGCAGCATTTACCATGATCCCCACAAAGCATGACTTCCACAAAAAGCCGGGCCTATGGTGCAGCCGCACAGAAGATATGGAGTGCCATCAAGGTATATATGCGATAATGACAAAGGACAGATTGTTATAACACAGACACTGTTAACGAGTATCTCGAAAATGGCGGAGCTGGTCAAATGTTAACGTGCTGCTGTCGTCAGCATCTAAGGAAACAGGTAGAAGGACAGTGAAACTACCACTAGGCGCTCCATGGTTGGACGTCCATGACTCTGTACGGAACGAGGGGTTCGGAGGATTGTCTGCTCTGTAAAGAAGGCTAGATGGTGACATGTGGCATTCCTGCCGAAAGAGCACAATGCTGGTGGACGCACAAGTGTTTCTGAGCACACCGTTCATTGCACTCATCGGGATTCGACCGTCTATTAATGGAATAGTGTCAGCTCATCGGGTGAATCACATTTCTGCTGCACTACCAAAAACACCATCGTCGAGGTGAGTGGCGGCTCGAAACGTGCAGCGCACCTCGGAGGCATGCTGGTGAGAGCAGTATTGTGCTATGGGAGATATTCTTCTGCGCTTCCATGAGACCTGTGATAGTAATCGAACATTCACTGACAGTTGCGAACCACCTTTATCCCATCATGCTTGACCTCTTCTCGACGGCGAATTTATCTTTCGGTAGTAGAATTGTCTGTGTCTTGGAGCCAGAACCGTGCCACAGTGATTTGAGGAGCATTATAGTGATCTCACGTGGTTGTCTCGGCGACCAAATTCGCCTAATGTAAATCCTATGAAACTATCTGTATCGCTATCGGGAACCCTCACCGCTGTACAAATCAGCGGCTCGTTATGTACAGGAATTACACGACCTGTGCGTAGACATCTAATGTCAAATACTTCCAAAAACCTTCCAAGAAACTTTCGGATCCCTGGTACGCAGAATCAGTGACATATTTCATTCCAAAGATCCTATTAAGCACATGGTCGTAATATTTTGGCTCATAAGTGTATACATGAAGAAATACCGATGTCAGCTGCTTGAGGGCATTGAAATTATTCAGTGGTAACAAGTCAAAATTTGTACCGGAATGGAACTCGAAGGCGGCTTCACGTGAGCGGTCTCCTTAACTATTTTGGCTATCTGAACATGCTTCCCATACAACCCAAATCCTCAACTTGTTACACACTACTTCCATATTGCCCCCCTCCCCCCCCCCTCCCCCTTGTCCGTCATCCTCATTGCTCGCAGCATTATCACGATTCCTGCAAGAGATCGAAACTGGGGTGCATCCACACTCAAGAGATCATGAAATGCCATCAACGTGTGTATATTATTATAAGTAATGTCCGAAATATTAATATATACATACACGGCTTGGCGTGATTTCCCTATCCAGGTTACAGCGATGCTATGAGTTGATGGCGAAGGAATCAGTACGGCAGCAATTTTTAATGGCGATATCTTCGTCTCCAGGCGATTAACGTGAAGGAGGGACCTATGTTGCCTGTCAACTGCCCATGTAGCTGCATGAAATTCCCTGTCGAAGAACAAAACCTTTCCTGGGAACTCAGGTCCTGTTGGCCACAGTGTGGCCACTCACGCTGACTCCAATCCGAAGGACTTAGGTGTTTTCGATCAGCGGGACACTTGAGGGATTAGCTAAGGGGCAACTGCTCCTCTATTAGCATTACTTCAAATGGTTCAAATGGCTGTAAGCACTACGGACTTACCATCTGAGGTCATCAGTCCCCTAGATTTAGCACTATTTAAACCTAACTAACGTAAGGACATCACACACATCCATGCCCGAGGCAGGATTCGAACGTGGAACCACAGCAGCAGCGCTGTTCCGGACTGAAGCGCATTGAACCGCTCGGCCACAGCGGCCGGCCAGCGTAACTGACATGCGAAGTAGTCTCGCCACCTCAGCTGTCAACACTGCTACGTCAAATATGTTTACCGGTTGCATACTACGTTGTTGCAAACTTTTACGAAAGATATGCCTAGTAGTTGACTGGAAGGACATGTTAAGAGTGATGGGCTTTTGTAAACACCAGGCATCGTCAAACCTAAACCGTTATTATCAGAGCCAAGAAGTGCTGTAATCTTAGGAGGCGGACGGAATACACATCTGATCTCACGTTTCTTAAAAACCGTATCTCTTTTGACAGACACGTTCATGCGAAGAACAAACGGCCGCGGAGTTTCTGTGTGCAGATGTCAGTTTGATCCGGCTGAAGACCAGACAAAAACTTTAACTTTTAATACGTCGGGAAAGCCTACATAGTCACATCTAATGCCTCTACAGGGAGCAGATGGTTCAATGCGTCAGGTTGTTTGATAAAGTTCGTAAGGAGACAGGGAAACTGCTGAGTGCCCTCGTAACTAGTATTATACCAAAATTTTCCAGATTTGTCCATTACATTAATACGAGAAAGTCCATTAGTGTTAAGAGGCGAGGGCTATTTTTGGCTTATAGAACACATATGTTTTACACATAGACAATTTTATTGTGCATCCAAAGGTTTTATCTTCATTTAGAGATTTCATCACTGCTGTCTACAATATCTTGGGGGTTGGCCCATTTTTCTTCTTGGGCATTATCAGACTAGTTACGTAGAAATCCTGCTAGTTGGCTCTCTAAATTTCAGCATCTTTGCGTCAAGCCTTGATATCGGGAAATGATACTTGTGGACGGACTGAACAACTGGAGAATGTCACGGTTTTCGTAATGGAAAAAGGCTTAAAATTTGCACCCACACCTAAAAGTGTTCTTACCATGGAATTTATTCCTTCTGTTGAGTAAGCAGCAGAAAAGGCAACGCTACCGTTTTAATCTCTAAGCCCGTTTATCTGAATAAGGTGTATGATTTACTTAAGGAGCCGTCATATGGTATATTACAGAAGGATCCTACGGATCGAATAAAACGGTCAAGGATTTCACTTCTGAGGGAGAGCTAATTACCTGAGGACGTTATTAACAAACTTCGTCCTAGTGCGGACGTTCCACCTAGATTATACGGATTGCCGAAAGTCGATAAAGAATGCTCCAGTTACGTCCGATTGTTAATAATTTGGATTCAACGACTTACAATTTCGTAAAATTTCATTTCGTGTTTAAAGTTGCTTCGTCTTTGTCTCTCTGATTTGCTTGTCAGTTTCGATGTGGTCTCTCTTCTTACTCGGGTTCCTCTTGTAGGGTCATTGATTTTAATTAATGAAAAACTAGATATTGAAATGATGAGGCTCTGCCGTCATGTACCAACGTTCACCTATGTTTTACTCAATGACAAATATTTTGAACAGACGACAGTGTGGTTATATCCCCCATAGTCGCTAATCGTTTAATGGAGGACTTCGAGGGTATGGCTCCGAAAACATCTTTTTTTAGGCTTACTTGTTTTTTGAGGTATGTGTCGACATATGATTCTTGTTTGGACACGTGGAATAGATTCATTGCACCGGTTATTGGACCATTTTAACTGTCTTGATCCTATCATCAAACTCACAATGCTAACTGAAAATGAAGGGAAGTTACCCTTTTTGGGTGTACTGCTTTATTAAAACCATGACTGAACTCTTGGATCCAGAATGTCTTGGAAACCAAAATATACTAACAGAGATTTACCTACTACCTGCTGCTATCCACTGTTTCGACGTACAAAAGTCCTACGGACTGTGATCAAAAGAGCGTATGCTATCACGGATGCTGAGCTGCAACATGTTAAGGACGTGTTTAATCATAATGGCTATACGGACACAGAGATTCGACGTGCTACTGAATTTGGACCATTACCTAAATCATGTGAAGACACTTTTAGTCCTGTGGCTTTCCTTGCATATGCTGGGAAGGTGTCAGCCAAGATAGGTAGGATTTTGAAGAAACCAGATGTTTATTCCGTCCGCATCCTGTTAAGGACGCTGTAGGTTTGGGGAAGCCTGGCGTTTACAAAATACCATGTAAGTGAGGTAAAATATACATTGGCCAAACTATTCGTACCCTTAATGACAAGTGTGTTGATCATCACCATACCCGATTATTAGAGCCTGAAAAATCTGCCGTGGCTGGGCACTGTCTTACAGAGCGACATAGGGTGCTGCACAATGAGACAAAAGTGGTTGCAAACGCCTCTCATTACTGGAAGCGTCTTTTATAATAATCTGTCGAAATCAGATAGTATTATTAATTGCTATCATGGATATCCGCTAAGTAAAACTCGCAATCTTATTGTATCAGATATCAAGAAACATCACCATCTTAATGGGGCGGCTATGAGTAATAGTTTTTAACGATATCGTTATTCAACAATATTCATCACTGGAGGCGCTGCACCTCTTCATGCTCCAGGGGACGGCAGCAACGATGGGACGCTTGCGCATTAACTTGGCGCATGTGCTTTGGTATTTTCGCTGCCTGTAAAGGTTGCGTCGTTCAGGCATTGAATCAGTTATGGCGAGAGCGGCTTAGTTTTTCTCACCTGATGATGGGGGCCAGGTGGATCGCGGATCTATTGTGTTCAGATGACAGTTCGATCCGGCTGAAGACCCGACAAGAATCTGATCTGTTAATACGCTTGGAAATCTACATAGTCACTGAACTGTATCGTCTCACAGACTGAGGGCCAAGGATAAACAAGGTTAAACCAAAACTTACCATGAGAAGTTGATGGAAGATACCGATTCTCCTAAGGTAACTCATGAGGAAGACACAAGAGTAATTGAAAATGGAAAATTCTCTTTTCTAGTACGTAAAGTTGTTTTAGAAGGCCTAGTTACGATCAATATCATTAAACAATGGATGAATATAACAAATTATATTGCTATTCAATTATGATACTATATTATGGAAGGATGAAATTCATGAGGATTCCAGTCTTCATTAAAACAGTGCATAAGTGTGAAACAGGGACCCTAGAATGCTATCGACAAGCAACGAAAAGGAGCTGAAATTGGTGCTGTAGAAATATCGTAAAGAATATCAGTCTACAAGCGAAGTACCAACTGCAGAGGTACATGCCAGAAGGGACAGATTTATTGGTATATCTAGTATAACAGCCAGAACACTTTAATTCAGCGCTGCAAGAAGCTGTGGCGGCTCAGGCAAAGATAAGAATGTACAAGAGAGATTGGGGAACATTTTTACAGTAGACGTATGTCGAGATGAAAATTTTTAAGAGGGGAAGAGATGTCATACGGAATGAAGACAAATGAAAGGTTTCAAAAGATCAAAAGCATAAAAATCTTGAGGTATCAGCTAAGAGAAACCAGCAATTTTAATCCGAAGTTAACCTGCAGCTGGAACTTGGGTTTGCGAAGCTGCCACTCCTCGAAACTAACAGACTTAATAGTCAATAAACATTTGTTAAATGTTCGTAATCAAATAGGATATAACCGACGCTGTGGGTTCTGATTTTTTTCGTTGAAGGAATAAAGGACAGAGACTGATTTCATATGTAGTCGATCGCGACGTTACTAAGCTAGGACTGCTGACTTTGTTTGGATGAGGATGGGTTTGGAAGAAACTTGTCGATTTCCGAAGAACCCATCCCAGGAATCGCGATCAATGGTTCTGAGAAATAAGAAATAAACTGCATCGATGTGGATTTGGATCCCTTGCGGCAGCGATTCAGTGTCTTAAGCAATACGACTCCTCGCTTTGGGCGTGACATTGAAAGAACTACTAAACAAGTTGGTCTGTTCCCTAGTTCAAATGCCTCTGAGCACTATGGGACTTAACATCTGTGGTCATCAGTCCCCTAGAACTTAGAACTACTTAAACCTAACTAACCTAAGGACATCAGACACATCCATGCCCGAGGCAGGATTCGAACCTGCGACCGTAGCGGTCACGCGGTTCCAGACCGACGAGCCTAGAACCACACGGCCACACCAGCCGGCTCCCTAGTCTGCTGTGTAATGACTACAGCTAATACACCATACAGCTGAGCATAATATTAACTAGGAAACCTTTCTCCTGAAACCTGCATGAACTACATCGGCATGGGTGCACTGCAAATGTGGAGAAAATCACGCATTTCACTCTGTGAACACAAAAACAAAATTATTAATTTTCCAGTTTTTATTAAGGGCGTAGTGCGACAGAACTGATTAAACAGTATCTCCCACCAGCCGCTTCTGATCAAGGCTGTCGTGAGGTTTACCTTGGACGTAAGGCAAATGCTGGAACAGCAAATTCCTTCAAAATATATCCTATTAGGAAAGAGGAAAGGACACAAAGAGTTAATTTTTGTCACATCTTCATGTTTTATTTCACTCAGAATACTAAGTAAATTAAAGCTAGTTTCATTCATATATTGAATCCGTGGACATAATTTCATTAATTACGTGAGAAGTAAAACGCCTTCAGTCACAAATGTGTAAATTATTGTATTACTTATATATTATTGTGTCCTACTTATCAATTATCTTGACTATGCAGCCATGGTTCATGGCAATACTTTTTATTTACAGTTCCGTCCCCAGGCTGTTTTCTTGTACGTTCAGTGTATGTGCCCTCCGTAGCAAGGCTCTGTGTGCAGGATGTTGGTGTGTGGTAAGATGTCGTGATGAGTTGTCTATTGTTATCTCTGTGTATGTGTGTCTTGTCTATGCTAAATACACGTCTACGTCTTTGTAGGAGTTCGACAATTCGAAGATCAAGAAAATATATGCTCTTGATGCCCTCATTCTCTATTGTGAATTTAATATCTTAGCGAAGAAACGATTATTGTGTATAATACTTCTATCTCATAAATGGTGACATCATATAGCGACAACGTTTCAACAGGCCTCCCGTAACTTATTATTTTATTTTTGAGCCAACTGGCACATGGATTATGCCCTTTCCGTTGGTAACTTTTGCATTAAAGGTAAAGAAGTCAAAGGTGAAGTAATTGTGTGATATTAACTGCAATCCCTCAGTGAGTTTTGATATTTATGAATTTAGAAAATAATTTTCTTTAAAGGAAACAATAGGCTTCAAAAGAAAAATAGAACTAGAAATATGTTGATGCCTTGATGATACTTTATGGCACAAGGTAGGAGATTGAATAACTACATACAATACTTCCACAAAAAGATAAAACTGACATTAGAGTATGAAGACACCAAATGCATAAATTTTCTGGGTCTTAGATTTACCAACTTCCACCTAACTTTTAATTTCAGCTTACATGCTGTCCCGCACACACAAACGTGCAGAGTTGAGGGCCATGCTCCAGAATCCACACTCACTTAACTCAGAGGGAAAAAACTTAAGACTGAATTGGACGCAATAAAAAGTATTACCACGATAGCTATAAACTCTGAAAACATTGACAATTTAGTTGTACAAGTATTCAAAAATAAGACAAAAATTGCCACGTTATCAAGCAGGAGGTAATGCTTGCCCATTTCCATACCTAGGCCTAATTTCACAAACATGCTAACCCATTAAAAACAATATAAACATTTGCATTCTCCATTAAAAATTAGATCACTAGTCCACAACGTAACCAAAAATTCTACAATACTGCATCGTATGGAACAACACGCAGCTGTTATCAATAGTCCTGAGTACTACGTAGGTTAAAGAAGCGAAAATTTCAATACTCGTTTCCCGAAAAGGATTAATGTTGTGGTGTCACCGCCAGACACCACACTTGCTAGGTGGTAGCTTTTAAATCGGCCGCGGTCCGCTAGTATACGACGGACCCGCGTGTCAGTAATTGCAGACCGAGCGCCACCACACGGCAGGTCTAGAGAGACGTACTAGCTCTCGACCCAGTTGTACAGCCGACGTTGCTAGCCATGGTTCACGGAGAATTACGCTCTCATTTGCCGAGACGATAGTTAACATAGCCTTCAGCTACATTTGCTACGACCTAGCAAGGCGCCGTATTCAGTTGCTATAATATTTATGTATCATCAAGAGCGATGTTCTACAAATGTTGATTAAAGTTAAGTATTCCAGAAGCTACGTACTTTTCTTTATAGCATTCATTACGTATCCTGTTTCAGACCTCACGCCAGCCTGCGTGAGCTTATAGCGTGCATTTCGGCCTCCTCTAAAAACAGTGTAGGCAATTCTGCCGACACTTCAAATGTTTTCAGATTTAATCACTTTGAAATATGTGACGCTGAACAGCTTATACTAAAACTAAACGCGTTATCGACAGGATAAAAATAGTTTGATAGTACTATCCACCGATGCCAAAGGTAAGACACTATGTCTGTTAGAAAAGTGGGATATGTACGTTCACAATCTCACACAACTTGAATCTATGTTAAACGGAAAGACAACTTTCCCTAGTCATTGATATTCTGGTGATTTTAAAGACTTATATCAAATTTATTTCCTTACATATGTCAGTATATTGAAATTTTTATATCTGACAGTACATAATGAACTTCACCTTTGGTCTGAAGTAGTCTGATATGTACAAACGAGGATGCGCCTCGGATGACGGGATCTGTGATTACAAAATTGGTAAATCGATGTCTGACGGCGTTAAAATATTCCTGGACTTTTCCCTAAGTGTTTCAATAACTCCGATCATAATTTCCACCAACTGATTCGCGAGTAACAAAGCCTTGCATGTAACCTTCTCACAAACCCAACATACATTTAACATCATTTCACTCAGCTAACAGCTGCATTAAAACGATTTGCAAACCTGGTGATGGACCCACAGGGTCCGAAATGGATTGTGTAATTCAATAAAACACGGAAAAATATATTCCGACGCGAGACGTTTTATTCATAATTCCTATGTAAATGAACACCTCATTTCATCAGCGAAGTTATTGCATATCTAGTGTAATTTTCTATACGTTAAAAGCAGACAAATAGCATTAGTGCACTTAGTACTGGTAACTACAACCGTCGGTCATACCATCGCTATTGGCATCTACTCTAGACAACACATATGTTCGGTATATGTAGTAATTAGCTTTCAGATTAAACGAAACAAGTGAGCAAGCTCAGAGTGACCAAGCTCTGTTATGCACAGGTGCTTCTAGTCAATATGTACATAGAACAACTATCTCAAACTGAAACATACTACGACGGCTTTTAACAACGTTCATAGCAATATAACCGACGTTGGGAAAAGTTTTAATCTACTACTGAGTCGGCTGCGGTGGTCTAGCGGTTCTAGGCGCTCAGTCCGGAACCGCGTGATTGCTACGGTCGCAGGTTCGAATCCTGCCTCCGGCATGGATGTGTATGATGTCCTTAGGTTAGTTAGATTTAAGTAGTTCTAAGTTCTAGGGGACTGATGACCACAGATGTTAAGTCCCATAGTGCTCAGAGCCATTTGAACCATTTTTTTTCTACAACTGATGAAAGAGGTACGTTAAATATCATTGGTAAATTACATGGAAAACCCTTAAAAGCTTTACCAAGATAAAACCTACAAATATTCTTTAGCCTCCTGCACATAGATATCTAAGGACCATGAAAATAACGAAAGAAAGTGCGCACGGATGTCTCGAAAATGCATACACACAAGGAAAATCTAAGTTGGGTGTACTAGGTATATAACACAATAAAAATATATAAGAGTTAGTGGATCCCAGGCCCTGCTAGAGTTGCCGCAAACATCTCTCTCAGCAGTATGTGTGCTGTAAAAAATCACATTAACTGTATTTAAGCAAATTTAAACTTAAAATGTCCTTTGAAAGGGTCTACTACCATAATGTGCAATCCATAGCTTCTGCACTTGCAAAATCCGATAACATTAGAATGCAGTGTATTTTGTGTTTGAAACTCTTCTTTAGTTTTCCGTACAGAAAATGATATTTGGAAGTTTCATTTCTGATGTGGATTATCGAATATAACTATTAAATGCTACGTTCACCAGAGGAAAGTTGCGGAGTATGAAGTTCAAGAAGTTATTAAAAGAGTCAGCGCGGTATTTAAACGAACTTCGAGAATCATTACTTTTCTTGTAAAGTTTTCTCTTCACACAGCGGTGGGATGTAGGGTTTCTGCTACATTCATGAAGGAGCAAAATCACATCTCTACGCTCCTATGCATATAAAAGATTCAGGGATCAGCAGTTTACGGAATGAGGTATATTTCCAACCTCACGTTCCACATGCCCCTTAAGATCTGTACTAGATGGCACATCGTCAGTCCCTACCGTATTACCTCGTTTCTACTAAGTTTGGGACTGTTGATCGTGAAGAAATAAACATTCCCTTAAGGAGAGTCACTGGTGCTACTGAATTGCATCGGACGGATGAAGCTGTAGATACTGGCAGCAGCGTCGTGAGAAACATTGGGAAGTGGCTTCAGACTGTAAGGCATGGCCCCCTATTTCTCTAGAGACAACATAATATTCGAAGTTCCACTAAACAGTCGATAAAATGGATCTAATAATCACAATCTCATTACAATCTTTATTTATAGAAGGAATGAAACGCGGTATTTTACGATCACAGGGCATGTTTGGGAGACTTGTAACAGTATTTGATTAAAATCAAATCAGTTGTATTCGGATTACTGCATATGTGGCAAGACCATGGAGACCAAACTGACTTGGCAATCAAGACCTATACTACAGACAGACAGATCAGGAAGGGAAACAGATGTTCGCTTTGTTGTATACTAGGAAATTAAACTCAACGTAGCCTTTGCTGAAGAAATCTCAGACATAAGAGCAAGAATGGTTTAAAAAATGAGTCTAGCGAGTAGCTAGACTTTCTTGTTATGGTGTCTGCAGTATGAGACTGCTCTTCGTAAGGAAATTATCAAAAATTTAGTCTGATGGGTACTAGCAGTTCTACGGCATGTTTCTCTGCATTGGACAAGCGATCAAACACTTACTGATTTCCTTAATCCTAAAAACTACACTCCTGGAAATGGAAAAAAGAACACATTGACACCGGTGTGTCAGACCCACCATACTTGCTCCGGACACTGTGAGAGGGCTGTACAAGCAATGATCACACGCACGGCACAGCGGACACACCAGGAACCGCGGTGTTGGCCGTCGAATGGCGCTAGCTGCGTAGCATTTGTGCACCACCGCCGTCAGTGTCAGCCAGTTTGCCGTGGCATACGGAGCTCCATCGCAGTCTTCAACACTGGTAGCATGCCGCGACAGCGTGGACGTGAACCGTATGTGCAGTTGACGGACTTTGGGCGAGGGCGTATAGTGGGCATGCGGGAGGCCGGGTGGACGTACCGCCGAATTGCTCAACACGTGGGGCGTGAGGTCTCCACAGTACATCGATGTTGTCGCCAGTGGTCGGCGGAAGGTGCACGTGCCCGTCGACCTGGGACCGGACCGCAGCGACGCACGGATGCACGCCAAGACCGTAGGATCCTACGCAGTGCCGTAGGGGACCGCACCGCCACCTCCCAGCAAATTAGGGACACTGTTGCTCCTGGGGTATCGGCGAGGACCATTCGCAACCGTCTCCATGAAGCTGGGCTACGGTCCCGCACACCGTTAGGCCGTCTTCCGCTCACGCCCCAACATCGTGCAGCCCGCCTCCAGTGGTGTCGCGACAGGCGTGAATGGAGGGACGAATGGAGACGTGTCGTCTTCAGCGATGAGAGTCGCTTCTGCCTGGGTGCAAATGATGGTCGTATGCGTGTTTGGCGCCGTGCAGGTGAGCGCCACAATCAGGACTGCATACGACCGAGGCACACAGGGCCAACACCCGGCATCATGGTGTGGGGAGCGATCTCCTACACTGGCCGTACACCACTGGTGATCGTCGAGGGGACACTGAATAGTGCACGGTACATCCAAACCGTCATCGAACCCATCGTTCTACCATTCCTAGACCGGCAAGGGAACTTGCTGTTCCAACAGGACAATGCACGTCCGCATGTATCCCGTGCCACCCTGCGTGCTCTAGAAGGTGTAAGTCAACTACCCTGGCCAGCAAGATCTCCGGATCTGTCCCCCATTGAGCATGTTTGGGACTGGATGAAGCGTCGTCTCACGCGGTCTGCACGTCCAGCACGAACGCTGGTCCAACTGAGGCGCCAGGTGGAAATGGCATGGCAAGCCGTTCCACAGGACTACATCCAGCATCTCTACGATCGTCTCCATGGGAGAATAACAGCCTGCATTGCTGCGAAAGGTGGATATACACTGTACTAGTGCCGACATTGTGCATGCTCTGTTGCCTGTGTCTATGTGCCTGTGGTTCTGTCAGTGTGATCATGTGATGTATCTGACCCCAGGAATGTGTCAATAAAGTTTCCCCTTCCTGGGACAATGAATTCACGGTGTTTTTATTTCAATTTCCAGGAGTATATATAATTAAATCACTTCCATTCCTCCTAGAGTTCATAGCGACACTTCGTAAATCTTCGCCCACAGTTCGTCCGATATTCCTTAAGTTTTATTGTATCCATTAGGAAATTGCATGCAATGCAACTTGGAAGTGAGCGAACATGGCGTCAACACGTGCACCGAAGTCTAACGAGTCCTAATTCTCAGGGACAAAAGGAGCGAGTCGAGTTTCACAGCTGGAAATAACGCACCGCAGAAACAAATGCACTACTAGGCAAGAAGGAAATAGTGAAACATATTTTCGTCATCAGTTCGAAGATGTGTGTGGAAGAGTGGTGACTCCCTGAATGACGAGCAACCTGTGTCCTCGAGATTGAGTTGCTTGGGGCTGTAAATTTACTTACAACTGCGAGGGCTCCGCTGCGGCTAGTGAGGGAAGGACCTAAGGGAATTTCGGACATGGGACGAGAAAGTTTGTTTCTCTTCCTTCTCCATTTCACCTAACATATTTTCCACAGACGTGAATCTCTGAATGTTAACGGAGCATTACCAAAGAACGTAGAAGACCAAAATTCATCTCTGCTAAGCTCAGCACAGCCAAATTTTTGCTACATTTTGTCATCCCATTAGGATCCCCACAGGCCACAAAGAGTTTGGGGGAGTTTTAGGAACTCACCCTCCAAATTCTGCAAAAACAAGTAAAGGGAACTATGTTATACTGACACAACCCATATTTAAGGTGAATTTCACTAAAGTTGGAGATTCCGCAAAGGGATGCCCAAGTAGCTTAGTATATACTGATTTTGTCACCCACAGCCTGTATTGAAACCTACTGCCAGGGCATGAAGTGTTACAAAAAAATCCCGTCTACAGCCTCACGGCGCCATTTCCAACAGATTCCACTTAAAGCGATTCACACTCGTACGGACTTCATTGCCTTTGCAGCAGTAGCGATTTTACAAAACACACACTATGTTTAAATAAGGTCACATTACTTCAAAAAAAATTAAAAGTAAGTCGAAATGAAGGGGCTACAGTAAGTCATAAAACGTCTGCTCTCCTCACCCCTATCGCAATTTCCCCTGAAGGAATGTTGTTGAATTACAATTCAAATTCGAGTTCGCTCCAGTCTCACAAGAGAATTTTCTGAACATCCAGTAAACTCAGCTACGAAACAGAGATCTAAGCAGTTCCTTCCATAATCTGAACCTTTCCTTTTGTCTGTGACGAAACTGCCTCGGTGAGAATCGTGTAGTATCAGTTAGTGAATTCAGTATTTTCTCCCTAAGTTTACTGCGACACTAGATAATAACAATAAGCGCAAAAATCCTCCATGGTGGTATCTTTACTTCCACTGCAGGAACTGAAGAGTATGTGAATCAGTAGGTGTCGCTTACTAGACATACTGTAATCAGCAGAATGTGACACGATTGACCGTGATCTTTCTTTGTAGCAGGTGAAGGTACCCTGCGTCCCTCTGTACACCGAAAGATTTAGTGCCTAGTGTATGTCACTATCATATTTAGCTTTCGGAAAGCCGTCTGCAAAGCGAAATAAAGTCTGTTAAAGCAATAGCAAAACTCCGCAACCCGCCACTAAATTTAACATACACTATTTGATTAAAAGTATCCGGACACTTGCCTGATAATAACTTACAAGTTTATGGCGCCCTCCATTGGTAATCTTGAAATTTAATATGGTGTTGGCTCAGCCTTAGCCTCGATGACAGCTTCTACTCTCACAGGCATACGTTCAGTCACGTGCTAGAATCATTCTTGTGGAATGGCAGTCCATTCTTCACGGAGTGCTGCACTGAGAAGAGGTATCGATGTCGGTCGGTCAGGCCTGGCACGAAGTCGGGGTTCCAAAACATTCCAAAGGTGTTCAGTAGGATTCAGGTCAGGAATCTGTGCAGGCCACACCATTACAGGGATGTTATTGTCGTGTAACCACTCCACCACAGGCCGTGCGTTATGAACAGGTGTTCGATCGTGTTGAAAGATGCAATCGCCATCCCCGAACTGATTTCCAACACTTGGAAGCAAGAAGGTCCTTAAAACATCAATGTAGGCCTCTACTGTGATAGTGCCACGCAAAACAACAAGGGGTGCAAGCCCCTCCATAAAAAATACGACCACACCATAACATCACCGCCTCCGAATTTTACTGTTGGCACTACACACGCTGGCAAATGACGTTCACCGGGAATTCACCATACCCACACCCTGCCACCATATCGCTACATTGCCTACCGTGATTCGTCACTCCATACAACGTTTTTTCCACTGTTCAATCGTCCAATGTTTACGCTCGTTACACCAAGCGAGGCGTCGTTTGGCATTTACCGGCGTGATGTGTGGCTTATGAGCAGCCGCTCGACCATGAAATCCAAGATTTCTAACCTCCCGTCTGTCATAGCACTTGCAGTGGATCTTGATGCAGTTTGGATATCCTGTATGATGGTCTGGATAGATGTCTGCCTATTACATATGATGACCGTCTTCAACTGTCGGCGGTGTCTGTCAGTCAATAGACGAGTTCGACCTCTACGCTGTTGTGCTGTACGTTTCTCTTTAGGTTTCCACTTAAACATCGGAAACACATTATCAAATGGTTCAAATGGCTTTGAGCACTATGGGACTTAACATCTGAGGTCATCAGTCCCCTAGAACTTAGAACTACTTAAACCTAACTAACCTAAGGACATCACACACATCCATGCCCGAGGCAGGATTCCAACCTGCGACCGTAGCGGTTTCGCGGTTCCAGACTGAAGCGCCTAGAACCGCACGGCCACACCGGCCGGCCAAACACATTATCACATAGCTCATTTCACCCTCATGTACTCCCTATTTCCTTCCTATAATATTGTCCTCAAGTTCATCTCCCTTGTATAGGTACTCTTTATACTCCTTCCACCTTTCAGTCTTCCCTTCTTCGCTTAGGTTTACCATCTGAGCTCTTGATATTCCTACAGCTGCTTCTTCTATCCCTAATGGCCTGTGTAATTTTCCTGTAGGCGGAGGCTATCTTTCCCCTAGTGATATATGCTTCTAAATCCTTACATTTGTCCTCTATCGACTCCTATTTATCAATTTTGCACTTCCTGTCGATCTCATTTTTAAAACGATTGTGTTCCCTTTAGCCGGCTTGTTTTGCTGAATTTTTAAATTTCCTCCTTTCATCAGTTGAATTCAGTATCTCCTGTGTTATCCAAGGATTTCCATTAGGCTTTACCTTATTACCTATTTGATTTTCTGCTGCCTTGAGCTTTTCATCTCTTAAAACAAGCAATTCGCCGTCTTCTGTATTCCTTTCCCCTTTTCTAGTCAATCGTAGCCTAACGTCCTGTCTGAAATCCTCAACAGACCTATCTCCTTAATATCCCACCTTTTTCGAATTTCTTCACATTTAATCTTCGGTTCATGAAGAAAAAATTGTGACCAGAGCCCACAGCCGCCCCTGGAAATGTCTTACAATTTAAAATCTGGTTTCTAAGCCTCTGACTAAGCATTACATAGTCAGTCTGAAATATTATGGTGTCTCCAGGTCTTTTCCACGTACACAATCTTCTTTTACGATTCTTAAACCAAGTATTAGCGACGATTAATTTACGCTCCATCAAAATTCTTCCTGGCGACTTCCTCTTTCATTTCTTCCCCCAGTCCATTTTGACTTACTATTTTTCCTTCTCTTTCTTTTCCTACTATCGAATTCATCCCCATCACAATTACATTTTCGTCTCCTTTAACTGTCTGAATAATTCATTTTACCTAGTCATACATTTCTTTAATGTCTTCATCATTTCCAGAGTTCGTTGGCATGTGAATTTGTACCATAGCGGTAGGAACGGGCTTCGTGTCTATCACGGCTTCGATAATGCTGTTCAGAATAGCTTACCTGCATTCCTATTTTCTTATTCATTATTAAACCCACTCCTACACTGCCCCTATTTGACCTTGTATTTATCACCTTGTATTCACCTGACCAGAAGTTCTGTTCCTTCTGCCGCCCAACTTCACTAATTCTCATTATATCTAACTTCAATCTATCCATTTCCCTTTCAAAATTTTCTGATCTACCTGCCCGATTAAGGGATCTAGCATTCCATGTTCCGATCCGTACATCGCCATGCTTATTTCTCCTAATGATGACACCATACTGAGTAGTCCCCGCCCGGAAATACGAATGGGGCACTATTTTACTTCCGGAATATGGTACCCAATAGGAGGACATCATCATTTAACCATACTGTAGAGCTTCATGTCTCGGGAAAAATTACGGCTGTAGTTTCTCTTGCCCTCAGCCATTTGCAGTATTAACCCAGCAAGGCCATTTTGGTTGATGTTGTAACCTTCCCGCAAAAATAATTAAATGGAAATATGAGCCAAGTGTAAACTCCCCACAAAATATCGTTAAGTGGAAATGGAGCCAAGCGTAACCTCGCCACAAAAATAATAAATAAATGAATTTTAAATGTGAGCCAAATTTAACCTCCCAATAAAATTAAAAAATTAAATGAATTTTTTTTTATATTGTAACCTCTGAACAAAATTTGGCTCCGATTTATAGTCTCTCTGCACAGAATGCATACACACTTAATATTCCCACATAATTCTTTTCTCATTTATTGTCAAATTCGAAATAGAAAAATTCCTAAACACCAAAATTAATAATAAAAGAGTTCTGTACCCTGATAAATTTTATGAGGACAGCAGCGCTGACCTTCGGCCCTGTATTCTGAATAAAAAAAGATAAAATTCTTACCTCAATAAAACTGCAATTATATCCGCTCTTAATTACTCATTTTTCGACACAGCCTCGTGCAATGCTGGCATATATTTTTTTTATTTTATTTTTGGATGCAACGATAATGCATTGGAAATTTTTTTAAAATTGAAATGAATGCTTTTCTTTAAAAGAGTTGCTTTATATTATAAAAATTATTATTGGGGCATTTCTTTGAACAAATTAAATTACAGTTAACATACATTATTAAATATGCGCAAGTCTGCTTCTTTACCTTCTACAACAATACTCATCCACCAGAGTCCTGACCAGAGTCGCGAGCAGAGCACACAGCCAACGCATGCCGACTCCCCGACTAATACCGACTGACTACTACTACTCACTCACTACGACTACTGTCGACTCGCGCGGTCAAGCGCAGACTAGCAACAACTAACGATAAACCACTCTCTGGTCAGAGATTCTGTCATGCCTCACCCATCGCTGGTAATGTATACATCTTACATAACCCTTCACTGGGGGGGGCAAAAATTTGGCAGCTATGGTGAGTCAATTGCCTTGAGCAACAAATTTTTCTTAACTAAGTTTACAATCACAGAATATATACATATATATAAGTGCAGAACATGAAATAAAATATAGTGCACATGCACTGAGTACAGAACATATCAAGCAATGACAAAATGTATACAGAATGGGTACAAATCATATTAACAAATGACATAAAGTGCTCACGCATTGTAGTACTGAACATATCACGAAATCACAAAATGTAAAGGCAATTAATACAAATCATATTAACAAATGACATAAAGTGCACACACACTGTAGTTCAGAACATATGAGCAAATCACAAAATGTATAGGCAATGAATAAACATAATGAGTACAAATCATATTGACAAATGACATAAAGTGCACACGCACTGTAGTTCAGAACATATCAAGAAATCACAAAATGTATAGGCAATGAATAGAAATCATGTAAACAAAAGTGCACACGCACTGTATATACTTTTCTTTACTATGTTACAAGAATTAGGAAAGGAAAGGGAAGGATTGCGTCATGGTTGTAGCACTTTAGGTTGCACGCAGCTGTGCCGAAAGTCCATATCTTTCTACAGAAGCACAACACCAAGTGAGACAATCTGAAGTTCTTTTCCTTGAAGTATTAATCAGTGTAGCCAAAACACTGAACTGTCATAGTAATATTCTTGTTATCATTTTGGTAGTACATTAGGTACACCAATTAGTGGGATCCTAATAACATTTCCATCGCTCAAGGTGGTGGACAGCATGTCGTGTCAACACCACGTTCTTGTAGAGTACACCAACAAAGAATTAGTGCAAAAACCAAATGTAGTGCTCCATGATCATGAGGATACACAGGACAAACGGATATTGCAGTAATTCCAGGTAATTAGGTCAGAAGGTGAAGGACATGATCATGAGGATACACAGGACAAACGGATATTGCAGTAATTCCAGGTAATTAGGTCAGAAGGTGAAGGACATTAAGTCACATAGTAGTCTTCATTGAGAATTACACTAGACTAACAATTGATTTGAGTAACTGGTGGCACTCATCACCCAGTTATTGAACATTTCTGTACCATGTGTGTAGTATTACAGAATAATGTTCATAAATCGTTTGTTTACAGAGAACGTTGGCACTCATTGCCCAGCTACAAACCATCAGAAGTCATCATTCAAAACAGGAGCTAATAAATGGCATAGTATTACAGAATAATGTTCACAAATCGTTTGTTTACAGAGAACATTGGCACTCATTGACCAGCTACAAACCATCAGAAGTCATCATTCAAAACAGGAGCTAATAAGTGGCATAGCATTAACATAATTCACTTAACTATAGTAATCATTGGCATCATAGGTCATCTTATTAGTAATCAGTGGCATTCGTTGGCCAGTTACAAAGCTTTTTTTTTGTGCTAGCAATGCATTGCGATGGGATCAATAATTAATAACAATATTTGCTTTTGAGTTATTGCTGCAAATGAAGGTGTGTAACGTCATTCGTCATGAGTCAGCTGTAGCAAGGTTATGAAACAAGCAGAGTATATGTGATCACATTCATAAATGACATAGGCTTAATGAACATTTGCTTATAGCACATTAATTTCATGAATAATTTCTCCTGCAAAATATACAAAAATGGATTATTAAACTGAAAGAAGAAACGCATATTATGCTGAAAAGTAGTGAACTTCAAATTAACAGGTAGTGAAATGTGTATAAAAATATATGTGTTCTCTAGCTGTCCTTTCCAAAACCTTCAGTCATCATACTATGCGATACAAGACATACTTTCAACACGAACTGCAACAAATACTTAAATAACTACATAGCATAAATACGTAAACTTCAACATTATCCTCACCAGTAAAGAAAAACTTCATTATTCATATTATCATAACTCCATTATTATAATCACCTGTAAAGAAAAACTTCATTATCCATAGTAGCATATTCTTCATCATTTTTCATCACCATTCATTATCATCTGCAAAAAAGTCACTTCATTATTCATTGTACAACTATTCCTTATTTCTAGCGTATTTCATCACTAAAACTAAGTAGTGTAGTTCTGCCTGACAGCCTGCATCAATCGCCTCGTATTCTGAAAGAAAAAATTAGTTAAGACTGCTATTCTACGATGTGTATAGTATATTCTTGTTAATGCTTGTTACTTCTGATCCATTTACACTTCCTCACGAGGTACTGCATCTTCTTTCGTTCATTCCGAAGGTGAAATTCCCATGTCTGTTTAATTTATATATATATATATATATATATATATATATATATATATATATATATATATATATATTACACGTTATTGCTTTCTGAAAATGATGAACAAAGATTAATGTCTTGCATTTAAATCATATACCCACTAAATAAAAACTGGTTTATAGTAACATAATTGAGCATGCAACATAGCATGACAGAAAACGTAGTATGTCAAAAACATAGACAGTGTTCAGAGGCAAAAAATGTACACAGTGTATCACAATGTAGCAGCAAAAAAGTAAAGTAGTCACGATGTTGAGATATAATAGGGCAAAAATGTTAAAGTCAACTGGTCTTTGTTATATCTTAAATATTTCATAGTGCATACAAACAAAACAGGAAAACAATCATACATACATTAAAAATAGAAAATGTGCACGATCTGATGTGTAATGACAAGAAGAGTGAGCTGCTAACCTTACCTTGCCAGGCACTTGCCAAGAAAAAATACGATAATCATCAGTAAGTAGTCACATAAATATAATTGCAGAAGGTCATAAAAATTTAGGAAATGGCATTACAGTGTGATAAATCATAAAGTATGTTCATTCAATAAAAGGTTTTAGGTTGGAGACGTGGTGGTTCCCTTTGCTTTTTCTGGTTCTCAAAGTTTCGACGTGTACTACATTGGGGTGAGGAATGCTGCGAATTCGATATGGACCTGCGTATAGAAGCTCAGATTTACTACACCTACCTTTTCCTCTATTGGATAAATAGTGTGTACGTACTAATTTCTTCTGTCCAATGTGAAAGTCACGGCGTGTACAAACCTGTTTTTTCTGTCTTCTCCGGCGCTCTGTGGCACGTTTGATGTTGTTCAGCGCAATGTCAATTACTTCATGGTGTCGTAGTCGACGAGATATAGGATAGGTTACTAATTCTTTAATTTTGTTAGGTGGTTCAACATTTTTCAGTATAACAGACGGAGATAGCATAGTAGATTCATTTGGTATGGAATTAATTACATCTTGGAATGAGAGTATGTGTGTGTCCCAATCAATATGTTTTTTATGGCAGTATATTCTACACAGTTTAACAATTTCTTTCATTAATCGTTCACAAGGGTTCGAAGAAGCATGGTACCTGGATATATAGATCGGAGAAATGTTTCTAGCTCGTAACATACGTGTCCATATAGCAGATCGAAACTGTGATCCATTGTCGGAAATTACTTTCAATAATGCCCTACATGAAATAGAAAATGTTTTACAAATGCTTTCGAAACAGTTTTAGCAGTAGCTTTGCGTAGTGGTGTGAAGGTAACAAATTTTGAAGTGAGTTCAACAGCGAGAAAGATGTAGCAAAAACCTCTATTAGTTCTAGGAATCGGACCGAATATGTCTACAGCGGCCATATGTCTCAATTTAACAGGTACAATGGGATGTAATGGAGGAATATGTGAAGTCGTATCTGACTTAGCTTTCTGGCAGATTTTACATGACGCTAAAACTCGTCGAATACGTTTCGCCATGTTGGCAAAATAACAATTCTGTCTCTGTATAAGAAAACATTTTCTGGCTCCGTAATGTGCGTAACTTAAATGAGTATACCAAATTAATTTGTCAACAAGTTCGTCAGGGATGTATAGTAACCAGTTGTTGCTGTCAGGGTGAGAGCGGCGAAACAGAATGTCATTGCGTACAGTGTGATGGTTTCTAATGGTAACATTATTCTTATCTTGCCAAAGATGTATAATTTCTTTCCACACGTTGTCTTTACTCTGCTCCTGTGCTGTCTCGTAATGATGACGAAATGAAATTTTCAAATGCAACTTGTTGAATGTACATGACGCTGAAATTTGCTTTGCAGAAGTTGGTTGCGATGTCTTGCTGATTGTTGCTGAGAGAACGGGATAGTGCGTCTGCCACAATATTTTGTGTGCCGGGAATGTGAACAATTGTGAAATTAAATTCCTGCAAATAAAGTTTGCATCTACTTAATCTGTCGTGTGTAAATTTAGCCGAAAGTAAAAATTGTATCGCTCTATGATCTGTGTAAACGGTAGTGTGTCTTCCATAAAGAAAATGCCTAAATCTGGTAAAAGCCCATACAACACATAATGTTTCCAGTTCTGTAACGGAATAATTTCGTTCAGCAGGTGACAGAATGCGACTTGCAAAAGCGATGTTTTTAATTACTTTACAACCATCTTCTTCAATTTCCTGAAAAATATGTACGCCTAAAGTGGTATTAGAACTATCGGTGGCAATGGAAAAATTTCTATTAACATCTGCGTATGTTAAAAGAGGTGCATTCAACAAGGCATGTTTCAAATAACATTTTCGTAAACAAGATTCTGTGTATCTGAAGTATTGCTTGCGTTGCTGCAAGATGCAACCTGTACTGTATCTAGTCAAATTCTATCTGACGTGTTATTATTTTCAGGAGGATGCTGTGGCATTTCCACTATTTGTACTGTTCTATTATTTCTTCCTGACGTATCACGTTCTGGATGATACCTAGTGTCTGGTTCATTCATGATAATCTGTTGTTGTGGATGATTCTGCTGCTGATAAGATCGACTATTATTAAATGTACGCTGAAAATTGTGCTCATTATTTTTACGTCTGTCGTGATAGTCATTTCTATACGGTGCATTGCGATAGGAATTGAAGTTGTATGTCTTCTGTACGTACTGATTCCCTTGTTGCTGTGCGTTACTATTTGTTGGAACCGACGCTATACGCGTACGCGGCGAAACATTAAAGCTTGTTTGACCTTGTTCATTACATTGTTGTTTAGGTATGCTAACTTGATGGCTTTCATGCTGTTGCGTTGAGAAACGTCTATTATTACCAAAATATGTAACCTGTTGCTGACAATTATGTCGATACTGATAATTAAAGTTATTAAAGTTCTGGTGGTTGTCGTTCCTATAGCGTCTATTACCTTTGCTATTGAAATTGCGTGGCTGATCGTAATTGCTGTATGTTTGTTGACCTTGGTTATTATATGAAATATTTTTGTTTATTAAGGAATAATCCGATTGCTGCACTTCCAAAAAGCTGTAACAGATCTCTGAATGCCGAAATATTTTCTTTCTGCTGACCCGTTAAAAGTGACACTCTTAATGATCGTGGTAATTTATAAATACATAATTGAATAAGTGCAGATTCACTGTATGGTTCACTTAAGTACTGGTTTTGTTGGACCATATGATCAAAAAATTGCGTGACACTGGGAAAATTTGAGTTCTCATAGTTTGGTAAACTAATTAATTGATCCTTAATTCCGCGCTGTGTCGTCGTCGACCAATACGCTGACAGAAAAGCATTCTGAAATTCTTCTACCGAATAGCATTGTCCCGCGATCGGTCTCATACGAGTTGCCGGTTCGCCTTCCAAAAAACTGCAAATAAATTCAAGTTTGTGTGTTATGGGCCAAGTCGGTGGAAAAGGAGAGCTAAATTGTTGTATCCAATCCAGGGGGTGAATCTGTGTTCTGTCATTTTTAAATACTTTAAATTTTCTCACGGATAGAAAATGCTTGTAATCAAAATTATCGTCTCGGAATGTTTGAACAGGTTCACGATTGTATGAGAATCTATTTGTCTGTGATTGTTCGGAATCTAACTCACGTACTCTCTGTAAATTACCTAAATTATACACACTGTGTGAGTCTGACAAATGTTCGCAAAGTGGCTTCTGCTGTGATGTGTTAAACGCTGAAACATTTTTCATCTCTGTTACCTCTTGCTGTAAAGTTGACAATTTTCTACGTAATGTATTATTAGACGAATCTATCTCACTGATTGTCTGCTGTAGATTTTGGAATTCAGGTGTTTGATTAAACGAAATCGGTGAAGCATCGTCTGATTTGTTGTCATTATTACTTTCAATAACGTCAATACGACTGGCCAGTTCATCATATTTTTCAGTTAGTATTTTTACCTGATCATCGTTTTTAGTGTCACAAGCATTAATTTGTTTTTGTATTTTACGCGTGGTTTCGTTCAATTTTTTATCGTCAGCTTTGATGACATCGGAATCCTGTGTTAGTTCTAATTGTTCGAGTTCTAGCGTTAAAAGGTTTTTTGGCTTTTAACATTTAACCAAATATAACATTGATGTTGATAATTCATGGCAATGTTTGCCGACAAGATAAAGAATGCAACCTTTTAACACTAGATTGCGTACTCACGGCAGTTCTCCTTGGCCGTTTCTTGGTACGACTTGGAAAAAGAGAAAAATTAATGAATGATCGACGATGCGTCGGTTCTCGGTTGTGTTTAGGAGACGTACGGATTGATTGCGTGAAAATAGTTTCTCAAATGACCTCTTAACCCGGATTGCTTTCACGCAATCAGACTCTTCAATGAAATTACCTAAGGGACCTATTTGAATAATAAAAAAATTGGAAATGAATGCAAAACAGTGAAATTTTGTAAGAAAAGTTGTCAGATCGGAAATTGAACACGTTAATGGTCTCCCAAATACAATCGAGACACCGCGATAAAGAGCGAACCTGTAACAAAGTTCATTTAAACATAAACATTATTTGTGGTTAATTTAAAGAAAAGAATAAGCATAGATTTTCTGTACAATGAAGCTTCAATATATTCGTAAAGAACAAAGGCGTTAAACTATAAACATTAACAAATTTACAATGTATACAAAACTTACATTTTTATGTTTTTCTCATACATGGAGCAGTCCAACAATCGCTGCTTCTGTATGTGTGATATTTTGTAAAAATTAAATGTCCTGGCGTGCGCGTAAGTATTTTTTATCGTCACAAAGTTTACAAAAGCGTTTTTGTTTTTCTTGGTGATAACATGGTTTTTCACACCAAAAGAAATATAACTTGTAGCGGTGCTACACAACACGTCTTAACAAGTCGGCAACCAAACATCAAAGGTAATGAAGTACATGTTAACATATCGGCGACCAGAAGTACAACCAACTATAAAGACACTAGAATTTTCCTAACAAATGATAAATTGTTCTTTCTTCTGTTTCGCAGCTTCTTGCTATCAAGCGCTGCGGCAATGATTTTAAATATCTGCGCCCAGCGAGTCATAGTATTTAAAAGTACCTTTTAAACGCTGGCCGCGCGTCTTGGTGTAGGCGAACGTTATAAACAGATTTCGTTTTTTTTTTACTCTCTTGTTGTCATGCTTAGTATCACTGCAAACTACAGTTTGGTGGCTGTCCTTTTCTCATATGCAAAATGTCTGAAATCCAATAATATCACAGAGTCTGTCTGTCACTGTCTGAAAGTCTACTGTGTGTGTATCTGTTTTTGATTTTAGATCGGAAATTTCATCACGCAATTCGGTGTTCAACTGTTTGATTGTATTAATTTCGTCTGATACAGTAGCAATATTGTTGTCTACGTATGTTTTTGCTTTCGCAAACAATTTACGTTTATCTTCCTGTCTCTGTGCGGTGATTGTATCGATGACTTGTCGCTTTACTTTATTTTGTTCCTGAATAAATTTACGGAAACGCTTTTCACTGTTTTGTAGGTGGTGATTAAAACGTTCGCAAATTTGACTGTTCTGTTGGTCGAATTTCGCGTCTACTTTTGCATCAAGTGTGCGCGAAAGTTCTGCTGTCATTAATTTAAACTCCTCGCGTAACTGTGTTGTGTTTTCAGAGCATTGTTTAGCGACTGCACTAATTTCGTTTCTAAGTGATTCTGTTGTTTCTGTTTGCATATCCCTTAATTCTTAAGCAACAGATCTAATTTCTTCACTACTTTTCCTAGGACAAGCCTCAATTTCCACACGTAATTTTTCCTTAGTATCATGACATTGCGCGGCAACGGCTGTAATCTGTTCACTAAGTTGTCTGGAATTGTTGTCTAATTTTTCATTAAGGTGTTGTTTGAGATTTTCATTATTTTCATTAAGTTGTTGTTTGTTCTGTTCACTAAGTTGTCTGAAATTTTCACTAAATTGTTGTTTGAGATTCTCGTGCTGCAGAGTGAAAATCTCATTCTGGAAACATCCCCCAGGCTGTGGCTAAGCCATGTCTCCGCAATATCCTTTCTTTCAGGAGTGCTAGTTCTGCAAGGTTTGCAGGAGAGCTTCTGTAAAGTTTGGAAGGTAGGAGACGAGGTACTGGCAGAAGTAAAGCTGTGAGTACCGGGCGTGAGTCGTGCTTCGGTAGCTCAGTTGGTAGAGCACTTGCCCGCGAAAGGCAAAGGTCCCGAGTTCGAGTCTCTGTCCGGCACACAGTTTTAATCTGCCAGGAAGTAACATACATTATTGAATATGCGCAAGGCTGCTTCTTTACTTTCTACAACAATACTCATCCACCAGAGTCCTGACCAGAGTCGCGAGCAGAGCACACAGCCGACGCATGCCGACTCCCCGACTAATACCGACTAACTACTACTACTCACTCGCGACTACTACTGTCGACTCGCGCGGTCAAACGCAGACTAGCAACAGCTAACGATAAACTACTCTCTGATCAAAGATTCTGTCATGCCTCGCCCTTCGCTGGCAATGTATACATCTTACAATGTCACAAGGCCAGATCAGTGAATCATACAGACAATAGCCCCTATAACTGCTGAAAAGGCTGTCGAGACTGTTCAGAAACCATTCGTTCGTCTCGCCGCTTGACAGATACCCCTCCATTGTGGTTGTACCTTTGGTACAGCTATTTGATCGCTGAGGACACAAGCCACCACACCGACTGCAAGGTCCATAGTTCATAGGGGCAATTCAATACATGGAATTTTCTCATGGTGGGATATTAGAAAGAAGGTTTTGTTTTACTTGGTAAAATACTTTCAGTAACCAAGGTCGCATGAACTCATCTTTATTTTCGACAACCGGTTTCGACTGATGTATCATTTGCCGGTCTTAAAAATAATTTTACTGAACATGTTCATTGCGAATTAGAGCCTCATGCCATGTTTTCGTTGTGGTGGATAAAATATACCACCTCATACAAAGACTTGACAGAAATAATACTAGAGGATGACAGAGTGCCTAGCGTGGTTGTGTTGGTCCACCTCCATCCAGTGCACGTGGTCAGTAAAAATCTTTGCCTCCATTCAGATATCTGAATGGCTTCAGAGGCTACCTGCTCCAGTAGGAGGTCGTTCACTGGCCACAGATTCAACAAAGGGAGAAATACAAGAATAAACTAACATTAAAGTTATCGGTATCATCTTATGGGCCTCGTTGATGTCAGTGTTACATACTATGTTGATCTAGGGACTGAACCAGTCCCATTTTACATGAGCTCTGAAATGGAATATAATTAGAGCAGACTTCAGATTATGATTCACCATCTCAGTAAAAAAGACAGACGGTAATGAGAAATTGTTGTCATATGAGTTATACCATTGTCTCCGATTCCCTCGATGCAAAAGCACGTTAACTGTCACTCAATACGGATATAGCTGCCCCAGATACGGAAAAGATTATGATAAGATTTTTTATAAGATTTTTTGATAAGATTAGTTCAAAAGTTACTCTTCCACAAAAGCGCAAAAAGCGGTGAATGACGACGAGTACATATTTTATACCCCTCCGCTTCGAGACAGCGGCCGTACATAATAAATAAACATCTTGTCCATTGATTGGTCTCTCAGCCTGTGTGGATGGCAGAAAAACTTTGCGTTTGTTGGTCTTTAGTTTGGCAAACTTACAAGTTACACATTGGTTGACAAAATT
The DNA here is from genome assembly GCF_023864275.1 of Schistocerca cancellata. Taxonomy (NCBI): domain Eukaryota; kingdom Metazoa; phylum Arthropoda; class Insecta; order Orthoptera; family Acrididae; genus Schistocerca; species Schistocerca cancellata. The sequence goes on along the minus strand of NC_064631.1, from coordinate 343,264,297 downwards.
CCTGATGAATTTATTTAGGAATGGCCAAGTGAGATATTCCCTAACTTTCTTATATATTCCCATGTGCCCGCCGACTATGCACTCGTAAAATACACTTCTGGCACTAATTCTCGCCAAGGCATATTTTCAACCTGTATTTATTACGAGTCATATAGCAGACCAAGCCGTTGTGTAGATGGTAACTACAGCGACATGTCATTCACCTGTTGAAGGCTAGGGTCTTGTTCTTGTCTTTCTCCGAAATCTCCAAATAAACAAGGCATCTCATCGAACACACAGGAAACGACACAGCGGAAACCGAAGTCCCCACAAAATCCACGACGACCTCTTCAAACACGTGGCTTACAGCTGGAGGTAGAACATGAATTCCTCTACTGTGAAGAGGACCGCCAATGCCTCAGATTCAGAGACCAAATATTTTGCTTCGGCAGGAGGCGAATAACCGTCTAATTCCTGCAGCTAAACTGCCGCGACCCCTGAATAAGAGACATATTTAGCCTATGAATCGCCAATCAGCCTGGTATAGCCTAAATAGTGGCATTGCTTAACGCGGATACTAATCTATTAAATGCTGCATGTCTCTTATATAGCTGATTCAAAGGTGAAGGCAAATGCGCGGATTCACCACTACTATGAAGTGGACTACCACTTTTTATTTCGGGTAGTCGAAATTTCTAGCTCACCTTAGTTTGCTCCTAGTCTATTTTGAACCTAATGGCTGACGCCAAATGTCCAGGTAGGATATATCCTCACAGATCAGATTATCATTAGATGGGTTTTGTATGAGATTAGCGCTAAGTAAACACCCCAGTATTTGGAAAACACGCTCAGAAAACGTGTCACTATTCATCATGAAGTCATCCACACTATTTATAACAAATTTAAATTTCAAATCCTACAAAACAGAATGCACGTGCATTGAAAGTATAGTCGCTCCAGCATAGAAAGTAAAGGGAACACGATCAAAGTCAAACAAGCTCCAATCAGTGAAAAAGGAGCGAAGCTTGGTTGCGGTCTAGAATGGTATTGTATCGCAACCCAGCTAAGCAAGTGAAGGAGTTGTGGAGATCGGGGACGAAACTGATATGCCGGCCGGAGTGGCCATGCGGTTCTAGGAGCTACAGTCTGGAACCGCGTGACCGCTACGGTCGCAGGTTCGAGTCCTGCCTCGGGCATGGATGTGTGTGATGTCCTTAGGTTAGTTAGGTTTAAGTAGTTCTAAGTTCTAGGGGACTGATGACCACAGCAGTTACGTCCCATAGTGCTCAGAGCCATTTGAACCATTTTTTTTAACTGATACGAAAATGATATTTCGATTTAGGGCCTTATAATCCACAACAGGCCTACACCCCATCCGATTATCCTTCGGAATCAAGAACAGCGGCGGTGAATAAGATTAGGTGGATGGCCTAATCACTCTATCTCTAACATACGATCAATCAACTGGCGCAGTATCTTCACTTCGGGCGGCCACAGCTGATAAGGATCTTGGTACAGCAGTACCCAATTCGCCAACTGTTAGATCTCTGTTACCCCAAGCTTATCATCAAAACATCAGGAAACTTCCTAAGCACTTAGCCTAATAGCAGCACCTCACTGGGTTTTAAATGACCAAGTCCAAATACATCAGACTTACTGGACATGATATAGACGCCTTGAACACCACTGTGTCGATTATGTTCACACAACTTATACAACTTGTTGGGACTGAATTTGAAATAAAATTGACCAGCCGCATATCCATCATCCTGAATAAAATCACAGCCGAGCAATGGTTGTGTACTTAGTCTCTTACCCACGAATAACTTCACTGGTCACGGCAAGTCCTTAATATTTTTAGTCTCTCAGCCAACCAACCAATGGCTATAACTGACCATTCACGATGCAACAGTCCTCGCTCACAAGTTGCAATGAAGAATGCCTTCTTATGTGACGATTCCTCAAATACTAAGTATGATCGAGAATAGAGGCGGTGCTCGCAGATTCCAGTAAGGCACAAATAGTTTCTCAGGTAAGCAACGTACACGCAGAGTGAACACATCTTTTAACTGCCTTCACATTATTACAACTTCTCAGCATGTTTAGCAGACAATCAGACTGATAGTGCCCCGTTTTTCCCTGGCGTCAGCTGCCTGTCAGTATCTTTCGTCAAAATGTCCAGACAGCGTTAACAAGCAGGGTTAACCAGATGTTCTGGCCACGCTAGCGCTCCCATTTTTCTATCCATTCTGGTGCCTGGTTGTTAAGTAATCATCCACAGCCAAAATCACTAGGAATAAGAAGCATATGGGGTCTGAAGACGCAAATCTGTGAGCATGTACTCAGAGGGAAATAGTAATTTTTCAGATATGGTTGGCCCCTCTTCTTCCTTTATGGATCACGTCGTCACCAGCAATGTCACGAAACGGACCTCAGTCCTTGGTGAACTACCTAGTTACCATTTGCTATAGGAAGCAAACACTGAATCCAGGAGAGAGCACATTCGATGTGCGGCCATGCTACCTCTGGCGGGACGCTGGCAAACCCGTCGTTCTGAAACGGAGTGCTGAGAGGTTTAATCAGTGACAGATATCTATTGTAACGCACACACAGCTACGTATAACTTCTTCCCCCACACATGACGCAAAATAAGCGCTAAAGAAACTTCAGGGAAATCAGTGTGCCTTATCGACAGAAGCGAAGTGCGGAACCGCGCGACTGCTACGGTCGCAGGTTCGAATCCTGCCTCGGGCATGGATGTGTGTGATGTCCTTAGGTTAGTTAGGTTTAAGTAGTTCTAAGTTCTAGGGGACTGATGACCACAGATGTTAAGTCCCATAGTGCTCAGAGCCATTTGAACCATTTGAACCTTATCGACAGACGTTATGGGCCATGCGTCGGCTCCTAGAGATAGAGGATTTTTGTGTATTGTAGATCTGACTTCCTCATCCAACAACCAGTACTTTGGCATCCTGCTAGAATGCACTCCTAGCCTCATCTTTCTTCTCTTAGAGTGCTATCTGTGGAGGCTTGCTCTCAACACGCCTTGGAGTCTTCATGCTGCTGCTGCCCAGTACAGAGGTGCTTGCTGAGCCACAATAGTGTGACAGCCTGTTCAGTCGAGCTCGTTGGACGAAACACACTTCCTGAATTGTATTTGGTGGATATGTGTTCTAGTCCAGGCTAGTGTCATATCAAGTCCAGCTATACCTCAACGAGTAAGTAGAACACTGAGGGCAGTTAATTTTGTGAGCAGGCTCCTAGAAATCTCGTTTTCAGTGTTGGATATTCCTTGGATAAGACGAAACTTGCCTAAACTTATTTGAATTGCCTGGTTTCATGGGCTTCTGCTGTGTGTGGAGAGTTCAGTCTAACTCGAGTTGTGTTATTTAGTACCACTGTAAAACTACAGACTACTGCCATTGGATTGGTTTTGTGTTATGTTAACGATGTTCTGGTATCAGCATTAATTACTGCCTATTTTTAAAAGTTCATAACTGTACCTACATACTAGTTATTACCTGCCACTGCTCTCGCATATCAGCAATTTTATTATGATGAGTGAACTTAAGTAAGCAGGATAACTTTAATCTACTGTACAGGCAGTAACATCAACTGCCCTCACGTGTTAGCTTGTTTGCTGTGTGCGTCCCACTCTCCCTATCCACACTGCATGATGCGTCGCCAAGTACGATGTCGCTACCGAGTAGTGCATGCAGAAGGGCTCGTGCAGCAGTGTGCATCTATGCACCGCCCTATTGAAATAGCTGTATGTTATGAAGCATGTACATTACACAACAGATGGTGTGGAAGTATGGATTAAACGCTTCATATAAGCGCTGCATCAATTGTTTTGTATCGTATCACGTAACACATATCACCCAATATAATCAAGATCAAAATTCTAAGAGTATATAGTTTTCCCCGGCGGAGGTTCGAGTCCTCCCTCGGGGAAGGGTGTGCGTGTTTGCCCTTAGGATAATTTAAGTTAAGTAGTGTGTAAGTGTAGGGACTGATGACCTTAGCAGTTAAGTCCCATAGTGCTCAGAGCCATTTGAACCACTTTGAACCTCCCTCGTGCATGGGTGTGTGTGTTGTTCTCAGTATAAGTTAGTTTAAGTAGTGTGTAAGTCTAGGGACCAATGACCTCAGCAGTTTGGACCCTTAGAAGTACACACACATTTGAACACTTTTGAAACTTTAAAGTACGATATTTTTTCGTGATCCGATTTTAATTAATTGAAGTCTGTACGGTGCCCGAATCTATGGTCAAGGTATTTCTGAAAATTCGTCTAGTAGTTTTGGAGAAACGTTAAAACGGTTTAAAAGACAGATATGACAGTTTTAAAGATTTATTTTTAGTACAGATTACAAAATTTCGTAACTGTTTATTCAAACCTTTAAGCTTCCGTCGTTTTCTTTGTTTCTGTGAAATCTAAAATATGTGTGATTTCACATCTTTCATTATGTATCCTCGTTTATTGCCATGATAAAGGAATCGCGTTTCGAGCGTTGTAGTAACGGTTTGTGACCAGTTTACTGCACGATATTATGAAGTTTGCCAGGTGAAATGCGCGTCCAGTCTTGCTGACGGAGCTCGGCTCCTGATGCCATTTACCTGTTTTAAAACACGTTGTCTTCATTCTCTAAGTGTCGCTTTGGCACGTTGATTATGTTTGATCTTTATTGTGAAGTCTCAAAGCCATAATCCACGCAATTCTTTCATACTTTGCTGCAGTATTGTCATTCATAACCAAGTAAGTTTTCTCGGGAAGACGACGGTTCAATCCCGCGTCCGGCCATCCTGATTTAGGTTTTCCGTGATTTCTCGAAATCGCTCCAGGCAGAATCCGGGATGGTTCATTTCAAAGGGCACGGCCGATTTCCTTCCCCGTTCTTCCATAATCCGATGAGACAGATGACCTCGCTGTTTGGTCTCTTCTCCCAAACAACCCAGCTCCCAGATAAATTTTCCTTTTGTCATAAATTTTCTTGGTCTACCCATTTCACTCCCAACTCTTCGCTCTCCTGACTTGCACCTTCCTCTCACTTACTATTCGTGAATATAATAGTGAAGGGGGGGGGGGGGGAGTGAAGAATCGGGAGGAATGGAATTTGTGCGAGAAGTATCCTCCTTCACACACCATAATATCCCGTACAGAGTATAGATTGTGTATCCAGTACGACTGTTCATATTGTAATATCTGCACAATGAAAGCTAATTTTTGCAAATTATCAGATAAACAATCTTAGAAATACTTCAAATATATGATCGTCTTATTGGTTAATTTATGAAAGGATACTAGAAAATTTCGTCCCGTAAAACATTTTATATGAGGTTAGAACAGAATACAAGTTATTTTGTTATACACGAATATTATGAAGACGAAATAATCTTTATATATAGAAGTGACGACTGGAAAGTGCCGAAGCTGTTCGGGTAGACACTCTAGACACGTTGGAAAGGGATAAGTAAAATAGTCTTACTCCCTCTGTTCACGTTTTCTTAAGCAGGCACCATTGAGAGCAGTGAATGAAGTACTTATCAGCCTTTCATGACAGAGAACATCGTCCTGTACCACTGCGACGCAGCCCACCCGCACTAAAAGACATTTCACGGGATGTGAGCCCTTTAAGCGAGTGAGCAGCCGGGAGATAAGCAGTAATTGGTGAGAGGGACCGTGGCTACCGAATCGACGGCTTAATGGCTCACGACTCTTGGGAGCTCGTTATTTATGCTAACGTCGTCAGACGCGTACGCTGTGAATACGAATTAGCAATTCCATCTCACGAGCCTTACAAGCTCCAGGAGATATGAAAGGGGCGAAGAATGTAATTGGGTGACGTCAGACACGTTGTTCCGCTCGCTATCTACAGAATAGAATTTTCTAGTCTTGATACGAACATGTAAACAAACACAATTAGGTATACAATAGTCCCAGTTAATTCTTTTGCGGTGATTCACCGAGAACTTTGTCGCCTACATGATGTATAGTGCTGTGTACACTTAATTTAATTATTTTATTTTAATAATAGTGGTGATTATTGAAATCAGTTTTCTTTTCCTTTTACATGTACGTCTCGGAAATTTTGGCTAGCACTTTGCGTGGAACAAGCTTCCTCTTCGCCTCGTTCTTTACACACCTAGTCGACGGACCTCCACAGCACTATTTTATTGTGTGGCTGGTTTATACACAGTTATGATGTCATCAACGCATTTATGGTTTTACTGTGGAATAACTGAATATATAATGGATGCAGTGAATGCCTTTAAAACCATATAGAGTCGGTTCTTGGCCACGGTAGTATCAAATGGCTTTTTAAATGAGATACTTGTAAGTTCCTACAAAGATAATGCAAAGATAATGCAAAGATAATGCAAAAGAACTTGCTCGTCTTCTAGCAGCCGTTTATCGTAGTTCGCTGGAGCAACAAAGCGTACCTAGCGACTGAAGAAGGCCCAAGTAACTTCCATTTTCAAGAAGAGTCGTAGGACAGACATAATCATAGGCGTATCTCGTTGATATCAATATAGTGTAGGATTATGGATCATGTTTTCTTCGCAAGGATTACGGCGTTTTTGGAGAACAAAAAAATCAACATCGACTGGGAAAAATAAAGATCTTGCGAGACTGAGCTCGATGTGTTTCGTCCTTGAAATCTATTGCGGTATATACAACTGCACTCAGGTTGATGTGGCGTTCCTTGGCTTCTGTAAGGGACTACAATCTGGTACAAAATAAAAAAAAATAAAAAAAACTTTCAGACGGAACTCAACACGTCGCTCTAAACGCAAAAAAAATCGACCATTACAGAGGTAATTTCTGGAGTACGCCAAGAAACTTTAATAGGACCGTTACTATTTACATTGTATACAAATGATCTAGTAGAACGCCTCGGAAACTCTCTGATAGATAGTGCAGTAACCTGTAAGAAAGTAGTGATGCCAGGAATCAATATCGATTGAAGTATGACATGCAGACGATTGATGAATGGGGCAAGCTCTGGCAGTTGACTCTGACGTCAATAAATATAACATATTGATAATACATAGGAAAAGAAAATCATTACTGTACAACAACGCTATTGCTAACAAGCAGAACAGCAAGTTTAAGGAGGCAGAAGCTAGCGTAAAATATATAGCAGTAACGATCAGGAAGCGACCTTTAGTGGGATGATAACTTAAAAGAAAGTATAGGAAAAGCAGATGTCAGAGTGAGATTCATAGGAAGAACTGTAAACAAATATCCACAAAAAAGTGGCTTACACAGAACTTGCTAGACTGATTATTCAATATTGTTCATTACAGTGTCGTTCTTACCAGATAGGATACAAGAAAGATAGAGAAGATCCAAGGAAGTGGCGCTTTACATCGCAGGATTGTTTTGTTGGCGTGATACCTTTACAGAAATGCTCAACAAATTACAGTGGTATACTAAACAAGACAAGCGCTGCGCAATGCGGAGAAGTTTTGTGTTGAAATTTCGAGACGGTGCCTTCCTCCTACACACAACTCGTGAAATGCCCACGTCGATAACATTTGAGAAATTAGAGTTACCGGCATAATTCCTCCCACGTGCCATTCGCGAATGTAACAGGGAAGGTGCAACAGTTGGTGGTACCAGAAGAAGCTGGCTTGCGGAGTACTGATGCAGGTGTAGATATGAAAAGGTCACGTTTCAATAAACGTTTCAGTTGCTTGCATGGAAAGTAAATATATTTACCTGTTAATTATTTTTTGTTTCAAACAGCTGCAATGTCATCTATCATAGATTATATATATAATGTGACGTATCTCAAATGTTGACTGAATATAGAAGGTATACTTCAAGCAAATAAGGCAGGTTAACATTTCACCACAGTGTTTCAGTCTCTATTCACCCGTTTCAGATTTAGAAAATAACCAGAGTCAGACGCAGTTTGTGTAGATTTCCCTCCTGCGGCCTTTCTTCACCTTCTTGATTGGCGCTGCAGACGTATTATCTTAAGCTTTCACCCACGGTTTATATCTCTTGGCGAACTGTTCGTCATGAGCGCTCAGCCACTCCGTCCAATGTCAAACTTCGGCCAAAACAAATTAGACTGAGGAGGTCACTACCAACATGTTTGTGAATCCTTCACTATTTTACAATTTCCGTGCAGATCCACACCGGAAGTGGAGTACATTGAAATCCTATGTACTATTCCAAGTCCGTAGAACAAAAAACGGGGACTGCCGTTGAGATTTAAATTGCGGGAATAGCACCTTCAGCTTACTCTGTTAGCTCAGTGTGGATTTTCCGTAGCACATTAGAAAGTTTCGGGTTGTTATTCAGAAAACATGTAGAATAAGAGGAAGTACTATCTATATTATCGGTTATTTTATGTAAGACGATCTGCCAATTCGACCCGATAAATTTACTGATAGCGATTACTTAACCTTGAATCAAGTTCGTGAATGATTCTTAGATAACATATGAAATTGTAGATGATGGTTCGGTTAATTTATAAGGCGCAATTAAAAGTTTCCTTTTTAGGACGTTGCTGCAGCGTATATGCAATGTAGCGCGGCTCCAGTACGGGTATACAGGGTGTTACAAAAAGGTACGGCCAAACTTTCAGGAAACATTCCTCACACACAAAGAAAGAAAATATATTTGTAGACATGTGTCCGAAAAATATTTATACAGGGTGTTACAAAAAGGTACGGCCAAGCTTTCAGGAAACATTCCTCACACACAGAGAAAGAAAATATGTTATGTGGACATGTGTCCGGAAACGCTTACTTTCCATGTTAGACCTCATTTTATTACTTCTCTTCAAATCACATTAATCATGGAATGGAAACACATAGCAACATGACGAACTAGCGTGACTTCAAACACTTTATTACAGGAAATGTTCAAAATGTCCTCCGTTAGCGAAGATACATGCATCCACCCTCCGTCGCATGGAATCCCTGATGCGCTGATGCAGCCCTGGAGAATGGCGTATTGTATCACAGCCGTCCACAATACGAGCAAGAAGAGTCTCTACATTTGGTACCGGGGTTGCGTAGACAAGAGCTTTCAAATGCCCCCATGAATGAAAGTGAAGAGGGTTGAGGTCAGGAGAGCGTGGAGGCCATGGAATTGGTCCGCCTCTACCAATCCATCGGCCACCGAATCTGTTGTTGAGAAGCGTACGAATACTTCGAATGAAATGTGCAGGAGCTCCATCGTGCATGAACCACATGTTGTGTCGTACTTGTAAAGGCACATGTTCTGGCAGCACAGGTAGAGTATGCCGTATGAAATCATGATAACGTGCTCCATTGAGCGTAGGTGGACGAAACTAAAATGAGCTATAACATGGAAATTAAGCGTTTCCGGACACATGTCCACATAAGATCTTTTCTTTATTTGTGTGTGAGGAATGTTTCCTGAAAGTTTGGCCGTACCTTTTTGTGACACCCTATATAAGCACCGACTTGTAGTCAAGGATTTAGCGTGGCATTCGCACCTTTTCCACATGCGCGTGGCACATGTACGTACGTGAACTATGACGTCGTTGTTACCAAATGCTTCCTAGCAGGAACAACGTGCTGTTACTCTTTTCTTGGCTGCCGAAGGACAAACACTGGTATACATCCACCGAGGAATGAAGAATATGTATGCGGTAGCGTGTCTGGAGAAAACCACCATTGTGGAATGGTGTGCTAGGTACCGTGCTGGATGTTGCTGCTGCATGATCGCAAACGTCGTAACCCGAATGTTACGCCAACTCAAGTCTGAGAAACTCGAGCACCCGTCCTGCAATCCTGATCTCATCCACTCGATTACTAAGTATTCGGTTGCTTAAAAATGGCCTTGTATGATCGGCGATCCTAGAACGAAGACTTGCAGCAGGCAGTTACAGACTTCTTCACGTCGCAAGACACGGTGTTTTACCAAATTGGTATCTTAAACCTGGTGCAGGATGAGTGCCTCAATGACCACGCCGATTTTGCATGACTATCACACCGATTCTGGACTGTCCGGCATTCAGACGGAAACATTTTGATCGCCCTTCGTAAAAAAAATGGCTCTAAGCACTATGGGACAACATCTGAGGTCATAAGTCCCCTAGAACTTAGAACTACTTAAACCTAACTAACCTAAATACATCACACACATTCATGCCATAGGCAGGATTCGAACCTGCGACCGTAGCAGCAGCGCGGTTCCGGACTGAAGCGCCTAGAACCGCTCTGTCACAGCGGCCGGCCTTCACTCATAAAACAATCATTTTCATTCGGTAGTTAGAACTTTAACATTGACTCAGAAAGTTTTTCTGCAGAGCGTTCTGATTTCATTTACGAGTATTATCTTGTCTTCTGCGAGCACCATGTGCCCCATTCAAATCTGTCAATTTAAATAAGTTTTCGAGTGTTTTTTTTTTCAGCATTTTTTTTCATTTCGAAAATCAAAACACCATATGAAATTATAGTAATAAGTCTCTTATCTGTTCCTGCTTTTCTCACATATGACAAACACTTTCCTGCTTCAGTCTACAGTAGGTTCCCATTGGTAAATCTCAGCTATAGTACCCACAGCTACAAAAGTTTCTATTGCTTAAAAGCTATTGACATAATAAATTTCTGCATACACATGCACACTTAGAAACTCAGACTTCCTTGTGTGTCAAAAGCAGGAATGCTGTCGGAGACTGCTTGCTACAAGTTCATGAGACTAGGTGACAAGGCACTGACTTCAGTTGTCTTTTCCCCAGTTAGAGTTAGTTTTTTTTGTATTTCTTTCCCTCCATTAAACCTCTGTGTAGGTGAGTGGGAGTAATATCCATACAATATGACTACGCCAACCAAAACACTAACAAAAGATTCAGGATGTTACAAAGAAGGAAAGATTACTCGACGAAGATAAGTTTCCTGAAGCAGAAATGGATTCACGAACAGTCACTGCTTGCCTACTGACTGTACTGTGACGTATGATTAATGCAGCCACTTGCTTAGTGAACATTGCCTTCACATAACAACTGCAGAAACAAATTATAAATCATAATATTGACTGGAATACTCTCTTTCAAATTCTGAAGGTGGCGGGAGTAAAATACAGGGAGCGAAAGGCTATTTACAATTTGTACAGAAACCAGGTGGCAGTTATAAGAGTCGAGGGGCACGACAGGGAAGCTGTGGTTGGGAAGAGAGCGATACAGGGTTGTAGCCTCTCCCAGATGTTATTCAATCTGTATATTGAGCAAGTAGTAAAGGAAACAAAAGAAAAATTTGAAGCAGGTATTAAAATCCATGGAGAAGTAATAAAAACTTTGAGGTTCGCCGATGACATTGTAATTCTGTCAGAGACAGCAAAGGACTTGGGAGAGCAGTTGAACGGAATGGACAGTGTCTTGAAAGGAGGGTATAAGATGAACATCAACAAACGCAAAATGAGGATAATGGAATGTAGTCAAATTTAGTCGGGTGATGCCGAGGGAGTTAGATTAGGAAATGAGACACTTAAAGTAGTAAAGGAGTTTTGCTATTTGGGGAGCAAAATAACTGACGATAGTCGAAGTAGAGAGGATATAAAATGTGGACTGGCCATGGCAAGGAAAGCGTTTCTGAAGAGGAGAAATTTGTTAACATCGAGTACAGATTTAAGTGTCAGGAAGTCATTTCTGAAAGTATTTGTATGGAGTGTAGCCATGTATGGAAGTGAAACATGGACGATAAATAGTTTGGACAAGAAGAGAATAGAAGCTTTCGAAATGTGGTGCTACAGAAGAATGCGGAAGATTAGATGGTTAGATCACATAACTAATGAGGAAGTATTGAATAGGATTGGGGAGAAGAGAAGTTTGTGGCACAACTTGACTAGAAGAAGGGATCGGTTGGTAGGATATGTTCTGAGGCATCAAGGGATCACCAATTTAGTACAGGAGGGCAGCGTGGAGGGTAAAAATCGTAGAGGGAGACCAAGAGATGAATACACTAAGCAGATTCAGAATGATATAGGCTGCAGTAGCTACTGGCAGATGAAGAAGCTTGCACAGAATAGACTAGCATGGAGAGCTACATCAAACCAGTCTCAGGGCTGACGGCCACAACAACAACAAGATCAGTAAAATGACTGAAATGAAACTACCGGGTGTACTAACTATAGGGACCGCTACTGAAAAATCCCACAACTTTAGGAGGGATACACAAAACTGCATAACTCCATTGCTACCTATTTCTTTATAAATTTTTTGCTACTCCAGAAGTACAGAAAACATAACAAGTACCACTTTCGTCATGCCACTGAACTAAGAATCTTTCTGATTTATTAGCAGGTTATCTGGTTTAAGAATATTGTATCATAATTGTGAGTTACTTCTTCTTTTCAATTATCAAAATTGATATATATTATATAGCAAACGAAAAGTCAAAACAAAAAATGTGAATGTAAAACGTAAAATAACAATACAAAATATAAAACCGAAATAAGTAAAATAAATAATTGCAATAATTGTGAATATCTAGATGTTTTAATTGGATGTGTAGAAAATACTACATCAGCACACTCTGTACAGCTTATTTCCCAAAAACGATATTTCCAGAACCAGATTTATGACGCATGGACGTAAGATAAGTGCCATGAAAGCTTCTGTAATGTGTTGTGTAACAATAGTTATCATTTTTAAAAATTCATTTATGGTTTTGGGATATTTTTCAAAATTTTATTTCATTACAAACGCTGTTTACAGATTTCCAGAACGATAATTACATTTCAACTTTTATATGAAAGACAGTTTTTATCTATCACGTTTTCTAAGATATTTCCTCTAAACCTAACTTGCCAAGTTACCTTTCGTGGTTTTTTTTTATCCCTTAGAGGTGACATTGGGCAAAAGTGGAACAATAATTACATCTTTCGTTATTTTCAATCCTCTACATCACCATCAAGTTTCACCAAGATCGTTTATTTATATAAAGAAATATTCCATTCTAAGTTCTCACCAGCGCTACACGTGGTCACCTTGGGAAGTTCTGGGTGAAATGGTATGTTAGATAATGTATTGAACTTTACTGGTAGGGTCAACGTGATCGTACTGTTCGCACATCATCCTCCCGGATGATAAATTGTAAAAGGTATGTGCTGCATGCGATATGTAGGCTATAAGAGAATCTGAGACCAAAGAGCAGTGTTGACTGCAGTACGAACTGTGTAGCATTAGCAGTAAGTTGTTGCTAGCGAGCAGTCGCCTCTCTGTCCAGTCTGGTGTATCATGTTGGCTGGGCCGGTCGCGGTGCAGCGATGCCGGAGCGTAAGTATTATTGTATAAGGTAAAAAGCAGCCTCGCGCATATCTAGTAATGTTCTGTAAAGTGCCATGTAAATCTTTTAAAAATGTCCTAATAATAATCTTCGTGATATTGAGTAATTTCTAAAAAACATTCAGTTCAATTTAAAGAATTTACTAATTTCTTCAATCCATGATCATTCCTCTTGCTGCAAAAGAAAAATCAGTTGCTTCCTTTCATAAAATGACAAATCTATCGACCAGCATTGCAAAGAGCTGTCCCGGAAAACTTTTATATAAGAGCAGATATATTCGCCGTTTTTATTGAGGTAAGAATTTTTCCTTTTTTTTATTCAGAATGATCTTACAGGGCCATGACGCAGCGCTGCCGTCGTCCAAATTCTACCAGGTTACTAAATTTATTTTTTGTTATGAGGTTTAGGAATTTTTCTGTTTCGAGCTTAGATTAAATGAGAAAAGTATTTTGTGTGGAGGTTAAATGTGAATGAATTTCTGTAGGGAGGTTACAAATGTAAAAGGAATGAACTTTGTGGGGACGTTACACTAAATTAGAATCATATCATTATTATTATTTAGACAATTTTTTGTGGGGAGGTTATACTTAACGTGAATATTATTTATGTTAACATTTTCTGTTGAGAGGTTGCGGTGATCTGTTTTATGTGGGGAGGTTACACTTGGCTCAGAATGATTAACCCAATAATATTCGTTTTTATTATTTTACGTGGGGAGGTTACACTTGGCGACAACCGGCCAGGATCGTATTTCTTTGTGAATCTCTGAGAAGTAGTCATATATCTGCTCTTATTTACTTAAATGTAGTTTGCATCTGGCGCAAAGCATTTACTAACTTGTCACTTTTTCTTTCACAGATCATCGGCAATTTATTGCTCTTTCTTGTACATGTTTGTTCCATTCTTGCTTTGTCTTTGTTTCATTTTTGTGCTTATGTTTTGATTTGTGAAAAATGCCGCGAAAAGCTGTTAACAGTACATCGCGATGTGCAATGAGTGAAACAACCGACTCGAATAGTTTGTCCGATAATATTTGCGACACTAAGAGTAATAATGAGAATCCTCCATTTTCAGATAATCAATGCATACCGACCACCAGTAATGATTTTAATTCTAATGATGAGCAAACAAATTCAATTGTGTCCTTTGTTAATTTAACGACAATTGATGACGCGGCACATTGCATTACAATGAACACGCCTAATTTGCAAAATTTACGTAGCGAACAGATAATTGTTTCTAACGTAGGTGAACAATGTACTCAAAGTACGTCAGATTTATTTGATTCCGAGGTAGTGACTAACAATGCACATCCAAGTGGCGAACCTTTTCAAGAATCAGTGAATGACGAAATGGTTACACAAAACGGGACAAAAGCAGATACCCTATCACACGGCACAGAGAATACAGTAGCTAATTTTGGCATGGATCGAGTCATAACATTAATGCTACAACTTAGTGAAAATCTCAAACAACAAGTTAATGAAAACAATGAAAAACAAGACAACAATTACAAACAACTTAATGAAAAACTAGACAACAATTACAAACAGTCTAAGAAAGAACAAGACAACAATTTCAAACAGCTTAGTGAACAGATTACAGCCGTTGCTGCGCAGTGTCTTGATACTAAGGAACAATTACGTGAGGAAATTAAGGGTTGTGCTAGGAATAGTAGTGAAGAAATTAGATCTGTGGCACAAGAATTAAGTAATACACATGCAGCCACAACTAAAATACTTAGAGATGAAATTAGTGCAGTCTCTAAACAATGCTCTGAAAACGCAACACAGTTTGGCGACGAGTTTAAATTAATGTCAGCAGAACTTTCACGCACACTGGATGCGAAAGTAGACGCGAAATTTGATCAACAGGACAACCAAATTGACGAACGTGTTAATCACCACCTACAAAACAGTGAAACGCGTTACCGTAAATTTATACAGGAACAGAATAAAGTAAAGCGACAAGTCATAGAAACCAATACTGCACAGAGACAGGAAGATAAGCGTAAATTATTTACGAAAGCAAAAACATACGTGGACAACAATATTGTTACAGTATCGGACGAAATCAAACAGTTGAACACCGAATTGCATGATGAAATGTCCGATCTTAAAACAAAAACAGACACACACACAGTAGACTTTCAGACAGTGACCAACAGACTTGAACAATTAGAACTAATACAGGATCGCGATGCCATTAAAACAGACGTTAAAAGATAGAACGAAACCACACGTAAAATACAAAAACCAATTAATGCTTGTGATAATAAAAACGATGATCAGGTAAAAGTACTGACTGAAAAATATGATGAATTGGCCAGTCATATTGACATTATCGAAAGTAATAATGACACCAAATCAGACGATACGTCACCGGCTTCGTTTAATCAAACACCCGAATTCCAAAATTTACAGCAGACAATCAGTGAGATAGGTTCGTCTAATAATACATTACGTAGAAAATTGTCATCTTTACAGCACGAAGTGACGGAGATGAAAAATACTTCAGCCTTTAACACATCACAGCATACGCCACGTTCCGAACATTTGTCACACTCACACAGCCAGTATAACTTACAGGGTGTTTCAAAAATGACCGGTATATTAGAAACGGCAATAAAAACTAAACGAGCAGCGATAGAAATACACCGTTTGTTGCAATATGCTTGGGACAACAGTACATTTTCAGGCAGACAAACTTTCGAAATTACAGTAGTTACAATTTTCAACAACAGATGGCGCTGCGGTCTGGGAAACTCTATAGTACGATATTTTCCACATATCCACCATGCGTAGCAATAATATGGCGTAGTCTCTGAATGAAATTACCCGAAACCTTTGACAACGTGTCTGGCGGAATGGCTTCACATGCAGATGAGATGTACTGCTTCAGCTGTTCAATTGTTTCTGGATTCTGGCGGTACACCTGGTCTTTCAAGTGTCCCCACAGAAAGAAGTCACAGGGGTTCATGTCTGGCGAATAGGGAGGCCAATCCACGCCTCCTCCTGTATGTTTCGGATAGCCCAAAGCAATCACACGATCATCGAAATATTCATTCAGGAAATTAAAGACGTCGGCCGTGCGTCGTGGCCGGGCACCATCTTGCATAAACCACGAGGTGTTCGCAGTGTCGTCTAAGGCAATTTGTACCGCCACAAATTCACGAAGAATGTCCAGATAGCGTGATGCAGTAATCGTTTCGGATCTGAAAAATGGGCCAATGATTCCTTTGGAAGAAATGGCGGCCCAGACCAGTACTTTTTGAGGATGCAGGGACGATGGGACTGCAACATGGGGCTTTTCGGTTCCCCATATGCGCCAGTTGTGTTTATTGACGAAGCCGTCCAGGTAAAAATAAGCTTCGTCAGTAAACCAAATGCTGCCCACATGCATATCGCCGTCATCAATCCTGTGCACTATATCGTTAGCGAATGTCTGTCGTGCAGCAATGGTAGCGGCGCTGAGGGGTTGCCGCGTTTGAATTTTGTATGGATAGAGGTGTAAACTCTGGCGCATGAGACGATACGTGGACGTTGGCGTCATTTGGACCGCAGCTGCAACACGGCGAATGGAAACCCAAGGCCGCTGTTGGATCACCTGCTGCACTAGCTGCGCGTTGCCCTCTGTGGTTGCCGTATGCAGTCGCCCTACCTTTCCAGCACGTTCATCCGTCACGTTCCCAGTCCGTTGAAATTTTTCAAACAGATCCTTTATTGTATCGCTTTTCGGTCCTTTGGTTACATTAAGCCTCCGTTGAAAACTTCGTCTTGTTGCAACAACACTGTTCTAGGCGGTGGAATTCCAACACCAGAAAAATCCTCTGTTCTAAGGAATAAACCATGTTGTCTACAGCACACTTGCACGTTGTGAACAGCACACGCTTACAGCAGAAAGACGACGTACAGAATGGCGCACCCACAGACTGCGTTGTCTTCTATATCTTTCACATCACTTGCAGCGCCATCTGTTGTTGAAAATTGTAACTACTGTAATTTCGAAAGTTTGTCCGCCTGAAAATGTACTGTGGTCCCAAGCATATTGCAACAAACGGTGTATTTCTATCGCTGCTCGTTTAGTTTTTATTGCCGTTTCAAATATACCGGTCATTTTTGAAAAACCCAGTAACTAATTTACAGAGACCACGCAACTTAGAATCCGAAGAGACACAGACAAACAGATTCTCATGCAATCCTGAACCTGCTAAGACATACAGAGACGATAATTTTTATTACAAACACTTTCTATCCGTGAGGAAATTTAAGGTATGTAAAAATGACAGAACACAGAGTTACGCTTTGGACTGGATACGACAATTTGTTTATGAATTTTCACCGGCATTGCCTGTAACACAGAAAATAAAATTAATTTGTAGCAGGTAATTGACCTCAGGGGATTCATTACACTTCGATGAATATGTGCCGAAGCGTGCACAGGGCTCCGAGCCGTAGTAGTGCTGTTTCATCTTTAGTTTTCTGCTCTGCTGCCTTCTCTTCTACTATCCTTTATAACTAAGAAAACAGCTCTTCAACTATCGACCTATCTAGGATTAAGAATGAGTAAAGTAAACCTGATATGACAAGTTTTACCGAAAGTGACAGTTTTCTTTAGACACTCCCGAAATGACAACTATCAGCGTAATTTTAATGAAAGACGGAAGTGTAAACACAAGTATGTTCAAAATTTTCAGCTATCGCAGAAGCATTTTTGGCAACAATAGAGGGTTTTCCCCACAACAGCATCAAAGCCAGCCGGTTAGCATACCTAACCAACAATGTAGTCTGCAAGGTCAAATAAGCTTTAATGTTTCGCCGCCTGCACGTATAGCGTCGGCTCCGCCTAATAGTAACGCACAGCAACAAGGAAATAATTACGTACAGAAAACACATCATTTTAACTCGTATCGCAGCGCGCCGTATAGAAATGACTATCGTGACAGACGTAAAAGTAATGAGCACAATTTTCAGCGTACGTTTAATAACAGTCGGTCTTACTAGCAACAAAATCATCCGCAACAACAGATTATAATGAATGAACCAGACAGTAGATATCATCCCGAACGTAATACGTCAGGACGAAATAACAGAACAGTACAAATAGTCGAAATGCCACACCATCCTCCCGAAAATAACAGCACGCCAGAAGGAATTTGACTAGATACAGTACAGGTTGCATCTTCCAGCAACGCAGACAATACTTTTAACACAGAGAATCTTATTACTTTTGACAACATCCGAGACACTCTTTTGCAGGAAAAACCAGTTATTCAAAAAACCATTTCACACCCTGTCATAGAAGTAAAGATTGGATCATCTAAATTTTCAGCAGCAATCGATTCTGGATCACCTATGTCAGTTATAAATGAGGAAACTTTCAACGAATGTAACAAAGAGAATACCCATCCTACGTTACCATTAGGCAAAACTACAGTAAAAGGAGCAGTATCTGGTAAAGGAGTAGATGTAAAATTACAGACACATTTATCATTTTGTATTGCAGGTCATACGTTTCACTTAGATTAGATTAGATTAGATTAATACTAGTTCCATGGATCAGGAATACGATATTTCACAATGATGTGGAACGAGTCAAATTTTCCAATACATGACATAATTAAGTTAACTTAACAACATACTTAAGTTAATGTAACAACTTTTTCATTTTTTGTGGTTTTTTATTTTTATTTTTTTTATTTTTTATTTTTTTATTAATATTTTTTTTAATTTATATCTAAAAATTCCTCTATGGAGTAGGAGTTGTCATTCAGAAATTCTTTTCATTTCTTCTTAAATACTTGTTGGTTATCTGTCAGACTTTTGATACTATTTGGTAAGTGACCAAAGACTTTAGTGCCAGTATAATTCACCCCTTTCTGTGCCAAAGTTAGATTTAATCTTGAATAGTGAAGATCATCCTTTCTCCTAGTATTGCAGTTATGCACACTGCAATTACTTTTGAATTGGGTTTGGTTGTTAATAACAAATTTCATAAGAGAGTATATATACTGAGAAGCTACTGTGAATATCCCTAGATCCTTAAATAAATGTCTGCAGGATGATCTTCAGTGGACTCCAGCTATTGTTCTGATTACACGCTTTTGTGCAATAAATACTTTATTCCTCAGTGATGAATTACCCCAAAATATGATGGCATATGAAATCAACGAGTGAAAATAGGCGTAGTAAGCTAATTTACTAAGATGTTTATCACCAAAATTTGCAATGACCCTTATTGCATAAGTAGCTGAATTCAAACGTTTCAGCAGATCATCAATGTGTTTCTTTCAATTTAATCTCTCATCAAAGGACACACCTAAAAATTTGGAATATTCTACCTTAGCTATATGCTTCTGATTAAGGTCTATATTTATTAATGGCGTCATACCATGCACTGTATGGAACTGTATGTACTGTGTCTTATCAAAATTCAGTGAGAGTCCGTTTACAAGGAACCACTTAGTAATTTTCTGAAAGACAGTATTGACAATTTCATCAGTTAAGTCTTGTTTGTCAGGTGTGATTACTATACTTGTATCATCAGCAAAGAGAACTAACTTTGCCTCTTCATGAATATAGAATGGCAAGTCATTAATATATATTAAGAACAACAAAGGACCCAAGACTGACCCTTGTGGAACCCCATTCTTGATAGTTCCCCAGTTTGAGGAATGTGCTGATCTTTGCATATTATGAGAACTACTTATTTCAACTTTCTGCACTCTTCAAGTTAGGTACGAATTAAACCATTCGTGCACTGTCCCACTCATGCCACAATACTTGAGCTTGTCTAGCAGAATTTCATGATTTACACAATCAAAAGCCTTTGAGAGATCACAAAAAATCCCAATGGGTGGTGTTCGGTTATTCAGATCATTCAAAATTTGATTGGTGAAAGCATATATGGCATTTTATGTTGAAAAACCTTTCTGGAAACCAAACTGACATTTTGTTAGTACTTCATTGTTACAGATATGTGAAGCTATTCTTGAATACATTACTTTCTCAAAAATTTTGGATAAAGCTGTTAGAAGGGAGATTGGACGGTAATTGTTGACATCAGATCTATCCCCCTTTTTATGCAAAGGTATAACAATAGCATATTTCAGTCTATCGGGGAAAATGCCCTGTTCCAGAGAGCTATTACACAGGTGGCTGAGAATCTTACTTATCTGTTGAGAACAAGCTTTTAGTATTTTGCTGGAAATGCCGTCAATTCCATGTGAGTTTTTGCTTTTAAGCAAGTTTATTATTTTCCTAATTTCAGAGGGAGAAGTGGGTGAGATTTCAATTGTATCAAATTGGATAGGTATGGCCTCTTCCATTAACAGCCTAGCATCTTATAATGAACACCTGGATCCTACTATATCCACAACATTTAGAAAATGATTATTAAAAATATTTTCAACTTCTGACTTTTTGTTCGTAAAGTTTTCATTCAATTTGATGGTCATACTGTCTTCCTGTGCTCTTGGTTGACCTGTTTCTCTTTTAATAATATTCCAAATTGTTTTAATTTTATTATCAGAGTTGCTGATTTCAGACATGATACACATACTTCTGGATTTTTTAATAACTTTTTTTAATATAACACAGTAGTTTTTTATAATGTTTGATAGTTTCTGGATCACTACTCTTTCTTGCTGTCAGATACATTTCCCTTTCCCGGATACAAGATATTTTTATACCCTTAGTAAGCCATGGTTTGTTACAAGGTTTCTTACCAGTATATTTAACTATTTTCTTGGGGAAGCAGTTTTCAAATGCATTTACAAAAATGTCATGAAATAAATTATATTTTAAATTGGCATCAGGTTCACGGTACACCTCATCCCAGTCTAACTGCTGTAGGCTTTCCCTGAAATTTGCAATTGTTAAATCGTTGACTGAACGTACTACTTTGGAGGACTGTTTAGTACCGCTGAATGGAGCTATGTCATATATTGTAACTAGCTGTGCACCATGATCAGAAAGACCATTCTCAACAGGCTGAGCATTTATCTGGTTAAACTTATCTTGGTCTATAAAGAAGTTATCTATCAGTGAGCTGCTATCCATTACCACCCGAGTAGGAAAATCAATAATGGGTGTCAAATTGAAAGAACCGAGTAATACTTCAAGGTCATTTTTCCTATTACCCTCTTTCAGATAATCTACATTGAAGTCCCCACAAATAATAATTTGCTTCCCCCTGTCTGACAGATAGCACAACAAGGAGTCCAAATTTTTCAGAAATAGATGAAAATTTCCTGATGGGGACCTATATACAGTTACAATTATAAATGTGCCTTTATTTAATTTAAGCTCACAGGCACATGCTTCTATATGTTTCTCTACACAAAACTTTTTTGTTTCTATACTTTTTGCACAATGATAACTTTTGACATATATGGCAACTCCTCCTTTCTCCATATTTTCTCTCATTACATGTGCAGAGAGCTTATATCCACTTACATTTACCTTATCCATATCAGTAACAATGTGATGCTCAGACAGGCATAGTATATCTATTTCATCCTCAACTTGTAAATCTTCTAAACAAACCAGAAGCTCATCTATTTTATTCTTTAAACTCCCAATATTTTGATGAAATATACTTACATTATTTTTAATTATACTTTTATGAGAACCTTTCCTTATTCTAACATTTGCAGTACTCTCCTGTCTGAGTTTCTCATTGCGCTTAGGCCTAGTTGCTATACCAGTGGTCACATGGCGTTCAGAGGGGCAGATTATGTCAACTGGGTTGGGTGACTTTAATTCATCAATGCAATTACCTAGGACTGAGATAGAACTTGGTGGAGATAAAATTTCTGGTGATTGGTGAAAATTTATAATTGACAGCTGTGATTGGTGAACCAATGTGCTAGAATTGTGATGTTTAATTTCTTTCCTAAACTGAAGATTTGTTTCAATTCTGACCTCTAGTAGAACTTGACATCTTTCTGTCTTACCTATCCTAAAAAAGGTGCTGCTCCAACACCTGTAACCACTGGTATTTTACCATTCATGGCAGTGCCTCCCCCCCCTTAAATTTCCTGCTATTACCCCAGCCAGTTTCCCCTTCCCTTTCCTGTTGAGATGTAGGCCATGCCTGGTATAGTCCCACCTACTGAGAGAATCAACAGGAACCACACCAATATGAGCCCCCGCACCCAACCCAAGCAGCCGTTCTAACTCCAAATTGACTCTCCCAACAGAAGAGGTCAAATGAGGCCGGTCATGGCGTCTCAGGACAGATACAAACTCAACATTGGTGTGTCTCGATGCCGACGCAATCTTTACCAGGTCACACTCTATACTGTACCCAGGATCTCTGTCGATGCTGTTCCCTGGCCCTCCCACAATAACCACGGTGTCTTCCCTGGTAAATCCTTTACAGAGTGAACCTAAATCCTCTGTCACCTGATCCAGACTAGCACTTGGTTTGAAAAAATTTGTGACCTGGTATTCTGGTCCTAATTCCTCCTGCAGAAGTTGGCCTACACCTCTGGCATGAGAACTGCCTAACAACAAAACTTTCTTCCTTTTCAATGGCTTTCCTACATTCTTTTTCAATTTACTATTGAAAGTTTGTTGTGTCCTGTCTACACCTACCTCTGCTTGAGGCTCATCAGTTTCTAACTGAAGCAACAGGTCAAACTTATTTTTGACATTCACCACAAAACTGTCAGACTTAGTTCTAGGCCTGTTCCTTCTGCTACTTGTTGCCACTTCCCACCTCTCTTTGCCCTTCTCCCTCCTTAACCTGTCCAGATCTTCCCTAGCCTGATCTAGCTCAGCCTGAAGGGCAGCAATTTTCCCCTCCTGTTCCACTATCTTCCTATCTCTGCTGCAAATCCTACATAACCACTGATGAGCCTAATCCACTTTCCCGACACCCACACCACTGCAGTCCCCCCAGTGAAAAAAACTACTGTATCCATCACACCAAATCCCGGAACTAACAATTCTACGGCAAGTCAGGCACTTCTCACTCATGGCAAAAATAATACTTGAGCTAGAATAAATCAATTAAATTACCGAAAATCAAAAAAGACGTTACAAGAATTAAGCCTATTCACAAATGTATATAAGCAAGTTTCTGATTTAAAATTCCGCTGTTTTTCTGAGATCTGTATTAAAACAATGAAGGTATACGCTATTTACTTTATATTTCACTCGATGGTATGAAAAAAAGGACAATTAAACGAGATACTTTAACTTTGATTCTCCAAAAACGTTACGAGAATTACGCCTATAAACAAATGTATATAAGCAAGTTTCTGATATAAAGTTACGCTGTTTTTCTGAAATCTGTATTAAAACAATGAAGTTATATGCTATTTACGGTAGTTTATTTATTTGTTACCGAGAAATTAGTTAAATTACCGTGAAACAAGAAACAAACACGTTTACAAAATTTAAGCCTAAGCGCGACTTCGAGAAGTTACGATCTTTTCTTGTTTTCTGAAAAAATATGCAAATTTTTGGATTGTTCCCTTATTGACAACAGACGTTATTTTAGGTACGAATTTTCTGGTACAACACGACGCAATTATTGACTTTCAAAATTCGTATTTAATGTTAAAAGATGAAAATGTACAACTGGCTTTAGAATTTCAGCACTCTTTATCTGCAGAAGAACAAACAATTAATTGTACAGAGGGTATTTCCGCATCACGTAACATAGACTGTCATTCCACATTGTTCACAGATACGAACGTACACAACTATAATGCTCCAGACGAAGCCAACTATGACGTTATACAGATGATTTCTGATAAGGTTAAACACAGCAGTGCAAATACAGACGACGAACGCACGCAACTATGCAAAATTCTTTTACAGCAAGCTCCAGTTTTTGACAATATCCCTGGTACTATGTCCGGTTTTATGTATGAATTTCAAGTTAAACAGCACGACACATTTAAAGCCAAACATTATCCCATTCCGTATATTCACAGAGAACAAGTTAAGAAAAATTGCAAGCTATGCTTGACCAAGGAATTACTGAACCGGCAGTTAGTCCGTACATAAAACCGCTCCATATCGTTAAGAAAAAGGGTGGTTCACTTCGCCTCGTGCTTGATTCGCGTCACATCATTGACATTATTATTAATGAAACAGATCGCCCACAGACACTAGAAGAACTTCTACAGAAATTTCATGGTACTGCTATTTATTCCACATAAGATTTGAAATCAGGATTTTGGAAAATTCAGCTCCACCCGAACTGCAGAAAGTACACAGCTTTTGTCTGTTTTGGTGACTGTTATCAATTTTGTAAATTACCGTTCGGTTTAACTATTTCTTCAGCAGAATTTATTCGCGGTTTGAATACTATACTTCGGACAGAATTAAAAGACAGGATCACAACGTATGTAGACGACATTCTTATTGCAAAAGCTAACTGGTCTGAACACAATCTGATTCTTGAACAAGTGTTACGAACTTTTCGTGCACAAGGACTCACAGTTAATCTCAGTAAATCGCACTTTCGCAAAACTTCCATAACATTTATTGGACATGTAATTTCAGCTGAAGGCATTACGCCTGACCCGGAAAAACTTCAGGCTTTACGTGACATCACTGTTCCTACGACGAAGAAACAACTACGCAGCTTTTTGGGTTTAATTAACTTTTTTCGTAAATTTATTCATATCTCTGCTTTAGACACCCCTAGATTATGTCAATTGACGGGTAAAAACACTATTAGGTCCTGGGATAGCCAAGCACATTCTGAATTTGTGAATCTGAAAGAAGCTTTGTTGAATGCACCACTTTTATCACATCCAGATCTTACTAGAAAATTTTCCAATGGCCATCGATAGTTCTAACACCGCTTTAGGCGTACACATTTTTCAGGAAATTGAAGAAGATGGTTGTACAGTAATTAAAAACATCGCCTTTGCGAGTCGCATTCTGTCACCTGCTGAACGCAATTATTCTGTCACAGAACTTGAAACATTATGTGTTGTTTGGGCATTTACGAGATTTCGGCATTTTCTTTATGGAAGACACATTACCGTTTACACAGAACATCGAGCGATACAGTTTTTACTTTCAGCAAAATTTACACACGACAGGTTAAGCAGATGGAAACTTTATTTACAGAAATTTAATTTTATAATTGTTCACATTCCCAATACACAAAATATTGTAGCAGACGCACTATCCCGTTCTCTCAGCAACAATCAGCAAGACATTGCAACCAACTTCTGCAAGGCAAATTTCAGCGTCATGTATAATCAACAAGTTGCATTTGAAAATTTCATTTCGTCGTCATTACGAGACATAGCACAAGAGCAGAGTAAAGGCAACGTATGGAAAGAAATTAAACACCTTTGGCAAGATAGGAATAATGTTACCATCAGAAGCCATTCCACTGTACGCAATAACATTCTGTTTCGCCGCTCTCACCCTGACAGCAACAACTGGTTACTATACATCCCTGACGCACTTGTTGACAAATTAATTTGGTATACTCATTTAAGTTACGCACATTACGGAGCCAGAAAATGTTTTCTTATGCAGAGACAGAATTGTTATTTTGCCAACATGGCGAAACGTATTCGACGACGAGTTTTAGCGTCATGTAAAATCTGCCAGAAAGCTAAGTCAGATACGACTTCACATATTTCTCCGTTACATCCAATTGTACCTGTTAAATTGAGACACATGGCTACTGTAGACATTTTTGGTCCGATTCCCAGAACTAATAGAGGTTTTTGCTACATTTTTGTCGCTGTTGAACTCACTTCGAAATTTGTTACGTTCACTCCGTTACGCAAAGCTACTGTTAAATCTGTTTCGAAAGCATTTGTAAAACATTTTTTATTCCATGTAGGGCATGTATTGAAAGTAATTTCCGACAATGGATCACAGTTTCGATCTGCTATATGGACACGTATGTTACGAGCTAGAAACATTTCTCCGATCTATATATCCATGTACTATCCTTCTTCGAACCCTTGTGAAGGTCTAATGAAAGAAATTGGTAAACTATGTAGAATATACTGCCATAAAAAACATATTGATTGGGAAACACACATACTGTCATTCAAGGATGTAATTAACTCCATACCAAATGAATCTACTATGCTATCTCCGACTGTTATAATGGAAAAAGTTGAACCACCTAACAAAATTAAAGAATTAGTATCCTTTCCTACATCTCGTCGACTACGACAGCATGAAATAATTGACAATGCGCTGAACAACATAAAACGTGCCGCAGAGCGCCGGAGAAGACAGCAAAAACAGGTTTGTACACGCCATGACTTTCACATTGGACAGAAGATATTAGTACGTACACACTATCTATCCAACAGAGGAAAGAATAGATGTAGTAAATTTGAGCTTCTATACGCAGGACCATATCGAATTCGCAGCATTCTTCACCCCAATGTAGTACACGTCGAAACTCTGAGAACCAGAAAAAGTAAAGGCAATCACCATGTCTCCAATATTAAACCCTTTATTGAATGGACATACTTTATGATTTATCACACTGTAATGCCATTTCCTGATTTTTATATGACCATATATGCAATTATATTTATGTGAATACTTACTGATGATTATCGAATTTTTTCTTGGCAAGTGCCCAGCAAGGTAAGGTTAGCAGGTCGCTTTTCTAGTCGTTACGCATCAGACCGTGCACATTTTCCATTTTTCATGTATGTATGGTTGTTTTCCTGTTTGTTTGTATGCACTATGTAATGTTTAAGATGTAACAAACACCAGTTGACTTTGACATTTTGTCTTATCATATTTCAATATCCTGAGTATTTTACATTTTTTTTTTTTTTTTTTTTGCTACTACATTATGATACTAAGCGTACATTTTTTTTTCACCTGAACACTGTTTATGTTTTTGACATAATACGTTTTCTGTCATGCTATGCTGTATGCTTAATTATATCACTAGAAACCAGTTTATATTTAATGGGTATATGATTTAAATCCCCCCCATGAACCATAGATCTTGCCTTTGGTGGGGAGGCTTGCGTGCCTCAGCGATACAGATAGCCGTACCGTAGGTACAACCACAACGGAGGGGTATCTGTTGAGAGGCCAGACAAACGTGTGGTTCCTGAAGAGGGGCAGCAGCCTTTTCAGTAGTTGCAAGGGCAACAGTCTGGATGATTACAGAAACCAGATGGCAGTTATAAGAGTCGAGGGACATGAAAGGGAAGCAGTTGTTGGGAAGGGAGTAAGACATGGTTGTAGCCTCTCCCCGATGTTATTCAATCTGCATATTGAGCAAGCAGTAAAGGAAACAAAAGAAAAATTCGGAGTAGGTATTAAAATCCATGGAGAAGAAATAAAAACTTTGAGATTCGCCGATGACATTGTAATTCTGTCAGAGACAGCAAAGGACTTGGAAGAGCAGTTGAATGGAATGGATAGTGTCTTGAAAGGAGGATATAAGATGAACATCAACAAAAGCAAAACGAGGATAATGGAATGTAGTCGAATTAAGTCGGGTAATGTTGAGGGAATTAGATTAGGAAATGAGACGCTTAAAGTAGTAAAGGAGTTTTGCTATTTGGGGAGCAAAATAACTAATGATGGTCGAAGTAGAGAGGATATAAAATGTGGACTGGCAATGGCAAGGAAAGCGTTTCTGAAGAATAGAAATTTGTTAACATCGAGTATAGATTTCAGTGTCAGGAAGTCATTTCTGAAAGTCATGGAGTGTAGCCATGTATGGAAGTGAAACATGGACGGTAAACATTTTGGACAAGAAGAGAATAGAAGCTTTCGAATTGTGGTGCTACAGAAGAATGCTGAAGATTAGGTGGGTAGATCACATAACTAATGAGGAAGTATTGAATAGGATTGGGGAGAAGAGGAGTTTGTGGCACAACTTGACCAGAAGAAGGGATCGGCTGGTAGGACATGTTCTGAGGCATCAAGGGATCACCAATTTAGTATTGGAGGGCAGTGTGGAGGGTAAAAATCGTAGAGGAAGACCAAGAGAAGAATACACTAAGCAGATTCAGAAGGATGTAGGTTGCAGTAGGTACTGGGAGATGAAGAAGCTTGCACAAGATAGAGTAGCATGGAGAGCTGCATCAAACCAGTCTCAGGACTGAAGACCACAACAACAACATGATTTAAATGCAAGACTTTAATCATTGTCCATCATTTTCAGAAAGCAATAACGTGCAAAAGACATAAATTAAACAACCCTCAGTGGATTACTATGAAATGGGAATTTCACCTTCGGAGTGGACGAAAGAAGATGCAATACCTGAAGAGTAAATGGATCAGAATTAGCCAGCATTAACAAGAATATACTATACACATCGTATGATAGCAGTCTTAACTAATTTTTTTCTTTCAGAATACGAGGCGATTGATGCAGGCTGTCAGACAGAACTACACATCTTAGTTTTATTGATGAAATATGCTAGAAATAAGAAATTATATACTATGAATAGTAATATGAAGTAAATGGTAATATGAATAATGGATAATGAAGTGTCTTTTTGCACATGATAATGAATGCTGATGAATAGTTGTATGAAGAGTATGCTAATATGAATAATGAAGTTTTTCTTTGCAGGTGATGATAGTAATGACATAATGGTAATATGAATAATTAAGTTTTTCTTTGCAGATGAGAATATTGATAAAGTTTATATATTTACTATTAGTTAAGAGATGCTATGTAGTTATTTAAGTATTTGTTGCAGTTCGGATTGACAGTATGTCTTATATCACATGGTGTAATGACTGAATGTTTCGGAAAGGACAGCTAGAGTACATACATATTGAGTACACATTTCGTTACCTGTTAATTCGAAGTTCACTACTTTCAGCATAATATACGTTTCTTCTTTCAGCTTAATAATCCATTTTGTATTTTTTCTAGGAGAAGCTATTCATGAAATTAATGTGCTATAAGCAGTTAGTGATTAAACCTGTTCTAGTACTTGCATTTTTTTTTACCCACTTGTGTGTGTCATTCATGAATGTGATCACGTATACTCTACTTGTTTCATAACCTTGCTACAGCTGGCTCATGACGAATGACGTTACCTATCCTCATTTGTAGCAATAAGTCAAAAGCAAATATTTTCATGCCCCAGCAATTAATTATCGATCCCAACGCAATGCATTGCTAGCACAAAAAAAAAAATGTACTACCAGTCCCAAATAATGCTACCAGTTGAAGAGAGTTCTGAGTAATACTGAATAATGTTTTCTAACCACAGACATTGAGTAATAGTTACAGTATGTTACATTTTCACTATGTCCTATGTCACTTGAATGATGAGTTCTGAGTAATGTTTTTTAACCACAGACCTAGAGTAATAGTTACAGTGTGTTACATTTTAAATATGTCCTATGTCGCTTGAATGATGAGTTCTGAGCAATACTGAATGATGTTTTGTAACAATGAATAAATGCTATGCCAAAAATTTCTGTAAATAATATTTTTGTTATACTCTATAAATGCTATGCCAATAATTAACTCTCATTTTGAATGATGACTTCTGATGGTTTGTCACTGGCCAAAGAGTGCCAATAATTATTTTAAATATGTCATATGTGACTTGAAAAATGTTTTGTGATATTCAATACTTGCTATAAGTTTAGTAACTGGCCAATGAGTGCCAATGATTACTATAACTAGGTGAATTATGTTAATACTATGCCATTCATTAACTCCTGTTTTGAATGATGACTTCTGACGGTTTCTGACTGGCCAATGGGTGCCAATGATTACTATAACTAGATGAATTATGTAAATGGTATGCCAATAATTAACTCTTGCTTTGAATGACCACTTTTAAATAATGTATAAAAATGGTTTGTAACTGGTCAATGAGTGCCAATGTTCACTGTAATCAGATGATTTATGAACATTATTATGTAATACTTCATACATAGTACAGAAGTGTTCAGTAACTAGGCAATGAGTGCCAACAATTAGTCAAATCGGTTGATAGACTAGTGTAATTCTCAATGATGACTAGCATGAGACTTAATGTCCTTCACTTTTGACCTAATTACCAGAAATTACTGCAATATACGTTTGTCCTGTCTATCCTTATACATAGTACAGAAGTGTTCAGTAACTAGGCAATGAGTGCCAACAATTAGTCAAATCGGTTGATAGACTAGTGTAATTCTCAATGATGACTAGCATGAGACTTAATGTCCTTCATCTTTGACCTAATTACCAGAAGTTACTGCAATATACGTTTGTCCTGTCTATCCTTATGATCATGGAGCACTATATTTGGTTTCTGCACTAATTCTACGTTGGTGAATGAGTGTGGTGTTGACACATCATGGTGTCCACCACCTTGAACAATGGAGATGTTATTATGGTTCCACTGTTTGATAACATGGAATATTAATATGACATTTCAGTGTTTTAGCTACACTGATTAATACTTCAGGGAGGAGAACTTCAGATTGTCTCACTTGGTGTTGTGCTTCTGTAGAAAGATATGGACTTTCAGTGCAGCTACGTGCAACCTAATGTGCTACAACCATGATGCAATCCTTCCCTTTCCTATCCTAGTTCTAATAAAATGGTAAAAAAATACAACAGTGCGTATGCACTTTATGTCATTTGTTAATATGATTTGTACTCATTGCGTATACATTTTGTCATTGCTTGATACAGGGTGTTACAAAAATGACCGGTATATTTGAAACGTCAATAAAAACTAAACGAGCAGCGATAGAAATACACCGTTTGTTGCAATATGCTTGGGACAACAGTACATTTTCAGGCGGACAAACTTTCGAAATTACAGTAGTTACAATTTTCAACAAAAGATGGCGCTGCAAGTGATGTGAAAGATATAGAAGACAACGCAGTCTGTGGGTGCGCCATTCTGTACGTCGTCTTTCTGCTGTAAGCGTGTGCTGTTCACAACGTGCAAGTGTGCTGTAGACAACATGGTTTATTCCTTAGAACAGAGGATTTTTCTGTTGTTGGAATTCCACCGCCTAGAACACAGTGTTGTTGCAACAAGACGAAGTTTTCAACGGAGGTTTAATGTAACCAAAGGACCGAAAAGCGATACAATAAAGGATCTGTTTGAAAAATTTCAACGGACTGGGAACGTGACGGATGAACGTGCTGGAAAGGTAGGGCGACCGCGTACGGCAACCACAGAGGGCAACGTGCAGCTAGTGCAGCAGGTGATCCAACAGCGGCCTTGGGTTTCCATTCGCCGTGTTGCAGCTGCGGTCCAAATGACGCCAACGTCCACGTATCGTCTCATGCGCCAGAGT
This sequence comes from Schistocerca cancellata, assembly GCF_023864275.1. Taxonomy (NCBI): domain Eukaryota; kingdom Metazoa; phylum Arthropoda; class Insecta; order Orthoptera; family Acrididae; genus Schistocerca; species Schistocerca cancellata. Next base: position 343,232,794 of record NC_064631.1, on the reverse strand, counting down.
TTACACCTCTATCCATACAAAATTCAAACGCGGCAACCCCTCAGCGCTGCTACCATTGCTGCACGAGAGACATTCGGTAACGATATAGTGCACAGGATTGATGACGGCGATATGCATGTGGGGCAGCATTTGGTTTACTGACGAAGCTTATCTTTACTTGGACAGCTTCGTCAATAAACAGAACTGGCGCATATGGGGAACCGAAAAGCCCCATGTTGCAGTCCCATCGTCCCTGCATCCTCAAAAAGTACTGGTCTGGGCCGCCATTTCTTCCAAAGGAATCATTGGCCCATTTTTCAGATCCGAAACGATTACTGCATCACGCTATCTGGACATTCTTCGTGAATTTGTGGCGGTACAGACTGCCTTAGACGACACTGCGAACACCTCGTGGTTTATGCAAGATGATACCCGGCCACATCGCACGGCCGACGTCTTTAATTTCCTGAATGAATATTTCGATGATCGTGTGATTGCTTTGGGCTATCCGAAACATTCAGGAGGCGGCGTGGATCCAGACATGAACCCCTGTGACTTCTTTCTGTGGGGACACTTGAAAGACCAGGTGTACCACCAAAATCCAGAAACAATTGAACAGCTGAAGCAGTACATCTCATCTGCGTGTGAAGCCATTCCGCCAGACACGTTGTCAAAGGTTTCGGGTAATTTAATTCAGAGACTATGCCATATTATTGCTACGCATGGTGGATATGTGGAAAATATCGTACTACAGAGTTTCCCAGACCGCAGCGCCATCTGTTGTTGAAAATTGTAACTACTGTAATTTCGAAAGTTTGTCTGCCTGAAAATGTACTGTTGTCCCAAGCATATTGCAACAAACGGTGTATTTCTATCGCTGCTAGTTTAGTTTTTATTGCCGTTTCAAATATACCGGTCATTTTTGAAACACCCTGTATGTTCTGTACTACAGCGCGTATGCACTTTATGTCATTTGTTAATATGTTTTGCACTCATTGTCATTGCTTGATATGTTCTGTACTACAGTGCGTATGCAGTTTATGTCATTTGTTAATATGATTTGTACTTATTGTGTATACATTTTGTCATAGCTTGATATGTTCTGCACTCAGTGCATGTGCACTCTATTTCATTTAATGTTCTGTAATTATATATATGTATATACTCTGTGACTGTCAACTTACTTAATTAAGTAGATTTTAGAAAAATTTGTTGCTCATAGCAAGTCCAATTGACTCACCATCGCTGCCAAATTTTTGACCCCCCCCCCCCAGTGGAGGGTTATGTAAGAGGTATGTGCTGCCTACGATATGTAAGCTATAAGAGAATCTGAGACCAAAGAGCAGTGTTGACTGCAGTACGAACTGTGTAGCAGTAGCAGTAAGTTGTTGCTAGCGAGCAGTCGCCTGTCTGTCCAGTCTGGTGTATCATGTTGGCTGGGCCGGCCGCGGTGCAGCGATGCTGGAGCCTAAGTATAATTGTATAAGGTGAAAAGCAGCCTCGCGCATATCTAGTAATGTTATGTAAAGTGCCATGTAAATCTTTTAAAAATGTCCTAATAATAATCTTCGTGATATAAAGTAATTTCTAAGAAACATTCATTTCAATTTAAAGAATTTACTAATATCTTCAATCCACGATCATTCCTATTGTTGCAAAAGAAAAATCAGTTGCTTCCTTTCATAAAATGACAAATCTATCAGCCAGCATCACACAGAGCTGTCCCAGAAAAATTTTATATGAGAGCAGATATATTCGCCGTTTTTATTGAGGTAAGAATTTTTCCTTTTTTTTTATTCAGAATGATCTTACAGGGCAATGACGCAGCGATGCTGTCGTCCAAATTCTACCAGGTCACTGAATTTATTTTTAATTACGAGTTTTAGGAATTTTTCTGTTTCGAGCTTACATTAAATGAAAAAAGTATTTTGTGTGGAGGTTAAATGTGAATGAATTTCTGTAGGGAGGTTACAAATGTAAAAGGAATGAATTTTGTGGGGACGTTACACTAAATTAGAATCATATCATTATTATTATTTAGACAATTTTTTGTGGGGAGGTTACACTTAACGTGAATATTATTTATGTTAACATTTTCTGTTGAGAGGTTGCGGTGAACTATTTTATGTCGGGGGGGGGGGTTACACTTGGCTCAGAATCATTAACCCAATAATATTCATTTTTATTATTTTACGTGGGGAGGTTACAAAATGCAGTTAACTTGACCTGAGTATCTCTACGTATTTTAAGTTGCCTACAAACTTTCATTGCTCTGGCGTAGTAATGTTGTAGTTGTTACTCTTGTTTGCTTGAATTGTACTTTAATAAGGACTCAAGAGGTGAGAACTGTAGGCGAAAGTCGTTTTTATTCAGTATTGTTACCAGCAAGCTGAAGAAACAGCAGATGTACGAATCGCGCTTGGGTGGGAGTATCTTTACACGGACTGTTAGGTGCAAACAAAAGAAGGAAAGATGAAAACCAATAACTATATTGGACAGACAGACAAAGTAAACAGCTGTCTCTATCCGGATCTGCGTTGGAAGTAAGAACCCTCGAGTAGTTTACATCTTGAAACGGGACACACAATCATGAAATTCCACATAAAACCATTACAACTATACACTCATACTGACAAAACGAAAAATCATTCTAAGTAAATTTGTAAAAATGCAGTACTAATTACGGCCATGAGGCCTCAAGTACTTTCACAGCTTAGGTCTTTAGAATTCTAATTACATTATGTGGCTCTTAGGCCCTCGAAAACCTTTAAATACATACTTTGGGCTTCATGACACAGCAGAATTGTTACGCTAATAAATTCAGTATCCTTGTCCTCATTATGGATAAAATAATACTACATTAACAACACTTTCGGAATTCACTGAAGAATGTGTTTATTAACATGGTTAATCATAATTATTGGGCACGCAGTTACGGTGTAAAGCATGCAATTTTACATTAGTTTTCTCCGGTTTTCGTGGGCGCTGAAATTATTGGCGCGCTCTGCATTCAGCTGCTTTGATGGTATCGTAAATTGTGGTACTCCTTGAGATCCATGATGGGTTTTCACCACCCAGTTTTGCGTCTATTTATTTTTCCCTTCCGATTTAGAATATAGTGTTTATAATGTACACTTTCGTCGTACAGGCCTGAAGTACATAAGGTACGCATGATGATTACAGAAAACAGAATTTTTTCTAATTACACTCATTATAAGTGCATCAGAAAATTTCAGAGCCTTTGATGGTCTCATAAAGATATGATTTTATGCGTGCAGACTGAATCGTCGAGTGAAAATTTTTCCAAGGTCGGGAATCGAGACTGGGTCTCCTGTAGTTAGCCACCAGGCCACCTCGCCGCAGCGGTTCATACAGATGCACGTTTTACCCTGGCAGGCCATCTTCCTAGAACCAGATTGTAAATGGCGTCCCAGTCTGCTTTATATCCCCCCCCCCCCTCCTTATACAAGAACACAACTGCCGAGGCCTCTCCACGTTCTGGAATAGCCCCTCAGTATCGATCGTAATGGGTGATCCAACCTGATACTCAAGTGCTGTTACTTATACAAAAGAAATTCTGTTCGTGTGTAAGCGGGAATTTACGGTAGAGTGGGGCGGTAGTGAGAATCTGTATTGAGGAAGGGGGCACGCAGGAGTAATCCGTGCAGTTGTCTGAACCACTGTGCCTAGTAAACCGAAGACCTGGGTTCAAGTCCTGACCTTGATACAAATATTCACTCGCTGCTTCGCTCTATATACGTAATAACTTGTTATATCTAATATTTGCCATATCTGAATTTGTCCCCATATTGCCTCTATTTTTATTTTTACCTATTACTATTGTTCATGAGCAATATTATTGCTCTAAAAACTCTTAATTATCATGACGTGGACTTCCGCCAGATGACAGTCGCATACCCTGTGAAAAGTACACTCAGAAATTCCACAGACAAATCATTCGCTTTCGGTTGCTTGTACACATGTACCTTGTCGTGATGCGGCATTGTACAAAACTTATCTTCTCTAAACAGTCTTGCAGTGCCCCTTACTAATAGCGTAGTCACAAAAACAACGACAGAGGCACGGCCCACTGTAGCGTCCGGGAAAACATCATTGCATTTCGCTACTGGCTTACATTGCACTCTGTGGTTATTTTATCTCAAAGAAATACCGCTTTTTCTCCGTAAGCGTTCATGTCCACACACAAAAATTTTTCAATGCTTACAAAATCTGCAAAACACCTCCTCCTTCCCCTGTCGCACTTCCAATGCACAAATTGCTTCATAGTTACCTGATTCCTAAACCTATACTAATTACAACTTATAAATTTACATCGAAAATTCCTGCGTTTGGATTCCGTGTAATGGCGAAGTTGGGCACTCGGCCATCGGCTAATGTCCCCACACTGCACCTACATCAGTGAGACTCGCAAGGTTCTCTGTGTAGTAATTCACATCTTTAGATTTAATTTATTTCGTTGCAGCCTTCTGTATCCCCAACAGGAATAACAAGTACGCATAGGAAACACTTCTCAGCAATTAGTCAACTTTCCTGCACACAGAAAATCTACTACTCTTCGTACTGTCATTACAAGTCAATTTACTCCCACCTCCATGATCATATGACATATTATCTATTTTCTTTTGGTGAACCATCAGTTTTCGCAACATTAACATGAGTCTCTATCTGGTTCTAATCGTTATCTAATGTTCTATTTCTGTTTCTGATAACTGATTCAAATTTAAAATAGGCAAGACGTTATCTATTTCGCTAACTCATTCTCCATCATTATTCTCTCGGTCCTCTCTTTACACAATCAACTGACCCATATCTACAACATGCAGAACCCCATCTACTTCTTTAACTGTTACTCTGTAAGTACTCTTCTGATCTGCCCTTAACAAGATAATTCTTGCTAGATCCGATATATCATCAATTGACCCAAACTGAAGAACATCCCCTAGATAACCAGTATTGTGTGCTCATCACATACAAAAACGATCTGCTCTTTAACATCCGTATGTGTGTGCACTTCAGTATTCTCTTTACCTTTATTTGCAACTTTCTGAACATCTGCGACCTACTTCAGTCTGTTCCCTTTCATTATTAACATTAGGTTCCCGTTCTTTCACTTCATCTGATCTGCATGCTGGCAATTCCGATTGCCTGAGATTAGCTTCCTCAAATTTTATTAATTTTTCACCTTTCTGATCTTTTTAATTGCGACGGTCCTAACGGAAATCGTGTGATTATGTGATGATAAATCCCCTACTTCCTCCTTGACATTTTCGCCTAACCTTTTGGAATATTCGACCATCTCTTTGTCAAATTTCTCAGCACGTTCTTCCCCTTTCCTGTGTAGCTTATCTCCCTTTCTGAAGTTTTGGCCTAATCTTTTGCCATACTTAACTGTCCTTTTAAGCCGTTCCTGGCTAATTTCTAACACTTGGCTAATAGTGACAGTGTATCAGCATTTAAAGGGAAAGTAGAATATATATCGCGATCGGCGACATTCATTGCTACGTTTTCTCCACCTGTGGTTACGGAACCTTCCGTTGCAGACACATTGATATAATCTCTTCACTTTACTTGATAACAATCTGCAAATTACGGTTACAAACTAAAAAGATGCCTCCATACATGGAAACTGCAAGAAATTCACCAAAAAGAATGTTATATGAAGATGGTGACCATGGAGCGCTCTGGAATAAAATGATAATTAAATCAAATTTAAAATAGGCAAGACGTTATCTATTTCGCTAACTCATTCTCCATCATTATTCTCTCGATCCTCTCTTTACACAGTCAACTGATCCATATCTACAACATGGACAAGGACAGTTGAAAATGTGTGCCTCTACCGGGACTCGAACCCGGGATCTCTTGCTTACATGGCAGACGCTCTATACATATGAGCCACCGAGGGCACAGAGGATAGTGCGCCTACAGGGACTTAACCCTTACACGCTGCCCGTGACATCCCACATTCCCAGCTTTATGTCCACACACTACATTCTGAGTGCCCCCGCCCTTTACACTCATTACTCGCGGCAGACAATCTTACCAAGTCCCGTAAGAGTTCGGTCAATGGGTGTGCATCCAGCACAGAAGAAGGTCAGTGGCCGATTAGCCATTAGGCGGATAAGACAGAACCTCGACGAGTGACTGTAAGCACGGCTACTAAATAACAGCAATAGCACTAAAAAAATAATCTAACACCAGTGAGATAGTAAAAGCACGTACTGAAAGCAAATTACCTGCCTGTAAAATATTAAAATGGAATAACTGGTCGCAACGTTGACCCATCTTATCACACTCTCACACTCTTATGATACGGAACGTTAGTGGATAAAGGAGCAATGGCATTAGTGGCTGGATACTCAGAGTTCATCTCTCTTTCTGTACTCAGTATTCGAGTGGAAACATCCTTCGCTGCAACCCGCCCTTCAGCTTTACGGCAGCCTCTGTCTCTACTCTTCAAACTCCTAATATGAGAACATCACCCTTCTGTTGCCCAGCATGAAGTCTCTATTCCTCCATCTCCTCACATCGAGATTACTTTCCCCCTCACAAGTCTGATGTGAATGTTTTTGGACGATCTGTAACTTGGTTGCTTTTCGCCAGAGAGAGCTCGCTGGCCAGTCGTGGCAATTATTGAGATTTTTTCCTCTAAAACTCAAGTGAATATGTTAAACAATCGACTACTCTTTCTGATTTTGTCTGTTTCCATCCAATAGTCCTCTGGATGGGGAGGAAGGCAGACACTCACGTCCATTATACGGCAAAATTTGGAAGCAGACCTATGAGACGCCTAACACATGGACATCGCTCCTGGGGTAATGAAGCTTCACACACCAGATTGGATGCGACACCTGGCCAGAGATCTTTTATCTTGCTAGAAGGCTTCTGTGAACGGTCATTCGTTCCTTAGACATAAATGTGTCGTCCCGCGCCCTCCTGGAGGGCATGGGATGAGGGAACTGAATGCCAGTCTGTAAATCTGAAGCTCCCAACTGTGCAATCTTTCACCGTACTAAAAAGATAACCAGAAAGAAAGCAATGAAAAGGAACAGTCACTGGAGGTACAAAATATCGATTTCAATTATTATTCAGCGTCAGTGATTGGCTACTTGATCAAAGAAACTGAACATGGAAGTACTTTGGATGACAGTTTCAGAGAAAATTGACCGCCTAACATAGCGTTCTGGTGGTGGCGGTGAGAAGGTAATACTATCTTGTGGATATACACTCCTGGAAATGGAAAAAATAACACATTGACACCGGTGTGTCAGACCCACCATACTTGCTCCGGACACTGCGAGAGGGCTGTACAAGCAATGATCACACGCACGGCACAGCGGACACACCAGGAACCGCGGTGTTGGCCGTCGAATGGCGCTAGCTGCGCAGCATTTGTGCACCGCCGCCGTCAGTGTCAGCCAGTTTGCCGTGGCATACGGAGCTCCATCGCAGTCTTTAACACTGGTAGCATGCCGCGACAGCGTGGACGTGAACCGTATGTGCAGTTGACGGACTTTGAGCGAGGGCGTATAGTGGGCATGCGGGAGGCCGGGTGGACGTACCGCCGAATTGCTCAACACGTGGGGCGTGAGGTCTCCACAGTACATCGATGTTGACGCCAGTGGTCGGCGGAAGGTGCACGTGCCCGTCGACCTGGGACCGGACCGCAGCGACGCACGGATGCACGCCAAGACCGTAGGATCCTACGCAGTGCCGTAGGGGACCGCACCACCACTTCCCAGCAAATTAGGGACACTGTTGCTCCTGGGGTATCGGCGAGGACCATTCGCAACCGTCTCCATGAAGCTGGGCTACGGTCCCGCACACCGTTAGGCCGTCTTCCGCTCACGCCCCAACATCGTGCAGCCCGCCTCCAGTGGTGCCGCGACAGGCGTGAATGGAGGGACGAATGGAGACGTGTCGTCTTCAGCGATGAGAGTCGCTTCTGCCTTGGTGCCAATGATGGTCGTATGCGTGTTTGGCGCCGTGCAGGTGAGCGCCACAATCAGGACTGCATACGACCGAGGCACACAGGGCCAACACCCGGCATCATGGTGTGGGGAGCGATCTCCTACACTGGCCGTACACCACTGGTGATCGTCGAGGGGACACTGAATAGTGCACGGTACATCCAAACCGTCATCGAACCCATCGTTCTACCATTCCTAGACCGGCAAGGGAACTTGCTGTTCCAACAGGACAATGCACGTCCGCATATATCCCGTGCCACCCAACGTGGTCTAGAAGGTGTAAGTCAACTACCCTGGCCAGCAAGATCTCCGGATCTGTCCCCCATTGAGCATGTTTGGGACTGGATGAAGCGTCGTCTCACGCGGTCTGCACGTCCAGCACGAACGCTGGTCCAACTGAGGCGCCAGGTGGAAATGGCATGGCAAGCCGTTCCACAGGACTACATCCAGCATCCCTACGATCGTCTCCATGGGAGAATAGCAGCCTGCATTGCTGCGAAAGGTGGATATACACTGTACTAGTGCCGACATTGTGCATGCTCTGTTGCCTGTGTCTATGTGCCTGTGGTTCTGTCAGTGTGATCATGTGATGTATCTGACCCCAGGAATGTGTCAATAAAGTTTCGCCTTCCTGGGACAATGAATTCACGGTGTTCTTATTTCAATTTCCAGGAGTGTACATTGTATGTCGTTACTGCAGTACATTGCATAGTCTTCTGCATTGTCATTAGTTGACCTCTGCCGATTTTATTCTGAACCTCCGTCCGTTCCTCCACCGTCTTTGCAGTGTGATTCTCAGAATCATGGTGACATCTTAGTCTGAAAGTCAACGTCCGTTATTTATGATGATTTTTATTCAGGTATTAAGTAGTGATAGTTATCGAATCGCGGCGCAGGGCATTTAGCTTAGAACTCTAAGGCACTGCCCCAGGACCACGCTGGCGGTTACCAGTCTCTAGTGCACCCAATTCTAATTGTGCTAGTGTTTGGAGCATTATCAAGTGTACGTGACCATACAACAAAAAATGATACGCACTGCGGGGGCATGCCATATACGGGAATAAATGTGGGGAATCCATGAAAAAATTACAATGATGATGTTGCGAAACGCTCTTCAGTATATTTGCAAAGAAGGAAACAACAACCAGTCATTGTCAACAACGCTCTTCATCTACACACATAACCCCGGTCTACCAGTTTCGAATTGACATGTTCATCTTCAGACGGATCCCGACGATTCTATTATATTTGTGTTGCTTACATGAGTGGTTGGCTTTTTTTTTTCGACAAGTAATATAAGCAGCAACGTATGTCGTGGACAGTCGTGTGGAAGCTGAACTTGTCAGTTCGAAACCGGTAACGGCATTATTTGTGTGAGTAAAAAGCAGTACTAACAGTGGCTGGTTGCTGTTTTCTTCCTTGCAAGAATCAACTTGTATTTTGTGCTCAGCCGTTCTGTAAGAAAGTTCAGTTTTCGACGGAATAGCGGGAAGAAAGTTTTTGTTCCCAGTGCTATTAATAGTCAATCAGTACGATTTGTTTGTAACAATACTAGTACAGAAATATGGCATTTGGTTTTTAACCAGTAGAACTCTAATCAACAAAAATCACTACTATTTTCTTGTAAATTTTGGAGCTCCAGAGGCTGTCTTGACACAAAGGGCAAGCAGAATGTACAAACGCGTGTTGCAAAGACGGTTTTTTTGACACTAGAATCCAGCCTAGGTGCATGCAACAGTGACAAGGACGCAGTATTACTGAAAGCGTATTTTGCGAAAAGAATGGTACTCTTAATGTTCTCCATTGCGAGTCTTCGAACGTAGACGTAGCGGTGCGGGGTGTATTTACGAGGTGCAAGTCGACCTCCTGCAACATACCTGGCGGCTGCTGTGTATGTAGGCTGGCGGCGGACCGCTGAGTAAGCCCGCTGTCGGCAGCAGCCACCGCAGGGGCTTACGACCGCCTCCGTGGGCTGAGGGGCTGAGGGGCGCTACCTGCAGGTAGTGGCTGGCTGCCGGGGGGCTCAGCCGGCTTAGCGCTGTCGTCGAGTGGTCGCTCCTTCGAGTGTGGACGCGCGAGCTCTGAGAGCGCTGTGTAATGGTCACAGTATTTACACCACGCTTCTCTTGCGCTGGATGCAATGCTAATCCTACACGTCATACCGTAAAAGTGAGTTAAGCCTGCTGCAATTACGGCCTCGGCAGTGGTGCACCGCTATACTGGACCAAATCAGTACAAGCTCAGCCCGTTGTCATGTTTTACCTAACACAGCACAAAAATTGAATGAAGTAGCTGAATTTCTAAAACAAAGTATCTAGGTTGTTAGACAGCAACATAAGAAACTACGTGATGTTTTTAACTGCGAATAGCCATCTTAGCCTCCAACTTCACAGCATGACTGGTTGCAAGAACTAGCACTTTAGAATGAAGCAGTTACCTCGAAAATAAACGCAAAGAAAATTAAATAAATAAAAGAAAATCTATAAAGTTTAGCTGTAGAACAGATACTTTTTGGATAAAATACTCCTTGTAAAATGACGGAGAGTAGCATGATGTAGCAGTGAACTCTCTGCGAAACAGAGGTGTTTTCTCAAGAGTAGGGTTGCCATACGTCCCGGATAATCGGGAATGTTCCAAGTCTTCATTGTTTGTCCTGGTGACCCAAAAGGGCCCAATCTGGACGTAAAATGCACCAACTGTAAAGTAAGAGATCGAGTCTGGTTCAGTATATTAATATATGTAAAAATTCGCTCAGAGACAATTAAACAACGCACCACGATGGAACATTTGGAAGGGACGGAAATCAATAGATATGACATATGTGTAAAGACAAACAAATAATTACAATTTCAGAAAAATTGGATTATTTTTTAGGAGAAAAACCTCCACAAACTGAGCGAGTAACTAACACGTTGGTCCAACTCTGATCCTTATACAAGCTGACTGGTGGAGCTGATGGATGTGCTGAGGGATATCGAACCAAATTCTATTGAACTGTAGCATTAGATTGTCAAAATCCCGAGCTGGCTGTTGGGTTCTGCCCCTAAAGTTCCAAACGATCTCAGTTGGGGGAGATCCAGTGACCCTGCTGGCGACGGTAGGGTTTGGCAAGCACGAAGACAAGCAGAAACTCTCGACGAGTACGGGCAGGCGTTATCTTGTTGAAACGTATGGCAATAATGGCTTGAAATGAAGGGCGACATAACATTGTGCACAATATCGTCGACGTACAGCTGTGCTGTAACACTGCTGCGTAAGACAACCAAAAAGGATCTGCTATGAAATGCACCCCAGACCGTCAGTCTCGGTTGTCGGGCCGTACAACTGGTCACAGTCGGGCTGGTATTCAGTCTGCTGTGTAGGGCGTCTCAGTCACGTCTTCACTGGTCATCAAAGCCTGGAATCTCAGTAACTGGACTAGGACTGTATTCAGTGATAAGTCTCGCTTCAAACTGAGTACGCGGCTTATTCTCACCCTATGGCCAGTTTATTTAGCAAATAGCAGGTGGCAAAGGTGTATATGAACTATTGTTCTCATTGTTGAGTAACGTGAGTTCCATAAATTCATTTACCATTGCAGTGCACGTGTGTGTTGTAATGTGTGAACTTTGATTGATTTATGATGGCAAAATTGAAACGTAGCTGCCCTCTCATCGTCGGATACGCAAAAATATGGGCTTTCATAAAAAGAGGCAACACAGATGGGGAAGCGTTATTTTTCAATTGAGCGTAGTGGGTAATCTGGCTTAAGTTAACAAATTGAGGCCAAAAAACACAAAAGAAGTACTCCAGAAGAGAATGTCTAGTTCAAAATTAACAACTTTTTTTGTAAAACTGTTTACAAGAAAGGAAACGCTTATTGCTACCGGTAAAACGAAAACAACGTATACAGCTGTAATACGTCAGCATTCACTGATGTCACTTGAATGCACGACGAAACTGTGTTCAGCTATGTATCTCGATTATGTGACTACTAAAAAGCAAAGCAATGCAAAAACAAAACCCACAGCAATAATCAAACACATTCTTACTCCTTATTCTCTATCAACTTGCATTTTGAACATCAAAGAACTCCGTTTTACGGACTAGCAACTTATGGTGGCAATCATAAATCATAGATTTTATTTCCTATAGTTGTGCAGTATTTCGATTCACGTCACGGGATGAAATCCAAACAAACTGAGCTGGATTAAGTAAAAGAATGAAACACTGGAGACTATTCTATTTATACATTTCAGCGTACACACATCCTAACATTTCCTGAAAAAATGGTGTAGCATTCTGCGGCTATAAGGTGAAAACAAAATATTCAGTCACTTCAAAACGAAACTTTGGAGGAACTTGGACTAGTCGGCTGTCCAGAATACATTTTACATAGCAACGATTCAGCAGCGGCAGACATTTAATCTGTTGATATCGACTTAACTGTGGTGAAACTTTCTCTCTGGAGAATCAGAACATCAGAACTTGCTGACTTTTGTAAAGTTGTGGATACCTCCAGAATCAGAACATCAGAACTTGCTGACTTTTGTAAAGTTGTGGATACCTATTATTGAAAGTACAATAATTTCACAACATAAAGAAGACTGTTGTTATTTGAGTATGAAAACTGAAGAAGTTTCTAAAAATGCAGATGATTACCCAAATTTCAGGTCATCAATGCTCTGAACTAACCACCGAAAAATGTCACAGTGACGTAAGAGACTTTAATGAAACTGTCATTATTTACCTTACAAAATGATTTCATCAACTACCAGGTTTTGACATTTTTGAGTGGATGTCTTTGAAAGAAAAACCAGAGGAACAAAAAGGCATAGAAAGGTCATTGGTTTATTTAAGAGGAAGAAAGTAGATATTTGTGAGTCAGTGATGTTTGATCAGTGAATTTGTGAGTTCGAAGAATTGTCTGGCTTCAAATGCCTTAGACTTCAGAGGATAACGAGAAGTCAGCTTTAACGGCTAAGAACAAATTGTTGGAAATTTTGTGATATACAGAGTTCAGTGTTCAGAAGTCAGAATTGCTGCCGATATATCAGTATACGTTTCCAGTTGTGGTACATACGAGGGCTGTACGGAATGTAGGGTCCGATCGGTCACGAAAACCAGAGTGAAAACCAGAAATTTTTTATTCGCAACAGTTAGCCACACCTTCCAGCTACCTCTCTAAATATTCGCCGCTCCGACTTAAACATTTGTCATGGCGTTGTACAAACGTTCTAGTGCCATCGTTAGAGAAAAAGCCGCTTTCGCTATCCGACAATTCTCTACGCTGGTCTGCCTTTAGTTGTATGTGCCAAAAAGTTGTCTTCGTAGCCAGAGATTCATGTGAGCAGAGATGAACAACGGAGGGAGCCCATTAAGGGCAGTATTGTGGGTGATCGAACACTTTCCATGGTAAACGCTGCAGGAGCGTCTTCTCTGCCCCTACAGAATGTGGCTGAAAACTGTCTTGAAGAAAAAAATGCATGACATTTATGTTATGAGGGCTGCATAGCTTCAGGCGAAATCTCGCAATAGATCCATATACTTGGCAGGAGACACTCGTGTTTTAGGCAATACTATGTGATCGCTTCGCGTTCTGAACTTGAAAAGAGAGACATGAAGCGATCGAGAGGTACACTAAAGACACTGCCCAACACATCTGTGCAATGTTTCAACGGTTTCTCACAGGGGTTTCCAATTCGCACCTGATCGGACCTTACTTTCGAAATACACCTCATAATTCTAACTTTGAGAAAATTTCTTCATTCATGGGAGCTCAGTGGACTGACAAACTGAACCGTTTAGACATATTAACAGTTGAGATAATCCTACAGTGTACTTATAACTGTCAAATCAGCTGTGCCCTGTTTTATAATTAGGCACATTAAAAAAATTGCTTTTCTAAAAACAGTCAAATCATCTGAGACTTATGATTGATGCATAAAATAATCTGAGTAAAACTTGTTTGCGTAAGTGACTTACGTTACATTTCTTTCTTTTGAAATATATTTACAGAAGTACTACGCTCACTAGGGTCGCATAGGTTACTTTTCCAGACGCCCATTATCATTCTCATCTTACTACTAGATTTCTGGGAATTTCATCCCGATTTTAGTACCAGCATTTATGACAATACTACTTAAGTGCTCTGTACCATTCAGTTCTTTGCTTGTTACTTTCTCTCCTGCATTAAAATCGTGTTGTTGTTGTGGTCTTCAGTCCTGAGACTGGTTTGATGCAGCTCTTCATGCTCCTCTATCCTGTGCAAGCTTCTTCATATCCCAGTATCTACTGCAGCCTACATTCTTCTGAATCTGTTTAGTGTATTCATCTCTTGGTCTTCCACTACGATTTTTACCCTCCACGCTGCCCTCCAGTACCGAATTGGTGATCCCTTGATGCCTCATAACATGTACTACCAACCGATCCCTTGTTCTTGTCAAGTTGTGCCACAAACTCCTCTTCTCCCTAATTGTATTCAATACCTCCTCATTAGTTACGTGATCTACCCATCTAATCTTCAGCATTCTTCTGTAGCACCACATTTCGAAAGCTTCTATTCTCTTCTGGTCTAAACCATTTATCGTCCATGTTTCACTTCCATACATGGCTACACTCCATACAAATACTTTCAGAAACGACTTCCTGACACTTAAATCAATACTCGATGTTAACTAATTAAAATCATACACTATTCAATAATATGGTCAAGACTTGAATAGAATACTTGCTAAGCTATACAAAAATATAACTGTGTTAATCTGATTCAGCTGGACAGGTCGGCGGGCGTAAAATTTTGTCTTTCTGAAGATATCAGAGAAATAACAGGCTACCAAGCTCTGTCAAGTTGAAACCTGTGGTCACGATCAGTAAGATTTTCCCATAAACGCATTTTTAAAGATTCCTTGATAAGAGAACCCCAGAAGGATTTAGTTATTGCCGAGATTTACATGGCAGAATTCTCCACACAATGTCCTGTGGAGATACAATACTCAGCTATGGCTGACGTAATAGGACGCAAAAGGTAAGTGTGGCGATCGTGTTCCACTCACTTTTTTATGAACTGTATGTGTGGTTTCACCAATGAAGGGTTGCACGTTGACATTGTATTCTGTAGAATACAGCCTTTCGTAAGCCCAGCTCGTCCTTCGCCAAGTCGAGATAAGTACAGGCTTTTGTGGGAGGCAGGAAGATTACTTTAACACAATATTCCTTATGGATTCTGTTTAATGTAGATGAAATGTTTTCCACATATGGAAGGAACGGACTACTAATCAACCCAACCTCTTCTTTATCATGTGAATGGTCATATTTAGTCATCGTTAAAACTGTCCTAATTTCATGTGTAGAATATTCATTGACGTCAAACGAAGACTGTAAGTTCTCAAGCTCCTTTGCAAGGCTGTCTCTATCAGCTACAGCATGTGCCCGCTCCACCAGCGTACGAAGGACGTCCACAGTTTGTGAGGGATAGTGACAGCTAGATGCCTGCAAATATTGTCCACATGTGCGGACATACGCTAAACAGAACGAACTGTTCATCTCACCAATTTGCGAGTGATTAAGACACCTATAAACCGTAAACCGGATGTTCTCGTGGACAGAATTTAGGTGTTGTAGAAACCATGACAGCCACACTAAAAGGTATAGTCTTTCACATCTCCAGAATATATATGGTTTTTATTACCTCTGCCAACGGAATGAATGCAACATTACATTATCACATGCGACTGCGCTTCATAGATGGAGCAAATACTGGACATGGGGCTCTCAGTTGGACAGAGGGCAGTCGTGCAGTGTAAAGCTATTCACAAGTTCCTCTACCCCAGTTTCGGAATAAAATAAACGACGTGGACTAGCAATGTCCACTATAAAAACACCTGAAGAAGGCTGGATGATTGTCAGCCGAAATACCGTGAAAGGACAACGATGTCGGCTGGTAGGAAGTAAGGATGATTAGAGTTCAACACCCCGTCGTCAGCGCGGCTATTACTGACAGAGCACGATCTCAGAATGCGAAAGGATGGGGAAGGAAATCAGCCGTGGGCGTTTTAAAGGAACCACCCGTGTATATCTCTGCAGCGATTTAGGAAATTCACGGAAAACCAAAATCTGAATGGCCGGAAGGGGATTTGAAACTTTGTCCTTTCGTCGACAACACGCTACTTTTTTTTCTTTTTTCCATCTGCTTTTTGACTACTTCCATACGGCCCGACACGAATTTATCCCTTTGCCAATCTTTTCATCTGAGGGCAGGGATCACAGCCTACGTCCTCAATTGTCTGCTGGATGAATTCCAGTCTCTGACTTCCTCTGCAGCTTCCTCTAGTAACAAGGAAGTTATTTCCTCATGTGTTAACAGATGTCCTACCATTCTGTCCCTCCTTCTTGGCAGTGTTTCTGTACATTTCTTTCTTCGCTGATTCTGCGGAGAGCCTTCTCATCCCTTACTTATCAGTCTACTCAACTTTCAACATTCAGCTGTGGCATCATATCTCCAATGCTTCGATTCTCTTCTGTTCCAAATTCTGTACAGTCCACCTTTCATTACCATACAATGCCGTGCTCCAAACGTACAAATCCTGTGAACTTGTCTTGGTGTTTCTTCAGTCTTGCTTCCATTAGCAACCGCTACATCAGAATTGCCTCTCTGAGGGCTTTACCTTCCCTAAAGGCAACTGATCGTCATCTAACACATTCTCAACTTAGTCCATTCTTCTGTATAATATTCTGGTCGGTAATTTTATGCATGAGCTGTTAAACTGAGTGTGCGACAATATTCTCGCACTTGTCGGCTCTTGCAATATTTGTAATTGACCAGTTTCATACACTGTACACAGTAACTAGAACAGTAATTTTTTTGCTACTTCTGTCAGTGCTTTTAGAAATCCCCATTGCATGTTATCTACCAGTTGTGTCTAATCGGATCCTAAGTTGTCCAAAGCTCTTTTAATTTCAGGTTCTAGTGCTGGTTCCCCTTTCGCTTCCCTGTCGACTCCTGTTTCTTCTTCCATGACGTCATCAGGCATGTACTACTCATCACAGAAGCCTTCAATGTAATCTTTCCATCTATCCGCTACCTCCTCACCATTTAACAGTGGAATATCCATTGCACTATTAACGTTATCATTCTTGCTCTTTTTCGTTTTCTTCACACTTTTCGTGCAGTCATCTCGCATTAGCATCTCTGTACTTCTCCGTTATCTCATTCCTAAGTGAGGTGAATTTTCGTATTCCTGAATTTCCCCGAACATTTTGTACTTCCTTCTATCGTCGATCAACTGAAGCATTTCTTCTGTTATCCACACTTTCTTCGCAATTACCTTTCTACTACACAAATTCTGTGATTGCCCTTCTTGGTGTGTCTATTCCTCTTCAACTGACCAGTCTACTTATCTCAGTATCTATAGCCTCAGAGAACTTCTCTTCATTCCTCCGTATTTCCGTTTCCCACTTCACTGCGCATTGATTCCTCCAGACTAGTCTCTTACACTTCAGTCTAATCTTCATCACAATATCTAGATTAAGCCTTATCATTTCTTTTTTGAGATTTTCTAGCTCCCCTACGCGTTTACATTTCTGACATCCCACGTTCCGTTACCCTTTCGTTCTTCCATACATATACCTTTTAGTTTTACATAATATGAAAAACGAGGGTCGCATTTGATAAACTGCATTTGGAGAGTTTAGAATAAACTATTTTGACCCCTTGGCAGCCACGGAGGTTTAAATGGGGAAGCAGTCCAAAATGTATTGCGTCATATGACTTTGTCAATTACAGGCCACATGTCATGTGGATATACATTATTTGTCGTTAATTCAGGGCTTTCCTTTGCCATATGCATCGTCATGCCGTTGATCTAAGATGAGTTTTTTGCCCTTTCGGGGCATTTTCCCAATCCAGTGGAAAAAGAGTGCACTGAACCTCTGTCCGCTCCTCTGCCTCTAGGACTAAGTCCGCTGGCCGAACGCCATTGCTGATGATTTTTTATTCAAAATTTAAGCAGTGGTGCGGTTCGGACCGCTTACCCAGAACGTTTTGATAGCTAGTGAAAGACACGTACCCTAGACCACGGGTGGTGTAATTCATCAGTCTCAGGTACCATCCGATGAAGATACAAGTTACGTCGTCAGCCTATCGTGCAATAACGACGCTGATTCCCAGCGGAATACCTTGCACCTTAAGATGTTGCTGAGACACTCATTACGTCATGAAAACGTCAAGAATCACAGATTTCATGCGACTTAAAAAAAATACAAAAATGAAAGTAATGCCGTCTTAATCTCTAAATGAGCGGTAAAATGACTAATAGGGTTAATTATTACTATCCTAGTGCTAATATGTCGACTAGTAATTGTAAATGGGCAACTTTCACAAACAAGTCATGTATAACCAGTCTGTAAACTGACTCGTTACACATTGTGCATATGATCAATAGAATGTGCGGAAGGTCGAGTCAAGAGCATTCAGGGCACGTGGGACATTTTACACTAAATCAAATCAACAGTCTAGTGCTCCTTATAGAAGACCGTGGCTGAATGAGGACTGCGGCTTAAGTCGATGTCAATGGTTTGCAGCGTCTGACATAGTTTATTTCAAGGTGTTAACCACTATACTTCCTGTGGAATTAACAGGGTAAGTAACTGTGAAGTGTTATACAGAGGCATTTAGTCTAGTCCAGTCGGATTACGAATAGTTTTTCTAGTAGCATGCAGCACTGTCGGCCAAGGAGAGATCCAAAGCATCTGTGATTGTCTGTACGTGAGACAGCGGATCTGGATTGTAGTTAGAGTAGGGAACACAGTTTATTCCATCTACTTTGCGAGACATGACTTCATTTGTATACGGCTCAGTAATGACGAAGTATAGTGAAGACTAACGGCATCGTTGGATCGAAGGCCTCGAGGGACATATTCAGAAAGGTAGTCCTCATTCGTTTGTGACAGTGTGACAGTTTCGTATTTAAAGTGTATCTGATAAGTATAGGTGAGTGTAATAGGTGAATGTATAATATGGTGTCGCAATAATGTTTGATGGTGACAGACAACCCGATGCAGACACCAGTCATACTCCTCTTGAATAAGACCAATGGGCCCCCGGGCTTAATCTCCCATTCGTCGAACGAATCACCGTCAACAGTGTCTCACACCATGACTCCACGCTATTCTCTGGAGAGGCCTGGAGTTTAATCCAGCTGTGTGGCTGGATTGAAGAGTTCTTAGCAAACAGAACACAGCATGTTGTTATCAATGGAGAGACGTCTACAGTCGTTAAAGTAACCTCTGGCGTGCCACAGGGGAGTGTTATGGGACCATTGCTTTTCACAATATATATAAATGACCTAGTAGATAGTGTCGGAAGTTGCATGCGGCTTTTCGCGGATGATGCTGTAGTATACAGAGAAGTTGCAGCATTAGAAAATTGTAGCGAAATGCAGGAAGATCTGCAGCGGATAGGCACTTGGTGCAGGGAGTGGCAACTGACCCTTAACATAGACAAATGTAATGTATTGCGAATACATAGAAAGAAGGATCTTTTATTGTATGATTATACGATAGCGGAACAAACACTGGTAGCAGTTACTTCTGTAAAATATCTGGGAGTATGCGTGCGGAACGATTTGAAGTGGAATGATCATATAAAATTAATTGTTGGTAAGGCGGGTACCAGGTTGAGATTCATTGGGAGAGTCCTTAGAAAATGTAGTCCATCAACAAAGGAGGTGGCTTACAAAACACTCGTTCGACCTATACTTGAGTATTGCTCATCAGTGTGGGATCCGTACCAGATCGGGTTGACGGAGGAGATAGAGAAGATCCAAAGAAGAGCGGCGCGTTTCGTCACAGTGTTATTTGGTAACCGTGATAGCGTTACGGAGATGTTTAACAAACTCAAGTGGCAGACTCTGCAAGAGAGGCGCTCTGCATCGCGGTGTAGCTTGCTGTCCAGGTTTCGAGAGGGTGCGTTTTTGGATGGCTATTTCTGGTGATCACGAACTTTACCCCAGCACCTCACTTACCCATCCTGTGCAAATACTGGCAGCGAAAATTTCTTCCACCACCGCCATTCGAAACACCATTCCGAGTCGGGCACCATCACACAACCCCTCGTCTGTGACCTCGGCTCCAGAGGCGACAATATATAGTGTTCACCCTGTATAACCTGTGAATGAAATGCAATTGTGACACAAAGTCACGCAGAAAGGGGGCGACCATATTGCAAATCGATAGGAGTACAGCACAGTTACTGTATTGGTCACTAAATAAGAAACCATTAGCTTATAAACCAATGAATTTATTTGACGCGTTTCGGCTAGAACCTATTGTTATATTGTCATGAACTTCTTGGTGATCAGGTAGGGTTATTGTTCCAAGGTTAACTATCATCATTTTCCACTAGTCTGATACATGTGATTGGTTTGAAAACTGTTAATCAGAGCGTTAGTTCCATGACTTCGATTGATGTAGCTTCATGTTTTAGTTTAACGAACACGTGACACGTTTTTTGACATGCATTTATAGTACTGTAGAAAGAAAAAGAATGTATCAGCAGAGGAGAGCAGAATATTAAACCAGAAAACTTCATTTTAACGTTACAGTTGTATGTGTTATAGATTATGACTACTTTCGATCATTTATTTTTCATCTCCAGATCTGAGCAATCACCAAATATGATCACTCAAAACCCTCGTAATAAATTGACTTATGCAAGAGTAACATTACAAAATTCACCTCCCTATAATTATACGTGCTACTGGAAGCAGTCAGAGGCTGGTATGGTGGATATCTTGGAATGTATTTCTCCTCTTTTATTACATAAATTATGACTGACCAAATT
Organism: Schistocerca cancellata; assembly: GCF_023864275.1. Classification (NCBI taxonomy): domain Eukaryota; kingdom Metazoa; phylum Arthropoda; class Insecta; order Orthoptera; family Acrididae; genus Schistocerca; species Schistocerca cancellata. The sequence goes on along the minus strand of NC_064631.1, from coordinate 343,212,004 downwards.
TTCCGATACTCGCATTCGAGTGTTAGCAATGAGTGATCACATTTTAAAAATAAATAAAATCAACGGCGACTGTGAAAACATTTTTAACTGCACAGTTGCGAATATTTGTGTAGACTATCATCCATTACCTAAATATAATATGTTAGAGTGTATTTCCGATTGCTTCCATATCTGCTAAAACGAAGTGCCGCTTATGACAAAACCTGATCCATTAAAGGTCGTATGTCGGTGCACTCGTGAATCGGACAGAAAAGCGACAACCACAGATTATAAACGCTCCAACTGTTCTCAAGTACTAACGCGTTTTTCTCCTGCGTAGTTATAAAGGTTACATGAGCACCTACAGGGTTTATTAGTTATTGCAATGCAATTCTCTCTCTCTCTCTCTCTGCACGCAGACGCATGCGCTCACACAGAAAAGCCAGAACCTGCCCAAGGAAGAGGCAGCCTTAGGGTCCTGCGAACAATATTTGGTCAGTGGTCGCCAGCTGTATCAGCGCATTCTTGGTGCCGAGAACATCGGAAATCGATACAGCAAATAGCGTGGAGCTACATTCATTGGAGCAGCGCGCAGGAAGTGCTTCCGCATTGCGTCCCGCTGTAAATATTTGCAGAGGATCTGGAAGAGTGCCGACGTGGGGAGAGGGTGGCCCTAGAGGGCTGATGCCAAAACACAACAACCGCAGCAGAAGGCGGCGTCCCGGGCCGCGGTCCTTAAAACTGTTACGCTTTAAAGCCGATAGTTGCGAAATCCACAGGCACCTCATGTCACATTCAGAAAATACCATTGAATAGATAGACCCCTTGCTTAATGACGACGGTATTCACAAACTTTAGTGAAGATAGTGGCCTCAAGAGTTGTACACATGAATTACAGATTAGGCCTAATATCTGTGCGTGAAGTGTGCCTTCTAGAGTTTTCGAAGTTGTGATGACGTCACACATTAAAACCACAGCCCTCAAACGTCATATTATGAATTTTTAACTGGAGTTTGTACGAGTTTCCAAAAAACCTCAACAATGATTGTTACAAGGCCGTGACGAAGAAGAAACTTACTTTCGACATCACATGCAGTTGCCACAGGTGACACGTCAGCCCAATTTACAGACGAGGTAAATATTGAGGACGGTCTGGATAGTCTTTCTTTCTTTTACATATTTATTATCACTTTCGATTGAGGCCTCAGCGTGGCGTGGTGAGTTGAACTGTACATGCTGTGCACTTAAATGTAAATTGAGAAACTGCTTTTCGCAATAGCTGCACTATAGGGCCGAAGATGATGATTGCTTGGATAGGAATTGCTAAAAATATGATTTTCTTTACACATACAGGGTGACAGTTATTAAATTCTATAAAATACGTAAATTACTTACAAACTACTGCGTGCACACACTTTATTCAACATGCAAACGTCACTACAGATATCCTGATATACCTGCTATCATTGGCGATTTGATAGGTGTCTTTAATAGTCAGGGAAACCGACGACACCTGTGTCAAGTTAAAACTTATTTGCACTTTCAGCCATTCTTAGTTGAACAAAACGTTTGTTGTGCTGCCTGTGGATTATAGCAAGTTTCGATGAAGCAGAAAAGCGAGCTTTATCTGTGTCAGCTGTAATGATGGTGCCGACACGACATTCTCTTCCTGGAAGCTATGCCGTAGCCATGCAGTTGGCCAGTGCCTGCCCTGGTTGCTATATACATGGTGTGGATATGATCTTGTTCATCACATTGGAAACACGTTGCATCATGAACAAGACTGCTTTTCCATCATGTTTTTGAAAAAACTGAGGAAAAAAACTCCTCGCTTTTCTTCGGAATGTACACTTTGCGTACCACGTTACTGAACGGCTTTACCTTTACTTACTGTCGATAAGAGTCCTGTTTTGTTCATCTTAACGTTGAACTTAGGCGAAGACAGAGTGTCATCTGCAGTATGAACAAGAAAAATTAATGGAGCCTCAAAATCAGCTTCGGCTGTTTCCACAATACTCTACGACTGACTAAACTGCTTTATGATCTGGATTTGACAATATTTGGAGAATAGTGCCGATGCATGCATCTGACATATTTTGCGCGATCGCATCAAGTAACGTAACGCCACTATAATTTAGTCCACAAAAAGACGTGAACATAAAATATCTTGTTAGCCCCCGAAGTTCAACAATACACAGTTTTAATGACCAGGCTGCTTCTTAAGACGGAGAAATTTAAATCCAAAAATGGCTCTGAGCACTATGGGACTTAACATCTTAGGTCATCAGTCCTCTAGAACTTAGAACTACTTAAACCTGAATGAGATTTTCACTCTGCAACGGAGTGTGCGCTGATATGAAACTTCCTGGCAGATTAAAACTGTGTGCTGGACCGAGGCTCAAACTCGGGACCTTTGCCTTTCGCGGGCAAGTGCTCTACCAACTGAGCTACCCAAGCACGACTCACGCCCCGTCCTCACAGCTCTACTTCTGCCAGTACCTCGTCTCCTACCTTCACTTTCCCGCGATAGGCAAAGGTCCCGAGTTCGAGTCTCGGTTCGGCACACAGTTTTAATCTACTTAAACCTAACTAACCTAAGGACATCACACACATCCATGCCCGAGGCAGGATTCGAACCTGCGACCCTAGCGGTCGCGCGGTTCGAGACGGAAGCGCCTAGAACGGCTCGACCACACCGACCGGCATTTAAATCCAGTCTCAGGGATATGAATCTGTGCCTCGTAACGTTCTTCGAGTTGACAATGAGTTGCTCACAATCAGCACTTTCCGCACGTGAGTCGGAACAATTAAATGCATAGACGGTACAAGTCGGCTCCGAAGGTGGACAAAAAGAAAGAGGTGAGCGCCATAACTTTTTTGTTGTGTTCTCTAAACCGTTGTTCCAATTGGGCGCGATATTCCGACCAGTCTTCTTCTTTACTGTTAAACTTGGGTGCAGCAACCGGTTGTGGAGCTGCTTGTTGGACAGCAGGAATGGCACTGACCGGAACACCGCGCCCGGCTGAAAGCACGCTTCACAGCGCAGAACATTAAAGGCGTGGCGCGCTTTGCTTTCTTTTGACTGGAAGAACGTAAAAATATCATTGTCGCACCGGACGAGAAAACTACTTGAGAAGTCCTCGTAGGCACTGTAGTGTGTCATAGCAAGCTTCGATGTACTTCTAGAGGAGATCGAGCAGATGATAAAATACACTCAATATATTACGTCACTTAATTAAAATTGTAACAATATAGAATTGATATCTGAATGGAGCCAAAATTGGCCGTTGACCCTAACTGACGGAAAGTGTGAGGTCGTCCACATGAGTGCTAAAAGGAATTTGTTAATACTTCTTTTACACGATAAATGAGTCTAATTCAACTAAATACTTAGGTATTACAGTTACGAACAACTTAAATTAGAAGGAACAGATAGAAAATGTTGTAGGGAAGGCTAACCGAAGACTGCGTTTTATTGGCAGGACACTTAGAAAATGTAACAGATCTACTAAGGAGACTGCCTACACCACGCTTGCCTGTCCTCTTTTAGAATACTGCTGCGCGGTGTGGGATCCTTACCAGATACGACTGACGGAGTACATCGAAAAAAAGAAGGGCAGTACATTTTACATTATCGCGAAACATGGGAGAGAGTGTCACAGAAATGATACAGGATTTGGGATCAACTTTCTCCTCCGAATGCGAAAATATTTTGTTGGCACCGACCTACATAGGGAGACATGATCACCACAACAAAATAAGGGAAATCAGAGCTCGTACAGAAAGATATAGGTTTTCGTTCTTTCCGCGAGCTACAAGAAATTGTAACAATAGAGAATTGTAAAGGCAGGTTCGATGAACCCTCTGCCAGGCACTTAAATGTGATTTACAGAGTATCCATGTAGATGTAGATGTAGACATAACTTCGAACAATCCATGTGCACAAGAATGCCATTATACATTTGTTATTGTCACCGTTTGATACAATACAGATTAAAGCCTCATCTCGAAGTACAATTAACTATAAACGTTGATACACAGTTGTGGCTAATAGTGCTGTTAGGTCGCAGCAGGATCTGACGAGCTAAGACGATACTGCCGCCATAGACGACAGCTACACAATAGACTGACCAGCGCTGTACTGTAGCATATGTTAGATTACGGCAGCGGTGGCTTATTAAAACTATTCAGGGTGTGGCAGCGAGTGTCTTTAGCTTGTGATGCGTTCTTTGGTAGGAACTGTACCCTGGGACTTCACTCCTCGGACAATACCAAACGAATTACCTTACAACCGCGTGATGTGGCCATGCGGTTTGAGGTGCCATGTCAAGGTCTGCGTGGCCTCTCCTGCGGGAGGTCCGAGTCCTCCCTCAGACATGGATGTGTGTATTATTCGCAGTATAAGTTACTTTAAGTAGTGTGCAAGTCTAGGGACCGATGACCTAAGTAGTTTGGTTCCTTAGGAATTCACTCACATTTGGACATTTCAACTACCTTACATCCGTCCGTATTTGAGATCTTGGGAATACAACACGATATTCGTTTCACTTTATCTTTACAACTTCTCTTATTATGATAATATGAACATTTATATTCGATTTTTGTAACAGTTCTACTTGGATCATACGGCCTGTGGTACTAGTAGAACTGATGTTATTTATTCTTAGCAATGGTGATTATGCAGTTGAAAATTTGTGGCCCAGTATTAGTTTTCTTATTTCAAGCAGTCACTTGCAGCATCTACGTGTTTTTGGAAAAATCATGATTAGCGGAATGGCCATATTTCAGTTCCTTTCCTGTTTCGATTTTTGGTAGTGGAGTGACATATACTCTCTGGGGAAAATGAGATTTCTGAAAAATTATTCTTTTTGCCTGATAACTATCTGATGGCAAACCCCTGCAGAGAACTTGTTCGTCGATACACATTCCACGTTCACAGCCAGTACCTTTCCCACTTCTTTAATTAAGCTTTTTATTGTGAGGCACAAATAGGATCCGTTGCTTATCGGACTCTCTCGCTCTTAGAAACATTAATGACTAGGAAACGATAACGGTTCAGAGCGGGAGACAATTTACTTTTCCCAAGTATACAACTCCGTGACCTATTTTCGAACATTCGTAAAGAAAAGAATGCTTAACCTCGGGGAAATATACCATTGTTCGTAAACAATGGGGCCCACAGATTCAGTCAACGGACACATAACGAAAAATTCATTGGCATTAACAGATATTCGACACAATGGCCTGCGTATCTTTATTGGAAAAAATAATGAGCATTCCATTTCTTTCAATACAAAGATCTGCCGAAAGAATATATTCAATTGGGTGAACGGGTTGGGTGCGACATTTGCAAAATACGACTCAATACATTTAATTCGAATTTCTTAAAATAAAACGTGATGCCCTGAAACAAATATTTTTCTGATGAGTGTATGAATAACGCCATGTACTGAAAGCTAATTTTGAAAAACCCTTAATACTTAGCAGCTTCGGAAGATTGATTACAGTTTCGGAACAGAACGCAAATTTATTGGTTTCCTTTGTTCTTCGCTTTTAATAATGCTTTTTCATCGTTTGGTTCTCACCGTCCTGTATTTTTCTAATTAGTGAGAAACCAAGAATAGTGCAACATTAAATGATGTGTCCTTAATGAAAATATTAGAAAAATGAACTTTTAATGTCTAAAAATTAGTAATTTCTTTCACCACAAAATGAATAAAACATAACCATTTCACTAAGGTAAAAAATAGGACAGGAGTATTATATATTATCCATGTAATACCTACCCGACTAGTCCAATCGAAGCGGAAATCCGTTGTGCGAACAGGCGATATTTAGTGGTGTAGTTACGAAGTTACGTTATCTGCTAGGTTGTTAGTAGGGCTGTGTCCAAATAATAGAGATTGATTTGTCAAAAGACGTCATTTCAAGCAATGCGTAATGTAGTCACGGAAATGTTGCCTCCAACCATTAACTTGGCTCTCTCTAAGTTCTCAGTCAAAGAGTTAGACATTTGGAAAGTCTCTTCTGTGCATGATCAGCCATGCATCACAGTCATATTAGTCCAGTTATTTGCCGAAAAATGTACTCTGGATTTCTGGGGTCACCCAGTGTTATGCGGACGTTATGTTATACTAACACTGGAGAATGTGGCAAACAGTAAGTCGGAAGCGCGAACTGCTGAGTTAGTAGCTAGAGAGATCAGCAATATGGAACACTGTTCAAGCTAAATTCCACAAAGAAATTTTCTAAGCGGAGAATCAATGAAAATGACTTCTGGAACTACATATCTTACCGTTGTAAAGAAGCTATAACCTAAATCAGGGCTCCAGAGAGGTAGCGCAGTGGTTAGCACAATGAACTCGCATTCGGGAGGACGGCAGATAAATTCCGCGTTCGACCATCCAGATTTAGGTTTTCCGCTATTTCCCTAAATCGCTTAAGGCAAATGCCGAGATGGTTCCTAGGAAAGGGCACAGCCGATTGCCTTCTCTGGCCTACTCTAATCAGAGCTTGTGTTCCGTGTCTAATGACCTCGTTGTCGACGGGACCCCAGACACTAATCTCCTCCATCTCCTCCTCCTTCAGGGCACTCTGACTGTAAATGTATATATTTGAAATGAAAATCTTCAGCACACCTAGAACCATTGTGTCCGTGAGGATGGTTCCAGCGCTGGTGCGCTGCAAGTTTTAATTGACTCCAAACGTGATCATTCAGTTACATGTAAGCACATACTGCGAGCCATTTCATTCTGTTTATTCCCGCATCTCAAAGCAAGCTGTTAGAAGACGCTCACGAAGTGAGTGCGATATGAGCATTCATTATCGCTTTGAAAGAAGAACCAGTTGCCAAAACAATTACTGAAATAAAAGAATGCATTTTTCGTTGTAGACTTTAATGTGCTGTAATAAAATCGTCTTGTTAGCTAATTTTGGGCGTGAGCCATTGTGGAGCACATCTGACATGTCATGTGCTACATATTGTGCTCATTGCATTCTTTTACCTCACATGCACAGAAAAAGAAGTAGTACTCCATCATGCACTTAGGATATGCTACGACGGAGTACAACTTCTAGTTTTATGTATATGACGTAAAAGAAATGATGAGCACGACATGTACTACATGACATACCAAATGTGGTTGATAATGGGTTACGACCAAAATTAGCTAATAACATGATTTTAAATAAAGCACAATATAGCCTAAAACGGACAATGTATTCTTAAAGGCTGTGGATTAGAAAGTAAGCAAAATCTTGTTCATTACTGAAACTTTGGCGTACCAATTTTGATGAGAACTATCCAGACACAATTAACAGGTGTTATCTCCGTTGACCTGTAAACGAACAGGTAACTCACAAGGTAGGACTACACATTATGAGAATTAGCTTTTAGTTGACTAGAACGGCATTTCAATAGTGACTGGTAACCTGCGTTTTGAAAAGAGCATGACTATTGAATTCGAACGAGGACTCACTTTGTACTGCTGGGCAACTAATCAGCTCTTTCAGGGTCTGGAGAAGTATTCACTGAAGACCCGGCTGTCAGCGTCACAGTTTTTTGTAACTTCTGTGACTTGCCATGTTTATAAGGCTTAATAGCTTAAAACATCTGAGTGGCTGATCCGTGTACAGAACAACAATTGAAAATGAACTGTAAACTTCCTTAATACGATGAAGTTATGGCTCTAGTTACGATTTGCGTTACGTTACCTTCGTAGCACTTTGAATGATTCCTTCTTCACAGTATTCCAAAGGGAAACCATCTTTTTCCATTAAGTAAATTCAGAGGCCCGTAACTCCATTTCGATGAAAGAGAAACATTCAGGCGCTGCTCTCACATAAAGTTCACGACTGCGATAATTAAACGAGCAGTAAATTACACCCTGAGAGAGAAGCCGCCAGCATTAGCAATGAGTCATTACGCCCACAAGGCGGCCGAGCGGATTTGTTTCTCAATAAAATTAATTACGCGGCCTTAGCGGGCGAGTAGCGCTTGTGGAAATGGTACTTGCACTTATTCGGTGACCCGAGACGAATTAAGGAACGTTAAAGCAATTATAGTGAAATGTTTTTGTATCATATAATACGAGTGATTAATAGATACGAAGTGTTATAGCATTGTTGGTAGGGAAGACCGACAGAGATAGAGCAATGAAAATTTGAAACGTAAAAGTATGATCGAAGGCATCGCGAGTTGAAATCTAGTAAAACCTCGATGGTCTGCAGTTAAAAAAATTGAGACACATTGCGGCTAGGTATAACAGTACAAGAGAATATCTTTAGAAATACAAATTTTAAATCGGAGATATTCGTCTTCATCCCTCTGAAAATATTCCAGGAACTCAAGTGTCAACAATAAGAATTTTGTAAGGAAATCTAAAGAGAAAAGCTGAGAAGTGTTGTTTTGCTCCACTAATATTTATTTATCTAAAACTCGTTTTGTCTTAAAAGACCATCGTTACGTAACTACTGATTTGTGGACACAAATGCACTGATACAGGAGAAACCTAGGAAGCTAAATATTTTATCAACTGAACAGAATGTTTATTAGTTACTCTTCCATACAAGATTGTAGTACAGCCTCAATAATTTATCAGTAGATGTACACTGGTGTGCAAACCTTAACGACGAAAGTAACTTCAGCCGGATGCGTCACTGCCAAGTAACAAAGTTCGATTAAACTTGGGCAATATAGAGAAAATATTGCTACAGGATAGTACACAATGTACCCAAAGTGAAAGAAATACGCAATAAGGCTAACAGAAATAACTTGAAGACAATAATAATTACACTGATGTCATTCTTATTCGTGACGTTCCCCTGGGCATCACAAAAGGTGGGATATGCTTCCTAATGAGGATGTGTGATCATCACGAACAGCAGTGCATGCTCCGCAACGTACTCACATGCTGTCCACAAGGCCAGTAAGCAGTTCCTATGGTAGGGCGTCCCAGGCCTCCAAGGGAGCGGTTGACATTTGATGGAGGGCCGTTGCATTATATGAAAGTACTGGAACACGTCTCCACAATGACCCTCACACGTGCTCGATGTGATATCAGTCGGTGGGGGGGGGGGGGGGTTGGGGGGTGGTGGGGAGGGGGGAATGACAGGCCAGTCAGTTTTGTCGAATATCTTCCCTTTGAATGAGTTCAATTGTGTGTTTTTCGATGCTGTCCTTATTGTCATTCATTAAAAGTCAGTTAGTGTCGAACGCAATCCTGAAAATGCGCATATGGGGAAGGAGTACAGCATCACAGTATTGATGATCGTGTAACTGTGTTCAAAGTTTTGGAGGTCGTTACAACATTATGTTCACCAGTACAGTAATATCGGGACCACCAAAACGAGCATATTCGACAATACTGGACGCACCCTTGTATGGTGAGAGGTGGGAACGTGTAACGCACCCAGGAACGTGGTCGAACATGGTCGTTTTTGTGGTAAGGTGTTCAGGCGCGAGGAGACATAACGCTGCTTGGTCTTGCTAATATCCAAATTTTAGAAAGCGGTAGTCTCACTGATCATCGTTATTGTGATTGTGTAATACTTACGCATGTTCATCTTATCAGGGATATATTCAACCCCGACTTCATGTTCATGGATGACAATACGCGAACACTTCGAACAGCGCAGGTGTAATTTCTCTTGCAACGAGAGGGTATTCAGCGAATGGACTGGCCTGCCACATCCCTCATCTTGCATCCCGTCGTGCGCTTGTGGGATGCATTGAGGAGACGTTTTGCAGTACGTCCACGCATACGATCGGATATCCAGCAGCTGTCAAACTAGCTAGTGGAGTAGTGAGGCACGCTACCCCAAGAACTCCTAATTAACGTTATGGACAGCAAGTGTTCTCGCTGCAGAGCATGGACTGTCGTCCGTGGTGATCACATGCCCTCCGATGAACCATCTCCCGCCTGTTGTTCTCTCCGGGAGAACATAATGATACGCGGTACCTTCAGTGTAATTAATGTCTTTGAATAGCAGTGTCGTTTCTTTTTCTCTCACTGTGTAATTGTTTCAGATACATTCGGTACCATACTGTAGCAAGTATTTCTATGAATGATCCAAGTTTCATCAAGCTGTGTTACTTACCAATGACAAATCACCGAAAATTACATTATGCTTTGCACAGCAGTGTAAAATCACAATATCAGTAATAACTAATTTACGAAGAACACATCTTAGTGCAAACCTAACATGGGCATCAATAAAACGTACACACTGACACAAAATTATTACTACTTCTTATTTAATTTTTGCGTAGAAGAGACACTCTTCATATATAGTGTGGTCCATTGATAGTGACAGGGCCAAATATCTCACGAAATAAGCATCAAACGATAAAAATACAATGCACGAAACTCGTCTAACTTGAAGGGGGAAACCAGATGGCGCTATTGTTGGCCCACTAGATAGCGCTGCCATAGGTCAAACGGATATCAACGGCGTTTTTTAAAATAGGAACCCACATTTTTATTAGATATTCGTGTAGTACGTAAATAAATATAAATGTTTTAGTTGGACCACTTTTTTCGCTTTGTGATAGATGAAACTGTAATAGCCACAAACCTATAAGTACGTGGTATCACGTAACATTCCGCCAGTGCCGACGGTATTTGCTTCGTGATACATACCCGTGTTAAAATGGACTGTTTACCAATTGCGGAAAAGGTCGATATCGTGTTGATGTATGGCTATTGTGATCAAAATGCCCAACGGGCGTGTGCTATGTATGCTGCTCGGTATCCTGGACATCATCCAATTGTCCGGACCGTTCACCGGAATGTTACGATATTTAAAAAACAGGAAGTGTTCAGCCACATGTGAAACGTCAACCACGCCCTGCAACAAATGATGATCCCCAAGTAGTTGGTTTAGCTGCTGTCGCCGCTAATCCGCATGTCAGTAGCAGACAAATTGCACGGGAATCGGGAATCTCAAAAACGTCGGTGTTTAGAATGCTATATCAACGTCGATTGCACCCGTACCACATTTCTATGCACGAGGAATTGCATGGCGACGACTTAGAACATCTTGTACAGTTCTGCCACTGGGGACAAGAGAAATTAAGGGACCATGACAGATTTTTTGCACGCGATCTATTAAGCGACGAAGCGTCATTCATAAACAACGGTAACGTAAACCGGCATAATATGCACTATTGGGTAATGGAAGATCCACGATGGCTGCGACAAGTGGAACATCAGCGATCATGGTGGGTTATCGTATGGTGCGGCATAATGGAAGGAAGCATAATTGGCCCCCATTTTTTTGATGTCAATCTAAATGGTGCAATGTAAGCTGATTTCCTACGTAATGTTCTACCGATGTTACTACAAGATGTTTCACTGAATGACAGAATGGCGATGTCCTTCCATCATGATGGATGTCCGGCACATAGTTCGCGAGCGGTTGAAGCGGTATTGAATAGCATATTTCATGACAGGTGGATTGGTCGTCGAAGCACCATACCATGGCCCGCACGTTCACCGGATCTGACGTCCCCAGATTTCTTTCTGTGGGGAAAATTGAAGGATATTTGCTATCGTGATCCACCGACGACGCCTGAAAACATGCGTCAGCGCATTCAGAATTGATTGAAATGGCTCTGAGCATGTGGGACTTAACATCTGAAGTCATCAGTCCCATAGAACTTCGAAATACCTAAAACGTAACTAACCTAAAGACATGAAACACATCCATGCCCGAGGCAGGATTTGAACCTGCGACCGTAGCTGTCGCGCGGTTCCAGACTGAAGCGCCCAGAACCGCTCGGCCACCAAGGCCGGCGTCAGCGCATTGTCAATGCATGTGCGAACACTACGGAACGCGAAATACTCGCTGTTGAGAGGAATGTCGTTACACGTATTGCCAAAATTCATTGAGGTTGACGGACATCATTTTGAGCATTTATTGCATTAATGTGGTATTTACAGGTAATCACCTTGTAACAGCATGCGTTCTCAGAAATGATAAGTTCACAAAGGTACATGTATCACATTGGGACAACCTAAATAAAATGTTCAAACGTACCTACGTTCTGTATTTTAATTTAAAAAACTTACCTTTTGTCAATTGTTCGTCTAAAATTGGGAGCCATATGTTTTTGAATATTACAGCTCCATGTATCACAGAGCGAAGAACGTGGTCCAACTAAAACATTCATATTTATTTACGTACTACACGAATATGTAAAAAAAATAAGGGTTCCTATTAAAAAAAACGCAGTTGAAATTCGTTTGACTTATGGCAGCGCCATCTAGCGGGCCAACCATAGCGCCATCTGGTTTCCCCCTTCAAGCTAGACAAGTTCCGTTGTTTCTAGTTTTTTCGTTTGACGCTTATTTCGTGAGATACCGGCCCGGTCACGATCAATAGACCACCCTGTGTACACAGATAAACCAAGCATTACGACCACCGCCTATCGCGAAGCTAAATGCCTCCTGGTAGTTTTGCGGGCACGTGATGTAGTAACGAAAGAAAATAAGCACAAGAGAGACGTAGTCATTACAGTTACGATACGGGCCGCAAATGAAGAAATCCACTAAAATAAGCGGTTTTCGTAAAGGGCACATCGTTGGGGCGCTGCGGCTGGAAACGAGAAACTCTGAAACGGCGTAGCTGGTCGCCAGTTGGCGTACTGCTGTATGAACACCTATGGAAATTGGTTAGGTATGGTGAAATAACAATTAGACCGTATGGTATTGGACGACAACGTCTCATCACAAAATGTAGAGGTTGGAGGATCCCCCACTGTGTGATCGAGGACAGGCAGAGATCTGTGACACATCTGACGACAGGCACAAGTATTTCAGAGCACGGCGATCAAAGGCTGTTTTTGAATATGGAAACCTACATCACGCCATTCCTACGTGTTTCTGTGTTGACCCAACGACATTGTCAGTGATGATTGCAGTGAGCACAATGACTTTTTCCGTGGATCGATAGAGACGCGTCGCCCATCGAATGAATCGCATTTTTTATTACACCGGGTCGGTGGTTGTGTCCTTACACGCCGTCATCCAGGAGAATGGCTGCCCGAAACATGTCATGTACCGCGCCACAGATACAGGCCGGTGAGGGCAGAGATATGCAATGGGGTTCATTGAGTTGGGCTTCCATGGAATCTGTGGCGGATATCGAAAGCATCATAGCAGCAGTGAACTACGTGAACATTATTGCAGAGCACGTGCATCGCTTCACGTTTGAAGTCTCCCCCACCGGCGATGACAACTTCCGGAAGGATAACTGTCCATGTTCCAGGGTCATAATCGCCCTGCAGTGATTTGAGGGTCGTTACAGTGAACTCACACAGATCTCTTGGCCAGTAAACGTGCCTGATCTGTACTCACCGGAACACATACCGGGCGCCAGCTGCGTGCCCGTGAACTATGATCCCGTAATTACTGGAAATTGCTTGACCTGTGCGTAGATGTCTGGTGCTCATAATTCTGGAATCATGTCAAGGACTTCTAGATTCCACGCCAAGCAGGAACTCTGTGGTAATGTGTTTTAAAAGTGGAACGATACGCCAGTAAACAGGTGATCATAGTAATTCACATAACGTGAAGAACAATCGACCAATTTAAAATCAGCGATGGTAAGATAGTCTGTATTAAATTCAGCTGAAGTCCTAATGCGCAATAGCTGTTTATTGTGTTTTATGACGACCGGTTTCACACCCTGGAGGTATATCTTCAGGTCATATCTGCATAAAGCTAATACTTCATGTGACACGACTTGCAAAGCGCAGGTGCGCATAAAATCGAGTCACACCACAGTAAAACCTTGGATGAACTGGCAGCTGGGCACCCTATCCAAACCATGCATGATCGCTAATACCTTTCCAAAATGCTGTCAAAAGACGAGCCAGATAACACAGTGTTTTGCAAATGTATTAGTGATCATAGACGGTTCGGATCGGATGCCCCCTGCCGCTTCATCCAAGGGTTTACTGTGGAGCGACATAATTCTATGTGCATCTCCGCTTGGGAAGTCGTGTCACCTGAAGTATTAGCTTTATGCAGATATGACTTGAAGATATACCTCCATGGTAAGAAACCGTACGCCATAAAGTGAAAATGCAATAAACAGCTACTGCGGATTTGAACTTTAATTCAGTTTAATAAGGACAATCTTACCATCTCTAATTTTAAAGTGGTTAATTGCCTTTCACGTTATATAATGTTCTGGCTCCTCGTTGTATTACGAACAAAGATCATTTGTAATGAAGCCATTCAGATCATCAAAACTTAGCCACCTTAAACTCTTTTCCTTCCTGCTTCTGGCTGCGGAGTTAAAACGCATCATTGGATTGTATAGTCTTTGGCTCATTTGTGTTACAATCTACATGCCGACCAGGCACCCATGACATAATTCACTATTTTGTACGCGGGACAATCGCAGCCATAAATAGACATCATGAATGATAACCGCTTGGTTGCTTTTGTAATAATTTATTTAACGACCAATTTGGTAACCAAGAAGCCACATTGTCATCTATTAAATTACGAAAAGCCATTCGCAATGAATTATGGTCGAATTGTAATTACAGTCAATAATAAGTAGCAGACCAAATTAGTTACACGGCGAATCATGACATTAAAGTTGCAATGCGGACGAGACCGAACATGCCATGTTTATGAATAAATTACTCAGTAAAGACTATTAAATGATGGAGAAACTTGTGTCAAAATGACATACCATAAATAGAATAGACCTCAGTGCACGGAGATGCAGGCGAGAAATGGCCAGCCGTAGAGTGAGCGGCAAGTAGTCTCGGTGCAGTGGGTTTACGTGAACTACAGAAACTCGCGCGGTGTGGTCACAATCATAGACAAGAAATGTTAGGAGTCTCCTCCGAAAAACGTAATAGAATAATTATACATTACAAAAAACCATGAGCAGACAATAGTTCAGTTTATCATATGTTAATGAAGCTCCTACTAAGATTAATAAAGGCAATAATCATTATCGGAATATAATCGTATATAGTATTGTTTGAGGCTTGCTTACTTGAACATACTGTCAGAGAAACCTGGTAAGTAAACAAAGCATATTACAATTACCTATTAATTACTTTATTCGAGGAAGGATCCTAATATTTTAGTATATGAATGCGACCACTTGTAGCGTCGCCGGTTAATACGGGACCGCCGTTCTTGCAGTAAGTTTTATTACGTTATGACAAACTGTATTGGAAGCTTACAGTATAGTAGCATCCACCCGGTGGCCGACTTTTGACCTGCCGATTGAGTCATCAGCCTGCTGCTCTTCTGGCAGAGTGTGGGAATGCTTTTGTGTGTCACGTATAGAGTCCACTTATTCACCTCACCTAAGAAACTAAATAACTATGTTAAATGTTATTTGTTTTATTCCAAAAGTGGCGTAGGACTTACTGTTATTCAGACGAACAATGTGTCAAAATTTGATACTGCTACCTATAACAGTTTCGGAGATATGAAAAACCCATTAGAAAGTACTTGACCGAAAGTTAAAAAAGTAAATTCAGATAGGAACAATAAGAGTTTATATTTCTTTTGTTATTTGAAAACAGTAATAGCACTCTCAGTATGCCAATTTATTTTATAAAGATTTTCAATTCTAAACTTTCCACAATTTTTCTGTCGTAATGAAAATAACAGATTAAAAGTTGATATTTATATTTTGTGTTGGGGTGAGAATAAATGAGAGTGAATGTTAATGTGTATGGAAGACATAAGTCCAATTTCAAATTTATATGGTAATACACCTTACGTAACTAGCAAATATTATGCCACCAGTGTGTCATGAAAATTGTAAATCCACCTAACTGGCGGATGACGTGTGTCCATGAGTGTTTGCTTATGTAATAAGGAAAGCCAGAAATTAGGTAACGATATAATCAGTTTTCTAAAATTATGTCAAGATTAATTTTCGTTTAATTTCAATTAATAAACTTTATAGCAATAATTTGCTTGTCGAAGTGACGCCAATGAATCTGATGTAGTGATTGCCTCAGAACAGTTTTGGTGTGAGTAAGATCTAGAGAGTCTTCGGATTGGCTGGCCCACCAAGGGGTCATTTTGCTTCGCAACGATAGTTACCAGTCCAGCGTTGTGTTTCCTCGGGCTCTCCAGCCTGATGTCCTCTTTCGCTACACCAAGGTCAGCAGGACGTAGTTCGCCCCAAGCAGTTGGCGCGACGTCATTGCACTTGTCGTGGGCTGCATGTACAAATTTAACTGTTGGCTTCTCAGTACCAAGACCGTTGTGAACATCAGTCAGGCTCTCTTAAGCGGTTCACTGCATGGCCCAAGCCTCAAGCACCTTGGCAAACACTTGCACTAGGATTTACTGGGTCTTAATGGAAAGCACGTTGGCTCGCCGTCAGCGACGCTTTCAGTAAATTTGTCTTCATGGCTGCTATGGGCTCTACTATGGCTCGTTCCAGAATCCAAGCCTTGTCGTCGACCTTTTGCCTGGTGGGTTTGCCTGAAGTGATTGTGAGTGACAACAGACCTCAAGTCGTTACCACCGAGAGTGAACAGTTTTACACTGGCTCTGGTGTCATCCACATCACGGGTGCACGATTCCAACCACAATCTAAAAGCAAAGATGAACGCTTTGTACGGACATTCAAGTAACAGATGGACCAGCTTTGTGCCTCCCACAGACAGGATCGAGATCTGATGCTCTTCTTGTCTTCCTACCGCTCCCAGCCACGCAATGGACCATCGTCGGTAGAGTTGTTGCACCCAGCATGGCAGACGGCGCTCACTTCGTCCAGATAGGTAACGTAGCACACTAACGATTCACTCATTCACAAACTGTATAGCAGACGCAGGCGCTGGGAGCGAGGCACCATTTCACGTTTCCTTGTACATACCACTTTTCTACTGCAAGGACTGAGAGGATTGCTGAGACGCCACCACAATCAAATTGGTCAGAGTAAATTGTATCATCCTGTTGCAGGAATTGTGAATTAGGACTCCGTGCCTGCCTGGCCGCAGGTGCCCTCGCTGCATCCGGCCCCGGCGTATCCCGCTCCGTCGGCTCCGGTTCCCGGAGCTGATGGAAGTCGACGCCCTTTCACGGTCGTCGCCGTCTCGACAGCCATCGTCGCCTGGGTATGGCCGACGACTGTCCCACGTTCCACCTCGATTCCCTCGGTAGTTGTGTTTTTGTCTTCGTTTGCCTCTCTGCTCTGTTGGCTGGTTTTCTGCTTGGTGTTCCCTGGCAGGCTCAGGGCGTAAGCCGGAATGTGGGCGAGAGCTCAGCACTGCCCTCAGTTTCGGCCCCCCTCTCCTCACTGCCACCTGCACCAGCCCTCAGCACCCCACTCCCCTCCTCCATCGCCGTTCGATCCTCTACACTAGACGACAACGGTGAGGAGGTCTGATGGGGAGGGATGTGGTATCGCGTATCGATTACACACCAAAGGCATTAAAGTTTCCAACAGAACTGCAAGTTTCCATCAGACGCTGATAGCAGTCATGCGGGATCTGGCGGATCCAGTCGTGCGTGCTATGTGAGCCACTCCTTCAGCAGCTTGGTGCCATGAGCGCCATCTGCCACAGCAATATAGGGTAGCAGAATATTTGGTTAATGTATAGACAGAAAAAAGAAACTGAACGTGCAGTGTGTGGGCAAGAGAAATACCCTCTTTCTGGTCATAAAGACTGAGAAGGAATATTTACTACGGCAGCTAATGAAATAAAAGACAGCCGGCCGGAGTGGCTGAGCGGTTAAAAGGCGCTACAGTCTGGAACCGCACGACCACTACGGTTGCAGGTTCGAATCTGCCTCGGGCATGGATGTGTGTGGTGTCCTTAGGTTAGTTAGGTTTAAGTAGTTCTAAGTTCTAGGGGACTTATGACCACAGCAGTTGAGTCCCATAGTGCTCAGAGCCAAATAAATGACAAGAAGAACAAAAGCTTTACAGTTGCCAAAAATTGTCATGGAAAAGAGTTTATAAAGTAATACGTGCTGAACTGAGAAGCACATATAGTTGCACAACGCACAGTTGGATACGCTGAAATGTAGATGACACGCCCTTCTTAACCCGCAGGACAGGACAGATAGTATAAATTGAGGAAAGGGGCCAAAATAAGGGGCTGTCAGTTACACTCATACAACTTTATTATTTGATCAAACATTACAAGAGCCCCTAAGACATTTTTTTAAACACGCAGCTTTAATCTTTGGAACTTAATTACCGGCTGAAAGCCACCTTAATTTAAAAACGGCTGAAGGCCAATAACATAAAAGGCAAGAATAGTGAGAAATTTAAAAGGCAAGCCTTATCTGAAAACAGTTCTTTGGTTAGGCTGAAGTAAACAAATTAAATTCAAATCGGCTGAAGGCCTAACACTTCAAACTCCATAACATTAACTTTTTTCTAAATACCAAATGCCTTATGTCAAACAGTTCTTTAATTTAGGCTGAAGGCCTTAGAAACAACTCAAACTCAAAATCGGCTGAAGGCGCAAGACTTAAAATTCAACAACATCAAATTTTTTTAAAATTGCAAAGGCCTTACGTGAAACAGTACTTTAAACTAGGCTGAAGGCCTTAAGAGCAAAACAACTCTAATTTTTAAAAACTCGACTATAAGTAATACAAGTACAAACAACTACAACAAATTTAAATAAATTGGGGGAGTACACCCAAGGGCGCTCAGATGTTCGAGGGTCGAGCTGGAATTCAAACACAAACGCTCCCTTAGGTGAGACAGGGAGTCGGGCCAACCATTGACGATCCGACGAGAACCCAACCGACCGACAGTCACAGGCCAATGGTCAAGCTCAGTTCCGCTCCACACTTGCACCAAGTCTCAAACGATAGTAGCAGTAGAGACTGCGGAACATCAACAAGAACGGATAACAGACAACTCATAAGCGTGACGACACAAATACACGTCGGCTAATCAGACGACCAACCAAACGGCCGACACACTCAAATTTGTGTGACGGCAATCGTCGGGCGAGTGGTGTCTATCCTGTCCTTCCTCGATACTCCACGCCAACCGACCAACTCAGAGCCAGTACGCCGACTACATTTAAATTAAGTTGCCAGTCAGAATCACAAAACCACACACACCGTTTCCCGAACACTTGTACGAAGAACTCGACGATGCTAACGGCTGTGACTGTGCAATAACAAGGACGAATCACGATTCGGCACACTCAGCCAACCCGTAAACGATCGTCGGCCAAATACACGTCGTCCGACAAGACGACCGACCGACGATGAACCAAAGTCGTCACCACTCAAATCATGGATGTCGCCAGTGATCGGACGAGTGAGGCTATCCGCGCCTCCCTGGCGCTGCATGCCCCACTAGTGCTACGTCGCGACTGCGCCAACCGATCAACATCAGTATGGCGACAGCACTAAAATAACTGGCCAGTCCACGTCACAGGCTACAAATAATTTCACAAATACTTGGCCGAAGAACGCGACCAACGCTAAAAGAAGTGACTGTGCAATCACAAGGACGATCAGCTAGCGATTACACGTCGTCCGGTAAGACGACCAACCGACGATCAACCAAGACCGTCCCCACTCAAGCCATGTGTGCCGGTGACGGTCGGGCGAGTCATGGCTTTGCGAAACTCACTGACGCTCCAACCCGACCGAAATTCTGCCGCTACCAGGTCCGAGCTCCACTGCTGGCGCGTTCCAACTGACTTCATGACACAGGACGACCGGGATGTAATAGCAGTGCCGCAAAGGTAATACGGCAGGGCTTAAAGCGATAAACGCTGCTGCTGCCGCTCACGGGCAGGCAAAGTGGCAACTCAGTGACACAAGTAATTGAAACTAACATAACGAGGTGGCAGTGCGGCAAAGAACAGGATGTTACATAAGAGATGGCACGAACACGAGCCACGCACGATTCAGTAGGTAATTAAATGTTTCACTTTTGAAACTGTAGATAATTACATAAATAAATAACGTACAAGGTGTCCTGGAAAGGAGAAACCCACGTTGAATATCGATATTAGGAGGTGAGTGGTATCTGTGGTAAGCCATCGGTGAATAGTTAGTATTCTTCGCTGTACAGAAACCAGTGTTCGTTTCACACAGAATATGCAAACATATTGTCGATTGTTGCGGGTGTGATAGGATTGAAGGGATTAAGAGATTGGCACACGATAGGAAGAGATGGAGAATAACATAGCATTGCCGATAAACTCCTGGATTATAAGGAAAATAGTTTCTGTGGGTTTATTGGTTCCAAACTCGCTTCACTTACAGTCCGAATATGTATCTGAATATTCGGTGCCCCTTATGTTCTACATATGAGACTATATAAGGGACAGGGACAAATTGCCTGATGTGGAGATCTGTTGTTGTTGTGGTTTTCAGTCATAATATAAGTTTGATGCAGTACTCCCCATTAGGCTATTTTCCACAAGCCTTTTCATCTCCATATAGTTCCTGCAACCTACATCCTTTTGAACCTGCTTACTGTTAATTCATGTCTTGCTCTCCGTGTACAATATTTACGAATTCCCACTCCCCGCCCTCCTAGAAACACAAATTGGAAATTTGTGGTAAGGTCCTATGGGACAAAACTGCTGAGGTCATCGGTCCCTAAGCCTACACACTACTTAATCTAACTTTAACTTACCCTATGGACAACACACACAACCATGCCCGAGGGAGGACTCGAACCTCCGGCGTAGGGAGTAGCACGGACCGTGACAAGACGCCTAAAGACCGCACTTCTACCCCGTGCGGCAGAAACACAAATACTTCCCTCCAAACTGGTAAATCGTTGACTGCTCAGAATGCGTCCTGGCAGTTTATCCCTTTCCTTAATCAAGTTTTCCCACCAATTTCGTTTCTGGCCAGCTCGATTCAGGACCGCATCATTTGCTATGCGGTCTACTCACATCTTCAGCTATATTCTATAGCAACACATTTCAGATCGTTTGTAAAGCTTATCGTCCATCGTCCACGTGTCATGTTTGTACAAGAGCACATTCCAGACAAATACTTTCAGAAGAGATACTCTAACACAAACTTGTATTCATTGTTAACAAATTTTTCATTTTCAGAAATGACATTATTTTATTTCATTTATTTATTCATCCATCTACGGACAATAAATATTCATGGAGATTGTCCAAATGTACACGTAAATTCTACGTGAAATCTATATAAGGAAATGGAACATACGAACATACATAAAGTAACACCAACATTGAAAGACAGACTGGCACCCACCACACAAGGAAGTCGCCGAGAATTTAGTGTGTAATTTCCGCATCTAATACTACCAATGCTAACTGGTTTAATCCAACCAAATTCCGTTACCTTTGTGTCACTTTTTTGATATTCATGTAATAACCTTTTTTCAAGAAAATGCCCATTCCAATCAACTGCCTTCGTAAGTTCTTTGCCGCCTACGATAGAGTTACATTGTCACTGACAAACAGCAAGGCTTTTATTTCTTCTCCCTGAACATTAATTCCTTTTCGTAAAGTCTGTTTGCTTTCCTTTATTGCTTGGTTGCTGTATAGAGTGAATAACATCTGGTATAAGCTTCAGCGCTGTTTCACTACCTCCTCAACTACCGTTTCCCTTACATGTCCTTTGACACTTCAACTGCAGTATGGTTTCTGTACAGATGTATATAACTTTTCACTCCCTGTGTTCTTCCCCTGCTACCTCTACGAGTTTATGCCAGTCAACTTTGCCAATCGCATTTTCTAAACATACAGCTCTAGAAAATTACATTTGTCTTTCTTCAACCTATCTTCTAGAATAAGCCGTAGCGCCAGTATTACCTAGCGTGTGTTTGCGTTTCCTCGGAGCACATACAGATCTTCCCCGAGATTTTCTTCTGCATGTGTTGCCACTCTTCTATAAGTAATTCATGGCAGTATTTTTCAGCCATCACTTATTAAACTGATTGTTCACTAATATTTACACCTGTCAGCTCTGGCTTCTTTCCAGTTACTGCACACTTCTGTAAGTCCGATGGTATTTCGACTGTGTCATAGGTCTAGTACACCAGGTAGCACAGTTTTATCATTACATGTCCTTTCCAAAATCTGTATAATTCTCAGGAACTGTCGTCAACTTTGACTTAGACAGTCAGTGCTGTCTCAGAGTTCTCTCACAATGTCATATATCCAGTTTCACTTACTTCCTGTTACCTTTCTAAAATACTGCGTTCGAGTTCATTTTGCTTGTATAAAACAGCTTTATAATCCTTCCACCTTCACCTACCCCTTCTTTGCTTACTAATGCTTTGCATCTGCGCTGTTCACAGAGTTGCTTCTCTTTCATCCAAAGGTCGCTTTAATCTTCCTAAAGGCGAAATCTATTTTCCCCTAATGATACGTGGTTCCACAGATCTGCACTTGTCCTGTAGACATTTTTCTCTTTCTGCGAGTCCAATTTTTACAGTTTACATTCATTTAGGCCTGATTCATTAGCTGCATTTTCGTACTTTCTAATGTCATAAATTAAACTGAGACTATCTTGTGTTATCCAAAGGTTTTTATCAGGCCTTGCTATGTCCGCCGCTACCTTTAGTCCTAGAGCTCATCTTCTGCTGTATTTCCTCCACTGTGTCAGACACACTTTTTCAGATGCTCCCTCTGAATCTCTCAAAAATCTCTTGCTCTCTCAACTTCCTTAGACCCCATCGCCTTAATGTCCAAACTTTTTTCTATTTCTTAAGTTTTAACTTCCATTTCATATCCATTAATTTATGGCAACAGTTCACGTTTGCCCCTGGAAATGTCTTCGAGATCTTTCTTCGAAATCTCTTCGAAATCTCCGCCTTAGCGTTATATAATCTGCGTGAAACCTTAGAGTGTCTCCAGGTCTCTTCTACGTACACAACCTTCTTAAAGTATTCTTAAATCAAGTGTAGGTTATGATTAATTTAGGCTCCATTCGAAATTTTATCAGTTGGTTCCTCTTTCGTTATTTCTCCCTAGTACATGTTCTTCTACTATTCTTGCTTCTCTTCCTTTTCTTACTATTCAATCCAGTTCCCCATCATAATTAAATTTTCCTCTAAATGTTTGAATTATTATTTTTATCTAATCATACTTGCTTTCAATCTCTTGGTCATATGCATAACTAGATGGCACGTAAACATCTATTGCAGTGGTGGAAGTTGGCTTCATATCTGTCTTGGCTATGACAATCCTTTCACTACATTGTTCATAGTAGCTTAAATCCATACTTAATTTTTTATTCACTATTAGATCTATTTTTATGTTAGTCCTTTTTGATTTGGTATCCATAACCTTGTACTAATCAAACCGAGAGTCCTAATCTTCCTGCCACCGCACTTCATCAGTTCCCACTGTATCTAACAACAAATTATTCATTTCACTTATTGAATTCTCTAACCTCTCTATCCGACTAAGGAATCTAACATCTTACGCTCAGATCTGTAGAATGCCTCTTCTGACGACACTGCCATCCTGAGAAGCTCGCATCCAAACATCAGAACATTTTATTCAAAAAGCTCCCATTATAGTTTAACTGTACAGAAGAACTGCATGCCTGCCGGCCGTCGTGGCCGAGAGGCTCTAGGCGCTTCAGTCCGGAACTGCGCTGTTGCTACGGTCGCAGGTGCGAATCCTGCCTCTGTCATGGATGTGTGTGCTGTCCTTAGGTTAGTTAGGTTTAGGTACCTCTAAGTCCAGGGGACTGATGACCTAAGATGTTAAGTCCAATAGTGCTCAGAGCCATTTGAACCATTTTTAGAGCTGCATACCCTTAGTAAAATTAATGACTGCAGTTTTCCCGTGCATTCAGCCGTTCGCAGTACCGAAAGAACCGACACCATATCCATAAAATTATATAGTTCTGGCAATACCGGCCATGACCTCCTTCTTCTGTGCGGATGCACACATATTCCCCGAACTGTTACGGCACTTGGTAAGAATGTCTTCCACGAGTAATAAGTGAGTTGGGGTGGGACACTACGAATGTAGTTTGTGGACATACAAGGTGAGAATGTGGGTTCCGCGGGAGGCGTGCGTGAGATAGTCCCTGCAGTCACCCTATCCACTGTGCCCTCGGTGGCTCAGATGGATAGGGCGTCTGCCATGTAAGCAGAAGATCCCGGGCTCGAGTCCCAGTCGGGGCACACATTTTCACCCGTCCTCGTTGATATATATCAACGCGCGTCAGCAGATGACGATATTAATATAATTGTAGTTTCGTTCTAGACGGCTGCAGGTCAAAATTACCTTTGGTCTCTGGCGCTGGAACTGCATCAAAATCATATCATACTCGGACTGTTCCGTATAATATTGAAAAAGTACACAGACTAAAAGTATAGCACTAAACT